>NC_080025.1:143300178-144550178 GCF_030020395.1 Manis pentadactyla | reverse complement strand
CAAGGCCCTGACCTGAATCTGGTTTACACTCCCTGAGTTAGTCTTAAGACGTGAGTTTTTAAAGTCGAGAAAACATGACCACGATTTAGATAATGTCACAACTAATTTT
Organism: Manis pentadactyla; assembly: GCF_030020395.1. Classification (NCBI taxonomy): domain Eukaryota; kingdom Metazoa; phylum Chordata; class Mammalia; order Pholidota; family Manidae; genus Manis; species Manis pentadactyla. Next base: position 144,550,069 of record NC_080025.1, on the reverse strand, counting down.
TCTGTAAACAATAGGTATTTGTAACCTCTCGCTTTCCTAGGACATCTTAGTACCAATCTCCATACAAGCTTGCTGATACCACAGAGGGTCTTGTTTCTATTTAGCTTTTTTGAGTATGTAATATATTCATTGGTGTAAATCTCAGCACAGATGGGTAGATAATGAAGTTGGCCCTAATTATCAAGAACTGAAGTCATTGAATGTTCGAGCTGATGCCCAGCTTGCCCCTAGGGTGGTGTAACCCGGCCTGGTAGCCAAAAACCTTTCAAAAACATCAGACCTTCTCAATTCTAATCCCCAGAGCTAGCCTCCCTTTCAAGATTTAGTGATTTGTTGTGCTGCTTACACCGATTGTAGGTGGAAGGAGCCCCCCAACCCCCCTTTGCTCCCGCTTCTCAGCTCACTGAACTCACCCACCGACCAGAGACAATGTATCGGCTGCTGTACAGCTGATGTGTGTCCCAGGCTGAGTGAAGCTGAGAAGTTAGGCAGGAGTCTGCACTGAATGGCCTCCAAGACGGACTTGTTTTCTGAATGGCCGGCTTTATGGAGCCTGAATTCTGAGCAAACTGATGGTGCCAGGCTGCCCCACCTCATGGTTGTGCCTGAAATACAGCATCGGGGTTCCTCACAAAGCCCTGTGACATCACACAGGGGGCCCCCCAGTCCCCACAGGCCCCAGCCCGGAAGCTCCAATCAGCAGGTGGAGTCCAGGCCTTCCGAAGGTCAAAGGGTCCTTCGAGGAAGTCTTAGAATCCTCACTCCTCAGCTGAGGAAATAGGAAAAGCCTCGGATTGGCCTTCTCTGGGCTAGGCCTCATTTTTAGCTCTTTAGAAACAAACTTAAGAAAAAGAAGCAGTTTTCAGAACACTTTGAGAGACTTAAAGATGAGTCAAAGGGTGAAGTGGCTGCTTTTTAATTTTTATTCTTTATTATTCAGCATTTAGATATTAGTGCATGAGTTCAGCCACATGCTTATGAAGCTCTTTCCTCACACGTCTGAGCAGCTTCAGACCCCTGTCTGCCCCTGCCCCACCGCCCCTGCCCTTGCTGCGGGCTGCCTCAGTGTTTCGCCTGGGACCGGGCGTCTGCTTCACACTTTGAAGTATAAAGAGGCAGGGGCTGCGAGGGGCCTTCTGACGCTTCTCCTGGGGAGACACGCTGGGCGATAATGACCTCCAAGCGTGACATCGAACCTCCTTTGGACAGATTGGAGGAAGGCTCCTTTGTCCATTTGTGATCATGTTAATATTAAAAAGTAAGCTTTCATTCATAACATAAACATTCCATTTCCCCAATGGAAACAATCCAAATGCCATCACTATAGGATGGATAAATTGTGGTTATTCATATGATGGAAGAGAAAACAGCAAGAAATGACTGAGCTACAGCTATGTGCACACATGGATGAATCTCACAAACAGGATATTGAGAGGTAGAACCCACACACAGGAGTTTATGATGCTATTTCTGTGCAGCTCAGGAAGGGGAAAGCTGATCTAGAGGGACAGTCGGAGCGCGACTGCCTTCGGGTGGGGGCCGGAGGCCAGGAGCTTGATCTTCGCCATCTTCTGGATCCAGGAGAAGGCTTCACAGACGGGGCTGTTCACTGAAGGGCTGTGTACCCCATCGTATGGATGTGCTATCCCCAAAAAATTATGGAGGAAAGAGTGAACTGGCACAATTTTTGGACAGACTTGTCATGGGAATTTTGCAAAGCAGTCTGTGTTTGGTTCATTGCGATAAAATCAAATCTTTCTTTCTGAGAAGGGTGCGCCTAGACCTTATTCAAGGATAATAGTTAGAATTTTATTTTATTTTTTATTAAGATATAATTCACATACCTAAAATTCACCCCGTTAAGTATATAGTTCAGTGTTTTTCAATGTATTCCCGGCAACCATCGCCACTATCTGCTTCCAGAGCATTCCCATGGGCTCCTGAGAAACGCCGAGATACCTGGCAGTCACCCCCATTTCTCCTTCTCCCCTCCTCCATCAGCTACGAATCTATTTTCTGTCTCTATGGATTTACCTATTCAGACATTTCATATAAATGGAATCATACAATATGCGGCTTTTGTGCCTGGCTCTTCCCTTAGCGTAGTGTCTTCAAGGTTCCCCCGTATTGTACTATGCGTCAGTACTTCGTTTTTTTATGCCTGAATAACAATCCATTGTATGAAAAACCACATTTCGTTTATCCACACATCAGCTGATAGACACTTCCATTGTTGCCACTTAGAGAATCAGAGATCTAAATGTCAAGGGAAAGAATTATGAAACTCTTAGAATTAAACAGGGGGAAGCTTCATGACATTGATGTGGCAATGATTTCTTGGATAGAAGGCCAAAGTACAGGCGACAAAAGAAAGGATAGATAAATTGGACTACATTAACACTTCAAACTTGCATGCATCAAAGGACAAGATCAATGGAGTGAGAATGCAGCCCACAGAATGGGAGAAATATGTGAACACCTATAAACTATGTGTCAGGATTGTCCATAGGAGCAGAAGTGGGGAGAGTTCATCATGAGCTGTGTGTTCTGTTGAGCGAAAGTTTGTTGGCTCTGGCATGCTCGGTACTCCCAGCACCAAGGGGAGTCCCTGGGCAGGGGCAGGGGGCTGAGAGGTGCTAGGAGGTAAGTTCTGCTGGACCCCATCACAGAATCGGTTACCCCCATGGCAGAGAGGCCAAGGATGTCTGAAATAAGGCAGAAGAGGGGTCCCATACAGAAGGCTGTTTGGCATCGTGACATCCATGCCAAGAGTAGGTGGAACCAAGCCAGCTAATCTTCACCTTTTTTTCTCAGACCTCCCCACCTCCCTTCTCAGCTGATGCCAGTTTGAGAACTAGAAGCACTCAAATGAGAACTACCTCTTTTCATGTAGCATTATTCACAATAAGCTGTCAACATCATGAACGTATGTTATACTCTGAACTGTACACCTAAAACTACCTAAGGTGAAAGATTTTGTTATGCGTATTTTACCACAAAAAAATTGGGGAAAAAAGTACATTTGTCTCCTTTGACTCATGTGAAGAAAACTCTCCCTCATCCACTGAGCTCTGATGTGCTGTTTATAAAGTATTTTCACTGCCATACCCACACTTTTTGCTTCCTGTCGACTTCCGGGAACACTTGATAATTTCACTTCTGGTTTGCTCAGGCTGCTGTATTGTGGATGTCATTTTCTTTAAGTGAAGTAAGCATTAAACGCTCTAATATGTAGCCTATAGATTTTTTTTTTTGCACCTTAGAATGTTTTTATTGAATTATAAATTTCAGTGTAAATATTGGCTCTCAAAGGCATTTCTATTGCTTTATTTTCTGAGTATTATGTAGAATCAGAGATCTGAGAACCAAAAATAATCCAAGATCAGGCCTAGGCTTTGCCTTCCTTCAAGGAGAGTCTTGGACCATTTATAAATGAGGAACAGATGTGGAGAGTGCCAGACGACATGTATAATTTTGAAGATCACAAAGTCCCCAGAGAAGCTTTGATTAAACCAAGCTAAATTTACCATCTCTTCTTGTACTTTGCCCAGTTTCTTTTAGGGGATAATGATCACTTGAAGTGTAACACGGTGTGGTAGGTAGGCAGCCTCCAGAATGGTCCAAAGATCCTTGATTCCTGGTATACATGCCCTTGTAGAGTTCTTTCCATGTAGCATCACAGATGACAGTGAGCAACTTCTTAGGCTAGATCATAAAAGGTGTCGCTGCTCCCGCCTCCACCTCTTGGATTGCTCATTCTGCTGGAACCCAGCTCCCATGTGATGAGAACACGCGAGCAGCACTGTGGGGAGTTCCACGTGGAGAGCAGCTGAGGCCTTCCACCAACAACCAGCACCGACTTGCAACCATGTGAGCGAACCGTGCGGGAAGCAGTCCTCCATCCTCAGTCAAGCTGATATCTTGACTGGATCCTCACAAAAGCCCGAGCCTGCCTTGCTAAGCCACTTCTGAATTCCTGACCTAGAGAAGCTGTGAGCAGTAATGTAAATGCTTATTGTTCAGGCCTCTCAGTTTCTGGGTAATTTGTTATGCAGCAATAAGTAACTCATACACATAACTAATAACTAAGTTTTCAGAATGGAACTCTTCTGCCTCTAATTGAAGATCGTAGCCTATAGATTTTTGTCTTCGTAAAAGCAAAAGCAAATAATTGTTATGAAAGTCATCATATGTACAAAGGATTACATTTAACATTAATGTGTAAATAAGAAAAAACAATAAGATGAGCAGGTGGTAAGAGAAAAACAGACATGAAAGGTATCTAGATGCCTAAGGAAGAAAAGTCGTTCCAAAAGCAAACAAGCTTCCTGGCATTTTTTCTCCTTGAATTCAAGTCCATGTCCCACATTCAAGGGTATTTTAGGCTCTGTTGATTTTTGGATTACTTAACCCTTCTCTCACTTAAAAATAAAAGGGGAAGTTTCTTTAGGAAATGCGCAGAGCTCAGGGCCCTGAGGCTCTCAGTCAATCCGCGCGGCGGCCAGGCTGCTCGCCGGAGGGCAGACGGGCCTCGGGGCTCCTGCGGGGGCTGATGGGGCGCAGCTGGGGAACGGTTTTTCTTTCCTGTCTGTTTTTCTCTTACACCGGCTCACTTTATTGTTTTTTTTTCTTATTTACACATAAAAGTTAAGTGTAATCCTTCCTACGTAGGTATGATGACTTTCCTAACAAAGAATTAAACGGCTTACGCTTTCTTTCCTCTTTCCTTGCCCGGCTCCCCGCAGCCCGGCTCCCAGGCTGAAGCAGCGGAAGGGTGTGTCCGCCACCCCTCGACATCCCGCGGTCGGAGTCCGCCCGGGGCCGGGGCCCTGCGGTCTGGGGTCAGGCACTCGGGCGGTGTCGGTTCCCTGCTGCTCTGCGGCTCGGTATCTCTGTGCCCCCGGCAGGTTCCTGGCACTCTCTGCTTCCCTATAAAACAGGCCTGCTGACGCTGCCCCATAAGGTGGGTTCCGAGGAAATGCACGCCGAGGCGTGAACGCGGGGCTCCGTTAGCGGTAGGGGAGGCTCCTTCCGCCTGGCTGCCCACTGGGGGGCAGATGAGGGACAGGAAAATAAAGAGCCCCGGGGGACGGTGGGGCGTGAACGGTACAGTCCTTTCGTGAGCAGAAAGGCTGCGGAAGCCGCACACGAGGGCCCGGGCTCGGGACACATCCCGGAGAAACACACACACACAGACACGGAGGCAGCGTAAGGTGTCCGCACAGCACCGTTTGTTGTGAGGAAAATTCAAAACAACTACCCCAGAAGAAGAGAACTGGTACACATATTGTGGTAGTCACACAATCAGCAGCATACAGAAGAGAATGACTGAGTTGAAGCCATGAGGATAAACTTTGTAACAGTATATACGGTGGGAGAAAAGCAGATTGCAAAAGAACACACCCAGCGTGATCATATCCTACAGAGTTTAACAAATGTAGAACCATTGTATTGAAACACACATATGTGGGGGGCAATAAATACAAATTCACAATTATGTTTGCCTGGGTAGGGGGTGAATGCAGAAAGGGAGGGTCCATAGGGGCCCTCACTGTATCTGTTTTGTTTTTTAAAAGATCTAAAGTCAGTATGTGGCAAAATGTTGATTTGAGAAAGCTGGTGTGTAGGTGTGTGGTATTTTTATATTATTCTCTATACACTTTTTATAAGTTTGTAGTATTTCATTAGAAAAACCATTAAAGGTCCTATTCAACTTAGAAAGTTCACAGAAATTGATTCCTTATAATCTGTAAGATTCTTCATTATATCTTTTAAAAATAATTGGTGTGTTCTGTTCACAGATGGCCCACAAGAGGGAGATCTAGAACAATTCAGCAACCAGATGTGTAACTGTATAAATGTACGTAAAGACAAACAGCATCTTGGGAAGCTTTACCGGAGCACCCCTGTAGCCAGGAATTGTTGGAGGCCCCTGTCTGCCTTCTGTCTAAGGCTGGGCACCTGTGACTCGATCAGAAATCTGCAGAGCAACCACTCGTGGTGAAGAATGCACATCACAGGGTGTGGTGATAAACAGCAGTGTTTAAAAAATGCAATTTAAGGAGATATTTGTAGAGTCAACAGCACATGGCAGCAAGAGGGAAATGGATCAACAGAGTGTAGGCAAACACGGGCAGGTAGGGTTGGGGGAGCCTGTGGGACTTATGCTTGGCGCCTGGGGTCTGCTTTCCTGGGACAGCACAGGAAACCAGAACATCCTGCTTATTTATCCATGGAACACGGAGAAATACTGACACATTTCTTCCTATCAGCTAGAAACATACAACTAGCGATACAGTCTTAGAGCTGCACAGGAAAAGCACCCCTAGGCGCGTTCCCTCAAAGAGATGTACAGGGATTTGCAAGCTGTCCCATTGATTACTGCTACTTATTTTATTGGTTTTTAATCAGGTGCCAAAGGTTTTATTAAAAATCATGGAGGATTCATAAATTAAGAATAGTCTTTGTGAGCCGGGAAGAAACTGCCATTAGTTTTGGCCACTACTATTTAGTGCTCCTCCCGTCTGGGAGGGCAGGGACCCCCTAGTCACCTCACTAGCCATCTCCTCCCCAGCAGCAAACACTGCCTGTTGCATCATTGGCATTCAAAAGATGTTTATTGAATTAAAGCCATAGCCAAGTGTCCATTAACAGAATGGAGACACACAATGCAGTCTATCCACACATGGCTTACCAGTCAGTCTTCAAAAGGAAGGTAGTCCTGTACATGCTCAATGGGGATGACGTGTGAGGACGTGCTACGTGAAATAAGCCAGCCACGAAAAGACAAATGCTGTGTGATTCCACTCACAGGAGGTCCCTACAGCCATCAAATTCATAGAGACAAAGGGTAAAGGTGTGGGGCCAGGGCTGGGGCTGTGGGTGTCCTTGTCTGATGGCAGAGTTTCAGTTTAGGAAGATGGAAAAGTTCTGGAGATGATGACAGTTGTATAACAATGTGAACATGCTTAACACTGTTGAACTCTATACTTAGAAATGGTTCAAATGGTCAATTTCATGTATATTTTATCACACTTTAAAAATATATTTAAGGAAAGAAATTAATGCTATAGAAAGAGGAAATATAGAAAGAGGAAATGCTATAGAAAGAGAGAGTCACATTCCTTCTGTTTGGCAGAAAAGGCTCAGATGGTCCTAAACTGCTGCATGGGCCACCCTGGCCCACACACGGAGCAGCCAAGCCATGGGACTTGGGTATGCCTGCAGCGTCCTCCGGGGTCCCTTTCAGAGGGCATGGTGCCCGTCTGGAGCAACCTGTCCTCCAAACTCAGGAACCCGGGTTGGGCTCAGGGTCACCACATCTGGTCCTGCCTCCTCCAAACACGGCCCCTCAGGGGTCATCATGCTGACAGAAAGTGAAGTTGTGATAACAGAGGCCAAGGAAGACCCGAGAGGCCTTGTGGGCTGAGGTGTCTCAGGTAAGAAGGGTTAGGACACCAGCTGGCAGTGGGGGCTGGTGAGGGGAGAGCAGAAAGTCTCTGTCCTGAGGCCGCAGTGTCCCTTCCTTGATGCCAGCCAAACCCTCCAGGGCCAGGCTCCCAGGGGCCCAGACACTGCTCATGATTGAGGAGGATGGGTAAAGGGGAGGGAGAGGGAGGGAGCGAGGGAAGGAGGGGGAGGCAAGACAATCCCTGGAGGACTGGATACCTGGCATGTCTGATTCTCAAGCCCAAAGTGGACCATGCAGCCTGAGCATGAGTGACGTGGATGGGACTCAGGGAAGGTCCTAGATGCCAGATATTGTGACAGGCGGACGAAGAGTCTCCTCAAAGAAAAGTTTATCACAAGGAGAAATCATGGTCCTCCAAAATTCTCAGAAAAGGCTGCCTATGAGGCAATTTACTAGGAAACGGTTTTTATTACACAACCGTGTAACTATGACCTGAGAGCTGGCTTTTTGCCCACATGTCAGGCTAACATCATGTGAGATAATAAAAAATACATACATTGGTCTCTGCCCCTGGATCCTGGCACAGAGCTCCTAAACCCTCGTAGTTCCATAAGCGCTAAGAGCACGAGGGGCCGGTCTGGCTCTAGTGTCTGGCTGCTGACCCTCCGTTCCTGACATGGAGCTCTGGAGGCCTTTGGAAGTCCCTGGGTGATTAGGAGCTTGGAGCTTTCAGCCCCACGCCCCTTTCCAAGAGGGGAGAGGGGAGAAAAGGAGTTAAGGATCTTCCATGCCTGTGTAATGAAGCCTCTATAAAGCCCCCAAAAGTATGGGGTTCAGAGATCATCCGGATTGGGGAACACATGGAGATTTGGGGAGCCTGGTGCTCCCAGAGAGGGCTTGGAAGCTCCATGGCTTTCCATATGCCTCGCCCTGTGCATCTCTTCCACCTGGCTGTTGCTGAGTTTTATCCTTTTGCCATAAATTGGAAATCTAATAGCGAAATGTTTCTCTGAGTTCTCTGAGCCTCTCTGGCAAATTAACTGAACCCAGTTGGGGGTCGTGGGGCTCTCTGATGTCCAGCCAACCAGCCAGAAGCACAGGTGGCAGCCTGGGCTTGCAGGCTGGTGTGTGAAGTGGGGTGGGAGCCGTCCTAGAGAGCCGAGCTCCTAACCGGTGGGATCCAACACTACCCCCAGGCAGTGGTGTGGGAACTGTAAATGCATGCCCAGGTGCTGTGGTGGAATTGCTGGTGAGGGAAACACCCCTGCACGACGGGAGTCGGAAGCTTGTGAGTGTGGTGCTGGTGTGACAGCACAGGAGACTCACAGGAGGAAGACAGCTTTCTATAACACACAGGTGGAGAGGAGGGGCAGTGTCCGCTGCCTTGGGGATGGGCTTCCTGTGGGGCTCAGGGGTCTCCACCCAAGGCGTGAGCAGCCATAAACCAAGAGCGAGCCTTAGAAAACGCTGTGCCCCACCCCTTCTCTAAGTCAGCCTTTCGAAGAATGGAGGAAGCCTGGCCATTCAAGGCTGGTACATGCTCCCGACCAATCTGCAATGGAGTTCATAGTAGAGGGGGAAAGCACAGACTTTTAACTGAGACAGGCAGTGGGTGTGAGTTCTGGCTGCACTGCTTACTAACTACATCGTCTGGGGGAAGTCAATGAACCTCATTAAGCCTCAGTTTCCATCCTTTGCAAAATTGGGATGACATTAACTTATATCATGTGCCGGGTGCTCTAAGAATGAGACAAGTATCGGTAGAGTGTTTAATTCACTGACTCATTTTTAAGAACCCATAGCACACCAGGCCAGTAATTTGCTTCAAGATGTTAATTTTTTCCGCCTTCTTCTAAGCAACAGAGAAAGGAATCTGTTTGATTATCATTATCCCGTAGAAGGGATGAGAAGTCTTTTAGAGAAGTTTGCATTTATATTGGTGCCCAGATCATCAAGATTATTTGGAGAAAGATATTTATACGTATATGTGTGTATATACATATGTATATAGACAATATATGTTTGTGTATATATACACATGTATGATTATATATTATATCATATATCATACTATAATATTTTAATCTGGTTCCAGAAAAGATGTGCATCAATTTAAGAAACAACAACAGGATAGTTAAAAATAATTATGTAGTCATTTAAATCGTGTAGTTATACACTGCTGATGGCAGTGCCAATTAGTAGAATGTTTCTGAAATGCATTTTATTATATCAAGAGTCTTAAAAATCTTTAAATATTTTGATCCTTCTGGAAATCTATCTAAAGTAAATATCAAAATTTCAAAGAAGATTATGTTTTAAAAGAGTTTATTATAGCCATTATTTATAATGCTAAAATTTGGAAAATGCCCACATGTCTAATGATGAAGAGAGAAGGTAAGCAAATAATCGGAAATGATACAACACAAAGTGAAAAATTAGCACACTAATTGTGTATATAGTATGACTGCAACTATGTAATGATATAAGTGTAGGGAAAAAAATCAGAAATAAATGCATCAAAATATTACCAGTAGAGGTAAAATTATAGGTGACTATTATTTTCTTTGTGCTTTTCTGTATTTTCAAATTTTGTAAGTTTGCTTTTATAAAGAAAGTATAAACATAATGCTAAAACAATAGAAAACAGTTTCTATAAGAGAGCTCAGAAAATACCAATGCCTTCCTAAATGTCAACCCTATCAGATTATTTCAGTCTTCGTCCTGTTTGATCTTACTGCATGGAGCATTTAACTCTGTTGATCCTTTCTTCTAGAAAACCTTTGATTTCTGCAGCACTGGGTGCTGCAAGAAAGGGTTCTGGGATTGATTAACAATGCCTATCATAGGCACAGAAAGGGAGAGAGGGGACACACAGGCTACGCATCTGCCATCTTTGTTCTAGCTACTTTTCTTTTAATAATCTCCCCATCCTAATGGCATCATCTCATGATCTCTATGCTAACGATTCAAGTTTATAATTCCAGTGTCTTCTGTTTTCTCACCTCCCATACCCATCTATTCCACTTCATATATTCTTGATGTTTGGCATCTCGAACTTAACAAACTGAATTAATTTTCTTCTCACATAACAAAGTAAATAATGTCACTCACCTGCCTAAAATTCTGTTTCCTCCCTTTGCCTGCAGGATAGAGATCTAAATGCCTTAGACTGGCCCTGCAAGCTCTTTGCAGCCTGTCCCAACCTCACAAACCACCCCAGCTCCCGGCCCACACGCTCCATGTTCCGGCCATTGCAGTGAATGCCTGTGGCCAGACACACCAGCTCATGCCCAACTCTGCACCTCTCTGCTTTCAGCACCCCTTCCCTGTCCCTCCCACCAAGTCTGACCGTTCCTGGAAGATTTAGGTCAAATGCCACTTCTCAGTAACAAGTCCCCCAACTTCAGAGTTCGCTTTCTGGCCTCTGTCCTCGCCAGTGTGTTTTCTGCAGTCTCTGTACCAGCAGTTACCCTCTTGCACTTCAGTCTGCATTTTCTTGCCTGCCTTCCCGGTGGACTATGGCCCTCCAGAAGAGCACCAGTGCTCCTTCGCCTCATAAACCACGATGCTGAGAGCCTGGCTCCTAAGGAAATTTGCTGAATGAATGAGAAGAGAAGGGGTTAGATACTTTTATCAGGAACCTGAGCAAAGATCGTTTCTTTACATGGGCAGTACATTTATATGACATTCCCGGTAGCCACAAAAAGCTGGAAATAGGAGAGGCTGTGCGGTTCCCATCGTTTATCCCCATATGTGTTCTTTAGGGAAAAGAAGTGTTTTGGGCCCTAAGTTCAGTGACAGTTGCCCATTTGAATCCTCCTGTCTCGTACATGCTTCCCCAGCTCCCAGGCCAGTGTGAGGAAGGACATTCCAGGAGGGTGGGAGACTACGACATGCAGAACAACCCTAGTCTTTGTGCTCAAGCCCCACGAATCCCTAGGACTGCAGCGTCCCAGGGTGGTGCGAACATTCTCCTTTTAGCCCTTGAAGCTGTCCCCCAGAACTGCTCAGAGGTGTGAGTTCCCGAGGCTGCGGCATCACTCCGCCATTGGCGCCCCCACCCCACCCCCGCCGACCCTCCTCGTGCGACGCTCCAGCTCAGCGACACAGACTCCATTTAAGGGACAGAACCACTCATGAACCTCTAGTGTAGAAGCAAATTATCTTTATTACAAAGCACTTTAAATACACAGAGGTAAAGTGCGTTATGTATACAAAAATTCAAATCCCTTGTATTTTCTCAACTAGAGAAATAAATGTACAAACTAACCCTTAAAACACTATAAAGCCACATTAATTTGGTGTGAGGTATGATGCTCTTTGGCTGACATGAAATCTCTAATTTTTTCTTAATACCAAAAAAAAAAAAAAGCGGTCTTGGGTCTGGTTTAATATTTCATCTGCTTTCATATTTCTGGCTTTAATACTAATGTGTAGAATATCTTTTTGTATCAGCACATTGTGCAAAATGTCATCATTAACTTAGTCCTCGATAGCAGGTGCAGAACTGTCACACCTCGCATTTAACCAGATTCTGCCAGCCGGCGATCTGAAATGCTGATCTAAATGGGATGTCATTACAAACTGTCATCAGTTGCTCACGTGAGATAGAGTGAGCATGGAGTTGATGCTGAAATCCACATTCACATTCTAAATCCAATATCTAATTTAATATTACCAGATGCAGGAACAGGAATTAATCACTAAAATTAATTCCGGATGCCCACAGGAATTAAACAACAGTTCTGGTGTCAGCACCGTCTGTTGGAAGAAACGGGTGAATGCTGGAAATGATGTATTCATGCAATTTCAAGAATGATTTGACCATAACTCAGGATCCTTATTGCTGCTTTCTCTTTGTCTTCACATTAAAATATCTGAACTGTCAGGAAACCTCAGTTTGCTCGGGGACACTGTTAAAGCCAGGTTTTACTCGCTGCAAACCTTTATTTCCACGTGGGACTGCCGCTGCTCTCTTGCCATGAGCCCATGGAAATAAAACAACCCATCCGTCCAGCACAGTGCATCAGAGCCTCAGCGTAGTCACACCTTAAAAAAGTGACGCCTTCCGTATGAAAATGGCTTTCAGCTGCAAGTTACCACTGCGAAAGAAGAGTTTCAGCTTACTACTTATAAAATAATTTAGCATGACTACAATAGAATTTTCCCTGTGTGCCAGGGACCATTCCAGGCTCATGGTCAAATCTTACCCAATGTCCCTGCATGGAGATCAGTATTCCAATGTCCTCCTTGGGGTGCGCTGTAGACTGAATATTTGCGTCCTCATCCCCGCCAATTTATGTGTTGAAGCCCAAGTCCAGCAGTGTTAAAGCAGATTCCTCTTGAATGCACATTTCAGTATTGTCCTGGTACTAACTTTATCCGCACTGTGATGGCCTGCGGAGGTGGGGCTTTGGGGATTCGGTCATGCGGGTGCAGCCCTCATGGGATCAGTGCCTTGTAAGAGACCCCAGAGAGCTTCCTCCGCCTCTCTGCCACGTGAGGACGCAGCGGGAAGAGGGCCGCCCACGGACCAGGACGCGGGCTCTCACCAAAGGCTGAATGTGCCCATGCCCTGCTCTTGAACTTCCAGCCTGCAGAGCTATGTTGATGAGCCACCTCATCTATGGTGCTCTGTTACAGCAGCAGGTGGGTCCTCGCCTGTCACTACTCTGTGAGTAACCCTGCCGAGCTAGGCCAGGCATCCCAGCTCCACCCCTGTCTTGCCCAGACCCGCAGGATGTGAGCAGTCAGCCTTGACAGCGGCGGTGGGAATGTCACATGCAGCCTGGGGAAGGTTGAGCAGCGTAGACCCTCCTCCCGAGCCCCCAGCATGTCAAGGCAGGCTGCGTCTTCCCGAGGTCCCGCGGAGGACCGCCTGGCCCACAAGGAAGGGTCATCCTCCCATGGCTCAGACACTATAAGCTCCCCATGCCAGGACATGCAGCCAGAATAGCCTCAGCACTGAGTAGAGGCAGCAGACGTCTCAACAACCAACAGACCCTCATGGCAGTGGGTTCAGCCCGGATCGGCCTTTACTTCCCTGGAGGCCAATTTAGTATCTTCAGGTGGAGAATGAATGGAGGGTAACTCCTACCTAGTCATGGTGCTGATGATTCAGATCACTGTATCTTCAACATTTTGGATAGCTTAAGATCTTTTGGTCAAAAGCATGTGTTCAAGAGATTAGTCTCAAAGGAGTTCTCACCCACCATGGTCTTGACAAAGTCAAGTAAGAGTTGCTGCCATATATTAAACGATCCTGTGCTTGGTGCCATGCTAAGCACTATACTTACATTAGTTCACCATCCCCCCATACATACTTAATAATGTTTCAAGGACCTATTGCTGTGTATGATCCATCCCAACTCTCAGTGTATTCAAACAGCCATTAAATTCAATTGGGTGTCATAATTGTTTGGGTTGACTAGACTCAGCGAGGTGTTCCGTCCCACGGGCCTGGCCTACCTGGAGTGTCCAGGATGGGGCCCTGGTGGGGAAGCTAGAGGGCCAGCTGAGCTGCGATTCTGGGCTGATGGGCCTTTCCATGTAGCTTCGTCACATGGGCACACTGCTGGGTGACCAGACTTCTTCCATGGGGGCTCAGGATGCCCCAAGGAGAGGGGGCCACAGTGCCTTCCTGTGGCCTAGAGCTAAATGGCGCAGTGTCACTTCTGCAGCTTTCTGCCTCCTACAGCAGGTCAGTGGACCAGCCCTGATGTGGAAGGGGAGGGACCACACACGACACGAGAAGGGAGGGGTGCTGCTCACTGAGGAACGGAGGCACAAACGGACGGAGTTACTCGCTCAGGGGCCAGCGAGAGCTGGTGTACTGCTGAGGTTCGAGATTCAAACTTGGGTCCACCTAATTTCAAACCCACGTTCTCAACTACTGCTAGACTGGTCATGGGACATGATGAAAGAGGGGCAGAGGTGAAACCAGTGTCAAGAGAGCTAACAGCCACCCTGCAGTAAGGCTGACAAATGATGCTGGATCAACTTGCCAAATAGATTTTAGTTTCTCTCAGAGAAACAGCCACAAGAAAGAGGCCCCCTGCCTGGGACAGATGACGGAATTTAACAGATGAAAACACAGAACTGCTGAACTCTGTTTTGGCTTCTGTTCTGCAGGGGGGTCATGGCCTTCAAGCCACGAAGGGCAGAACCAACGGCAACCAGAGGGAGGCTGCCCAACACCTTAGACTTGGAGTCAGAAGATGCGGGGCATGCCCTGCCCAGTTGCTTTAATGGTAGCAAACCATCCCCACCCTCTGAGACTACATCCACATCCCTAAAGGACATGACAGAAGCCGGCACAGAGGTTGTTTGGAAGATTGCACAAGAATTTGTGAGGGTTGATAGATAACACGGATCTAGTGCAGAAATAGGCTCAACCAACATTGAGTTTTATTTTTTTTAATTAAGGTATCATTGATGTACAATCTTATGAAGGTTTCACATGAGCCACACTGTGGTTACATTTACCCATATTATCAAGTTCCCCTCACACCCCATTGCAGTCACTGTCCATCAGTGTAGTAAGATGCTTCAGAGTCACTACCTGTCAACACTGACTTACTGAGGAGCCCATAGATTTGAAGACTGTATTCCAGAGGACTAGGAAAGTATGTAGAAGACATCGGGAGTGTATGGTGTTCTTTAAAGAATGTGGGAAACAGCAGAAGTGCAGGACTGAGGAGAAGCTATCACA
Organism: Manis pentadactyla; assembly: GCF_030020395.1. Classification (NCBI taxonomy): domain Eukaryota; kingdom Metazoa; phylum Chordata; class Mammalia; order Pholidota; family Manidae; genus Manis; species Manis pentadactyla. Next base: position 144,534,947 of record NC_080025.1, on the reverse strand, counting down.
GTCCTGAGTTCCAAAAGGTGGAAGGCATTTCTACAAAATGTGGGGCCAATATCTTTGATTTTGATCCTGGACAAGGTTCTAGGAGAAATTTTTCAAAGACCTAAGTCATGATACAGCCATACAATGAAAAACTATAGAATTACTAAAAACTGTGTTGCAAAAGCAAATTTGATGACAAGGAAGAATAGCCTCAATAGAGCAAGCCGTAAAGCAGAAGGCAGAACAGTATGTCTGCACTATGACTTTAATTTGGTTGAAAAACTCTCAGTGTGTCTTTGATGAAGCGCTGAAGGGCTCCTTCTGCAGGCTCCTTTGCCAGCCGCCCTCCTTGGCTCCCTGACATGACTCCTTGGGTCACTCAGGGCCCATCTGAGCCTTCCTCTCTCTCCTTAGGGGGTGTCCTCTTTCCCATGATTTTTAACACCATTAGTTGCCGAGGGCTCCGGTGTGCGCACCTGACTGCCTGGACTTGTTCTGCATCTCCACTTGGCTGGCTTTCAATCTTTTGAAAACACTAGAGATGAAATGGAATTCTAAAAACATTTAAGTAACCCCCAAGAAGGCCTACACAGGAGAACAGGAAGGAGAAACTGGATCTCTCGTACATTACTGGTGGGAATGCAAAATGGGTGTAAAAACTTGCCCATGCAGAGGGGCCAGTCTGGAAAATACTAGGCAGTTTCTTACAAAACTGAACACACACTTATCCTGGGACCCAGCAGTCATTCTGAGGCATTCACCCTTGAGATATTAAAATTTATGCTCACACAAAAACCTATACATGAAGGTTCATAGCAGCTTAACTCATAATAACAAAATACTGGAAAGAGCCCAAATGTCCTTTCATAGGTGAGTGGTTGAGCAAACTCAGGAACATTAACATAATGGAATATTACTCAGCAGTGAGAATGATTGGACTATTGGTATGTATACGTGTCAAGTTGGTGGGATCTCAGGGGTATTATGCTTAGTGGAAAAAAGGTCAATCTCTAAAGCTTGCATACTGTATAATTCCATTAGGCACATGCTCAAAAAATAGTACAGACACAGAGAAGAGATGAGTGTTTCCAGGAGTGGGGAGTGAATGCAAAAAAACAGGCGGCTTAAAAGAATTCTTTGTTGATATTGGGACAGTTTTATATCTTGACCGTGGTGGTAAATATATGAATCTACTCTTAGGATAAAATTGCACAGAACTGCACACATACACACACACGAATGTAGCTTTTATAGTGGTGAGAATTGAATGTGTCTGCGGTCTAGTTTACAGTCTTGCAGCAGTGTGAATTTCCTGTCCTACAACTATAGCGGATTCACCGTGGCGGGTGCTGGGTGAAGAGCACAGGAGATTCTGCTATTTTTGCTACTTCCTGTGACTACAATTACTTATAAATAGTTATAAAAATTAAAAATATATCTTTTGTAGTTATTTTCTAATTATGAGAATAATTCATGATTGCATTACTCAGGGGTCACTTGACTACAAGTACCAGAAATTAATTCCAGCTGAACATGGGCTAATCAGGCTATTGTGCTGGGTTGTCAAGGACCCCTAGGCAGACTTCATGCCAGGTCTTTCTTGGGAAGTGGCTAGAACTGGGGTCTGCAAGGACTTTGGGGCCCAGAGCCATCTCCTGTCCTCTTCTTTAACCCTTGGCTATCTCCCCACCAAGACTGGCCGGGCTTTCTCAGCCCTGACTGGGCATTCCGGGTAAAGCAGATGGTCTTTGGTCTGCAGTCTGGCCCCATCAGGTACGGTTCCACCCTTGTGATTTTGGAAATGGTTCTCAGAGAAAGTGAGGAGTTATGATTTGGCCAGATGCCCCAGAAGGTGCCTGTTAAAACACAGGAGAGGACAAGAAAAATGATTGGCAATCCCACATACCAGTTGGCACCCACAGTGGAGGGCATTTGAGGAGAGATTAATCAGGAGCCCGTTTACAAGGGTGCAGGCAGGCTGAAGGGAGGCTCCCGGACATGGGGCAGAGCCCTGGAGCTGATGGCAGCGAGGCCCCTGACTCCCTAGGCCCAAACTGCACAGGACAGTGGTCCCAGAGCCCTCAGGGCTGGAGTGCTGGGGAGGGACCTGGCCAGGAAAGAGCTGGGGGGCACATTCCCTCTGTATTCCCCTCCCTCCATCCAATCACTGGTCCTCCGACCAGAAACCAGAGGTCAAGGGGCCTACACAGGTCAGCCTCCAGGGCACAGAACAGGTGGAGGAAGGTGCAGCAGGTGCAGGGCGGCAAGCAGAAGATGAGCAGCACATCCCGTCACCACCCACAGGATTTCAGTTCATCGCCAACTACTGTCAGACCCTAGGTTCTTTTTTACGGCCTGCCTTTCTCATCCACAGAGCACTGTGAACATCTTTTCGTGCCTCCAGAAATGTTATTCTGAGTGGCCGATCAGCAGTCTGTCACCCGGCATGACAGTGGGCTCTCCGGTCTGGCCTGTGGACGTTTCCCGCGCTCTCCCTGATGCCCTCGGTGTGGAGCTGCAGAGCACAGGCCTTTCTGCGCACACTGCACTGTGATTACTTGCTGACCATCTGCCTCTCCCCTAGACCAGGACCTCCTCAAGGTCCTTAATCCTAAGCCTAGTTCCCAGCGCCGTGTTAGTCCTCAATAAATATTTACTGGACAAGAAAAGGAAAGAATGACAAGTCCCAATGTGAAGGCCGGAGACAAGCACAATGTTCCTAATTCCTCCCAAGGGTGCTGATGAAGGTGCCAGCACGTGCCACCCGGCTCAGGGACGAGGCAGCCAGCTGCACAGCAAGGGGCCTGGGCCCCGAGGCCCACACACGGGTCTGACTCCCGGCTCCCGTGTTTCCCAAGCTTGCAGAGCAAATCCCATGACATCTCTGTGTCTCTTGGTTTGCAAAACGGGGACATGGGTTCTTACAGTGTTTTCCTGGGGTTTCCAATCCTTGTGACCCTATAAACACTGATCTCTCCTCTTTCTCAGTAGCCGTTATTACCTGAGAATACGTTGGGAAATTGCACAGAAATAGCAAAAAAGAGAAAAATACTGAAAAACAACAACAACAAAAAACATTGAATTAAGCTCTTCAGCAAGGAAAGCCTCAGATTACAATGGAAAGAAACCCAAGGACAGAGTCACCCGGAGGCAAGGGAATAGAATTGTGACTGGCGACTCCCCTTTGCCAAGACAAACACGTCTGTCACTTTCACCTCTACTTTCTACAAATACTTTATTGTTCAATATTTAACAAATCCACCCCTTGGAGAAGGTTTGATTCACCTGAGGAAATCCTACCCAGTGAGTACAAGCACAGCGTTTTTAGGTTGCAAACTTAACGATCAAATAAACCCAGAAAAAATCTCCTCCAGCTGTAAAATTAAGAGTTAGCAGACCTAAGAAACTTTAAGCTGGGAGCAAATCCTCACTGGTTTTATTTTGACACTTAGTGGGTTATTGGGACCCAAGTTTCTGTCAACCATTTTCTCCAGGTAGCGTCTGACTCCTTCATCCCTGACCTCAGTCCCACCTCAGATGGCACCTCCGGCTTCGGGAGGGCTGGTCTACGCCAGCTGGCCCTTCTTCCAAGTGAGCTCAGGGGCCCCGGGCCCTCCGCGGCCAGCCCGGCCCTCTGGCTGTGTGTGCCCCGGGTCTGAGGCTGCCGGCGGGTCCGCTGTGCCTCCGTGCAGGGCCCTCCGCTAGGTGTCCGGGCCTCGCCTCGGGCTCCTGGCCCTACAGATCCCCTTTCTCCTCACGTCCTGACAGCGAATGCTGGCTTTCTTTCCTTTGCCTTTTATTTCCCACCATTTGGGGTTGGTGGTGGGCAAACTGGCGGGGGAATCAAATAAGCCATATTTTTGTTGGCACCAACACAATCCACTGGCCTCCACACTCACGCCTCCGGCAGCCTTGCCTCCCGCGCCCCACCCGCTCCCAGCCGTACACTAGCCTCTGTCACAGCCAGCGCTGCTGCGCACGGGAAACCTCACTGCGGCCCACACCGCGCCCCCCACAGCCCCTGCCTGTGCTCCCGGCACCCACTCTCCTCCCCAGCCAGACCTACCCCACAGCCCGGGTCTTACACTTGCCAGCAGCCCCAGACTCCTTCCCGCCTCGCCAAGCCTTCTGGATCCCCAAACCTCCCGTTCTCGTTTCTCCCTCTGGCAGGACTCCAGCTACGATCAAACCCAGACACCCCGCACCCTCCACCTGCCGAGGCTCCTCCCGCGTGCACCCCGACGGCGTTCAGCCGCCTTCCCGGGCGCTGGTGTACCCACTTCCCTCTCCCCCTCTCCACCTCACAGCCTGCCATCCCTTCCCTGCTTCCCAGCTCTCTCCAAAACCGGCCCATGAAATGTGCGCAGTTCGATGAGAACTCATCTTCCCAACACCAGTCCCATGCATGTCGGTGCACGTGTGCCCAGAAATGCGGCCCCTGCCTTACAATCACTGGCCCGTCCCTGCTCCTGTCTGAAACCACCCCTCCCTAAGTGTACGGAACTCCAGTCCCTCACACACCCACGGACCCGATGGCGCCCCCCACTGGGCTCCGCTGCCTGCCCTCTTCACACAGGCGTGCTGCAAGCCCACACCTCTTTTCAACCGCCCTGACCCCACTCTGTGCTCCACTTCCTGTCTCATATGCTGAAAAGAGTCTTTTTAAGCTGGCCCATTATTTCCACTATTCCAAAGCCAAAAGACCCATCTGTCCCCGATCCCTCTGCAGTGTGTGACATGGTTGGTCACTCCAGTAGGACAACGCCGCTCTAGACTCGTGAGCCCTGGGCCTCCCCTGTCTTTCCTCCTCTCTCCTCACTAGGCAGCAACCTCTCTCTTTGTCCCCTTACCATTGGGATGGGAAGTTCTGTATTCATTAGGATTCTTCTCTACCTACACTCCCTCCCTCGGTCACTGCACTGGGCTAAATGGAGTCCGCACAGAATTCATGTCCACCCAGAACCTGTCAATGTGGTCTTATTTGTAATAGGATCTTTGCAGACGCAATCAAGTTAGGATGAGGTCATACTGAAGTAGGGCTCTAATCAATGGGCTCTAATCCAACGGCTGGCATCCTTATAGAGAGTCGGAGATTTGGACACAGACGAACACCAGGGGAATGTTCATTTGGTGACAGAGGCAGAAAGTAGGAGGGATGCAGCCACAAGCCAAGGAATGCCAGTGACACCTAAAACTGACCAGAAGCTGGAAAAGGCAGGGAAGGACTGTCCCTGGCACTTGCAGAGGGAACATGGCCCTCCGTCACCTGGATTTCAGTTTTCTGGCCTCCAGACCGTGAGTGAATACAGTTCTGTCGTTTAAGCCATCCCGTCAGTGGCGCTTTGTTAAGGCCACTACAGGAAAGTAATACAGTAACCTGAGCCAGTCCCATGACTTCATCTACCATCTCTGCACTGATGATTCGGAAATACCCAACTCCAGTCCAAACCTGACATCTGAGTGCCACACAGGACTACCTGACCTTCTGCTTGGAGTCCCCGGTTGGGTGTCAAAAGGCATCTTGAACTTAACATAGCCGAAAGAACTACTGAACGCCCCTAAGCCTGCTCCTCATAAGTCTTCTTCCTACTCAGTAAATTGAAACAATGCAATTCCTCAGCCAAAACTTGCCGAATTCTCTCCTGTCCTATCATAGCTCTAAAGCTTTAAGGCTAAAACTTTAATCCAGGTCACATCAGCCCTCAGGTGAACCATGATCCTTTGTGTGGAAGATAATCCCTTGCTAGATGGTTATCCATTCCCTGGATAACCATTATCCCTAACCTGGACCACTTCCTCTGTCCCAGCTTCGCTCTTACCCTTCCCAGACAGGGCACCCACATACAGCTGCTGGGGTGGTCGCATTACAGAGAAAACTGACTTGGCCGCTCTTGATGCTGCCAAGCTCTCTTTATGATGGATGCCAGGCCACCGTGGGCTGCCATCCTGCCCCCCCACCATACTCATCTTCTCTGTCCCCTGACCAGGCTAAGCTGGCTCCAACCTTGGAGCCTGGGTATTTGGTCTTTGCTTTGCTCTGAAAGCTTCCTGTGGGTGGCTGCTGGCTCCCTCCGCTTCATTGCCCAGGTGCCTTCAGGGAGGCCCTGCCTGACCTCGTGGGGAAGCAGCCCCTCTGTGCCGCATTGCGGCTCTGTCCTCTGCATAGGCCCTGGCTGCGTCTGGAACTGTCTTTACTCATTACTCACTTCAGTTGCTTGCCCTCTACTGGAACGTGCTTCATAAGGACAGACTCAGCTTTGTTTCTATGGCATCTCTGCCTCCTCAACCACGACCTGGGCTCTAGAAGATAGAAAGTTTCTCAACATATATTTGTTCACTGATGGACAAAGTCCATCACGAACTCTGGCGCTAACGAGATGCTATGGAACTGGACTTGCTCTTTGAAGAACAAGCAGAAAACTCTACCTGTACAATGTTTTCCCTGGACCTTGACTTGAAGAAGTGCTTCCTCTGGAAGCCTCCAAAAACCACAGGGTCCAACCTGGGGCTGTACCCAGTCAGGCATCACTGCCATGTCTGGAGGCTGGCCGCCCGTGGTGCACCCAGCCCACACCTTGCCCAGCCTTAGGCATGGGGCTGGGTCTCTCAGCAAGGGTCATTCCCCACCTGTGAGAAAGCCATCTCTCCTGGGTCCCTACCTGGGCTTTACAGGGTGCCTAATGATTACACAGTACTCTGTTCCACTTTATTGAAGGTGGCCAGGTCTAGAGCAAACACACATGTGTAGATACAAATGTTGAATCAGGAAACCTTGGATTTATTCCCAGGTTTGCTTCTGGTTTATGTGGTTGTTATAAAGGTCATTTGGTTTTTCGATGTAGAGTAAAACTTGCCTTTGCTTTACTACACAGGGAGGTTGCAAAGCCAAACGAGACTGTTTGTGAAATGTCTCAGGTAATTATAATCACTTTTCATTCCCAGAAGAGTATCACCAAAAATGTCAGTACCTCTAAAACCACTGTACAGAACAGAAAACTCCAGGAGCCGTCACTGGGTTGCAGCCAGGAGTGGCTGTGGGCACCTCGTCACCTGGTGAGTGTGGGGCTTTCTTTTGTATTGATCAAGAAGGCTTGTGGGGACAAACAGGGCCTCAGGAGCCCCTCACCCTGGCAATGCCTTTTCAGCCGTCCAGTCAAACACTGGGGTATAGTTTTGGTGCATCCCTCTTTCTACACAAGTCCTGCGTGTGAGTCTTTCTGTACAAGTCTCCCTTTGTCCCTTCCTTTTCATTTCATACACAATTCTGCTCTTTGCTGCTTACTGGGCTTCTGACACTCTCTTAAACAGGTCCCCTACCTACAGTCTATTCCTTTCATATATTCTGCCTGTTATCACCAGATTAGTATCCTCAAAACACTGCTTGGTGTGCTCCTCTCTTGCTCTAAAACCTTCTATGGCTCCCCATTGCTTAAAGAGTAAAATCCGAACTCCTTAGGGATGACCCTAATCTTGAAATAAGATCACCTTTCCTACTTCAATGTTTCCTATTTCTCCATTGTGGGCACCTGTCTATGTTTTACACACCTGCTTTCAAACACCTGTGTTTGCAGTCCTCCTCTCCTCTCAGTGGCTGCCCCGTACCCCAAGCCCACCTGGATGACACTGGTCCAATCTGTACCTCCAGGTCCAACTGATGATGACCACTTCCAGTCTCAGCTCTGAAAGCACTGAAACCCCTTCAGCTCCTTTCACAGCTGATGCAGCATTGCCTCCAGGTTTTTGTGTGTGTGTGCACATGCCTGTGTGTGCATGTGTGCACATGTCTGTGTGCACATGTGTGTGAGCATGCCTGTGTGTGCGTGTGTGTGCATGTGTGCACAGTATGCTTTCCCCCCAGTGAGACTATAGCTCTTTAAGCTCTGAAGGACACGTGGTGCTTCACATAGTGTTTCATCAGTTCTAAGACACACCTCTTCTGGCATTTGAACAACTCTGAAATTAGGATACATCTTAAAATCGATACATGTCACAGTTTAACTGCCTGTGTGTTTCTTTTTTGGCAGTAAATAAAACAATGGTGAGCCATACAGTCAACTGTGTCCTAGGCTCAATGAAAGGTGACACATCTCTAGATCGCCTGCAGCTCTGAGTGCAGGCCTCACACTTGGAAAGGCATTTTTACTTATTATTGATTGTTTGATGAGTGGATGCAATTTCAGAGGACCAGCACAGAAGCAGGTTCTGGATATATTTGAGACCACGCCATAACCATAGCTCTTCTGTTCTTTCCCATTCCTCCCAGAATCAAAAAGTAAAAAGAGTACCTGCTTAAATGGAAGAAGGGTCATCGCAGATGTAATTAGTTAAGATGAGGTCATCCTGGAGAACAGTGGACCCCTGGCCCACTATGACCAGTGTCCTGATAAGAAGATGGCCACGTGAAAACAGGCACACAGAGGGGGTGCCATGTGAAGACGGAAGACTGCAGGAAGGGTCTACAAGCCAAGCAATGCCCAAGACTGTCAGCGGAGCCCCGGAAGGTGAGAAGAGGTGAGAGCGGGGGGCGAGGGGGTTCCCTACAGGTTTCAGAGGGAGCAGAGCCCTGCTGACATGCTGATTTTAGACTTCTAGGCTTCACAACTATGAGACAATAAATTGCTGCTATTTTAAGCCACCCAGTTTAGGCTACTTTGTTATGGCAGCCACCAGAAACTAATGCAGAAAAGTATAGAAAAGCCTAGATTAATGCCTCAAAAGGTCCACTTTCCAGCCCCACCAAAACATGAAAAAACCAACAATTACTAGAGTTAATAGTAACTAATTAGAGGGGGACTTGATTTGTACTTTGAAGTGGTAAAGGATGAGTAAAAGAGCAATAGATCGTGGACATGGCTTTTTGGGCCAGAACAGGGGTGTGCTTTAGAGAAAGGTAATGAGGCTTCCAGGCAAGGTAGAGCCACGACCACTGCAAGCCTTTGGACTGGCTGGTTTAGGTCATGGTAAACCAAGTTCAGTTTTAAAGCTGGGAATTGCTATAGTAAAGTGGTTTTTAAACAAAAGGTACTGGAAAAAAAAATAAGGGCTCTGAAATTAGAACCAGGTACAAATGCTGGCTTCCCCACTCATTAGCTGTGTGACTTAAAGCAAATTAGTTAACCACTCTGGGGATTAAGTTTTCTCAGGCCATGAAAAAGAGATGGCAGGAGAGTTCCTGGGAGAACATTGTAGTGGTAGCAGTGAAGGCTTCGGATCTTCCCAATTCCCCAGATAAAACCAGACAGAACAATTAGATAGAAAAAACAAAAACTCATACACAACATTTGTATGACATAGGTGTCCAGGCATCTCCATTAACTCCAAAATACGGCAGGAAGGATAAACCACTACAGCCATAAGAACTGCATGGTATTAGCATCCATATGGAGAGCCTAGGGAAGTGCTAGGGCATCTAAAAGACCAACAGGTAGAAGCCAGCAGACCAATTAGTGGACAGTGGCTGAACCTAGGAGAGAGTTGGCCTATTTCAATAGAGAGGGAGAAAGTGGGGTCCTGCAGTAAAACCTCAAAGGACTGGACTGGTCCAATCTTATAAACTGGCCACCAGGGCTTCCTTCCGGGATAGGGCCCCACATACTAAGGAGAAATTTCTTGGAGTAAAATCAAGATTGAGGAGAACAGGAATAACAGAAGTGAAGAAAAGAGAACGTCCAGATAATTGAGAACGAAGCCAATAAATGCATCAAGCAAGCTGTTACATGAAAACACAGAAGGATCTCTCAGTTAAAAAGAAAAAAACCTGTTAGAACCAAGCCTTCCTATAAAAGTACAGGAAAGCTAACTTATGTAAAAATTAACAGCAAAAAAAATATCAAGGTCAAACCTCATACAAAGTTACTACCTTGAAAAAGGATTAGAATAACATCCAAACAATGAAAGTACACTGGAAAGACATGCTCCCCAAACAGGGAAAAACTGCCGTCTGCATTCATTATTTATTGCTGCGGAACACATTGCTACAAACTTAGCAGCTTGAAATGTACTTATTATCTTGAAGTTTTTATGGGCCAAAAGTCTAAACACAGGTTAATAAGCCTTCTGCACAGGGTCTCCTGAGGCTGAGATCAAGGTGTTGGCTAGGGCTGTGATTTTATCTGAGGGTCAAGGTCCTTTTCTAAGCTCACTGGTTATTGGCACAATTTAGTTCCCTATAGAACTAAAACCCTCAACTCCTGGAAGCTGCCTATTGTTCCTGGCTCTGTGGCTCTTTCCACACATGGCAGTTTGCTTTTACAAGGCCAATAGGAGACTATCTCAGCTGCTTTGAATCTTTTTTACTTTTCTGTCTCTGACCTCTAAATTCTAATTTTAATGAATCTCCTGATTAGGTCCACCTAGGATGCTCTCTCTTAACTTAAAGCCAGATGATTAGGATCTTAATTACATCTGAAAAATCCCCTCATCTTTGCCATATAATGTAACCTACTCATGGAAGTAACATCCCTCATATTCACAGGTCCTGCCCACACTGGAGGGAAAAAGATTATACACGACACATACGCTGGTGGTTAGACTCTTGTGGGTTATCTTAGAAGGTATTTCAAAAAAAGACATTAAGAAAATGACACAAGATGAAAAAGAACAACATAAGTCAAAATTAGAAATTGAGTTGACAGAAATAAAAAGGAACTAGAAACAGAAGAAGAAAAACATCTTAGAAATGAAGAGAAACTAGAAGAAAACAGACCAAACAAATGCAACAGAATGAAAGAAAGACAGAAATTAAAAGAAGGGGAATTTTTAAAAGCCTAAAAGGGTAAAGAAAAAGGTAAAAGCATATGAGAGTATGAAAAGTGTTGAAGATAGACAAAGAGGCTCCAACACATGAACAACAGGGGTCCCTAAAGAAGAAAACCAAAACAAGGGATCAGAATCAATACTAAAAACCATAATTTAAGAAAATGTTTCTGTAATAACAAAGATTTAAAACCACATATTAAAAGATAACACATTGCACCTGGGAATACTGACCCACAAAAGTCAATACCAAAGCATATTCTAGCAAAATTACAGGATGTTAAGGAAAAGGAAAAAATAAACCTTGAGTATCTAGAGAAAATGGAGAAAGTGACTTATAAAGAGTATTTGGTTATTGTCAGACTTTTCAATAGCAATGCTTTATGCCACAAGAGGAATGTATTCTTGGTATCCAGAGAAAGATGAGAAGCATGGATTTTACATAGAGCAAAAATACTTTGAAGTATTTTCAAAATACTTAAATAAAGTATAAAGAGCACACATTCTTGAAAGCATGCAAGAACTCAGGAGACAGTGTTCCCTTGAACTCTTCCTAAGAATCTACTGCAGAATGAGCTCCAGACAACGAAATGTCTGTCAACATCCACATAAGGATTATGTATACAGTGAGTTATAAAACTAACACTGGTGAGGGTTAAAGAGGAGACACTACGTATGTGATGACTATAGGATCTGACAATATAAATATAGTACAACCCTAACAAATAAAGTGAGAATGGACATAGCATATGCAGGCAAGTTTTTAAAATGTTTTCAATAATTATAACTAATGTGGAATATTGGTATTGTTGTTCTAAGACTATAGTGTGTGTGGTGTGGGATAAATCAAATAAAAAATCTTAAATCAATCATTCCCTGTATCACAGAGAACCAGGATCTCAGTGTGGAAGACAGAAGATACAGATGAAAGAGAAGCAGTTAAGTAAAAATCTTGTTGTTCTCAATTTCAATTGAAAATTCTGGATGAACGCAAGGTAGATAGATGGTGGCTAGAGACATGGGCACTTGTGTTCATAAATATAGATTTATAAATATATAAAATTTCATATATGTATATGAACAAAAAGTACATATATATATATATGTATATATATATATATATACCCATTGACAACAATTTGGAATAATGACCAACCAGAATGCAACAATCACCTCTAGACTGTAGAAGAGCCTCTAGACTGTAATCTTAAAATATCCTTCTCCATTAAAAGAAAGCGGGGATTCTAGGAGAACTGGCTGATTCTGGATTGGAGGTAGGATGTGTACTAGAAGAGTCTGGAACATCTTGAGATATCAAACGGCAAAGAACTACCAAAGACAACTAAAGTCATATCAAAATGACTCTGGAGTTCCCACTGATCAAAGACAGGACAATTTCAGACTTGATAAAGAGAGATTTCAGCGGATTGAAATGCATTAAATATTTTTAAGTCCATCAATTCATAATGCTATTTAAGTAGAAACAAATGGATCACCTGAGGATGACAGGCAACCAATTCATTATCTTGAAAACTGAGTAAACAAAAGCAAAGATTTAAGCATTTGCCCCATCTTTCCTATGAACAGTACCACTAAATGACCAAACAATAGATGAAGGGATGGATCTGCTTGTAAATTATTCTTACAGCTAATAAAAATTATTTAAGCTGTAGAATTAGAATACCGCCAGTTTGCAACTCCAAATGAATTAATGGATCTGAACATTGATCATGAATAGCTGCTAAATTGAAATAGAGCAAAAGCCACTTACCTCCAAAACAAACAGTACATTACTTACAGTTTTGGGCAAAGGAATGGAATCAAGCTGCTGGATTCAGCTGTCAATCTGCAAGAGAAACAGAAGATGGAGGAAAATATTGAATTCTACCATAAGTTCATAGCCTGCAAAAACCTGACTTAGGAAACTTTACAGGTGACATGGCCAAAGTTCTTCAACAGATAAACTGTAACTAAAAAACAAACAAAAATTGATGGTGAGTATATGCATTTCCTATTGCTGTTGGAATAAATTATGACAAATGTGGTGACTTAAAACAACCCAAAGTTATTATCTGCTGGCTCTGGAGGTCAGAGTCTAAAACGAGTTTTATGTGGCTAAAATCAAGATGTTGGCAGGGCTGCCTTCCCTCTGGCCTCAAGGGGAAGTGTGTTTCCTTCTTGTTCCCACCTTCTAGAGGCCTCCTGTATTCCTTGGCTCCGGCCCCTTCCTCCACCCTTTGTCTGGTAAGGAGATGACTGGTGGCTGGGCCCCTAGCCAGCGTCAGGCTGGGAGCTTTTTACCCGAGAGACCAAGAAATGATTAGAGTGTAGGAAGATAAGAAGACAAGGGCTGGAAATTGAATCAATTACCGATGGCCAGTGACTTAATCAATAAAGCCTACATAATGAAACTTCCATAAAAACCTTTAAACAGCAAGATCTGGAAGCTTCTGGGTTGGTGACTACACTGAAGTGCCTGGAGAGGGCATGGGGGCCCCTACCAACCCTCCCTACATCTATGTTTCTTGCCCTAGGCAGCTCTTTCATTTGCATTTGGGGGCTCCTGAGTTGTATTCTTTGTAATAAACTGGTAAGTGTAAGTAAAGCACTTTGCTGAGTTCTGTGAACTATTCTAGTAAAGTGTTAAGCCTAATGAGAAGGTTTATGGGAACCCCCTGATTTTAGAACCAGTCAGTCAGAAGTACAGGGGCAACCTGGGACCTGAGACTGGCGTCTGAAGTGGGGGCCAACTTGCGGGACTCAGTCCTTAACCTGTGGGGTCTTTGCTAACTCCTAGCAGTTAGTGTCAGAATTGAACTGAGTTGTAGGACACCAGCTGGAATCCGGAGAGTTGGAAGAACCCACACATTTGATGTCAGCAGTGTTCTGTGGGCAGGACTAGATCTTGGTATGCACCATGTTTAGAAGGCGTGGCTTTTGGTCTGCGGGCCAAGGGTTGCTAATATCAAGCCCCAGAATCAGGGTACTTGGTGATGGCCTCACCAGCCAGGCTGGACATCCAAGGTCTCTCTCAGGCTGCCTGCCCACCGGAACTTCTGGCACGGAGGGCCAGAGCGGGAAGAACGTCCCCTCTGGTCTGCTGGCCCCCACTGGGAAGGGGAGGCAGAGGGACCACGCTCACCGGTCAGATGACCTGACTCTTCGTGGGAAGGAGAGGGTAGGGCAAGGGGCCCCCACACCTCAGGAGAATCCCTCCTCACAAAGCCCAGAGCTCGGGGGAGGAGGAGGCCGCACTGACAGAGCACCTGCACCGCGGGGCAGGTGTGATGCCTGATGAGGCAACAAAGGGCCCCACGGGGACAAGCTCATGCTCGGTACAGACGGAAAGTGTTCTCACAAAAACGCTGCCTGGCGGCTGTGTGCAGAACGGGCTTCTCTCCGCCCGCCTCGCCGGCTCTGTTTCACAGTGTGGGAGGAGATGTTGAGGACGGACCCAGTCTGGCACAGGCACACCCACCCCTGACTTCCTAGCGAGTGGGGGCCGCCACGGGGGAGTCCTGAGCCGGCTGCCCGTCGAACTGTCATCCCTGAGGTGGTTTGTACCTACACTGAGAACGAACCTTACGCTCCCGGGCCTGGGTTAAGCCCCTGGAACGTCACTGAAGGCGCCCGTTCCCTTCTCGGTGTGGAGGCGTCCAAGAGCCAGTTCTCAGATTTTCTCCTACCCACCTTCTTGCTTTTCCAAGGAGATGAAGTGATAGACTTTTCGAGACGTGAACTGTGGCCAGTGTTGGTGGTGGGCGGTGTTGCTAGGCAGCAGAAGCAGTGCCCGATAGAGCCTCGTCGCCCGCCTTCCCCCTCCCGCCCCCGTTCCTCCCCCTCCCTCTGCCTCCCTTTCATCCCGTTACGGGGTAGTACCAATCATCATGACTGACAGGCTGGGCGCTTACCGGATCCTGGATAGGCACCGCACACTGCTGTAAGCGCTTTGCATGAATTGACTCTTTATTCCTCCCCCGAGCCCAGTGAGCTGGGCACTAGGATGATCTCTTCTTCATAAGTGAGGCACCAGGAGACGCGTCCACGGTCATACGACGAGTTAAGCGGTGGAGCTGAGAGTCAAGCCCAGGCTCTGCAATTGTGGCTGCCAAGCGTGTGTTTCATTACCATCTTCTGCTGCCTCTCGTCCGGAGCAGTGAACACGTAGGGCTGGGTTAGAGACGGAGCAGGCTTCCTGGGCTCCTCTGGTCAGAAACCTAGAGGACTAGGAAGAAGGAGTGTTGCCTGAGATCCAGCCCAGTGAGCAGAAATTCTCTGCCCTGGGATTAGAGAGCCAGGCCAAGGGGACCATCACAGATGGTTCCCCTCTGTCTTGCTGCTGTTCTATGTGTGTAAGCGTCTGTGGGACCCTCCTGGAGAAGGGGTGGCCAGAGGCTGGTGCAGAATCTGCGCTTCTGGCCCCCCAGCCTTCGTGCCGCCATTGCATCTGATGCAGGCTCCCTTTGGGTATGGGAGGCCATTTGTCAAAGGCCTCGTCCTTTCTTCTCCAGGCCCAACAGCCTGTTTCTTCAAACGTGCCTCAAAGGGCTGGAGCTGTGTAGTGATGCCCGCAGCCCCCTGGCCTGACCCTGAGCTCCCCACTGAGCTCAGACTTGGCTCCTGCCTTACCCGCTCCGCCTGAGCACAGGGCTCTGGTCTGCCCGTGTCGTGCCCCCAGCGCCCTATCAGACCCCACAGCTGACCCCACAGGCTCAGCTGACAAGTGCCCAGAGCAGCTTCGAGCCAGCAGTGACTGCTGCTCACAGATAGGTGCTCCGGCCCCCCCCATCCTTCGGGTGTGATCTGAGGTGTTCCCTCTGCTTTTCAGAGGTTCCAGCAGAACCAGGTGCCCTTAGCAGCAACCTTGGTAACACGCCCTCATGTGGGCTTTTCTTTTTTTTTCTGTATCTCCTTCCTGTTCTCTCAGCCCTGCTTCGGAAGATCACCTCCCAGAAAAATGAGCTGGATGCACTTTTCCTCAGCTCAGCTTTGGAAGGAACCCAAACTGAGACAACTCACTTCCTGATAGACGTCCACTCCAGACGACCTCTCGGAATGCCCCCTTACAAAGTGTGCTGCCCATTCCTGGGAGAAAGTTGGGCTGGTGGGGGCAGAGTCACTATGTGCATGTGGGGAAGGGGAGCAGTCTGGTGTTAGAGCCTGAGTCCTGGGGACAGTGGGGGTGCCAGAAGGTGGGGCTGAAAGCAAATGGCAGAAGCACACGAGGGAGAGTGCTGGGGGGTCTGCAGACAGTGCCTCGCACGGCTGACAACCCTGTAGGCCTGCACCAGTGCAGGGAGCTTGTACTGGACATGAGGTGGGGGTGGCAGTGGTGATCAGACGCAGCACCAACTTCTGCCTGAGTCCCCAGCCTGTTAGCTGCCCCGCGGAATACAGTCTGGCCAGCTTCCCCCATCACATGAGCCACTTCCTTAAAATAAATCTCTTTATATACATATATACAGACATACATATATATATATATATATATAATGTATACACATGTGTATATATTTGGAGAACTCTGATGGATACAGGCATACTGACTTCTATTAACCTAATTTCATCTTGGGGTGTCAATCTGGAGAGTGGGTAAAGCCATCCGAAGGTGTGATCAGTCCTGGCCTCACCCTTTCTCAGCGACTTCCTAAATGCCACTGGGAACTAGTTGGCCAATTCCCAATAAGTTGCACTTGAATTTTTCTGCATCGGAGATTGGGTTTTGACATACATTCGCTGATGTCAGTCGTCACAAGCACGTGGGTCTTCCTGGCCGAGTTTGAGACAAGAACCTGACGGGGTGGAGCTTCCAGCAGCCCGATCCTTGCGCATGGTCTCTAGGCTGGGAAATGGGGTGAACTTGCCGAGCTCAGTGAAGGCTCAGCTTTGAGAATACACCACAGCACCCTCACCTCACCACGTGGCTAGTGCCAAACTCCAGAGTTAGCGTTCCTTAAAGGTCTGATTCCTCTTCCCATTTTGTCCTAATCATTTTACTGATGAAACAGTTTCTCCTGGAGCCCACTGGCTGAAAAGGGGATAGCCAATGTCCAGTCTTCCCTCCTGGGCTGATCAGGGGACCTGGAGCTCTTTCTGCAGCTTGCAGGCTCTGAGACGCTGCAGTCAGGAGGCCAGTCAGGAGAACAGACTGAAGAAACAGCGCCCGCTGACTGTCAGAGACAGCGGCCATAAGGCACCCAAAATGGCAGGTGGGAGGCCAGAAATGGGAAAATGAAACACTGTGGGCTTTCATTTTCATTTTCACCTTAATTACACACAAATATAGCTTCAAGAATCAAATAGTTTAGAAGAGAAGTGAAGACTCCATAGCATCTTACTACACTGATGGACAGTGACTGCAATAGGGTGTGGGAGGGGACTTGATAATATGGGTGGATATAGTAACCACAATGTTGCTCATGTGAAACCTTCATAAGATTGTATATCAATGATACCTTGATTAAAAAGAAGAGAGACACATGCCTCAACAACCAAAAAGCAAATAACCCTATTACAAAATGGGTGGAAGATATTAACAGACAATTCTCCAAAGAAGAAATTCAGATGGCCAACAAGGCACATGAAAAGATGCTCCACATCACTAAGTATCAGGGAAATGCAAATTAAAACCACAGTGAGATATCACCTCATACCAGTAGGATGGCCAACATCAAAAAGACTAAGAACAACAAATGCTGGTGAGGATGCGGAGAAAGGGGAACCCTCCTACACTGCTGGTGGGAATGTAAGCTAGTTCAACTATTGTGGAAAGCAATATGGAGGTTCCTCAAAAAACTAAAAATAGAAATACCGTTTGACCCAGGAACCCCACTCCTTGGAATTTACCCAAAGAATACAAATTCTCAGATTCAAAAAGACATATGCACCCCTATGTTTATCGCAGCACTATTTACAATAGCCAAGATATGGAAGCAACCTAAGTGTCCATCAGTAGATGAATGGATAAAGAAGAGGTGGTACATATACACAATGGAATATTATTCAGCCATAAGAAGGAAACAAATCCTTCCATTTGCAACAACATGGATGGAGCTAGAGGGTATTAGGCTCAGTGAAATAGGCCAGGCGGAGAAGGGCAAGTACCAAATGATTTCCCTCTTTTGTGGAGTATAACAATGAAGCAAAACTGAAGGAAAAAAACAGCAGCAGACTCACAGACTCCAAGAAGGGACTAGCGGTTACTAAAGGGGAGGGCGGGTGGGGAGGGAGGGAGAAGAGGATTGATGGGTATTATGATTGGCACACATGGTGTGGGGGGTATCATGGGGAAGACAGTGTAGCCCAGAGAAGGCAAATAGTGACTCTGTGGTATCTTACTACACTGATGGACAGTGGCTGCAAAATGGGGTATTAGAGGGGACTCGATAATAAGGGTGAATGTAGTAACCACATTGTTCTTTGGGAAGTGATGGTGGCTTTATTACACTGAGTCTCCTCTTCAGGAATGTGACTGCCTTCCCTCAGTCCCATTTTCTTCATCTCACACCGAGGTTTTGTAGTTTCCTTTATAAAGGAGCTGCACATTGATTTTTGCAAATCACATCTTTCTCCCCTTTAATTTCCCAGCTGGTTATTGTTAATACATAAGCAAAGCATTAAGTTTTGAGTACTTTCCAGCCAGTTATTTTATAGAATTACCTTACTAATTCTATAAGCATTTTTTCGATTGATTTTGTTTCTAGGTAGGAGATTATGTCACCAAACAAATTCTTGTCTCTTTTTCAGTACTTATGATTCTTAGTCCATTCAGAATTTAATGAGAATACCTCTATTGTTATAATTATTTTGTTAAGTATTTTTTATTATGTTAAGGAAATAACATTTGATTACTGTTTTACTATGGATTTTTTTTTATAATTCAGGGAAGAATGTTAGATGTTGTTCCAATGATGACTGTAGCCAGACTCTGGGGTCAGGTCCCACTGAGCGATGATAACATGCAATGCTGTGCATTAGCAAGACAAATCTGATTTTGGTGCATAAGAGGGACAAATATTTAAACTTCCAGGAAATTTCAATCGTTTGTGGGGACAACAGGACAGTGTGTTTGAAATTAGATTATTCCAGATAAACCAAGACTATTCCAGGTGGGGTTAATGGTTAATGGCATGCCCCTCAACCACAGTTTGCTCTCTCATTTATTCGTGTCACTCTGTGCTGCCCTAGTTGTAGGGACTACATTTCCCAGGCTTCCTTGAGCCCTTGTTCCATGCTGGCTGGGCCAGTAGGGGCCCTGCAGGAGGAGTAGAGGGCTGGAGGACAGGGGAGGCCAAAGTGTTGCTCCGCTTGCCCTTTCTGTCTTTTGGAGTGTCCTTGGAGCCAATGGTTTGATCCTCCTTTGATGGATGAGGGATAGTGGATGGCCCTGGTTTGGGGCCTTTGGTAAAACCACCTCAAACCACCACTCCGCTCACTGGACCCCAGACCTAAGGGGGGAACAGCCAGGGCTGGCATCATAGGCTTGTCAGCCATGCAGCTGTGTGGGGACCATGCTGGATTTGACATTCTGTACTGAATTCTCTTTGGCTGACGTATGTGCAGAGGACCCCTGACTAATAGATGGTCACCGCGGTCATGTGTGGCTGGTGAGGACACTCTTGCCTTCCAGCCCGGGTCCCTGACTCAGAAGTTTCTTTTGACTTCTTGTGCATGCTTCTCTTTTGGGTGAATTAGTGAGCAGACTTGAGTCCTAATTCCAGGACTTCTCCGTTCCAGATCTACCTGTTCCTCTACACCAGAGGGCTGGGAACAGCTGCCATGATCCAGTTCTTCCCCTTCCAAGCCCTGCGAGCCTGTGCCGTTGGCCTGGTGCATGGGCAGGCTTCAGATATGCCACTGCCAGAGCATTTGGCATAAGGAGCAGTGCCACAGGCTGTGGAGAGAGCCGGTGGGTCTAGCCTTGTTAAAGAAGACGTGTTGATGAGTATGCCCATCACTTAATTCTTCCCTTCTCAGCAGTTTTCCAACCACACTATGCTGGAAGCCAAACCAAGTCCAGTTCTTCTCTGGATATAAATCAATTTTTCTTCCACAGCCCCTGACATCATCTTAGCCACAAAGGCCTTTCCTCTTCCCTCTGCCCAGCTGGAAGAAGAACAACCACTATAATGGTTAAGAGCTTGGATTTAAATCCAGCTCTGCCACCTACTGTGTGGCCTTGAGCAGGTTACTTAGCCTCTCTGTGCCTTAGTTTTGTCATCTGTAAAATGAGGTTAATAGCAGCACTGACACTTCCCCAGCTTTAAATCTCTCCCTGGCTCTTCGCCAGCCACCAATGCAATCCAACTCCCGGGTGTGGGGCATAAGGATGCCCCCACCGCCCCAGCTCTGCTGTGTTTGGAGCACCCACTGTCCAGTTCTGTGCTGGGCACTGTCACATGCTCACCCTCACACAGCTCTCACCACTGCTTTGCAAGGCGGTGTTACTGTTCCTCTTCACAGATGAGGAAAGAAAGCTGGTTCAGGAACTTGCTGGAACACCACCTGGTGAGTGGGAGAGTTGGCGCCAGCTCAATGTCTGCAGGACCCCAGAGTCCTGCCCCTGATGTCCCCACCTACTCCAGTCCAAACTGAACTTGCTGCCATTTCCAGAACATTCCATGCTGTTTCAGTCCTCTGTTTCTTTGCCTACGCACTGTTCTCCTTCCTGGTGCATATAGAGAATTATGAGTAAGTGAATCTGGCAAAAGCAGGTGGTGCAGATGTGAGGGCGTGAGAGCAGACAGGAGGGGTGGCGGCAATGGAGGGAGGTAACCAAGGCTGGATTCTAGGTTTTTGAGCGCATGTGGATACGCCTAAGGCCCTCCCTTTCCTGAAGGGGGCGCTGTGGCTTTCTACTTGGGATCCTGACACCAAACCTGTGGTTTCGGTGTTTCAGGCTGAGGTTGAAGCGTGCACACAGTGTGTCTGCATCTGACAGACTCAAACTCTACTTAGTTTGCAAGGAGCAGTTGTCATGGCAACACACATTTACCCTGGCCTGGCTGGCGCCACCGACTGCTGATCAGCATGTCTTTTGTTTCTTCCTCTGCAAAAAAATCTCCTTCGGGACAGACACAACCAGGAGAAACCACTTCGGGCTGACACAATTCATAACCCTCAGTGTAAACCAATCTTTATCTTTGTGACTGGGGCCAAGGAAGAAATGGGTAGAATTGCCCACCACGGGTGGCTTATGGAAGGGCCCTAACAATTTGCTGTGGCACCTGGATCCCAGGAGCCCTTGCCCTGCCCCACAGCCCCAGGCTCAATTTCAAACCCCAGTTACTGAAATTCCTGCTCCCCATCCCAGTGTCCTGGCCCTACCTTGGGGTCCCCAGGGCTCACCCCACACCTGCCCGAGAGAAGAATTCTGAAAAAATCGTTCCTAAGGCTTCACAAGTCTTAGAGTTTATTCCCAACTAATGTATTTATTACTATCATTATTATTAAATTTTATCCTTCCTTCAAGGCTTAGCTCCAGTGTTCTTCAAGAGATACTGCCAGCACTGAACTATAGTAGTAATACTTGTGGAACCTAACTGAGGCCTTCTTCCTCCCTCCACCATCGCCCACAGCTCCTGGTCTGTCTCATATTCATTCATTCAATAAGCCCTTACTGACCTCTACTAAGAACCAGGCACTGGACTAGATTCTGGGGCACTGAATACAACAGATAAACATCTCTGTCCTGATGGTGCTTAAAATCTCTCTTGGAAGCAAACAATATGTATAATATATAAGTAAAGTATGTAGTGTATTAGGAGGAAAGTAAATCATGCAGATATCTAGAAAAAGAACATTTCAGGCAGAAGGAGTAGCCAGTGCAAAGGCCCTGAGGTAGGAGGGAGTCTGGTATTGTAGCAACAGCTAGGCGAACAGTGGCTGGGGCAGGGCAAGGAGGGGATGAAGCCTACAGCATAAAGACCTTGTCGGCCACTGCAGGGATGTGGGCTTTCACATGAGTGAGAGGCAGAGGCTTCAGAGGGCTTTAGGCAGAGGGCCACTAATACTGTTTTGAGAATAGACCATAGCAGGTGGGGGTGGAAGCAGAAACTAGGAACCAGGTCTAGTTTGGCCACAGAAGCACCAAGGAGAGGGTTAGCAGGGGTTCTGAAAGCAGGCCCCCTGGATTTGCTGATGGGCCTAGAAGTAGGCACAAAGCAAGCATCAGAGGCAATTCAGGTTTTGGCTTGAGTCACAGGAAGGCTGACAAGGCCACTGTGCAAGGGGAGAGTGTGAGGCGGACGCTTTTGGGGGTGGAAGGGTTTCAGTCTGGGGTGTGTTTGGTTTGAGATGTCAGTGAGCCACCCAAGTGGAGAGGTCAAGCAGGCATCTGGACATATGAGTCTGGAGTTTGTGGAAAGGGGTCCAGACCAGATGTGTAATCTTGGGGTCCTTAGTGAGCAGATGATTTATAGAGCCCCATGGCTGGACGGGCACAGCAGGGGAGTGAGTGCACCCAGGGAAGGGGAGAGATCCCTGCCCCAGTGTGAGATCAGGGGGAACCAGCAACGGAGACTGTGAGAAACAGCCAGCGAGGTGGAACAATGTGGTGCTGGGAGACAAGTGAAGGAAGTGCTTCGAGAACAAGCATACCAGCTCCTTGGTGCTGCTGGGAGGTGAGGAGGATGGGGGCTGCAGATTGACGTGGCTGGGCCGTCAGTAGAGTGCAGCACGAAGGCAATGGCCGGTTGGAGAAGGATCTACAGAGAAAAGTCAAGAGGAAAAGGAACGATGGTATGACTGGTCTGCTCCTTGTAGGAGTTTGGCTGTAAAGGGGAGTGGAGAGGTGGGGCAGCAGCCGGGCAATGTGAGTGGAAGAGCGGCATGTTTGTGCCCTGGCAGCCGGCGGGAGGGCCCATGGAAGTACGCTCCTGGCTGCTGCGGCTGCAGGTTAGAATCAGTGGGGAAGGGTAAGTCTCCGGATGCCTGGGTAGAAATCCAGGTTAATCAAGTCGAAGTCTTTGGGGACCAGGCCCCCATTCATTTTGTTTTAAAACCTGCCAGGTTGTGGAGTATAAAAACAAAGCAAAACTGAAGGAACAAAATAGCAGCAGACTCACAGACACAGAGAAGGGACTGGCGGTTACCAAAGGGGAGGGACTGGGAAGGGAGATAGGGATTAAGGGGCACTATAATTTACAGTTGCAATATAGGCAGGTCATGGGGAAGGCGGTACAGCACGGAGAAGACAAGTAATGACTCTTAGCATCTTACTACGCTGATGAACAGTGACAGCAGTGGGGGGGGGTGAGACTTGATAATAAGGGTGAATGTTGAAACTGCAGTGTTGTTTATGTGAAGCCATCATAAGATAGTTTATCAATGATACTTTAATAAAATTAAAAAAAAACCTTGCCAGGTGACTTCAACATGGCCAAGACTAAGAACCACAGTGTGAGAGAAAGCCACACGGGTGGCACAGAAAGGAGAGGGAATCGTTGCTGGTAGAGGAGAGGGGTGGTATTTAGGGAAGGAAGAGAGTTTCTTGAGGGGAGCACGCACAGTTGGCCTCTTAATAGGTAACAAGTCGTCTGTGGCGTTGCTGCTGGTTGGGGGGTCCGGAGGGTGGGCCGCGCTGGAGGTTCCCTTCCGATTGTCCCTTGGTCAGAGGAACAGGGCTGCAGAATAACCATCTCGGGGAGCTGAAATGCTCATCTAGGGGAGCGGAGAGCAGCTACCAAGGAAGTCTCCGGTGGTCCCAGGCAAAGTAGGGGTCCTTTAGGCTTCAAGTGAACCACTCAGCCCGGATGCCCCCTCCCTGCAGCTCCACAGTCTGACCTCGGCTCTGGGGCCAGGGGGCCTGGATGAGGTCCTGGCTCTGGCCCTTGTTGCTGTGATCTTGACCATGTTATTTAAACCTCCTAAGTCATGATCTCTTCATCTGTGAAATAGTGACAATACCAACCACCTAAGAATGTGTTAAAGGTCAGAGGTGGACTGAAAGTACCTCACACGGAATAAACGTTAGCTCCTAATACTGATGAGTCAGGGATGGCTGTGTTCCAGCAAAAGAGGCCAGGTTATCTCCTCTTTGGGTGGTGGGCCCTGCACTTTCTTCTCTGTGTCCCTCAGAGAACATTGTACGTGCTGGCCATGAGGAAGTCGTGTGGTCAATAAGTGCCTTTGGCTGAATAATTAACTATTTCATGAGCATCTATCTTGGGATAAACTACAAGATCATCGAAACCAAGAAGAGGGCAAGACAAGGTACAAATAGCTTGTCTTACCAGTATTTTTTCCTTTACAATCCTCCCCATTTTAAACACTCTGATTCTGATCTTCATGAACACTTAAAAATAAAATGTGTATTTATACCTCTTCTACTTAGAAGAAAAACATCTGATATCACATCCAACAGAAGGCACCAATACAACACAGCCCCTAGAATCGGGCTAAGGACCATGACTGGACAGCACAACCGGGGGTGATACCAGGGCCCCCGCCCCACGGGGAGCTGGGTGTGCTTGTCTTGGGGCCCCCTGAGGCTGAGCGAGTGAGTGCACCTCTCTGGCTGAAGGTGGCCCTCCTCATGCTGCAGGCGAATCTTCATCCAGATGAACTGTGATTTTTTTTTTCCAAAAGAAAACCCCCCCTTTTTCCCATGAGTTTTGGAAAAGGGCATCCTTTAGTGACTCCCTCAACACAGCCTCCTCTGGGCTGGGAGGTGGTCGCTGGTCTCAGCGCCTGAGAGCCTGAGCGACTCCACTCTCCCCCCAAAAGCCCATCGATGGTGAAATGAGTTGGGGGCCTTCCTGCTCTTGGGTTAGTAACGGGTGTCCTGTTGGCAGAGGCGCACCCAGCTACCCTGTTACTGAAAGGCAGGCAGGAGAGGGAGGTCGGGTTCCAGGGCTGTGCCAGCACGCCCTCAGCTCTGCCTGAAATGGGGGGCTGTCCCCCGTAAGCCTCAAAGATCCCTGCGTGAGGAGACAGCTGTACTGGAAGGGGCTGGCCTGGCCCCGCTCTACTGGGGCTGGGACGCCCATCACAGTCTGTGATCACAGGGATCCTGGGGGACCCGGACGCCCTGGGGCCAAGCCCTGTCCCGCCCCACACCGCCAGCGCCCTCTGCTCCAGCTGGACCCCACTCCTGCGGGTGAGCGTGAAACAGCAGGTGTGACAAAGCAAAGCGTGACACTCTCGTGAAAGAACTTGGGTCCTTTGTTCCACAGGCTTCTCTGATCCCCGGTTGTAATAGTGATAATGAAAATACATGTTTAGAGAGGGTTTCACAATTTACAAACTGCTTTTACATAACTTCCTCCTTCAAGCCTCAGAATAAAGGGCCAGGCAAGGCAGAAGCCCACTGCCTGGACGGGGAAGCCAGGCAGGCACTGCCATCAGCACTCGGTGGGAGGGGGAGTCAAATCCAGACCCCGCCTGCTGTGGACAGAGGTGCAGCAGGGTGTGCAGCCCTCCCCTGGCAAGGGGGGCAAGCCGAGGGCCTTGGAGGGCCCCGTTCCAATGCTTGGGAGCCTGCAGTGAGGATGACAGTCACACTCTGCAGCTCACACACCTGGGACAGAACACATGGCCAGCAGGCAGTGGGCAGCCACCGGGCCCACCAAGGGCACAGCTGGTCTCCAGACGGCCCCACACCCGGCAGCTCCCACAACGCACACTGCGTTCAGAGAACTCGCCGATTCTCTGGTTCTCTGGCCGTGATTGGAGCTGAGTCATTCTCTGCCTTAATTAAAATTGAGGCTTGGGTATAAATGCGGCTCTTGCAATGCTGAAAGTAAACTGCCTTTGCTTCACACTTGCCATGAGGCTTCCTATCCCCTTTCTGTGCATTAACTTTCGGGTCAGATGGTCTGCAATGTAATTTCTTTTCCTACTCAGAGCTGGGAAAGGACTTACGCAGTTTGAGGCCTGGGTGGGCTCTCTCCAAATCGCCAACAGACTGCCATCCTCTGCTTTCCTGTGACACTGGCCAGTCAAAGCAGAGTCGGGGCCAAATGACCTGATGTCTCTGGGGAGTTGGGACTGTATGTAACAGAGCCACTGTGCCTTGAGTCCAAGGATGGCTGCAGCTGGTCCCAGACTTGGGGTTTTCCCAGGGCCGCACCGGGCCATCTGGTTGCCTCAAGCACAGAACTGCCGTGTGCTCCACTGAGGTCTCAGGTCCAGCATGGCTTCTAAGAACAATCAAGTCAGTCTTAAGAAATATAACACAAGTAAACCTTTCAGCAAACAATGGTAAGCAATAGTTGTCTAAACTTTCATGGAGCAAGGTGAGCTTTACAGATAAATCAAGCAGGGGAGTTTATAATGAAGGGCTGAGGGGTGAGGCAGGAGCCATGGGGGCTCAGGAGTGCAGCAGGGCGGAGGGAGAGCCAGAGGGCTCAGTGGGGTTTAGGGGTGCCCTGAAGGGGACAGAAGGAAGCTATGGGAAAGTGGAAGACTGGAGACAGGGTACTCCAGGCAGGAGAGGACCCAGGACAAAGGTAAGGAGAGGCAGCGTGTTGGTGTCCAGGGCTGCTGTAAGAAAGTGGGGCACACTGGGGGGCTTCTAACAGGTCTTTAGTCTCTCACAGTGCTGGGTGCTCGATGTCAGAAGTCAAGGTGTGGGCTGGGCCATCCACGGAGCCCAGGAGGCTCTAGGGAGGGAGCTGATCTATGCCCACCTCTGAGCCTCTGGCGTTGTGGCGATCCATGAGCCATGGAATGGACGTGGCGCACCAGTCTTGCTCCTGTCCTCCGTGGCCTGCCCCTTTGTGCATGTCTTCACGTGGCCTCCTCTCTGCATGTGCCCATCTCTGTGCCTTCCGCTCTTCCCATACGGACCCCGTCACATCAGATTAGGGCCCGTCCTACACCAGTGCGACCTCACCTCACCTGGATGACCTCTGCAAAGACCCTATTTCCTGATAAACTCACATTCACGGGTGCAGGCAGCTTCGACAGGTCTCCTGAGGGGACAAAATTCACCCTACACAGTGTGCCTTTGGGCCAGAGGCCAGCTTGCCCGACTCCTGCGGGAGATACTGAGAAGAATGGAGGGCTGGGGCTGGGGGCACTGGGGTGGGCGGGGTGCTGCTGCAGCAGTCATGTGGGGGCCGCCTGGCTGTCCTCTCCGGGAGCCCGCTGCAGCGATGGTGGTGTCAAGGCGGGCAGCGGCTGTAGCACGGAGGTCATGGCCAGCCAGGGGGCACCCCAAGGCAGGCCTGGGGTCTGGAGCAAGGCCGACCAGCTGCAGCAGAGAACCATGCTCCTTTTGAGAAACAGGTTCTGGCATGCTTCTGGGCCCAGCAGAGGCCAGAACAATGCCACTGGAGCCTCCACTGTCCAGTGTCTGCAACCACCCGCTGTGACCTGGGTCCTGTGGGACCCACCAAGCCACACAATGGAAAGGGTCTAGAAGGCCAGAGACAAGGAGGTCTGGGGTAGAGGTTTATGCATGGCCATTTGGGAGTGGGCACAGGATGTAGAGATGTTTGTATCCCACATTAGTGCCCACCAGACAGTACCCACTGGGAAGGGGCCCTGAAGAGCCGGGTATACAGAATGACTACTGGCAGACGCAGCTGGCCTTTGTCACCAGCCACCTTGGGACCGGCAAGATGGGCACATGCATGGAGCAGTCACGGCAGCAGAGATGGACCCCCACTTGCAAGGATGACCTACCACCTGCCACGTCTGAATCTCCAGCCAGTCAGCAGCCGAGACCAACACTGGCCGTACCTAACAGGGTGCTGCTCCTTCAGACACCAACGATCTGCTTGGCCGCAAGGTGGCCACATTCAGCCCCTTCCATCTTGGAAGGCCAGAGGTTCATCCTCAAAAGCACAGAGACCTAGTCCAGGTATGGCTCTGCCTGTCCTGCCCACAGAGCCTTGGCTGGTACCACCACCTGAGGGCTCACAGGCACGGACGCCCACAACAGCATCCAACACAGGGCCTGCTTCACAGCAGGGAGTGTGGGGGTGGGATCCATGCATCCCACCATCCAGGAGTAGCTGGCCTCCTGGGGAGCAGGGATGAGGGACTGAAGGCCCAGCTCATGCTCTGGGGCAATGCTGTGTGGGGCTGGGCAGCCTCCTTCAGATGCAGCACGTACATTAAATCAGAGCCTCTCTATGGGGCTGCAGGAAGCACATGTGGGCCACAGATCCAGACTGGGAGCCCGGCAGCCCAGGTACCATCACTCCAGTGACCCACTGGGAGACTCTTTGCTTCTTGTCCCTGCAACTCTGCCCTCTGCGGTGCTAAAGGTCTGGGTGCCAAAAGGGGACCCATTCTTCCCAGGGGACACAGCCAGGGTCCCACTGAACTATATGCTACAGCTGTTCCCAGCACACATGTGACTCCTTGTGGCCAGGACCCATAGGTAAGGGCGGAGTCACCACCTTGGTGGGGTAACTGACCTTGCTCAGCAGCCAAAGGCAGGGTGCTTTCACATAAAGGGGTTGAAGGGGAGGATGCAGGCACCCAGGGACCCACAGGGCTGCCCCCTCACGATTGGCCCTGCGTGACTATGGACCCTGCAGCCCTGGCCTGAGAAGGATGGCTCAGCGCCATCAGGATAAGGTCTGGGTCACACCAGGAAAGCCGCAGAGAACAGGTATGTGGGGGAGGGGCAGCATGAACATGTGGCCCAAGATGAGCTGCAGCAGGATGGCTCAGAGTTAATCCCCCCCTTCCTCTTCTGCCTCTCCTGTCCGGATGAGGGGCCCAAGGAACTGAGTGGCCACATGGAAGCATGGATCTGTGTGGTGCAAGGGGTATGTGGTGGCCATGGGGGTGTGGTACCTAGCTCTCCTTCCGAGGCATCCTTAACTCACAGCCCCAGAGCCTCCCCCTTGGGCTCCCCACTGCATTCACACCGAGACCACTTTCCCGGGCTGTCCCCAGGCAGTGGGAGAACACTGGAGTCCTAGAGAGCCACTCCCGCCTTTCACAGCGCCCCTCTGACTCGGGCATGGTGACTGCCCGTGGTCTGGCTGAGGCTGCCTCAGAACCGCGCTGACCTGAGGCCTCCCACCCAGTCCTTCCCTCTCACCGCCCTTCCACACGTGTCAAAGCTCCGCTGTGCGCTGAAGCTCTCCCGCCTGCCCCTCCCCCTTCGTCCTTCACAGACTCTTCCCTCGTTAAATCTCCTACATGTCTAATCCAGTCTTGGCGTCTACCTCCCCAAGGATCCTGCCTGACACAGATACAGTGCGAAATGGAAGCCTCTTAAATTGTCTTTTTCTTTGTATAATAAGGGAGAAAGAGAGCACTGAGTAATCCTGGGATGCTAGTATTTCAGCCTGAAACAGATCCAATTTTTCATTAATAAGGGTCAGTTAGAGCCAAACTCCCAGGCTGCTGAGATGTGGACAGA
This sequence comes from Manis pentadactyla, assembly GCF_030020395.1. NCBI lineage: Eukaryota > Metazoa > Chordata > Mammalia > Pholidota > Manidae > Manis > Manis pentadactyla. The sequence goes on along the minus strand of NC_080025.1, from coordinate 144,505,885 downwards.
GGCTGTGATAAGGGAACTTTACTTTGACCTGCAGCAGAAGTTTCCACTGGATCCTTTACATGCCTCTTCTATTTTGCTAGGCACTTTCACAAATATTCCTTTACAAGTTAATTGACATTGATATTTTTGCTTCTCACACCTAAACTGGCCGTAAATTAATTTTTTTTTTTTTAAAAAGGAGTTCCAAAATATTTTGAGCAATGGGAAAATCTTTGAAATAAATGCAGATCTTCTCAGTGGATTTAAAATGCCATCGTTTGTGTTCTGTTACCTTGCTCTCAATGAAAGCAGACAGCAGTGGGATACAAGGCAGGCTTTTTGGCCCTCTCATGTAGCCACTCTGTGAACCTGAACTTAAAAACACAAATAAGTATTAGTATCCAAAGGAATACAAAAAAAAGAATGCGGTAAAAGTAAACCAAAAAAGATCTTTGACAGCAGATCCTGGTAATTCTCTGAACTAGAAATCTGAACATTTTTTATCAACTCAATGACCTTTCCTCTCTGCTCAGCCCATCCTCCCAGCCTAGAGGCATCTCGTTACAGTGCCATGCGAGGTTAACCGAAAATAAAAAGAACTAAATCATGCCCATCAGAGTGAGTGACCACGTTCACCTGATGATGCTGGGTCCTGGCTTCTGTGATCAGTTTTTTTTTCTTGCTCAGGTAACTTGAAAAATTACTAATGGACCTTGAAATCCTACTCATTAGTAAGCTTTAATCAGGCGTTCTTCAATCACACAGGGAAATATTCTCCTGAAGGAGGTGGTTTGTGCACTCCAGTTCCATGACAGCCATGAGAGATGCCCACCTGAATCCCCGGAGTAGCAAGAATATCCGATTTCTCTGTTGAGCCGGGCCTCTGAGAACAGCCCTGGCATCCCGCCAGCGCCGTGCGGAGTCAGGAAGCTGCCCACCCACGCAGAGGGAGGGCCTTACCACTGGCACAGCCTTCCGCTCCCGCAGACATTCAGAATGCGCTGGGGGATCGAGACGCTGGTGCTGCAGGCCGCGCGGGGGACCGCCGGTCCTGGGAGCCTGGGCTACGTGGCCATAGCGAAGAACGTGGCCGGAGCGGCGGAGGGGCAGAGGGGTGAGGCTGCAACGCCAGACAACATGGACTCGGAGGAGCCGCCAGCTCTGCTCACACCCCCTCCTGCCCTCTGCTGCTCTCCTCCCTTCTTTTCCTCCCCACCCTATTCTAGAGAGAAAAACAAGATTAAGATAATTACAAGTGCCTTTTAAGAGACAAAAATCCATTTCCATCTTAAAAGATGGGAACGTTGGCTCACAGGGACAGGGAGAGGTTTGGAACCAACAGGAACCAAGGCCTCCACGTTGCCCCGTCCCTGCCCCTCCCTGGGCACTGTGCCCGATCTTCCAGGCCGCTGTCCCTCCGGCTGGGGCAGCTCCAGGCAGAAACCTTCCAGCCTCGGGTCCGGAGGGAAAGGCTCCGTCAGCTCCAGTTGGAATCCCAGGGAAAGGCTCTGACTGGCCGCCCAGGACCACGCCCCCACCTGGGGGTGGTTATGATTGGCTGAGCTGGTGGGCCGGGGCCAGAACACTGCCTCAGAGGGGCCACCCCTAGCAGTGGGGAGGCGAGTTCCCCAGAGGAGGAAGGTAAGGCGATTACTGGATGCCCTGTGGGTGTGGGTTAGCAGCGACGCTGTGTTCTGGCCACCCATGAAAAGATCCATTCAATGCTGGGGACCCCTTGTAATCACCAGTGAATAAGCTACAATGACAGCAATATGTTCTCTCAGCTGGTCCAAGAACAACGTGCTTGGTAATCACGCTTTACTTTTTCATCTGGGGCGTAAAAAAGCTACAGTGAGGGGAACAGAAAAAAAATGAGGCGAGGTCTTTTGTGTGTTGGTGTCACTGGGAGTGTGTGTTGCACTGATGTAGAACGACCTTACACAAGCCCACGGCACAGTTTTACTCGGAAAGTTTTTCTCTCCCTATGCTCTCCTGAAACCTCACGCAACACTTAGGAGTTATATTCAGGAGCGTTTTGCACAATATCTTGTTGACCCATGTGGTATAAGGAAGGTTGTCAAAAACCACCGTGTCTTTGAAGGTGTCCCTTGGGATCCCCATGCTTTCACACTGAGACCACTTTCCTGGGCTGTCCCCAGGCAGTGAGAAAACACTGGAGTCCCAGAGAACCACTCCCGCCTTTCACAGCACCCCTCTGACTCGGGCATGGTGACTGCCCACGGTATGGCTGAGGCTTCCTCAGAGCTGTGCTGAGTCTGGAGTCCTTGAACCAAACATCTTGTGGGCTCTTGTTTGTGCACCAAATGGGCATCTATTGATTCTGGCATAAAGTGCTAAGGTACAAGGTCAGGGATAGATGCCAGCAAGATCATTCATGGGTTTAACTCTGGGTGTGGCTGGGCCCTTTTGATAGGGACACAGTTTTCTCTGAGATTCAGGATAACTGAGCATCTACAATGGGAGTTGGAGGTCAACAAGTCAAAGTCCACACACACCTGAAAATCCAGGACACAACCTGGCACTCTGCTCTCCAAAGGCTGCCAGTCCCAAGGGATGGTAAATATGTTTTTTGGAATCTTGTTGAAAATCCACAACTGACAGTCTAGAGGTTGGGTCTGGATATCAACTGCAAGTCTTGCGAACGGATGGCAATGACGGCGCTGGCGAGCACCTTCCCAGTCAAGTCAAGGTTCAGACTTGTACCACAATATATGAACTTTGGGGCCAGTATAATTACCAAAGTAATTTCATTTGCTGGGGAAATTATGACAATTAGTTTGCATTATTTAATCTTGCCCCAAATAGATGGGTAAGTGAGAAGTTAGAAATTAGTCACGAGCCATATTTGGATAACAGGAGAACTCCAAATTTCTCAGGGTTAATCTGTATGCTTGTAGCAAGTACCAGGCTCAGAACTAAGTCAAGAGCCACCACAGACCTGTAGTCAAATTCTGCAGCACAGGGAACCCAAACCCATCACCCCAGTGGGCAGTAATGCCAGATCACCAGGACAAAAGTCACATGGGAAACCGTGAGACAATAACAAAGCAGTGGTTGGCGGTAGCAAAGACTTGATTCCCAACTAATGGTGTTTATGTGCCTACTGCCCTTAGTCAAGGAGGCGTTGACTTCAGCTAGGATTGCCATTCTTCTGTTTAGAAGCAGACACCTTCCTGCCTGCACGGCCACACATCCTGCCTGCTGAATCTGTCGTTCTCTACAACTGCTGAGGGTGTTTAGGCACGGGGCTGGTCAAGACACCAGGCTGTTCTCCAGGGAAAAGATGTCAACAGCAAGTCTGTGTCTGGGGAGAATATTGCTGCAGTTTTACCTTTCCCTTAATCCAAAGTACTTCTTGTATTCCATGATCAGGCCCTCTGGTTACCTGGCATTATGGATGAAGAGCGATCTGAGACACAGATAAAGGAGGTGGCTTCCATGGGTCCTCTGGACAATCGAAGGGGACCTGGGAGAGCATTGTCAAGAGAGATGTCCCAAGGCAGCACTGCCCACTGGCCCTGAGTGCCTTCACCTCTCCCTTTGGATCAACATTAAGGGCCCCGTTTGCTCCAGGGAGAAAAAGATTTCACAAGGTTACATCATCAGTGTCCAAGCCTAAAGGAAAATAAAAACTGGACTGTGACTCTCAGCCCTGGTTTTCACTATTAGATAACAACCCGTTCACTTGATATCCAATGAGTTATCAAAACATTCGCAGGAGTCCTCAGTCCAGGCCCCGCTGTTTCATTTTTCCAAGAGTTGCTTTTTGCATAGCATTGAGTCACTGGTTTCCCAAATATATAGACCCCTGCTCTCTCCCAACCCTGTGTCGCAGGCAGAGATCAAGGCAGCTAAGGTGTTGAGTAGTTTGTCCAAGGTCATCCTGTTTCCTAAATAGCATTAAGCTTTATTTCAGCATTATACTAGTATAATACTAAATAGTACTGTGCAAAGCTTAGAAAGAAGGGTGCTGTACTTTTAATTTTCTAGAGGGCACAGCAAATTAAGACCAATGGACAGAAGTTAAATGGTGGGTATCAGAGAATGCTTGAAGAGCTGGTCTTAGCCTCCGTCATCTATAAAATGTCTATGGGAGTTCTCCTAGGGGATTCTAATAGAAATTAAGTAGGATAATTAATATGAACTACCTAATATGATGCCTAGCATGTAATAGGTGTTCAAAAAGTTAATTCCTTTCTTCTGACAGAAAAACACATTGCCACCGAGTATAGGAATTCATCAGACACAGACGTCCATCTACAGAAACTTGAACTTAATGGTTGCCAGGATTCTTTCTAAAACTGTAACATTTCAAGTTTGCAGGACAGGACTGTGGACTTTAAATCCACTAATTCTAAGACTTTCTAAGTTGTCAGTGCTCTACAAAGATGACTCATGGTTTCCAAAGTCATTTTCATTTATATGGGATATTAATAGACACAGTGGGGGAAGAAAGCAGGGCTGGGGGTTGGCAAGTAAATCTGGAAAACTAGGTTAAGTGACATTAAATATCCCGTCAGCTCTCAGTCAGGGTTTTCTTCTGTTAACTCTTGTACTGCGTATTTCACTTCTCAACTAAGTTGAGCATTTTAAATGAACTTCTCTGAATGAAATGTTGTCCTGGCGGGGTAGAGGTGGCACGGTCAGGGCAGGTCAGTATGATAGCCTGGAACCTGGGGGTGGCAGCACTCAGAAAAGGGTACATCAAGTGCGTCGGAGATGTTAGTGTGAGAATTAGCAGGGGGAACAGCATTATACCTGTGGTATAAAAGGGAGTAACACCCTCTCCTCCCAGAGAGGTACTAAAACATGAGACACACCCTAGCCCTGGCACACAGTAGGTGCTGTACATGGGTGACTCACTACTGTCAGCCTAAACCACGATGCCCCACATGGAACCACTGCCCATGCGCCCCCTCCCCCTGAGGAGCACTGTCCTCAACCATTTGTGGTGAAGGATCAGAGGTCTTTTGTTTGATTGTTTTTAATTTTAAATTCATTATGCAATGATACTTTTGAAAAGCTCAGTAGAAAAATGACTAACAGAGCACTAAAACTAACAAAGACATACAAAATATAGTCAGGACAAAATACAAGCCCCCATGAAAACTGCTTTGTAAATCTAACATCCCACTCCTCTTACAGATGTGACTTGGCTTATAGTCACACAGCAGATCAGTGACAGTGCTAGGACCAAACTCAAGTCATACATACTGAATGTATGCACATTTCACTGGCCAGAATTAATGACATGTTCCTACCCTAACTGCCCGGGTGCTGGGAAATGTAGAGACTCACATGGATACTGATGACCACTACGAGCCTCTGCATTACTCCTGGGGGGTAAATACTGACATAAATACATTTTATTTTATACCAAAATCAGAATTTTTCATAAACACAGAATCATCAACAGTGCTGAGCTGAGCAATATTGAAGCCTGAAGCAAAAGGCAAAATCAGTAATGCTGTCTTTATTTAAAATTTTCATATTTTGTTCAACATAGTTTTTATTGCATTATTTTTGAGAAGGAAGTCATAGGTCAGGCATTCAGAACTAATCAGTGGCAGAAGGCACTATGTTGACACTGCTGCTTGGGCATACTGCAGTTAACTACTGGCTAAAGTAACTGTGTGCAGCAAGGTGGGGGGGAAGATGGGGTTTCAGAGGGCACCCCAAAGCAAAACGATCAGTGTTCCCTCCATTGAGACTCCACGGATCTGAAGATACACGATTAAATTTATCAGTATATTTTCAAAAGGAAAAAAACAGCTGGTAAGCTTCTAGCACAATCTATAAGAAACACCCAGATTTCAGAAGATTAACATGGAACCAAAAAAATGTGAGAGAGCTCTTAAAATGACGCTAATATGGTAAAATGTTTTAATTTAGGAATCCTAGGCACTTAAGTCTGCACTCCAACAAAATTAACTCAGAAAACATATTAATTTTATCAGTGAATGATGGGGCACATTCACAAAAACAACTGGCAAAAAGTACATATTAAAAAAATTGCTAAGCCAGACTGGTTGGTCCAGGCCCGGCCCCCGGGAGAGTGTTTAGGCTGAGAAATAACACATGGCCTCCTCATGGCCAGCCTCTTCCCAGCGGCTCTTCCTGACTTCCCTTCTGCCAGCTTGCTCGCTTCTGATCTTCATCTTCCCTTTCAAAACCAGTCCTCATCAAAACGGAGTGCTTTGCGTGCCATGGCAGACTTATCACAGTGACAGGGGTTACAATTTTAAGCTAAAGAGATGAATTAAATGACAGTCGGGGAGTAGTTTTTAGTAGGTGCAGTAACCACATGGGTTTCCACCACCCTTTTCTGCTTCTCACCAGTGTTTCTCCAGCATTCAGTGGAATAACGGAATCCCCTGTCTCCCACAAGCAGCCAGTCAGAGAAAGGTCAAAGCAAGAAATTCCACACCTGTGGGGCCGGGACTACCACATGGTTTTTGAACCCAGAAGTGGTCCCCTCCAGAGCATCTCAACTGTGTCAGGAGAGCACCGCTGCTGGACCGGAGCACTGTCCAGTCTGGCTTCCTTCTGGACTGGAGGGCCGGGGAGGAGAAGACAAACCATCCCTACGAGCCAGGGCACCGCCCAGGCCGCAGGGGGTTACCCTGGACGCTGCAACTCAGGTTTGGAAGGGAGGCGGCTCTGGCGGCCCAGGAGGCGCCCCCTACGGGACCCCGGAGGAGGGACAGCCATCGCCGGAGCGGAGAACTGCCGATCTCCGCACCAGGAGTCGGGCTATCTCCTCGGCGGTCCCCTTGGCGCCCCCCAAGCGGCCTGGGTCGCGTTCTTTCTCTGGGTGGGCTCCCCGCACTACCGCTTATGGGGAGATGCGGAGCTGACGTCAGCATTCAGGGCGCTTGGGTGACTTTTGGGACCATCACGAGCCTCTGTATTACTGCACCACGCCCTCAGAACCTAGAGCAGGAGGTGGGGCGACTCTCGACGGAGTACTCACCCCACTTCCAGCCGGGGGGCCAAGATCGCGCCGTCCTGGGGCACACCTATGGGCAACGCGACCACCCTGAGACACCCCTCCCCCGGCCTTGGGCCGCGCGCCCAGGCTGGCTGAGCGGCTCTCCGGGAGCGCGGCCGCAGTGCAGGCCTGCCCCGTGTCAAGCCCTGACCCCCACCCACTGCTCTCCGCAGTGTGAGGAAGCCGCGTTTTCGGCGGCGCGGGGCTGCTGAGCCTGCGCCCGCACACTCCCCGCGGAGCCACTGCGCAACGCTCGGAGAGCCCTGAGACAGCCGGCGGTGGGTGGGCGGAGGCGGAAACCCGCACCCCCGGCACCTCCCGCCCGCCAGGCGGCACCGGCCGCGGCTTCCCGGAAGCACGTGCGGTCAACGCGCATCCCACCCGGGCCGATGCTTCCGCCGCTGCCGGCCTGGGGGGCACGGGGCGCGGGTGCGCGTGCCGGCCTGGGGCTGGCGGGCAGGGTAAACAGAGACGCCGGGTCACTGGATGGACCAGAGGTCCGCGCTGAGCGAGGTCCGCGCCGCCGCCGCCGCCGCGGCTGCGGGGGCGGGCACACCCCGTCCGCCCGGCCGGCCACAGCGCGCGGCGACCCGGGGGCGGCGTAGGGTGGCGGCGGGAGCGGGAGCGCGGCGCTGCTCGCCGTGCACTTCCTGTTCTCGCACGCGGCCTTCCCGCCCCGCGCTCCCGGACTGGTCGGGGCCAGGCCCTGCCCCTGCTGTCCCCTCGCTGTCCCCGGCCCGCGGTGCCGCGCAGGGACGGAGCGGACGCCCTGCCCTCCCCTCCCCGCGGGCTGCGGCGTGCCCTCTGGCCGGCGCCCGGGCGCTCAGCTGAGCGCAAGCCCCACTGCGCGATTGCTGGCGTTTGCGCCTCCTCTTCCCCTCCTCCCGCCTCGCCCTAAAGGAGGACGAGAAGAGATCCAGGCTCGGGCTGGTTTATTCTGCGGCCGGGGATTATATTTATTTGCAATCGTCTCACTCGCCAGATTTTCCACTCAGGCACAGGCATAGGAGGGCTGTTTTCCAAATTACTGTCTTTAATTGCACCTGCCTTTCAGATTACCTCTGGGAATCGGTGGGAGGAGCCGAGAGGGTGTAAAATGTTGCTTCGCTTTGCAAAAGGAAGAAAACTTTGTCACCCAGCGGGAGACCTCTGCCACGAGTAACCCGGAGAGAGACCAGAACCAGGACAGACTTTGGCTTTGATTTTGCATCGATGAGCCCGTAGGAGGAAGAGGACACGTGAGCTCGGCGCTCGCGCCGACCGCCATCCCGCCCGGGTGGCGGCGGCCCGAGGTACCCACCTTCCCTCCCCGCGTAAGTCCGCACGCGGCGTCTCAAGGGGGAAGGTAGTACTAAAGAGCACGCGGCTCGAGGCCGACGGCAGGACCTCATTCCAGGAACGGGTCACCCGGAATTAACTTCTGGTTAAAGTTATGGGAAGCGCGGCCATGGACACCAAGAAGAAGAAAGATGTTTCCAGCCCCGGCGGGAGCAGCGGCAAGAAAAACCCCAGTCAGAAAAGGCGTTCGCTGCGAGTGCACATTCCGGTGAGTCGCCTCGTCGCGGTCCCCTGCTCCCACCCCCAGGTAGCGTCCGACCCTGGCGCGCAAGCGGTTAACGCGGGTGTCCCGCGCGCCGTGCGTGCCCCTCCTGGCACTCCGGGTTGCTTGGCGGAGGGTGGAGGCGTGGGGCAGAGCCGGGCCGCTGAGCCCGGGCTCGCTCTCCCTCCCCGCCCGCGTGCAGCCGGCGCTCGGCGGCCGTCTGCGGCGCTGGTGCGGGCGCGGGGCGCGCTCTGGCCGGGGCGCGGCTGGTCGGAGCAAGGGCGTAGCCCGGGATCCCCCCCGGTGCGGGTGCGATGGGCGGTGCGTGTTGTTGTTTTGTTGAAAAAGGTCGGCGTGGACCGCGCTCCGAGGAGGTGGAGCCGCGCGCGGCTGCTGGGGACGGAGGGGAGGGGCAGTGGGTGGGGACAGCGGTCGGGTCGGGATGAGTGTGTGGCTGGACAACTGCGCCTTCAAATGGGCCTCCCTCCTCCCCAGTTTCCCTCGGGGTGTCTCTGGGCCAGGAGGCGGGGGTGACTCTGCAGCCGCTCCTTCGCCTGCCGCCCAGGAGCACATTTCGGGCTTTGCGGGCTCGGGAATCTCTAACCGGTAGGGCTGCCGCGAACTTCAGCCCAGTCCACGCCGGCAGCCCGGCCCGGACTTTGGTGATATCGATCGGTCTGTGGCTTGATTTTGTCCAGCTGGAGGAAGTGGCCAGCGGGGTCGTGCGCCCACCCTTCCGTTTGCCTGTCCTGGTAGCCCTCAGCCTCTTGACGTCGCCTCCTCCACCAGCAGCCTTCCGAAATAGCCTCCCCGACGGGGGTTCGGGGGGTGGGACAGGCCCCCTGCCCTTACCTGCACCCGAAAGAAACTCCCAACTGGGTCACACCCCTCACCTCCACCAACCAAGTAAATGTTTGTCCAAACACACAGACACACGCACACACACACCCAGAGTGTGATTTCGTTCTTCCTGATGGCAGTCTTGGGCACAGGGTGGGAGTGCACAGAGTGAGTCCCACCCTCCCGGGGCTTCCTAAACACTCCTTAGAGCTAATCCGTACTGACAGCGACAGGGCGGGACTGGGGTGCGGCGGCTGGCCACTCTACCCTGAGAACCCGTTTGGCACTTTTCTCCTGTGTTGAACTCAGCCCCTTTTTCCCCAACATGTGTGCGTAACACATTTGGATGAGGAAAGGCAGAGTCCAGGACCAGAGCCCCGGGCAGCTGACGGGTACTTTGGGGAGAAGCCTGAAGTTGGGAGGCTTGTGGCCAGCCCTCCCTGGCACGGGGAGGCTCTGGGAGCAGGTGACTGGACGGACCCCTGGCTGCTGGGTGGCCACGAGAGTAGTGATCCAAATATTCAGGAATAAGCATTCTTTAAGTGTTACGCGTGAAAATGAGGCACACCTGTTTACATTGCCAAGATGAGGCACTTTAAACCCTATTTAAATGAAAAGTTAGTCATCGTTGCTACAAACCTCCCTATAACAATGATGACCTGAGTGAGCCATTTAACCACTCAGTTTCTCCCATTTGTCAGAAATAATAATTCCACTCTGCCTGTCTTACAGGGATGTTGATATAAAATAACTCATGAGAAAGCTCTTACAAATTTAAAGTGTTATATAAATGTATGGCTACATCAGAATATTCAATTTAAAAAAGAGAGAGAGAGGAGAAAATGACACTGTCCCGTGTACAGGCCATACTATCATTGGTGAGGCCTGGTCCAAACTCAGCATGGGAATATTTGCAGGGGACCCGCTCAAGGGGCGGTGCTAGTGGTAGTCTCGGACAAAATCCAGAACCTGGAAAAGGACTGAGAGGCCAGGCTGGGAACGTGAAAAACTACAATATAGCTGGAACACTCTGACCACCTTCCTGCTGCCCTTGATGACTGCAGCTGCCTCCGACAATGTTCCTGGCATTATCCAGCCCTAACAGAAAGTACTGTTTGCTCAAATGTTCCACTGCACATGTGTGGCACTCTGGTTGATAGTGAACAAGAGAGACTCTGTTTCTGTCCTCACAGGATTTGCATTTGCCTCACACAGCTTCTTACTGACCAGCTAGAAATTACCTGTTGATCGTTGTGCCGGGCTAGATGGGAGGTACACCCTCGCTTGGAAAACAGGCATCAGACAAATGATAGCAGATGGCTCAAGGGCACATGATGACCTGTGCATGTGGGGCCTGCTTTCAGAGGGGCCAAGGGAGAGAGACACAGCACTGAGGGTCATTGAGACATTAGGTCCAGAGACATTAGATCCAGAGCTGCTGCACAGGACAGAGACACAAGGGAGACGCTGGGGCACTCCTGCCAGGGAACCAGCTTGACACCACCCCCCCACCCCGTGGCGTGGCATTTGGATGACTGTTTCCAGGTGCAGTGAAGAGTTCCTCCCAGGGAAGAAAGGGTTTGAGAATTAGGGTAATCAGAAACTGATTGAGGCCCAATCAAGGAGGGCCTTGAAGTAGGGATGCCAGATTTAGGAAATAAAAATATTAATTCCCAAATAAATTAGAATTTCTGATACACAATGAAAACCTTTTAGTATATGAATGTTCATGTACCATTTGAGATAAACTTCTACTAAAGAAGTATCCATGGTTTTCTGAAGCCCCAATTTAACGGGCCTCCTGTATCTTATCTGGTAGCCCTACCTGGAGGGAGGCCTAGGGATGGAGGACTTCTTCCTGAAGGTGCTGAGAAGCTGCAGTGGATGGCTGTCCGTGCTCTGCCTGGTAGGCCTGTGGCACACCCAGATGTCCCTGCAGCCTGGCTGGACAGCTCCGCTCCCCACCCCAGCTTCTCACTGCGTCCTTCTCGCTCCTGGAGGAGTCCTCCTGGATGGGGGCAGTTTGCTCAGCAGGAGGGCAGGCTGGGCCGGACGCTGGCATAGGGATTATGCCCTATGGAGCAACTCTCCACCCAGGACAGCAGCTCAGTCTACTCATAAACTCACTGAGGTGGCTCGGACGTGAGGTCTGCAGGGTGCTCCAGAGGGTCTGAGTGGGCCAGCCTCAGCTGCCCAGTGGGTGGCCCATTCACTGATGTCCCCCCACTGGCTCACCCAGCTTCTCTGCCTCACTCCCCCACTCTCTGGGGTGAACAGCAGGACCTACGTCGTAGTCCTACTGCCTAGCGGGATCTAAACTAATAAGGAGCTAGAGGTGATGAAACGGTGCTTCATGGGCATTAGTCTGGTAGCAGCGTGCAAAGTGGGGTTGTGGAAAGAGGGTTAAGTGCCAAGGAATGATTCAAATGCTCTGGTAAAAATTCGGAGATAAGGGAGGGGTGAACTATGTAATGACAGGGTTAAAACAAGCCAAGGGCAGAGGGGGCCTTAGAGGGAAGGCTGGGGGAGCCCTGAGGTCTGACGAATGGCAAGGGACACAGGAGTTGGGTTGACCTGTGCTTTCAGGGCACTTGTATAAAGTGGTTGGGGGCGTGAGTGCAGTCCTCCCGTGGTGGACTTTAGCTGAGCAGCCCTGGAGGGAGAATCGCAGCCGGCTCATCCCACCCCGGTGCTGGGTGGCTGTTGCTGTCCAGAGGCTCCATTTCCAAGGACGTTTGGGATTCTTGGCTCCTGAAAGACACTGTGGCTCTGGCAGACCTGTGGGTGGGGTCCTTTGCTGATGTCCAGTGGCCCTCGTGGTGACAAGGCCTCTTGGGACCTCTAGTGTCCGAGCAGCTCATTTCTTCACTGAGTTGGACTGAGTCCTTTTGGAACCCGATCGGCCTCTGCCTCCACCCCTGTATCTGGGGCTCAAACAGAGCCGTGACCCGGGGTGTTGGGGAAATCATTGCAAACCTCCCTCCCAGGCTGTGATTGACTTTAGTCATCATCACCTGCCTTCCTCCAACAGCACCTGCTGTGGCCTGGGACACCAGAAAGGAGGAGCCCACGTTGGGGTCCCCGAGGGCCTGTGGGTTACAGCACATAATGGAGACCCGGAATTGCCAAGCAGAGTCACTTACAAATGGAATTTGACTAAAGGGACTGTGGCCCTTGGGCCTAACAGAGGATTTAACCTTCTTGATTTTAGCCTGTTTCCTAGACAGTTTGGATGTCTTTATGGGAAAACCATCTCAGATCTTGTCAGGGGAAAGAGAGGTGTAAGAGAGAGGCGAGGAAGAGGAAAGACACTCCCTTTGGGGCTGCACTGGGGCTGCAGTGGGCAGAGTGCTTGGGGCCTCGCAGTGCTGAGGCTCGCAGCTGACACCGGCCTCAGCTCTCTTCTTTTAGACTTAATTCAGAACATAAGTAGGAATAATAACGAAGGTGGTGGGAATGGTTCTAGAAAATAACTATTAGAAGCCTAGCTGGGCATGGCTTTCTGCCAGAAATTTGCCAGAGAAGCTGTTGCTGGGAGCGTGCATGTTCTTTTCTTCTTTTTTTCCAAGAAAAAGTGGCTTCCCTATTAGTGCTAATATGCATGTCTTGGACATATTTTAATTGATGACTATTGGCTGACATATCATGGGTATTTGGAACTGTTTACAAGCCAGTGACAGAGCAGGAGGCCAAGGGGGAAGGGAGGGCTTTGGAGGGAAGGAGGCTGTGTGGACACTGAGGCAGGGGCCCAGCGTTCACTGCCGTCCCTGGCTCTTGGGAGCAGTGCTCCAGAAACACTCCACAGTCACTGGAGACAAACTAAAAATAGATTTAAGAGCAGCTGGCTGGTCACAGAGGCCTGTGGGGCTGCGACTCAGCTCGGCAGGGCTACTGCTAGTGATGCCTTCGCCTGGGTGGCTGTGAAGGGAAGCCTTGAGCTGCCTGAGGCCCAGTGCCCTCCACCTTACTGATGGGCCTGTGACCAGTAGCCCCTAGCCCACCGGATCCACTCTGCTCAGGCACTTGAGGAGTGAAGGGGGGGCATGGCCAGGACACAGGTGGGAGTGGGAGCTGCCCTGCCACCCCCAGGGCTGGAGGGAAGGGCTCACTGCCCATCACACTACCGAAACACACTAGACTAAAGAAAGCATTGGAGGAGGGGAAAGGGGTGCCATGCTACACATGGGGCTGTCTGTTTTGACCTTGGCCTTGACCTTAGTCTATTTGTACAAACTTGGGCAGGATTTGTTGGGTTAGGGTTTAGGGCAGTCTTTTTCAAAGTGTGGTTCCTGGACCAACTTAAGGAGAGTACCCAGTGTTTGTTTGAAATATAAAAATCCCAGGTCTTAGCCCAGACCTGCTGAATCAGAATCTCTGAGGAGTGGGACCCATGGTTCTGTGTTTCTGGTAAGGTCTCCAGGTGATTCTGGAGATTCACCTGAAGAGGTTTAAAAACCATTGATTCCAGCTTCCTCAGTGTGAATCCTAAGTCATTTCTTTTGTTCCCATGAGTTACTCTTCCTGTCCATCTGTCTATCCACCCACCCATCCATCCATCCATCCATCCATTCACAATTATCCAGCCATCTATCTGTCATCTGCACCTTTTCAGCTGTCATTGAAAAGAGATATCCTTGGTTACTGACTGTTGAACAAAGGCAGGTTGTGTCTGGCTTCCAAATAAAGATGAATATCCACATCAGCCCCCAGCCAGGGTCGCCCAGTATGAGCCAGTTCATTGAGCCACCCTGGGATGTTTCTTGACTCTGCCTTTCAGTGATTTAGTGCCTCTTGCGTGCCCTGAGCATAGGCTCTTATAGAGCCCAGAGTATGTTATCAGAACCTTCAGGAGCTGAGCTGCTCAGTGATGGAGCTCCCAGACTGTCCTGCGGCTCCAGGGTTTATAAATGAGGCTGGGATGCCCCTGTACAGCTCGCAGGATGTGAGTATAGCTGATCAGAGAGTGGACTTCCTGAAGCATGGGCAGAGCACATTGGCGGAGTGCCAGTTATGCAGAGTCCAGTGCTGGGCCTGTGGAGGGCGTGGGTAGGCAGAGAATGGATACAAAAGTCCCTGTCCTTGATGGCTGTGTGTACCCTGCAGAGCGTGACAGACCTCCGTGGACCAGCTTGCATGATGGTAGGAGCAGAGCACACACGAAGCGTGTGGATTTGCAGACTCGCACGCTCAGCGCCTTGGGGTGCACCCTCAGGCTGGCTCCCCTGGTCTCATCCTCTTATCCCCACTTCACAGAGGACCCGACTGAGAGCAAGCACATTCCCCTGCCATGGCTGGTGGCACACGGAAGGAAATGTGTGCGTCCTCCGAGCTCTCACCCTTCATCCAGCCTGTCCCCTGCTGCCCCCTCCCTCTCTGAGCTGTCTGGGGGGGTTCCAGATCCTTGTGGAAGCTGGGCTCTGAATGCTGCACAGCGGCCCAATGATCCATGCAACTGTTGATATCCTGGATCGTTATTTTACCAAAAGGGCATCCCCAGCCCTGAGGTAACAGACAGAGTAACAGCCTAGCAGTGTGTGTATGTGATACGGTGTCCGCACACATCATGGACTTGTGGGGTTCTCATTGCTTCCCACATCTCCTGCTCTGCCCATTTTCTTTGAACTGCTGCCCTCCAATAAAATCTAACAAAGCTGTATTCTGTTGCTAATCTCCCTGGGTTGGCCCTTTAGGTGGTGCTGAGCTCTAGATTGGCTGGAGAGAGAGCCCGGGAGCCCTTTGTACCTGCCGACGCCTTCTCACCGGCTCACCCTTCGTTCCTGTCACCTCTGAGTTAATTGTATCCTCTAAAACCATTCAGCCAAATATGTGCAGTTTCCTGACTGTTAAACTCTCTTTGACTTCCCTTCTTTTCCCCTTTTGGTTTTTTCAGCTGGCTGCCAGTGACACTCAGTTGCTGGGCACCATTTTACTTTTGTGGGGGCCCCTCAGGTTACTGAGCAGGGCAGCAGACATGCTAGAAGGCTGGGTGAGAGTCCAGCCCTCCTTCCCCTGTGCACCTCCACCCACCCTGCCTTTGACCCACATCGGTGAATATGATCACCCGTGAAACACCGGCTGCCTCCCACTTCTTATAAGACATCAGACCCACCCATCTGGGTAAGCTGTGACATGGAACCAAATGTCAGAAAATTGTCAGCATCGCTTAAAATGTGGAACAAAGGCCAATGAAGTAAGTGTTGAGCAGCCAAGTTGAAACAGAGTCTTTAATTTGCTTGGTTAATTGACCTTGGCGTTCCTCTAAGACGGGCAGAGGAGCCACAGGAGAGGTAAATTCTGTCCCTGAGGCTTAACCATGGGGAATTCTCAGACCCCTCTGAACAGCGTTCGCATTGGCAGCAGAGCAAACCGCTGCGCATCTCCCCTCCAGTGGGAGACAGCACCTCCCACATGGCTGGTTTGGCCCTGCGTTGGAATGGTTAATCCGAATCTCACGCATCTCTCTCTTCCACTGCCCACTTTGAAAATAATTTGATCTCCATCCTTTCTTTCCTGTTGACAGGAAGTCCTTCTCTGCCAACTCACGGCTTGTCGCTGGCCAATCAGATATCCTCGCGCTTTGGGGCTTCTGCCAAGGCTTCTGTTTTGATATACTCTGACCTGGCAGCGAAGTTGCTGATGAATGTACAACAAAAACCAATTTGCTCTCAGTAGCCCCAGGAGTCCGGCCTTTTTTCCCTGCATAGAGGTGGGGCACTGGCTGTGGGAAGCCCTGCAGCTCTGCCATCTGCCTGGGGGTTGGGCACAGCAGGGATGTGGCCCTTCATGCAGAGCCAGGTCCAGGGCAGCACTGGGTGGCCTCCGTTGGTGCTGGTGGGGGAGGTGGGGGGACGGGAGGAAGGACGCAACAGGGCCAGGGAAGAATTTTAGGAAGTGGGCACCCACTTCCCAGTTTGTAAAGAAATATATTGCAGGAGAGTTGCTGAGGCGGTGTTCACAGCTGGGCGGGGTGGAGCCGGGACTGGGAAGCAGCCAGCTCGTTTGGGTCTGTTTCCCAGGCACTGTGCTGGAGCTGCAGATACAAAGGTGGACAGGGTTGTGGGAAGAATTATGTCTTCACAAAGATATACTGACATCCCAACCTCTGGTACCTGTGACTCTGACCTTATTGGGAAATAGGGTCTCTGCAGATGTAATTAGCCACTTTGAGGAGGTCATTAGGCTGAGTCCCTAATCCAGTATGACTGGTGTCCTTCTAAGAGGGGCCTTGGGATACAGAGATGCAGAGGGAAGAGCATGTGAAGGTGGAGGCAGAGAGAGGGTGAAGCTGCCACAAGCCAAAGGCCCTGGGGCCACCAAAGCTGGGAAAGGAAGAGAGGGTCGTCCCCTGGAGGCTTTAAGGGAGCATGACCTGCTGGCCCTTTGATTTCGGATTCTGGACTCCAGAACTGAGGGAATACATTTTTCTATGGTTTAAAGCTGCCCTGCTTGTGGTGCTGTGTTACAGTGACCCCTGGGACCTGATACAACAGGGTCCCTGCCTTAAAAGCACAGCTAAGTGTCTGCCTTAAAAGGCAGCAGTCAGAAGCTCCAGGCTGTGTTCTGGTAGAGCCACGTGAGCAGGCGCAGCAGAGGGGCAGGACACGCCAGCACTGCTGGAGAGAGTGGCACCAGGCCCGCGAAGCCACCGTGCTTTCCACTGCCCACAGTTCAGTGATGCTCCCCAAGATCTGGGTCTTCCTTGCACCCCCTCCCCTCCCTGCTGGAAGTCCCGGGCTGCTGTGGCAGCCTTGGGACCTGGCTTGCTCCGCATGCCTGGAGCACCTCCTCTTGGCCCCGCTCATCCCTGTTGTGTAACCCCCCGGGCCTGGCCCTGGGGCGGGGGTGGAGAGGAGGGGAGAGGGAGCCGGCAGCCCAGCCCAGAGGACTGGCGAGCAGCTTCCACACAGCCGTCTCTCTGCTGGGCCCTGTGGAGACCCTCCACCTGGTTTCATCCTGCCTTGCAACGTGGGCCATGCAAGGGCCACTGGGCCGTGCCTTTGAGGCTGTCCTCACTCCGGCCCCATTCTTGGCTTCAGCAAATTAGGTAATGAGCACCCAGAGACCTCCCTTCCTCCTCGCATTCCAGACATTGCTCGAGGGGTCAGCTTCATTCCCGGTGGCTCTGACGGATGAACATTGTCGATGATCAGATACCACCTGGGAAGGCATGACTGTCATCGGTTTAGCTAAGACTGATGGAGCACTTGCTGTGTGCCAGCCACACACTTTCCCATAAGCCGTCTCTCCTTATCTTTAAAATAACCCCCTGAAGCAGTATCACTGTTGTTACTCGTATTGCTGTCCTCGCCGTAGAAGTGTAGGCACAACTTTTGTTGTGTTGAATTGGGGTTTTGATGTCTCTGCTGGGCCCTGCTCCAGCCCTGGGATAGTCCAGGCTACCCGGGGGTGGGAGGCGAGGACTGGTGGGGAGGACAGACACCACCCACATGATGGGCACACGGGAGACCAAATACTTGGTCTGGCGAGCCGCCTTCCAGCGGTTTGCCCTTGGGGTGGACTGGGTCGCTGTGCTCTTTTCTTCACTCCTTTTCAGATGAAGGTCATTGAAGGCGATTCTGTATCCTTCTCACCTCAAAAATAAATAATCTGCCTTCTGTCATTCTGTATGTCTTATCTCTAGTTCTTTCTCATTTTGTGTGTGTGTGTGTGTGTGTTTTAAGTAACTGAATATAAACACTAAACCAGGAATCAGGAAATCCTGTGCTGGCTCTCTGTCCAATAAGCAGGCGAGTTCTTACTGAGTTATCAAACATTCTCCAAAAGCCTATTGTGTGCCAGGCACCGCGCAGGGCTCAGAGTGCAGCTGTGACCCAGCTAGGCGTGCCTGCCCCTGGCCGGGCATCAAGTCTACAGAGGAATCTGGGGCACACATCACCTTCTCAGCTCACCTCTGCTGCTGTCAGAACACCCAAAGCATAGTGCCTGAAAAACAACAAACATTTATTCTTTGTCAAATAGATATATAACATAAAAAGTAATATTATATCATAATTAATGTGACATTACTATAGAATCACACATTAATGTATAATAATATAATTATTAGCTATAATATGTTCCTCAACTGTAATATGTAATAACATTAAGATGTTAAGTAGGGTAATATGTAATTAGCATTGTTAATTACATAATCAATACATAATTTTTTTAAATTATGTAATTAAGCTATGGTAATATATCACCCTTAACATATACTCTACATGTAAGAGGATCGCAGTCTGAGGTCTCCATGTGGCTCACGCACCGTGACTGTGGACGCAGGGCTTTCCCAGGAACAGGCGGACTTTGAGGGGCTTGTGAGTGAGGCAGGGGGCAGAAGCATGCCAAGGAGCGCTGGAGTCAGGTCCTCCCAAAACTGGGCACTGGCAGTGCCACCCCAGCTCCCGTCCCATCACCAATGATGTGTGCGTGTTGGGCTCAGTGCCAGGAGTGCAGGAGGTGACTCCTCGCCTCTTTGCTTGTTAACTGTGTTTTGAGATTTCTGAAATGAACTTGAGGCACAGGTTAATAGAATATTTTTGGCTCAAAGACAGAGGGAGATACTGGGCAGTGGTACCAAACTGGCTCAGGGAGGAGCTCGGCCAGCTGACTTCTCCACCAGGTGTGGAAGTGGCCCCTGGGGGCCAGAGAGGTGGGGCCTTGCCGTGGGGCCACCCCAGTATGAGGAGGCAGCGTGGAGCCCTTACGGGGCTTACCAAAGGTCACCTGATCAGCCAGTGGCAAAGCAGGGAGGAAAACTTGCGTTTCCTCCCCCAGAAATGTTGGCAAGAAAGAGACTCTTTCTGGCAGGTGGTATCCGTTGCTTCAGGAGAGCGGGGGCTTCTGAGGAGCCGCAGTCCCGCCTGCTGGCCCCCCGTGGCTCTCTGCCACAGAGAGCTGTGCTTTGGGTTAGATCAGAAAATGATTTCAGAGCAGTTCTGGTTTTCAGTGGGCAAAAATCATGAGCTGTGGGCGGCAGTGAGCAGGGATGGAGTCCTTTCAGAGCAGACCGAGGCTCCACGCTGGCACCGTCTGTCCACTTGCCACCCATCGCCCTCCTTCTCTAGATGGGGTGACATCAGTGTTCAGGAAAGGCTCAAGGCAAAGTTGCAGAGGGTTGGATGCAGGCATAGAGTTTCCTACCATGATAAAATACAACTTAAAGTCAAATGGTCACGTCTGATTATATTCCTTGTTTAATGATGATTTACCCCACAAATGATACTCACCTAAAAATTATTTTTAGCCAATGATTCTGTGTGTCTAGTTTTGGTCCGTCAGTCGCAGAAGAAGGAAACAAGTCAGATGGGGCAGAGAAATCAGCGTATTATGAAGCAATCACAACAAAGACCTCAGCTGGTCCCTTAGAATATTCTAGAACTGGGATGTTCCTTCTGAGTTGTCCCAGGTTGGGGTTAGGAGGGCCAGACTTCTGTCTCCTTGATTAGGCCATGTGCTCCATTGAGGATGGAACGCATGTGTACCTTTTGTGTCCCAGCCCTGGGAAACCACCTCCCACGCCGCCAGTGCTAATACTGATGTTAGTGATGCCGAGGAAATGCAGAAGTCCAGCTAACAGTGGGAAAGAAGACACGTGGATGGTCGTTAGAGTCCAAATGCTTGGTTAACTCTATGAATTCCAAAAAAATCTAGGTGACTCCCTTATTTACAAATCTTATGAGAGCCAGATATTTCAAAGAGAAGATTTTCAGACAAACCATGTCTTGGTTCAATAAAAGGGCAATTTTTAGGATCATTGCTGTATTCGTTGTTTTTCCCCTTCATCTCCTACCTGAGGACCTCATTTGGGCTTTTTGCTCAGGCTGATTGACTAGTAAGAGCATCATAAATGTGCCAGGAGGTATTTTAGATGGCATGATAATGCTCTGGTTACAAACTGGTCTGGCACCTAGACCGACGTATGATGCAAGCTCACTCAGGGAGAGAGGAGGCCAGGCCCAGCCCCTTGGCCTCACTGCCTTCCATCCATGGCGTGTCCCACAAGGGGACAAGCATGGGCCTAGCTCTCCTCATATTAGGTCCTTGAGAACAGACTCTCTTGTGTGAGCAGAGAAAACGTGGTGGCTTTCTTCTGCTCTGTGGAGGGTGGCAGGGCGGGGCCATGAGTGTGTGTATCAAAGGCCAAGGTTGCAATTCTAGTGCCACTGTTCACTCCCATATGTCTTAGGTAGTTTAATGACGTTTCCGGGGCTGTTGCCTCACCTGTAAAATGTGTATAATAATTCCACCTTGCAGGGCTTGGGGGCAAATGAGGTGAGATGAGGTGGAAGCCAGAGGCGGTCCTCTGGGAAGGCTGGTTTCCTCTCCTCTCCAAAGGGGCCTGTTGGGGAGGACCACCCCAAGAATATAGCTGTGGACCATCCCAGCCCAGGTTTTCTGGGATGGTCCCACGGTAAGATAATTTTACTCTTTTCAATGAGGTGATTATTTAACTGAATTCAATGTGAATGCATTTTTATCACATTTCATGCTTTGGCTAAATACATTTATAGGTTTGTTTCACAAATCTTATTTACAGTGAGCTAGTACGAATGGCCACTGCCCAGAGCCCACAGTGAAAGCCAGGGGGAGCTCTGGGGGCTGAGAGGTTGACCCCTCATCTGAACATGGTTAGAAATGGCCTTTGCTGGAAACATGAAGGCCGGGTCTGGGGTGCGGGGGAGCTGCCGAGAGGTGGGGTGGTGGGTGTGGAAATCGAATCCCCAAGAACCCACCTGGAAGCAGAAGGTCCCGGGGGCTCGCCTGCCCCCACCTCCCCCGCCCCAGGGCCAGCAGGGCCCCGGTGAGCCAGGGGTACAGGAGCCAGGGGTAGCTGCAGGGGACGCCACAGCAGCAAGGAGCACCTGCGTTCCTGGGAATCAGGTTATCAGGTTCATGTTTTCAGCCTCATCCCTTTAGGGCATTTGCCATTTAAGGGGGCTTTCCTGGGAATTTGGCACCTTGATTCCAGAGAGTGAGTGTTATGCGGCTTTTGGTCATATCCCCACTACTCCTCAGGTGGGCTTGGGGTGGGGGTATCTTCCAGTTCTTTCCCGTTTGAGGTGAGACCAATGGCACCCGCCACACTCACGGCCTTGGGCCCCTGTGTGCCTCTCAGGGGCACAGTCTGTGCTTTTGTTTCTCTGCTCCCACTCGTGCAGGAATGGGCTAGAACACAGGACGAGAAGGAGAGAATGGAGCAGAGGTGAGGGCGGGGAGGGCTGGGGACAGGAGAAGCCAAGGAGGGTGAAGGCAGGGTGTGGATTCGGAGGAATAAGGTATGTTCCAGCAAATTCTGGTTCTTGGCTATCACAGTGAAAAGAAGACATTTTTTGCGATGTATTTTTGCCCTCTTCACCCCACAAGCCTTTATGGGAGCAGCTGTCAGTGCCCCCTTCCTGCACCCTGCCTGCCTTTCTGGGCTAGGGGTGCCTCACAGGCTGCTAATTAATAGTTTCTAATTAAGGGAGGGATGAAAGCATTTGATAGGGAGGTAGAGCCTCAGTGGGGACTGAAAGGCCCACCTAGGCCCTGCATTTCATGATTTTGTGCTGAAGCTAGGTGCCCAGCCACCTCCATCCCTCCCATCCCACGGCCTCAGGAGGCACAATCTTAGTGGAGAGATCTTGGACTATGGGGCAGGAAGGGAGGTTCCCATTGCTACCCTGAGTCCACCAGCTTTGCTGACCTGGGCTAGCCCTCTATCCTCAGACTTCCCTCCAATGACTTGAGATGACTGCTGTTGGGGTGGGCACAGGACCTGGTTACCTGTCACATCGGTCAGTGCTCTGAGCCCTGGACAGAGCCATGGGCACATCCCAGTGCACCAGCCCACAGACATCTCCCGAACAAAAGCAGGTCAGACGGTGTCAGTTTGGAAGGCCTGGAGGAGGCAGTCCTGACCCCAGAGAAACAGGAGGGTTCCTTCACCAAAGGGCACCTTTCTCCCTCAATTCTGAGAAGGCAGTGGGGCCAGAAAGCAGGAGGTGTATAGTTTCACCCTGCTGGACAGGTGGGGATGTGGGTTCGGGCAGGTGGCACTCAGCCGGTTAGTGGCTGAGAAGCACAGGCCACTCAGCTTCTGACAAGGCAAAGGACAGCCCTGGGTGCTGGCAGCTGACAGCAGACCTGCCGCCAGCCTGGTGCTGGGCACAAAGCGGGGCAGCCAGGCAGGTGTGGGTCTGCGGCCTCTCCCTGGCCCCTGCCCCTGCCACTGCCTCTGGCCTTGCCCGTCCTGAGAGGGGCGTACGCTGCCCTCAGGCCAGCGACCCATGCTTACTGCCAGCTTGGTGTCTTCGAGAAGCTTGTCTCAGCAGCCTGCTTACTCCCTTCCCTGCATGCAGCTCCCCTTGTTGAGGTGGGGAGGCTGGGAATCCCACCGGAGCTTTTGCTGGTCCCAGAGCTGCGTCCCGGCTGCCAGCAGTGCGCTGTCCTCTCCCTGCAGGAAGCCTGGTGGCCAGCTTTCCCCGGATCTGTTCTGTGCCAGGCGTCAGAGACACTGCCAGGCACCCAGCGCCTCGGAGGGCATGGGTTCTCCAAGCGTTCCAGGATCGGAGCGCTTGCAAGCCTCCCCTGCTGACAGAGGCTGGAGGGCTGGGCCTGCCACCTGCACCCCAGTGCTGAGGAGGGGCCCCATGCCGCTCCTGGGGCCCACTTCCCCTCCCAGCCCCCGAGGCCAGCCCCCTGACACTACTGTAGCTTCCGCCGAGGCCCCTTTGGCCACGAAGCTCGAACTGAACCCATCTCATGCTTGGAAAACACGCCACAGGACACCCAGAAATGACCTGAGCGAGTCATGACATCAGGCCTGATGCAATGGTGTGCAGTGGGACCACTGAGCAGGCAGGACTTACCTGCCCCTGTGTTATATAAGGGTTCCTGAAGCACCCCCCGCCTTCTGCAACTACAGTGGATTGGGAAGGGGCCATTTAGAATTTAAAAGTTAAGGGAGACATAGGTGTTTGAGTGTCTATCCAGGTCTGCCTAGTGCAATCCTGAGAAAATATCATTAAAATACCTGGACACATGAATACCCATGTAAAACAATCTACATATTTCTGGAAGCTACAAGCCAGTAGCTTCAAGCACATTCTTACCCAGTGGGCTCTCAGATGAGCAGACTCAGAGACGGAGATGAGCATTAGCTCTCGGGAGCTTTGGGGTCACTCTGGGGGCTGGGCAGAAGCAGGACTAGGCAGAGGGAGCTGGGGTGCGTGAGCCCCCGTGAAGGGTGCAGCCAGCACTGCAGGGGTGCCGGGTTGGGCAGTCATCCATCCACGGAGGGCTGCTCTGGCTTGGGGGAGCTGCTTCCTTCGGCCTAGCCGGTGCACCAAGAGCGGCGGCCCACGCCCTTCTCCCGAAGCCTCGCCGGCAGCCTGGAGGAGGTGCCTGGTTCCTGAAGAGGGCTCTGGTGGTGCATCCAGCATGCTGGACCTCCTGTGGAACCCCAGAGGAGCCGATCCCACCGATCTGTGTCCTTCCATTCCTTCCTGGGGATGGGAAACACAGGTCGGAGTTGTGCTGTGGGTGGGAGAGTCTGAGGTGTGTGTCCCCCCCACATCATCTAGGTCGCCCTCAGTTCAGAAGATTCTCAAGATCAGCCTTGAGGGGAAAAGGAACTAGAAATAGCTGAACCCACCGGGCCAGCACGCCCCGAGCGTGTTATATGCACTAGCTTACTGGAGCCGATGCTGTTGTCCCCATTCTACAGAAGGGAAAGTCCTCACAGCAGAGGCCAAGCTGTCTGGCACCTGAGCCCCCGTGCCTAACCACTGTGCCCTACGGCGCATATACCCTGAGGATATGCGTGGTAGGGATGAGGTGTTGGCCTCCAGCCGCTGCTATGGGCTGATGTCTGTAGAAGACAAATTGGTCTGAAGTCTCCTTTTGGATCTCAGCTGCTGGTAGGTCCACCTTGGGCACAGCTGCCCCATGGTGGGGGAACCCCCAGTGCCAAGTCTGTGCACCTCAGTGGCCTGCAGCAGGTAGCCAGCTGCAGGAGAAGGGTCATGAGTGTCACACAGTCGAAAGCAATGACTTTTCCCTCCGTCCGCCCTCTTGCATCGTCTTCCCTGTGATGCCCCACTTTCCGAGCCTCCCAGAGCCCAACTGACCTGCTTCTGACACTCTTCACCCTTTCGTCCTCAGCAGGCATTCCTGGTCAGCCAGGATCAGTCAGTGGCCAACTGAGAGTAGATGGGTCTTAGGGGGTTTTCTGTGCTGCCTTCTGAGAACGTGCTGCTTGGTGTCTGTGGACGCCTGACAGCACCGCCTTTTACATAAAGCTGAAGAAACGGCTGAGACTTCAGGCTCGGCTGCAGAGAGGTCACTTCTCTGGATATCCATTTTCCTTTTCTTCCTCCTTTGCTACATTTTCTCTCCTCCTTTGTGTTGCTTTATTTTTCTCGTTTTCTTCTCTCTCCCGGACCTGTGTCTGTCCTCATCCTTTATTCTGTTTCTTTAGAGCTGCATTTCACCAGGCTTGAAAAACCTGCCTTCTGACCCAGTTCTCTTCCCTGTGGTTGTCACACCAGCCAAGAGGCCCTGGCATGAGTTCCTGTGGGGACACTGTCCCTGGTGCTTCGAGGTTTGTCTGCTTCTCAGACTGTCACCTTGAATGAAATCGTGAAATATATGTTTACCAGGCACTCTGCTAGGTGCCTGGCACCAGGACAGCCTCTTCACATATTTTGTCATTTAACTCTCCATCAGCTCTGCCTGGTTTATGTTATTGTCCCCATATTTACAGCTGGGGAGACTTAAGGTTCAGCTACACTGAGTGATTAGCCCAGGGACACAGCTGGTGAGGGGCAAGGCCAGCATTTGAACCAGCAGTGGTTGTCTCCAAAATCCACGCTCTGTCCCTGCACAGTTTCTTCTGGTTCTCCATCTGAGTCTGAATGGGGTGGTGCAGGAGGCAGAAATGCCAGCCAGGATCCGGGAGCACTGGGAAGGATGCTGCCAGTCACCCCTGCCTGCCCTGGAGGACCCTTCCTCAGATCATGAGCCTCCTAAAGATCCTGGTGGTGGGCTGGGGCTTGGGGAACCTGGGTTCTCCTCCTATGCCTCTGTAACTACACGAGTTCCTCGGCATCGCCCAGCCTAAGTTGCTTCATTTGTAAAGCAGTGATGAGAATGCCCACCTGAGAGCTGTTAGGAGAATTAAATGGCATCACACAAAGCACCTGGCAGTGCTGAATGCATCACAATCATTGAAATAATTCAGTAATTCACTATGAACAACTTCTTCATTTGTTGGCTGTGATGCTGAAGAAGCCCCGTGAGCACAAAGCCAGGCTGCGTCAGGGCGCGAGACCCACGGCCTTAGGTCGGCCTCCCTGTTTTTTCTGTGGCTGCTGGTTCTCCTTCTTAGAATATAGTTTGTCTTACTGCATTGCAGCATCCTTTTGGTAATGAAGACAGGGTGTACATAAGTATCACTGAGAATTTATAATTCTAATTAAGCAAGCAAACAAACAAACCCCCACAAGGCCGCGTGTTGAGTGGGGGCGTAAAGCTGGGCCCGTTCCTGGTCCTTTTTATCTCAATCCTCACTTGTCTTCTCTCCGTCTGCTCCCACCCACCCTCTCCCTGATGGCACGGCCCCCACGCACACCATCTTCCTGCTTTCTCCATGACGTGTGTGTCCCGTGCCCACAGTGGAGTTTGTAGACAGTGTGGGCAATGAGGGGGGCCTGGGAGCCCCACCTGGGAGGGGGCCCCGGCAGCCATCAGGAGCTGAGCAAAGAGGCTGTCCCCTGATGGGAATCTGTCCTTTCTTGCAGTGTGCCCCTGCATGTCCCCTGGCTCCGTGGGCCCCGTGCTGTCATCTCTCCCTCAAGGCAGGTTTGGGAATCACAGGAGGTAGGACAGGAGGGCAGGGGACCCAGATTCTTGGCAGTCCCTGTGCACTGAATGCAGGAGTAAGTTCTCAGAGCCCTGGGGACCAGGAGAGCTGAGTCCTGTCCCTGCGATGGGGTCACAGGTCCTGTGGGCCTCACTCCAGAAGGTCTTAGAGGCCCCACGGAGCCCCTGGGCCCAAGCGTTGGGTGGTTATCCTTCCTCCCTCGACAGGGGCTGGTTTCCCAGCTCCTGGCCTTGCAGGGATTCCCTCAGCGGCTGGGAATCTGCCTTCTCATGACCAAGGCCTTGTGGGGGTCATGCACTGGTGCTCAGGGGGGCTGCGCATTGGGCCGGGGCTCCCGAGGCCCGGCCCTCACAGGACCTGATGGAGGTGGAGGACCACACCACCCTCAGTCTCACACCCAGCCCCCAGGAGTGCATGCTTCCTGAGTGCTGGAGGGTTACGTGTGTGTGTGTGTGCATGTGCACATGTGCGTACACATGCAGAGAGATGCTGAGAGGGACATGTAGATGTAGACACATATAGGCTGGGTAACAGAGGCAATACTAGGTTCAATTTTCCAGAATTTGCAACTTGGGTCAAGCTGCTTAGAGGTTCATATTTAATAAGATCTTTAAAGAAATAAGTGACAGTGGCCAGGAGGACATGAGTCCTCTTTGTACTCTAAGTTGGGGAGGGCGTGGCGATGTCAGAATGAGAAGTGAACTATAGTAAAGAGAAGTGGATTTTGGCTTTGGATTTGCAGCTCATTACCCAAGTGTTCCCAGGCCGGTCCCAGGGCTTGGCCTCGAGGTCCCAGTTTCCACCTGGCCTGGATCCTGCAGTGGTTTGGGGGCAAGAGGCAAGGTCATTGGTAGGAAGAGCCAGGATTTAGAGGGAGAAGGTCTCAGTGTGCGTCAGATTCATCCCTTCTCATCTTTGTATCCATTTCCTCAGCAGAGAAAAGCAGTTATTATATTAGGTTAAGCCAAATGAAATATCCAGTATTTGACCATATTTTTAACCTCAAAAATGATACTTTTATAGAATTCAACTAATATCTGACATATCCGTCATATCAGTTGTTGAAACTCTCATATGAAAAAATGTATGAGCTATTTTTAAATGCCTAAGTTTCAAAAAATGTGAATTATTTTATTGCCAGCCCTGTCATTTTGATTTTTCCCCTTTGCTGAAACTGAGGGTTTCTCTTCCCTTTCTGGGCTCCTGCTGCATCCCTGCAGCCACAGCCCTTCCTTCGCCTCCCTAAGGATGCAGGGCCTGGGGACAGTGCCTTTGTGGGCCTTGTCACAGTCACCACCTATTTTTAAGGAGTTGAAGAGAAAAAGTGGTCACATCAGCATCTCTCTGGTGCAAGTTCTGCTGGGGATGCAGGAAAGAGCGGCCCAGGACTGACTCCAGGAACACGCGGTTTACACATGCGACTCTCAGGAAGCCATCGAGGCAGCTGTCTCCTCTGAGGGTGAAATTAAACTAGTTCAGGGCTAGAACAGGTGGTCCTCAGAGCCCCTGCCTTCCTGGGTGCCCACCAAGTGTGCGTCCCTTCTCCCGGCTGGAGGATTCTGCATGGGGGCCGCCCGAGGCCCCAAGATGGGTAAGAGGAAGAGGCCAGAAAGGGCCCTTCAGGGCGGGGAGGGTACCTCCCTGCCTGCACCCCCTGTTTCTGTGGGGCAGGAGCCCTTCTCAGGTGCCAGCACTACTGTGGGCGCTTTGGGTCTGCAGGGGCAGAAGCTGCCCTCCTGGGGCTGAGCTCTGTACCCACCAGCTGGCTCCCTGGGCCTCCAGCGTCAGCAGCCCTCACGCATCCCATTCCCAGTGGAGTGCATCTCATGTGCCCTTGGCCGGGCGCCGGGCTAGATCTGGCCTCGCATTTCTGGTCTTGCCTGACCCTGGGCTCGCTGGGCAGCTCCTCTGAGCTAATTGCCACCCACATCTGCTGCCCCTGCCCTCCAGCTGAGAGGAGCAGAGGTCAGTTGCTCACCTGGGCAGTGGCAGGGCATGGCCCCAGCTCCCCTTCATGTCCCAGGGAAGCCCAGGGGCGTGAGGAGTGAGTGGGCTGCAGAGGCAGTGGGGTTAGAGATGCACTTAGTTCACTGAGGATAGGACAGAGCAAGCATTTGGATGTGAGTGTGCAGGGAATCTGTGAAAACAAAGCCTTCCAGTCCTTTTTTCCAGAAGCATCCATGTCAGGTTGTCCTGGCACCTGAGACCTCCCGGTGCCCAAAGCCGTGAGCCCCAGGAATGTGCTTCAGGCTGTTAACTTCAGGGCTCCATGGGGTGTTGAGGGTTAGTGGTTAATGGTTTGACAGTGATGATGAAACCAAAAGCCTGCAATTTTTGCTGAACAAGGAAAGATGGAAATTTCCATTTGTGGCAGACCCAGGAGAGAAACAGCATCAATATCAGAAAAAACAACTCGCCCCCACCCGGACTGTCGTGAGGCACACCTCAGCCCTGCCAGAGGCCAGAGCCAGGGGGCAGCTGCCTGTGGCAGGGGCCGTGGACAGCAAGGGCGGTGGCGAGCAGTTTCCAGAAAAGCGGAAGCTGTTTGGCAAAAGCAGAAGCAGCTTGTTTGCAGAGGCCTCAAACTCTCAGGCCTCGAACGGGAGAACCTGTTAGCGGAATGCCCAAGTGTGTCGTTGGCAGCAGGAAGGCGCACTCCGGCTCCGGAAAGTGGTGGGTCTGGCCCTTCACAGGAAGGGGCGCCAATTTATTGGCATGACCAGGCTGACCCCTGGCATTTGCTAAGTTCCTTTTTCTTTGCTTTGTGTGTTTGTTTTGTGATATTTCCCTATGAGGCCATTAAAAATCCTCTGGATGACATTGTCTACACGGGGGAGAGTGTAAGTTGCTAAGTACAGTGGTTCCGCCACAGGGAAGAGAAAGCATTGACAAAATCCTGGCCACCGTTGCTGGAGGGACTTGGAGTCGGTCTGGCCCTCCCGCCCCTGAACTTCTGGGGGTGGAAGCAGGTGGAGATCATGGCCTTGGGAGGCTGAGAAACTGGCCCGAGGTAAAATCGTGGCAGCTCATTGAGGACTTCTGATTCGCTCTGGTCTCTGGGCGACGATAAGCTTATCAGCAGCTGTGAGAGGAGGGATCAGACCTTAGGCGTCCGTCTTTTCTCCTTGGCACCGAAGGGGACATTGAATTAAACTCCCGGACCTGAACTGAGTGTCCCCCCAGTGGGGGGCAGGCCGGGGTGAGGGGTGAGGAGGCATCTTTCCTGGGCACAGGACAGTGAAGGAGGGGAGGGTGTGAAGCTGCTGGGGAGAATGGAAGGGTTTTGGAATCGGACGCCTGAGTCCCCAGAGCTCAGGATGCTTCCGCTGCTGGGAGCTTGGGCCGGTTACCCCACGAGGCCGATGGCTTCTCTGAGTCTCAGTGTCCTTCCTCTACAAAGGAGGGAATGTGCACCCCACCAGGTTATTCTAAGACAGAGCACAGGCCAAGTAACCTGTGACCTGACGTTTGTTTCTCCTTTGGGAGGCAGGTAATACCATGTGTGCTGATCAGTTACTTTGCAATTTAAATAAATCGGCAAATCTGATCTCTCCTTCCAGGAGAGACCTCCCAGAGGGTGCCTTTCAGTTGAACACATGCGAAACTCCCTAGGTAAGGGGACTGGACCTGGTTTGTCCTGGAGGTGCCTGCTTTGTGCCCACTGTTGCAGGGTACTTACTCCAAGTGCCCAGTGTGAACGATCACTGGCACGCCCCCCAGCTGCCCGTGTCCAGGGCCCCTCAGTCTGCGCTGCATGGGCTCTCAGCCTCCCTCCCAAGCCCATGATCCCAAGCT
Source organism: Manis pentadactyla (assembly GCF_030020395.1). NCBI lineage: Eukaryota > Metazoa > Chordata > Mammalia > Pholidota > Manidae > Manis > Manis pentadactyla. Next base: position 144,475,852 of record NC_080025.1, on the reverse strand, counting down.
GGGTGGCTTGCAGCCCCACGGTGCCCTCGCTGTGACAGCTACACAAGCCTCTGGAAAACGGCAGTGATGGGATCCCCTAGACTGGCCACTCCCAGCAAGAACTGGGTGTCCCTCAAAACGATTTGTTCCAGCCTTAGCCCCCAGTGCCTCAGAATATGGCCTTATTTGGAAATAGGACCATTGCAGATGGAATTAGGTAAGATGAGCAGGTGGCCCCTGGTCCAGTGAGACTGGTGTCCTTCTGAGAAGGGGAGACACACACACACCAGGGAGCGAGGCCCTGCGAGGACAGAGGCAGAGACTTTGTGGTGCTGACACGAGCCAAGGACTGTAGGCACCCGCCCGAAGCTGGACGAGGCCCGGGCGGCTCCCCTTCTCCGGGTTCAGAGGGGCTCTGCCGGCTGCTGATTTGGGACTTCTGGGCTCCAGCACCAGAAGAGAACAGATGTCTGCTGTTTGAAGACCCCAGTTTGTGGTGCTTGTCAAGGGGACTCAGGACACAGACAACAGGGTTTTGTGTTCCTTAACACCCTCCATCGTTTGTTCTCCAGTCCCTCTCATGGAGAAAACGGAGGCATGTGGTGCCTTGACCCTGAGCCTCCCACCCACCTTTCCATAGCCTGAATTGCACCAGCTCTTGCGGACAAGTTAATGGAATCAGTGCGTTCCCAGCACTGCCCGAGTGCCTGGGTGTGGGCGAGAGCTCCGAGCAGCCAGGGGCGTCCTCCAAATACGCGCCAGCAGGATATCCTTTCCGGAGCAGAGAGCCCACCGGGGTGGCGGGAGTGTGCCCCTGCTTGCCCCTCTCCTGCGTGCGGTCAGACTCTTCTGGTTTCCATCATGATCACAAACAGCCTCGTCAACAGTAATTAATTTTTATTCAGAAGAGAAGCCATTGGGAAGAGGACCCCTGGGAGCAGGAAGCCTGGGCCCCGGACCTGCCTGGGCCAGCTCTGTGTGGCTCCACCAGCCCCACCCTGTCCGCCTGTGGCAGAATGTGAAGGACAAACGAGATGATGTGTGCAAACTGAATTTGAACTTAATCCTTACAGTTATTTATTATCTTTAGTTTTGTTTCTCATTTTGAGGTAGATAAAAAATCTAAGATGTTTGTCCAAGGTTCCATCTGGCCCGTCACAGCAGCCGCGTTCCCCAGCCTTGTTCTGGCAGGCTGGCTTTGCATCTGGGAGTGGAGAACCTGCAGCACGTCTAGAGGCCTCTAGGCTGCAGATATGGGGTTGACACGGGCTTAAGAAAGCAGCCCTGAGTTGTGGCACTTGCCGACTGCTGTGGTGTAAACACTCCTGTGGCAGGTGTCACCATGACACCACTCAGTGGACATGCTCCCAGTAGGCTCTTGTGAGTGTGTGTGAGCCTAAACATGTCCCTTCCAGGCACCAATGTCAGAGGGGTGCACCTCCTTTTCTCTTGACCTGGAACCCCAGAGGAAGGAAGCATTGTTTCTAGAACAAAGATCTTTTAAAAGGACTCCCTGTGCCCTGGCAGGAGGGAGGTCTCTGCTAGGGGCAGGGCAGGCCTCACTGAGCCATCGGCACGTTACCACGTGCGTTTACTGGATCAGCTCGTTGTCACTCTGTAGGAAAGGGGGATCTGAGTCCTCAGAGGCTGGTGAAGCCCTAGGACAGGGGATGGAAATGGGAAGGCACGAGTTTGGGGGGCGCACCCAAGCAGAGTGCCCTACCAGAGCCTCAGGCTTCAAGGTCCTAAGAAGGACCAGTTCCTGGATGAAGATGCTGGGAAGAAGCTCTGGGAGGCCACTGTCCTCTGATGTTGTGGCTGACTCGCCTAACTCACGTCCTCACCCAGCAGGCCCCTCACGCCCGCCGTTAGCCACACCTAGCCCTTGCCCAGAGGGAAATTACCAGCTTCCCCGGGCTCTCTTTGGATGCTTTGCCGCAAGGAATATCCCTGCCAGCCCCAGCTCAGCAGCACAGCAAAGCTGGTGCTTGGTGTGCGGGATGCTCCCTTGTACCCAGCGTGACCCTAGATGTCCGCAGGCCCCAGCTTAGGGCCACTGTCTGTCTGCAAGGTTCTGGAGGTCTCGCTGGGAGATTCCATAACCATTCCAGCCACTGTCTCCCCCGACAAGCATCTCCTGCAGGAGCAGGCTTTGCACACCACAGCCCCTCCCCAGCCTTTTACCCTTGTGCCATTTTTATTATTAAGAGCCTTGGTGATTTTGGTGAGAACAATTTAATAAGCAGGTAGGGACTCACATTTCTGTTATTAAAACATAGATCTCCTTGCAAAACAACTGGATCCCATTCCCAACTGTGGACTCCAGTGGACCCTCATCTGTGACATACTTCATAGAACAGTGGTGGAAACATCCTGGGATCAAATTATGGAAAAGTGCAAATATGTAAAATGTATTAGAACATGCTCTTTATTGAATCCAATGGTGATTATAAGAATAGGATTCATTTTACAAAGATAACTGGAAGACTACACACAGCTACACATGCACACACACGTACAAACAATGCTCACAACACAGTATGCACAAGTACCAACACAGTACATGTACAATGTACTCACATGTACAAACTGCACACACATACATACTGCACATACACGCACATGTACTTACATTTAGAAACATGCACACACATGTATAAGCACACGTACAAACGTGCACATGTGCAAACATCACATGTGTACCTGTGTACAAACAACACACACCTGTGCACACAAATGCATCTGTAAACAATGCACACATGCATGTACAAACACGTGCACACATGCACACACAAACACATGCAAATAGGCACATACATGCATATGTACAAACAGTGCACACGTGTACAAACACAATACATGCACGCACATGTACACACCTGCACACATAAAACATACACATGTAGAAACACTGCGCACATACGTACAATGCACATATACATACATCTGTACATACACGTAAACATGTACACATGTGCATCCATACGTGGGCTGAAATGCCATCTCTCTCTGGTATCCTGAGTTACTTGCTCCACAGGGAAGGCAAAGCAGCCTTGTGGGACTGTGGAATAGGGGAATCCCAAATTGCAGTCATCCACACCAGCACAATTTTTTGTGCTATCTACCATTTTTTAACTTAAATCTATTCCTAAAAGAAACATCCTAAGACCAGCAAAAATGGAAAACCAGTGTGGCTCGCCATAAATGACAAAAACAAATACGGGAACATTTAGGTAAATAGTCCATCAGGAAGCCACCTGAAATCATCTCGTGGGCCTCGCAGTTCTGCGGCCTGAGCCGGCAGCCCCTCTGCAGAGAGCCCAGTAGCCCCTCTGATGGGTTGTGGTGTTCTTCTGTGCTCCGGTGGCTGTGTGTGACTCGGGGGAATCTGGTCCCAGAATGAAGGGAGCGGGGCCCTGAGCAGCAGCAGACTCCAGGGTGTCCTGCCCTGGGGCTTTTAGAAGGACTCTGGCCTCTCAGGTGGGTCCCACCGCAGGGTTTTGGCAAATGCCTCCCCGCCTGCCTCCGACACTCTTTGTTGTTAGCTTGGCTGCCTCCTCGTAAGGAAGGCAGGGAGCAAGGAGAAGTCTACAAATGTCCCCCCACCTTCGTAACACCTTTCTTTTTTATTTCTGTCTCACCTTCAGTAAACCCCAGTAACTGAACTGTCCTTTCCGTGAAATGATACTGATCTATTTGTCCTACAGATACTCATTGAGTATTTACCTGGTGTCAGGCACTGGTTTCAAAGCTGCGGCTGTGAGTTTCCAGAACTGTAAGAAATCCCTGATGCGCGGAGTTTGTGTTCTAGTGCCTAAACAGGCAACAAACAACACAAATAAGTGTGTTTCAAACTTTGGACCATGACCCACAGCAGAAATAATAGTAATAAGAGCAGCTTACACTTAAAAAGTCTTACTTTGTGCCAGGCCCTGTGATATTTTCTCTTCTATTCTATTTCATTTTTTGAAAACTGGTCGGGATGGCTCACTTAAAATAACATCATGATCTACTGGAGAGGACAGTGCTTGCAAAACTGCTCTGGTAGGTGGGAGGGTCTTTTTCCAACTTCTGCCAACCTCTGCCTATTCTAATCGGCCCCTCTTTCAAATCAAGGTCCTCTGGCTCTTGGGGGAAGGCCATCGGAGTTCTGGCCCCTGAGCTCACAGAACAGTAGGAGCTGAGAGCTAAGCGGAGTCAGGGGCGAGACCACCTGGCATAAGCTTCCCATTTATAGGAGAGGGAGCTGCAGCCCCCAGGTCATCGCAGCCCAGCAGCCCAGGGGACTGGTCTCTGCAGGGTGCGGCCCCTAGCACGCCCCTTCACAGCTCCAGCCAGGGTGACCAGCGCTTCCCCAGCCTTAAAGGAGACCTGGGGAACGGAGGGGGTGGCTCTGTGCCTGCCTCTCCCCTCCCCTCCCTCTACCTGCACCCTCCACCTTGCAAACCCCTACGAAGCATCAGGGGGCCCTGGTATGAGATCTTAGAATCTGAAACACTACAAAGCCTGCCGGCCATTCTGTCCACAGCCACTGGTTGGAGTGCCCGTGTGCGCCCTGCTGCCCCTACACTGCCTGCTCTCCATGGCCGCTGCGAGCATCCAGAGGCCAAGTCTCCTGTGTTCCCGCGGCGGGCCCAGCTCTGAGCGCATGGGCCCCTGCGGTCACGACTCCTTTGCTAATGGGAGACTTAAGGGGGTGAATTTCCGTCTGCCCTTAACCAAAGAGAGCAGCGGCTTCAGGCCAGATGTTTGAGTTGAGTCTAGGTCTTCCTGACCGTGAGCCTGCTGAATCCCAGGGAATTTACTTTGCTGATTTATTTGGTAATAAGTGGCCTCAAGTTCCAGTCTGAACTTCCTAGGGAGGCTTCAACCCCATGTGGATAGAGATAGGCTGTGGGATTGCAGATCCTGGAAGGAGGAGAAATCCATTTAATCTCTTTAGAAGCAAATCAGCAAGATGTCACTTCAACTTTGCTCCAGAATCTTTTATTTTTTCTTGGTGACATAATTCATTAAACTTTTGGGAAAACAACAGCAGGGCAACGCATTTGAAAAACATAGCAACAGCGACAGCCACATCATGGTTCAGCTTTACTCTGACAACTTTTCAACCTCTTAGTCCTTAGAAATGGCAGGCACACCGGTTCCTTTAAAAGAAAACCATAGAACTAGAATGAGATGTCTGACATACATAAGCTCCAGAAGTTATCAAATGAAATACAGCTCTGCTGCTGGGTTCCTTTTGCCTTTATATGCCAACCTTATGATTTATTCTCGGCTCTGGCCTGTGGCCCATCAGTTGTGTGTGTACTGCGTGTGTGTGCCATAGGCTTGCATCAAAACTCATCGGTATACTATGGCATTGCATGTATAAACTCATGCGCCAAGTCTGTGCACGTATGTAGGTATAGACACCGTGATTTTGTGTGTGAAAGTGTTTGCACATGTGTATGCACATACTGTAAGTGCCAGGTGTGTGGGCGCGTAAGCCTGCACTGATGCAGGAGACTGTAAATTGAGCTGGAGCCAGTTGAGCTGTGCTCTGAGGAACTGGACCTTGAAGGGAATCCCAGTTTATTTGCTGTCTGTCCTGAAGATGTGCTTCCACCTGAACTCAGAAGATCAGTCTCTTAAGAAGGAAACTTGCATTTAGAGTGCCTGTCAGTGAGTTCTGCCGCATTGCACAGCTCGAGTAAGCTGGACTTCCTCTTTGGCATGGCTGGGCTCTGCCTGCTGGCCTCACTGCAGGCCCCCCACTCACTTACTCTGTCCTTTGGGTTTAGGGGCCACACTCAGAGCTCTGGCCTGAAACCTCTAAATCATATGTTCCTTTACATTTATTAGGCACTTTAACTTAATATTCACATTTAGCAGATGAGGACCCTGAAGCTCAGAGTGCAGGCACCTAGCCCCCACATGCCTTATTAGGGGGAAGTCAAGTCACTCTCTGGCACCCCCACCCCGTTATCCAAGAATCCTCAGGCATGTACCGCCTCCCAGAGCTCCGGAGAGCAGGCCCAGCCCCTGCTGCGGGGCTCCCAGGACTACGTGGTGTCACAGGCCCCAAGCAGGGAAATCTCCGGAGGACAAAACGCTCCCATGCCCAGTGGCACTGCAGGTGGGACAGCTCCCGACAGAGCGCCAGCCAGGAGCTCTGGTCACATCAGACCAGGTGTCCCATAGCCTTCCTTTCCTAGTGATTTTTAAGGCAGAAGGCAGTGTTTCTTTTACACCCTTATTTCCTTGTTGAAGAAATAGATAGTGTTGTAGGAGAGGGATTCAGTCAACCACAGAGCATGGTTAAAATATAAAACAGGAGGAAGGTGTGCTCAAAGCTTTTGGAATCGTAAGCACGACTATTCTTATACACAATAGGCACTGAATACCAGTTAGCTGAATGAGAAATAGCAGATTCATGGACAGTCATCATTTCCAAGGTGGGGGAAACGAGCCCAGAGAGCTGGGGCAGGGGTTTTGTGCACAAGTCTTCAGACAGTCCCCCAGCTGCAAACCAGTGTGAGAATTCCAGTCTGGTGGCTTTGCCGAGCCACACTGCCTCTATCGTCATTTCATTTCTTCTCTTTTGACATTTTCTTTCTTTCTTCTGGTCAGTCTCTGCCGTTGGCTGATGACTGAGAAAATTACTACTTTTTTTTGATTCTTAAAAAAATGTTTTTCTATTTGATTTTGGTCCAGTGGGTGGTGGGGGTTGCACTTAAGCACATAGTGTTCCTCTCCTCTGAGGTCAGGAAATGGCCTGATTAATGTATTTGGCGGCTGCAAGTCTACAGACTTGGCACTGGAAGAACCCACTCTTTTTCTTGGTGACCTTGCCTCCAATTAAGTCAAGCAGGTCGGGTCCGGGAAACTCGCTTGCCCAAGACTAGGTGACAGCCCAAGGCTGCTCTGGCAGAGTGGGCTGAGGGGACAGACAGGCCAGCCGGGGCCAAGCCGGGCACAGCTGCTGTGCTGCCCAAGCCCAGGAGATGCCAGGCTTGTGCACGAACGTGCAAGACGGTCTGTGGGATGGTGTGCCCCGCCGCAGCCCTGCAGACCCCGGCCCAGTGTGCCACAGAGGTGGGAGCCGACCTCCAGCCGTGCTCCCATGGTAATGGCTCTCGTGTGTCACCGTGGTTGCCTCTGGAAATAGAGGAACCAGCCAGCAGGGAGAGGAGGGAAAGAGGAAATTTGGCTGGAGCCTTGCCACCCTTTTACCCCTACTTGGCCTGTAGGCTCCCCAGCCCGTTCCCAGGTCCCGCACCTGCCCCCCCCTCATGAACGGTCTCTCTTCCCACCTCCACGGTGCCTGGAGATGCTCACCGTCAGCACCTGCGTGGTGCTAGTTTTGTGGCAGCAGATGGGGAACTGAGGGCTCGGGGTTCACGTGAAGTCTCTTGACTGATTTGTGCTGCCCCATCAGCCGGTGCTGGAAAGATTCCTCCCCATGCTGGCCACTTGGTGGGACTGGTGGGACCGTCTGAAGGTGGAGGGTAGGGGAGCTTAGCTAGGAGTAGTCCCTAACTTGTCATTAGCATCTTAAAGGGAAACCGTGTAGGTGTTAAGGCTTAAAAGCTCTCCTCCAACAAGGTGGGAAAAAGCAGTGTGTAGCCTCAAAACTTCTAAGTGCTGTTCTCTTTGTCCTCCTCAGCTTCATGATAGCCCCTTTTCCTAGAATGGTTTCCAGTCTTTAAAAAAAATATTCATTTTAACTATTTCTGTAAACGTTAACTCTGAACTATCTCTGTGTATTAGTGACGGTTTCGCGGCTTCTGCAGGAAGCATTCTGAGCACTTCGGGCAGTGGGTGGGGGCAGGTGGCACCGGGCGTCAGTCGCCCATCCGGTCCCTCAGCCTCCCTCCCAATGGGCCACGTCGGTCCCCTCTCTTCCATAGTTTTCCTGCCCACCTTTTCCCTTTCCCTCCCCATCATCCCCAAATTGGCTCCAACATGGAATTGGAGGCCAGTTCCAAATATATGTGATATTATTTGAAGAAATTTAACTTCTTAATTAGAAAACAATTACTGTCTCACCCCACATCTAAGGGATTTGCTTTCTCTTGGAACTGGGGAGGGGGTGAAGGAGAGCTGTGGGCCAGACACAAAGGTTTTCTAGGTGGCCCCAGCTGTGGGTCACGGATGTCACACTTAGGTCACCCACCACATCTTCCCTACCTGTGATCCCACAGCCCTGGAAGGGTGCCCGGGGCAGGGCTGAGCTCAAAGTAAGGAGGGTCAAGCTAAATTTAAACAAATAGTTGTCTCAAACAAGCACTGGATGTGGGATCGAGGGACCCCTGTTTGGAGGTGACCCTTGCTTGGGGGGCTGGGCAGGGCCCTTGAACATCAAGGAATCTGCCCCTCTCTTTCCTGTGTGGATGATACAAGACCGGAGCATCCCTGTCTCTCTGTAGCCCTGAGGGGACCTGTCATAGGACCTAATGGCAGAAAGCCATACCGCCGGCCTGGAGAAGGGGGAACCCACTGCCAGGAGGCCGACAGGGGGCTGGCCACACCGCCCGCGTGTCCCCAGCCTGAGAGGCCTGCACACACTCCCTCTGTGAGGCCAGCTGGTATCCTCGCCCTGGACTCAGCACGAAGGGACTCCATGCGGGGAAGTAGGGGGCAGGACTCCTGTGCTCCCTGGAGGGAGAGGAGTTGGCGTGGGCCAGCTTTCCTGGGGACGAGGAAGAGGTGATTGGCTTGAAGGGACCTGAGCCCTGGCCCCACCACCCCTTGCGGTCGGGGAGGGTCAGCGAAGGTGACTCGGCCACCTGGGGAGGGTCAGGGAAGGTGCTCCGGTCACCTGGGGTCAGCAAAGGTGCCTCGGCCACCTGGGGAGGGTCAGCAAAGGTGCCTCAGTCACCTGGGGAGGGTCAGGGAAGGTGCTCTGGTCACCTGGGGAGGGTCAGGGAAGGTGCCTCGGACACCTGGGGTCAGCAAAGGTGCCTCGGCCACCTGGGGAGGGTCAGCAAAGGTGCCTCAGTCACCCGGGGAGGGTCAGGGAAGGTGCCTGGGCCACCTGGGGAGGGTCAGGGAAGGTGCCTGGGCCACCTGAGTGAGCCATCTCGTGTGTCCTCTTGCTTCTGAACTAAAGGCAGCCTCGGGGTTGTCCCCATCCCTGGCCTGTGGGTACAGCTGAGCAGGTCTCATGCTGGTGCTGGGGTGGCTGGCGAGGAGGGGTGCGTGGAGTGCAGAGAAGTCACAGTGTTAGGAGGGAGTGATGGAAAGATGTGCCACAGATAGAACTGGTGGCATGGGAAGCTGTCATAAATGTCCATTTTTGCCAGGTCTCATGGGGCTTAAAAACAAAACATGTTGGGATCTGGGGTGTTAGCATGGTGTGCCCCAAGCCCTGCTCTTCTCCAAGGTGAGCTGTGTCTGCACGCAGCTCTGTGCCCATACATTCTTCCCTCTGGAACAGAAAGGCTGCACTCAGGACAGACACCTCTGCCACTGGTGGCTCCCACCCCTGCTGCCCATCAGAGTGACCAGGAGCTTGCTGGACACGACACTCACCTGAGCTCTGGCCCAGTTAACGCGCTGGCTGGGCCCCGTCTGGGCCACTGGCTCTGAGGCAGGACCCCCAAGGGGCTGCAGGCAGGAGTGGCCAAGGGCTCCTCAGCCTAGACAGCACTTTCCTCATCCCCGGAGGAGCACCAGCTTCAGGCCGTGCAGGCCTGGACCTGAGACACCACCCTGCCAATGAAGGCCTGGGATTCGGGCCAGGGCCCCTGGTCTTCAGATGGAGCGGTGCGTCTACCTCAGAGCAGCTGGGTGAGGGCTCCGTGCCCTAGCTCAGGGCCTGGCAGAGCAGATGCCCCAGGGGCAGGCCCTCCTGTCCCGTGTCATTCCCCAGAACCCCTGCAGACTCCCTGGGGTCAGGAGGGGTGACCTCATCCCCATGCAGAGAAGTGTCTCTCTTCTCTGCTGATTCATTCAGGTGCACTGACTTCCACACAGCAAACGCCCCTGGTCCAGTCACCAGTCACAACCTAAAAATACACATGAACACGAGGTGTATGGGGCGCCCACTCCTGGATGTGGGGTACAAGACGATTTCATACTTATTTTAGAAAGGGCTCCAGCTCCTGGACAGAGAGTGCTCCATAATTATGAGGTATTGTGGCTGCTATCACTGTGGGCTGAGGATCGGGAATTAAGTTTATTTTAGTTTCCATGACTGGAGTCAGGATAGCTTAACCTCAGGATGTACATGAAATGCTGTTTTTAACACTTTACACACAAGACATTGGCAGTCTTTTAATAGGCTTAGAGCAAGCATTATAGTATTAAGGGCTTTAGAAGGGGTACGAGGTGGACAAAGTAAAAGTGAAAAGGCAATGTGCGAGGGCGCCCTGGTGTGAGCAGGTCGGCACCTCCCCAGAAGGGTGTGGGGGAGTCCCAGCCCTCAGGACCTCAGAGTACGGCCCCATTTATTTGGAAATAGGGTCGCTGAGATGTAATGAGTTCAGATGAGGTCACACTGGTGTCGGGTGGCCTCTAATCCCCGTGACTGGGTCCTTATGGAAAGGGGACATTTGGACATGGGGAGAAAGAAGGCCACCTGAAGACAGAGGCGGAGTTGGAGCGATGCATCTACAAGCCACGGAGCGCCCAAGGCGGCCAGCAGCCCCCCAGAGCAAGGATAGGCTGGCCCAGGTTCCTCCCCAGGGCCTCGGGCCGAGCCAGCCCTGCCAGCACCCTGGTCCTGGGCGCCTCGCCTCCAGCTGGGAGACACATCTCTCTGCGGTCTGAGCCCCCTGGTGTGGCTGCAGCGGCCCTCGGGGGCCAGCACGCTCAGGGATGTGGGGGGCTACCCGGGGCCTGCTGTTCCCAGCGCTGCCCCCAGGCACCATGTCCAGCCCCTCTGGGCCTCAGGAGATGCCTTCCAGGGACCTACCCACCCAGGTGGAGGTGATGCTTGGGGTTCAGCTGGTCTCCCCATCCACGCTGTTTAGAGACGGTACATTCTGCCCTGAAAACCCTCCCCCCGTGAGATGGCAAGAGGCACACGCGTGGCTTCCTCGCTTCCACCTGTGGGCAAGGACGACGAGTTCAGTCGGGCCTGACCCGCTCCAGCCTTGGGGGCTCTGGCAGGGACTGAGGTGGCGCCCGAGCTCCCCACGTTCTGCGTGATGTCAGCTTGGGCAGAGTACTGAAGGCAGGCTGGTGAGAGGAGGGGAGGCGGCTGCTCCACCCACCGCATGGAGACTAGCGGCGTCCCCCAGGACTGTCCCGCCATCAGCAAGGAGGGTGTCCAGAAGGCCATGGGGCAGGGAGAAATCGCACAGGGTATAGGGAGAGCCTCCAGAAAACGCTGAACTTCCGTGTACAAGAGTTTTGTGGCCGTTCGACTAGGAGAGAGCTGGGTCCGAATGCCCAAGTCCGTCTGGCTCTGGCAGTAGCCGTTTGGCTGAGCAAGCTCTCCTCTTGGTCCCTGTCCCAAGGGGCAGGTGCTCTGCTAGAGTGATGCAGCCATTTCTCACCGTCTCCACCGCCTCCACCTGCCCCAGTCACCACTGTGTCTCACCTGGACCGTAGCAGTAGCCTCCTCGCTGGTCTCCCAGCTTCCGTCTTTGCTCCCCAACAGGACGCCAGACTGGTCATGTTAAAATGCATCAGATCATGTCATCCCCCTGGCTAGAAGCTTCCAGCGGCTCTCTGTCATTTTCAGAGTAGAAGTCCTAGACCTGCCAGTGACCCAAAAGGTCCAGAAGACGATGGTTTCCCTTCCTTTCTGACTTCATTGAGTTCTTCAGCCGTCCCGGACACTGTGCTTTGCTGTGGACAGGCCTGGCCGCCTCCTGCCTCAGGGCCTTTGCACTCGCAGTTCTCTCTGCTGGAAAGTTCTTCCTGAAAGAATCCACATGATGAAGTAAGGAAAGGACTCTGCCTCTGACTCAAGGGAAGGCAAATCTGCCTGCTGCCCATCTCCCCAAACCCCTCCCGAGCCCTTCCTCCTTCAGGCATGTCTTGGTTTCCTGCTTTACCTTTGCTGCCTGCACGACGGGGGCACAATGTGGGCTGTGATTGGTCTGTTCACTCACAGCCTCCTTGATGGAGATCAGCAGCCTCAGGGAGTCAGTGATGTGCTCAGTGCTCTTGTGAGCGCCACTGAGCCAGGCACATCCTGTGGACTCTGACGGGCATGTGCAGATGACACGGCTTCCACAGTAAGGAGGGTGCACGGGCATGTGACGTGGCTGGCGTGCAGACCTGCATGCCCTCTGCAGTGAGCGCAGCCTGCCCACACACGTGCACACGGACGTGCCTTTAGGCACCACCCAGCTCCCGCCAAGGACGGCTGCACCATTCTCATTCCCAGCAGCGTGCAGGCAGTGCCTGTTCTGCTCATGGAAGGTGTCCTCCCTCAGCTGCACTTTGCCAGTCTGATGGCGACGAGTGAGTCTCAGTGTTGTTGCCCTTGTTGGTGCCTTGCTGGCCTTTGTTTACCTTCTATTTTTTTAATGGATCTATTGAGATACCATTCCCATAGCAGCAGTGTACCCATTGAAGTGTACCATTCAGTGGTTTTTAGTATGTTCACAGGTACGTGCAGTCATCACCCAGTTAGCTCTAGAATATTTCCATCACCTCCAGAAGAAGCCCTGGTTCTGTGGCTACCACCCATCTCTCCCCTCGCCCCCCAGCCCTAAGCAACCACAGAACGACTCTGTCTCTAGATTCCCTGTTCTGGACCTTCATAGACGTGGAATCGTATGATATGGGGGTCTTCTGTGACTGGTTTTTCACTTAGCATAATGTTTTCAAAGTTCACCCTGTTACAGTACATCTCAGTGCCGCTGAACAATCTGAACAATATTTACATTGTAGGCACATGCCTCCCTTTGCTTACCCATCCATCAGTTAAAGGACATTTGGGTTGTTTCTACCTGTTGACTATTAGGAATAATGCTGTCATAAACATTCATGGACAAGTTTCTTTGCGGACACTTTTACATTTCTCTTGGGTTTATACCCAGAAATGGGATTGCTGCTCATGTAGTAACTCTGTTTACCAATGGAGCTGCAGCCACACAGTTTTCCAAGTGGCTTATCATTTTACAGTCCCACTAGCAGTGTATGAGGGCCCCAACTTCACATCCTCACCAACGTTTGTTATTATCTGTCTTTTCATTTTACCCATCCTAGTGGGTGTGAAGGTCTTTCTATTTGTGGTTCTGATTTGCATTTTCCTAATGACGAATGCTGTTGAGCATCTTTTCATGTGCTTTTGGGTCATTTGTAAGTCTTCCTTGGAGAAATCTCTGTTCGTGTCATTTGCCCATTTTTATGTTGGGTTATCCTTTTACTATTGAGTTTGAGAGTTCTTTATATGTCTGGATATAAGTCCCTTATCAGAGAGATGATCTGCAAATATTTTCTTCCATTCCATGGGTTGTCTTTTCACATTTTTTTTGGTGGTGTGTTTTGATGCATGCATGTTTTTAATTTTGATTGAGTCCATTTTATCTATTTTTTCTCTTGTTGTCGGTGCTGTGGGTGTCATATCTAAGGATCTTCAGAGCACATCAGAGCACGCCAAGGGCACTCAGGTATCGGCAGTTTCATATTGACATCTTAATGAGGCCAAAGGCCTTCAAAGGAGGGCGGATGAGATGAGACGAGGCCGTTGTCAGTTCCTAAGTCCCCTGCATCTATAGAAGTTCCTTCCTTTCTCTCTTTTTCACTTTCCCTGACTCCCTAGCGTTGTCACCTCCGTCAGCGTGCTTCTGGCATCATTCTGTCTTTCATGCATCCTTCATTCTCTCTTTAACCAAATATTTGCTGAACATCTGCTGCTCATCAGGAACTGTACTCGGTCAGGTGAATCAAGTGCCAGCCCTGTTTCAAGGGCAGCCCTCGTTGGGGTGGGATTTGATGTGCATCCCAATTCTCAGGACCCCTAAACTGCCACTCTGACCCTCGGGATCTATCTCAAGGCCTCTTGGGAAGGAGACACAGTTTTCTTCACAAACTCATGGGGACCCACAGACAAGGAGCTGCAATCATTCCTGGGCCAGCCTGGGGCTGGGGCTCCCCTGGGGAGCACTGTTGAATGAGTAGGTGGTGCCCAGAGCCCCTGGCCCACTCGAGATTCCTCCTCTGTTCCAAGGCGAGCTCGGCCCCAGGCTTGTGCTGACCCGGGTCCTTCGGCCTTTGTCAAGCCTGGATGAGGAGGAGTGTGGAGCAGTGACAGGCAGATCCATCTCGCCTGCTCTGGAACTGGCACCCAGCCCCAAGTCACATCTGGGGAAATGCAGCACCAGGATGGGTGCCCTGTGGTCCCCTAGGACTCTCCACAGGGCATGCGGGAGCTGGTGCTGGGAGCCGTGCCAGAGAGGCCGCAGTGATCCAGGTCTTAACTAACACCAGCTCAAGAACTTTCTATTGGAATGTGTGTTTGGAAAAGCTCTGCTTTCACACAGGAACCAGTCTCTTTTCTCCCTGTGTAAGCAGGTGTCCTGTGAGCATTGTGTTTTCCTTTGTCCTGGTCTATTGCAGTGGTTCTCAACCTTGGCTGAGGGGGATTTCAAACTCCCAGGAACCAGCTGCACCCCAGGTCAATTAGGTTAGAAACTCTGAGACCAGGTGTTGGAGTTTTTGTTTTTTAAGTTCCCCAGGTGATGTGCATCCAGTGTTGAGAGCCAGTGAGCTGCAAAGTTTGGAGCCAAACGTGGGACTTGGCTTAGGTGTCTCCCTGCACCCCTGCTTTCTTTTGGTCAAATGGGCAATTAAGGTGGCCTTTGGCTGAAACGTGGCTTTTCACGGTTACAGTTTCTGCCATGATGTACATTTGCAATGTTAGGAAAACATTCTGCTGAATGAATGGATGAATGAACACTGGAATTAAAAAGGAGACAAAATGGAATTGCAGAGGTGTCTTATTTATCTCCAAAGTGGTATTTTATGAAAAGCAGGTTTAAAGGAGGAAAGAAAGAAATGGAAAATGTTTTGGGAATTTTAAAGGGGCCTTCTAGACAGCCTCCATATATTTGGAGATGTGACCCAGGTATTTATGTTTAATTTCTTTTTAAAACTCCTGTTTTCACTTACAGTAGTTACTTTTTCTTGATAAAAACACCAAGTCCCTGGCTTGCTTCTTAATCAGTGATTAGGCTAATTTTTACCAATAAAACAGAGAGAGGAAGGAAAAGGTGGGAGGGAATTTCCTCAGTCACCAAAGAGCTGGAAACTGGAAGGAGGAAATGGGTGAAATTAATGCAGCTGGAAGTCAGGAGAGACAGAAAGAAGGTGTGGGGGGCTGCGGCTGGTGGTGGTGGACATGGATGTGTACACGCCCTCCTTGGGTGGGACACGTGGGGGTGCCGGTGGGAGAGATCCTCTGTTAGGGTGACCAGCTGTCCAGGTTTGCTTGGGACTCAGGTTTCTTGCAACGTGGGAGTTTCTGCTTTCAAACTGGGACAGTCCTGGGCAAACCAAGCCTAGCTGGTCATCTTAACTACGGGTGGAGGACCTGCTGCTTGCTTAGTTACTCTTTTTGTTTGGAGGCAGTTGGGGGCACGGGGTATTGGAGGAGTCCTGGGGTGGGAAGGGGGCTTGACCTGGCTGGTAGGGACATGTCTGTGATCCTGGGTATGCCTCTGCCAAATGCCTTTGTTCAACAGGAGGGCTACGCTGCACAAATCCCCTGCTGAGGGGGGAGGGAGGCGGGCAGTGAAAGAAGGGGTGGGCCTGAGGACACCCCCAGAGAGAAACATGGCAGGGAGCCCCCTGCTGAGACCTGGCCCTTCATTTTTGTGCCCTGTCACCTGTGTGCCTGGTACACAACGAATGTCCGGTATGTGTTTGTTGAATGAAATCCAGTCAAGAGGAAGCACATGTTAGGTGTCTGGCTCTACATTAAGGACTATGAGTATTTACAGAAAGATTGTCGTGACATTATTTTAAGACATTTTTGAGTATACAAAACATACACTCAAATTATTAATATTTTGAGAATAGTATACAATGACTTTGCTGATTTGCTGAATCGTGTTGTATTTGGGTGCAGGGCTTGTTCTCAGAGGCCCCCTCAACCCAGAACTGGCTCAAAGAGCAGGGCAGGTGAATAAGCAACGGGACAACTTTTGAACCATAATAAGTTACACTGAGTTTATCCAGGGCTGGGGAAGAGGAGAGGGGGAGGCAGAGAAACAGCGTCAGCTGGGACTTGACAAATGACTCTGAATCTCGGCAGAGTTTGTTTCTCTCCCAGTCTGTCGATCCTCATGGGCAGTGGTGACTGCTCGTGCTGTTCGGGGACCACAGGCTGAGGTCCCTATCTGAGTCCTTGCTATCAGAGGGACAGGAGGGGTGTCAGACCACAGGAGAGCCGCCAGAGCTTCCCTGGGGAAGTGGCTCACGTCACTTCCGGGAGAAGCTAGCCACATGGCCAGGTCTGATGTCAGCGGTGGGGGTGCATAATCCTCCAAGAGAGGTGCTATGACGTCATAACAGTCCCATGACAGTTTAGAGGGCGCCGGCTTGAGTCAGCCTCGGTTTAGGACTTCACGCGGTTGTCTGGGACCTGTTTCACACAGCATGATGTTAACCTGAACAGCACAACCTGAGCACGTACATACCTTCTTAGAATCAGGGTGTCAGGAGACAGGAGACTGACACACAGACAGGAAGGGGAACAAAGTGCAGCCTGAACTGGGGCCTTTGACCTTAGCCAGCTATGATGCTTCCAGCTAAGAGGCTTTCTAAGTCATTGACTATTACAAGTATTTTGGACCGAGGGCAATTTGCTGCACTGCCCTTGAATAACCAAAATCCAAACGATTGCTTCTTAGTTTGCTTTAAGTCAAAACCTGCTTCCTCCTTAAAGGGAGAGTTCAGATCCTGGCTTCATTGTTCTCCTAAGGGACCGTCTAGTTTGTGGAAATCATCCATGAACACCCGAGGGACCGTGAGCGTGTCACTTCCTTCCGGCGCTTGTCTCCCCAGCTCCACAGTGAGGCGCTGGATCTACCAGTGGGTTCCTCACGAGGGCGCATTCCAGCGCCCCCTTACCCCCGTCCTCAGCCCCGAAATTCTGATTCAGCAGTTTTCCAGGGGAATCGGGGCATCTGTGCTGCCAGGGAAGAGCCATCCGAGGGATGGCTTCAAGGGCATGACCTCCCTTCCAGTTCCCACCGGTCAGGAGGGCCCCTGGGCCCTGGGCTCAGCCGCGGGGTGGACTGTGGGCTCAGGCTGCGGAAGGCTGAAGAAACAGAGGGTGCCGCCTCTCCCCTCCGCTCTGCCTGGCCTCTGGCGCCCCTGGGTTGCGAAGCCACCAGGGCAGATGAGGCAGCTGGCGGTCCGACCAGGACTCCATCTCCTCAGCTCTGCTTCTCATCCCTGGACACACAGGTCAAGGGCGTGTGCCCACCACAGCGCCTGGCACATGGCGAGTGCTCACGCACGGATTCATGTTCTAGAGCTTTCTAACAGCGCCTCTCCTCCTGGCTCTGCCCCGTCCCGTGGCTTCTTCCCACCCTTCAGGCGTCCTTGTCTCGGTCGCTGAGCCCAGGGATGAATCTGGGGCCCTAGATAAGTCCCTGTCCTCGGCCCCGCCGCAGGGCCCGCCAGGCTGTGGGGTGACAGGGAGGGGCTCCGCCCGAGGTTGGGCTCCCCGCACGCTGATGACAAGCGGGCGACAAGCCAGGTGGTCGCAGCCTGCGGGTGTGGTCGCTTGGCAGGCTCCCTGACAGCTCACTGCGGCTCCTTCCCGACAGGCGCCCCATGAGAAGCCTCTGCAAACTGATCGTGGGGGAGGGACCAGAGAATCTAATCCAAGCTGTGATGATATACGTGCTGAGTGTTTAACTCACAGAACCTGTCGCTGAGCCACCTGATAACAAAATTTTTTTCATCAACTACTAGGGAAGCTCAGCAGTTTGAAGAGATCAGTGGAAGGGCCTGCCAGGCCCCTGCCTCGGTGTCCTCAACACCATCCCTGTAGTTAATGACAACTTCAGTTGAGGGGCACCTGGTCTTCAAGGCATGCAGACTAACGATCAAATACAACCAGTGATGCCAGCCTCACACATGGATTGTCGCCGACTGCTCACGTGGTCCCATGAGGCTTCAAATAGTCCCTTTACAGATGGAGGAACTCTGGGTGAGGCAGGCTGAGGAACCCACTTAAGAGCTAAAGTAAGGAGCAGGGTCACGCTCCGATCCTAATGGCAGTGGGCTAGTACCATTTAGAACTAACTCACCTTTAAACAGCTAGGTTATATTCTAGTTAAGAAAGGAAGGAAGCCAGTCACAGAAAACCACATAACATGGTAAGTGATTCCATTTAAAGAAAATGCCCAGAATAGACAAATCCTGTTTGGATTTGACAGAGACACAGGAAACAGAGACACGGACCGTCGATCTGTGGTCGCCAGGCTGGGGAGCAGGCAGGCGAGTTGGGGTGACCACTGATGGCACGGGCTCCTTTCCGGGGTGATGACAGTGTTCTAAAATCTGTTGTGGTGATGGTTTGATGGTTGCACATCTCTGTGAATGTACTAAAACTGAATTAATCATGCACTTTAAATGGGTGAATTGTATAGTCTGTGAATTTTATCTTAATAAAGCTATTAAAAAATTAAAGAGGGAAAAAGCACGTGTGCTAGCGTCCTGGGGCTGCTGTAACCAAGGACTCGCACGGGGTGTCTCGGAGCAATGGGAGTGACCTCTCAGCGCTGGGGTCAAAGGTGGAGTCACGGCGTGAGCAGGCCTGAGCTCCCTCTGAAGGCTTAGGGGGGGCCGCCCCAGCTGGCCTCCCTCCTCTGCTTGTCCAGAGCCCTCTCGCCCGTCTCTTCCCTCTCTACATGTCTGTGTCTGTATCCAGATTTCCCCTTTGTATAAGGACACCAGTCCTATTGGACTAGGGCCACCCCGTTGCCCTCATTTCAACTTGATGGCTTCTGTAAAGACCTGATTTCCAAATAAGGTCACATTCTGGGGTCCTGGGGGTTAGGGCTCCAATACATCTTTTGGTTGGGGGGGGACACAATTCAGCCTGTGACAGCAAGGAAGGGTGTAACACATTCTGAGAGACTCTAAAATGGTTTTAAGTTTCAGCTTAAGTGTTTTTTTTTATTAAGGTATCATTGATATACAATCTTATGAAGGATTCTCAGGAGCGACATTGCGGTTGCTACATTCACCCATATTATCAAGCCCCCACCCCCACCCCATTGCAGTCACTGTCCGTCAGCGTAGTAAGATGCCATGGAGGCACTACTTGTCTTGTGGTGCTGTACTGCCTTCCCCATGAGCCCCCTTACATTATGTGTGCTAAGCATAATGCCCCTCAATTCCCTTCTCCTTCCCTCCCCACCCAACCTCCCCACCCCTCCCCTTTGGTAACTACTAGTCTGTTCTCAGAGTCTGTGAGTCTGCTGCTGTTTTGTTCCTTCAGTTTTGATTTGTAGTTACACTCCACAAGTGAGGGAAATCATTTGGTACTTGTCTTTCTCTGCCTGGCTTATTTCACTGAGCATAATACCCTGTAGCTCCATCCATGTTGTTGCAAATGGTAGGAATTGTTTTCTTCTTATGGCTGAGTAATAGTCCATGTGTATATGTACCACCTCTTCTTTATCCTCCTACCGATGGATACTTATGTTGCTTCCATATCTTGGCTGTTGTAAATAGTGCTGCCATAAACATAGGGGTGCATCTGTCTTTCTGAATCTGGGATTTTGTTTTCTTTGGGTAAATGCCTAGGAGTGGAATTCCTGGGTCAAATGGTATTTCTATTTTTAGTTTTTTGAGTTCAGCTTAAGTTTTAGCATTTATTCAGTTTTCAGAAAAATTAACTGATGCAGATCCCCTTAGTCCACAGGCCTGGACACATGGCCTTTCCTGCTCCAACCTCTTCTGTGAGGATGTCTGCAGGCAGGTCCTGTGCCAGGGCCTCTCCTGGCCATGTGGGAGGCCAGCCGGCACCCGTGTGACCAGCTCATGCCTTGGGCTCCTGCCCAGTGGTGACCCCAGGGTGAGGGAGCAGTTTCCACAGCCAAGGTCACAGGGTTCCCCTGTTGTGGGTGTGGAGAGGGGAAGGGGTGGTGGGAAGGTGCCCACATTGATGCCCCAATGCCTGGTGCACCTCAGCTTCCACAAGCTCATCAACTGCTGGAGGTCATTCTTTTGTTTTGCTTTTTCAAATCAGGGCTGAAAATTTTTTGTTGAGGATTCATTCCCCCCCTACCCCCAAAAGCCATTTGTGAGAAAGAAGGGGGCCTGACCTCGAGGTACAGTGGCTCTCTCTGCCCCAGGGCACCCCCGTCACTGACTGGGTGGCCGGTCACATCCTATGGGGTGCATTTCTCTGGTCCCCAGCTCAGAGCCTTCATCCTGGGTGACCTGCACTTTGAGCAAAGTGGGTGCCTGTGGGTCCAGCCCATCCCATGAGCATGTTCTGGGACTCGACACCTGTTTCCCCAGCAGATCAAAGCTTCTCCAGGGCCGGGCTGGTCTCTTGCTCCTTTTTAGCTCCACCAGGGCTTTCAGCAGGTAAGGCTCACTGAATGGTGGTCCGCCAGTTGATTAAAGGAGGCGACGGCGTCACCCAGCCCTTCCGTGCGGCCCTGCTGCCCCGGTGCTTCCTTGGGCATCAGAGGTTCTGCTCCGGCTGCAGGCCTGCCCCACAGGTGACTGCAGGTGTGTTTCCGGGCTTTCTGTTGTTTACCTCCCACCACTTCCCACCTTGCTTTAAGGTTCAGAGTCTGCGGCTCTCTCCAATGCCAGTTGTCATGGCATGAGATGCCCGGATGGGACTCCTTTAACACCAGTGCCCCACCTGTCACTCAGATGGGCTCCACTGCCTCCCGGCTTGTGGGTTCCCACCAGCTCCCAGGCCCTGTTGACCTCCATGAACGCAGAGCTAATGCGTACACGGTGTACACGGTGTACCAGGCAGTGCCTGTCTCTGTGTTTAGAATACATGTGTGTGTATATGTGTGCAAGTGTGTGTCTATCTCTATGTGTACACACATGCTCATTAGTCCTCAAAGCAACTCTGAGGGAGGCACAGCTATTATTAATCCCATGTCACAGGTGAGGAAATTGAGGCATAGTGCAGTTAGTGACATCCAAGGCCCCAGCGCTAAGTAAATGGCAAAGCTGGACTTTAAACTCACAGAACAGTAGCATCCATTTAAAGGGATAAATGAAGACTTATCCTTCCCAGTACGCTCAGAAAGATGAATCCAGTTGGTCTAAGAGAGGGCATGCTGGGGGCGCTGCAATAGAGGGCAGTATGGAGGAAAAATTGTTTTATCCCCCAGTGTGATCTGTGTTCCTTTCAATTAGATCGGGAAAACTGGTGCATGTTAAGCACAGCCTGCCTCCTGTCACCTGGGCAGCCCAGAGCCTTCTGTTCAGCGGTGCCTTTGAGGCAGTTTTAGGTCACAGACTTTCAGAACCATAGCACCTGCCTGTGCCAGCCAAGCTCAGCCGCCCAGCGTTCAGCTGTGGACAAGCCAAGCCTGCCTTCCCACCTGAATGGAAAAGCTTGTTGCCACGAGCCTTCCAGAGCCTTCCAGAGCCTTGGCAACTTGTCCAGGGACCAAAGGGGGGCACATACTAGGGAGCCTTCGTTGACAGTGTAAGGACCCTCCAGTGCTTTTCTTTACCTGCTCCTGCTCCTCTCTCCAACTTTCAGCCTCAACTTTATTCCTGTCATGAAGCTCTTTTTTACAACTTTCTTCCAAAAGTTGTTTCTTCTAGAAACTTCTATGAAGACTGTTGTCTGTACCTTACGAGGTTCTTCTCCAACCCTCTGCCTGCTTGTTCCTTGTTGCCATGATTTTCCTCCCATCCAGGACTGAGGTCCGTAGGTTGGGGGTCTCTGTCTTCTGTTTCTCTTATGTCCCAAAGCTGGGCATTCCATGAATATTTGTGACTGGAGAGAGACCGCTGAGAGAGCCAGGGCTGTGGTGGCCCTTGGAGACCCCCAATAGACCAAGGGAACATTATGCTAAGGGAGAAGCCTGTCTTATTTTTAGCTACAAAATGAAAGAAGAAAACGGGGGTCCCCACTCACCAAACTATGTCTATTGAAGGTGAGTATACTTGCCTCCCAGGTGACAGGGCTCCCACTTCTCAGGGCCGAGGAGCTTTGTCCTCGGGTGGCCGATGGGCCTGGAGGGGACATTCAGTTAGACTGCGTAGCAGTCGAAATAGTGCGCTCCCCAGGAGCCGTCGGGTGGGCCCCTAAAGTTAACAGGGTGGAAGCCAGCACAGCCCTCGGTAGTGGGATCAGGAGAGTCCTGGTGGCCAGCGGGCTGGGCTGTGCTCAGAGAGGACGCCAGGAGGAGGAGAGGCCTGCGTGGGCATTGTGCACATGTGCTCCCTGTTTGCTCCAAATCCATCAGTGCTCCTTTAAAAAAAGTTCTCTTCATTGTATCTATTTAATGTCAACTTTATAAGTATATTTAAAATGACTATACCAACATATACTAGTACTTATTTTCCCTCTTTTCCTTTTTTATTGCAGTGTAGATTACATACAATATTACACAATATTATACAGTATGTATACAACACAGTGGTTTCAAGTGCAGAGTGATTTGACAATTACATACGTTACAAAGTGCTCACCAGGCTAAGTGTAGTCACCACGTGCCACCGTGTTTTATTATGGTATTACTGGCTGTATTCCTTCTGCTGTACTTTATATCCCCTGGACTTCTTTGTTTTATAACTAGACGTTTGTACCTCTTCATCTTCTTTACTTATTTCACCCATCCTATCCTCTGGTGATCACCAGTTTGTTGTCTGTATTTATGAGTCTGTTTCTGTTTCTTTGTTTTGTTTTTTAAATTCCACATGGAAGTAAAATCATATAGTATTTTTCCTTTCTCTGACTTATTTCACTGAGCATAATACCCTCAAGTCCCAACCATGTTGTTACAAATGGCAAGATTTCATTCATTCTTCTGGCTGAGTAATATTCCATTGTACATATGTACCACACCTTCTTTATTCACTCATTTAGGTTGCTTCCATATCTTGGCATTTGTAAATAAAGGGAAGCAGGTGTGCATATGTCTCTTTGAATTGGTGTTTCTGTTTTCTTTAGGAATTAGTGGATAATAAGACATAGACATATTTTTTTGAGCACCCTCCATAGTTTTCCACAGTGGATGCACTAGTTTACATTCCCACCAACAGGGCACAAGGGTTCCCTTTGCTCCACATCCTCACCCACACTTGTTAGCTCCTGTCTTGTTGATGGTGATCATTCTGAGGGGTGTGCGGCGCATCCCACGTGGTCTTGATTTGCAGCTGCTGGCCACCAGGGCCCCTTTAGTGCACATCACCTCTTTGGCTGCCAGCACACATGGCAAATCTGTCCCCTTCTGTCCTCTGTTCCCTTCAGGCCCTGGGCTTGTTCAGGCTGACGCTGGGGAAAGGTCACTGCAGGGCCTTGTGAGCAAGCCTGGCCAGCCTTCCAGAAGGCAGGGCGAGCTCTCCTTGTCAGGTACAGGAGGACAAACTCATGAGCACGTGGGTTCTAGTCCTGGCTCTGTCAGCACCAGCCACGTGGCCTTGGGCAAGTCACCTCCCAGTTGGTCATATGTGACTGAGATCTTAGGTACATGTTAGCTTACTTGATAGCGGTAACTCTGATTTGCCCAAAGGCAAATGCTGTGACACGTGCGTGTATGGTCAGTGCACAGGGCACCTCACTGGGCCTTGTTCTGCATTCGGGGCTCCCTGTGGCCTGGGAGCAGGCTCCAATGTGGGGCTCAAGGGAGGAGCCTAAGTCTCTTTAAGACCCTTGGGGCTCCAGAACTTGGCTGTGAGAGGCGGGGAACGTGTTCCTCTTTCGGGGAGTTGCTTTGGTTTTGGTTCCTCTTCATTCAAATCAGGGCGTGAGGTCTCAGAGCTTCCAAATGCCCGGGCAAACCTGGAGTTCTAGAACTGCTGGTGTCGCCTGCACAAAGGCATCCAGAGGGTGGCTGGGTGACCAGTGAAGCTAAGGCAATTTGGCTGTATAGCGAACCTGTGGGTTTGGTAAATATCGGTGTCCTCCAGTCCTGGAGGTGAATGAGGTCGTGTGTCCCCCCGCCCTGACAGCCTCAGATCCGGGTGGGACGTGACGATGCAAGGAAATCTTGGACCAGAGTTTCCCAAACCCCCACAGATGATTTCACGCAGCAGGTACAACCTATTCTTATGGCTCAGAGGAAGTCTTACTGCGGCCCCTGGGCAAATTCACTCTGAGCAGAAGCCAGAGGTACTCTTGGGACAGGACTGGCCAACTGAAAGCAGAGTTCAGCAGCGGGTCTTCTGAGGCCTAGGTTGCAGGGCCAGAAGGTATCTGGCCTCCAGGCCGCCCACCAGGTGTGCTGGTGGGGTTATTCCCGGCCTCTGAGCCTGTGCCGCCCACCTGAGCCAGCACTCATCTTGAGCACCGCTCCTGTCACCAGCGGAGCCTATCGTTCCTTGAGCTGGTTAGCAGGCCCTCTGGTGTTGATTCCAGTAGGGATGTTCAAGGTGCTGAGTATGCTGACTCCCAACTGGCATCTTTTAGAAGCTACTGCAGAGCCCCAGCATGTTGCCCAGAGTTTGGGGACTTGGAACAGTGGCCTCAAGCTGTTGGTGGGAATGGGATTCCAAAGTAAAGCACCCCACCATCAACATCCCTGCCTGAGTTGGTACATCTCAGGTGCTGCTCCCAACAGATGGCCAAGCCAAGCCATGCCGTCACCATGCCATGTCCCCTCTCCTGGGTGCCCGGCTTCTGAGTGACACACAGCACAGCGCTGTGGCGGGAGCCGGGCACTGGCCTGGGGACCGCTCTTGCCCCAGTGTCTCCACAGCCCTGCTGTCCTGGCCTCTGGCTGTGCCATGCACAGATCTGGCAGCCCCAGGATTACTGGCTCTAAGCACTGGGACGTGTTGGCTGCCTACAAAAGGAGGGAAGATAAGGGCTTTACTGAGCAGCTGCTGTCGGTCTGCAAGTTTCCGCAAGTGGCATGACACACATGCCTGGTGCTGTGGCCAGTATGGTCGTGGCACCGGGGCTCCCTTTGCTGGTAGGGCTGTGGCTGCATTCCTAAAGCAGCCTCATCACAGGGATGAGCTTGGCATACAGTATTTGCCTCTTAGGCTCATGGCTGAAGATGGCACGGGATTTGGCAAAGGATTTGTGCCAGATTCCTGGGATGCTAAGAAATCTGACCTGGTCTGTTACACAGGGCCAGGGGCAGGGGAGCCCTCTTACTTGTGTGAGACATGTGTTCCTAGCCTCCTGGGTCACTGGCACAGCCAAAGTAATACAATAGCTTAAGGTAATAATAGTTTAAGAGTTTCCTGCCGCAGTCCCCACGGCACTTGAGGTCTTTGAAGTCACTGCTCTGATTTCCAGTGGTTTCCTGACACTACGATGCATGGCTCCACGGGAGCGTGCTTGACAATAATCCTGTTCTTGCACATGCATGGCATCTGACCCTTCCCCGTTGTTGCCAGGACTATCTTTGGGCACAACCTTTGTTTGTATTTCAGATTTTCTTTGGGGGGGACCCCTAATAGGGGAATTACCAACTTCAGAGTTCCTTGTTTTTAATGACACAAGTAATAAACAAGCCTGCGCCACAGAAAAACCAGAAGATACAAATATGCAAAAACAAATGAATAAAGGGGTGGGGCGTGGATCTGTCAGTGTGGAACACAGCTGTGCTCTGGAGGAGACATACCTGCGGTTGGATACCGGGGTGGCTGCTGATATGCCTGTTACCATGGCGTCTCAGCCTTGCTGAGCTACCATGTCCTCACTGATAAACTCGACCATGTTTTACCCACGTCACTGGTGTGCAGGTTGAGGTGCATATGTAAATGCCCAGCACTAAAAATATGCTCAAGAAATCAATTCTGGGCAAGAGGCCAGGCATCAACCTACAGATGCCAGGAAGCCTGCTGGGCATGGAGGGCCCCGTGAGGACTCTGGGATGCAGGGGTGCTGAGGGACCCACAGGGCTCTGGGTGACAGCCTTGTGCAAGCCCTAGCAGTCATAAGTTGGATGGCTGTGTGCCAGGCTCTCATGGGCCTGAAGAATTTTGGCCTGTTCTGTAGGTGGTATGGAGCTAGCATTGTGGGTTTTGTTTTATTTTGTTTTTGCTTTCTGTTTTGATCTGGCAAGGGTGCTACGAGTAATGCACAGAGAGCAGTGTTTAGGAAGATTAACTGGTGCTGGGGAGGCAAGTCAAAGGGGAAATGCCACAGGCAGGAGCTTCCTGAGATTGCGAAACTGGGCCAGCAGTGGTCTTCCAGCTTTCCTAACGTCTTTGATCTACTGGGGCTTCTCCTTCAGGAGAGCGTACCTCCACCCCCTGAGGAAAGCGGCTGGGGAAGCTCAAGGGTCTGGGGAGGAACGTGGACCTAAGGTTCAGGGAGATTTGGAAAGTGAGCATAAATGCAGGTGAAAACAATAACTGTATTTGTGGATGGCAGCTTGCAAGCTGGAGCAGGGCTGTTGATGCCCCTCAATCCCTGATAAGTAACACTGGGCACCCGAGATGTGGAACTGCCGTCAGTCAGAGCTGCAGAAAGTCACCCACACCTGTCATTGGCAGGCAGTTGTCTCCAAGTGCAGAAACCTTGGGACACTTTGGATGGTGTAGCCAATTTCCCTGGCATTTCCAGCTATTCCAAACAAAACTAATTAGGCTTTTTTCCTCAGGCTTGTTTGTATGCTTTGGAATAAAGCACACAGAAAATAGAACAAGCCCAGCTAACCCAGCGAGGCTAGTTTCAGAATCAGCAGGAGAAAATATTGTGATTGGCTGGTCTCTGGTGAACCACTAGCCAGTGCCAGGGCCCTGGTGGAGGGTGGCGGCCCTTTGCTCATCACTAAATGGCACCAGCTTGCTGCTAAACCACGAGTTTATGCTAGCACTGCCCTCTGGTTCTAGAATAATCCTGTACATCCCAAGCTGATGCTTTTTTGTTGTTCAAATGCTTGCTCATCCATTAACCCAACAGCAGCCCTGGGAGATGTACAGAGCAAGTGTTTTCACTCAGATTATCAGAGGAAGATCTGAGGCTCTGAAAAGTGGCTCAGAACTGGCTGTTGTCATAGAATGTCTGTGTTTAGGTCTGAGAGGGCCTGGAGGTACTTGAAATAAGCATTACTCATTCTGCAGGCAAGAAAACTGTTCTTGTTTAAGGTGACTTCTCAGGTGATCAGCTGCCTGTGGCCAGAACCGAGGCCAGGCCTCAGAGTTCCCAGTGCCCAGAGAGATCTTGCCATCGTGCCTGTGCTCCTGACCTCTCGGGTCTCCTGACCGACAGGGACTGACCCTTCCCCTCCTGGGCTGAAAGCAACTTGGAAAAGCCACAGACTCCCAACCCCATTAGAAATTTTGTTCATGAGCCTGGGTGGGTAGCCATGCAACGCTTCCTTCTCCAGGAAGCCTTCCTGCATCCCTCCTTCACATCTGTCTTTTCCTACCTATCTGTCTGTCACCCTTACCTGAACCACAGATTTGCCAGTTAAGTCATATCATAGAATCAAAGAATAGATTATTCAACAAAGAATCCTCCCCTGCTTGAATGCTTTCAGCGATGAGTCACTCACTATCTTTCCAAACAACTCCTCCATTGCCAAAAAGTTGAAGTCATCAGTAAGTTTTATTTAATAGTGAACACTATAGGATTCTGAAATGGGGACCCTCATTTTCCCCCAATTCATTTCTTCCCAACCAATTTGCACACCCCTTAGGGAAATGTGTTATGGTACCAGGGGTTTGTTTTAATAAGGGATAGTTAGAGACGCAGGCACTAAAATGGCTCTCATGAAGGAAGTTCCTTACCCTCACGGCTCCCTAGAAACAGGAAGCTCAGCCTCTATGCAGGGCCACACGCAGAAGCACTGGATGGGTCAGGAGGCAGAAGGAACAAGAGGAAAACGTGGGCAAGAGCCTTTATTGTGGTTTCCACAGGAAGGAACGCCAAGAGGGGTTTAGCATTAGCTAGTTTGAATCATCTCAGCAGGCCCTGGGTGCAGGGGCCTCCCCGAATTGTCTGGAATCTGCCCTGGGGTGACCAGAGTGTATCACAGCTGGTGAAGGAGGGAAGGGTGGGCTGGTCTGCATATGGACGGTGTGCCCCGGGGAGCTGCTTACTAGCTCTTGGGATTGACCAACCCTGGGATGGCAACCCCACTCAGGTGTCAAAGCATCGGAATTGTAGGAAATAAGACCTGGTTAATACAGTCAGGGACCATATGCCTTCCACATGTTTGCAGGCTGTCTGGGTAGGGGTGGGGGGCCAGGGTTTCAGGTGGTAGTTTGAAAAGCACTCAGAGCCTTCAGAAGGGCCTTAGCCATCACTCTCGACAGAGAGAAACTGCATTCTCTATGTTCCTATGTCAAGGACCCCCAGGGAGTCCAGGTTCCTGAAGCTTTATGCTGGGGTCCTCTGAAGCTAACCAGCCTTTGCCTGAAGGGATGGGGGCAGTGCAGGGCAGTGTGCTGCCTGAGGACCTCAGGCCCAGATGCTGCCAACTGCTGCATCATCGGCCTCTCCTGCCCCCATTCGTCCTGCTGCCTGTCTTTTCAGAAGACCTGGCTGGGCCCTCCCTCCTGCTCATTTGCCTGTGTAGTAAGGAGTTGCCTCCCGGCATCCGGACACAGGTGGTGATGACAGTTTGCAGCATTCCCGGCCAGGAGGGATCTGCCTGTGCTCCGCCTGCATTTTGAGCAGCACACCAGCTCCAGCCAACAAGATTGTCGCCTGTGCCATCTCAGCCCAGCTCATGCTGTCTGCCATCCGCTGGTTGAGCTGCTTCGGGGACTGGGAACTCACTCAGTCCAAGTCCCCATCTGTTGCAGACGAGCAGCCGCAGCAGCTCAGAGAGCAGCCGAACCCCGGAACTCGCCTCTGCTGACGGGGCTGGGAAACCCTTTCTCTCATGGACATTTGAGTGAGGCAGCAGGATTTTTCAGAGCTGGGAGCACTGTGTCCCCCCTCGCTTGCGTCCTGTCAGCCAGCATTTTACAGCCTGCACTTCTGATTCGCACCCAGGGGAGGAGCCTCCAGGACCACAGGGCTGAGTAAGCAGACCTACTGGAGCTGATTCTGAATGCATGGCGGTTGCATGTCCCTGTGTGTGCGGCTTCTCCCCGTATGATGCTTTGCCTCCTCTGTGAGCAAGACGGATGTGGAATAGTCCCGTGTCCTGCCGGAGCCTCTTGAATGTTCCTTCCCTGCCTGGGAGCTCTGTTTCCTCCTTACGTAACTTTTTCTTGGTGCTTTAAAGAGAGTAACTAGTGAAGGTGGGTATGGGGGCGTGTTCCTCCCTGTTCCTTCTGAGGTGGGCCTCTCCTCCCCAGGCCCCCACTGGCTGCTGGGGGAGCTGGAGCTGTGGCTCCGCCCCCTGCCCCCCACTCAGGCTTAGCGGAGTTGACATCCTCTGCTGCCTTCTGTATCCCTTCCCCTGAGTCATCATTTATTGAATTTGTCCCAAGTGGAAAAGGTGGGGGATGCTGTGGGGGCCTTTGGGTGCAGCCTGAGTTGTCCCTGGAGGCTCTGGACCACAGTCAGGAGTTGACTGGCCTCCTGCTGGAGGAGAGTGAGCTCTAGAGCGTGACCTGTTGCTTTTAACTTCCACGGAATACACTGGAGAAACAGAGGCTAGGAGGAGGGGTCCTCCCCCCAGGCCTGAGCCCAGGCTGCTTGTGATCTGCAGGCAGGAGCCGGTGGAGGCTGAGAACCAGGAGCAGGGTCCTGGGAGGGACCAGGGGTGGGGGGTGGGGGTTTAAGAGAAGAATGAAGCTTGATTCTGTGCTTCTGAGCATGCTGTCTAGGTGAGGGAAAGAAAAACAATATTAGACAATTCAAGACTCAGGGAATAGTAGAAAATCAAGCGCTAGTTCATGGCAGCCTCTAAGTGCTGAGGACAGACAGCTTGGGACAGGGCCGTGTGGAGGGGCTGGGGCTCAGCAGGCACCCCCCATCCCCGGGCCTGGGGGACAGTGGGAGCCAGGCAGGGATGAGTGCTGTTCAGAGAATGTGGGAGCGCAGGGCCGGGGGCGGAGTGCCAGCCCATGAAGCTGCCTAGGAACACACTGAACAGATTTCAGGGAGGGAACATAGACCCCCTGGCCAGTCTGGCTCAGGCCTCAGAGAACAGCCCGGCTTGTTCAGCACCCACGGGTGCAGCAGCTCCAGGCTCCCCACCTT
Organism: Manis pentadactyla; assembly: GCF_030020395.1. NCBI lineage: Eukaryota > Metazoa > Chordata > Mammalia > Pholidota > Manidae > Manis > Manis pentadactyla. Next base: position 144,445,692 of record NC_080025.1, on the reverse strand, counting down.
TCCAGGGGCTCCCCCAGTTAGCGTGGAAACTTTGGAGCGCTACATAAACCTAAGGTGGGGTTTTTTTGTTTGCTTTTTTTGTTTTTGTTTTTTTAGCCTAACATTAGACCTCTGAGACCGGTGTAAACTCCGTTTTATAGAAGAGGAAACTGAAGGTTAAATTCATTCAGCCAAGAAAAGTCTAGGATATTAAGGTGCTTCGTCTTCTCGCCTCATCTGAAGTCACAAAGGCCGAGCTGGGAAGAGAGGTTGGGTATCCTGATGCCCAACCCTGCCTTTACTGAGGCCTGGGGTTAGGAGGAGGGAGCTGGTGAGCTGGGGGTAGTTGGTGGACCTCATCCCTGGTCTGAGGGCTTCTCCTAACGTCTGGTCCCAGGCTGGTATTAAAACCAGCTCTTTACTGAAACAGTCTCTTGAGTCCTATGTGCCAGGCAGTGGCCGTTCCAAGGTGAGTTAGACACTTACTAATGGTGCTGGGTAGGCAGAGATCCCTGAAAATGGAGGTACTGATTTGGGGTTCTCGTTTCAGCTTGGCTGTTAACTAGTGGAGTCCTTCTGCAATTTTTCCAACCTCTCACCGCTTTCTTCCAGACCATAGACCCTTTCCTTCCTTTAAAAGTGTTCCAGTCTCTCCTCCCACAAGATGCCCACATGGACCGTCCTGCCCCATCCACTTCTGGCAGCCCGCCTTAGCATTTCCTCATATGAACCTGGGGGCTAATATGAGTTAATGTCCATCCTTTTTGTTTTATTCATTATTTTGTATATTCTGTTCAGCTAGTTCTTGTACCTTGATTCAACGTGGACATTGTACATTGACAACTCCTTGTGCTCACCTAGGGTTTCATTTGTCTTGTCTCCATATCACCTCCATATTAGCTGTTTATGTTTTGGTAAATATTTATTGACTATGTGTTCAGCACCAGGTACCATCTTGAGATTTTCATGGATGTTAATTATTTTCGTGCTCATGATAATCCTGGCAGGTTTTCCCCGTTTACACATTGAGGGTATTGAGCTCGGTGGAACTTCAGTCATCTCCCAAGATTGAACAGCCAATAAATGGCAAACCAGGGCTCAAATTTAGGCCCTCTGCCTGGGAGGGAGCCCCAGAACACAGGTGGGTCTGTATGGGCAAGTGGGGAGCATGCGGCGGTACAAACTTGCATCTTAGCTGTCACTATGGCATGGAGACTTAGCAGGAAACTGAGGCAGGATCTCTGAACCTGTGGCTGCTTGAAGGCTCCCTGCTTGCCCATCCCTCCAGCCCCAAGGTCTCGGCGCTCCAACACCAGGCCTGGACAGCATGAGCCTATGAATTCTGTATTCTCCAGCAAACCATGAGTTTGTTCCCCACAAGCATGACTTAAAGTCTGAGCACCCTAAAGGGGTTAATGACTGAGCACAGACCTCTGACCTCAGTGACTGAAATTTTCATTAGGAGAAGGGTGGAATCGAATCCCGAGCAGCTGATGCCCAAGAGCCTGGAAATGTTTCCTGGTTAAACCCCAGTCCCTTGGCTCCAGGCTCAGGAGTGGGATTTGAGTGAGTCTGTGTCCTACTCTTGACCAGTTGGAGGCCATGGGCAGATTATTTCATCTTTCTGGGCCTGATTTTTCTCCTAAGACAGAGATGACACTGAGGCCTCACAAACTTGGGGTGAAGACCAGGTAACCCAGGGCTAGTTCCTGTCATGTGGTTCCCAGCCCCTGATAGAGGCTCAAAAACCGTGGGCCCCTCCTGTTGGTTTTCTGATAGAATTCTCCAGGTCTGATCCCTCTGATTATGATCAGGAAGCTGAGGCAGGAGGGCTTTGGGTTCTGCTGGGTTCATACGGGCCCTTGCTATTCCCATTGGCTGGTTCACCACCTGTGCCTGGTGATGGTCCAGCCCAGCCCCTCCCTCCTGCCACACCTGTCCTGCATGGGTGGTTTGCTTTCCCTGTGGTTGTCAGCTCTCAGTGTGGTGCCCCCGCCAGCTGTCTCCTGAAGGTCACAATGACATCTTCCTTGAACATATCTTCCTTTTTTTATTGCTTTTGGCATCTTTTACTCTGAGGTCTAGCATAGAAGGAGGCAGGGAGAAAGTAGAAGAAAAACAAACTAGACTTGGGTCTTTGTTTTGATGTTACTTTGCAAGGGAGGTATGTGGTGGCATTTTATTGTCTTGTGTCTGCTTTTAAGGGGGTTTGCCACCTGCCTGGTAATAATGGCTTCAGCTCATTAGTCACCTTGAGTTCGAGCCCCGCTGTACGGATTCCAGTAAGTAAGAGACAGACAATCGGCGAGGCGGTGGGAGCAGGGCCGGCTCCGTCATCTGCAGGCAGTGCCCATGATTACCCCCTGCCGTCCGGGGCCAGGCAACCCTGGGAGGGTGAGTGAGGCCCTGGGGACGGTGGGTAGGAGAGATAAGATGGAGCGCCAAGCCTCAGAAAACCTTGTGGGGCTTTCGCTTTTCTTATAACCCAAACAGCTGATGTTTTTGACCTGAAATGCAGACATTCTCCTTGATTTGCAAGCTGCCATCACACTTGGAGTCATGTTTTCACGGCTGGAAGCCCTCCTGGGGCTGATACCCTAGATCGTGAGCCCTGGAGTATTCTGAGATGCTCGAGGTGGCCTTCCCCCTTGGGAAGGGTGTGGGGAAGCAGACGGAAGGCTCCCCTCTCCTAGTGTGGGGGCAGCGCACAGCCCTCCGAAGGGCCAAGACCAACTGGCAGAACCGTCCATGAGCATACTGGCCATGGGACTCTCAGGAAGGAAAGGAGATGACAGAACATGAGGTGTAGCTGATTAAGGAGAAAAGGCTCTTTCTGGGACAGGCGCTGGGGCTCTGGCCCAGATGACAGCTCCAGGCCGGGCGAGGAAGAGGCTCCTGCACTGTATACAAACCAGAGCCTCTCAGCAGCTAAGTCCTGCCCACCCCATGCTTCCTGTCAAAGCTAGGAGGTGTGTGAAGACATTTTTAGAAATATTTCCCCCAGTAAGGATCAGAAGGATGATTTCTGCTCATCAAAAAATTGAGTGAACTGTGTTCTGTGACTGCCGTTACTAGCGTCTCATCCTTCCCTCGCCGGCTTTGGCAGGAAACAAGTTCTACAAAGGCAAGTTTTCTGGGTAACAGAACCTCCCCCCAGGAAAGAGTGCTTGACAGGCTAGAAGCCAGGCAGGTTTCCCATTCCATTGTCAAGACTGAGCCCATAGGGAATGTGGACGTTTCCTTGGAGGGGGCGTCTGCCCTTTAGTAGAGAGCAGAAATGATATACTTCCAGGCCCGGAAGATGAACATGAAAGGCCAGGTTGCAGACACTGGGGGGCAAGCCGGGCGGTGCATGCCCAGACCCCGGAAATAGGGCAGGCCTGCAGCGCTCCTGGGTGAGGTCGGTTCTCACTCCCCCAGGGATGCCAAGGGCTTCTTAGGACCTGCTGCTGACTTGGGTAGGGGCAGGGTTAGGTACTGGGCCCGGAGAGGGATTCATCCATTTCGAACAGATTTTCTGCTCAGATTCCCAGAGCCCTGCAGGCCTGGGTGGAAATTGCCCTTGAAGTTTAGGCCAAAGCCCAAGCCAGGCGTTCCCCCAGAACTGGCCAGGCCTGGCTCGGAGCTTGCTGCAGACATCTGTCACCACCCACTCGCTCTGAGTCATCTCACACTTATCCGCTCAGATAGCAGAGCCTTCAGATGCGCTCACCAGTTGGCCTTCCAGCACACACCCAGGGGGACATGGAGAGGAGGGTGGGTCCGAGAGGAGAGGAGGGCACGCCTCAGTCAGCCTGGGGGTGAATAGGAGACTCAAGGGGCGCCTAGGGGCCACTCTGTGCCAGGTCCCTTAGGAGAGCATCAGGATGCCCCTCCAGGCCTTGCAGACCCCTGGGTGGTCTCACCAGGGGCCACCTGGCAGCTGTCCCAAGAAGGACTTGCTCCTTCCCCTGGCTGCGTGAAGAGAGCCCTGGCCCACACTGCCATCTGCACAATTTGTCTTCCCTCTGCCCCTCTTCTCTTCTTCCTTCCCGAATTCCTGCTTGGGAGATGAGAGCCATTTCCCCTCACTGTCTCCGAAGTGGGGAGGAAAGGTTTCCACCGGTGGATCAGAGCCCCAAGTGCGTCTCCAGGTGGGGCCCACCCCTCCCACACCACAGTCCCCTGGGGGCTTGTTAAAATGCATGTTCCTGGGTCGCATGGCAGCCTGCTGAAAGAGATCTCCGGGCTTCTCAGCAGCATCTTACATGCACCGGGGACTGCTTTGCAGGGAGAAGTATCTGCACGTAGAGTGACTGAGTTGGAGTCAACCTTACCCCTCCTGCTCATGTATCTAGAAAGAAGATTCTAGACCTTTTTGCCCAAGGCCCTACTAGTCACCAAGTCTAGCAGTTTCCTCCCAGATCAGCATTCTCTGATTTCCTTCATGAAGAAAGATAAGGAAATCATTGTGCAATTACAAAAAAAAAAATCCAAAGACTATTTTTCAATAATCCCAAATGCCGAGGGCCAGAGCTGCCAGCTACGCCTCATCTGGAAAGCTAACTGGCGAAAAACTGAAGTACTGTACAAAATGCACTTAACAGTAAAATAAATCTACCATTGCCTAGTCTCCGACATTGGAGGTACATTAGGGTCTCAGTAACGCCACATTGAAAAAACTGGAATGCCAGTGAGTAGGGACATTGGGGTGAAAGAAACTAACTGTGGTTGACAGTCTTCATCCCGTTTAAATATCCACAAGTTCTTGGTGCTCAGTGATCCCTACACTTCCTGCTTCACTGGAAAGAAAGGAGTGGTTTATGGGGAGGAGGGTGCGGGCATCATGGCCTCAGCCCCTAGTGCTGCTGGGCATCCCCGTCTCCACCCCTAGGGCCTTCCTTTATATCGAGGGTCCCCAGTCCAGGGCTCCCCAGACTGGCCTTATCCGAGCACTTTCTCTGTCTAACGATCTCCAGCCCCTCCAAATTTCTCTCTTCTGTCTCCCCAGCCTTCAGGGTCCTCTTCTGAGATGAGTTAATCCAATAACCTACCAACTCAGAGAATGGATTAGTTTAATGAGTTACCTCTCCTGCTTTTCATTTAAATATTGCCTTGACCCAAATAAGGGGCCTGAGGATAGGGAAATAAGCACCTGAGTAGGATGGTGACATCTCGCACTGTTGGGGATTACCTGTGGGGGACTCGGGCTTTTGGTGTCCAACAAATCTTTCCTTCTAGATCTGTAGCAACTGAGCATCTAAATTGGTTTCTGGAGGTGAAATGCTGGCCTTTCAGATCCCAGGAACGGGGAGAAGGGCCACTGTGCCTATTGGATAGGTATAACAAGGTACTTTGGCACCCGGGGGGGATTCAAAGCAGAGGATTTTGCTAGAGAAACAAATATAACTATCACCCACTGCATAGCTGCTTCCTGAAAATTCTACTCCCGCCACATGAAAAAGCAGGATTAACAATGTAGACATCTGTTCTGGGTTCTGTAGATTGCCTGTTTTTCTTTTTTCTCCCCAATGGTATAAGGATGGGTGGTGGTTGACCAGTCACTTCTGGCCACCCTTATTGACACATAGCTTACCTATAATAAACTCACCAATTTTAAGTATACAATTAGAGGGGTTGTGATAAATGTACACTGTCATGTGACCACCACTGCAATCGTGATATGGAACATTTCTATCACCCCTAAAGAGTCCCTTCTGCCCTTTTATAATCCATCCCCTCTCCCACGCCCTTCTCGAGATGGAGGTGGGGGTCTGTGTCTCTGGGTCTGTGAATACTCGGCATCCAGCACAGTCCCAGACATGCAATGGCTACTTAACAGATGTAATTTAAAAGAGCAAATACATTAGTGACTCAAACGTATTTTTTAAATCCCCCTAAGATTCCTTTGGTTCCTCCCATCCATCCTAAGCTTGGAAGATTGTCTAGCAAGCATTTGTTAATAAGTAATTTCTGCGTTCAGTCATTCCTGAGAGCAGCCTTCTGATCAGTTAGATAAATCAGTGTTAGCAGAGTGGATGGAATTCCAGCTAAAAGCAAACTCACCATCCTGATGGCTTATCAGCCATGGGCAGGGGTGCGATTTCCTTTCCACCTCTTTAAAGACTGGGAACTCTGCAGAAGCACCTGTGGCTACCTTTTGTTTTCCCCACCCCAGACCAGAAGCCACCAGCCTACATCACGCGACTGCCTGTTTGGGGGTTTTGGTAACAAATGAGGAATTCAGCCCTGAGCAGTGTGGGGGCTCACCTGGAAACACCCCCAAAAGGTTTTCTCAGTAACAGGGACTTTTCTATGCCCTTAACTTCTCAGCAGGGATCCAGTCCCTTCATCCTGCCCTGATGAGCTGCCCTTTCACCTGGGAGTTTGGGACGATCTTGGCAGGTATGAGGGTGTGGTTGCGCTTGCCTCTCTCCTAATCGAAGCTCTGAGAGAAGATTCTATGGGCCACCCCTGGACTCAATAATAATAATATCACCCCAAAATGATGGCAGCTTGACCATAAAATCAGTGAAGTATTTTAAAGTACTAGCCAGCATTTTCCAAGTGATTGTCGTGCACCACTTTAATCTCTTCACATGTTAGCTCATATTGTTGTGTTTACTTATTTATATATGTTAACTCCTGGTCTGACAGGAACTCCTTTGATCCCATTTTGTAGAGTGGAAAACTGAGGGACAGAGAGTTAATTTTCACAAGATTACAGAGGTTTCTGGTTACCTCTTGCTGTATCCCAAACCACCCCAAAACTTAAAAATATGACTTGGGATCATCACGGGCCTCTGGGTGGCCTGGCACAGCCTAGCAGCCCCAACTCGGGGATTCTCATACGTCTGCACAGAGGTGACGGCCGAGGCCAGAATGTTCTCAGGGCTTCTCCCCCTGCATCTGGTGAGCTGGCCTGGGCTGACTGTGCCCCTCTTCCAGGCACTACCTCTCTGTGTGGCTGGTTTGATGGTCTCAGGGCAATGGGATTTTTAACAGGGAGGCTGGTTCCCCCAGGAAAGATTCCACGAGATCCACGGATAAGTTTACCATCTAACTTGGAGGTTATGTGGTGTCACTTCTGCTGCATTTCTCTTGAAGAGCCCACACCCGAGGGGGTGCGTAGACCCTGCTTCTGGTCGGGGGGAGCTTGTGTGTGCCGGGAGGGAAGACATGCACGGTAGCCAGACAAGCCGACACGTGAGCCCTGCTTGGAGCTTCCTCCCCAGCAGCTCGTAAACTTGGACCGGGAGCCGTGGGGAGGAGCTACACATCATCAGCTGGGGGGCACAGACACCCCATTAAACACGTTTCCTGGAGCACTGCTTCTGTCCCATTTTATTCATAACAGCCAAGCCTATTTGGACTGAAGTGGTTTCAGGACCTGCATCCTACCTGCAGCTGGAGAAATGCTGTCCCACACGGCAAACTTGCACACCTTGATCTGTGATGACACAACCAAAGACAAAATGAAATGTGCAAATGTAGGTGTTACAGATGCCATTTCTCACCGATCAGCAAAAATCCAGAGATTGACAGTGTATCTAGTGGCGAGGCTGTGGGGGAAGCCACAGTTAGCAGAGCAAAGTGGCCCAGCCCCGGAGGCCTGGGGTGGTGTGTCAGAAATCAGCTGCCCCGCCCTTAGCAGCAGCCACACTCTGGGGCTCGTTCCCAGGAAGAGGGAGAACCTACCAGAATCTATCAGGTTGTCAGTGCAGCAGCATTATGATGGCCAAAGGTTGGAAACAGCCTGTGACCTCTGTGGTGATATCGGAGCACTCTGTGCAAAGGCGTGTGCTGCCGAGTCCCAAAAACCGCTACATGCTGTTGTTGAAAGACCTCCCAGATACAGAGAGTGACACGCATGGTGTGGGGCAGTGGTGTAGTGTAACAGGGATCCCTGTGAACTAAAAGGAGGAATATTTGACGTAGGCATTTCCATAAGGAAACCCTAACTCGGTGTGCAAGTACAGGTGGTCACTGGGGGCCGGGGTGTGGATGGGGACCAGGGAGGGTGGCCCCAGTTTCTGTTATGCATCGTTTTGTTCTGACATTTGAATCCTTTGAATTTACTTCCTAGCCACACATGCACACACACATACAAGGTAGTTGAATAACATAGCTCGCAATCTCTGCAGAGATAAGATGTGTATGTAAATCACACGTGGACAATGCCTGAGTGAGTTTATTTTAAACTCTCAAGTATTAAAATGCATAGAGTGAACGATCGTTTCCACCCAGACTCATTAGAAAACGTATTGGAGTTTGTGGCACCTGAGCTGGTTCCTGAAGGATGAGCGGCAGTAAGTGGCTGAGAGGAGGTGGAAGGTCAGTCCACGCAGGAGAGCGTGGTGCCCCCCGGCTTCTCAAACCGTGGGTGTGGGAGGTGAGAAGGTATGTTGGCCTTGGCCGTCCCTGAACTCCAATATGCAAACCACTGACTTAAAATTGTATTCAAAGTATTTTTAATTGCAAGTTGTCAGTATAAAGGAATTCCTCTGATGTGAGAAGCAGGCTTTTATTTTCCTTGAAAAAACAAAGCCACAAACAACTGTGTTATGTACCTGCCTCCCTGCTGGGGCAGCAGCTGCCCCAGAAGTTTCTGCTGTGCTGGTAACTCTGGCCTCACAGGCAGCATTTCTCTCCCTCGCCCCCTTATATAACAAGCCCCTCCAGAACCAAATGGGTTTGTTGGCAGCAAAAAACAAAAACAAAAAACAGAAGACCTAGCAAATTCCTTGCTTGGATTTGCTGGCACCGTGGTTTCTGAGACCCCGACCAGAAACTGAGAGGAACTCTGTGCCCACCGGGGCCCAGCCAGGGCCTGGGATTTGTCCACCCATTCCAGACATCCGAGGCTACCTGGTGACACCAGCTAGCACCTGCTTCCATGTGGAGTGTGACGGCCAGAGCCCTCAGCGGCAGGGCCCACACAGGCCACCTTGGCCAGAAAGGGGACCTGACTTCTCAGACCTGCCTGGCCATCTTGCCGTTTCACCCCTAAGCTTTGCTCTCCCCATTTATCATCACTGCCTGGAGGCTGAGCCTTAGACAAGACCCCCTGGGCTCCTCTCTCTGAGTCTGGCATGTACACACTGCCTGCTCCCCTGTGTTCTGGAAGGACGCTGAGCTGTGGACATAGGATGAAGTGACTGCCTCACCTCCTGTCTCCTGGTGGCCCAGTGACCACCGGCTTCCTGGGGGAGCTCCAGGCAGGCCCCTCAGCTAGATGGCAGGCTCGCTCTGTCTCCTATAGGAACAGCAGAGTGGGGTGGTTGAGCCCAGCAGGATGGGTGGTTTGCTGCCGATGGAATTGAAGCCATCTCTAGCCATTTGCTGCTATTACTTTTTTTTTTTTAATTAATAGACCTTTTTTGAGTAGTCTTGGATTTATAGAACATTGAGCAGAAAATATAGAGTCCCCATGTCATGCCTTCCCTCTGTGGCCAGAATCCCCTATTATTAAGCTCTTGCATTAGTGAGGTATATTTGTTGCTATTGATGAGCCTTTGTTAATACATTATTACTAACTGACGTCTATAGTCGACACTAGTTTCACTCCTGGTTGTATCCATTCTCTGGGTTTTGACAAATGTATAGTGACCTGTGGTCAGCAGTCCTGTCATCGGGGTGCTGGGAGGAGAGGTGGTCTGGAACGGAGTCCGGGCTCTGGAGGGCCCTTGGAGGACCACCAGGGTCAGAGCCTGAACACCTCCTGTCTCTGATATGGAAAACTGAGGCCCAGAGATGGGAAGTGAGTTTCCAGTTGGCACAGTGAGTTGGGGCAGAAATCTGTACCGGGCCTGACACAGAGAGGGCATAGGCTCAGCTCAGCTTATTTTGAACAACAGGAGCTGAATTATAGTAAAAAGGATCAAAAAAATAAATTTTAAAAAGTGCTGGCTGTTTGGTCATTTTGAATGTCATTAGACAGCACTGGGGGCAACTCTGGGCCAGGAGAGTCCCTGGAGCCCTCAGGGGCCCTAGTGTGCCATAGGGGGGTGCTGTGGCTCCCAGCGTCCCCTGCTCCCCCCTGACCTCTGATCCCCATGCAGAGCTGCCCTGTGTGTGCCCGACGGGGCCCCGGCTGGAAGGGAAGTGGGCAGATCCCATCTCCTGGACCTACTGGTCTCCACATGCCAGCTTCCTTCAGTTTTGGTGGGCAGCAGCTGGAGCCCCCCTCTCCACAGAGCGCCTGTCGGCAGGAGGAGGCTGAGGGTTCCATAGTTCCTGAAAGTTCTTGGAGTAGCTGCTCACCCTCAGGGCCATGACCACGATCATGGAGGATTCCAGGAAGCAACAAATTCACACAGAGCCAACACACGACAAAGAAGGGCGATCTGCACGAAGGCCTGGTTGCTGGAGGAAGGGTGCGAAGACACCAACAGCCCTTAAACCGGAGGATAGCCTAAGTAGTAATGACGCCCGACGCTTGCTGTGCGCTCAGCACAGCCAGGCCTGTGCTCGGCGCTCCTGCCTGCACTGTGACTCCGTAGGTGGTGGTGGTTAGCATCTTACATAAAGAAACGCAAGCTAGAAAGTCCAGATCAGCTACACAGCGCATGGCCTGATAGGACAGAACTTGGCTGGAAGTCGCAGGACCAGGATCTGCTCCGGCTGGCCATGACTCTACCATGTGGCTTTGAGCCACTCCCTTGAATCTCTCTGGACATCTTTTACCCCACCTGGAACTGAAGGATTGATTTGGAAGATTTCTGTGACCTTTTCCAACCATAACGTTTTGTGACTATTATTTCCCAGGGCTTAGGTGTCAGGAGACCTGGGGCTCCCCAGCAGGCCTGGGCCGGTTGGGCACATGTGCCGACCTGCACCATCTGAAGGGGTCTGGGTGGGTGGTTGTCTCCAGTGGTATAACTGCTCTTGTGGGTATAGTGGTGGCCGAGGACTGCAGGGGTTGGCAGGAGCCTACATTGGTTCAGAGAGCAGTGCCCACTCCTCAAAGGGCCAGGGGAGGGACAGATGGGGCTGGATGAAAGGGGAGGTGGGAGGGATTGCCCACCTCCCCAAGACACTGAAGCCACGTGCTTCTCTCTTTTACCCCATGCATGTTTCTTGTCACACCAAGAGGGGCCGAGGGGCCGCCCCTCCTGGAAAGCTACGTGTACTGCCTCTAAGCCCATCCAGTGCAGAACTGTTCAGATTCGTGCACAGCACGGTACAATGTATATTTTATTCTTTGTGTATGTGAGTAATTGAAACAAAACTTTTAGGAAACAGTAAGACGCATCCTTATGTATTCTCATTCATAGTTTGGTGGTTGTGTCATTGATTTCATGGCCCACAGACGGGTTGGGACTATGAGTTTGCAAACTGGCCAAATGCCTCTGGAGCAGCCAGTCAGCAAGGGGACGGTGAGAAGAAGGAACAAGTAATGGCTCTTCTGACGCTCAGCGCAGGGGCCTCTGCACTCTTGTTAAGTCCTGGGAGTTGGTGGCTTCCCCTGAACTCCTGGTGCTTTTGAGTGTGTGACGTGCTGGCACAGAGCAGGGGGAGACACAGGAGGGATGGAGGTGTCCTTGGGCCCCTGTAGGAAGTGTTTGGGAAGCATCATTTGCTGTGTGGTTTTGTAACCATGCACACTGGAGATTGTGGCCGTTCTGAGCTGAAAGCCGCTGCAGCCCTCAGCCCCCGGCCGCATCCCAGAGCCGCAGTGCATGGGTCGGGAGCAGAAACGAGGTCTCTAAGCCCTGACTCCTGCCCAGCTCCTGCTGCACAGAGGAGGGTGTGCCTCGGAGCCACCCACAGCACTGGGACCGTATACAAGTGTTCCCTGGGTGCCCAGTTTTATTCAGTTTGTGGTGCAAGCCCAGACCCAAACTGCCTGGTTTTCCCCTGTGGGGCCAGCTGTTGGGGCCTCAGGTCAGCCAGGGGCCTTTGGTCTGCGGGACAGACCCAGCAGCCCTGCTTCCCTGCTGGCTAGTTTTCTCCTTCAGGAGGAGGACGTTCACATGTGGGGCCCTGACGGCTCAAGACCCCGACTGGCTGGGCGGTTGTGGCACCCGTGGAGAGCCCAACACCAAGGCTGCCACGGCCTCAGTTGGTGGCTTGGCGTTTGATTTGTGGGTAAAGAAATCCCTCCAGAAACCCAGAGCTCACCTTTCCAGACCCCGTCCTGAGATCTGTCTTAGTGAAACGGTGGGATGTCAGAGCTGAAAACAGCCCTAGAAATGAAGGGCCATCCCCCCAACAGGCCACTCACTGTTCCGTCTGTGCTCTCCCCAGGGAGGCCTAAGGGACCCAAGATGCGCCATTAGAATGTCCTTCTCTCATCTCAGCGTCTTGGTGTTTGCCGAGCTCTGGGCTGCCGCAGTCCTTTGCACCTCAGTAGGAGGGAGCCCAGTGGCACCTTTTCCAGCAGCAGTCGTTTGAGTCCTGCTGCGGCCTGGCTCTCTGGCGGAGCGCGTCCCTCAGGTGGATGGACGAGGTCCTTGCTGCCATCCCGCTGCAGCATAGGTGGGAGGAGGGGCGAAGGCGCGGGTTATAATGCGTTGTGACCAGGTGCCTGTGGAGGCCCCGCGGCACTTCCCTGGCAAGCGGCCTAGAAGGGCTGTGTCCATTTACCAGGTGAGGCGCCAGGAGAGGAGGCTGCGATGGGACGGTGGGCCTTTCTGCACCTGCCTCTCCTTGGTGTCTGGAATGCCCCTCCGTGCTGGCAAAAGTAGGCCTCTTAGGGCTGTTGCCTGCTTCTCATGTGCCGGGATGGACAACCTTTCACACCCGTCTTTGTCTTTGTCCTCTCTCTCTCTCTCTCTCTCTCTCTCTCTCTCTCTCTCTCGACTGTTTCCTCTGGGGATTTCTCATGGCCCTTGGCAAAGTGAAGGCCCTGCTGTGTGTACAGAGACCCCCTGCTCACCAAGTGGGCGCACTCACCTTCCTGGGGGCCACCGAGAGCCTCTGACCTGCTGCCCCTGGGCCTCCTGGGGGGCCGCCTTCTCTCTCCATGGTCCCCACCCAGCTAGTCCAGTGAGGAGGTCTAGGATTCTCTACGTCAGGGCTCTCCAGGGAGCTAGACCAAAAGGAGAGAGAAATACCCTATACCTACCCTTAATATACATGCATTAACATTAATATGTGATTGTATATCCTTAGTATACATGAATGTTATATGTAGCCTTAATATAAATTATTAGAAATTAACATACTAAGTGTACGTAGTATATAATCAGTATATAAACAGATATTATTCTATGACATATATACATATTAAGGGGTTTGCTTTAAGGAAGTTGCTGGTGTATTTGTGGGGGCTGGAAAGTCCTAGGACCATAAGGCAGGCCAGCAAATGCAAATCACGCAGGAGCTGATGCTTACTTAGGTCTTGAGGCAAACCCTGTCAGTTTTTACTGTAAGGCCTTCAGCTGACTGGACAAAACTCTCACACACATTATGGAGGGTGACTCCTCCACCCAAGTCAGCTGATGGTACATGCTAAGCTCACCTGCAGATAGATGCCCTATGGCAGCAGCCACATGCAGCTTGATGTCTTCACCAGGTGCTGTGGCCTGGCCATGCTGACGTGTCAATTGGCCATCACAGACTCTGTCATGGGGCTCGGTCAGTGGAGCACAAAGCTCCCTCTTCTTTACTGCCTCTGCCTCCCATCACCTGGGCCTGCAATACCCAAGATTTTGTGGAGATTTGGGTCCATTCTGGATTGAGGCAGCGATCTACATCCCAGGCCATATGGGCCGAAGGGAGCCAGGCTGCTGGTGGCCTGCAGGGAGATGTCTATGGCCAACGAGCGGGCGGTCCTCACTTGTGTCTCCTCGGCTTTCCCGGGCACCAGCTCCACCCTTGCTGACTATGAGCTGAATGACCCACGCCCAGCTGGGGCCCCCACCCAACCCCTCTCCCACCCCATCCCTCCAGGAGGAACCCAGGCTGGAAGACAAGAGACTAGCTTGATTCAAGTTCCTGATTCTCAGTGCTGAGCAGAGGCTGGTCTCAATCTGGCCTGAGGACATGTGCCTCTCAGAGGCCGCTTTGGAGCCTGAGCCTGGCGGGGCTGAGATGGGTGCCCTCAGGCATCCCAGAGCACGCATCCCCGGAAGAGCAGGCAGGTCCCCCTGCACAGTGTCCTCGGCTATAGACCAAGAGACCGTGGGGACCCTCCAAGGTTCTGCTTAGCTTCGGTCAACTGAAGGCTGCCTATCAGGCAAGACGAGGCGCAGCCGCCTTTGCCCAGGCGTGCAGAGCGTCTCCCGGAGCAGCCGCCTTGGCGCCCCTCTCTCACACCGCCGTGCTCTGCTTGTTTATCATCCTGCCTCTGGGCTTGGGAAAGGGAGAAAGACCACTCTCTAATCAGGATTAGCAGCTCGTGTCTTTGCAGAACCTTTCAACTTGATTTTAAGCCCAGGTTGGGCGAGAGAGACAACCCTCCTTCCCAGACTGAAGTTGACCCAGGCCTGGGTGATGCCCTAGGCCCTCTCCACAGCCTGCCTGGCCTGGCCCAGCAAGCATGTCCTGGGCCCGTGGCCTTGAGGCCCACACTGTGCCCAGGACCTTTGGCATCATCCCTCTCGTTTCCACAGCTGCCACCCGGGGTACAGAAGGTAGCGTAGCCTCATTTTACAGGTTGAAGGCCCATGGCTCTTGGAGCCTCTGGTGACTTGCTGCGCCTGGGGCAACTGAGGGAGGTCTGGGGCCCCTGGAACCCGGGCTGGGCTTCTGCTGGGAAAAGCTTAACGTCTGGCTCCACGTGGAGCTAGAGGAGCCGCTGGGTGAGGAATTGGGTGCAGTGGGGCCAGGCACCGCCTCAAAGCCCCGGGCGGGCAGGCTGCGGGATTGCGGGCTCTCACGCGGCCCGGGGCTTCCTTTTCTGGAGGAAGGTGGGCTCCCCCTGCAGGCGTGGTGGCGTGGGCCTGGCCAGGGCTCAGGCGTGGCCATGGGAGAGGGCAGGGAGGGGAGCCCCACGCCAGCCGTGCGAGTCAGTCGGGACCCCCAGACGGAGAGGAGGAGAGAGGGGAGCCGCAGGAGTGAAAAACAGTGGTTTTCTTTTCTTTTTTACATCAGGGAGTTTCTCAGACTGCAGTCAGAAGGCACAGTGTCCTCTGTGGAAAATAAAGAATTCTGGGCCTTCTCCGAGAGTTAAGTTTAGGCTTTCTCTAATTTGGCCCCTGTCCCTCCCCTGTTGCCGAGTTCCAGTGATTCAGGGTTTGTTCCTTATTTTTCTGAGAGTGGTTACATAATGTGATGTTTTTCAAAGGCTCCAACTGACCGTGGCTCTGGTCAGCACCCCCACATCAATACCAAGAACTGCCCATTTGGTGGGCCTGTGGAGTTGTTTGAAGCCATGCCATGTGGACACACCTAACTGTGCCTCGGTGTCTTGCCAATGCCAGAGGCGAACTTCAAGCCACAGCACCAGCAGGTCACATACAGACGAGGTGAAGTCCACTGGGCAGCTCACCTGCATTATGCCACGGGTAGGGGAGTCAGGGAGACAGGCAGGCGGGGGTCCCACATGGGCACATGAGCAACCTTGAGCACCTGTGGTTTGAGCACCCGCTCATAGCCTCCCTGGAATCACGCCAAGCATCTGCTAGGATGCACCTGGCATTTGCACTGAGCCCCCAGGTTCCTAAGACTGATGGACCTTAGAAATCAAGGGTTAACCCTTACAGAAAGCCAAAAATGCGGGTGGCTCACCACCACCGCATCGCTGAAGGATCTCCATGGCAGCAAAGGGCACACCCTTACCCCCTGGTTGCTGTCTCTTAGCAGAAACCATGTCTTAAATGTCTCTTGGTGCCTCAACATTGCACCCAGGGGTGGGGGCCTTTCTGGCTGACCCCAGATAATGAGCCCAGAGCTGGAACTCAGCCCTCTGGCTCCATCTTTGTGAATAGGCCGTGTTCTCATGTGCCGAGTGATGCGGGACTCGGATGTGCCTGGAGGAGGCCCTGGGTCAGCTGCCCCGCGGCTGGGGTCGCTCCGGCTGGCGCTCTGGGTGCTCGGGTCTGCTCAGCGGGAGTGGCGCATGGAAACCGTCCTCGCCGTGTTCCTTCCTTGGTAGGCACCAACCTGCTGGTGATTTCACAGGAATGTTCTGTCATGACCCTGACATTTAAAACCCCTAGTCGGCTCTCATGTGCAGGCCCTGGGCCCCTGACACTGGCCGCTGTCTGTCTGTCTGTGCATTTTCGTTGAGCCTCTTTATGGGGTGTCCCAGCCGCATCAACAAAGGAGTTTTGTAAGACAAAGCGTCAGAAATGCTGGATGGCCGGAACTAATCCGCTGGATATGCGTTTGCTTAGCGCCTGCCATCAAGGCCCAAATCGAGTAAAACAGCCCCTGTCCTTTAAGAACTCACAAACCAGTTGGTTGTAGACAGTATAAAGTGTGTTACTTCATGAACCTGGGGACAAGTAGCTGGGGAGTGGGGGGCTGTAAGTAAGACTCCAGACTACACAGAACGTAGGCATGGCAGCATGTGGACTGACTGCATTTGGTGGTGGGACACTTGACACGTCCCTGCTTTTTGCAACGTCTGGGTGAATTAACTGTGATTAAGAAGCAGACCTTAAAAAGAAAGAACCGTAAGCTGGCATGGGGATGAATCATTGAACTGTACAAATCTGCACCCTTCCTCTGCCCCTGGGGTCTCACTCTGCCAACAATACTCGTTTTGTGTGGAAGAGCTCTACGTCTTCACAGCCTCTGATACCAAGTTGCTTTTGTTCTGGAGCTGAGCCATCCCAAGGAGGAGATGGAATTTAAATAGAGTTCTGACCTGGGAGTGTGTGGACGTGGCTTATTACAGGGCCCGCTTGCTGCTGTCTGCTTGTCTGGCTTTGGGCAAGTGGCTTCACCTCTCTGACCCTCAGTATCTTCATCTGAAGATTGGGATGATAACCGCTTGCCTCTCCTCCCTATGTGGGCTGCTCTAAGGACCAAATACAGATTTAAGAAGGGCAAATTGATAGCTCTGTCAGGCCTTTGAATTTTCTCAAACCTGAGGCTTTTCTCTTTTGTCCTGATGCTTTCTTGACAGGTAGCTTTATCTTTCCGAATCCTGAAAAGTCACTTTCCCCAAAGACTATGATACTCATCTCAGAACTTGTGGTCAAGGTCTAAAATATACTGTGTGCAACTGAGGACAATCCCAGAGTGTAAAGCTGTCTCTTGGCAGAAACCCCATCTTAAATGTCTCCATGCCTCAACATTGCACCCAGCGGTGGGAGCCTGACTGGCTGGCCCCCAGGACAAGGAGGGTCATTGGTGGAGTGGATAGCAGTGAGAAAAGCATGTGGCTCTGGTAGGAGTTTAACATTTAGAAATCAAGTGAGCAGGGCAAGCTCCAGGAGCCCAGGCCTTCTGGTATGTCTGCAAAGCGGAGGCAGGTTCCAATTATTCTAGCAGCTAATGGGCCAGTTAGAGGTTTTCCCATGCGTGGCCCGCAAAGTGTCCATGTTTCTTGGTGAGCTCTGGGAGATGAGAGCCAAGATTGGAATCATGGAATGCGGGTGGGGGCTCCGACCGGCAGGCTCTGCCCTCCTGCCAGGGGACTTCCCTGTAGGGATGCTTGACCGAGCGCATACACAGTGCCGGGGCGTGGGCATGCAGATGTGGTCTGTTGATTCCATACGTTCATAAGCTCTCTCCGGTCGGAAGAGGCTGCATGGGACCTGCCCGGCTCCCTCCTGGTGGCCCAGGCTATGACAGGAGCAAGACCAGCGTCCTGCGCTGGGCTCTTCTAAGACTGTCTTGACATGAGTCCCTGAAGCCCCAGGGCCTTGGTTGCTAGAGTGTAATGGTTCCATGAGGAACAAATGAGTACTTGTGAAAAGGCTTTCACGTGTGGAAATGCCATGCCGAGCAAATGTTAGAAGGTAATGATTATTTGAACCAGAGAGGAATGTACTCATTAAAGCGGCAGATAAGCATCCCACACTGGGTTCCTCCTTATTTCCCAGCAAACGACACCCACATGGAGCCTGCTCATTTGCTGGGCCACCAGCACAGATTGCACAGCCCCCCAGTGCTTGCTGCCAGGATAAGGGGTGCTTTGTCCAGGAATTAATTCAAGCACCTGTGCACACCTGCTGTGTGCTAGGTAAATGTGAGGCAGAGAAGAGCATTCCCCTGGCCGTGGTGGATTCAAAGTCTAGTTAGAGAAACAGACTGATAAATGATCATAACACTGTGCGATAAACTTAGCAATGTCTCAAGTACTATGGGAACACAGATAAGAGAAGATTTAATTCTGCCTGAAGGTGGGTCCTGGCTTGAGATAATCTTTGAATGGGGCTTTGCATGACGCATAGGAGTTCTCTCTGTGAACCAGGAGCTGGTGGCTAGGTGGTGAGAGGCAGAAGAGCAGCAAAGCCCAGAGCGGAGGGAGGAAAGAGCTCGGGGCATTTGGCAAGCAGTGGCCAGCACTGATGATGCATGCACGGCTGTGGCCAGACTGGTGTCCGCATCCTAGAGGAAATGAAGTGAACTGGAGTCTGGTCCCCTGGGATGGGGTAGCCGGCTACTGGAGAGTGGCCTAGAACTGAGGTGTTGGAGGACTTGAGACAGTGTTCCAGGCAGAGTGTCTGCAGCCTGTCCACAGACACAAGGCTGTTTTTGGAAAAACCACAGTCTGCCTGGGCTCCTGCGGAAAGAAGGAGACAGGGCGTAGAGCACATCAGAAATAAGGCTGCTGTAAGAGTGTATATCAATACCTTAGTAAAAAAAAAAAAGAAAGAAAGAAGGCTGCTGAAGTTGGCAAATCCATGGGGCCTGGAACGGAGGCTGGAAGGTCTGGCCGAGAGCTCCTGACTGTGGCTCATCCCGACAGGTCACGCGTGGGAAGCAGGTGGCTCTCCACCTGGGCTGCCGGCTGAATCCTGAATCCTGAATCCTGAATCCTGCCGTGCATGGCAGACTCACTGGCTCGCCTCCTCAGTGGGCCCCACGTGCCCCTGGTGATTCTGATGTGCAGCCAGGCCTGAGGCCACTGAAATAAACCAACACCAGAGAGTTCTGTAGTCCACATGCGTAAGAGCTTAGCAGCGTGTTCCAGTTGACCAGATGAGGAAGCCATTGCTAAGGCTGTGGCGGAATCCCTGGGGCCTCAGGACAGGGGCCAACATAATAAGGCCCACATTTTCAGGGGCCACTCTTCCAAGCAGAGGTTTGGAGATGGCTTGAAACAGACAAGGCAGAAAGGATTAGAGAACAATTAGGCAAACCAAGAGAGAGCTGGTAAAGGAAGGGACAGCCCTGGACCCCAACAGCAGAGGGGTGGGGAGGATTATATGGGTTAAAAGGTCAGGTACACAGAAAACTAGAAAACATTGCTGAAAGAAATTAAGGCACAAATGGAGAGACATCTGTGGACATGGATTGAAAGACTTAATATTGTTAAGATATCAATACTGTCCGAAGTGATCTACAGATTCAATGCAATCTCTATCAAAATCCCAATGACTTTTTTTTTTGGAAGTAGAAAAATCCATTCTAAATGAATTTGTATGGAATCTCATGGAACCCTGAGTAGCCAAAACAGTCTTTTTAAAAAAGGAATAAAGTAAGGTGTTTCATAGTTCCTGATTTCAAAAGTTATTACAAAGTTACAGTAATCAAAATAATGTGGTGCTGGCATAAAGACAGACATATAGACATAGGAAATAAAATAGAGAACGCAGAAATAGACCCTCACACATATGGCCAAAGGATCTTCCATAAGAGTGTCAAGGCCTTTCAATCGGAAGAGACAGCCTTTTCAATACATGGCATTGGGAAAACTGGATATCCATGTGTGAAAAAACTAAGTTGGACCCTTACCTTACACCATATATAAAAAAATAACTCAATGGATCAAAGACCCAAACATAAAAACTGAAACTGTAAAACTCCTAGAAGAAAATATAGTGAAAAAGCGTGTGACACTGGATTCAGCAATTCTTGGATATGACACCAAAAGCATAGGCAACAAGGTAAAAACAGATGAATTGAACTGCCTGAAAATTAAAAACATCTGTGCATCAAATACTACAAACAAAAGACTGAAAAGGCAACCTACAGAATGGGATTAAATATCTGCAAGTCATATAGCTAATAAAGGGTTAGTATCCAGAATATATAAAGAACTCTTACCAACTCAACAAACCACCTGGATTAACTTATAAAAATACTTCATGAACAGGTGTTTTTCCAAAGATACACCAATGGCTAAGAGGCGCATGAAAAGATGCTGAACATGACTGATCATTAAGGAAATAAAAATCCAAACCACAATGAGATCCCACCTCACACCCTTTAGGATGGCTACCATAAAAACAAAAATAAAAACAAAATAACAAGTGTTGGTAAGGATGTGGAGAAATTGGAACACTTGTACACTGTTGGTGGGAATGTAAAATGGGGCCGCTGCTGTGGAAAACAGTATGGTGGTTCCTCAAAAATATTAAAAATAGAATTACCATATGATTCAGCAATTCCACTTCTATATAAACAAAAGAATTGTAAGCAGGGTCTCAATGAGATGCTGCACAGCTATTGTATTAGTTTTCTAGAGCTGCTATAACATAGTACCACAGAGTAGGAGGCTTAAACAACAGAAATTAATTTTCTCATGGTCCTGAGGCTGGAAGTCCAAGATGAATGTGTGGGCGGGGTTGTTTTCTCCTGAGACCTCTCTTCTCGACTTGCAGAGGGCCATCTTCTCCCGTGTTGTCATACAGTCTTCTTTCTGTTTCTGTGTCCTGCCTCTTCTTATAAGGACATCAGCCATGCTGGATTAGAGCCCACCCATAAGGCCTCCTTTTAATTGATAACCACTTTCAAGACACTATCTCCAAATTCAGTCCCATTGTGAGATACTGGGAGTTAGAACTTCAACCTATGACTTTCAGAGGGGACATAATTCAGCCCGTAACACCCATGGTCACAGCAGCATTATTCACAAGAGTCAAAAGGGAGAAGCAGCCCAGGTGGCCACTAATGGATGACTGGATACACAAAATGTGGTCAGTTCATACAGTGGAATGTTATTCACCTTTAATTTTTTTTACTTTATTGTATTTTTTAAATTAAGGTTTCATTCATACACACTTTTATAAAGGTTTCACATGAAAAACATTGTGGTTACTACAGTCACCCATATTATCAAATCCCCCCCACATCCCATTGCAGTCACTGTCCATTCATCAGTGTAGTAAGATGCCAGAGTCCCTACTTGTCTTCTCTGTGCTACACTGTCTTCCCCGTGACCCCCACACACACACCATGTGTGCCAATCATGATACCCCACAATCCCCTTCTCCCTCTCTCCCCACCCGCCCTCCCCCACCCCTCCCCTTTGGTAACCACTAGTCCCTTCTTGGAGTCTGTGAGTCTGCTGCTATTTTGTTCCTTCAATTTTGCTTTGTTATACTCCACAAATGAGTGAAATCATTTGGTACTTGTCTTTCTCCACCTGGCTTATTTCACTGAGCATAATACCCTCTAGCTCCATCCATGTTGTTGCAAATGGTAGGATTTGTTTTCTTCTTATGGCTTAATAATATTCCACTGTGTATATGTACCACATCTTCTTTATCCATTCATCTACCGATGGACACTTACATTGCTTCCATATCTTGGCTACTGTAAATAGTGCTGCAATAAACATAGGAGTGTGTATATCTTTTTGAATCTTTGGGATTTTGTTTTCTTTGGGCAAATTCCTAGGAGTGAAATTCCCAGGCCAAATGGTATTTCTATTTTTAGTTTTTTGAGGAACCTCCATATTGCTTTCCACAATGATTGAACTAACTCACATTCCCACCAACAGTGTAGAAGGGTTCCCCTTTCTCTGCATCCTCATCAGCATTTGTTGTTCCTTATCTTTTTTATGTTAGCCATCCTAACATCAAAATTGTGGTTTTAATTTCATTTGCCAGATAATTAGTGATGTGGAGCATCTTTTCATGTGCCTGTTGGCTATTTGCATTTCTTCTTTGGAGAATTGTCTGTTTATATCCTCCGCCCATTTTTTAATAGGGTTATTTGCTTTTTGGGTGTTGAGGCATGTAAGTTCTTTATATATTTTGGATGTTAACCCCTTGTCATATATGTCATTTGAGAATATATTCTCCCATACTGTAGGATGCCTTTTTGTTCTACTGATGGTGTCCTTTGCTGCACAGAAGGTATTTAGTTTGATGTAGTCCCATTTGTTCATTTTTGCTTTTGTTTCCCTAGCCCTGAGGAGCTGTGTTCAGGAAAAAGTTGCTCATGTTTATGTTCAAGAGATTTTTGCCTATGTTTTCTTCTAAGAGTTTTATGATTTCATGACTTACATTCAGGTCTTTGATCCATTTTGCAGTTACTTTTGTGTATGGAGTTAGACAGTAATCTAATTTCATTCTCTCACATGTAGCTGTCCAGTTTTGCCAACACCAGTTGTTGAAGAGGCTGTCATTTCCCCATTGTATGTCCATGGCTCCTTTATCATATATTAATTGACCATATATGCTTGGGTTTATATCTGGGCTTTCTATTCTCTTCTATTGTTCTGTGGGTCTGTTCTTGTGCCAGTACCAAATTATCTTGATTACTGTGACTTTGTAGTAGAGCTTGAAGTTGGGGAGCATAATCTCCCCAGCTTTATTCTTTGTTCTCAGGATTGCTTTGGCTATTCGGGGTCTTTTGTGGTTCCATATGAATTTTAGAACTATTTGGTCTAGTTCATTGAAGAATGCCATTGGTATTTTGATAGGGATTGCATTGAATCTGTAGATTGCTTTAGGCAGGATGGCCATTTTGACAATATTAAGTCTTCCTATCCATGGGCACAGGATGTATTCCCATTTATTGGTATCTTCTTTAATTTCTCTCATGAGTGTCTTGTAGTTTTCAGGGTATAGGTCTTTCACCTCCTTGGTTAGGTTTATTCCTAGGTATTTTATTCTTTTTGATATAATTGTGAATGGAATTGTTTTCCTGATTTCTCTTTCTGCTAGTTCATCATTAGTATTAGGAATGCAACAGATTTCTGTGTATTGATTTTGTATCCTGTAGCTTTGCTGAATTCAGTTATTAGTTCTAGTAGTTTTGGGGTTGTTTCTTTAGGGTTTTTATGTACAATATCATGTCATGTGCAAACAGGGACAGTTTAACTTCTTCCTTATCAATCTGGAAGCCTTTTATTTCTTCATGTTATCTGATTGCTGTGGCTAGGACCTCCAGAACTACGTTGAATAAAAGTGGGGAGAGTGGGCATCCTTGTCTTGTTCCCGATCTAAAAGTAAAAGCTTTCAGCTTCTCACTGTTAAGTATGGTGTTGGCTGTGGGTTTGTCATATATGGCCTTTATTATGTTGAGGTACTTGCCCCCTATACCCATTTTGTTGAGAGTTTTTATCATGAATGAATGTTGGATTTTGTCTCATGCTTTTTCAGCATCTATGGAGATGATGGTGTAATTTTTGTCCTTTTTGTTGATGTAGTGTATGATGTATGATGTACCATCCTTGCATCCCTACTTGATCATGATGGATGATCTTTTTGTTGTATTTTTTAATTTGGTTTGCTAATATTTTGTTGAGTATTTTTATATCTATGTTCATCAGGGATATTGGTCTGTAATTTTCTTTTTTTGTGGTGTCTGCCTGGTTTCGGTATTAGAGTGATGCCTGCCTCATACAATGAGTTTGGAGTTCCCTCCTCTTCTTCTTTTCGGAAAACTTTAAGGAGAATGGGTATTAGGTCTTCACTAAATGTTTGATAAAATTCAGTGGTGAGGCCATCTTTTGTTCTTAGGTAATTTTTTTATTACCAGTTCAATTTCATTGCCGGTAATTGGTCTGTTCAGATTTTCTGCTGCTTCCTGGGTCACCCTTGGAAGGTTGTATTTTTCTAGAAAGTTGTCCATTTCTTCTAGGTTATCCAATTTGTTAGCATATAATTTTTAATAGTATTCTTTAATAATCCTTTGTATTTCTTTGGTGTCCATAGTGATTTTTCCTTTCTCATCTCTGATTCTGTTTATGTGTGTTGACTCTCTTTTTCTCTTGATAAGTCTGACTAGGGGTTTATCTATTTTGTTAATTTTCTTGAAGAACCAGCTCCTGCTTTCATTGATTCTTTCTATTGTTTTATTCTTCTCAATTTTATTTATTTCTACTCTGATCTTTATTATGTCCCTCCTTCTACTGACTTTGGGCCTCATTTGCTCTTTTTTTTCTAGTTTCATTAATTGTGAGTTTAGACTGTTCATTTGGGATTGTTCTTCTTTCCTGAGGTAGGCCTGTATTGCAATATACTTCCCTCTTAGCATGGCCTTTGCTGAGTTCCACAGATTTTGCAGTGTTGAGTTATTGTCTTCATTTGTCTCCATATGTTGCTTGATCTCTGTTTTTATTTGGTCATCAATCTACTGATTATTTAGGAGCATGTTGTAAGCCTCCATCTGTTTGTGGGCTTTTTTGTTTTCTTTGCGTCATTTATTTCTAGTTTCATACTTCTGTGGTCTGAGAAGCTGGTTGGTACAATTTCAATATTTCTGAGTTTACTGAGGCTCTTTTTGTGGTCTACTATATGATCTATTCTGGAGAATGTTCCATGTGCATTTGAGAAGAATGTATATCCTGCTGCTTTTGCGTAGAGTGTTATGTAGATATCTATTAGGTCCATCTGTTTCAATGTTTGTTCAGTGCCTCTGTCTCCTTAACTTATTTTCTGCCCAGTGGATCTATCCTTTGGGGTGAGTGGAGTGTTGAAGTCTCCTGAAATGAATGCATTGCATTCTAGTTCCCCCTTGAATTCTGTTAGTATTTGTTTCACATATGTAGGTGCTCCTATTTGGGGTGCATAGATATTTATAAGGGTTATATCTTCCTGTGGGACTGACCCCTTTATTATGATATAATTTCCTTCTTTGTCTCTTGTTACTTTCTTTGTTTTGAAGACTATTCTGTCTGATAGAAGTACTGCAACTCCTGCTTTTTTCTCCCTATTAGTTGCATGAAATATCTTTGTCCATCCCTTCATTTTTAGTCTGTGTATGTCTTTGAGTTTGAAGTGAGTCTATTATAGTCAGCATATAGACAGGTATTGTTTTTTTTATCCATTCAGTGACTTTGTCTTTTGATTGATGCATTCAGACCATTTACAGTTAGGATGATTATCAATAGATATGTACTTATTGCAATTGCAGGCTTTAGATTAGTGGTACCAAGTGTTCAAGGGTAGCTTCTTCACTATCTAAGTCTAACTTAACTCACTTAGGAAGCTATTTCAAACACAATATAAAGGTTCTCTGGGGTTTTTTCCTCCCTCCTTTTTCTTCCTCCTCCATTCTTTTTATATTAGGTTTCATATTCTGTACTCTTTGTGTATCCCTTCACTGACTTTTTGGGTAGTTGTTATAATTTTGCAACTGCTTAGTAATTAATTGGTCTCCTTCCTTTATTGTGGTTTTATTTTCTCTGTTTAGCCTTAGGAGCACTTCCATCTCTGGCAGTCCCTCCAAAATACACTGTAGAGATGGTTTGTAGAAGGTAAATTCTCTCAACTATTGCTTATCGGGAAATTGTTTAATCCCTCCTTCAAATTTAAATGATAGTCTTGCTGGATACAATATTCTTGGTTCGAGGCCCTTCTGTTTCACTGCATTAAATATATCACACCACTCCCTTCTGGCCTGTAGGGTTTCTGTTGAGAAGTCTGGTGATAGCCTGATGGGTTTTCCTTTATATGTGATCTTTTTTCTCTCTCTGGCTGCTTTTAATACTGTGTCCTTATCTTTGATCTTTTCCATTTTAATTAGTATATGTTTAGCTTTTGTCTTCCTTGGGTCTCTTGTGTTGGGAGATCTGTGTACCTCCATGACCTGAGAGACTATCTCCTTCCCCAGATTGGGGAAGTTTTCAGCAATTACCTCCTCAAAGACACTTTCCCTTTTCCTCTCTCTTCTTCTTCTGGTACCCCTATAATGCAAATATTATTCCATTTTAATTGGTCACAGTTCTCTTAATATTCTTTCATTCCTAGAGATCCTTTTTTCTCTCTGCTTCAGCTTCTTTGTATCCCTGTCCTCTGGTTTCTCTTTTATTTACCGTCTCCTCTACTTCATCTAATCTGCTTTTAAATCCCTCCATTGTATGTTTCATTTTGAATACTGTAGTTTTCAAAGTTTCTGTCTCTTGAATTCCTCCCTGAGGTCTTGAATATTTTCTTGTAACTGCATGAGCATGTTTATGATTTTTATTTTGAAATCTTTTTCAGGGAGATTGATGAGTTCAGTTTCACTTAGCCCTCTTTCTGGTGTTTGTGGGATTTTGTTTGTACCAGGTTCTTTTGACATTTCATATTTGTAGTAATAACTTGCTGTAAGCGGCACCCTCTAGTGCCCAGAAGCTGTACTTTCTGGAGCTGCTCAGTCCCGGGAACGATGGCGGGGTTCACAGGTGAGCAGTGCTGATGCCTGCTGGGAGGAGAGAGCTCTTTCCTGCTTCCCAGTCATAGTACCTGCCTCCACTGTCAGGACCAGTGAGCTGCATGCCCAGTGAGGAGCCTCTTGGATACCCCCCTGTAGCTGTTATAGGCAGGGCTGCCCTCTGGCTGGCCTGGAGCAATGGTGTGGTGGTCACAAGTGAGCTGCACCAGTGCCTGCTGGGAGGAAAGAGCTTTTTCCTGCTTCCAGGCTGCAGTGCCTGCCTCCACTGCCAGGGCCAGTGGGCTGAGTGTACAGGGAGGAGCCTTTATGCTGTGTCCTTGTAGCTGCTGTAGGTGGGGCCGCCCTCTAGCTGTCCTGGCACAATGGCTAGGGAAGCAGGTTTGTGAGCTGGTGCTGGCCAGGAGGAAGGAGTAGCAGGCTGTGTATTGTGGTGGGGGGCCTTGGAGCTGTGTTGCTACCCAGGGGGATGCAGCGCCTGAAGCTCCTGAAAGTTCCCAACCTGCAGGGCTGAGTGCACCGGGACAATTTTGTCCACCTGTCCTTTCTCCTGAGCAGCAAGCTCTGTGCAGTCCTTGTCCCTTTATCAGCCCTCTCGCTGTGGGGAAATCTCTCAGACTGCCTGCCTTTCTTTTGTCCCAGAGCGGCCAGTTGTGGGTACCCGTTCCCCACAAGTGGCTGGAATCTCAGTCTCTCCAAGTACTCTGCCTGTCTTAGCTTTCCCACCCCACTGATCTCCAGAGACCATGCAGTGTAGGTTCATGCTCCCAGAGCAGATCTCCAGGGCTGGGTGTTCAGCAGTCCCAGGCCTCCACCCCCTCCCTGCTCCTCCATCTCTCTTCCTCCTGCCAGTGAGCTGGGGTGGAGGAAGGGTTGAGTGCCACTGGATAGGGGCTTTGGTACTTTACCCTTTTCCATGAGGTCTGCTCTTTTACCCAGATGTAGGCAGTCTGACACAGCCTTCTTTCCTGTTGTTCTTTCAGGATTAGTTGTATTAGCTATATTTTCATATTATATGTGGTTTTGGGGGGACGTTTCTGTCTCATCTCTCACACCGCCATCTTTAAGCCAGTCCTCTGTCACTCACCTTTAAAAGGACGGAAGTCCTGTCCCACGTCAGCTTGGATCAGCCTTGAGGACATCATGCTAAATGAAACAGCCAGTGACAAAAAAGCAAATACTGCATGATTCCTCTGAGAGGCACCTAGAGGGGTCCCACTGATAGAGACAGAAAGGGAACTGGAGGCGGCTGGGGGAGGGGGGATGGAGAGGGGTTTAACGGGGACAGAGTTTCAGCTGGTGAAGATGAGAAAGTTCTGGAGATAGTGGGGATGGCGGCACAGCAGAGCAAATGTGCTTTGCAGCACTGAGCTGTGCACTTAAGATGGTTAAGGTGGTAAATTTTCTGTGTATTTGGCCACAATAAAAGGAATAAAAAGGTTACAGAGACAGGCGGGTTCTCCAGGGGAGGCCTGCCCAGGTGGGGTTTCTGTCTGGGCCATGGGGCGTTCACCAGGCCAGACCCAGGGGGGCAGAGGTGCTGGCTAAGACCGGTGGTGCCCTTGTTTTAGGTGTGCTGAGTTCGCGCTGTCTGCTCCCCCCATGTCACCCTGTTGGCCACCGTGTCATCTGGCTTTACTGACTGTTCTGCCCCAGCTGCCAGCCCAGTGCCCCCCCACACAAGGCCCCATCATCTTCCCCAGGAAGGCACGCATCCTTGGACAGTGGGGCCCCACGTTGTGTTTCATGGCCTTAGCCCTGTTGTCAGCCTCCCACAAGTGCCGATGTGGGGCTTTCCCTCCACTCTTCTTTTCCCCCTCAGCTCTTCCCCTTCCTGCCTGATTCCCAGCCTCGTCTCCCTTGCTCCTTTTCTGGGGTCATGGGAGGTCATAGCTCCACGCTCTGGGAGGGAAGATGGAGAGTGATCAGGATCTTTGAGGGGGGTTAGCACATTATCAGCACCTCCAGCCTGTTTCACCATCCACATCCCTCGGCTGTGGCTGGCGTTCATGGGGGGGCTCCAGAAGGGGCAGCAGTACGCATATAGACCCATGTGCACCCAGGATGAGGCCCGATGGGCACCTGAGGGCCTCTCTTATTAACCCCATATGCTGCCTTTCCTTCCTAGGACCTGAGCTCCTTTGCCATGCCGCTCCTGGATGGAGACCTGGAGAGTTCGGAAAAGCATTCTTCTCGTAAGGTAAGGCCATTTTCCTCCCAGATTCTCACAGCTCATCTGAGGGGAGAACCCAAGACACACGTCTGTGCGTGCCCCCACCTGTGTGCCCACCTGCTCACTCCCCTTCCATCTGTGCTCCCACCTGTGCTGCCACCTGCTCACCCACTGTGTTCACACCCCTGCTCCCATCTGCTCCCCACCTGTGCAGCTGGCTGCAGCTGGCCGTGCCCCTCGCAGCTGCCAGGCTGTCCAGTTGGAGAGCCTCCTGGGCTTGGTCCTTCTCTTCTCCCCACTGTGGCTCGCCATGCTCACTGGGCTGCCCCGGTGGGCTGCAGCCGCAGGAGGCCGTCAGTGAGCCAGGCGCCAGGCACTCATTAGCAGAGAGGCTCGCAGTGTGGGCACTGTGGCTTCCAGCAGGGCTCCGTCACACGCGAACGCATTTCTTCTGTCCTGTCCCCTCCCCTGCCACCCATTTTGCCCACCCTTGCCATTCCAGACGCCCCCCTCCCCTTGGGCCTCCTGCCACTTTTCCTTCCTCTTCAGCCCACCACCTCCCTCCCTGCTGCCCGGTTGTCCATCATCAGGAGTCCAGTGTCTCACCAAGGCTGTGTGCTGTGCAGGGTCAGGCAGGCAGGAGGGTATATCCCGTGAGGACGGGGGTGGCCATGGCAAGAGAGGGGGCTCAAGGCAGCCTCAGGGAGCTGGGTGGCAAGGCAGACAGGGTGGGAGGTGGCCTCAGGAAGGGGCCAAGCCCTTGGGGAGCTGCGAGCAGCCTCTGAGAGGAGATGCAGAGCCAGGCTGCGCTGTGGCTCTTGGTGCTGCCCTCCCGGATTTGGGGTGGCAGTTCCAGGGCTGCAAGAAGGCTCGCTCATTCTCCAGCCCTTCTGAATCGCACACAGTTGAGTCAACAATCGGTTTAGGCCTATGGGGCTCAGTTGGCCTCGGCTCTCTGCCCCATACGAGCCGCCTGTTAGCAGTTATTGTGGCCCAGCCTGAGACGAGTCCCAGAGGATGTCCTCAGGCGTCACCTGCGGGGAGTTCCAGCAGGACAGGAAGGAGCCCAGCGGGGTGAGTCGGAGACTCAGCCTACGGACAGGCAGCCATGGCTGGTGGGCCCAGGGCTGGTCATCCTCCTCGGAGGCTAGAGACTTCAAAGGATTTGATCCCATGAAGCCCTTTCTTCAAGTGAAAGCTAAGAAGGAATTGTGAATGTGGGGCAGGTACACAGACTGTGCCTCGCCCAGCCCCACCCAGCCCCCTTTGGTGGCTACGCAGTGGGATCCCAGGTAACGTCATTGTCACGAATGGACTGTTTCCAGGTGGAAAGGGGCACAGGGGTTATTGCGTCCTCAGTGCCTCTGTCTCCTCTACGCTGTGGGCCATCGGGAACGGCGGGGTCCAGGACACGGGCCTCGCCTTCCTGTTGACCTGCCTGAGCTCCCGAGAAGGCAGCACAGTGTTCCAGATAGCCTGACAAGCTGGCGCTCAGCAAGAGACACTGCTGGAGGCAGAGGGACCTGCTGCCCAGTTAACTGGGGGGGCATTGTGGCCTCTGGATGCAGCCCACAGACAGGGCCTCGGGTGAAAGCCATGCCAGACAGAAGTGGAGGAGTGGGCGGCATTCTTGGGACCCGCCGAGCTTGTTGCCCGTGGCCTTCCCTTGGCCTCCCCACTCCGACGCCCAGCCCCTCCCCAGACCCAGACCCTGGCAACTCCTTTGCATTAGACTCCAGTAACCTCGAGGCACACGGACCTGAGGCCGGCCTTTGTGAGAGGCAGAGTCAAGCCACTACCACAAGAATCAATTCCAAGCTGCTCTGGAGGGGCTTCCTCCTTCCCCTGTGCTGTCCCTGCGTTTTGGTGATCTCGTTCACACTGAACACCATGTGACGGAGAGCACAGTTTGGGCTGTGTGGCACCGGGCCCTCTCTGACAACATGGTGGGTGGATGAGAGGTGCAGCTGGCCTCCTGGGGAGAGAAGAGGAGGGAACAACGTGGCACTGGGAGGCCCCGAGGGCTCTGGGCTCCATGTGCAGTGCAATGCAAGAGGCCACTGCACTGGGCCTGGCGCACGGGCTGCAGCTGAGCTCCTTGCAGTGTTTGTTCTCAGTCACTCAGGACCCGGCCTGGTGTTCCTGAAATCCGCGGATACAGGGTATGCCAGGCCTCCTCACCTTATCCCTGCCTCTGGTGCCCCTTCCACTGAGGTGGCAGCTCATTGCCCTGTAGCCCATATCTGTGCAGGAGCTTCTGGCCCCCTGTCTCTGCACAGCCTGGTGTGTACAGCTCCCAAGCTGTTGTTCCAGTGCTCCGGAGGAAGGTCAGTGCCAGGGTCATTCACACCACTGTCAGCTGGAGTCAGCTGCACGCCTGGTGTCCAGGGGGAGTCTGGAATATCTGCAGCTAAGATCTGCACCCCAGGCAGCCTGGCAGACTCACGTGTGTCAGCCACCCATCAGCTCCCGCAGAGCCGGGCAGCCCTTGGGAGTCTCTGGGCCCTTTTGTTCACGAGAACCCAGGGACTTGTCCAGTTACATTCACCAAAGCGTTGTTTTCTTGTGGCTTGCTGAAAGGTGTGAGGTGAGGCCCTGTTCTGGCAGCTCCGCTTGGCAACTGTTACCTGTGTCACCCCCGCTACCCTGCAGGCTGCAGAGTGGCTGTGCACGGCCACCTCATTTCTCACTGCCGGCCAGCGCGATTAGGCCCTGTTCCCTGGGGAGAAGGCTGGGCAGGGCTGTGTCCATTGTTGTTTGGCCATTTTTGAGAAAGGTCTGCTTTTGGGGGGCTCCTGCTCAGGCTTGATCGCCAGGGCCTGACTCGGTTGGCCTGGGGTTCTGAGTGCCGAGCAGGGTCCCAGACAGGAGGCCCCTCCCTTGCCCATCACATAAGGTTCAGACCAGCACCCACGGCCATTGTGATTGGTTTCCCAGTGGCGTCTGGATCAACTTCCCCCGAGCGTCCTCGTGGCCTGGGTGAGTGGCTCTGTGCGCTTCCCTTCCGCGTGGACCGTCCAGAGCCCATCAGCATCCAGGCCCTGCCTGACTGGGGCCCCAGGATGTGCCGTGTCACCGCCTGCTTCCGTCTCGCGGCAGCTGCGTCTCCTGGGCCCTGGCCGCCCTCCGCCCCGCGCCCTCCGCACACCCGCATGCTGACATTTGCCCAGCCGTGCCCTGCGTCTGCAGAGCTCATGTAAACATGATTCGCTGCTTTGCCCTAGACTTGACCTTCACTCCTCTTCCACGTTCCACCTTCCAGGTGGCCCCCACCCCAGCCATTCGCTGCTCTGGGGAGGGACGTGATTGAGTGTCACAGAAGGTGGTGCCTGAGAGCAGCTTCTTTAAGGAGCCAAAGCCCAGTTCAGGGGCGCCCCCCGGTGGTGGAAGAGCGCACAGGGGCCCTGGGTCGGCAGGCACCGCGGGCGGACGGAGGCCAGAGCGGCCGCAGAAGCTGCCTCCCTGGGGGTGTCTCGGACGTTCCTTCTCAGCACACTCGTGGCCACCAGCCGTGTGGCACCCCGGGGTCTCAGCCTGCTAGTGACCGCCGGCCAGGCGTCGTCTTTGCCCCATGTGTCCCGTGAACAAGTCACTTTGGTTCCTGCCGTGGAACTGGGCCCTGAGGTTGCAGGTTTACCACGGAGACCTGCAGAGTGTAACCCCGTAAGTCAGGGCCTGCGCGAAGTCCATTCAGACAGCCCTGCGGGGCGGGGACAGCTTCCACTTAAAGGTGAGGAGACTGAGGCCTGGGCAGACGAAGGTTTTTGCCGTGTTGGCTTTCCCCCTGCCCCAGCCAGCAGCCCCACTTGTTCCGGTGCCCGGCAGCTCGCAGGTCGCCAGGCAGAGCCCCAGGCCCTCTGTGCTTCAGGTCGTGAGATGTTTTTCCTTTCACGAGGAGCGAGAGAACATTATTCCTGTGTAGTCAGGCCTCAAGGACAAATGTGGGGTCTGGAGAAGTAAAGGCCAGGACACAGACCCGCAAATGGGATGGCGAGGGACAGAGCCGCAGTTGAGACCATCTCCGCCTCCCTTCCCGTCTGCCCCTCTGCCCCAGGAAGCCCCTTCTAGAGAGCTGGGCAGAGGCCGTGGGCCTCTGGGTGGAGCTGACTGGCCTGTGGGTGGGTCACCCCCAGGTCAGGGGCCTTTCCCAGGCTGCTGGGTGGCCACCTCTGTTTATAGTGTACCTAAGGGCTGCTTCCTGCAGGGAGCTGTGGAGGAGCAGCCTGGTGACAAGGACACTGGGAGGGACAGGTGCGAGGGAGGCAGGTCTGGCACAGGGCCGAGTCCAAGCACGCGAGCTCCGAGTGGCCTCACGCGCTGGTGTGTCTCTCCGCAGGTGGACAGCCCCTTCAGTTCGGGCAGCCCCTCCAGAGGGTTCTTCTCCAGAGGCCCCCAGCACCGGCCCTCCAGCCCCGTGTCTGCTCCCGGGAGGCCCAAGACCAGCCCTGGCTCTCCCAAAACCGCGTTCCCATTCTCCTCCCAGGAGTCCCCCCCGCGCTCCCCACGCCGCATGAGCTTCAGCGGGATCTTCCGCTCCTCCTCCAAAGAGTCTTCCCCCAGCTCCAACCCGTCTACCTCGCCGGGGGGCATCAGGTTCTTCTCCCGCTCCAGAAAAAGTAAGGCACTGATGCTCTTGTTTCAGGTGGGTGCCGGGCTGCTGGGGACCTTCCCACGGCCACCTGGCTGCATTGCCACCTCCAGGGGCACCAAAGCTGGATGGTGGCTGTAGTGACTCGGTGCTGAGTACATACGTCCGTGTCTGTCCCTGAGAACAAACCTCTGTCCAGAGCCCCATCCGTTTTCACGTGTCCCTTCCCATCCGGACCCATCCGGTGTGGCCCGGCCCATGGGGTGAGCTGTAAACAGGCCGACACTCACAGTATGACTTCTAAGGACAGCGTGAAACACCGGCCTGCAGCCTTCCCTGAAAAACAGCCGCGGTGTGAAACTAAGGTTTGGCCCATGCCTGGGCCGAGGGCCCGGACCTTGCCTCGGCACCCCCCATGCGGCCCCAGAGCCTGTGGCTTGGTAGCTGGGGATGTGAGTGGCCCTGTGTCTGGCCCTGGGCAGCTGGAGTTGATTTGCTGGAGAAACAGGAGGTGTGTGTTGAGGAGAGAGTTTGTTAGGCTCACGAGCATTTGCGATCTAAGGATCCAATATTCTCAGCTGGGCGCTGCGGGCCAAAGTCTGAGATACACGAGGCAAACTGTAAAGCAGATGGAATTTCTTTTCTCCTTTCCTAGGTCTTCTTTCCTACTTTTCCTGGTTCTTTCTGACGGCGCGGACAGTTTGTATTCAGGTGGACAGTGATTGGGAACACAGACCTGCCCTCGGGCACCGGAAGTCTTGGGCAGCCGCCTTTTCTGGGCTGCACTTACATTCAAGGCCCGCGGGGTGAGCAGTACTTGACCTGCCAGGCAGTTTCCGTCTCTGTGGCTTACAGGGGAGGGCCAGGGGCTCTCTTCCTTTTTTCCTTTGCTTGTTTTGGTGGTGTGGTGTATTGTAGCCGTCCCGCACCATGCCTGAACCTAAGTGTAAATGCACAAAGGTCACATGACAAAGGGGTCCCCTGGCAGACTAATGGGTGACATGCAGTTGGAAACTGCCCATTTGAAGCCGGGTGAGGCAGTGTGGCCTGGTGCCAGTGTCCTAAGGCCCTGGAGAGGCATCCTGAAGTTCTTGAATATTCCATATGCACCCCCTATAAGTGGGGGGGCACATCAGAGCAGACCTACATCAGGGTGACCCATTTCTTCAAAGGTGGCATCATGCCTGTGTTGGTTACAACAGAACTAGGCTGTATGCACCTCCTGGGGCTGCCGTAACAAAGTGCCCCAAACTGGGTGGCCTGAACAACAGAAATGGTCTCAGAGTTCCAAAGGCCAGAAATCCAAAATCAAGATGCCAGTGGGGCTGTGCTCTCTCTGACCGGTCTAGGGACGAATCTGTTCCGTGTCAGCAATTCTTGCCGTCCCTTGGCTTGTAGAAGTGACACACACCAGTCTCTGCCTCCCCATCACATGGCGTCTCCCCTCCTGTGTCTGTCTCTCTCCTCCCCTCACAAGGACACCATCATGTTGGGCTAAGGGTCCACCTACTCTGATGTGATCTCACTTAACTTACTTAATTACATCTGTGATGACCCCGTTCCTTCGGAGGTGCCTGGAGAGACATGGATTCTGGGGAGACATTAGCCAGCCCTGTACACCGGTGACGCAGGGAAAGCAAATGCCTACAATTCATGCCGCTGGCTGGGAACGTAAAGGGCTTGTCAGGGGAAGGCGGTCAGCCTGTTGGGACCGGAGTCATGTCCGAAGGCAGCCGAGGCCTGGGGTCTGGGAGGGCCTGCAGGTGGGTGCTGGGTAGTAAAATGTTGCCCATGAACCGAGCCTGAGTCCTCGGCTTTCCCCAGATGGAAACCAAACCTGCCAGCCCTGTAGCTGATGGAATGTAAAGATGCAGCTCTGTATGCATGGGTGAGGGAGGAGCATGTCCTGCTTCACTGGGGGGGTCAGTGGCCTCCTTGCCATTGGGCTCTCCAGGTGTGCCTGGCACAGGCTCGTTTCAGGGGGGATAAAATCTACTTACTGCTTTTCTTCATGATTGGACCTCTTCCTAGATCCAGGGACCCAGACGATATGTTGCTCCCTGCTGTCCCAGAACTGATTTCACGAGCTGGGGCTTGAGAGTAATGCCATGGGCCTGAATGGAGGGGCTTTATAAGAAATAGCCCATGAACCACGCTGTGTCCACTGGAAGGATGTCATGGACACACTGTTCATTATAAGGCCCCTGGGAGAAATATCCTGTCTGGTCTTGGTACCAAGAACAGCTGTACTTCTGAGCAAGCTGGGTTGTTTCTGTCTGTAACGGACACTAATCAGGTAATAGCCCAGCTTTCCCCGTCTGCATTGCCTGCTCTAATTCCTAGATCCAGTTTGTACGAAGGGCATTCGGGAGCTGTTTCTAGCCTCTTTTCTGAATCCATTTCTGGTCCCCATCCTTTCACTTTTATACCACTCTTAAAACAGGCAAGACAATTTATTGGGAGGATTTGGGGTATTTATGGCTTCAAGAAGAGTGAAGTGCCCAGGACTCAGGATAGGAAGGAATCCGGCTGACTCTGGGGATGCTAGCAGCAAGAATTCATGGATCTTTCCATAAGATCCAGAGAATTCTTAGTCTTTGTGTCTGTCTGCTTGCCTTTCTAAACTCTTCATTATAGGCTGTCTGATTAGTGTAGTTAGGCTCTCTGGACAGTTACATACCGCAGCGAAAGAAGAATGACCAAGAACCCAGCTCAGCCTGGGGGGCAGGACCCCCAGAGAAGAGGCCCAGTTGGCAATCCAGAGGTGGCTCTGTTGGCTCTGTAATATTCCCTCCTGCACTGCCCAGCGTGTGCACACAACCTCCCATTTCCACAAAGATGCCCTCAGCAAACTCCGCCCAGTCAGCCTGCATGAGGTTGGGGTGTAGACACACTGCTTCCCCAGTGCAGGTTATCCAGCATTGTGTCCAACCATCCCAGCTACGAAAGTGGCCTCGATGGGCTGTTTTCCAAGCCCTCAATTCCAAGGTGGTGCCCGTTTCCCCCCAAGTTCTGTCTGCATCCTGTCCATCTATCCTAGGACATATGGTCTCCATGATAAAGGTAGAATCTCAAGGTTTAACAAGTTCCGAAGTGACACAATATCTACTCAAGCTTGATAAACACCATTATCAATTAACTGGAGGGAAAAAAGAGGGAAGGTAGAAATTATGATCACAACCATTTTCGAAGGGGAAATAAAAAAGGAAAAGGAAATAATTCAATCATCAGAACTTGAATTCCCACTTGAAGAACAAGAAGGGAATAGAGATGGAAGCTACAGTTCCTGGATGCTGCATCTGGTCTCAGGACCAGCAAGGACCTAGGCTGGCCGTTGTTCATTGCCCAGAGAAGAGAACCAAGCCTATGTTCTAGAAGGGTCTAGTCTCTTGGAGGGCCTGCTTGTATGGAGTGGCTGCAGTGTCCCACTAGTCAGTTGGGGGACATGTTGGTCCACGGCATGTCTCAGTGGCTCTAGGGTTTCCATTACCAGCCTCGGTGTATAGTGGCAAACCTACCCCTTTGATGGTCACCCCAAACAAAACCACCCACTTTCCCACCTCTTTTTTTAGTACAATGGTGGGCAAACAATGACCTGGACAAGATCTGGCCTGCCACCTGGTTTTGTAAATAAAGCTTCATTGAAACATTTGTTTCTTTCGACTGCTGCTGCCTTCCCACTGCGACAGCAGAATCGGGCAGTTGCGGCAGAGACCACACAGCCCTCAAAGTCTAAAATGTCTAGACCTTGTCTAGTACCTCAAGAGGCCTTCTGTGGCAGAAGCTCCCAGAATGGCGAATCTTTATCATCAAAATATTTTTTACAACTTTATTTAGGATGATCTTACCTTCAGAGAAGAGGGAAGGAAAACCCATGTTAGTATTTTCATGAACCGCAAATCATAAGATTAAAGGTTTTTAAAAAGCAAATGTAACTTTGCATAGCCAGGAAAAAGGGCAGGACCTCAAGAATGGTTTAATTTCATGTTACTAAACTTTGCTTTTTAATCATTGTTAATAATATTACAAATAGTATATCTAATAATAAGTAATTATAAATGCCTACTATGTGCATTCTAAGGAGATCATATATGATAGTTGTTTTAATCTTTGTAACAATTCTATGAAGTAGCATTTTTACCATTTTCATCAAAGTAGAAACTGAGGGACAAAGGGGCAATCACTGAGCAAAGGCCACAGAGCTGGTAAATGGCAGAATGAAGATGTGTGCTCAGGAGGTATAACTCCCGAATCCACTTTTAACCCAGATGCAAAGACTCTGCTTTCAAGGAGTGGATTTTAGGAATACACAAGCCAATGACAGGACAACTAGCTAGCCATAAGGAAAAAGAAAAATAGAAGTGGTTCCCTGGTCATTCCTTATGCCAAAATAATTTCCATCTGGAACAAAGCTTTAAATATTATTTAAATGTCCCCCAAATTGGATGCATATCTTAATCCTGGGGTGTCAGGCCCTTCTAAAGGGTGCAAAAAAAGTTTGTAAATGTGATGTAAATATTTGCACCCTTTCTCACTCTCCCTGGAAGTTTGCAGGCTTCATTCCAGCGCTTGGTGTTAATCTGGGTGGAGAGGAGCTGGATGGATTTATTAGAAAAGGCAGAGATGCGTAGCCGCATGCCGGCAGCGTGGGAGTGAGACCGACTCTAGGAGGCAGTTTGAGTTGGGGAGGATTTGGGGGCTTTTTGGAGAGTGAGACCAAAGATGAAGCCCAGTCACTGTGCTGAGTAGGACAGTGGGGACGGGGTGGGCAGCTAAGGCCACATTTAAACGTGCATTCCTGTGTTTGGGAACTCAGCCCCACCCCAGCTCCCAGCCTGAAGAAGACTTCTGGGGAGCCCCTGTGAGAAGGGCCTTCCTCAAGCACCTTACGGCAGAGAAGCAGCTTCTGCCGCATTACGCAGCTCTTTCAACAGGAAGCACTGCATACTGACTGGTTTCCTCGTCTGCCTCTCCTCTCCTGAGAGGAGGGCCTTTGTTCTGTTCTGCGCTCTTTTCTCAGTGTCTAGAACGGTGCTGAGCACCAGGAAGGCACAACAACCCCTTATCCGCCCTCATCAGTGATTCCACCCACTGCCCGAGCTGCCCTCAAACTCAGGTGGGCTGCCTCTCGTACGAGGCATCGCCTGTTCCCACCAGGAGGTTTCTGCGCGCAGGACAGGTGTAGGCAAAGCCGCAGTTACCATGGCCAGGATCCTCACCTGACACTAATCTGCTTGTCCAGGGTGCACCTGCGAGGATGTACTACTTGGCCTACTATGCAGGCGCATGCTTACACAGGTGTGAGCAATAAGCCGTTATTACCTGTGTTGCTGTATAAAGAGCTCCACCCAGTGCTCGGAGCAGAGGCTGGAGTGGAGGGAAGAGACGGGCTTGCTGCGTGCAGACTGCCCTGGAGGCAGACGGGATTCCAGTGCTCCACCGGCCACCCAGGAGAATAAAGCTTGGTTTAAACCCTTTAATGCACAATGATCTATTGTTATTTGGTCTCACCGAGTTCAGAATGAACTTGCCCGGAGCCACAATGCTCAGAAGCAATAAAGGGAAGATGGACTAAAACCATGTGAAGATAACCACTTCGAACCATGGACACGGGGAGCAGAAGCTGCCTCTGCAGCCGAGGCCAGCAGCTCCGCCTGCACACGGGAGGGCTTGCAGCTACATCCGGGTTCCTGGCTCCTCTCAGCCCTCCAGCTGCTCCACGCCTCCGTGGACGTCAGCCCGCCGTCAGGCCTCCCCTCTGCCTCCTGGGAAGGCTGACGTCATACCCCACCTGCCTCGGAGGAGAACGAAGCCCCGCCCCCACCCCCCGCAGACGCTCGTGCTCTACCCGCTGCCAACCCTGCCGTTCTCAGGCCGCCTTCAAGGCCTCTTTGTAGTCTTCCTCGTGGGGTCTCACAGGACCGGTACCTGCCAGACAGCACAAGTCCTTCCCGGTCCTTCCAAGGAGCTCGTTCTTTCCCGCCACCTCCTGGCAGGTGTAGCCACGGGAGGGAGAGCTGCTCCGGAGCTCCCTGTTTCTGATCTTTCTCCTGAATTCCTGTCTTCCTCCTGCAAAGGACCGTGCCTTCTCCCGAAAGCGAAGTCAGCACGGGAAACCCATTCTCTGTGCTGCGGCTGCCCAGGGCGGGCGGCTCGCTCCCAGCTCAGGGAGAGGGAGATGGGTTTCGGACGGCCTGCAGCCCTGGGCCCCTAATCCTGCAGGTCACGTGCCCCGTGGGGCTCTCCTGCCAACTCACTCGCCCTAATTTTAGCTGAGCATCCAGGTGTGTTCCATACCTCCTGGTAAAGTGCCTTGAATCCTTTGTGGAGAAGGCAGGCTATGAATTACAACAGCATAAACTTTAATTTTCTTAATATGCTTTTGAAACTGGGCAAGATTCGTTTACACAGGGTCTGTACACCATACTACGGTGACACCGATCCATTCTTTCACGGGATAAGCACTTTGATGTTCGTCATTTTAACTTACGAGGCCCGGATCTCACCTCCCCTGAGGTTTCTAGAAGAATGCCCTTCTCTTTGGATTGAAGATTTTATCACCCAGGCTCCTACCAAACCTGGGAGGAAAGACACAATGTGATTCTTATTCAAAGGGAGATGTTTCTCTCAGGAGTATTTACATTGGAAACATAGATCTTGTTTTGGCTCAAACACAAAGAATGATTTTCTGAATGTGAAGTTGAATGCTTGAAGCCCTTGTGGCTCAGCCTCTGAGTAACCAGCGCACGAGTAAATTGGATCCCATTTACTTCCTGCCTGGGACGAGTCCTGGGCATTTGACAAGGTGCCAGCTCATCTCTGTACCATAGTGACATGATTTATACAGGGTAGCCTAACCCCCCCCACCTCTCTGCCCCTCGGGCAGCAGGGCCAAGATGGGGGCCCACTGTCCTGAAGCCAGGAAGCCCAAATGCAAACCTGCACACATTTACCATCCCTCAACAACACAAGGTAAGTCATTGCTCCCATTTAGGAAAGTCTTAGAGAACTGCCTTCAAAGCCATAATCCGTTCTTTAGGATATTCTTGGTAATGGGCAGTCTATGTCTTTTGAGGATAGATTTTCTTTCTGTAAAAAGATCTTTTTGGGCAAATAATATCTTAGGTCTAAAGTTAAGATGAAAATGTAATAATAAAAATGCTAAAGCACTGTCATAAAACAGCTTTTCTCATTAATTGTAAACTCGATGGAGAAGCTGTGGGTAGGGAACTGGCGGGCTTCTCCGAGGCGGGGCACTTTGGTACCTGGATTGCTCAGTGCCTCATGTGGTCACACAGCCCCTAACTCCTCTCTCCTAATGGCACATAAGGACATCCTGACATTATTTCACCATCCACATTGTGAGGTTTGGGTAGTTGATGGTTTCTCTCTTCAACTCCTGGTGTAGTGAGGGATGTAAAACACTTTAATAGAGCATCTTTTTCAACTTGAATCCCTTTCCTTTCTCTGAGTCCCAGTGAACAAACACAGTAGGGCCAGTGGCGGGCTGGGGGAACACGCTGCCTGTCCCAAAGATGCTCCACAGGTGTGGACTGAAATGCACTGAGAAGTTGCAAAGCAGCAGGGAGGCACAGATGCTCATACAGGTCCTGTCCCTCTCACCCCCCATGGCTATCTAACCCCAGGCCATATTCAAAATACCACAGCCCAGCAGGGGACCACGGGGGGCAGAATGGGGCTCTGGGAGCACTAGAGGCACCCTTGTCCTGGGGGTTACCTTTTGGGGCAACAGCTTTTGCTGGATAGTTTGGTTGTTGGACGTCCCAGGAGGGGCAGGGAGGTCGCTGGCTGTAGCTATTTGCTGACTGGTGCAGACCCACTTCAGTCATTTTAGCCTGCCCGGCCGTCCTGGGGCGCTGCCGGCTGTGCACCGGCTTTTCTAACACACTCCCCTGACTCTTGTTTGCGTAGGTTCTTAGGGAAATCATGGGCCCTTTCTCTCTCCTCTGAATGGTTTCAGCTTGAGACCTAGTCTGGCTTCTCCTGGGATGCCTGCCGACAGGCGTTAATGAGCAGCTAGGCTGTGGCCACTCTAACTGGCTGTCCTCAGACAACTGGGAAACCTGGTTTGGAAGAGAATCAAATGCAAAGCATCCACGGGGTGAAAAGTTCCGAGAGACCCTTTCTGACCCCTGGGAGAAGGAGACCGGTTTCTGGAAAGTGAATTTTGTTGTGTCCTCACTTCCTCCACACCACCCTCCCGATTCCCCACCTACCATTATTTGCTCCACACTTTCTCCTTTTGACAAGAGTCTTCCTG
Organism: Manis pentadactyla; assembly: GCF_030020395.1. Taxonomy (NCBI): domain Eukaryota; kingdom Metazoa; phylum Chordata; class Mammalia; order Pholidota; family Manidae; genus Manis; species Manis pentadactyla. The sequence continues at coordinate 144,404,298 of NC_080025.1, read as the reverse complement.
CAACAGACCCCCACCCTACCCCACCCCCAGGTAAAAGGAGATGGGTTTTGGTAAATGCTGCTGTTTGCCATAAGCGATGTGAGAACAAAGACTTCAGGCCTGCAGCGTGCACTTCCCCACCCTTGTGTGAGAAATGATGATGGCATCTCTGATCTTTCCAGAAGGCTCGGGTGTGGGCTGAGCATTCTGTTTGCCCTCCATTGTGCTGCTGTTCATGTGGTGCTGCAGAAAAACGGGGTGACACTGTGTCCGAAATTGCTGTTTATTGCAGTTCCTGGAGGGGCATTAATATGTAAGCCCTGCACACAACAGATGCCTATAACCGTGAGCCAGTGAATCGCCCATCAGTGTCAGGGCGTTGGGGTCAGAAGGGATGACGACCAAGGGCGTGGCAGGTGCTCCCCTGCATCTCCGACATCCCTTCCTGCCCAAGACGGGCAAGAGCGACCATGAGTTCTTTACTGTGCGTCTGCGTGGCTGGAAGCACGACAGTGCTGAGGGTGCAGGGGGCCAGCAGCCCAGGCCCGGTGCCTCAGTGGGGAGGGCCGCTAGCCAGAGCTGCCTTCCTGGTGTGGGACTATGACGTGAGCTAAAGGAAAACCATTTAGGTCAGATTACTGAGAATCGGGGGCTCATTTCTAGCTGTGGTGAGCTGAGCCTATCCTGACAAATAAAGGCAGACTGGGAGCAAGTGGATGGATTGAAGCTGATGGAGGTTTTGGGTTGGCTTGTTTGCTTCCAGAGAGGAGAGACGAGCCTGCTTACAGGCCAGGAGGCAAGGGGCCGAGGAGGGGACGCTGCAGGTGCAGGGATGGGTGTGACCAGCCAGGGGCAGGAGCTTGTGTCCATCTCTGGGGCCAGCTTTTGTTCTCCATTAGCTGGGCTTTTGCCTTGAGGGGCACCTCCCATTTGTGCTCATGGTCCCAGTGAGGTCTTCTGTCCCCTAGACTTGTCATCAGTCCCCTCTGGATTGTTCAGAGAGCTATACCACTCAGTTTGTGAATGTCCTGTTTGCGCAGTGAAGCACGTTTCCTAGGGTAGCAAGGGGATCATGCCTTTCCTGGGCTCCTGTGGTGTGCAATGAGCTCTTGGTGATGGTGCAGTTCACGTCTGCAAGTGCAGAGCATGCATCTGCCTCATAGCAACCCTGCGAGGCAGCTGTTCATCCCTGACACAAGGTGAGTGGCTTGTTCCAGGTCATGTAACTCAGTGGTGACAGTCGACTTGTGTGAGCTGGTGTGCCCCAAACCCAGCGGGTGCTCAGCACTTTGACATACCACCACCTTCCTGAGGTCCCCTGGATTTTGCTCCTTAGAAGAATCCCGCTGTCCCTCTGAGCTCACTGAGTTCGGTCTCTCCTGTGTGTGTCTGGGCCTTACACACACGTCTGTACTTCATAGCGTGGTGTATGTCTGTACACTCTGTGGAAGAGCTAAGCCCCTTCAGCCATTGGGGGCATTCTTAGAAATGTTTCCTCACCTATTGCAGAGGTCGTGTCCAGCTCCGGAGATCCCGACAGGTGGCCCTCTGCTGCCGAGTCAGCACCTTCCTCTCTCCTGTGCCTCGCTTTCCTCCCCAAGCCCCTGACATTTGTCCCTGGGCAGTTTATTCCTTACCAGGTGCTGTGACAACCCATCCACCGGCTGCCACCCACCCTGTCTTAACAACATGAGTTACGTGAAGCCAGGGCATGAGTTACAGTTGGCTTAATTCACTTGGAATCAGCCCTTTTCCTTTGGGGAAGTGCCTGGCTTAGGGGGTCACTGCCCTTGGGGCGAATCGGGGACCTACATCCTGCCAACAGAATGTAAGAGGAACTCTGTGAGGGAACAGAAGAGAGGCCGCACGAGACCGGCTCCCTCTCCTTCCTCAGACCGGTGTGAGGACCTGGTTTCCAGAGCGGCGCCAGACGTCTGGTGAGCACGGCCACCACGCAGACTGTGGAGCAGGAAGCCAGGAGGTGGCGCTCTGCAGTCTGCACACTGAGCTCCTTATTTTAGATAATAAACGTCCTTGTATTGGAGTCTCTTTTGAAAGTTATATTTTCCTGTTAAGAGCCTTTTAGAGCATCCTGGTTTACACGTCTCCTTGGTGACGGAAGTATAATTTGTCCTGATGGCAATCAAGACAAAGCTGGAAGAGCGAGTCTGGAATATTCCAGGCAGAGGGCTGGGGGCGGGGGCAGAATTGCAGCACAGACAGACTTTATCCTCCCCCCGTGCTGTGAAGGGAAACGGAACAGGTCAAAGGGCAGGCTGGGGTGTGGCGGAGCAGCCAGGCGGAGGTCTGGAGACAGGAAATGCTCAGTGCAGATTAGCAAGAGCCACACTATATGTCAGTCCCCAGCTTTTCTCCTCCCAAACTCACCCTCAGTGTAGTAGATAAACAAGCTTATCAGGCCAACTTTAAACGGCCAGGTCTTAGTTAGGTCTGAGTTCCACCTTCCATAAATTCTTTTTCTCTGTTTTCTCCATACCACTTCTGCCACTTAGTTTCTTTATTTTTAAAAAAAATTTACTTTTGAAAAATTCCTATCCAGTGTTTGATGACTTGAGACACTCCAAACAGAGGGGCAGCCCCACTCTAGCCAGAGTCCCTGGGCAGCTGGCCGACTGGAACCAGCAAGCGGACGGAGGGATACCCATGTTCAATCTCTCCCACATTCAAGGCAAAATGTGTATGATGTGTGTCCTGTTTTACCTTTATATTTGAATCTGATTGCCCATAGAAAAATGTGCGGGGTGAGGCCCAGGTCCCCCAACAGCCCTGCCAGTTCAGCAAACCTGAGGTTTTTCTGGCTTTGTGATGGAGTGGCCACTAGGGGGCGAGATAGCCTCATGTTCTGAGCCTCAGGCTGGGCGCAGGTGGGTCCCTCTCCACAGAGGCAGGGCCCGGGTCTCTGCCTGGCTGTTCCTGCTGGGATGTTCACCTTCACATGTATTCTGCAAACAGATGAAAGCTGCTTCAGAGCAGACAGGTGGACCTCATACCTGACCAGCCGACCATGCATTTTAAAGAGGAGCTGTTCCCCACTGCAAACATCCATCCAGACAGTATCAGTGAGAATGCTGGGTGCCAGGCACAGGGCCTCCAGTGGCAGTAATGTTCCGGGGACGGGAGAAGGTGAGAAATACCTAGCATGTGTACAAAGAAAAACAAGGGTAAATGGGTCAGGGTTGGGGGTGCTCTGTGGAGGGCCATTAGGAAAGGGGTGTGAAGGCCCTTGAATGGGGCTGGGATGGAGCCAGGAGGTGGCTGAGTGGGGCAGGGCCTGCCTGGCGAGGGAAAAGCAGAGCAGATGTCCTGAGCTGGGGCAACGACTGAGCCTTCAGAGAGCAGGTCAGTGTGGCTAGACCAGAGCAAGAGGGAAGGGCAGTGAGGGCAGGCAGGAGGGGGGGCCTTCAGGCCAGGCCGGGATTCCAGGTGTTCACTGAGTGATCCGGAAGCCATTGGCAGGCGTCCCGGAGGGAGCCACTTGCGTTCCGTAGGGGTTAGTCTGGCAACTGTGCAGCAAGATGATCAGGGTGGAAGTGGGAGGACCAGCCAGGGCCCTTGGAGTAGACCCGGAGATCAGTTATGGGGTTTCCCACCTCCTTAGAGACTTCCTGGAGACGTGCCTCCTCTAGGGAGCCTCAGCAGTGACATCACGCCTGTGCTTGAGCCATCTGCCAGAGCTCTGAAATGCGACCGGTATTCTGAGTGTCTGTGCGGCCTGTGTTCCCTTGTGAGACGCGTCTGTTACCTTCTGTCTCGGGAAATCGTGTGCGTAAGGTTTTGTGTGCTTCCCTCCTGCTCTACCCCCTCTTCCAGGTCCTCTCTGGTGCCACTCAGAGCCTTAAGCAACACAGGCCCCCATGGCCTCAGACTGTCCCCCTCCCGGGGAGAGCACCAAGGGCCGGGCTAGGGTGCATCTGGGTGCAGGGCGGAAAGCCCCTTGCAGCCTGCACCACAGGGCCGGCCCTCAGTGCCACTCAAGGGGAGCTGGGGACCCTGGAGCTCCCTTCTCTGTCCTCTTCCTCTTGTGGGGCGGAGGCTCTCAGAGCTGAGGCACCTTCTGACCCTCAGGCTGCAACCCGCTTTCAGGGAAAGTCCGTGAGGGAGTGTGCTCTAGGGGACTAAGACGCGCATTCTGGAAGTTAAAGGCTCCATACCTCAGGGATAGTCAGCACATTTAGCATATAACTGAGAAGGAGTTTCTAGCACCAGAACCCAAAGCGACAGATGCATGTTTTAGAAGCAGTTCTCCAGAACCCCACAGTCACGTGGTGATGGCACTCAGGGGCTGAGACAGCGTGGCATTTCGCCAGCTGGCCCCCACTGAGCAAGAAATGGCATCTTGTCCTATGTGGGTGGCAGCCCACACCAAGGGGCTGCTACTGAGGGAAGTCGGTCCCGCTGGGCCTGGGACATTCTCTTTGTCCTACTGGGAAAAACAAGCATTGAAAATCACTGCCCTAGACAGTTACCTACCCTGATTACACTGAGCTCCTCTAGTTTATGACCACAGTGTCTGTAGGACAGGCGGAAAGGAAAAGGTGGCGAACGTACCCTGGGACCCAGTGAAAGAAACATCCGGCCCCGGGGCATTAAATGAAACCGCGAAGCTTCATCTCAGCTGCGGTGTGAAGCTTTCTGACTGCAGTCCACAGCAAGAAATACACTTTCTGTTGTAATCCAACACATACATGTAGGTGACTAAAAGCCACTTCTCGTGAAACAGTATTTCCCCTGGCCTGTGAATTCTATTTTCAGTCTGCTTCACATTTGTTTGAAAAGTGTGCTTTATCTGACCCGCACAGTTAGTCTTTAATGGGGTGGGGAGGGGAGACTGCAGTTCGGAAAATACCACCCTAGATGGTAATAAACAGCAGGATGGGTTTGGAATGCCTGGGAAGCGAGTCTGGCTGGGAACTTCTAGGGCAGAGAGTCAGTGGGGTGGAAAGAGGTGCTGGTGTTTTGCCAGAGATACGGAATGGCAGATGTCCGAGCTATCTGTTTCTAAGGCCGGCTCACAGCCATGACCGAGGGCACGTGTGTTTTAAGCACTTAAACAAATTCAATTTTCTGTTGCTGTTCATAGTTAAATTGAAATCCACCACGGATGGCTGTGATCCCAGAGTAGGTTAATGACATCTCAGTTCTCTAAAGCCAACTCCTTGTCTGTGTGTTGTACCAAAGGATGCAGGGAGAGCTGTTGGAAGTTCGCAGAGGCTTTCCAGAGTTTGTTTAACTAGTAAAACTTCTGGTCCTTTCACACCATCTCTGTTTTGGATCACAGACAGCTCTTCCTTTCTCTCTGAGCAACTTGAATTTATTTTTCAAATAAAAGTCTGTTTTCCCATGGAATGCCAAAGGTTTTGTACTGTGAGTGAAGAACGAACTTGGGTTTCTTAGATTTTAGAGTGTCCGGGTCTTGGGCTCACATGCCAAGGGCTGCCCAGTGCCAAGACCCCGCTGCCTCGGCCTGCCCACAGAACCAGCCAACGCCAGGCAGCCTGACAGCTCGTGAACACTGGGAGGACCTAGTGCACCTAATACCCAGCGGGGTGGACGCGCGTGGCTGGGTCTGGAACTCAGGGCAGTTGCTCAGCAGATGCTTGGTGCTGACCGTCTCTGTCTCCTCTCGAGGGAGCCGTCATGTGACATGTCAGTCCGGCCCTACCGGTAAGACAGAAGCACTCTGCATATTTAAATGTAATGGCTACAGGCAGACCTTGGTTTGCAGCGCTTTGCAGATGCTGTGGCTTTTAAAGGACTGTGGCAGCCCTGGGTCCAGCAATTTTTCCAACAGCATTTGCTCACTTTATGTCTCTTGCGCCATTTTTCCAACAGCATTTGCTCACTTTATGTCTCTGTGTCCCGTTTTGGTAATTTTCACAATATTTCAAACCTTTTGCTGATTCTGTTGGTTACGATGGCCTGTGATCAGTGATCTTTGATGATATTATTGTCACTGTTATGGGCGCCATGAACCACTAAGACAGCAGACTTAATTGATAAATGCCGTGTGCCCTAACTGCCCCACGGGTCATCTCCCTCTCCCACCTCCCCCGCGGGCCTCCCAGTTCCCTGAGACGCAGTAATACTGAAGTTAGTCCAGTGAATAATCCTATGGTGCCCTCTAAGCATTCCAGCAAAAGGAAGAGTTGCATGTTTCTCACTTTAAATCAAAAGCTAGAAGGGACTGAGCTTAGTGACAAAGGCGTGTCGAAAGCTCAGATGGGCCAAAATAATTTGCCTGGCTTTCCTGTGATTCTGGCTTTGTGCGGTGGTCTGGGGCCCACGGCGTCTTTGAGGTGCTGGCATGTGGTTACAAAGGCAAGAGAGGAGCCGAGAATCCCAGTGAGAGTCAGGGAGGCAAAGCGGGACGCCTTAGGGAGATCGCCGCCCTGGGAGACTGGTGAAGGGGCGAGTGCAGCCCGGGGGCGGCACGCAGGTAGCCCGTGCTGGGCAGGAGCCAGACGGGAGCCATGCTGGTCGGCCTGGCAGCCTGGGGCCCGATGGGCTGCAGCCGCAGCCGGAGGTGCTGCCCAAGGCCTCTCTGCCCCAGCCGGGAGCCAGCTGAGAAGGCAGCCAGGTGGCAGGCAGCCCTCTGTGTGCCAGCAGAGCAGGGGACTGGTGAGGAGTGGAAGCGAGACCCACCGGCAAGGTGCCAGCCCCAGGGCACGCTGCTGGGCCGCTGCCGGTACAGGTGCCATGCCTGCATCTGGGAGGCAGTGTGGGTCCATGCAGGCGACCCGGCAGCACTGCGGTGCCAGGAAGCAGGGAGGTTCCTAGTGAAACTTGGTGGCCCCTCCATTAGAAGGAGTGGCTCTGGGGAGGAGAGGACATGCTGGGTAGTGGGTCCTCTGAGGGGACCCCACGTCAGAGGCCCCTCAGGAGGCAGTTGGCAACCCCTGATGCTGAGGCAGGACCTCCCAGAAAGACACCCTAAAACTCTCCCCGCCCACCCCGTGCTGGGACGGGCAGCTGCAGGCCCTGTCAGATTGCTCACCGTCACTGTCCACAACTCCAGCGGCCTCACCCTCTCCCCTGGCCTCTGGGGCCTGGTTTCTTTCTTCCCCACATTTTCTTTCACATAAATCAGTTCATCTTTGGACTCTTCGTCCACGTGGCCCTGCCCTCCCCTTGGTGGACCCAGGGAAGCGCCAAGGGGCTCAGCTGCACAGTTAGGCAGGACCAGCATGGGGTGGAGGCTGGGCTGTTCCTGACACAGGCCGGGGTACCAGGCTGGCCCCCCTGCACCCAGGGACCCCACTCCTCCCTGAAGGCACGACGGGCCCCTGGAGCAGCTCTTGGCTTATTGTATTACTTGTATTACAAAGGCAAGAGAATGTTACTCAGCCGTTAGACCAAAAAGTCTAAACATGGGGGTGAGAGCTGAACCGGGTCTCGAGGTTTGGGGCCCCGTGGGGCTCTCTGGGTGCCTGGCAGATGAGGCAAGTAGGGGGTCTTTTAAAGCAGGAGCCAGCAAACTTCTGTACAAGGCCAGATGGTAAGTGGTTCGCTCCTTAGGGGCCACCTGGTCTCTGTTCTAGCTACTCGGCGGCAGACCAAATGTGAGCCGTGTTCCGATAAGTCTTTATTTACAAAAGCAGGCCGCTGGCAGGATTGGGGCCCCTTGTTTTAAAGCATGAATCATCCCCTTTTCAACCGCTACTCCCTTCCCCGCACGCGCAGGTGGGGAATCCGAAGCCTTGCCGCTTCCTCCACACCCGAGCCCTTGGCTGGTCCTGGCTCTGCCCCGACCGAGCCCGCCTGGCCTCCTACACTGCCGGTCCTGGAGATGCCAGGTCGTCCCACCTCCAGGCTTCGCGCGAAACATCCTGGTGACCGGAGCCGCACTGTGCCTCCGACTCCCCAGAGTGAGGGCCGCGTCCCGGGCTGCTGGCTGAACCACCCGCAGAGAGCCACCTGGCATGCGGTCTTGCCCCTCCCGAGCCAGCCCGCGCCCACCGGTCTCTGCGGCCACCCGGATCCGGAGCTCTGGAGGCCTTGCTGGGTGCCCGCTGCCGCTCCACTTCATCCGGGGCCAGTCCCGCCTCCCTTTCAGTGTCACACGTGGCGATCCCGTGGGCGTCTTGCAGGTCAGATTCCCTCTGGGGTCTGCCTGCCCGGCCTGGCAGCGACTCTGACAGCTGCCGGGGTGAGCAGGCCGCGGGGCGAGCGGACGCCCAGCTCCCCCTCGGGGCTGCTCAGGAAAGCCGTAGCAGGAGCCCTGGCGCTGTCCCCCAGATGTTGCCAGCGTCCAGAGTTGCGTGAGTGTCGCCCTGTGCCTGGCTGCACAGGGTGTGCCTGGGCGCGCGTCCTCAGCCCTCCCCTGGGCCGCCCTGGGCCCCGCCTCGCCAGCCGGCTGGAGCCTCCAGGGTCGGGGCAGCTGGTGAGCTCTGAATCCTGGGGCCCAGCAGACTTCAGGAAAACGTGACTCATCTTGCCTGCCCACAAAGAAAGGAAAAGTATGCATGGCATCCAAGTTTCCTGAAAAGTTCAGCCAGCGCACAGCAGAGGTATGTGGCCTGGCACCCGGCGGCGCCCCTGGGGGAGCGCCCTCTGGCGGCCGCCATGCAGATGTGGCTGGAAGGTGCCAGTAGGCTGGGCTGCAAGGTTATTTTTGTGATCATAAGGGCACAGTTACTCTCACTGGGAGAAGCCAAGGAAAAACTTCCAGAAGAATCTCCTTCCCCGCAGCAATTGTGGATCCCCCTAGTCCCCTAGGGCCTGCTTGGGTAGGGATGAGAGAGTGAACGGAGATGCTAACGCGTGCCGCCTTCTCTCCCTGCCACTCACTTTCTTTCTTAATCCCTTTTTAAACGTAACATTTTATTTTGACAATTTCAAATTTCCAGAAAAGTTGCAAAAATAGTACAAAGAATTCTCAGATTCCCTTCATCCATATTCCCCTACATTAACAGTTAAGCACATTGACTTATATCCCCCCTCTCTCCATCCATACTTATTTCTGTGTGTGTATTTATATGAAACCTGAGCCATCAAGAATGAGCTGTAGACATATTGTCCCTTTGCCCTTAAATACTTCAGTGTATGTTTCATAAAAACAAGGACATTCTCATAACTACAGTTTAATTATCAAAATCAGGAAAAATTAACTTTAACACAATAGTCCTAGCTAGGCTACAGACTTGATCCCCAGTTCACAAATCGCCTCACATCACTGTGGGGAAGAGGAAGCCCTGATGGGCACAGCCTCTCTTCTGCCACAGCCTCCTTCGCCACGACCTCGAGGCCTTTGCCACGGTGTGCCAGTTCCTGCGTGGACGTGCTTCCCTCGGGGTTCGCCTGCCTGGCATTGCCCCGTGAACAGATTCGGGTTTGCTGGCGGGGCAGGGGACGCGCGGCCGCCGTCCTGTCCTGACATCCCACTGGGAGCATGTGATGTCACTCTGACCCCTTCCTGGTGATGCTGATGCCTTGGTTAAGGGAGTCTATCACATGCTAGTTTTAATATCTGTTGATTATTCTTACCTCAACCACTACTATGGTGGTTGCCAAAAGGTGATTTGCTGAGTTGATCACCAATTCTATGTTGATTGGTGAGATTCTACTAAGGAGGAAATTTTTGTCTTCTCTGTATGGATGGATAGATGGATGGATGGATGGGTGGATGGATGGGTGGGTGGATGGATGGATGGGTGGGTGGATGGATGAATGGGTGGGTGGATATACTCACGGATTCACATTTTATTCCACAATGGATTTGGGTTTGTCTTGGTCATAATTTGGTGCTCAGATTGCCCCGGCTGTGGCAGCAGGAGCCCCTCCAGGCTGATCCTGTGTCCCAGGACTGTCCCCATTATGTTGTAAGCCGTTCCTTACTTCCTGGTGTAACAAAATGTTCCAGCCTTATCGTGGCCTTTCCTTGCCCCAGTCCTGGAATCCACCATTTCTCCAAAGTGCCTTGGTTACTTTTAGTGGCAAATGAAACTAAGAAATAAGATCTAGGTGCTGGGTGTGCCCGTGGCGGCTGGGGTGCCATTGCTTCTAGGCGCGCTCAGCTGACACACTGGAAATAAGCATACATATAGGGGAGCATTGGGAGAAAATAAAGAAGGTACATCCACACCGTGGAGTATCGTGTAGCTGTAAAAATGCAAAGATGGTATCTTTCAGCCAATATGGCAAGAGACATGAACAGACAATTCCCAAGAGACATGAAAATGGCCCTTAGACAGTAGCATTAAGCACTTAGCCATTAGTAGAAAGCCTTTCCCTAAATTTAGACTGTGGGAGAATTCACCTACATTTTCCTCTAGCGTGTATATGACTTGACTTCACTTGTTTTTGTGTGTGCGGTGAACTACACATAACCACTCTTAAGTTCACAGTTCAGGGGCATTACACACATTCATGGTGCTGTGCCTGCCTGTCACTCTGCATACCATTCTGAAGGTCCATGCATGTGGTAGCCTGTGTCTCTGCCTCATTTTATGGCTGAAAACTCTGCTTTTGTGTGGAGAGCCCACATTTTGGATGTCCATTCATCTGTGGGTGGGTACACCTGCATCATGTCCACCTTTGGCTGTTATAAACAGTGCTGTTGCAGATGCTCATGTTCACATTTTTGTTTGAACACCTGTTCTCAGTTCTTTTGGGTAGATACCCAGGAGTGGCATTTCTGCATTACTTGGTGATTCTGTTTAACTGGAGGAGCAGCCAGCCAGATTCCACAGTGGCTGCACCATCCTGCCTTCCCACCGGCAGTGTAGCAGGATTCCAGGTTTCCCAGCATTCCTCATTGTCAGTGTGACTGCCGTCCAAGTGGACGTGAAGTGGTGTCTCACTGTGGCCTTGACTTGCTGTTCCTTAATGGCGCTGAGCATCTTCTCAGTCCCTATTGGCCAGTTGTGTGTCTTCTTTGGCAAAATGTTTATTTGCTTTTTAATTGGACTGTCTTTTTGTTGTTGAGTTGTAGAAGTTTGTTATATGTCCTGGATACTAGACCCTTATCAGATATTGGTTTTCAGATCTTATCTTTGTGTGGCTTGTCTTTTCACTCCCTTAACAGTGTGCTTTGATATGCAGAAATTTTAAGTTTCAATGGCAGCAGCTTTTGATGACCAAATACATCTTCATGTGTTGTTCCTTAGACATGGCCTATGTAGATGCTTAGACTTGCTGAATGAAGGATGGAACCTGGGGAGGGGGTACTGTGGCCACAGCTCAGAGCTTCCGAGCAACGACTCTCCTGGGAGGGTCAGGACAGGCTGGCGGCAGAGGGGACCGCCTCACTGTCGCTCGCCACATTGTGAAAGGCTGGCTCAGGGTCTAGCCATCCCTTCCCAGCCTCTGGGGAGGGGAGAGAAAGAAAGAAAATTCTCTGGACTGTCCGTCTCCAAGTTTCATCTTCTGACTGTGAGCAGTTCTCTTGCTTGCTGGCTTCCCATTGGTTTCCTTTCAGCATTTCCCCCTGATGGAGACTTCTCCAAGGATGCTCCCCTTCTAGCTCATAGGTCTCTGAGGAGAACCTTCCACCCCCTTCCTCACCCTCTGCTCCTCTGAGGACCTTCAACGAGCCCACGTCATCCCCTGGCCCCTCCATCCAAACCCAGAGGAGCCTTTTAAAATTATATCTACATTCAGCTCTGTGGTGGCGCACCAGCAGATAATGGGCTCTCTCTTCCCCACGCCATCCCACCTCCCTTCTGCCTTCTACTTTTTAAAACAAATTAACCTTTTCTTTTTATCACCCCCTAAAGAGTCTTCTTAGACATTTCTTCTAACCACACCCTGCGATTTTAATAAATCAGATGTGCTGTGTTTAGGTACTGTGCATACACTGTGCTTTATAGACAGAGTAAGAGCCACGGTCCGCCTCAGAGGTCGTGTCCCTCTGCCTTGAGGGGATGCCTCCAGCAGGGAGGAATTTGAGGTGAGTGATACCAGTGAGAATAGTAACACCTACTTAATTTAGGGTAAGATCAGTTGGACTTAGTGAACAATCTGAATTCTAGAATACTATTTTGTATTTTGTCAGCATCAGGAAATGGACCAGCCACATAGGTTAACTCTGTAGGTGTCTGAAACTTAAACCATTAAGCATCAAGTATGCATTTTTTTTCTTTTGGTGTCATTAATCTACAATTGGATGAAAGACATTATGTTTACTAGGCTCCCCCCTTTACCAGGTCCCCCCCACATACCCCTTCACAGTCACTGTCCATCAGTGTAGTAAGATGCTGTAAAATCACTATCAAGTATGCATCTTTTTAAGCATTAGATGCATTATATGCTTTGCAGTTTTCTTCTCCAAAAGATACTAAATGTAATTTCCCTCCTCAAAGATGATTTAGGGTCCTTGCTGGATCGATGCACATTGACACCTCCAGCCGCTGTGGTGGGAAGACCCAGATCGCTATCACAGAGGACCCCGGACTACTCCCCTTGACCCTTCCCGTCCCCCTCCTGTTGCTCCCTGGCGGCCACTGTTCCTGCCCACATGGCAGCTACCCCTGCTCCCATCACACGTGCTGCTTAGAAACCAGCCTTCTGTGTGTGGTTGTGTCTTAAAAAGAGTAAATTATTCATTAATTATAATAGTAAATTATTAGGAAAGTCCTTTGTCTCCTTATTCAAGAAATAACATGCTTGGGCTTCGAGTGTCCGAGCTGACGAGCAGGGTTTAGTCCTGTTCCTTCTGACCTGCAGCTGAGGTCTGGAGCAGGGACGGCGTGTATGCGGTACTCCAGGCACAAGTCCGAGCACCTGCCCTGCCAGGCCAGGGCTGTGCCTCCCGCCCTTCCCCCAGTGTAGAGCTCAGGTGCCGGCCCTGGGTGGGCAGGGGAGGAGGTGCCTTTCCGTATGGGAGGCTCTGCTGTCACCTTCCCGCTGTGCCCTTGAGGCACGCAGCTGCAGCGTCAGAGCCAGGGGTTTCTTTGGAAGCTGCTTTGAGGTACCGTCGATGCTGTCTGCTTATAACACGCTCTGCAGCTTGCAGGATACTCATGCTTTTCTATTTCATTTGATTTCCTTAAAACCCCTGTGAAACAGGCTCAGGCCGTATTAGATCTCTTTTATGGGGAAATGGGGGAGAATAAACTAAATGACTCGAAATTGCACGCTGACAGCTGAACCTGTCCATGTTGCTGTAAGGTGCTTTGCTTGACCTAAGTGTTTCAAACCTTCGTGTTTATCAGCTTGTTTCATAATATACTTCCCTATTCAGAAGGAACAGATCAAAGGCAAGCTTCTGCTCAGGCCTTGGATTCTAAATTAATTTCTGAACAAAGGAAGTGCAGAAGTAGTGGGAGTCCTCCTTCAGGGTCCCGGGTTCCGAGAAATGGAAACCGTGCCTGGTCGCCTGCGAGGCGAGGGTCCAAGTGGACCACACTCGGGCGTCCTGCCAAGTCTGTGAGTCACGGAAGCCTTAACCCTTGCCGAGGGTTCAGCACGTTGCTCTTTCGCTTCCTGCTTTCCACGACATGACCTAGAGAAAAGAGCTGACCAGAAAGTCCAGATCTTGGCCTCTAGTTGACAATCTAGTTTTTGAAAGCCATTGCTCTTTGGCCCTTGAGCCCGGGACTCACCCTCAGGGATGCTCTTAAAGTCAACTTAGGATCATGTCTCCTCAACTCTTTCTGCTGCCTTCAGAGTCCTTGACCTGCCCTGGAGGTCCCCAGGGGCTGCAGGGGCCATGAGAAAGGGTTAAATAAGGCTCCCCTGGGGGCATGTGGTGCCCCTTTAAGATTTTAGAATATCTAGGGGTCTCCTACCTTTGGGGTGCTGCACTTGGCATGCTGAAATAGTCATCACCATTGTTTTCACTTTCTCTGTACTCTTCTGTGTTTTTATCACTAAGATGCCCCTATATCCCTGGGTTTAGATGTCCCCGGTAAGCGTTGAACTGTTCAAGCTAAGGTGGTTTATCTTTGCCAGAAATATCACCCTCTTGTCACTCAAATGAGTCTCTGAGCTCCAGGTCCCAGGCGAGCCACGAGGCTGTGCATGACCGAGTGTGCTGGTGACGTGGAGGAGCCGGCATGGGTGCCTGAGTCAGGGCAGGGTCACCCGTCAGAGCCGCAGGGTCACAAACAGCTCTGGGGAAGGGACACGGGAGCCCCGATGAGGTGACACTGTGATCTCGGAGCCAAGCGCTGCCGTGACCTTTAGAACATGAAATATGACACGGTATTTTGCAGCCAGCAGGAGTGTGCTGGCAACGCCACTGACTTGTGTGGCCACTGCACTCCGAGGGGCCTCCTGCTTGCAGCCCCTCAGGGACATGGCCACGGGCTGTCACGGGATTCTCGAAGGTTTTGCAGTACATTTTCCCCTGCAGTGTCTTCACTCACTTTTCCAAATCCTGACAGAGAAGTGACAGCCTGGGGTCCTAAATGCCCCTGGATGGGGGACCAGTGGATCCTGCATCTGACCCCAGCCCTGCCCCTGGCCTCCCCACAGTTCTGAGCAAATTTTGCTTCTCCAAACCTCCACTTCCTTTTATTTCTCTCACCGAGAGGGTCGCCGGCCTGCCCCCCAGGCGCTGGAGAAGCGCAGAGGAGGGAGGGTGGGGAGGTGGGGGAAGGCGCTGCCAATGCGGTGGCTCCCCTGGTGCCCGGGCCTGGTTGAGGGGTGCACATGGATGTGGCATAAGGACTGTCTCCCCACCCCTCTGGTGCTTCATTTGTTCAGGCCCCTCACCACCATTTTGGTGACCTGTTTGTGGCTGCACACATGACATGTGGCTGCAGTGGTGGGGTTTTGGGCCTTTAAAGCATGTTGGTAGCACTGGAAGTCCAGCGGTGGGGTGGGCTTCATGGGAGGCGACTCCGGGTCCTGGGCCCCCGACGGCAGGAGGGGGCCTGTCTCCATGACCGCCTGGCCAGTGGGGGCCCTCTGCTCTGGGGCTCTCCGCTGCAGTGTTTGTTTTTTGGGGTGGAGGGGTAGGGGGACAAACGGGCTGGGCAGCAACCGTGGTGCCGGCCACAGGGGCACCATGTCCCTGGGGGGGGGCCACAGCTGAAAGCCTGGACTAGCCCCAGGTTACTGGGACAGTAGGTACCCTCTGTCCTGGCACTTTCCCCAGGCTGCAGGGACAGGGCCTGCCAGGTCAGCAGCTGAGAATTTCCAGAGAATGAGCTGGTTTCCCCGGGTTTGGGGGTCCCTGGCCAGCCACCATACATCAGGACTCCAGGGGCCTGTCAGTGCTCATAGCAGGACATGCAGGGTGCCCTGGCGGGGCAGCCAAGGGCTCCTGTCCCCAGGCATCCCGAAGCAGGCCCCTGTTCTCCTAGTCGGTCTGCTGCCCCGCCGTCCCCTTTTCTGCCTCTCCTCCTCCGTCTGTTAGACAGTCACCCTGGCACCTGGCTTTTGAGCGCTTTACAGTATCCAGATGTGCGGAGGCCAGCCCACCTGGTAAAGCCAAACGTTAGGGCACTGGACCCATTCCCCATCGTCAGGCTGTGGCCCTGCCCTCGGCAGATGGCACTGGGCCCCCAGCCTGCAGAGGGCAGGGCAGCCATCAGTCCACCTCCCCGGCTCCAGGGCTGTCAGCAGTGCACCCCTGGGTCCAGGTGTGCTGCCCCCAGGGTGGCCGGCGAGTGGGGCGCCACCTGTTTTGGCCCCTGGTCTACCTCGATGCTCATTCCCGAAGGTCTGCCTCTGTTTCTCCCACCGGTGAGGTAGGGCTGTCGGGGAGCTTTCAGTCTGTCTGGGGAGAGAAGAAACACACAGCAGGGGCCCAGCGCCCAGCAGGAAGTGTTTCCGGGAAGGACTCTTCAGTGCCATTTTCTTTTCCTAGTTGTCAAGTGTAGGTGTATAGTTGAAGGGCTAGCGGTGCAGCTACGGTGCCCCAGCGCAGCCGGGAAGAACGCGGTTTGAACACCCGTGATCCCCCCGCCCCAAACCTTGGAGGACTCCCAGGGTGGAGGTGCAGGAGCCTTGCTCCCACAGCTGGGGACAGTGCCGAGGCGGAAGGGCGTCTGCCGCCCTAGCCGCCTGGTCCTCTGCTGGCTGGTGACCCCAACCAGGAGACTGATTTGTAAAGTTGGATCCCAGGATGCTTGTGGCCCTTTAAAAATATTCATAAAATAAGTTCCATCTTGGGAGCCACACTAGTTCCTTTTTTCTCAGCCCTCCCGTTAAAAAAAAATCCCCAAGCATGGAAAACCTTCCTTCAGAACACATCCTGCTCACCGAATGATGGTTGCATGAGGGGCTTTCTCCTCTGGCTCATTTGGGACGATCAGCTGGTGGACATGGTGCAGAAGGGAACGTCTGACGCAGTTGTGAGTGCACATCGCTCCCCAGCCCATCAGATGCCCGTGCTGAGGAAAGGGTCCTCGCTGCTGTAACCTGCAGAGTGGATGTGTCCCCTCTCCCAGGGCATCAGCATTTGTCTCTAATTATGGAATACAAAGTGTCCCTGGTTTAAGGAATTTTAGGCATGTGTCAGTTGAACAGGAGGACCGTGGTGGTGAGAGAGCCCACTGTTAAATTTTCAGGAATTTTGTGAGTCCGTCTGGCCACAGGGGTACACTGAAGTGCACCGTGGCTGTGGTATTTACCCCGCAGGAAGTGGCACCCCCAGAGTCGGCCCTCCTTCTGCCCACCTCCCGAGAGCTGCCGTTGACGGCAGTCCAGCACACTCCTGCCGTCTGGCAACACCAGCAGCCTGTTCTGCTCTTGGGTACAGCTGACCTGGGGAGAGCATTTTGAGTGAGGCCAGAAGTACACGCTGGCATGGTCGGGTCCCTTTGGGGCACTTGTGTCCACCATCAAGGTTGTCATGCTGTAGTCACCAAGCTTCTCTGAAAGCCGCACCTGACCCTGCTCCCCACCTCCTTGTGCACAGAGCTTTCCAGAACCCACCCTGTGGGACAGAAGACTGTGCTGGGCCAAAAACAACTTTTTGCTGAATCAGGCCAACTCCATCTCTTTTTAGAGTAATCTGCTAGGATCCCAGTAACAGAACAGTGACCCCTAATGATGTAGGTGATTCTCCTCTTCACTCTGTCTAGCCTGCTGTATCCTTAACACCCCTCTGCAGAGGCACCAGAGGCTCCTACTGAGTTCAGAGTCTGGAGCCCTGAGCAGGGCGGCAACAGTGAGTTCTGGCCGTGGGGCATCTCCCCGGCTCTCTGCTCAGCACCCTGGAAGGGTGAGGGGAGGCAGGCAGGTCTGCTGTGTGTTTCCAAAGCACGGCACACCTTGTCAGGTCAGCCTGTCGTAGGCTCCCTGCTCAGCTGCTCCATGTTACAAGGTGGACAGTGAAGGGAATCAAGACTTTCAAACATGGTTTACTCTTTTGCTTTTAAATTCCCCAGCCCGAAGATCAAAAGTCACAAGTGAGAGTGGAGAGAGGTACTTGCCAGATCACTCCAGTCCCCAGTGGTCCTCTGCGCCCTGTACGATTCCCCCAGCGCATCGTGCAGACATTTGCCTTATTGTTGGTGAATTTTTCTCTGCATGTGTATGAGAAAGTCTGGTGCAGTGGGAAGATGTGAGTGTTGAAGTCACATCAAGGAGGGTTCGGTCCATGTTCTCCCAACTTGCTAGCTGTGTGATCCTGGTCAGGCTGCTTCTCTGACTCTCAGTTAGTCATCGTTAAATAAAACAGTGTGAGTAATGCCTGCCTCATAGGTTTGCTGGAAGGATGAAATAAAATAATAATTGTGAGGGGACCAACCCCCCAGCTGGCACTCAGCAAGTGGGATCTTCTTGTTTTACTAATTAAAATTCAGTTCTTAGAGGACAAGTATGTCTTTGAATGATTCAAAGTACTAATCCCCTCTGTCAAGAGCTGTCCTGTACATTTGATGGGGTTTAATGACTCCATGAGTGAATGACCGTAAACTGAGTACAGAACCACCAGCCGTGCTATGTTGCTGCTCATTTTCCACACAAATGTAAGTTCATTCACTTTTCGTCGTTTTTTTTAAACTTTGAAATTTTTATCTCTTTCTACCTACTTTTTATGTAGCACAAGAATATTCTATTGGCTTGGACAAAAACTTTTCATTTTCCTGTTAAGCACATATTCCCCTTTCTTCATAAAACACATATTTAGTGGTCCTTTCCTAAAGAAGTTCTGCCTTGTTTGATTTTAAATCAGGAGAACATTTCACTTTATTTCAGGAACTGAATTGATTTTTTAAAAAAAAAGAAATCTAAATGTGAAACTGCAAAACCTGCCCACTTAGTCTTTTTCAAAGTTTAATCTCAGGAAGTTTGGGCCACTGTATTTAACAACAGAGGTGATCTCCTGGCACCCGGAGGGACCCGGCTGGAGGTGGATTTTGCAACTAGTTTCAGAGGTGAGGTTCTCCCACAGGTGCCGGTGGCCCGGCCTGGCCTCTGTCCTGTTCTCTGGACTCTCAAGGCCGTCTCAGACTCTCCTCTCCAAGCAGGGCCGCGATCGCCCCTCTCTGCATGTGTGGACGACACTCATCCATTCTGGCCTCTTGCCATCGATCACATACAGCTTTTTTATGCAGTAGTATTATTTAATCTTTGTCTCTCCAAATCCTTTGCATATTCCTCGAGGCCAAGATGTTTGTGATCATTCCTGCATCCCTGCTACAAATATCTGTCTGTATCTTTCCATCTGTCAGTCCCCAAGAAAGGGTGCACTGAATGGCCATTAGACGTTCAGACTTCTGGAAGTTGATTAAATCCTAGTGTGATTGCGTCTTGTCTTGGTTCACAGAGGAGGAAACGGAGACACAGAGACAGGAAGCAAGTTTCTCAAGGTCACAAATCTAGTTAGCAGCAGGCCCTGCGACTTCCCTTTAGTGAAGATAATAGCGTAAAAAAAAGAATTGAAAAATTTGTCCTATGTGGTGATTTTAAGGTTTGCTTTTTAGTTGAAAAAGCATACAAACTAAAAGCTTTTTGTTTTGATTTATTAGATTGGGATTTGTCTTAGGCATCGAGAAGGTTAGAATTTTAGTACTGGTTATACCATGAGCTACAGTCATTGGGCAACTCACATCCCCTTCCTGTGCCTCGGTTTCCCCATCTGTAGTGGGAAGGGGGTTGGACTAGATCTTCTGTAAGATCTCTTTGAGCTCTGCCTTTCTACAACTGTTAACAAGTCAGGGTTCAAATTAGACCATTCATTGAACTCCAGGGGACCCCAGTCTCGCCTTACAGGTGGTCTTGCTTCCTACACTGCAAGGAGCCGTGAGCTGTAATAGGTTCAGCAATTTCTAGCCCAAGGACTTCTGGCTTCTCCTCTGAGAAGCAGCCGGAGCCTTCTGACCTCGCGGAGCCCTGGAACACATGAATCAAAATAGTTGTGTGATGTCATGTCACAATGGGAATGCGCCCTGGCCAATTGGTGCCAAGAATCGTCTGTACAGGGTGGTTTCCTTTTACAGTCTTTTTAAAGAGACATCTGCAGATCTGCACATGACTGGCGGGCCTGTGCTCCGCTTGCCTATTTAGTCTTCCCTCCTTTTCTAATCTTAAGGAGGAAGAAACCCTGCGGTGTCTGAGTGCGTAGTGGACCTTAACTACATAAACAAACCACGCGCCGTTCTGCCCGCGCTTCCGGCAGCTTCTTGCCTCCTTAAGGACAGCGGCTGCTCCAGCCACTGCGCTGGAGGGGCAGACCGCGCAGGCTGCCGGGCTCACCATCCGAGGAGGGACGGCAGTGGGATTACCCTGCGTGTCCTGCGGCTGTGGCCCTGGGAGTGACCCATCCTGCCTTATTGTGAGCCCCTGTGAAGGCTCCTGGACTCAACAGGCTGTCACT
The DNA here is from genome assembly GCF_030020395.1 of Manis pentadactyla. Classification (NCBI taxonomy): domain Eukaryota; kingdom Metazoa; phylum Chordata; class Mammalia; order Pholidota; family Manidae; genus Manis; species Manis pentadactyla. Next base: position 144,384,587 of record NC_080025.1, on the reverse strand, counting down.
CGCGTGCACGCTGTGTCTCCACGCACCTGGTGGCTGTGCTATTGGGCACCCACACCTGCCAGCCGATGCTGCATCTCTCCGGGTCCCCTGCTACCCGGGGCTGACGCTGGTCCCGCAGGTCCTGGTATGCTCACCTGTCACCTCTCCTGTGGCCACGGTGACTCATGAAGCGCTTCGGCAGTCTCAGGGGGAGCAAGAAGCACAAGGACCCAAACCGGAGCACCGAGAGGCGCCAGTCGGAGCCCCATGGCCTTTTCGGTAGGACCCTGCCCTCTGTCCAGTCCCCTGCCGGCGTGCACCATAGGAGGGAAACCCCACGGCATGTGCATGTGTGCGAGTGTGTGCATACCTCCTAAGCAATAGCTGGGTGCAGCCTCTCCCTTTGAATTGTGGGTGTAACTGTTAGGCTGTGGCTAGAAGAGGTTGGTAGGTGGTCAGTGACTGCAGAGCTGTCACAAACTGTCCATTTCTTTGTGTGTGAGGCTCTTTTCTCTCTCTCGTCCCACTTGGCTTAATGAGGTTAGTGATCAGCTGGAATGTCATTCATTCAGGCAAAACCAGCAGCTTAGGGAGAAGTGAGGGTGACTGGAGCTGTTGTTCGGCTGTTAAAATGAAACGTGGCGCATGTAGGGAAAACTGGTGCTGGGGATGAAGAAGTCTCCCCCCACTTCGCCCTGCGGCTGTGTAATCGCACAGATCTAAGGAGAATGTGGGAGAGAAAACACCTATGTGATTTGTGTCCCCTGGGGGAGAAGCTTGCTTTGTGGTCTCCCTGGCCTCTGAGATCTTCTGCAGCTTTTCCTTACCCAGGAGCTTGGACCCCTGTGGCTGGGACACGTGGGAAGCATCTGTGATTCAGTATTTCCAAGGACCTGCGGATTTGGGGTGGGCTTTGCCTGGCTGGCTGGCCCCAGGCTCCCAGTACTCCCAGCTTCCCGGGGGCCTGGCTGAGACCTGCCCAGTCTGAGTTATGAGGAATCAGCTCACCTGTTCCTGGCTGCTACTGCTTGTCGGACATGGGTGTCCCTGAGCACCCGTGGCAGGAACAGGCCCTACTCACGCAGCCCACTGATAGTTAAGATGGGGAAAACTGAGGGGTGCATTTAAGTGTGTCTTGAGTGAAAAATACACTCATTTTACAGTAGGGAAATGGCCTGGGCAAAACAGCTGGGCAGCACATGAAAACTGGAGTAGCAAGAAAAGAAGGCCAGTACAGGACTGGCCTACATCTCTTGCTCCATCCAATTCGAGTTACTTCCAAGCAGCCCCAGCGGGCCCGGTGTGACACCGATGGCCCCCGGGGAGTGCGGCAGGGCGGCTCCTGTGACAGTCGGTGAGTTTTCAGTCTGGTGCAGGAAGCCGGGAGCAGTAGCTAATCAGATGCAAGGTGAATCCACATAGGAGCCCCATGCCCAGCCTGACCCCAGTCAGGAATGACAGCGTCCTGGATGTGATTCATAGACATGGTTTAAACAGAAGACTCTTATTTTAAATAATAAAGTAATAAACACTCATCTCCTATAGAATTAAATCTGAACCTATTATTTAACTAAAAATCTGGCTTTGCTAATGGGGACAGGCGGGCCATTATTAAAAGCCTATCATTTGCCAGGTAGTGATTTCTCCCATGTTTAAAATTTGGCTGTCATCCTGTCTCCTATGTTTCTGAGATTAAAAATAATATTTGCATGTCAGTGAATTTTACAAGTGCTCCCGTCCAAATGCCAGCTCTGACCCCAGGGTCAGGAACATCAGGGCTCGCTGCAGAACCTCCTTCCTCCGCAGGCTGAGGCCCCTCGTGGCAGCCGGAGCCCATACGCCCAGGGTGATGCTGTGTCCTGGTTTTCCTTGAGGCTGAGCAGGACCAAGGGAAAGGCCAGATGGCAGGAGCTGGGCCCTCAGACACCGCTGAGCGCGGGTCCTTGGGATGGCAGACATCCCCTCCTCTCACTTGCCTACCGAAAGCCACCTTCCAGGACCAGTGTAACCGTCCCCCTCTCTAAAACCACGCCAGCCCCCTGTTCTGTGTGCTGGCATCTCAGGGATGGGAGCAGGCCCCCAGTGAGCGTTCCGTGGCATTCTGCGCCAGCGCCTTGTGGCTCCCTGGGTTCTCGCTGCAGACTGCTGGTCTGGGGGATGCAGGATGTCATCTGGTTCTCTGGGGAGTGCTGCCTCGGGGGGTTGTTTTCCTACATTCCCAGTCAGCAGCTCCCTCTCTTTCCCACAGTGATTCCTGTAGCCAAAAGAAGTTAGAGGAGGCTTCTCCCTCCCCCAGGAGAGCTTCCATGGGGGTATGACAATGCCCTTCACTAGCCTCCCTCCCCCAAATCCAGCGTGCTTAGCGGCAGACCCTGGCACCCCATGGCAGCCGATGTCTGCCAGTCAGGAGCCCCAAGTGGCAGCGCTGCTCCGGTGGCAGGCAGTCCGTGCCTCACGGGAAAGGATGCACTGGGCTTCCTCAGTAGGCTTCCTGGAAATTCCTCAGGTCAAGAGAAATATCTTTATTACACATACACATGCATGCACATATGTGCACACTCACTCACACACTCAGCTGTCCCCAGAGCCTCTTGATCAGCCAGAGCAACCGAAAGAGAGATTCAAGGCCGCAGGGCAGCAGTCACCTCGTCCATTTGTGTTTGTCCATGGATGGCGTTTTCCTTTGAAGTACAAGGCTCTCATTCGAATTGTGAACACCTCAAACCTAGTGGTAAAACACCCTTGAAAGCTCGGATTTAGGGAAAGCTCATCCGTTTTCGGCCTCAGCATTCTGCCCCTGCCCAGGTCCCCCTGCAAAGCCGGCATGTCCCTTGTGTTCAGGCTCCGTGTGATAGACAAGCAGTGATTTTTGACTAAGCCCCTTCTTTCATCTCCTTTGGTCAACAGAGATCCAGATAATGTTGACAAGAACAATAATAATAAAATTGTAAAAAGCAGATTAGGAGGGAATCATGTTAATCAGTAAGAGGATCGACTAGCAATCATTCTACCCTCTGCAATTAGAGGAGAGTAAGAAAACAAAAACTCTCTGGAGTCTAAGCGATGCCTCCTGAGTGCTGGCACTAGAGAGGAAGCCAAGGGGTGTGTCAGGAAGCTGGCACTCCGACCCTGAACCATCGGGGTGTCTGTGGTACTGCAGACCAGAACCTCTGGTTAGGCTTGGCTTTACAACAACCTCCCCTTCCCATTGATCCTCCCTGGGATGATCGTACAACCACTTCTGGAACAAAACTCCGGAGTTCCTTGTGCCCGGGTACACTTGTCGCCCACGCTGCCTGCCCAGCCCTCCTGTCCCCCTCTAAGCCCTCGGTGGGGTGTGGCCCCGGGGAAGCATGGAACACCTTTGCCTCAAGCAGCACACAAGGCTGGGTGGTCTGCTATCCATCCTGTCCTGCATCCTGATCCCCCCACTCCCACCTGTACTCTCATGGTCTCCATGCTGGTCTGGCTGCCCACCTGCCTAGCCACCTCCTGGTGTCCCCACTGGGGTCCCATGGTTCCTGCTGCCCAAGTACTCTGGATTTGGAGAAGTGGGGGACAGTAAAGGACAGACACTGTCACGGCCTCATGGAAGCTGTCTTGGGGGAGGAAGAGGCTCCTCTACAATCCTTCTGGCTACAGGAATCACTGAGGGAAGGGGAGGGAGCCCCGGAAGGGAATTTGGAAGATCCTGGTATTCATTCAGTCGCTCCCTCAAATGCCCATGTTTAGATTGTCGTAGTGGAAATTTCCAGGCATTTGAAGAAGCTGGGCACTGGGGTATCAGTATCCATGTTCAGGTTCAACAGCGCCAGTGCCCGGCAGACCCCCCCAGTGTCCGGGCCTCCACCCAGGGCCAGCACTGCAGTCACAGCGGCGAACGGACACTGGTCCCACCTGGGCATATGGCCCCATGAGGCCAAAGGCTGAGGTGGTTTTTTAAATTGTTGCAAGATACACAGAACACAGGAGTGGCCACCTCAGCCATATTTAAGGGCACGGCTCAGCGGCATTGAGCACATTCACGCTGCTGTGCTGACACTGCCGCCACCCTCTCCAGGACCTGCCACCTTCCCCGATGGAAACCACACCCATCCAGCAGCCCATCTGTCCGCCCAGCCCCTGCACCCACCCTTCTACTCTTGGCTCCAGGGACCTCGTACAAGTGGGATCACCCAGGATGTGTCCTTTGTGTCTGGCTCGTTCAACAGGCAAGCAGTTTCCCTTTGTGATACCAGGTGGAGGGCATGTGGCAGAGAAAGGGGCAGGGTTAGGGGCTGGCTGGCTGCACAGGAGCTCCTTGCTGGGCTGTGCAGACATGGCGGCTGGGCCCTGAGGAGGGCGACCCTGATGGTCCAGGAACATGGGGCAGCTGGTGCGACTGGATGGCAGGAAGGGAAGCGCTGGTCGGAGAGCGGGCGGGCGGGCGGCTTCTTCACCAACTTGGGGGCGTGGAGAGGCCTGGGATCCACCTGTGGGAGCTGAAGCCCCCGGGGCTCTGCAGGTGGAAGGTTCTAGGACTCAGCTTAGTGTATGCAGCCTTCAGATCGCTCTCATATCTATGATCCCAGTCGTTCATATCCCTTCCTCCTAGAAGCGCTCAGCTTTGCTGCGGACACAAGGCGGAAATAACCAGAGAGCAGCGCCCTGGGCTGTGGACTGTGGGCTTCGGCCTCCGGGCCTGGGGCTGGCTTCTTTGTGCTCAGCACCCTGGAAGTTGAGGGCCTGGGGAAGTAGTCCAGTGGGGGAGCACTTCTGAGAAAGGGTTTCTGAGAAATCATCTGTTAGCCAGAATTAAATGCATGTTTCCCTTGAAGCATTTCTGTTGATAATTTGTTGTGGATGTAAGTTGGGAAACCTGTTAATGTCTGCCAGTACAGAGCAAAGAAAGAAAAAGGAGGGTGCCTGGTGGAGATGATGGGAGGATGTTTCAAAATGCAAGTTTTAGGATCACTCAGGTGCAGTGAGGCCAACGGGTCAGGAGGTGACACCATCGAACAGGTAGTTTGTTGCTCACAGTTCCCAAGAGGCGGGGCCCCATTGGGAAGCACAAGGTCAGTCAGGAGGCGGGAGGAGTGGGGAGGGCATAGGCAGGAGCCCCTGCGGTGGCCTACTGGGAAGGCAGGGCTGGCAGGGTACGCAGGTTTAGCCCTGGCTAGTGTGGGTAATCCGACAGGTGTGTTCTGGGGTGTAGCTGCCGCCTCCAGCTGTCCGGTACCTGGCCCGGGGATGATTGGGCAGAGTGTAGAACCCCTCTCGGGAGGGGTTCCAAGCACGGTCTCTGGATTGGTTTCTGTGGAAGACGCGTTCGCTCTAGGAATTGGCTACCCCTGGGAGGGGCGGTCTCTCCCCGTCAGTGAGGTTCCAGATGCCAGAACATCAAGAGCACAGAAAACAAGAAAATGCAGTTAATGCAAGATGTTACTCCCATAGTTCTCATTTGCCTCTTTATCTTCCGAGTGCTTTCAGCCCCACCTGGGAGTGACCTGCCTTTCCCGAGAGCCAGGCCTTCAGCATGGAGGTCCAGGAGGAGGGGCTGGTGTCCCCAGTTCCAGAAGCCCTGGTCTGCTGGGCCCCGTGTGCCCAGTGGCTCAGGCTTCTCCGGGGCACATGTTTCCCAGCTAAGATGATACCAACTTCCTTCCCTTTAAAGGACCCCACCTGTCTGGGTCTGGGGCCTAAGGACTAGGTGAATGGCCTACATTCCCGATGGAGTTTCTCCAGGCTACAGAAAACGCCGCATGAGGGTCCAGGGTGAGCACACGGGTGTCCCCTCCTCTCCCATCGCGGTTCCACAGGCAGCCACAGCCAGCTCTCGGTGTGCTGGAGGGTGGGTGAATGACAGACAGGATTTGTGCCCACTTCTGCACGGAGTCTGGGATTTGCCTAATTGTGGCCTCATTTCTGGATGAAAGTGACAGGAAGGTGTGGCCAGACCAACATCAGGGCCCATCAAGGACTTGGCCTCCCTCTATGGGCCCTCGAGACACGTAGAAGAGATGTTGTGACGTGGAAGTTGCTTCCATGTTGAGGTTCCTTTGAGCCGGAGCTCCAGTCAGCGTCCCGACTCCTGGCCTGGATCCCTCAGCCCTGCCTGTGTCCTCTCCTGGCGGCCAACGCCAACACCATGGACTCTTCGGCTTCTGCTTCCCGCTCAGTCTCCATGGTTCTCCCTGTTATTTGTTCACGTGTCTTCTAAGCTCCTACCTCGGGGTCAGGACCTCAGTGCTGGGGGCACAGCGGTGAACTGGATGGACACTGAGCAAACATGCATAAGTAGGTGATTGAAGTGTCCGGTTCAGGATGACGACACGCCAGGGGTAAGGTGGGATGTGTCAGAAGGGTCTGATTTCCGTGTGGAGGGCAGGAGCCGGTCAGGGGAAGGCTGCTGTGTGATCACCAGCCAGTTACCTGGTTGAGGGCAGAGGCATGGGTGCAGGCAGGCAGGGCCCAGGCAGAAGCACTGGAGCAAAAGTCTGGGGCAGGCCCAGGCCGTGGCCAAGAGCTCGGGGACTACGCAGGTGTCTCGTGCCTGGAAGGTCATCCCCAGTGGAAACCTTCGCAGCACAGCATCCCTGCAGATGGGGAAACACAGTGGCCATTGCTCCCAGCCACCCTGCTCCTTACTTTGCTGCTGAAATCAGTATGGCCTTCGCCTGAGGCAGGTTCACATGTGAAATCTGCCTGACTGGTGCTGGCTTAGCAGCAGCAGATGGAAGGGAACAGTTCCACCCCCGAAGAGCAAGTTTTCTCCCAAATAAGGAAGAATGGATCTTCTGGAAGTTTCTTCTGGGCAGCTTTTGGCAGGCCTAACCACCTCTGATTGTTTGGGGGTGCTGAGTGCCTGGATAAGACTGCCCTGGGGTGTTGGCTCTCATTCCAGGCTGACACAAAAGACAAGGGCAGGAGGCCCCGGAGTGACTTGTCTGGGTCATGCCGGGAGGGGAGACTTCCGGCTCCATGGCCGTCTTCAGAAGATAAACCAATGGCAGTCTGCTGAGCGTCCCGTTCCTCTCACTGGAAACGGCCTTCCCACCCCCATCCTCCTCTGGGTGCACCCCCCGCCCAGGTGTTTGCACAGACTCACTCCTGAGCTCTCCAGGACCGGCCACGGTCACGCTCATGTTGGCAGTGTCTGGTTAGCCTGGTTGGGCTGACTCGGTAAACCCCTTGGCATGGAGACTTTCTCAGCTCCTCTCTCTGCCTGTGACAGCTAGGATTCTTAGCCATATTCATGTTCCCTGTCTTTCTCAATAACAGGACCCTGGTTTTCATTCTGTGGCAATGCATATGGCTCCATAGGGCATGTGGCAGAGTTATTCAGTGAGCTCTAAAGGGGATGTTGTTTAGACTTGTGGGAAAGAGTCTTAAAAGAAGAGAAAGGTGACTCCCCATTGGCCCCTTTTTCCTCCCTCCTGCTTGGAATATAGATGTGATGACTGGAGCTCTGGCAGCCATTTTGGACCCTGCGGTGACTGCTGAGGATGGAAGGCATACACTGAAGATAGTGGAGAATACAGATAGGGTTAACATTGGGTTAACCTATGGGTTAACCTAAAGATAGGGTTAGGCCTGGGTTAGCATTGTGAAGCTGGCACTGGAGCTTTGGACTGCCTACCAAACTGGCATCCATTGTATGAAAGGAGAATAAACCTCTCTCTTGCTCAAGCCACTGTTACTTTGGATTTTTCTATGAAATGAGAACAAACTTAATACTAACTAACATAGCCCTTCATGGAATCTGATCCATACCAGGTGCCCAGGTGATTACTGGAGGAACAAGCATGGGACCTATGTGGGGTCCCCTCCCTATGTGCAGGCATGGCTCCTTCACACAGGACACTGAGGCACAGGCAGGGCAAGGCTGCACAGAGCTCATATAAAGTTGATGTTTTATATGAATAGGTCATTTTCTTGACATTGGTGTATCCATTTCTGTAGATTTTTAATTATGACTTAGTTTGAGATGATTCCACCACAGAGAGCGATGGACACGATATTTCAACTGAAGTTGCACAGGTAGAATTCAAAACAGTTGATCCGTCTGGTAAATGTATTTACTGTGCATGTATGTTATGCTGGTGCTGAAAATGAGGTGAAGACATAAGGTGCGGCTTGTAGCAGCTGGCAATTTGGTTGGGGGGTAAGGGACACCTGCCTGAGGAGAAGGGCCCCAGACAGCCATGGTGCCGAATGCTCTGGGGCTTGGGTGGGAGTTGGGTGCATGTGTGCTGGGCCCTTGGGGGTGGGGCTGGGTTGGTGGAGGCGTGGGGAGGGGCACTGAGGAAAGTCCAGAAGGAGGAAATGGGGCCAGGTTTTAGGAAACCTAGTACACTAGGCAGACTGGAGCCAGGGAGGGTGTTAGGAGGGGGCTTCAGGAAGAGGCCTGAGAGCTGGAGGTGTCACCAAGGGGGAGCCAGTCCTGGCATGGGTGGGGTCCTCCGTAGAAACTCCCTCGGGTGTTCCTCGGCCTTGGGGGCAGCCCCTGACCTATGCTCCCGTCACTGCTTGCACGCAGCCCCATCACTCGGAGCCAGGGGGTCCACTGGGCAGAGGTCTCCCGGTGCTGACCATGTGGGGCCTGTGTCACCAGCCCTGAGAGATACAGAGGCCTGAGGCTGTGCAGCAGCTGACGAGGACCCAGAGAGAGTCACTGCGGAGCAGGGGAAGGCGGGAGCGGGAAGGCACCCTGCGCTGGCCCAGGTGGTTGGGAATCGCTGTTAGCTTCAGCGATGGTGTCGCGTAGGGTGGCATGGTCCCACGATGTTTTATGTTCGATGACTGTTAGGGCAGGTAGAGGAGATGGTGGAGGTGTGTTCCCTTCTTGTAGGCAGGAGAACTGAGACCCAGAGAGGCTGAGAGATGTGCCAGTCACACATGGGGGAGAAGGGGTGAGTGCTCAACCCCTGTCCAGGCAGTACTGGGCCCATGGGGGAAATGGGGCGTGCTTCCCAGAGGGCTCCCCGGATGAATGTGCGTGAGGTGGCCCCCCACCCCCGCTCAGTACCATGAGAAGCATCCCCGTCTCACCACACCCTTCACCCACACCTGCCCGCTTCCCCAGGCCGGCCGGCCGTGAGTCATCGGGAACACGGGGTGAGAAGTCCCTCTTCCTCCCTGCTTCTCGTTCCTGGGTGACTCAGCCTGGTCACAGAATAGCCAAAGCTATCAGAAGGGACAACAGGTGGCTGTAGCCGAGTGGTACCCTCTGAGCAGCTGTGGCCATGACCCCAAGGAGATGTCCAGATGGCACCACAGAAAATAAATCACTGTGTCTTCAGGCTGGCACCTGTTGGCTGGGCTCCTGCATGGTGTGCTAGACCTGAGAGTGGTGATCCTGGCCTTCCATAGCCCTTCCAGGGTCTCCCTTCTCAGGGGTCTCCTGTTGGGCTGCCCCCTTCTCCAGGATCACCCTGCCGCAGGGCTCCCATGGCTGGTGACTCAGGGCAAGGCCCTCCCAACTCTGATGACGAGGTCTGGGCTGGCCGCAGCCACATGCAGCATGCGTGCACTCCTGCAAGGCGCAAGCATGCCATGAGTGCTAATTTGCTGAAGTAGGGGCATGCAGAGGTGTGCGCACAGCTCAGGTGCTGTGTCGGCACACTGTGATCAAGAGGCAGGCATTGCCAGCCCCCCAGAAGGCTCCCCCATGTCCCCTTACCCCCAAGATTAGTGCTGTCTGGTGAACTTTGTATGATGGGTCCATATAAGAGTTATTTTTTGTCTGGCTTCTTTCACTTGAACGTCATGAGGTGCAGCCACACCAATGCTGTGGCTGAAGCTCCCTGCCCTGGTTGCTGGGTGCCGAGCCCCCATCATCTCCATCAACCACATGCCTCCAGCCACCTGTTGGTGATGCACTGGGCGGTTTCCGAGTTGGGGCTATGACAAGCGCTGCCGGGACTGGTCTTGTGCATGTGTGTGCTTTTCTGTCAGACACATCCCAGGCCTGCTGGCAGTAGGGTACACATGTGCAGCCTCGTAGGTGTGTTGGCTTACCTGTGTGTGCCCTGCCTCCAGGACTAGTCTGTAAGCAGGTGCCAGGTCTTCATTTCCCCGGGCTTGCTGACCTAGTGCCTGGTGCTGCCCGCCAGCCATCATCCGGCACAAAGGCAGGCATCTCCTCACCTGGTAATTGAGGTGTAGGTCAACTCCGACAGGGCAGGGAAGGGCAGTGCCCAGAGGCCGCATCCCGATATGCTTCTCCACAGGCAGGGACCCAGCCTGTTACTCACACACCATGAGGACAGCAGGCCGGGACCCCACTGGAGCCTGGGGGAGCTCCAGTCGCTGAGACTGCATTCTTCCTGGGGCTCTAGGATTTATTTATGACTAGGAACTGTGGCAGGACCTGGTTTGTAACCACCAGCTGTCGCTATAGCAACTCCCCCCTTACACCAGCCTCTATCCTAAAAATAGATCACCTTCATCCCTAGGATAGAAAAATCAAAGAAAAGCAAAGTCAGGGAGGGCCCCTTCCACTTAGCTGTGGGTCCCCAGACAGATTTCGAGGTGCAGCGAAGCTGGTGCTCAAGGCCTTTTTAACCACCTAGCTAGAAGCAGACAGGCCTGGGGTGGGATGGCAGGCCCTCGGGGGGCTGCAGGGGCATCTCCCCTGCTTTGGGCCTCTCCTGTCTTCTCCTTTATAGTCTGAACCACAGAATTTAATACTGAATTGTAAACAGCCATTTCGTTGTGCTTTTTTTAATGTCTTAATCTTAAATCTCAGTTATATGGGGTTGTAAATATTTTTCAAGGTCAAGGACTTAATTAGCAGGGTGCTTTGAGAACTCAAAATCCTGTCAGATGAAAAGGAGTTGAAAGAATTGGAAATGTCGGTGTGGACAGGAGTGCACTTGGGGAGGTGGGGGAACGGTCTTTGCCTTTGTGAAGGGCTGTCCTCCTGAACTAGGACCATCCCCTGGGGTGACAGCTCAACTGCCCCAGAGGAGAAACACTCCCCCCAGGAAAACGTATGTATTTCTAATGCATTTTGTTGCATTTTTTAAATCTTAAAAGTCAAGTATATTTCAAAATGTTGGAAAGCTAGAAAAAGCCCTATAATCACAAGCATCCTGATGTCTGTGGGCCTCGGAGAGTACAGCGTTCAGGAGATGCTGCTTCAGGAAGGGGGTGCGTGTGAGGACAGGGCAGGCCACAGCCAGCAGAGCGGGGCTGGCGGTCCTCAGAAGCCAGCTGTGACACCCTGAGCACCCTGTCCACACACAGTAGGTGCTCAGCAGTGTTAGTTCTTGAAGGGCAGGCTTTTAAACATTGGACAGGAGACTTCCTGAGATGTTCCCAGGTCCTGGCTCTGAGATTCAGATGGGAAGTCAGCCTGAAACGGGGATTCGGGGCCAGAGGTGCAAGAAGCAGCCCTCTGAGCACAGGCTGAGGGCCAGCAGGGTTGCGTCCGGGGTGCGTGGACTGGGACTTTCCTAGGGATCCCCTCTCTGCATCCCTGGAACCCTCACTGCCCGTGAGCCACACATGGCATCTGTAATGATATGCCCACTCCTTTTTTGTTGCTTTTTCAATATTGTGGTAAAATTACACCTAACATAAAATTTACCTTTCTGACTACATTTAAGTACACAATTCATTGTTATTAAATACATTCATTATCTCTAGGAGTCTTTCATCTTTGCAAACTGCAACTCTGTCCCCATATCCCTCTCCCAGCCCCTGGCCCCCACCATTCTACTTCCTGTCTCTGTGAATCTGACAGTCCTAGCGCCTCGTGTAAGTGGAATCATATGGTGTTTCTCCTTTGGGGACCGGCTTGGTTCACTTGGCATCACGCCTCAGGTTCATCCATGCCATGGCACGGGTCGGGGCCTCCTTCCTTTTAGGATGGAATCGCACTGCCCTGTATGCAGACCCTACATTTTGCTCGTCCACTCGTCCATCCGTGGGCATGGTCATCTCTCCCTGCCTAGGCTGCAGCAGTGAGGGATGTCGCTCCCGTCAGTAAGACCGGGCAAGTGGTCTCACTTCACGTGTGATGGAGCGGATGGCCACTGCTGCCCATGGCCTTCCAGGGCTGAGCTGTGTGCCAGGGCCAGGAGGCCCACGATGCCCAGTGCTGCATGTACCAAGAGGGTGCTGAGAGGCTGGAGGCCTCCTCGGGGGTGTCAGTCCCCATGGGACTCTGAGGGGCAGCCACCTGCAGGGTGACCCGAGGGACACCAAGAGCACCCACAAAGTCCCCACAGTCTGACAAAAGGGGTGAGTTTCAGCTCAGGTGGTGTGCTTATGGGTCCTGGCATCATCCTCTGACATCTTCCCTGCCAGAGGCCTCCACATGCGGCACTTAACAGCTAAGCCCAGACTGGCTTACCAGATGCAGTGGGGCACTGGAGTGGGTTAGAGTGGGTGAGGACATGTGCAGGGGGCTGGAACACTGGGCATGCCAAAGGATGTGACTGGTGGGTACCAGATCCTTAGGAGAGAGGGCAGAGAGGCCCAAGAGGGGTTTCTGCAGGAAGACCATGGATCCTGGGGACATGTCCTGGCATTCATCGCAGGTTAAGTGAGGCCCAGCCCGCCTCTGGGCTCCTGGGACTCCGAGCAGCTCTGCTCTGGGGACTCATCTCCTGCCTTGGGTATGCTGCATCCGGGAGCGGGCAGTGCTGACTCACTGGCTCATTCTGGGCTTGCCAAGAGGTTCAGGAAGGGCTCTGGGGGTTTGGCTGGCTGAAACTTGAACCCAAGGTGGCCTGTGCTAAGTGGAATTGAATGCCAGACCCGCCCGGGGACATGAGGGTGGCGCCCAAAGGCTCCGGAGCCTGGAATGTGAGCAGCAATTATCGTGTGGGACCTGTGCCCCCGCCTCCACCCTGAGGGGGACCACAGGATGCACTTTTCACCAAAACTGTGACAGATAATCTGTAAGGAAGCCCCAGCATCCTTGAAGAGCTCTGTGGCCACTCTTCTCCGTAGGTCAGAAATCACAGTGGAGGTGCTGCCCAGAAGTGAGTCCTAAATGCAGGGGTAACTGGGTCCTAGGCAGCAGGGCCAGGAGGCAGCATGTAGGCACCCAAGACAGGATGGGCCAGGCTGGCATTAGGGGCAGCAGAGCCAGAGCAGAATGAGGGGCACAGATGTGGGGAGGTGGCCGCCTTATTGTGCTGTTCCTAGAAGTGATGTCCGCGGGAGACCGACTAAGGCCTGGATGTGTATAAGTGGACCGGTCAGGTCAAGTGAAGAAAGTCTAACTCGGTTCATAAAAACAGTCATTCCCCTCAGTCAGTCCCCAGACACAAGTCAGTTTACAGACCCGGAACCCCAGAATGAAGGGGAGGCCGGTCCGCCACTGGAATGCGCACAGTTAAGCTTGCTCCCAGCCTGCCCCAAAGGGACCTGTGGCCTTCCCCAGGGTGGCTGCTTTGGGAGAGAAGTCACGGGCTCCTCAGAGAGCACCGGGCGCTCCTCCGACCCGCGCTAATCCCAGGAGACCCGGGGCACCTCCGCAGCAAGCCCACCCCAGCAGGTGCGTGCGAAGGGGGAGGCTGCCGGCTGTGCGGGAGTTCCTCTAGCTCCCCTCCGTGGAGGGTGAGAGCCCGTCCTGTGCTCAGTCCTCGGTCCTCGGTGTCCCAGTTTCAGGGAGGAGGGGGAGAAAAGAGGGGTGCGGGCGGCTGAGGCGGGCTCGGGTGGGGAGCGGAGGGCTCAGAGCCCTTGGGGAAGTGAGGAATGCCGTCTAATCGGCCGACCACCTGTGTCTATCTAATCGGGCTTGGTGTGAGAGCAGCACACCCAGGATGAGGACGTGCCCGCTGACACGGCCGCCCCGGCGCCGGACGGTGTTGAACTGCCGACTGATGGTGGGAGGGCCAGGCTGGCCGAGCCCCGAACGGTTGGGCTGCTGTCTCGGCGTGTTGACCCAGAACCTCACTGGTTTCAGGAGAGCAGATGGGATTCTTCCTCTCCCTCCTGCCTGTTAATGACTAGCTCTCCTTTATCAAAGCAAAGCCTTTCTTTGTAGGGAGAGAGAAGCCCCCAAGAGGAGTGGCGACAGAGGCAGAGGTACAAGTGGCTGAGAAGAGATTTTCTCCTGGAGCAAGTTTTGATGCCGGAGGAAAGGCACCCAAGGGCCGTGTGCCCTTGTGTCACTGGAGGAAGAGAGGGGCGGGGTGGGGGGAAGGAAACAGTGATTTCCAAACAGTCCTGCAGCCGTCGAAGCTGTGTCCAGTGCTGGTTGTTCAGGCCACAGCTGCAGGTAGGGGGTGGCCCTGGGCTTTGCTCATGCAGAGGACAGCCCAGGGCCCCTCGCTAGGATGCACAACCTCTGTGCTACATCCACCGGGGATCACAGATCTCTGAGCAGCAATGGAACTAAAAGGCCCTCACTGCAGCCTCCTGCCTTCAAGTAGGTGAAATATTACACCTGTTTGCAAATGGAGCACCCGGGGCTCAGATGACACAACACCGAGTGGCTGAATGTGCCGGAAGTTCATAGATCAACTTCAATCCCCAGAATAATATCGTATAAATACATATGCAATCAAATAGGAAATACATGTGCATGTTAAAGCTTTCAAAATATGCAAAAAGCAATATGGAAAAAGTAAGACCTCCTTCCCACCCTGCTTCCTGGACTCCCAGTTCCTCTACCCAGAGGCAGTAGTTACTTCGTATCCTTTCTAAGATGTTCTATACATTTTCAAGTTTTTTATATAGTTTTTCGTATGTGTGCAGATGGTAGCTTATTATACATACTCTTCACCCCTTACACATTTATGCCGCAGTCATTCTTTTTCACAGCTGTGCAGTATTCCATCACAGAGTCCATGAATCACTGAACCAGTCGTGTATCAATGGAGCTGTTCTCAAGCCTTTGCTATAAAAAAAGTTGTAACAAATATTATTGTACATATTTGTAGGTATATCTGTCACACAAACCCCTGGAGGTAGTAAGATCATTGGGTCACAGACTGATGTACTTCTGTTTGGATAGCTATTGCCAAATTTCCCCGCACAGGCGTACCCTGTGTTCTCTCACCTAAATGAGAGCTCAGCGCCCCACTCCTCACCACGCACTGTGACCAGAGCTTTCTGATCTTTGTCAGTTGCTGGCTTCAGACCTGAGCTATATGGTAAATAGCCTTGATGCTGGAACAACGATACAGTGTGGGTGTGAGGAGCCCGTCCCCCGCCTTGATGACTGTTTCAAGGGGTCACAGCGGGGATGCCCCTCCCTGTCCTGTGTAGCTCCTTAGGCTACTGGAATACGTCCACACGTAGCCTCAGAGGGCCACCAGGTGTCCCCCACAAAGGAGGCAGGGCAGGCATTCTGTCTCGATTTTTACCTGAAACACTGCAGGCCCAGAAACACCAAGACTGAAGTGTGCCCAGCAGCACCACCAGACACGTCCGGGCAATCGGGGGCTGCCTCTCCGCCCACCACGCACCCACGGCAGCCTATGGAGCCCTGGTGACTGCAGTTGCCATCACCACCACCCAGGGCGGGCTGGTCCAGCCCCGTGCTCCCCTCCTGCTGCCAGGCTGCCTTGGACACGCTGCCCGTCTGTGAGTGAGCGTGTGGTTCTGCCTGAGCACCCCACCCCCTTGGAGAGCCCCTCCCTGCAGCCACCCGCCCCCACCCCCTCCATTCATTTAAGCCACCTATGGTGCTCCTAAGAGGTCCCCGTCACCAGTGTCCTCGTCTGTCCCCCCACTAGGCTTCAAGGCCCTTTGGTCTCCATGACTTCAGCCCAAGATCCCTACTCAAATGTTTGTGAAATGAATAAATGGAGCCCAGGAGCCCAGGGCTCCTTCCTCCTCAGGAAATGTGTCCCACTGTGGCTTCCACATCGTTTGTCCTCCAGCGGGGGCCCAGGGACCTTTGTAACTCTGGAGATTTGATTATTTCTAACCTGTTCCGTGGAATGTGGCCCTAAGCCAGCAAGATCCTATCTTCCCTCTGGTTCTAGTTTCATCTCGCTGTGCCTCATGAGGCGTCCAGCCACTCAGCCTCACCCTGGCCTCCCCTGCAAATGTCCACCCTGGGTTTTACGCCCTGAATTTCCACTTTTTCACTCTTTTAATAAAATACATATAATTTGAGATATAATTTGCATACCATACAATACACTCATTTGAAGTTCAATTCAGTGTTTTTTAGCGTATTCGTATGCATCCAGTACCATGATCCCTTTTAGAACATTTCATCATCCCATGAAGAAACCCTGTGCCCGGTAGCCGTCAGCCCCGTCCCTCCCACCTACCCCCTCCCCCAGCCCCTGGCAGCCGTGAATCCCCTTTGTGTCTCCGTGGACTTCCCTGCTCAGACATATCATGTAAATGGAACAGTGCGTGCAGTATGAGACCTCTGTGACTGGCTTTTTTCAGCATCGTGCCTTCCAAGTTCCCACTCTTCACTCGAGGTTAACTTAGAAGGCAGGGCCATTCCAGGCTGGGGGATAGTCAGCTAACGTCCCTGAGCTCAGCTCCGCAGGAGGAAGGGCGCCAAGGGAAACCAGACTTTCATAAGATACAAAGTGATGGGGAAACATCTCTGCTGTGTGGTCTCGGCAGATCTGAGTCCACACTGGTTATATTGGCTGTCTGGTGAATAAGTGAGAGAACCAACTGGTAAAAATAGATATTAAAGGCTGCCTGTGCTCCAGGCACTAGGCCAAACTGTAGGAGGTATACCAACAGGATTTTGCAATGTAGGTAATATTAACATGCATGAAACAATAGCCAGCTCCCCCACCAAATGCTCCAGCCAGTGCTTGAGGAATCCTGCAAGGGTGGTGGGTGGGAAGGAGTAGTCAAGGAAGGCTGCACAAAGGAGGTGGCCCTTGAATTGGACCTTGAATGGTCCACAGGGCTGGGACAGGCAGACGAGGGGAAAGAATCCTAGGACTGGGGTACATGTGGTGTTTGCACAGGGTCGCCATGGGGGCCAGGTGGACATGAGTTCCAGAGGAATGGTCTGCCCAGACAACATCTAAGGAAGCAATTTGAAAGCAGTCACAACCACCTGTAAGTGTCTGAAGGGGCAATGCCCTGTGGCTGTGAACACTTGAAGCCAAAATGTTTGTCTACTCAGAAAAACCAAGTTTATAGTCAGGTCCTGAGACCCTGTCGTGCTGTGCCTCAGCCACCAGGGCAGAACCTTCTGGATGCCCCACGTGGTTCCCAGTGCAGGCCCCCATGTCACCGGCCAGCAGCACGGAGCAGACACCACCAGGCGGGAGCTGGCCAGTGACCCTGGGTGCCTGCCGGGAGAGGAGGTGCTCGTGGGCGCCAGTCCACCTGCAGCCAGGCGGCTGCCCTCACGCTGCCGGCCTCGGGCCCTGGCTCCGTCTCGGTTTGAGCTTCAGTCCTGGATGGAAAGCAGTTCTAGGAAGACAGTTGAGGCTGTGGAGGAGGCAGGAGGGGGGCCTCCCTGGGCCGCAGAGCGGGGAGAGAGCCCAGTCCGGGAGATGGAGGCCCTGTGGGGTGGGATGGGTGCTGATCGGGAGGGGAAAACAGCCGGGTCTGGGGCTCTGTGACACGGAGGGCAGAGAGAGCCTCGGAGAGCAGGGCAGGAAGGCCGGGAGGGGCTGGGAGTGGGGGGGCCAGAGCCCTGGGGGCACACAGGGCACGCACCTCCTGCCGCTGCCCTGCCCTGGCGTCTGCCGTGTGCCCTGTGGAGCTGTTCCTCCCCACATCGGGTCCCATCTGGTGTTTCCAGTCGTGTTTCTTTAATGAACGGATCCTGTGCGTAGACATAAACACCTAAGACCTCTTCTCTTAATTTGGGAAACAGAGCCCAAAATCAAGACTTAGGGGCAGGCTTTTAATTTGGAAGGTGACCAGGGAGGGCAGGGAGGGCTTGGGGACGAGGGAGTGGCCACGTGGGTGGGCACCCTGGTTTCCATGGTTACTGGGTAGGTCCAGGTTGCAGATCCCGCAGGGGTGTTAGCACCCGTGTGCTTCAGGACCCAGCTTAGCTGTGAGCTGAATGGGCACCTGTGGCTGCAGGGCGGCCCTGTCCTCGTGGGGGACAGTCCAGCACAGCTGCCGGGACCAGAGTGGCTGGGGGTGAGCCCTGGGTGCACGGGCCCCACCTCACCACGTCAGGCTGCCTGGAATGAGGCAGGGGGGAGACCTCTGTCCCCTCAGTGTCCCTCTGGACCTGGTTGCTGGCCCTTCCTTACCCAGCACACCTCCTCTCGTGCTTGGCAGTGTCTTGTTTTCAAAACAGACGAGTGCTTGACCTCCGAGTGTCAAGGTCTGTTCTGGGTTATCTATTTTAAGAAAATTGTTTTCCACAAAGCGTGCAGTAAGAGCACACCTTGTGTGGCACACACAGAGACTTAGTGGCCTGCAGACCACAGCCCTCAGCAGCCTCACCTCACGCTGGGGGCACTGCTGCTGTTACATAGACCCTCCCCTTGGCTGCTACGGGCTGTAAGTAACAGGCTAACACAACCTGACTCCAGTGATAATAGCATTTGTCAGGACAGAAAGTCCAGGGTGGGCTATGCTTTCTCTCTGCCCATTTGGTTTTTAGCAGCCTTTCCTCATGGTCACAGAGGGCTGCCAGCGGCTGGAGCAGTTTCTGTGTCCACTTCCTAGGAGGAGGAAGAGAAGAATGCTCACCCCTCTTAGCGTGGCCGCCCACCAACTCGGCGGCACTCACCCTGGGCTAGGGTTAGTTGCCAGGCCTAGCCTGACTCCCAGTCTGCCGTCCCAGGGCCAGTGCTCGGGAGTCTAGAAGGAGCCAGGAGTGGCCCTGGGTAGAGCAAGTCTGGCCAGCGGGAAGGATTCCAAGCCTAAGGCACAGACGGACAACAGTGACCCTGCCAGAAGGCCACCCTGCAGGGCCATCCCAAGGGAGCCTGTGGAGTGCAGGGTGGGGGATGGTGGGGCCCAAACAGGCCCAAGTTCTGGTCATTAGGGCAGGAGTGATAGTGCAGAGATGGTGTCTTGTTGGCCCAACCTGGGTACAAAGTCGGACCTTGATGTGCTGCAAGAGGTAGATACCAAGGTTTACTGGGTGAGCTTCCTGGTAGGATAAAGGAGGCGGCAGGAGCAACTGGGGGGCCCCAGCCAGATGCAGCTGTGGTGCCTGTGCACGGAGGGGTGGGAGGGGTGGCAGTGAGGGCCTCAGACAGCAGCGTGATTCTGAGGATGTTCCAGCCAGGTGGATGGGGTCCCACATCCTGCAGGAATAGGCCTACGCCAGCACCCGTGTCCTCAGTCAAACTGGGTGCAGCCTGGGACGGGGGGCATGGCCTGTGTGTGGATGGGAAGCCAGGAGGGCAGTGGTTGGAGAAGGCAGGTCTGTGTTCCACAGGAGGTCATTTTCGTGACCACCACATGCCTTGAATCACTCCTACCAGGGCTGACTTGCACAAAAATTCGGTCAGGATGGAAGCCAGTGGCCCCAGCCCTGGGGAAGGGGTCGCCAGGCTGTGGGACCTGACTGTGCGGCGCACATGTTCACTGCTTCCGTGGCTTAGTCCCTTAGGAGACATGCCGTGTCTCTGAGCAGCCCGGGGGCAGGAGCGTTCCACGCCTCTTCCTCAGCTCCTCCACGCCCTGCGTTCAGTGCCTTATACTTAATGAGTATTTGTAGACGGAGCTGTAAGTCCGAGCAAGGAGGCAGTCGGAACCTGCTGTGGATGGGAAGCCACTGGGTCACGGGCAGGCTTGTGGCTCGGGAAGACGGAGTGAATCAGGCAGCCCTTCCCACCTCGCAGGGCCAAGGCTGGGAAGAAACACGATGCAAGTTGTTAGATACAACAGGAGGGGCAGTGGGGGTGGGCCTGCCTTCACCTTGGGTGAGCGAGAGCTGGAGAATCCCATTGGAACTTCAGAGAAGTCAGCTCCGGACTCCATGCAAAGAGGTCCCGTGTGGCCTGGCATCAGTTAGAGTTCTCAGCCACAGACTCAGAAATTAGTTCTAGCTAGTTTAAGTGGACAAAGAAAATGTATTAGAGGACACGGAGTAGCTCACAGAAGCCCCAGAGTGCCAAGAATCAGGCTGGGTGCTCCCGGGCAGTGCCCAGGGTCACTCCAGGGCAGGGACAGTGACTCCTGTGTGGCCTGGAACACAGACGCTGTGACCCAGTGCCAGGCCCGTCACACACCCAGCCCTTCTGCCACTGCAATGGACAGGATCGTGTCCCCCAAATTGATATGGCACAGCCCTAACCCTCAGTGTGACTGTATTTGGAGATGGGGCCTTTAGGAGCTAATTAAGGTTGAACGAGGCTGAGACCTAATTGGATAGGATTGGCAGCCTTACAAAAAAAGATGAGAGAGAGAGAAACCCGCCCTGTGAGGACACCGGGAGGAGGCAGCCTTCTGCAAGCCAGGAGATTGCTCACTAGAACCTAACCATGCTGCCACCTGGGTTTGGATTCTCCAGCCTCCAGAACTGTAGGGAAAAAATATCTGTTGTTCATCCACCCCATCTGTGGTGTCCTAGTATGGCAGCCCCAGCAGACTGAGATAGCCCCCCATCTCTGGAAACCAGGGGATGCTGCTTTGTACCCGCTTCTGTGAAACAGATGCTGTGTCTGGCCCAGGACATCTGTTGGCCAGGCCAGGTCCCATGGCAGCATGCCCCGGCCGCAGGAGGGCTGGCGAAATGAGTCCTGGAATTCCCCAACTTCAGAGCCCCTCTCTCCACTCCGGAGGCCAAGCACAGGGAACTGTAAAAGACGTGAGATGCGCAAAGCCAGGACAGACACCCTCCCAGCAAAGGGACAGTGAATCTTTGGGAGGTCTCCCTCAAGCTTGAAATCAGCTGCCAAAGGCGTCTCCCACATGGTGACCCTTCCTGGTGGGTCATCAGCTTTGAAGGCTCAAAACCCTCGCTGTTTTCAGCACAGCAAAACAGATCTTGGTTCATAGAAACTGTCCAGATATACAGTTTTCTCGTCTAGGTGGCAGAGAATACTGGCACATCCGTGGACCAGCGTGTGTCCCCCAGCACCCTACTGGCCGGGCGGAGAGACCATGGGTGTTGTGTGATCCGGGACAGGGCTGGAGCCTGGCCACCCCTTCCTCGGACAGAGTGGAAGATTGCTGGGAGCTTCCTGTTTTATGCCCTTGGAGGTGATCCTTCCACCATTCTCTTCTCTTGGGGTTTCTTTGGAAAGTGTCTGCTTACTAAATTAGAGTAAAATACTACTTCTGCCTCCCTGCCGGTGGCCTGGGTCACCTCGAGTGGAGCTAGGGGTGTCCCCAAATTCTTCAGCCATGTGATTGCAGTCTCATCGATGGCTAACTGTGTCTTCTTTCTATGTGTTTTTCAGAACTTTGTAGGGCAACCTTTCCTACTTTTGTCTCCCCAGATTCTCATGGGGCAGGTCGCTGCTGCTCTAGCTCACTGCAGACACCCACTTCCCTGGAAGGTGATAGAGGCCAAGGGCGCGACTGCTGTGCCCGCCGCAGGTCAGCTTCCCCAGCTGACACCTCCGTCCAAATACAGATACTATACGGCTGTGCCCCCGCCTGCCCCAGGGACAGTCACAGCTTTGAGTCATCGCCTGCCTCAGGCCTCCGTGTTTCCTGAAGTATTTGGGCTTGAGAAACTTTTCCTTAGTGGAATTCAAACCACCAACCAATAGTTTCATTAACCCCTGTGCTTTGTGAAATTGATTTCTGCAGTTACATTATAAGCCTGAGTATGTCTACACCTTGGTTTGTACCTCAGTGTAATGGGAAACATGCCCGCAGCTGCCTTTGGAAGTGATCTCTGCGCACCTAGTCTGTGCAAGACCGGGTTCTGAGAAACGTAACAAGGCTTGTGACTGGTGGGCGCCGTCGGTGAGGGCACTGAGCTGGTGAGAGCAGCTGGTGGGTTCACTCCCGGTCCGGACAAGGTGGGCTCGCTCTGCCCAGCCCCTGGCCTCTTCAGTGAAGGCCCAGGGGGTGGGATGTCATGGCGTTATTACCTGACCAAGGTCCCAGACACCCGGTGGTAAGCTCTTTCACGAATGCTGAATTTTCTTAATAAAGGACAGGGGCCCCCCAGGCTTAGTGCCATGTCCGACCCCTGGGGGTGAGCATCAAGGTGTGAGCTCCCTGGGCCGTGTGCTGTTCTGCCTCTGGGGTCATGGGGTCAGTGGCCTTGCACCAAAGCGCGTGCGGCTGGCTCTGCCTCAGTCCCGACAGGACAGAAGTGTGCCCCCGGGAAACTGCTGCAAAATCCTCGTCTCGGTGCACATTTTCCTCAGGGCTTGGAAACCAACATAAGTGAAGCAGTTTGATGACAGATTGGGTTTCGTGAGCGTTCACTGTGTGTCGGGACTCCTCTTAGGCCATCTCGTTTATTCCTCACAACAGCCGTATGACATCTGTGTTTGGACAGAAACGTAGCTGGGGACGCAACGGAAGCCTGTGCAAGTGTGCAGGTTACCCAGGACGTAATCGCCGGCCCAGGGTGCTGCCCCACCGTCAGCCCCACACTCTGTCTCTAGGAATCTTTTGGGGGAATGTGGGGGAAAAGCGCAGGTTCTTGGACTTTACCCCCCACTTTGTGATACATTTAGTCTTCAGGGGGTTCAGGAATTTGCATTTTTTTCTTTTTTAAAAATTGAAATATAGTTGATATACAAAATTATATTGGTTTTGGGTAAACAACATAGATTTGACTATTATATCGTTACTAAATGTTCACTAATAGTTACGATTAGGAATTTGCGTTTTTAGCAAGCCTTATGAGTGACAGAGGCAGGTGTTAGAATGACGGCACGTCCATGCTGTCTTTATTCCATGCTTCACAGTTGTTGCGGCTGGGTAATGGGAAATGTGGGTTTATGATTCTGTTCTACTTTTTTTTAAATAAGGTATCATTGATATACACTCTTATGAAGTTTTCACATGAAAAAACATTGTGGTCACTACACTCACACATTATCAAGTCCCCCCCATAGCCCATTGAAGTCACTGTCCATCTGTGTAGTAAGATGCCACAGCGTCCCTACTTGTCTTCTCTGTGCTGCACTGTCTTCCCCGTGACCCCACACACACCATGTGCACCAATCATGATACCCCACAATCCCCTTCTCCCTCCCTCCCCACCCACCCTCCCCGACCCCTTCCCTTTGGTAACCACTGTTCCCTTCTTGGAGTCTGTGAGTCTGCTGCTGTTTTGTTCCTTCAGTTTTGCTTCATTGTTATACTCCACAAATGAGGGAAATCATTTGGTACTTGTCTTTCTCTGCCTGGCTTATTTCACTGAGCACAATGTCCTCCAGCTCCATCCATGTTGTTGCAAATGGTAGGATTTGTTTTCTTCTTAGGGCTGAATGGTATTCCATTGTGTATATGTACCACATCTTCTTTATCCATCCATCTACTGATGGACACTTAGGTTGCTTCCATATCTTGGCTGTTGTAAATAGTGCTGTAATAAACATAGGGGCGCATATGTCTTTTGAATCTAAAAACTTGTTTTCTTTGGGTAAATTCCTAGGAGTGGAATTCCTGGGTCAAATGGTATTTCTATTTTTTGTTTTTTGAGGAACCTCCATATTGCTTTCCACAATGGTTGAACTACTTTACATTCCCACCAGCAGTGTAGGAGGGTTCCCCTTTCTCTGCATCCTCATCAGTATTTGTTGTTCCTAGTCTTTTCGATGTTGGCCATCCTTACTAGTGTGAGGTGATATCTCATTGTGGTTTTAATTTGCATTTCCCTGATAATTAGCGATGTGGAGCATCTTTTCATGGGCCTGTTGGCCATCTGCATTTCTTTGGAGAACTGTCTCTTCATATCCTCCGCCCATTTTTTAATAGGGTCATTGGCTTTTTGGGTGTTGAGGCGTGTGAGTTCTTTATGTATTTTGGATGTTAACCCCTTGTCGGATATGTCCTTTACAAATATATGTATATGTACCCATACTGTAGGATGCCTTTTTGTTCTACTGATGGTGTCCTTTGCTGTACAGAAGATATTTAGTTTGATGTAGTCCCATTTGTTCATTTTTTGCTTTTGTTTCTCTTGCCCAAGGAGATTGTGTTCAGGAAAAAGTTGCTCATGTTTATATTCAAGAGCTTTTTTTCTATGTTTTTTCTGTTCTACTTTTATAAGTTTAAACTTTTTCATATGAAAAAGCCAAATAACAGTATTGCATCACACATATGTAAGAGACCTGGCACCCGGTCTTTGAAAAAACTGCCGACGGGCTGGCTTGCAGTTGGGGTATGTCCTCCAAACACCAGAATTAAAGAATAAAATCTGTCTTGGGGGTGATGTGGAGGGTTGGGCAAGATCAGAGCAAAAGATAACAAAATCCATGATTCCCTCTATTCCCCTGAAGACAGTTTAGGGCATTTAGATTTTCAAACTAGCATATCCTATTTCCAAGATGTCAGGCTACAATTCTTTCTTCACTGACCCCTACCCTTCTGGGATTTTTGCCGAGTCTTCTTTCTCCATGTTGGACATATTCTATTATCCTGACTTGATTTAATTATCCAACCACAGAGAGGAGAAACTGGAAGCTGCTTCAGCTCCAGAGGAGGGTCCAACCCCCAGGGTGAGAGTGTTTGTAGAGGGACAGAGAGCCCAGCGGCTGGCTGCCCTCTCCTCCACGGCATGGCCGCTTTCCCTGAGTGGACAGGGGCACCCCGTAAATATAGTTTGCTTTGGAGGCTGGCAGTCTGCTGAAAATACCCCATGCCCAAATGCATGATGAAAATGTAAATGCACATGGAGTGAATTTGCATGACTAGAGCACTTTTCTCCTCTGCATCACCAAGCTATGTGTGACTCTCCGTGAAAGACTGAGGTAGGAGAGGATTGTCAAATCTTCCCCCAGCACACTGCGCCAGGGCACTGAGCTGACACTGGTGTTTGCTACCAGGCATCGACTCCCTTTTTTGGTAAGAGGAGCCTAATTTTGCCCAGCCCCTCCCACAGCTGGCAGGCCCGGGAACTGTCTCCTGGCTCAGGCCAGCGGGCATCTCCCAGCCCATCCCTGGGGCCACTTCCTGATGGGCATGCACTTGGCAGAGCCAAGAAGAGCCGCTCGCTTTGTCTCGCCAGTGGGGGACGTCGGTGGCCACCGTTTGCCCTGTGTGGGGCCTGGAAGCAGGGGCAGTTCTGGGAGCAAGAAGGGCCCACAGAGGCCACCTCACTGGACTTGCAGAGCCAGGACTGGAGGCAGAGCTGGCAGAGCAGAGGGGCGTGAGCGGCTGGTCCTGTCTCACCACGGGACAGATGGGCTGCAGGAGGAAGCCAGGTCCCTGGTGGCCATCATGCCCAGACACTGGCTCCTCAACTGCTTGTCACCTGAGAGGCAGCCCAGCCACAGGGGGTCGAACGTCACCCAGGGAGTAGCAGCTGCTGCAGTCTGCTGCCAGCCCTGGGTCCCCAGGGTAGGTGGGGCTTGAGGGTGGCTGTGCCCAGCCCTGCCAGTGGCACTGCACCAACGCTCAGCCTTTGCCCCATGTCCACTGCTGGGCCAAGGCCAGAGAGTCCTCGGGTATGCGGGCTTCTAGAACGCAGACAAGAGCTCGGGTTTTTGAGCCCACAGAAGGCCAGCAGCTCCCGTGAAGACCGCGTCTGAGGTTTTAATCTCCTGCCACCCTAATGGCTCCTCTATTGCTGTCTCCGCATTTGTGGTGATGGGCAACTTGTTCACTTACTCATTCAACAAAGACTGATTCACCATCTGCAGTCACCCTTCCTGTGCCTCCATTTGACAACTAGAAAATGGAGATAATGCCTACCTCAAGGGGTTTTGAGGATTAAATGAATAAGGTGTTTAAATATATTAACCCGTTGAAGTTAGTGCAGGTGCATCTATAAAGTGCTCGATAATTATTCCTATTCCTACTACTCCCCACGGTGTCACTGTCACTAGTCCTCCCGTCGCTCACTAGTAGTCCCCGCACAGTCACTAGTCCTCCTCTCACCGTCACTAGTCCTCCTTGCACTGTTATCCCCTCGCACTGTCACCAGCACACTAGCCATCCCTAGAAGCTTCTGAGAGGGGGACGGTTTTAGTGACATGACCCAGATGTTACCCAGGTGTGTGACCTTGTCCATCCTGGGGTGAGATGTCGCTCCCTGAGCATTTCCTTCTGGAACGGAGAGAACGCAGGGTTCTGTGAGGCTGGCGCCCCCCAAGCATGGCTGCAGGTGGGGAAGGACCTCCCCTGAGTCCTGAGGCTGATGCAGGCCGGGAGGGGAGCCCCTCCTCCTGCAGGGAGACGGCTTCGGGGGCATGCCAGGCGCCCAACTCCTTCCTCTGCCTGGCCAGGCCGCTGGCTCCTCCTAGGCTAAGAGGACTGGGAAAGTGCGTGGCCTCGGGGTCAGGTTTGAGAAGGGGAAGCAGTTGCCAGAACATATTCCGAGGCAGCCTATGTTGAGCATTTGCTTAAGTTGCCATAACTGCCACCGCCGATGCTTAGGCCCGGAGACCACCCCACGGGCTTGTGTCTTTCTGTGAAATGCATTGCTTGGAAATGAGTCAGGAAGACTTCAGCTAATGATGTTATGGGACCATAGTCTGCATTTCGAGTATGTGTCTTGTTAAAGCACCCTCTCTCGCCTCCCATGATCCCCTTGGTCAGAGAGCTTGGTGTCCTTAGGACTCCTTTACAGTGGGTGCATTACTGCCCCTCACAGAGAGATGCTCTGACCCTTTCAGGACCCTTGTTCCATGGCCTGGAGAGACTAGTGAGGGTGGACACTGAGAATCTGGTCAAAGGCAGGGTGAGGCTGAAGCCTGACTTCCTGGCCCAGGACAATGAGCAGGTTTGAGGGAACTCTCATCCTAGCTAATCATTTCCACCTACAAGTAAAGCCTGATTTCTCCTTTGGTGCTCCAGGACCAAGAGGCAGGAGAGGCCATGGCTAGGAGCCTGGACTCTTGAGCCAGACCACAGGGGGTGACCAGACCTTTGCCCCCACCAGCTCTGTGGCCTTGGCAAGTCACGTGATCTCTGTGTGCCTCAGTTTCCTCATCTGTCAGGGGCCACAAAGCCTTCCTAAGGAGAATAATAAGATTAAATTAGCTGCTATTTGTAAATTGCCCCAAACAGAGCCTGGTACAGAATAACCACTTTCTCTTTAATGAGTTTTCAAAAGAACTGATAGCTACCCTTTGAGTGTACCACTCCAGTGGCGTCTCCCTGGAATGGAGCGCATGCATCCCTGAGTCCCCAGTTAGCAGGACACCATGCTCGCTGTAATCAGCCTTCTCTTGGTGCAGCAGCGTTGCTCTCATGACCCAGCCCACAGCTTGCCTGGGTCTCCTACAGGCAGCCCCCCCCCCCAGCGTCCCCTGGGTCCTTCCTCATGCACCTCAGCTAGGGCAGCAGCTACAGCAGGCCAGGTGGCCTTCTGGTCAAGGTGGGACCACTGGAGCGGTGGCTATGTCACGTGCTCTCCCTGGTATCCCTGCTGATGGCTGAGGTAATTCTCTGGTTTGTAGTTGTGCTTTGTTGGTCGCATCCCCGAGGTGGCCCAAGAAGGGACTGGCACTGGGGAGGCCTTGCTAGGCCTGAAGCAGTGGGGCCTTGGACACGGCACTGTGGGGGTGGCGCCTCCTGTCACCAGGGCTCCCCTCGCCCGATCCAAACCCCTCTGGGCTGCTTTTCCCTAAGATGAGGATCTCCCTGGGCCGCAGGGAGCTGTCCGAGGAGTTGGTAACTACCCGTTTGCCCTGAGCAGGGAGGCTGTCTGTCTCTGGCCCACCTTCCGGGCCCAAGGCATTCCACGGCATGGTCGTTCCCCTCTACCCCGGGGAGCGGGACTCGGAACTCTCAGCAGCCCTGATCATGGGAGTTGGAGGGGTGAAGTCTAAGCTGGCATGTGGGAATGTAAGTAAAAAGGCAGTAGGCAAGGTGGTATTGGCCAGAAAGGGCCTCTTTGAGGCCTGCCCTGTCCCTGAGACTCCTGAGGGCATGGCACCAACATGCAGGGTGCTTCTTGCTATAGCTTAGGATGGGGACCCAGAGCCCAGCACTTAGGCAGAGAGACTGAAACCCACTGGAATCTTAGATGGTAGCTCTGGGAAGACCGTAGTGAGCTGGTCTGTTGGACAGAGTTGTTTTCTTTCTGGGCCCTTGTGAAACTGACTCTCAAACCCCTTGTCTTGGAAAGTTCGGCTTCCCTTGCCGCTGCCCACAGCCGCTCAGTTGCCGGATGTGGTCACATCCCCTGGCCCCTTATATAAGAGAGCAAAGAGGAGTTGGCCTGACAGGGTCACGTGGCTCCTAAGTCAGGCTTCCAGATCAGCCAAGTGTAGGCATCTTCGACAGCTTCCCTGGGCCCCCTGGACAGACCCACAGCCTCACACAAGGATTGCACAGCCCGAAGAATCCACAGAACAATCTCTTGTGTGTGCGTAACATCTTATTACATACCCATGCATACAGACGCAGCCCCTCCCCTGTCGTCTCCCCAAGGAATGTCGGTGACAGTTTGGCTGGGCAGGAGCCGCGCCCCATGGTCCCCCAGGCCGGCTCCGTGTGGCAGACGGGTGCTGGCTCTGGGTTCGGCCTGCTCGGGTAATCCTGGTTGGGGCCCAGCGCTCTCCAACCAGCTTTCCTGGCAGGATTACAGGATCAACCTCTGGGGGGGGGGGTGTGTGTGTGTGTGTGTGTGTGTGTGTGTGTGTGTGTGTGTGTGTGTGTGTGTGTGTGTGTGTGTGTGTGTGTGTGTGTGTGTGTGTGTGTGTGTGTGTGTGTGTGTGTGTGTGTGTGTGTGTGTGTGTGTGTGTGTGTGTGTGTGTGTGTGTGTGTGTGTGTGTGTGTGTGTGTGTGTGTGTGTGTGTGTGTGTGTGTGTGTGTGTGTGTGTGTGTGTGTGTGTGTGTGTGTGTGTGTGTGTGTGTGTGTGTGTGTGTGTGTGTGTGTGTGTGTGTGTGTGTGTGTGTGTGTGTGTGTGTGTGTGTGTGTGTGTGTGTGTGTGTGTTCAAAGGTAATAAGTGGAACAAAGGTAATAATTCCTTGTTTTCTTGGTGTTGCTCAAAAGGAAGTGGGTTTTTCTCTTTTCAGCAGGAATGAAAAGGAACCCTAGTTCCTAGGTGACTGGTGACTGATACCAGAGGGGTTTGTTTCCAAAGCGGCTCGATAAGGGAGCATTTCAGCCTGTGTTTCAGACACCAGCGCCTCTGTTCCCGGCAGCTGGAAGGACGGCCCGGCGCATCTACATCGCACTGGGACATCAGATGCTCTCAACCCGCTCGTCATCCAAACCCGTGTTCAGCATTTGATGGTGAATTCAGCGGTGCATCTTAGAGTCACCTGTATCTGACCCCCCAGAGAAAGCACATTCAGCCCCCGTTTCATGTTTCCTGTGCCCAGACTGCGGGGGGAGGGCTGTTGAGCACTAATCCGGGACACGCTCCGTCCACTCAGTCATAGGTTTGGGGTTGCTCAGGCTTGGCTCAAAACTTGGCCCATTGCTCCCAGCCTTTCTCCTGCCGTGCTCCCCTAACCCCAAGCACTCTCCCCAAGCATCCTGGGATACAGAGGGACCCATACCCACCTCTAGGCTAGTATGTGGATTCCGTAGATGAGGTGTGTGGGCCCAGCACATGTGAGATATTCCCCATGTACTCCAATGACAGGCTCCTCCACTCCTCTCCCATGAGATTTTTGTGCTGAAAAAATATAAAATAAAAGCAAGCAGCGCCCCCAAGGCAAGCATCTCTGCCTCCTGGGGAGCAGGTGTACAGAGCACGTGGCATCGTTCAGCATCAACCCAGTGATGCCCCTGCCCACTTGCCCATCTGCAAGGGGATGACAATTCCACACACGGTGGGCCCTCCTGCAGCAGTGTGAGCAAGCAGTCTGCAGTGCACGCCCCACACATGGACAAGCCTCACACGCAGTGTGATGGTGTGACGTCCTTCCCTATTGGAGGGCCGGCTCACGGCTACACTCACTGTGCAAACCCGTTGAGTTGCACACTCACAATTTGTGCTCTGCTCTGTGTCATGCTATGATAAAACATTTTTAAAAACACGAGCCGCAAGAAGACACAGGAGGAGGGGAGCTGCCTGAGGTCCCTTGTCAGTCGCACAAACTGAGGGAGCTGGCAGGTCCAGGCAGTGCGGAGAGCAGACAGGCCGCTGGCCCGCAGAGCTGAGTGTAGGCGTCGGTGGCTTAGTGGCCCCTTGGGGGATGCATCAGAGAACAGCCGGAGGAGCTCTGCAAGCACATGTTCTCGCTAGGACAGCAGCAGACTCTTTGCAGAGCTTTATCCATCTGGGGTGGGGCAGGGGACGCCTTTCCTTTGCTGCTGGCACCCACGATGAGGAAGTCTAGACCAGGGAATGACATTAAAGGGAGATGAGCTGGTCCCAGTCCGGCGACCTGAGCGGCTAGAAGTGAGGCCCAGGCAGGCGGTATCCTTTGGCCAGTCTTCCCTTTCCCCTGGGCGGGCCGCTGGGGGCCAGGGAGCCTGGCTACAGAGAAGACCGCCCTGCGCCCAGAGAGGCCAGCGCTGCCCAGCAGATGTGAGAGTGCCTGGAGGCAGAAGCGTGCCCCTGGCAGCTCAGCATCCGTTTTACTTTGTTGCAGCTCTTGCGCTGTTTGCCCCCCTTCTGACCTCAGCGGCCTCCTGCTGTCCGGAACTTGGGGCCCCCTCTCCTTACCATCAGCGCCTCCCCCAGGCCCTTACCTGGTCATTAAACTATGCTGCAGGCACCTTGTCCAGTGATTTGACTTGGTGCTTTCTCCTGAGAGTGTTTTAACTTGGGGTTCCTGGTTGTGACAGCTCCGTCCTAAGGGTAAATCATGAACAAATGAGTGCTAAATTCAGAGGTCCTCGTCTGTGCGGAGTGTCTATGCTGTGGCCCGGCGGGGTTATGGGCAGATGAAGAGGCAGATAAGAGGATGGGAACACCCCCGGCAGGTGGCAGGAATGGCTCATTCTGCGGATCTGGTTCTGGGTTCAGTGTGGACCCCACCGGCCCCTCTGCGGTTAGCATTAGAAGAGTCTGGCCTGCTGTGACAGTGTGACATGTGCTTTCTCAGGTCACCGGGAGAGCCACACACCTTTGGTTTCCCTTAGGCAATGAGGGGCCATCTCCCTTGGAAGACTGGGACGGGACCCAGAGAATATGGGAGGTGAACCTGGGCTAGCCCAACAGAAGTTGACATTTTCTGAAAATCTGTGCTTCTTTTTTGTAGAGGATACTGCAGAGCAACACTGTCCTACAGGGCTCTCTGCAAAGATGAAAGTGGTCTAGATCTGTGCTGTCCAGTCTGGTGGCCACTAGCCGTGTGTGGCCCTTGAGCCCCAGAAATATGGCTAGTGCGCCCGCATTAGTTCTGGGCTGCTATAACAGAGCACCACAGCTGGGGCCGGGGGTGGGTGGGGGCGGCCGAAAACAGCAGAAATCTTTCTCTCTTGAGGTTCTGGAGGCCAGCAGGCTAAAATCCAGGCGTCTGAGGTTGGGCCTGCTGCAGGCCTGGCGCTGCCCTTGCCCGTCTCCCAGCCTCCCGTAGCTGTTGGCAGCCCGCGGCCTGAGCTGCCTCGCTCCCACCTCTGCCTCCATCCTCAGGTGGCCCTCTCCCCGGAGTGTCTGCATCCACATTTCCCTCTTCTTATAAGGACACCAGTCATTTGGATTAGGGTGACCCTAATGACCTTGATGACCTCTGTAAAGACCCTATTTCCAAATAATATCATATCCACAGGTCTTTGGGGGTTAGGACTCCAACATACCCTTTTTGGGGACACAATTCGACCCTTAACAACAATGAGGAACTGGGGTTTTAATTTTATTTAATTTTAAATATAAACAGCCATATACAGCTAGTGACTGTCCCCAAGATGGCACAGCTATAGACCAGGGAGGGAGAATTTGGATAATTGAGAATTTCAGTTGAGAGCCGCCGTCGGCCCCATGCCTGTTCCAGGTGGCACCACCTGCCTGCTCGAATGGAGTTTCCCTGGGCAGCAGCCCCTGGGGGATGGAAAGGAGGAGGGTCCCAACTGGCCCAACAGATGAGGGTGAGCAGGACACGCTCCGGTGGGCCCTTTTACGTGCATTTTGTGACTTAGTTGGCACTGCAAGGCTGCCTCTTATTCTCTGTGGCCTTGTCTGCCTGGAACACCGGAGCATCCTGTGTGATCCCTGCTCAGATTTCCCGGGCAGGCTCCACGGCTTCTGCGAAGATGTTTGGTCTCTAAACGGGCGTCACAAGTGCTGAGAGTCATCCGGGGTTGGGCACAAAGCCCAGCTCTCCCTGCATGGAGGGAGCCCATGTGGAGAGGTAGGTGCTGTGGCCTGGCCTTGAGGCAGATGCTGCCATCAGGACTGGCCTCCAGGGTGGGGCCAGGAGAGTCCCTGGCTTTCCCCAGAACCCGAGGGAGCTCTTAGAGTGTGGGTCCCAGACCAGCATCCTCAGGTCACCTGGGAGCTTGTTAGAAATGCAAAGCTCAGGTCTCAGTCCCAACTCCCTAATCCCAGTTTCTGGGCTGGGGCCTAGAAATCTGCGGTTTCACAAGTCCTCCAGGTGATTCAGGCTCTTACTTGAGTTCTGAACTACTGGCCCAGAGCCAGTTCTCACCCTAAATGTTGTGAGTCACCGACGCATCTCCTTAAAGGGCAGATTCAGGTTCTGTGGGTCTGGGGTGGGGCCTGGGAGTCTGCGTGGCTGACAGGCTCCCAGCGATGCCAGGCTGAGGGTCCTCAGCCCACACTCCAGGTAGCCAGGGTCAAAGCTCTGGGCTGCACGGAGCCTGGGACCTTTTCTTCTGCTCACTTTTCCCAGACCTAGAACAGAGCCCAGCATAAAGTATGCTTCATTCATTCAGCTTAAAAATCGTGGGTGCCAGAGAGGGGCTTACTGAAAGTCGCCTTTTACAGTCCTTGTAGGGGGGACAACATCCTGGCATGACTTACTCAGTGACTTCTTTTCTACTAAATACTAAGACAAAGCCACACTGCTCAGAACTGTGCCACCAGATTTCACCAGGACTGTTTCATTAATCTTGGATGCAGCAAAATATTGGCAGGCATACATTTTTGTGGGGTTTTTCTTTTGCAGTATGGGGGTACTAATCTGTGACAGTCTTTGGCAGCAGGCCACCAGCCCCTCCACCACCTTCTTGCTTCCCTACCTTATCTTATCTTACTTTAATTTATTTTACCAGCCCTTTTTCTTTTCCCAAAAAGGTGCTATGCATACTTACCACCTGCTTCCTAGCACAGTGGGCTGATGGGCCCTGTTATCCCAGCCCAGGGGCTGCCACTTGTGCCTCCTTGCATCTCCTGCAAACGCCTCACTGCGCGGTAGGTGCCCAGTGCGTACCTGTCCGCTCACTGATGAACTGAGGATTTCAAAGCAAAATACTCTGACAGGTCCCTTCGCCATTCCTGAATTGAAAAATAAGTATCTCCAGCAGGGAGGGGGAGCCTGCTTCCTGACAGAGGCTGAGGGGTGCTTCCCTGTCTCCAGCCCAGCAAGCCCAGGCCCCGGGACTCCGGCCTCCCCGCCGTAGCCCTCGCTACTCTCTCCCAGCAGGGTCTGGGACGGAAGCCCTGACCTCCACGACGCATACCGTAACCAGACGGATGGCATGTCCCTGAGGGCTGTGGGCACTCAGCCAGCAGCTGCCTCACCCGGGGAGCAAGGCAGCCTTCGCAGAGGACTTAGAGGACCAGGGGGCCCCCGCCTGGAAATATTAACTGCAGCTTGTCATAGCTGTTCATGTGGCTGCTCAGGGGTTCTCCTGCCAAAAACAGGGTAGCCCTCATGGCTGCCAACAGGAAACAACGCGGGGCCCCGGGAGGCAGGGTGCTTCAGAGAAGAAGGGGCGGTGGCCTCCAGTATCCTCAGCATTTCGGGCCACTGCCCGGAGTCTCAGGAGACGTTATTTCCTTCACTCGCTGAGGCTCTACCCGCGACCATTGTAAGCTTGGCATTTGCACTGTAACGTGACGACCTCTTTCAGGGGTGGGTTTTCACAAGGAGATTCTCTGCACCTCTGGAGCCTCGGTGGGCCAGAAGGCCAAGTTGGGTGTCCTGAGGCTCTCTGTTCTCCCTGGGTTTGCAGGGGGCTGATGCATTGATCGCTGTACCCATTCTCCTGCCCAGAATACAGATTCCCTCCCTTTGCACCCACCCTGTTCTATCCCAGTGCCTTTGAACCTTTGTGCCAAGGCGATGAAAAGTCTAGAGACAGCAAGCAGGTCCAGTTCTGTGCCATTTCTGTGGCTACAGTGCTTGGCCCCCACCTGTCCCCGGGACCCGGGCCTGGCTTTGCTGCGCCTGCCTCAGCCCCTGCCCATGCTGGGGTCAGGGGCCACACTGTCCTTTGAGGAGCCCATAGTGTTGGGCATCATCTTCTACCCAGCTGTCTGAGCCAGAAATTTAGGGCCCCTGAGCTTCGCTTCTCCCTTGACCCTCACATTCAGTGGGTCCCTGCCCTCCTGTGTGCATCTGCCCCCTTCACCCCACAGAGCCTGGCACTGGCCAGCCAGCCACAGTGCAGCTTCCCTAGAGGGGCCGTGTCATCCTCTGCACTCCCGTGAGAGGGCTGCTGGCCATCAGGCACACAGCTTGCCCTCCTGCAGTGCTCCTGGCGGGCTGGCAGTAACGTCCATGTGGTCCAGGGCTTCCAAAAGCCTGACCCTGGGCCACAGCTGAAGTCCCACTCGGTCCCGACCACTTCAGCCCACGCAGTCCCTATGCACCCCCACTGCACCCCCAGCCCCACCCCAGGCCATGACCCCCAGACCGCTGCTCCTTTGGCCCATTTTATGGTCTTTGCATATTACCACAACTAAAAAAAATTTTTTTAAAAGATAGTTCTGACCTGAGCTGCCTTCACACATCCTCCAGAAGTTGGCTTTGCAACCCCAAAAGCTCCACACCCCTGGGGGAGACCCCCAGTGCCTGACCCAGGAGTGACTGACCCCCTGCCCAGCTGCCCCACTCCCAGTACCCATTTTTTCATCTCTCAGAAAGAGTCCATGCAGGTGAGCCAGAAGGGAGGGGCTGAGCTTTCGGGGGGCAGCCCAGGCTCCCACAGAAGGCCCCCGGCTCACCGCCCACCCCACTTCTGGGGGCTTCAGACTGGGGTTTAAGACCTGAGACATCTCCTTGTTGAGTCTGGTGTGGATGGACAGGAGGCCCTTCATAATGTAGTGGTTGCCTCTTGGCCGTACGATATTTAGGCAAGGAAAAGAGGGCCTTGTTCTGAGTCAGAGGGGAGAGGGTGACACTCAGCCTGCGGGACGCCCGGCAGGAGGCCCTGGCCTGCAGAGCAGATGGCCACAGCAGCAAAGAAGGGCTGGCTTTGTCACCAAAAGCCCCCATGGGTCGCCAGAGTGGCCACTTGGCCACAGCCACGACAAGGACCCAGGCTAGCTCACTGTCCCGGATCCTGCTGCCGTGGGCTACCCACGCGGCGTCCGGAGGCGGGGGCTGTGCTTGTCGCCGAAAGCGCGGTCAGCTGCGGCGGAGCCTGTTGGAGCCGCGTGCCGCAGGGTGAGGACACGGGAAGGGAGGAGGGGGAGAAAAGGAGGTGATTGCGACTAAAAACAGACTGGAGGCCTAGGGCGCTCCCCGCAGCCCTGGCAGGGGCCGGAGGAGACCTGATGTGAGGCCAAGCCCCGGGCTTCCAGGAGTGCGCTGGGACACTCCAGCAGGCCGTCCTGGGCCCCCGTGCTGGCACCGTGCCCGTGCCCCCAGACCGAGGAGCTGGGTGGGGTGTGCACGGTGTGGGGTCTGCCTCTCTGCCAGATGAACCCCAGACTGTTCTTGCTGCGCGGAGAGTCTGGCAGATGCAGTGCCTATGGTTTAAAGTCCCCAGGTGAGTCTGGTGTGAAGGTCTGCAGGCCAGGATGCCCTGTGCCCTGGGCTAACAGCTAGGCCGCCCCCCAGCCTTCCGGCTTCTGCTCAGGGCGCTGTGAAGAGAACCAGCTCTCAGCACACTTCGGGAGCCAAGGTACCCTGCTGCCCAGTGGAGGGATCCCCTTCAGGAGCTCAGATCGGATCTGTCTGCTTCACTGCTGGTAACGGAGGCTCAGATTTAAGCAGCCTCTGAGGGCAATAAGCTGGAGGTTGCTACTTAAGTCCAAGTTGAAAGAGGACAGGGGCTATTTCCTACCCATGCTTTCACTCCCACTGGCACAGCGTCCAGGTCCGTGTGGGATTTGATGAGCGAATCCTGGACTGGCCTGCCAGACACCTGCTGCGAAGGGTTTGTCCTCTCTGGATCCCTCAAACTAGTCCACACGAGGGCATTGGCGTCATCCTGCCCAGATGATGGGTGTTTTCTCAAAAGACTTTCTTGGGGAAAGGAGGGCTGAAGAGTACAAAAGGCAGAGGCGAGCAACTTCGTGCTTCTGTGGTCACGTCACTGGGAGCAGGGTGAGCCGTGACATGGCAGAGCAGGTGACTGTTGCTTTAATTCACACAACACCAAGTCATCGGACTGTGCCCAGCTGCAGGCTCTGTGCCAGGGGACACCCCCCCCACCCTGCCTCCTCCAGTTATGTCACCACCACAGCCTCACCAGGTGTCATATAAATGTCACATTACCCTTGGCAGGGCTTCTCAGATAGCACGTCGGAAACTTGGCTGCAGGAAGGCAAGGAATGTCTGACATCTCCCTGGACTCCCTCCCACCACAGGCCTGGTGACCCGTCCAGGTCCTGTGACCAGGGCCTGGCATCCCGCACACACCCAGAGCCCAGAAAGGAGGGGCAGGCAGTGGCCCTGGTTGAGATGGATGGATTCTGACCAAGGGGGACGTGGAGGCGTCCCCAGGAAATCTTAAGGGGCAGCGTGGGCATCAGACCCCTGACTCCTTTGTCTGGGCCCTTCGTGCCCTGCATGAGGGGCATGTGGAAGCT
The DNA here is from genome assembly GCF_030020395.1 of Manis pentadactyla. Taxonomy (NCBI): domain Eukaryota; kingdom Metazoa; phylum Chordata; class Mammalia; order Pholidota; family Manidae; genus Manis; species Manis pentadactyla. The sequence continues at coordinate 144,347,825 of NC_080025.1, read as the reverse complement.
GGACCATGGGCACTGGGACGAGGCTGCTGCCACAGAGAAGACCAGGTGGAGACCTGGAAGGGTTTGCAGCCTCCTGGGAGAAGCAAAGAGCAAACCTGTGCCAGAATTTGAAAAGAATTCGCACACTTCCGTCTAGCCATGCAGTGAGATCTTATTCAGTCTCAACAAGGAACAGAGCCTGACCAGAGCTACAACATGGATGAGCCTTGAGGACAGTATACTGAGTGAAACAAGCCGGACACAGAGGGACAAGCACTGGGTGACCCCACTTACATAGGTCCCTAGCCGGCTTCACAGAGACAAAACACAGGACAGTGGGGGCCAGGGGCTGGGGGCGTCCATGTTAGTGGGGACAGGGCTTCAGTTGGGGAAGTTGTGGAGGTGGATGGTGGTGACGGCTGACAACAAGAGGAATGCACGTAATGCCACTTACTTGTACACTTAAAAGTGGTAAGATGGTCAATTTAATGTTCTTTGATTATTACCACAACTAAAAATGTTCTTTTTTAAAGATAGTTCTGATCAGCAAATTAGCTTATTCAGAAAGTCTTACAAATGTATTTCCTGGATAGTCTTAAGTATTCATGTCTTTAGCAGATAAGTTTCTAAGAAAAAAAAAAAGTCTTGTTTTCCCACAATGTTTTAAAAAGTGGGCAAAGCCCCGGCGGCGACGAGTTGCACAGAGCCTGCTGCTCGGCTCGGGTGGCTGCTGTGAGTGTGGGGCAGGCCAGCTCCCAGGGATGGGGACGGGCGGGCGCAGAGGTGGGCACCGTCCCCTGCAGAAGCTGCCCTGGGACAGCAGCCACTCGGCCAGGGCCTTGCCCTCACGCCTCTGCTCTGGGAGCCTGTGCACCCCCAGGAGAGTCCCAGCATCTCCCAGAGGCTTGGCTCCGGCCTCCTGCACTGACCCCAGGCAGCTGGAGTCACAGGGCTTTTCTGTGTGCCCAGACCTACACCAGGAGCCCCTTGTTGAAGGCAGTCACTCGCTGACTTGACCAAGGCTGTGGGGGCTGCTCTGTGTTGAATGTGAGGTTGGGTGAGCCCGTCTGCCAGGGCCTCACTCAGTCCGCTCTCCCTACCCACTCCTCCGCTTCTGTGCCCTTTCCCCAGAGGAACCTTTGAACTCTCTCCACCGTCTCTCCCTTCCCAGCAGCATGGAGGGCACAGGCTGGCGGGCTTGCAGGCTCCCGGAGCCAAGACCTCACTCTTCCCCTGCCCTGCTCAGCAGTGGTTGCTCCGTCCTGTCTCCCAAGATGGTCTTTGGGCTGAAGGAGGCGGATTCCAGCTGCTATTGTTAGCAGAGCTCGGGCCCCTGGGCCAAGTCAGCACTTCTACTGTAACGCATAGGAGGGCCCCTCAGGGCCCTGCACGAATGGCCCCAGGTCTCCCCAGTAGTCCAGGCCGCAGGACAGCCCCCCTCAAACTCTTGGTAGAGCACTTACAGTCAGGCTTACTGATTATAGCTTTAGTACAGTAAAACTCACCCTAAAGTTTCAGTGTACAGTTCTGTGAGTTTTGACAAACATAATTATACATACACTCACCGCCACCATCAAGATATGGAACAGATCCATCACCCCAAAAAAGTTCCCTTACGCCTTTAAAGTTAACTTCTCCCTTGTCCTCAACCCTGCAACCTATAATTTTTCTGTCCCCTGTAATTTTGCGTCATATAAATGGAAAAATTCAGCATATACCCTTTTGGATCTGGCTTCTTTCAGCAAAATGCGTTTGAGGTTCGTCCGCGTCGTTGCCACGATCAGTTCTCCTTGTTACTGCTGAGTGGGGTTCCGCTGGATGGCTGCGCCCGTTGTTCCACCGGATGGCCGCACCAGTTTGTTTATTTGGGTTGTTTTCAGCTTGGGACAACCAGGAATAAAACCTCTACAAACATTTGCACTCAGGCTTTCGTGTGGACATGTTTCCACTTCTCCTGTGAAGGGCATTATGAGGTTGTATGGTCAGGGAATGTTTAACTTCATGAGAAGCCATCAAACAATTTCCCAAACCGGCTCCCATTTTGCATTCCTAGCAGCAGTGTGTAAGAGTTCCTGTTGCTCCACATCCTCACCAGGACTTAGCATTGCTAGTTTTAAAATGGATTTTTCCTGTCGAGCAGGGCTGTGGTGGTGCTGCGGTGCATGCAATGTGTGCACCCCTAGGGATGAACGATTAATGACGTGGGCATTTTTAATGAGCTTCTTTGGCATCTGCCTATCTTCTGTGGTGGAGTGTCTGTTTCAGTCTTCAATCCACTGTTTTATTGAGTGATTTATTCTCTTGATTATTGAGTTTTGAGAGTTCTTTGTAAACTCTGGATGCAAGTCCTTGATCACATATGTGTTTTGCAAATATTTTCTCCCTGTCACTTGTCTTTTTTCATTTTCGTTAACAGTGTGTTTTGAAGAGCTTAGGTTTTAAATTTTTATGAAATCCAAGTTATCTATTTGTTCTATTATGGACATTTTGTTGAGTAAAGATGTGCCACGGTAAGTACCATGAGTATTTCTTGAGTCGGGATTATGTGCCAGGCTGGGGGTGCAGCAGTAACAGGACTCCCTACTGCTCATGCTCAGCGGCGGAGCCCGGCAGTGAGGAAGGGGCCACAGCACCCTGTAAGTTATGCTGTTGGAACGCGCCAGGTGCGCAAAGAGGAGGGTAGTTAACTTGAGAGACGAGGAAGGGCTCACGGATGATGAGCTTTGAGGCTGCCGAGAGAATCAGACGTAAACGCGGCCACCTGCTCCCCTAAGCACCAAGTCCTGACACGATTTCCCACGTGCAGGCCTAGGAACACAGCGATGGGAGCCCCGGGGGGACTGCGGGGGCCAGAGCCTTCTGGCTGGACTCCCTCCCCTCGCCGCACTCCCCGGGCCTGGCTTCCCCTTGGTGTCACACGTGGAGTGAGTGTTTTCTGGCCAGCCTCTGGTAGACTCGCCACCATTACTAGGCCTGGGGCCTTTCAGGTGAAACCGTGTGGAGAAAGGGGAGGCTGGGTCACCCCTGAGATCCACCAACTAGGTGAGGGTTTAGATGGGGCAGGGGACCTTCTAGACCCTGAAATGAGGCAGACAGCAGGCTGGCTTCTGCCCACAAAACAAGCTTAAACACGGGCATGGAACATCGGCCCAGCCCTGGAAGATGGTCCCTCTGGATGGGTTGTTAGCTCTCTGCCAGAAGCGCGAGGACAAGTCCAGGTTCGATGCTGTGACCTTTAACAAGGGTGACACAGAGCTGCTGTCTAGTGGTGGTGGTGCTGTTACTGCCCGGGGCGGAGCAGGTCCCGGGGCTGAGCTCCTGCACAGTCTGCACAGGACACACCAGGGTGTGTACTCCCAGCGTGAGACGCCCGAGGCCCTTCTCTGCACCTTGAGGACCCGCCGGGAAGCACCGGGGGCACATAACCCACGGGACTCATGGTCCTTTTCTTCAGAAGGTGACAGGAGAGCCAGTGCTCGGAGCAGCACCATGGAAACCAGTGCGGTGGCAGAAGCACGGCCTGGAAGCCTTCCCGGCCGAGGCCCTGGCCCCATGCACACCCCGACCTGCCTCCCCGGCACCTCGCACCCAGCGGGCCCAGCAGGGGAGTGTCAGGTGATGTGTTGAGTCAACAGACCCACAGGAGAGCCCTGGTTGGAGTCCCGTGGCAGCCAGCTGCAGCCGCACCCCCGAAAGGGAATGCCCACGACTGGCTGCCAGCCACCACCCGGCCTGTCCCAGCCTCAGCAGGAGGCGAGAGCCGCAGGCGTTACCCACACTGCCCCCTCCTCAGGCTCTGCTGAATGTGGCCTCCCAAACGGAGGTTTGCAGACAGCTCCCAGGGCCCCACGTCATGCCGGGTAGAACAGTATGTCCTGATGTGTCAGAGAGTGGCACATTTGCAGGTGACTCAGGATACACCTTGGGGAGGCGACAGTGTCTCAGAGCCCTTCCTGGGTCACCCACAGCCCCTCTCACCCACACTGAGTCCAGAGCATGGAGGCGGGAGATCTGGGAGGGCCCCCCAGGGTGAAGTTAAGGAAAGGTCAGGAAAGGTCCAGAGGGGGGCCTGGAGCACAGCCGGAGGTGCCAGGCTTCACCAGCGGCAGCCACTGCGGTCTGTGGGGGGGGGGCTCTCACAGGGGTTCTCAGCAGATCCAAATAGCCCACATTGCAGGAGGGGCAGGATAAACTCAAGGAATAACTTCTGATTTTAAAAGCCTGCCCTGGGAACCTCGGTGTGCCACAGTCCTCATGATGCTCACTGCCTTTTCTCGATTTCATTAACACTGATTTTCGCCTAGTCCGCAGGCCCCATTTCCTCCTATTGAAGGTCCCTCAGAATGGACCCCGCTACTGTAGAAGCTGAAGCAGCGGGCATCTGGCCGCCCTGAAGGGGTGAGCAACTATGGAAATGTCTTGAGACTCCTTGGAAGGCAAACTCTTACGAACCTGGCACTGGGGGCACTTGAACTGCCATGAGGTTATTTCAGAGAGAAAGCGATTTGTTTGTCTGTGCTTTGGTTATTGATTTCATCAGATTATCAAAGGGTCCTGGGACCAAAAACATTTAAAAATCACTTCCCAGTTTCTGGGGAAGTTTCCTCAGAAGCTAGAATTAGCAGCAGGTGGTGGACAACCAGGAATTCCAAGAGAGGCTGGAGGCAGAGCACAGGGAGCCCCCGGGGGCCCACAGCCCCTGGAGGAGAGGGGAGGCCCTGTCGGCACCGGAGGTTTGCAGGCAGCGGCTCTGCCGACTGAGCCCCTCCTAAAGAGGCGTGCATCCAGGCCTGAGGGTCTCGACTCTCCCTGGGGCCATCTCAGCAGGGTTCATTCCAAGCATGCCCTCAAACCGGACCTGCTCTTTCGTGTCCTCATGCACCTGTGCGTACAACACGGTCTGGCTGTGCCGGAACAGTTTGCCTGGACGGTGTTGTTTATAAACAGGCATCTCAGAGAGATCAAGGTTAGAAAGGCCTGTCTGAACTTGCATGGAATCTGATCCTGACCCGGGGTGGGGCTCTGGGGGCTCCTGCCCATAAATATTCTGGCCCCACCTGTGACCAGTGCCAAACGGCCTTTCCTCTGCCCACTGGTACCTTGGGCTCAGCGAGCATGAAACTCCATGGGTCTCCTACTGAATTAGTCCCCCCCACCCCACACCGCCATACATCCCTTCCCATCGACCTCAGCTCCTGCTCTCCCAAATCCAGGGTTTCTGAGTCGTGGCCTTCTGCTACCCCTCCACCCTGTCCAACCAACAGGGGCCATTGGGGGTGGCCAATGGACATGGGAAGAGGACGCTAGGGCGGGCCAGCAAGAGCCCTGGGGTCCCACCTCCTGCCTCCTGCTCAGGGCACCTGTGGGCCTCCCATGAGAACGTGTTCTCTCCTCACCTACACAGATAGCCTGCCATCCCCCCGACCCCCCCGTGGTTGTGACATTGGCCTCTGAAACCTCTCGTGGCATTGGGAAAGCACCCAACTGGGGGTCTAAAGGCCCAGACCACTGCATGCCTGGCCTGGCCCCTGACGCAGCCGATGCCCTTGGGCCTGACGCTTCACCTCTGAGGGCTTGTGTTTCCTCCACTGTAAAATGAGGTCATGAGATGTTTGTCTGCTATAGCCACTCACCATGGGTTCCGCTGGCTGCGACGCCCCTGGTGGGGGCTACGCTGATTCTGTCACATCAGCTGAGTTCATCTCTGCAGCCCCAAATGACACCTGTGAACTGCGATTCCACAAAGACCGTCGTCATCAGAGGCGACGGGCGTAGCTGTTTCCCCTTCATTGCCAAGTCCTTAGCAAATTGTTTCCCAGGATCTGTTTTAGATGGCAGATGAATTGTTCTAGAATCCCTCTTACAAAGTAACGGAGGGCTTTTTTTCCTCCTCCCTTTTCTGAAGATGGCCTTGTAGCTTTAAAATCAAAAGGCACATAGGCTTTTATCTTTTGCTCTAGTGATATATCTAGGGTTCTCTTCTGGGTCCATAAGGAAGAACTCAGACCTCCAGAGGGCCCTGCTCTCGCAGAGGCCAGCGTGGACACCAGGGTCTGAGGCCCCGCGGCTGGGGCAGGTCTAAGGTTAGCCCTTGCAAAATTCCTGTTTCCTTCCCCCACCCCCATTTTTCTTTTCTTTTCTGATTTACGCATGCAAATATACTTGAGTTCGTGTACCTTAATAACTAGGCCCCGAATGCTACTGAGTCTACAAAGCCCCATAAAACTATATTTTTCCTGGATTCCTTCTAAGAGAATAAGAACCTTATAAAATGTCCTAAAAAAAAGTTTGTTTTTTTAATAGAACTTTTCATTTACCACCTTACTATAATGCTTTGATTCCAAAATGACTTCAGGCACTTTCCAACATATTTTGAATAGTTTCAGTTAGAAAAGATTGTAAACCAGAGTCTTAAGAGTCTACAAGCAAAATGTTCGACCCAAAACCTTACTCCAGATTAATACATGAATTGAGAGTAAGCTCAGGGATAGCCAGAGCCAAAGCTTTTGGGTTAGACAGCTATCCAGGCCAACCCTGAGAAACTTTACCCGTGAGAGAGAGCCCTAGGGGGTGGTGGGACGGACCAGAGAAGGGTATCTTTTAGGAGATGGGCGATTCTGGAACATTCGGAGCAAGGTCTCAGAGCAGCCAGCTGAAAAGGATCAGGGGCCCTTGGGGGAGAGCTGGCCAGCAGCTGCACGAGCACCTGGTGCCCAGGGATGAGGCATAATGCCCGGAGCGTCTGCATGAGACTCGGTGGCGTGGCGGCAGGAAGAGGAACTCCCAGCAGAGGCCAGGCCTGGGGCTGGAGACTCGGAAGAGAATTTGTCCCTCAGAGAAGGGCTCTGTGAGGAATGGAACTGAGGCCCTGCTTCTCTATGGCCGCAAAGAACGGCAACTAGAATTCCTTTAGAAGTTTCTTATCTGTAAAATGAAGCGGTTGGATTCAACCATGGTTCAAAACTTGCCTGGCCACTGTATTGCCCAGGGAACTTTAGAAACCCAGGGCCCTGGGCTCCACCTCAGACCCACGACATCAGAACCTTAGGACCTGGGAATCTATTCTGCAAGCTCCCAGGTGACCCACCCTTGTGTCCAGCTGGGTTTGAGAACTGTGGGCTGAGACCATCTCAGCCAACCCTCGTGGCCCAGACAGTCTCTGCCCTGGGTGTTGGGCTCACTCACTGGGACGGAGCATGGGGACTGCCGAGGGTTTTGAGCAAAACCTTCCCACGGGAAACAGAGGCAGAAAGGCAGCCAACCTTCAATGGCGGAGATACGGGGACTCTCAGGAATGATCTCCACAGAGCCTCAGAGCAGATCGTCTCTGGACTGGTAGGAACACAGACCACCTGCACGCCAGGGATGGGTCGGCCAAGCCCCCTCCAGGAGCAAAGGAGAATGGCTGCTTATGTTCGCGCCCCGTCACACCCCAGCCCACCAGGGCCACAGAAGTCTAGTGTGCCCCAAGTTGAGTTCAGGTCCCAGAAAGTCCAGTTGCCATAGGACATAATTTGTTCCTTAAAATCAAGGACCTGGACACCTACTATCCAGGCTCAGACCTCAAGGTCAAGCCCGTGCCTAGGATTCACCAGGGTTTCAGGTTCTGGCCCACATTTCCTGATGACACAGCTTCCTGCTCCGTTAGACGCAGAGCTCAGGCTGTCTGGTATTCCCAAGCTCCCCTGGGCTTCTCCGGAGGGAGGCGCGGAGAAGACACAGGACGGGCTCCCCACTGCCCTCCGCCTCGGGTACTTCCCCACGCCGCTCTCCTGCTTCCCGCTGCCTCATGCCTTTTAGATTGTTCTCCGTCGCTTCGCGATCAGGTCTCTCAAAATCAATGCAAGTTTACATTCTCATTAAAAGGGTTTGTGAAGCTGGTGTTGCAGGAGCTCTCTGCTCAGGATTCTTCACTAGATGCCTTTTAACAAAGTTGGTGAAATCATGAGACCAGAGTTCTGGCTTCCTGGATGTTGGTGGTGGATTTGTGTCCATCATAAAAGTGGCCCTGGTAGGATGTGTATCACCACAAGGAAGGTTTCCTCTGCCATTTCTACAGAAGTAATGCCAAGTGACCAGATGTGGGCACACAGTGATGGTATATTTCTTGAATTACCTCAGGCCACCCTGTGGGACTCTGTGTACTTAGCAAACCCCTGTGGAGTCTGTTGATTGGCAGGTTTGGGACCAGGCATCAGAACTGGCTGTGAATGGGCTGCACCAGGACCTCCCGAGGGTGATCTCCAGAACACCAGAGAGTCTGAGAAATTAAGAGGGGGTGCGTGCCAGAACGGACCTACAGTGCAAACAAGTTCAGGCAAAAAAAACATGGGCGTTTGTGATTCTGGACTTCTCAGATCTATGATGTACTAGCAATCAGGAGTCTCTGAGGGAAGGAGAAGGTGGCACCCAGATCTGAGCAGAGCTGTGGGACGGTGGGACTCCACTTACTGGGGGAAACACTGCCCTAAAAGCATTCCATCAAGACCTGCTCACTGGAACTCAGTCAACTTAGGTCCTTTAATTTTCCATCTAATGGGGAGGTCTTATTCACGCACAGTGTGATTTGAGAGGGCTTGAGAGACCCTGAGGAGAAAAGCCCCTTTCTCTTTGCCCTTCTTATGGATCGTCTTTGGCTCTCAGAGTGAGACCCAAGGGCCCCTCGGTGCCCCAGCAGTCTCTCCGGGGAGCTGGAAGCCTTCCCTTTATCAGCTTAGGTTTGCACCCCCTGAAACCCCAGACCACCGAGGAAGGCTGGATTTTTTTCATGTACTTCAACTAAAACCACCATACTGAACAGATTGAATGCAGAAGCAGATACGAGAATGTTGCATTCTTCTATTAAGCCAGCTGTGAAAGACGTCTGCCAAAAAGTATAAAATAAATTCCACCCCATTTGTTATGTTTTAAAAAATACAGATGGGTGAAAATTTGCTTCAGAAAATGATTGAGGACCCCAGAGAGTTTTTTTTATGTGGGTTGTATATATTGGTGTCTACCATATTAGAAATTAAAGCTGAGGAAACTTAAAAATATTTAAAGTCATTTACAAATAACGATAAAAAAACATATTACATGTTAACACTACATATTTTTAAGAGGGTAAAAGGATCCTGAACCCAAATGTCTACCAGAGCGGTTCTCAGAGAGGCTGAGGGTGGTCCAGGTGGGGCGGCCCCAGAGCAGACGTCTCCCAGTCTGTGCTCCGTGGGCTGGGGGATGTGGAGATAAAGTGGACGGGCGGCCTGGGACGTGGGCATTCTCAAACGCATCCCACCAAGCAGGTGATGAATGACTTAGCAACTCAAGTTAGGCTGAAAGGAAAGTGAATAAATGATTGAAGACAGAGGCAGGAGGGCGTCCTGGTTCCATGGGGAAGGCCTGCTCTGGGCAGGGCATTCCTGCCTCCTGGCAAACCCGACAGCCGACCAGTGAGTTACAAAGAATGTGAGTCTCCTTGACCCGGATACTGCTGGGATGTGACACCCATCCTGGGGGGAAACAACCGTCTGATTAACTAACAAGTGGCACTTGGAACTTCCCTTTCTGACCTCAGGCTCTTTCAGATTTCTTAGACCATCCATTTCTGAGTGAAAAACCTGTGATTGGCCTTGTCCTGGCCACGACCCCTAATGAATGGCTTCCAGTTTGTATCTCGGAATGATGGCGATGTGGATGGACTCACAGTGGCAGAGGCCAGAGCCACACAGAGTCAGACCCCCACCCTGCCAAAGGGCTGGGCTGGTGTTTCTCGCCTCCCAAGTTTCTCCTTCCATGGTGGGGGGACCTCGGTTTTGGAGCTGGCCAGACATGAGCTCTGATTTGAACTTGGGCATGTCAGACCCCTGTGCTCCTAAGCAAGGCAGCCCTGGAGAGGGCTGAGGGTGCTCGGTGTCCAGCCAGTGCAGCCTTTCTCCCTGAGAGCTCGTCTGCTGTTACTGGGAGCTACCATCTGCTGAAGACCTACTGTGTTATTTAGTATTGACTGTGCTTAACTCCTGGTTAATCACAACAAAAAGCCATGGGCAGCTTATATTTTCAAATAACAAATCGAGGTTCTGAGCTGCTGCCAACTCATCTGGGGCTACCCAGCTCAAGTGGTGGGTTTCGGGGCAAAGTCAGGTCTGCCAGCTCCAGAGCCCAGGCCTGAGGGGACAGGGAAGAAGGGAGGTGGCTCGAGGCCAGGGTAGTGGGCAGCAGGTGGAAGGAGGGCAGGAACTAAACACACCCACCCCTATTCTCCACCCAGGCTCCCATAGGGACCTTTCTGTGCCTGAACCCAGGGGCCAGGGAGCCAGCTGCCCAGCACACGAGGGTCAGTCCCTGGGAGGGACACCAAGCTGGCAGAGAGGCCAAAAAGTGAGGGCCGAGCAGCAGTGCGGGGGACGCCGAGGAGAACCAGGCCAGAGGGAGAACCGAGGAGAGAAGGTCAAACAAGTGAAGTGGAGAGTTTACTCCCTGAGTGGAGGTGTGTTAAGCAGAGCCCCATGTGGGGCCAGGTCTGCTGTTCCGGCACTTGTTTCCTGGGCTGCCCAGGGCTTTTTGGCCCTTTAATGTCTTCTTTTTGGCTCGGCTCCTTAGCAGCAGGGCCCTTGCCTCCCCTGCTGTGGTGTTTTGTTTGATGTGCCACCATCCCCACCATGACTGTCGCCACCATCCCTCCAAACCCAGGGACAATACGAAGCCCTTTGTCTCTGGGATGACTGGTTAGTTGTCCGAAAAACTGCATCATCAAATGCCGCATCCAATGTAAATTGAAAATTTGCTGTTCTCCATGTCTCTCAGAAAAATAGTCTGTAAGGATGTTTAAAATCAGAAACAAAATGAAATGTTTTCTTCTTTTTTGTTATCTCAGACCATGTGCATGAAAAAGGCTGGTGCTGCCCAAGGGAGGGGGGAGCATGTGCACACCACACGGCCATCTGGTCCACTTGGTCGGTTTTTACCAAAGCAAGGGTTTGATTTGCACAGGGGCCCATGGCCAGTTGGTGGAAAACAGGGTCTAGCAGCGGAGGCTCCTGAAATGCAGGCCCCTACTTTCCACCGGCCTCGCTGCCCTTCCTTGCCGCACCCGTGCCCAGCCGCACCACCACCCTCCTCTCTCCTCCCCTGCCTGCTGGCCAGCTCCCTGAAGCCACCAGCGCATGGCTCCCCGGTGTCTGGAGCCACTCGCCTGGTGTCTCGTGTGGCTGCCAGGAGCCGTTCGTGTTCCCTCACTGAGCCTATTCACTTGTCCTGGCTGCTGCCCCGGGAGAATCAGAGGCATTGTTCACACTCTGGGGTTGACAGAGTCCTGAACAAAGTCCTTAAAAAGCAGGAGGGAAGGTGGCTTTCGCAGAACAAAACGGGGAGACTTGCCTGGGCCCCGGGGTTGCGGTTGCACCAGCCCAGTCCTGCTGGGCCCATGGGGAAGTCGCCCTGATTGGAGACAGAGCGGCTTAGTTTCCCAAAGCCCTGCTCCCCGCGGGCTTCTGGGAGCTCCCCGCCTGCCCCTCCTCTGAGCCTGCCTGCTGGGCCGGTGGGTGCTGGCCTCTCAGTGCTTCCTGCATGTATTGCGGATTGGGGTTCTGTCCCGTTTTCCCCAGCCCCACTGATTCACCCCTAACCTGCCCCTCCCTCAACCCCTGCACACACCTGGCCCCAGACAGCTAGCTGGTCACACATGTGGTTTTCCTGAGAGACCTGAGTTTGTCAGATTCCCTGATTAAGAAACAATTGGTCTATTTATAAGTAATAAGGACTCTGTCAGCATTGCCCCATTTTCCTCATTATTTGTGAATTGTGACAACAGTATTAAACAAAAAAGGTGTAGGAAGATCAGCCTGACTCACACCCCTTTCCTAAGACAGATTCCCCCATTGGCAAAGCAGCGCCGAGGTCAGTACCAGGCCCCTCTCTGTCCTGTTTCTGCTCTTCCTGACTGGCATGGAAGGGAAGACATGTTTGGAGGAAGCCCAGCACTGCCCAGCCCAGGCCAGCACCCCCCACAGGAAGCCCAGCCCCACCACCACCTTGCAGGGAAGCCAGCCCCCACCTCTTATTCCTGGGGCACCCAGTGCTCACCTTCCTGCTGGCCTGTGAAACCCCACTTTCTGGAAGAGTCTGTCATGCACCCCAAATGTGATCTTAAGTCTCTTCGTTCTTTCTTTGGTAATCACGGAAAAAAGCATTCAGGGTTTGGAGTCAGGGCCCTGGAGTTCTGGCGGGGCCTCTGCCATTCCCTCACTCAGGCACCCAGCGTGAGTAATGTCTCTGCTCCCAAGTTTCTGCACCCTGGACCACACACATACTCCTAAACCGCCCCATCATCACCCACCCCCCACCTCCCCCGGAGGGTCATCCTCAGGAATCACCCACTCTGGGAGGGGCGGGGAGCAGGCTGGAGGGCATGGAAGCACCCTTGGGTTTGGAGGGATCTCAGAGCGACGAGCTGTGGGGACCTGGAGGAGCATGCCGTGGCATCAGAAACGGGGTTCCCACCGCTGGAGGCTGGAGAGCCGCTGTGTCTCCCCCTCCTTCCTGCGTCTGCTTCCCTCTGCCCTGGGGCTGCATAGGGTGGTTCTGGTGCCCACGTGGGGACAGCCTGCAGGGACAGCGAGCCCAGGGGGGCCGGGCCCTGCCCTCCCACTTCTCCGGCTGAGAGACGGCCTCCCTGGAGCTGGCGCTGAGGCGGCTGGGGTCTGGGCAGGCGGCGGGAGGTGCTCACATCCCGTTAGCCAGCCTCTTGGCCCAAAAGCAGAACAGTGGCTGAAAAAAGTGATTTTCTGAAGAGATCATACATTCGCTTGATGTAAAAGTTGAAAAATAGAGAAGGGCGTACGACAAACGTCTTCCTGCCATTTGTCCCCATCACGGGACACAGCCAGTGTTTCCAGATCCTTCCAGAGATGCTGTAAGCATATGCAGACAGGCAGGATATATGCATATGCATTCTTTTCCCCTTTTGTGAAACTATAAATGGTATCATTCTATACAGATGGTTCTGCAGTTTGCTTTCCACTTTCCACTCGATCTGGGAGATGAAGAACAATGCGGCTTCTCGTGTTCCGACGGGGAATCGTGGCCGGCTGTGTGCATGTGCCATAATTTATTTAACCTCTTCCTATTGATGAACATCTGTGTCTCCAGTCCCTGCCTTTAAAAGCACCGCAGTAATGAATGACCCCATTCACTCTCCATTTAGCAATTATACAAATGTGTCTGGGGAAGAAATTCCCAGAAGCTGAATTGTTGGGCCAGGGAACATGTGCATCTGTAGTTCTGACAGATCCTGCCAAAGTGCCTCCACAGAGGTACATAGTTCCTCTGGGCTGCCAAAAATTCCCATGGGGGTGTGGCCTGAGCCAGACAGTCTGAGCTGGGTTGGGGGTAAGGCCCCAGGCAAGCCGGGGATGAGGCGCCTTCATTGGGCCCGGTGTCAGGGTAGACATGGGGGGGGTCACTGGGGCCGGCCCCTCCCTCTGCATGAAGAACCCAGGCCCCCAGAGGGGCTTTGCCTAAGGGGCTCTCACAGGGTGTTCGGATGTGGTTGGTGGCACGAGCTTCCAAGCCAGAACTGTCCCCTTCTGTCAGATCCCAGCCCTCACCCTCGGAAGGCAGGGCAGGCCCCAGGAAAGCACCCAACTGGCCTCTGTGTTCAGTGGCTGGGGCGAAAGCTGGGAGCACAGACCATAAAATTTCTTGCTCAACCGCGATGCTGGGACAAGCCTGTTCTAGGCCACGCTATATGAGGACCAGGCTGGTGCGCCCACTCTGGACCCACCACCACCCCTGGGGGCCTGAGGCCTGGGAGGTGACCTGGCCCTGCAAACAAAACGGCATGACATGTCCCTCTCCTGGTCCCCGCAGAGCCCCCTGGAGGGCGCGGCATGCCCTTCCCGAGGCTTGGCTGGCATCCTCATTCCTCACCGGTCTGTGGGCATCTCCAGGGAGCGCTGGGGCCATGGCCTGGGCCGGGCCTGGAGAAGGGCCCGGAGCCAGCCGGGCTGCCCCTTTGTCACTCTGCCTGCTGAGCCACCCATCTGCCGCATTGCTGCTCACCCTCAGACCTCCTCCTGCCCACCTTCCACCCAGCCCCACCTCTCAGCACGCCTAGCTTCTCACCTTTTCAGGGAAAACCTTTGTTTTGAAAAGAGTTTGGGCCCTTACTGTTGGCGGCCTTTCGTGTCTTCAGTTTTGAGACTTACAAAAGCATGGGTGTCAGACATCTGTCTCCTGCCAGCCTGCGCTCGGGGCAGGCAGTCCCACCTGGCGCGGCTCTATGGGATAAGGGGGTCCCTGGGCAATGATCCTCACGCACACTCTCCGGACACAGGAAGCAAACCTGCTTGCACCTTACCCCCTCTCTCCTTGCCTGCTGGGTGGCGGCCATTCCCCAGGCACCTCCCCCTGCCCAGCATAGCACCAGGTGCCATGGGGACCCAGAGGGTGTGGGCAGGACTCCTGCCCCAAAGACACAGTGGATTTTGTTGGGGACGGGAGACTTACATCCTGTCCTACCCAGTCTTAGTTAACTCTCTTGTGAACAGTGGTAATGTGCAGTGCAGATGAAACATGCCCTGTGGGTGTGGGGGAGCAGGCCCAGGGGCCACAGAGTCAGGGGAAGGGGATTGGTGGGTGGGTTGACCCTGAGGCCCAGGAGGCTGCTCAGGGGAGCGAGGATGGAAGCAGAAGAGGGGACAGGGCTACGAGGAGGGGAGCCTGGGCGCGGTGCAGAGGAGCACAGAAGGGGGGCCCAGGCCCAGGCTCTGCAGGCTGACCAGCCTGTGTCTAGGTCAGAAATAGCAAGGGGGTGGCCCTTGGGCCGTATTTGCTGGCATCTCTGCTTTGACTTGCATAATTAAAAACTTTTAGATAACAAATGTAAAATAAAAATTTTATTTAGCTACCTGTACGTGTGAGAGAAGACACAAACCCAGATCCGTCTTCTCTTGGGAAGCAAGTCAGCATTAGGTGACACTGCTGCATCAGTTTCCCAGAGCTCCGTGCAGAGCGCCACCACACGGGTGGCACAAAGCAACAGAAACTTCCCCTCCCTCAGTTGCAGAGGCCACAAGTCTGAGCCCAAGGTGCCAGGGCCGTGCTCCTCTGAGACTCTGGTCAGAACCTGCCTTGCCCCTTCTAGCCCGGGATGGCTGCCCGTGCAGTGCCTGGCGCTCCTGGGCTCATAGACGCCTCGCCCTGTCTCTGCCTGTCATCGCGTGGCCGTCTCCTCTGTGTGTCTGTCTCCCTCCTCTCGTAAGGACATGAGTCACATTGGGTTAAGAGCCCACCATGCTCCAGTGCGACCTCATCTTAATTGGATGACATCTACAAAGACCCTCTTTCCAAGTACGGTCATGTTCACAGGTACTGAAGGTTCGACCTTCAACATAGTTCTTCAGGGGACACAGTTCAACCCTCAACAACGATCTTACGGCTTGATCAGCAAGATGTGGTGATGACCACCTGCCCAGACGGGCCCCTGGGGTGCGCGAGCCCCGTAGAAGTGGACAGCCTCTTAGCCCAGGCAGGTTCACGTCCCCAGTCCCCTCGCAGTCCTTCAGCCCCTGCTCCCCACCTGCTTCCTCCTGGCTGCTGTCCAGGCCCCTCCTGTCCTGCTCGTTCCCTGATGTCTCCAGCGTTCACCTTCACGGCGAATCCTCGCTGCCGTGAACTCACAGTGGCCATGTCAGTGGTGCATGTTTTGGCAGTGATAGTGATAGGAGCTTGCTGGTTCCTTGGGTCCATTGTCATGTGACTTCTGTGGCGTTGACCTTTGTCTCTACTGAATACTTGATGGACTTTCCTACATCTTATCTCAAGTAATATGGGTTTGACTCCATGTACTTCCGGCACCGTGCTTTGTAGGGATCACACACACACAATGAGGGAGAACTGCATCTGCAGCGTGCGCGGGTCGGAGGTCTTCGTGAGACAGCTCCTGAGCCGCGAGCCCCCTCTCCACGGGGGGAGGTATCTGGACACAGCTGGTTCTAAGGGATTCGAAATGGGTTTAGAGAAGCTTGTCCCCAGTATTCAGAATTTTATCATTTAGGTTCTTGCCATTTTGTGGCGCTTGGAAATGGAAGACCCCTTCTCTGCCTTCCTGCACCCCAGCCAGGCTTCTAACCACGCCCTGTGGTTTCCTCCACAGCTTCAGGCCACTCTTGCTCTCCGTCGACACCCACCCCAGTGGCCAAGCAGCACACGTTTCCTCTCGAGTCCTATAAGCACGAGCCCGAGCGACTGGAAAACCGCGTCTATGCCTCCTCTTCCCCTCCGGACACGGGCCAGAGGTACTGCCCGTCCTCCTTCCCGAGTGCAGCCAGGCCTCCGTCAGCATCCCCGGTGCACTGTGCAACCTCCAAAGCCGTAAGTCTGGGCCTCTCCTGTGGGGGGCGCCGCCAGGCTCCGGGAGGGAGGGCGGAGTCCGACTGTATACAGCCGGAGCTGCAGCTGTGCACGCCTGACCTTTTGGGCCTATTTTCTCATAAACCACAGGCTGAGAAAAAAAAGTGGCAAGGACACAGTGGGCAAATGGAATGAAATAAAAAGCAGTAACATCTGGAACATAACCAGAGACAGTGTTTATTTAGTTCCCTCGGCTTCTTTTTAAAACTCAGTCATTTTTTAAAAGCTTTATTTGAATTTATCTTGATTGGGATGCTAAAGTAAAAAGTCATAGGCAAAGCAAAAAAAGTTGTTAAAAACAGAAATTTTGCTCTAGTGTTTCAAGATTTCAAGTTTGAGATCATTTGAACTTGGGAAGCATTCATGAAAAGGTGAGCCTTTTGCAAAGCGGGTGGTTTGATGACACAGACGTCTGCATCCTTCAGGGGGGCGGGATCGGTGGCTGTGGCTGGAGGGGGGCGGCGCAGCCAGGGCCCTGCGCGAGATGCTGCCCACAGGTGCCTGCCTGGCTCCGTGAGGTCCCGCAGACACCCCGGTGTTATGCCTGGGCCCAGCAACGACGTAAGAACCCTGTAAGGACACTGAAGTCTCTCTCTGTGGATGTAACTATTTTAGTCAGCTGTACATTGCCTGGGGCTGCAGTAACAAAGTGGTACAAACCGGTGGCTTAAAAACCACAGGAAGCTATTGTCCCACAGATCTAGAGGCTGGAAGTCTGAAATCAACTGGCAGGACTGTTCCCTCCGAAGTCTCTGGTGGTGTTTGGAGGTCGGGGGACCCTCTCTTCCTCTCCCAGCTTCTGGTGGCCCCAGGCCCTTGGCTTGTGGCATCTTCACCCGGTCTCTTCCTCCATCTTCACATGCTCTTCCCTCTGTGTCTGTGTGTCCAGAATATCCTCTTTTAGTAGGTCACCACTTATCCTGAATCAGGGCCCACCCTGCTGCAATGTGGCCTCATCTTAACTGGCTGACACCTGTAAAGACCTTGTTTCTACAGGAGATCACATTCATAGCTCTGGGGGGTTATGACCTCAGAGCTTTTGGGGGAGACAATCCAACAGTAATAGTTGTTATTTTTGGGGAGAAAGATGTGTTTGTCACACAGAGGACATACTATTGTCCTCGTTCACTCAATAATGATCCTGTTCGGTGTAAGCTTAGCGGCAGTTAAGGGCTGAAGGATAAAAATGCAAGGTATTGTTTCTGCCTTCTAGGGCTTACCGTCCCACTGCAAACAGAATCGCAGTCACAGTTAAGCCCAGGTGGCAAGTCGGCTGGGTGGGGATCAGGAGCGAAACAAATAGTCAACACAGCGGGAGGCGAAAGGGGGAATTGTGTTGTCTGATAAGAGCAGTGAAGGAGCTGAGCCTAAGTAATCGTAGGGTTTAAATAAGAGAGGCAAATGGAGAGTATCCCGGAAGGGAAGATTAGCGTGGCTTGGCACATGGAGAAGCAGAGGCCCAGGGTCTAGGAGCAGCGGCGTGGGCTGTCTCCACGGGGGGGATCTGGTGGAGGCAGAAGGCCAGGAGGTGCACAAGCAGTCCAGACAAGGCCCGTGCAGGGCCCTGGACTAGGAGGAAGGTCCCCGTGCTCTTGGGTGCATGAGAAAAGGTCTGGGGAGTTTTCTGTTCTCCTGGGCGTTTAACAAAGAGACGATTACAGAGATAATGGAACACAGAAGAATCCCAAAGGGAGTGCCAGGCAACCAAAGCCTGTTGAAAGCAGGAAGCCACTCTTTCCCAAGGGCGGCAGGGACAGTGAGGAGGTGGCGTCAGCAGGCCCCATCACAGGAGCAGGGAACACGCAAGACGCCTGGTGGAACTTGGCGCCGTGGAGGAGAAGCAGCCACTGGCCATTTCAGATGCCATTTGAGGCAGAGGGAAAGAAACGTGGTGTCCCCACCTGTCCCTGCCCTCCAACCTGTGTCAAGCCTCCCCAGAGGCCAGTGGATAGCAGATCTGGGACAGACAGACCCTGTGGGGGCGGGGGAGGAGGGAGGACCGAAGAGGGAAAGAACCAGCAGAGAGGCCTACAGCGATGAGGAAGGTGTGAGTCCCCAGGTACTGGCTTCTTCCACTGACCAGTGATAACTGACAGAGTGACCCCATTTAAGAAGAGACGTTGATGTGAAGAGAAGACAGTTATTTTAGCTTTGGATCGTTCGAAGTGGTGGTGACCCCGCAGAGCTTTCCATGATCACAGAGGGGTCGTGCTCCCGATGCGCCTATAGCCTTTCTCAGTTTCAGTAGAAGACCATCCCGAGGGGGCTCTGGCCCGCTGTCAGCATGTCCCTTGATGGTGGCTGGAAGGGGCGTTCATAACTGTCTGTGCTTCACACAACTGTGAAGCTCCGGTCAAGACTTACAAGCACGGGTCCTTCCAGGCTTTCTAGGGTGGTCTGGGGCCAGAGAGGACATGTCCAGGCGGCCTCCCTGCGTCCACGGTGGGCGGGGGCCGTGTGCCCTGGTCAGGCCTGACTGTGCCGCCCACACACGTGATAGTGACAGCAGGCGAGCCTTCCCCGGCCATCTGACCGTCCCGAGTGGACGAACAGGAGGTGCTTATTCCAGACAATGGAGTGTCATTCAGCCCGAGGAAGGCGGGAGACTGACACACCGCGACACAGATGAACCTTGAGGACACGATGCTGAGTGAAGTCAGTCAGACTCAAAAGGGCCAACACTGCATGCTTCCACTTACTTTGGACCCTAGAGTCATCAGATCCAGAGACGGACAGCAGAGCAGGTGTAAGTCCGGGAAAGGAAAACCCGGGGCAAAATACCTCTAAAAACCAAAATCAGTCAAAGGGAGAAATAAAATTTAAAACCCGTTTATTGCTTACAAACTGCAGTCCAGGGCCACCTCTCTCCTCTGCTCCCTAAGAAGCCAGCCAGCAAGCCAGCCCCCTCCCCTTAAGCTCTCAGGCTCAGACACACCCTCGGTTGCCCAGGTAATTACCCGCTGATATGGAGATGAGCTTCTTTCCTCCCCTGAGAAATGATGCAAATGCCCTAAAGCCATACTTTTCTCTCCACCCTTGAGTGCCTGTTGATATGCATATGTACTAAAGCCAGGTGAGTTATTCTGGAAATATTACAATTTAACCCACAACAGGGTGGGGCAGGGAGTGGGGGAGGTGGGGTGAGGGGGTGCCAGGGCTAGGGTTAGTGTTAGGTTTTTGGTAAAGTGTACCTGGAGGACAGGATTACGGTTAGAGGTAGGGTCCGGGTTTAATGTTAGGGCGATGGCGAAATGGAGATTTAGGGTTATGGTGAGGTGTGGGTGACGTCGATGGTGATGGTGAGGGGTTAGGTTCAGGGGCCAGGGCTAGGGTTTGGGTTAGGTTTTTGGCAAGGTGTACGGGGAAGATAGGTTTAATGGGGACAGGGCTTCAGTTGGGGATGATGCAGAGGTGATGGAGGTGGTGGTGGAGATGGCTGCACAGCAGTATGCATGTGCTTAACAACCCTGAATCGTACTCTTAAAAATGGTTAAAATGGTCAATTCTACATTATGTATATTTTAGCACTTTTTTTTTTTTACTGATCCAGTTAAGACTACAATGTTTATATAGTCTGAGCTTCAGAAAATCAGGGTGCTCACCCAGGACTCCCCACTTGTGGCCTGAAATGATATGTTACGAATTTGGAAGATCACGTCCCCACTGGCTGCCTGACATTAAACTGGGCCTTAATCCCATTGGTAAATTTTATCCCCCCAGGCCTGGTGGGGGGGCTCCTCTCAGCCTCGGCAGCTCTGTGGCCTGGGTTGCTTCTGCTTTCAGCAGCCCTCACAGCTCAGCGGGTGGCAGTTTCACGTTCTCTTGAAGTGTGTTTCTGTAGCTTTGAGCAATGTTGAAGGTCTCTAATTTATATGCTAAATTCCTTAAGAGCTTGGCTGATTTCAGTAATTTGGCTAAGGATACAGTCTTCCTGGAGCAATGTGAGTGACTTGGACTTCTCTCAGCCTGGAAATAGTTAGATATAACCTATCTCTGACTTTTGGAATAAAAAGACACTTTCTGTAAACATTGTCCCTGAAGATCACTTTTACAAAATTTGTTTCCATGAATTTTATTCCAAAATTGGAAAGGGGATGAGGGTAATTACTTAGTCTTTCATAGATAGCAGTCATTTTATCATTTATTTACTAAGCAAATACTTATTAGGCAAGTGTTCTGTGCCAGAAACTGTGCTCGGAAAGGGGGAGGGGGTAGCAAATGTGCGAGTCGCTCTCAGGAGGCCGGTTCACAGCTTGGTTAACTGCACATTGTGCATGAGAAGGTTTTGGTCAGTAGCTAATAACTGGTTGAACGAAGGAAGGGAGACAGACAGGTAAATCATTACCATAGAGGCTGAAGACAGACCCTGTGTAGTTGTGATGGGAGAGAACACGCAGGCCAGCCTTAGCGGAGAAGCCAGTCCCGGAGGAGGGGCGCCGAGAGAGCAGTCGTCGGCTTTGCCCTGTGGTGGGTCCCTCAGGCGGGGTGCAGAAATCAGATTGGATTTGGCTACCACAGGGCTCAGACGAGGAGCGGCGCGAACCATCTGGTGGTGGCAGCTGAAGGTGCGAAGGGGTGGACTAGCGCCAAAAGGTGGAGAGCTATTAAGGAGGCCGATTTGAAGGGCATTTGGAACGCGGTGACTGGCGGAGGAGAGGGAAGACTCGAGGGTGACGCCAAAGGTTTGATGGATGGTAACTGCGTGTGCTGGGATAGGGCACAGAGCAGGCAGAGGAGTAGGCCGGGTGCGTGAGCACGCAGTGGGTGAGGGTGCACATGCACGTGTGTGTTCAGTGGTGGTACAGTCAGCTGCCCAGAGGACATTCGAGTGAAGGTGTCCACAGTGCAGTTCGGTCTGTGAGTCTGGAGCTAGAAATGAAGGTTGGAAAATCAGGGTACAAACGGTAACTTATGCCGTGAGAGGATGTGAAATAATCCGAAGAGATGTATGGCACGTGAGAAGAGAGCCAGGGAAACGTGGACGCTCAAGGGACAAAGGAGAAGGATTCAGAATTGCCTGGAAAGTGGGCAGAAAACCAGGCACTCACAGCATCACAGGAGCAAAAGGAGCGTGTTTCACTGCGCGGTGAGCACGTGGAGGGAGCGCGCTGCAGCTCAAATGCAGCAGCCTGGCCCTGACCGGAAGCACCGAGGCCACTGATGACTTTGGCAGCAATACTTTCAGTGCCAGGTCAAGAGCAGAGACTATAAAATGAGGGTCCAATGATTAAGAGGTAAAGTGGAGGCCAGGTGTAGATAATCACTCTTTGAAGAATCCTAACTTGAAGGGGAGGAAATAGGGCTCTTGCTGGAGCAATGCCAGAGACAGTTCCGTCTTATGAATGGGAGCAGATTTAAACACACATGGGGGGAGAGTGGGTAGGAAGCGAGCAGTTAAAGGAGGGACGAGCAAGCATTACATGTGTTCTGGCCTGCAGAGGAAATGGGCACATCTCCGTAGGAGGTGGGAGCACGCTTCAGAGGCACCTGTCTTGGGCCAGTGGAAGAGCCGTCTTCCATTGCGTTGAAAACTTGATGCGAAGGTGCTGGAATGATCCATACTTTTCCAGGGCCCTTTTTACAACAGTCACACCCATGCTCCCCCTCTTTTTCTTCTAGGAATTTTACTCTTGATGGGTGTCATAATTCCTAGAAGGAGACCCTGATATGGGGTTGGGGTGTAAGTTTGTTTATTTACTGCCAAGTGTTCTCAGAAGAAACCTGTAAAGTGCATGGGAGGGGATGAAGCCATGTGATTCCTGGTGAGGCCTAGCCTCAGCTCAGGGACAGGGGGGCTCTGGAGTGTAAACTGCAACAGAATTTGCCCCATCTGGAGGCAAGGAAGCTGGGCTTTTGTACCCTCCTACCCAGCAGCCATTAGTTATGGGATACCCCAGGATGGGGGACATGCCCTTCCAGCTGGGATGGCACCTGTCACCTAAGAACAATCCTGTAAGGTTGCAGGTATAAGCCAATAGCAGCAGCCCCGTGTTCCAGAGCCAGTGACAGGGCACATGGCCTCTGCTGCAGCCTGGAATCTCTGTTCTCCTCTCCACTCACCTGGCTGATTCCTGTATCCAACAGAGCTGGCTACTGTATCTGTGTTTCTATTGCTGCATAACAAACCTCCCCAAAACTTAAGACACCATCGTTTATTTAGATCACAGTCCCGTGGGTCAGCCCTGGGCTAAGCATTCATCTGGTCTGGGCTGTGCCTACTCACACATCTGTGGTCTCTTACCAGGTCACTTGGGGACTGGCTGGACCAGAGCGGCCTCGGCTGGAACAGCTTATCTCTGTTCCACGTGGTCTCTCCTCCTCCGGCAGGCTAGCCCGGCCTTGTTCTTATGACAGCGACAGGTTCCAAGAGGCATGGGAGTGTTACACAAGGCCCTCGAGGGCCAGTGCTCCTCCGGAAGCAGAACCTATTTCCTCTCGCCTTGAATCGGGGTTGGGCTCATGACTCACTCTGGCCAACAGAATGAAGCAGAAGAGACAAAGTCACATTGCAGAGGGCATGGATACTGGGCGAGGTGGAGGGCGGGGGCTGGTTTTGAAATCTACCACATGTCTTTTCACTTGATTTCAACAACTGGGTCTGCAGTTGAACACAACACACTAGAGGTTCATTTATCTCTGTTCAAGGAGTTTGGACTTCGATGGTTAACCTCGCTGACAGTAATGTCCTGTAACTTAGATTGGCAGTCTGTGTCCCTGAGAAATAGACTCTCAGACCGAGATCAGCATGCAGGATGCTCGTTAGGATCCACACGCGTAGGGGAAAGCAAGGGGGTGGGGTGGGCCAAGAGCAGGGTGTCAGTGCAGTGCGCTGTCCACCGAGGCCTCAGCGACCACAGGGGCACTGCGGCTGGGGTGGCTCCTCAGAGTTGTCCCAACTGGGGTGAAGGGGCCAGGCCTTTAAGCCCTCGCATCAGCCGGTCCTTAGATGACAGCCATCCTGGAAGGCTCGAGCACGGCAACTCTCTTCAGCCAAGGGCAATCCCAGCTCATAGTTGAAGGTCGGCAGGTTCCCAACAGCTGCGGGGAATCCTTCCCTCCTGAAAGGGGGTATGAGAAGTTTATCGTGATCTCTAATACGTGGACTCAGTCTCCACTCCAGTTTTTCAGTTTGTGATACCAAAATTCTGATGGGTGAAAACAACAGCTATCCTATGTGATATATTGAATATGTAACTAAACGGAAGAAAAGGCTTCAAGATGGTTGGTTGGGGCTGAGTGAAAAAAGGTTTTTTTAGGCCTGGGGACGAGGAACTAAGGTCAAAGCCAACAACCATTACCAGTGTCCCAGTCCCAGCCGTGGAAGTGGGCCAGTATGGAAGGGAGTGTCCAGCCCCAGGCAAGCCCTCAGATGAGCCTGCAGCCCCCAGCAATACCCAACAGAGAGCTGGTGGGAGATCCGCACCAAGAGCACCCAGCTGAACCTGTCGTGAATTCCCAACCTGCAAAACCTCTAAGACATACAGTAGCCCTAGCCGATTAGTACTGTAACAAAATACCACAGACAGGGGGCTTAGACACAGAAATTTATTTCTCCCTGTTCTGGAGGCCAGAAACTCAGGATCCAAATGTTAGCAGGCTTGTTTTCTCCTGAGGCCTCCCTCCTTGGCTGCAGCCGGCCTCCTGCTTGCTGTGTCCTCCTGTGGCCTTCCTTCCGCGCACACACATCTCTGGTATCTCTTCCTCTTCTTATAAGAACATTAGCCTGTTGGATTAGGGCCCACGTTAGGGCATCATTTAACCTTAATAACTTCTTTCAAGGTTCTATCTTCAAATGCAGTCCCACTGTGGGTTGGAGCTCCAGCATATGAATTTGGGGGACACAATTTGGTCCATAAGAGATAATAAATTATTATGGTTGTCTTAAGCCACTGAGTTTTAGAAATAATTTATTATAAAAGACAACAGAAACTCGTCTCAGCACATGTGCGGAAATAAGTCAATAAATTCAGCAATGAACTTCCAAGCCTTCGGTTCTTTTTAAAAACTGACCATCTTGCCATCAAATCAATCTCCAAGATCCCTAGTTTTCCTTGTATGAATATTTTGGAAGGAAATCACTAACCAGTCTTTTCAAGATTGTTATTCAGAATAATTTTTTTTAAGATAGAAAAGCACTTAGAAAATCTAGAAATACTTAAATCATTTGACCTTAAGGAGTAAAGATTGTATATGTACTACTTAGTTTTTATATTCCTGTCTTCCCATTTAAATACCAAGTTACAGCCTAATAAGGTGTTGATGTTAAAACTATCTGCCCAGAAATGGCAAACGAACGGTTCCATAGCCTGTTACTCACAACAGATTAGATATTTTAAAAATAGTTTGGAGAAAAATTCACACTGGGTCAAGGAGTGGGAGCTGCAGGGAGGAGTGAATCATAATGGGTTCGGTTGTCATGGGGGCTGGCGCGGGGACAAGTGTTGCCTGTGTGTTGAAGAGACAGGCAGAGAAGAGCTATTCGCCTAGCTGTCAAAAAAAGGCATTAGAACTGGCTTTCTTCCTGTGCTCCTGTACTGCTGGAGCGATGACGCGGTGAGCAGAAAGAAGGCCGAGCCCAAAGGAGAGGGACCTACGTGGCCTGTTGTTCTGAGCAGCAGCCTGGGTCTTTGGGATTCTTGTGTATTCTGTTCCCCAGAGCAGCTGAGCTCCAGGGAAAGGATGTTGGATCTTTTTATCTCAAGATTTTTTTAACTTGATAAATGCTCCACCTGTCACCTCCCCAGAGACCCACGAGGGAAATTCTTTGTTCACCAGTTGTCTCCTAAGACCCTGTCCTTTGCCTGGCACTGTGCCAGGCTCTGGGTACTCATAGACAGTCGAGATCATTCCTGCTCTCAAGAGTCTCCCAGCAAGAGCTAAGTGGTGCAGAATCAGGAGCCTGCAGCCAGAGCAGTTGGGGAGCACCTTCGGCCTCTTCACTCGTGGCTCACGCCTATCAGAAGGGGGAATCTGTGTGTAGATTCTCAGGTCCTGTAGCCATGCACTGGGCATTGTGAACACAGGGATACAAATGTGGGGTAAAAAAATGTAAATTTCCCGTGATGAGTTATTTTGCTGTCATGGTTGATATAGCCAACCCTACTCATGGTTGAATCTGCCATCATGATTATTTGAATCAAATAATTAATTGATAGGACATCCCGTGCAAAGTGGCAGAATGAGACTAGTCCCCAAAAAGGCAAGAGACTAGCAGTAGGGCTTTGACTCACGGGTGCACGCAAACAAAATCAGTCATCAGTCCTGCCTGCAAGAGGCCCAGGACTCAGACTGGCCATGAAGATGACAGACTGGTAGGTAGGCCTGAGGGGTTAGGACTGGGGGCTAGTGTTCTCCTCACCCTCCAAGCATTATAAAATTATACAGTCTGCTTTTGGGCTGCACTGAGGAAATTGGAGTAATAGAAATCTAAGGTGGAAGGGCCTTATTCTTCCCCCTTATCTCTCTTAGCAAGGATAGGATGTGAGCATCGTAAGCTTTCACTGCCTGCCCTGGCAGGGGTCTAGAGGAGTGAGCTGGCCAGACATGCATCTCAGGAGGGTTACTCCAGTGACCGGCTGGAGGTTGGACTCATTGGAGGGTCACTAAGCACACAGACCAGTAAAGAAAGTCCTATATTCCAGTGAGTGATGACAGAGGGCTGGTTGAAGGCCCCAAGAGTGGAGACGCAGAGGAAGGGATTAATGATAAAAGTATCTAAGAGGTCAAATAGGCTGGCTTTGGCAATGCCTGGGCATGTGGCATGTGGGAGGAGGACTGGGTGGATCTCTAGTTTCTGGCATGAAAGGGTGGATGGCAGTGCCATTAAATTAGGAAAGGGAAGGAGATCTTGGGATGAAAAATAAGTTCCACTGTGGGCACACTTTCTTTGATTCTTACAGGACATCAAATAGAGTCATAAGGGGCGTAACTGTGTGAGTCTGGATGGAGGAGCAGAAGTTAGAAGAAGGATTCTCTTTGTCCCTTTTATTTACCACATATTAAGTCAAAGAAATCAAGATTCTGAACACATTTACCAATAGGATGCTGGTTCAGGGAAGAGGACAAGCACAGTTTTATTCTAGTAAGGAACATTTCTTTACCAACACAGGTGTGTGAAAGTGCATTTGGGGCGCTGAACATTAGATGGTAGAAAAATTACTGTATCTACTCAGGCATTCTAGATGGCTTGTCTTAATTTGCATTTAGATGGGAATTCCTTTAGCTCAGAACCAGGATTGTCCCCGAACTCACAGCACTTAGAAAAGCATTAACTTTAGCTCATGAAGTACCATTGGTACAACTGTGACACAAACCATAACACCAGTATTAATAGTGTTCCCTTAATGACTCGGTAGAAATTAGCTATTGGCGTGGTGGAAAAGTTCAGCACAAGCCTCCTTTGGCATCTCTCTGAGAACGGAGTGCATAGCCTATTAATGAATGACTGCCCAAATTCTCCAGCGGTGCACAAGTAAACCTGTTTCAAGAGGTTGTGTGTCCTCATATGCTTTTTCCACTGTTTTTGAGGCTTAGTGCGGAGCTTTAAGTATTGTTATTTTGAGTCCTAAGAACAACATCTGGTGATCTTGAGTATGATTAAGAAAGAGGTGTATTTTATTCAGAAAAAGGGAACTTGAAGCAGGTGGTTCACTAAAAAACTCTCTAAGGAACTACACAGAGGAAATTCAAATATGATTTCTACATCCCTGCCAATGATTTCCTCTTCACACACAGTATCAAAGCAAATTAAAAGCTCATTGCTTATAATGTGTCCATTCACAAAGTACTAAGGCTATTCAGTCATCCTGGTGTAGTCTGATCAAACCATTCCATTAACCTTCTTTGGGTTTAGTTTTAAAAATTAGATGACATCTGGAGAAGTATTTGATTATCTCCTAAAAATAGCATTTCTCTAAGATGAGAAAGGCCTGGAGATTGACTGCACAACCATGTGAATGTACTTGACACCACTGAACTGTGCCCTTAAAAATGGTTAAGAAGGTAAATTTTTGATTGTGCATTTTACCACTAATTAACATTTTTTAAACAAGAGCATTTCTCTGGGTATAAAAAAAAAAGCATAAAAAAAAATTCCCCTCAAGTTTTGCCATCAGAGACAGTTAAATTGTGTTGTATCTTTTTTGTGTTTTCACACACGGATACAGAAACAGGCATTGAACAAATGTTGACCACGGCAGGACTGTCGAGCAACTTTGCGTTTCACTTGACCTTATAATCAGGCCTCTGTCTCCAATTTACATACTTTGGTTGTTAGGAGAATTCCATTTTTAAAAGTCTCACCTTCATAAAATTTAGTGGTCACACAATACTAAATATTACTTTATGCTACAAAACATACTTCTGGGTCTCATACAGTAAACAACAAATATTAATACAGCCTGGAGAGCATGAATGACATGCCAATGACATGCCAAAAGCCATTGGACAGAGATCAGATTGATATTTGGATAAAACAAAAGTACAGTTTCCATGTATTCACTCACTGGTGATCAGTTTAGGAAACTGAGGATATGACGCTTCAGGACTCGGAGCCCAGAAGGGTTTCTGAGCCGTGCGCCTGCCCGAGGCTCAGCTGCCAGTTGGAGGGGCCAGGACAGCGGGAGAGGGAAGGCAGTTTCCCTTCTTAAGGTCTGTCCTTGTTCCTGGGCTGGAATCTGGCCTTTCACTTTTATGACATCTGGCAATTAAAGATTGGTTTGGGAGATCCTTGAATACCAATTTATGTGTTTGCTGACCATATGTAACAACACTAGAATTGGGATGTAATATCAATATGGCTCATTCTCTTCCAGAATGTGAGAATGAATTGCAAAAATAATTTTCCATTAGCCATGTTTGATGCATTCAAACACAACTAGTGGAAAAAACATTCTTCATTCATTCAGGGTTCTCCCAGTATGCTCCCCCAGAGCCTCTGTATAGCTCTGCGTGTGAAATAGTCAAAGAACTTATTTTCAGCATAGAAGTCTAGCCTTAGAGGCTCAAGGGTCTTGATCCTTCCTGCTGTCAGGACATGGGTCCATAGATGAGGCTGTGTTTCCACCCTGCCTGCCCACTTATTCAGTCCTACAAATGGGCAATTAAAGAAAAAGTCTGTTTCCCAGTAGGCACAAACTGTAGACTACATTTAACTTATTCATTAGGCTTGCATCCAGCTGCTCATTGACCGTGCAAGGAGTCCTAATGTTAAGATACCTGTGTGATAAGAGGGGGAAAGCAAGCCTTCAAGTCAACAAAAATATTTGCCCATTGCCCTTTATAAGATGGTAAAAGCAAATATAAAGGGCTTTTAGAGGCAGGATCTCCAGGGACTTTGAGGGTAGACAGCATTTAGCCTGTTGGTCTGACATAAATGGAAGGGGGTGTACACACCATGGATTCTCCTGAACAACGCAAAGTCATGTTTTATTTTTCTGAGAAACAGAGGAGACAGACAGCAGTAGAGTATAGCATATATTGCCTGGATAAAACACAAAATAATGAAAGGTCTGTTCAAAACAAAATTATAGTTAAGGAGACTGCTGTTTATATGAACCACCAAGACCAAAGGTGAGACTGAGTTGTACTTACAAACGTACTTTGTTGAATAGTTGAGTATGTGGAATAAGGTCAAATTTTATTTCTGTTCCAACAGCACATGACCCAGTTTGGATCATGGGTGGCTGCTGGTTGCTTAGTCACCAAATCCCCTCACTTCTGAGAGCCCCTCGGGATCTTCCTATAGCACAAGATGGCACCAGAAACCCTGTAACCAGCAGTGACAGCTCGTTCTCTTCTCCAGTCTTACCGAACCAAATTTCGAATTAACTCAGAAGATCAGCAGCAGCCAGTAATTCAAAGATTCTGTGCCTCATTTCCAGCTCGACTCTTTCATGCAAATGGGTGGCAGTTAAAATAGTATAAACTGGCCCCTTATTCGTCTACACCAGCAGTAACTGGGACAGATCATAACACTCTGTTCTAGATGCTCAGCGACCCTAGTTGTGGGTTAGTTAAAATCATGTAACATGGTCCTGGCTAATGTGTTTGAGGCAATCCTATTTTACAGTCTCTGCGTGTGTTCTCGAGCCTGATGCTGAATTAGGTCAGGCATGTTTGGTGGCGAATAATTTATGAAAATGTCATTTTTGTTCTTAAAATGATGTTCAGAGCATTTGGAGGGTACAGGGGGCAATGCTCGTTGCTCTGGGACCTGTGGAACAAGTGGATCCACATCCCCTGAGTACAATATAGTTTAATATTTTTTCTTTACAAATAAATACAAACATTTGGCATATTTGATTTCTTACAGCGAATACAGGCTCTTGGACGTCCCATCCTCCCAACATGGCACACTTAGTCTCTCCTGCCTGGTTTGCATATTATGAAATTAGGGACTCAGTTAAAACCCACTTGATCATGCCTGTTAGGAGCCAGGCCTATACTATTTCAGTGAGGTCCCATGCCAGCCCTGCAAAGGAGGTGGTGTTATCTCTGTTTTGCAGGTTAAGAATGAAGGTTTAGAAAAATTATGTAGTCTGCTTGGGGCTTTATGACTAATGAATGGTAGGCACAGGGTTCAGATGGAGACCTGCCTTTGAAACCCTTCACCAAACAGCATCCCCCAAATATTGGCATGAGCCTTGGAAACTGACGTGCTGAGCCCACTGCCAGGGTGTGGCAGAGCTGGGATTCAGAACCAAGACTGCTGAGGGTGGAAGGGCGTGAGCTTTGAGGTCAAAATACACCTTGTTCCCATCGGCCCTATTTGCTCCCTTAGTTTTTTCTATGCTCTGGTCACATGTTTTGACTTTGATAATAGTCTTTGAAATCTTAATTCGTAGAAGCAACAGTTGATGAATAATACATTTTTGAGAATTTTGCCCTTATCTGGCTTTTGAATTCTCTGTGTTACTTGCATCAAAGCAGTGATTCAATACAACTGAGTCACCTCCCATCCCTAAATCAGGAGACGACAAAAGAGAAGACAAACAACTTAATTCACACATGCTATCTAAGACATTGCATCCTTTTACTCAGGATCCTCCTAAATGGATCTGATCCTTCAAAGATTTGTACTTGACTAAATAAATGTGTGGCTGGACTAGGGAACTTGCCTATGAAATAAGCTGTGGTTTTTCTCATTGTCATGGAGCACGTTTTGTATTGTCATCTGTTTTTAAAAACTTTTTGTTATTTCCAGTTTTTCTTGACTCATCAGACAGCATGTTTATTTTCTATGTGACCACAGTAAACCACAGTGTACTTACGGTTTTTTAAACAGAGCCACAAAGATGAAGCACGATATAGTGTTACTAAGATCTGAGGTTTAAACCGAGTTTTCAGTGTCACAGCTGATTCACTGATAAAGATCCCAAGGTTTAAAAAGCACGTCATTGTTGCGTTGCACATCCTTGCTGATGGACACACTGCTGTTCTTCAGGTGTATGATGGGAGCTTTGTCTGGCTGACTAGTCCCCCTTCACAGAGACTAACGGCGTGGATTTGCACCAAATCTGGATAGTATGTTTGAGGTGGCCTGACTTGCAGTATAGGCTTGTGGGGGGGGTGGTAACCATTTCTTGAGCTCTTGCTAAATGCCAATGTAAGTGCTTTATGTGTGGCTAACTCACACCTTCATTGCAACGCTACGTGTTAAGTACTGTACAACCCCCCCCCCTTTTACAGAGGAGGGAACCGAGGCACAGACAGCTTGGCCGATGTGTGATCTGTACCACGCACAGGGCCCTGTGCTGGGAAGGGCCCAAGTTGCTTTCATGTTCTGTCGTCGTTTTCTTGAAAGTCTTCATTTTTGAGCTGGGAACCCTCATTTTCATTTTGCTGTGGGCCTGGCAAAGGGTGTCACTGGTGCTGGAGTTTAATACTGTGTTCAAGAAAGAGAGCCCAGGTTAAGGCTGGTGGTTGCTCAGAATCCACACTCCCTGCCGGGCTAACCAGCCTTTCAGAGAGTACGTTGTAGTCCAGGAAGGCTGCCTGGCAGTGGCAGCCATAGGTCTCCCCTCACAGAGCTGCTGAGCACACACAGTTCTAGGTTGTGCATGTCTGGCCACAGCTGTGGAGGGTGATCACCTAATGGGGGCTATGACTCCTAGGAATTGTCTGGGATCTAATGGGTCATTTAAAAGAGGGAAATGAAAAGAATGTCGCCTGGCAGTGTACTCATGGGCCTGGCACCTCCCACATGTGGTGCAAGGCTGCCCAGAGATGGGGCACTCTAAGGTGGGTTTAAAGCTATTGTATTTTCCTAGGAAACAACACTAGAGTAGAAAAATAAAATAAAATTACCCATTCGCATATTTCCTGAGCGATACCTATAATTTGGGCAACTCTCCTCACATTAAATTTTAGGATTCATTTCATTTTCAAGAATGAATTCAGCAGCAGCGGTGACGTATCCTGAGCTGACTTGCCTCCTCTCCTGCCTGACTGGTCTCTCCTTACCGTCGCTGGCACTCTCCCAGAGACCACAAAGAGGACAGTTTAAAAGTCTGGGAGGAAAATAAGGCTCAGTAGTCGGCCCCTCCACGGTGTAGATACCTGAAGTGAATTCCTTCCGATTCAACTCTGGATCATTGCTCTGCTTTTACAACTTAGAAGGCCTCCCACCAGCTGAATTTTCCGGGATCAGGAATGTGCTTGCACCTCTGGGCTCCTGTCACCCCCAAGCCTACGTCACCTCGTTTGTGAAGAGCCTTCACTCCCTACTGGAAAGCAGGCGCCATTGTACTTTAATGAGGAGACAGTAATTGATTAGGGAAGGGAGAGGAGAGAAAAGGTCCCGAGTTTCTGGGGATAAGGAAGCTTAAAAAAAAAAATCATGTAATTAATTGTTGAAAAAAAAACTTTATATGCTATTTAGGACAGGAAACAATACTAATCAAAACGTAATTTTCAGGTTGCATTCCTTTTGGAATTATCAAATAATGTAGAATACTCAGGCTGAGCCACATGATTGGAAACCTGGGCAATAGGAAGGTGTTGGGAAGGCCTTGGAAAGCAAGTCCCTCACTTCAAGACGCTTCTGCATGATATTTACAGCCACGCTGTGCAGCTTTTGTGACCCTGTCAACTTTCCTTTATTGGCTTTCTTTTGCTTCCATAAAGACTTCATTGCTGCGTTGAAAGGTTTCTTTTGATGAATGCTACTAATTTTAATTATTACTCATCTTGAAACCTTACTTTCAACTGAAACAGGAGCCGTGGGGACTCTGGCTTGAGGGCCCCAGGTGCCTCTGGGGCGAGGGCGTGAGTGTGCTTGGAAGCTGATGTGCAGAGATCTCACCGTCCTCACCCTCACAGCAAGATGAGTTGCTCCCTGAATACTTGCCCAGGGAGGATGGGTTCTGAAAATAGATTGAGTACAGGCCCATATACAGACTAGTGAGCTCCCAAGCCCCTGGCCCCTGCTTGGCTTCCGGAAGGCTGGCGGCCAGGCCGTCCTCCTGACCACCCACCTGAGCAGGAGAATGGGAGTTTCCCTTAGAGACCTATCGATGCTTCAGCTTTGGACTTGTCACTTGTATTTCACTATGGTGCAGCCCACCGTTCAGCAACTCCATCTGTGCACACAGACCTCCCAGCCTACCTCTTAAGGGCGGCCCTACTAAATAAGCAGCCAAAGAAAACCAAGCATTTGAGGAAACCCTCTATTGTGAAAGGCAGAGACAAGAGCAAACAGGAGAAGGGATGTGACGAAGGAGCAAAGGTGCCACAGCCATGAAGTCAGAGCAGGATGCTATAAAACTGAAAAGGAGACTCTGCAGTTGTATTCTAGGGAAGCGTGAAAATGCAAATGATACACATATGCTTGCAAACACACGCTGCAAGATGAAGCTGGGTGTCCCTCCCGGGAATTAGGCAAGAGGCAAAGATAAAAATTGATTTAAAAATGAAAGAAAGGAAATGAGAGCATCAATCCAGGAGGTTCAGCTGTAAATTCTAGGAGTCCTGAGAGGAAGAGCAAGGGAGACCAGAGGAAAATCAGAGGAAGAGAACAAGGTCATCGCTATGCCTGAAGGACATGAGTTTGCAGGCAGATGCCCAGCACAAAATAAAACAAAACAACAAGAAAGGAAAAAACAGGGAAAACAATAAAAGACCGACGCGAGACACACATCATGAAATTCTGAAACAATGGGGATAAAGAAGTGATCTTACAAGTGACCAGAGAGGAGATGGAAGGAGCATTCACTGAAACGAGGCGGTGGGGTGGGGGAGATCCTGAGTCAAACGGCATCAGACTTCAGCACAGCAGAAGCGAGAAGGCAATGGGGCGATGCCTTCCACCAGAGGGGAAATGATTTCATAACTGGTAGTTTGGCAGGACATAAAACTGAAAGCCATTCTCAGACATGCAAGGTCTAAAAACACTTGCCTCCCATGTCGCTTTCTTCAGGAAGTTACTGGAGCACCAGTCCCTCACGATGAGGGTGGGAATTAGACCCAGGCATCAGGAAATAGGCCCAGGCTGGTGGGGGAGGGAAGCTGCACACGACAACCGCAAAAACACTGCTGGACGCTGGAGAGCCGGGGACAGGGTCTCCAGGGAAGGAATGAAGGTCTCCAGTGTGTCTGATCGCGCCAAGAGGGGATTTCTGGCTTCCACAGAGTTTGGGGATGATTTTGTGATAGACACATAGAAAATTAAAGTCCCAGAAAACATTGAATTGCACCTCCCAAAAAAGAAAGTTAATTGTTGTGTATTGTATAATTTGAGTCCAGTGGGAATAATATCTGCATAGTCATGATAATGTTAAACCTTGAATATTGGCATGACAAGAAAAGGGAATTCACTGTCTGGATGATGGGAAAAAGACTGATGGGGAGGGTGGCATGGAGGGTGGCGACCTTGATCTTTGGCACAGGAAGGCAACAGACAACTGAAACTGATGGCATCCAGTTGGTAGGTTAGCAGCGTGAGTTAACAGTCAGCACTAAGACAGCTGTACATGCCTTGCACTTTATATTGTTGGGAAGCATTTAGGCAAAAGGCTAATATCTTTTCAACAAGCAAACTTCGTAGTGGTTTCCTAACATCGAGAAAACTATGAATGATATTACTGGGATAAAGAGAATAGGACTTCTTGGTTGGTAACAGGCAATGTAAGTCTGGGTTGTAGCTGTCCTAGGCTTTACATGATGATTAAGATGTTCCCTTTTAATAATCAAAGTGAATTCTTCAATACAAATGGAAAGAGATGCCTACCTAACACAGTCTAAAGTCATTAAATCACAGAAAAGGATGAGGGGTATTTCCTCTCATTTTATTAATACAGGAGTCCTTCAGAAGCTTCAGAGTTTCCTGGTGTGCAGTTCACCAGTTCTCAAACATGCTGGTCTCAGGACCCCTTTCCACATGTAATTACTGAGGACCCAAAGGGCTTTGATTTGTGTGGGTTCTATCTACTGACACTGACCATATTGCAAATCGAACTGAGAAACTGAAAAATATTTATTAATTTATCTAAAAAGATCGATAATAAATTCATTACATATCATCATACATATACTTTTATTCCAAAAAAAATTAGTGAGAAATATGGCATTGCTTTGCATTATCGCAATATAACCTTTGTAACCTCTGGGTTAAAAGACAGTGGGATTCTCATGTCTGTTCTGTATCTGTTCTGTTGCCGTACATTATTTTGGTTGAAGTACATGAAGAAAATCCAGCTTGCACAGATACGTCATTGGAAAAGGGAGGTTTTAATAGCCTATTTGGAAAACTGTGGGTAGTTTGCTTCACAAGCAATAGTTTCTTAAAGGTTAGTTGCTGTGTGGAATCTGAAACCATGTTAATGAACTTTGATAGTCTCTTTTATAGAGTCTAGTCTTTTAAATTAAAATCTGTCAATCTCCTTTGCACTTCGGGTTTTCAACCCAGTGCATGATTTTATAATATCATGCATTGGTCATTTAGAAAATATTGGGTTGCTGAGTTATGCAGATCTTCCAAATATTGACACATTGCATTACACAATATCCAAAAAGCAAAATCACATTTACTAATAACGCTGCCAGCCTCCCCCCAAGATATCTGTAAGTATTGGGAAGCTGTCGAGCTCATTGTGGCAGACAGATTTTCCAAAATTTTAATTTTCGCTTGAAAACTCAAATTGTATCATTGGCAACAAATACGGTCAGTTGTTTTCCTTGAAGTGACAGACTCACTTTGTTCATTTTGGAAAAACTGTCTGCCAAATGCCGAAGTCTGAGTAACCACAGTTTTTCAGTTTTTCAATGTCTCATTAAAAGGCAGCTCACCCACATGTTGCTCCCCTCAAGAATACCATCATATTTTGGCATGCAACACAAGTGGGTTTTGTGTACTTGTATCATCACATAGGATATTAAAAAGACATGTAGTCAAAGGTTGAGGTTTAATAACATGAATAAATTTTACTGCACCATCAAAGACATTTGTAAGTGAAACTGGTGTTTTCCTGCCCCAGACTGGAAGGCTGGTGTCGTCTGCCAGGGCCTTGATGGGCTGAGATGCTGGAGTTTTCCACTGTGTTGACAGTGATGGACCACAAGCTGTGGTGTTTTACCACTAAAGCAAATAAGGCCCTAGTGTTATCATGAAATGTTTTGACCTGTAGACTCCTTGGAAGGGTTGCAAGTATCCTCAGGAGTCTCTGACCACATTTCCAGAACTGCTAGTACAGCCGGTAAGTGTCACTGCTGTTGTGAAGGGTCACTGGAAGGCACACATCTTGAGCAACACTAAGTGACAGACAGGGACTGACGGTCTCTGGGGGGTTTATGACTGTAACCTCCTCTCCTCTTTAGGTCCCAGGCTTAACAAGCGAACCATTCCCTGGTTAAGAAAGATTTCTTAAGTACCTGGTTGTCAGCAGACAAATGATAAACGATTACTGTTTAAAGAATTTTTTTGGTGATTGAAAAAAAGTAGAAATACTAAGTAGTCGTTACATATGCCACTCCCAGATGTGTGTGCGCACACAGGTCCTCCCAGACCTGTAAACCTACGTACCCAAGTATGCCTTTAAGAAGCCCCAACCGGCATGTCAGAGGAGGTTGGTGTCCACTCACTTTTCACTATATTAACTTGTGACTTAAAAATGAGTGAATTGAAACCATTCTTCCCTCAGGCCTTATTCCTTACAGACGCTGGCCACTCTCTGGTGAAAGGAAATGTGGTCCTGTTTAGTCACAAACAGCATTCCCTGTAACTAATGTCCCACACGGATGACTAAATCCTTCAACCAAGAGACATGCAAAGTTATACAACCTCTTTATTTAATACGTAGCCCATGACCACACACTGTAAGAAAACAGTCTTGGCCCACTACTTACACACATGCACATTTGATTAAGGCAGCTTTCTTTAAACAATAATCACCTGCAACAATGTGCAATGCAAATTGATATCTTTGTGATATTTTCATCTCAACCTAAGCCACTCTTGGCCCATTAACTGCTTTCCCAACCCATGAATGGGTCACAGTTTACAGTCTGAAAACCCTGAGACTTGGGTTACCTATAGCTGGTGTCCTGTATTTGAGAGTGGGGAGGCGGGCCTGTGCTGCAGCTGGTCTCCTGACATCTGCTGACGTCTAAGGCTTCAGCAAGAGGGCCCAGCTCCTCATGGGAAGTCCCCGCCCTTTGCACAGGTGTCCCCCAGCCCCAGAGCTCTGGGCGCTGACTCCTCTTAAACCAGTTTTCCCAAAGTGTGGGGTGACTACCACTCTGGCATCCAGGATGATTTTAGGAATACTAAAGTGAGTATTTTCATAGCTACCTATTTGTATATCAGGAAAAACATACCTAAGAACATCCAAAGCTGTGATTTCATGGAATTGTTGCCTGAAGACTAGTTTTTTTAGTCAATTTAAATAACTGTACAGATTGTATGGGGATATGAAAAAATCATAAAAATGGCAGCTGGACTGAAGTTTGGCTAGCCCAGCGGATGGCCCAGGCCCCCGTCATTCTTCTCAGCAGGGTGCACACTCCAGCCCTCTTCCGGCAGGTGCCACATATGCACAGCCACCTGAGTTATGTACCAAGAGGTATCTCTTGGACAGCAATTGACATCTGCAATGTAGCAGGTTTATCACAGCATCTCCTTCCTTCTTACCTCAGAGAGCCTCCTCCTGTCAGTTTCCCCTCCTCTAGTCTCTTTTCTGTTTATTTCCCAGTCCACTGAAATACCAAGTCCGTGCTGTTTTTACATCTTCATACTTCTTAGACTTGCTTATTTTTACATTCATTGTAAAGACATCTTAAAGATTCTCGCTGATTCCAGGTTCTCCCACATGCATCCCTTCTCACCTTAGACAGATGCTGAAATCTTTTTACGTTTCCAAAAACAGCTAGAGGACATTTACACTCAGTCTTATGTCCTGCTGCATGACCTCACCCCTTCCCGGACTCCCGGTGGTCTCCAACAACCTCTCTAGCTTCCCTACAAGACGCTCACCCTTGGACACAGGCCGCTTGCCTGCCGTGTCCTGCAAAAAGCTTTTTACCTTTTCTTCTGCCATAGCCACCATCTGAAACTTGCTTCCTTCAAAATCTGCCTCAATACATCTGAAGGAAGCCTTCTCGAAGGATGCCTTACCATTTGTGTACACTTGGCAGTTGCAATAGTTTCCTTGTTTTTTTCTTTACTTAAACTGCTTTGTTACTTTTTACAGTGTAACAAATGCAGAAGTATAGTTCCCACAGTTAGAATATACCCTTCACCTAGTTAGAACTCACCTCTGAGTATCACTTTGGATGTTTTTGGTTACAAAGTAGCAGAAAATGCCAACTCAAGCCTCCTCGAGCTATTTTGTGTCATGTTCCAGGTCCAGAGGAAGGGCAGTCCCCAGGCAGAGGGAGATACAGTCCTGCTCAATGATGTCACCAAGGACCCACGCTCTTTTTCTCTTTTCCAGCACTGGCTTCATCTGAAAGCTGGTCCTCAAGAGCAATCAGGGCTACATGCCATCAGGGGCCGGGACAGGGACTGGGTGGGCACGCACTCTCCAGCTTGAGTGCTTGAGCTTGAGATAGACTGTCACCATTATGACTTGTATAAGGAAGGGGCAAAATTAGGGGTTATTGTAGAAGGAAGGCAGAAGCAAAGGAATGAATGCCAAGTGGGGGACCAACAGTATCCAGCACAACTTAGTAGCATGTGCCACTCAGGGCCTCACTCATTGCTAACAAGGGGCAGCAACTGAGTCACTTCAACTTCATCACCATACTCCCTTTCAGTTGCTTTATGTAGAACAAAACAGAACAAAAATGAAAGCAGTCATCTCAATCATTTCTATAACTCTTCACCAATTTCTGGCCAGAGTTTCCATAAATGGAAGAATAGAGAGGGCTAAAAAGCTGCTAACAATGGTCTGCTTTGGGATGGATTAATGAGAAGACCAGTCACAGGGCAGAGAGTTGAGAACAATGAAGAAAGTCCCTTGTGACTTTATATCATTTTTTTGTTTTGCTTTAGGTAGAAATACACCACATTTCAAAGCTTATGTCTTAGAATTGACAGGTTAATTGAACTGACTGAGCAATACTTATTTTTTTTATTGCAAAGTAATACGGGACACTAAGAGTTGTCAGGATAATAGGCAATATTCAGCTCCCAGTAAGTCATGTTGAACACAAACCTAATAATAAAATATTTTGATTAGCAAAAAATAAAAACAAATTTGGATTTACTTGTGAAAGGCAAGAGAAATATATATTTCAGACCCAACTGATGAGCTCCATGGAAGCAGAATTGGGAGAGTAACAAACCAGCCCTATGTTTGTGTAGGGTTCCTGCGTCATATCTTTGATATGGATTTCCTAATCATACCAGGTCTCTTATTGACCCTCCTACCATGGTTCCTGGCACAAAATAGATATTAAATATTTGCTGAATGACTCTCCTCAAAGTCTGAACATTGTCTACCTTTTGGAAGTTAGAAGATAATTTAACAGAAAGAATCCAAACAAAAAGGACTCTCTTGGTTTAGTCTGTTCGTCTCTTATTTAATAACACCTCCTCTGAAACAGGTTTTCGGTTGGCTTGAACTGTAGAAATTCATTGCCATTCTCTCTGAAAAGATGCCATGGAATAAATGCTCTTCAAAGGAAATGATAAATAAATGTTAGGAAGAAACTAAGTTGATTTTGCAGCATCGGAAATTGGTGTTTGGAAAAGAATCAAGATGCACAAAACCTTTTCCCCAAACATACCGATCAAAATTGATCAGAGGAATTAATAGTTATGGTGTTAAATATCTCCTATTTTTGAGTTTTTATCAAATTTCTGCACCACTTAAGAAAAAAAATCAATCGTTTTCGCTTAATAGAAACTAAAATTATTCGGTTGCAGAAAGAGCTGTCAAAGCTCCCCACCAATATCCAAACCGGGATCTGAAGTGCGGTCAACAACCCCTAGTCCTCAGAGGGAGCCTATTAAAACAAAAATGCTTGCTGCTATTTCTTAGCACAGCCACTTTCTTTTTTCTTCAAAATGTCAATTCCAATGCACAAGGGAAACTGGCTATAATCATTTCTAAACAGGAATGAGGTTGAGGAAAAGCATGATTACATGGAATGAAATAATCTCTGAACCCATGTGTGCTATGAAAACCAATTGTTTACCCACCATGCTTTTAGTTGACTTGCTAATAATGAACAATTCATTTCACTCACATATTTTTGTAATACCTTCTATGTGTCAGACACAGGCAATACAAAGATAATCAAACAATACAAAGATGATTCTTCCTATTCAAAGAGTTTTTGGGATTTGGGGAGACAGAAAAATAAACCCAAACCCTGCGTTATGAGCCACAGAGAAGTTTGCGGGTTATTAGAAGGAAGTAACCACGTAAGTTGTGAGGAGAGGTCACCAGGAAAGGCTTCCTGGTGAGACTAAGCCTTCTTCCGAAGACTCATTCTTCAGGGAGTGGGGAGGAACTAGCCAAGAGGCCAGGCCAGGAGGGAGATAGGCCAGAATGTTCCAAGCCTCAGTGCAGGAACAAAGCATGAAGGCTCAAGCGATGGGATGGGCGGGGCGGGGGCTGGGGGAGGCGTGGGATTAGTAGAGGAAAGGTGAAGAAATAAAAAATCAGTGTCTAGCTCCGAGCTGAGGCGTGTGCACAACATTCCTAAAGGCTTCTGTGAGTCATTGCATGGTTCTGAGCAGAGGAGTGACAAGAATTGAGTCTGGGTTTTGAAAAGATAGCGAATGGACCCGAAAAGGACAAAACAGGAAGAAATGGAGCTGTTCCGACCACCAAGTACAGGACAGTAAAAGCTATCTGAGGAGTTGTAGGGAACATGGGGACGAGGAGGCAGCCTCCAAAGACAGTAAGACAAACTGAGAGGCCCAGGGACTGTTTTAGATGGATGTGTTTTAACTGTCTGTCAAAATTCACATGGACATGATCATTTGACTTCCTGCAGGCAGTCTGGGGCTCTGGAGAGCTGTGGGCTTGTGATGGGAGGCTTGGAGGAGGTCAGCACAGAGGTGGGCTGGGAGCTGGTTATAAGGCGCGGAGTAAGGAGAGGAACAGGTGCCTGCCCTGCACCTGCCAGGCGCCCTGGGGAGCCCCCATCGCACCTTCTGCCGGGTGATGCCTTGCAGAGCAGAACCAGAGCAGAACCAGAGCAGAACCAGAGCAGAACCGAGCTCAGAAGACAGCAGGGGGAAACCTTGAAGCTGCAGGTTTTGATATGCTGAATTATTCAGGAGCTAATTACCCAGTATTCAGGGTTGATTTATTTCTTGCAGTAGCTATTTAAGAATTTTTTAAGAGACAAAGTGAATTCATATCCAACCTCAGTGCATAAAGGAAAGGTTTTTTGGCTATCGTCTTATGATTACGTTTTCAGGCTGAGGTTTTCTGTCTGATAGTCAAAATATTTTGCTGCATCTAGGAACAATTATGTAAGACAAATCTTAATAATTCAGCGTTTTTCACCAACCAAAAAGTCACACTTGTAATGGCTGCATGATTTTCGGGCATTCTCTCAGTAAAGTTCAATCAGAACCTTCTTGCTGCTTCCCATCACACAGGAGGCCAGGAACCCCAATGGGCTGCAGAAGCCGATGGTATACAGGTAGGGTACTGTGAGTTGGCCCCAGGCCCAGCGGGGAAAACCTGGTACCTCTCTGCCATGATATGCTGCTGAGCTCTCCAGAGCAGTGACGTGGTGTGATAAACGCACACCCCTTCTCTCTGTACGCAGAACGTCGCCCAAGCCCTCCCCTCCCCTGTGCCCCTCTCCTGGCTTTCTGACCTGAAATAGCTAAAATTTAGTCTGGTCTAGACGTCTGTTGAGATTTTGAGAAAATATCACCATGAAGGGCAACGATGACCACCAAGTTTAAATTATGTGCACTGGCCAGCCTGTCACTCCTGTGAGCCAGTCAGCATTTATGTGCACACCGAACAAGCTTTGCAGTGACTCAGATTCCCAAAACTGACCCAGTGTGTTACAGAGAACAGTTTTATTGGCCTTTTCATAGTGTCCTTGTGACCATGCTCCTTCCCAAGGAAGAAAGTGTAAGATGTCTTACTGAACGAAAAGAACCTGTGGAAAGAAATTCAGCCTCACTAGCATATCTTACAGAAACGTCTTTACCTTAGTCTACTCCTTACTGCCCTTATCAAATGAAGTAAAACCTAAGAGGTTCACGTTAGTTTCCATTTCTATTCTTTACCAACTTCTACAGTAATGGGCGTGAGGCTTTTTAGTCTGAGGGCTACTTTTACAAATTCACAGCCTCCAGAAATTCATGCTTCTCCCCTGCCCATTTCTGCCTCCCAAAAAACAACTCACCAGGATTTCAGGTGAAATTGATGGCACTCCTAATAAACACAATCTAGGGATTTCTTTCTAAAATCAGTTAAAATGACTGCAAGAAATTTAAATGTAGATTTTTCAAAGGTTAGAATGATTGACCCTTCCACTATGTACCATTTTTTTAAATTAAACTTTTCTTTCAAGATCATTATAGATGGACATGCACTTCAAAGAGCCAATACAGGGAGATCCTGTGTGCCCCTTACATATTTTCCCTGGATAGTAATGTCTTACAAACTATAGTACAGGAGACACTGGAACCCTCGTGGGTTGCTGGTGAAAATGTAGAAGGGTGCTGCCACTGTGAAAAGCAGTTTGGCAGTTTCTCAAAATGTTAAATATAGAGTTACCATATGGCCCAGAAATCCCATCCCTAGGTCTATACCCAGGAGGAGTGAAAACACGTCCACACAAACACCTATACATGAATGTTTATGGCAGCATTATTCACAGTAGCCAAAAGGTGGAAAAACACCTAAATATCCATCAACTGATGAATGGGTAAAAATGTTGTACATCCCTACAGTTGGAGTATTATGTGCAATAAAAAGAAATGAAGCGCTGACACCTGTTACAACGCGGAAGAACCTTAAGAACATTACGCCAAGTAAAAGAAGCCAGAGACAAAAGATCACGTAGTGTGTGAGTCAGGGATTTGTATGAGATGTCAGGAGAGGCAAATCCACAGAAACGGGGAGGGATCAGTGGTCTCTGAGGCCAGGGAGTGGAGGTTGAGGGACTCGTGGGCAAAGACTGCTTAATAGGTTCAGACTTTGTCTTTGGGATGATGAAAATGTTGTAACACAGATGTTGCACAGCTTTGTGAATATACTGAAAATCATATTTTATGGTGATTTATATATGTGAATTTTATCTCAACAAAGATGTTCTTTAAAAAAAAAAAAACCACCAAATTGTCATGTCTCCACACAATTAAATCAGCTTGGCTTGACTTTTGAGAGAAAATACAGTATGACATTATGAGAAGGTTATTGACATGGACATAGTCAAGATGCAGAACAGTTCCAGCCCCAGAAGGATCCCTAATGTTGTCTTATTACAGGTACAAGTTCCTCTGTCCCCCAGCTGCTGATCCCTGGCACCTACTATTGTGTTCTCCATTTCTGTAATTTTGTCACTTCACAAATGTTACATAAATGGAATCGTACAGTATATAGCCTTTTGGGATTGGTTTTCTTTCACTCAGCATAATTCCCTGGTCATCCAAGCAAGTGGTTGTATGTATCACTAGTTCATTCCTTTTTATTAGTGAGTAGTATTCCATGGTATATATACAATATAGTTTGCTTAACCATTCACCTGCTGAATGACATCTGTTATTTCCAGTTTGGGCTATTACAAACAAAACTGCTATGAACATCATATACAGGTTTTCCTGTGGACATAAGTTCTCTTTACCCTGGGATAAATGCCCAAGAGTAAACTGATGCATCATATGGCAGCTGTTGTTTAGTTTCATAAGAAACTGCCAATTGTGTTCCAGAGTGGTGGTATGACATTGCATCCCACAGCAGTGCAGAAGTGATTGTTTCTCTGCATCCTCACTAGCATTTGATGTTGTCACTATTTTTATTTTGGGCAACCTAATAGGTGTGTAGTGATAGCTTATTGTGGTTTTCATTTGCATTTCCCTAATATCTAATGATACTGCACATTTTCATGTTCTTAACTGCCACCTATACATATTCAGTGAAATGTCTTTTCATATCTTTTGCCCATGTTCTAACTGGTTTTCTTTTTTGACTGTTGAGTCTTAAGAGTTCTTCATGTATTCCAGATACTAGCCATGTTGGTTATATGGTTTGCAAATATTTTCTCCCACTCTGTCTTTTCATCCTTTTAACAGGGTCTCTCACAGAGCAAATGTTTTACATTTTAATGAGGTCCAATTTATTAGTTTTCCCTTTTATGGGTCAGGCTTTTTATGTGATGTCTAAGTCCTGGCCTAGCAATTTGATCTCTAGGTTTAATGCAATTCCTATCAAAATCTTGACAAGGATTTTGAAGACAAAACAAGCTTATTCTAAAATTTGGGTGGAAAGGCATAGGCTCTAAAATAGCTAAAACCATCCTGAAACAGAATAAAGTGGGAGGAATCACTTTACTCAATATTAAAGTTTATTATAGGGCTACAGTAATCAAGACTGTATGGTACTGGCAGAGCGATAGGCACAAAGATCAATAGAAACAAACAGAATCTAAAGTAGACCTACATAAATATGTCAAACTGATGTTTGATGAAGGCATCTTTACTATGTTGGGTCTTCTAATCCATGGACAATGAACATGGGATGCCTCTCCATTTAGGTCTTCTTTCATTTCCTCCACATTTTCTCATTTTCAGCATACAGATCTTGTGTATATTTTCTTAAGTGTATACCCATGTATTTGTCTTTG
Source organism: Manis pentadactyla (assembly GCF_030020395.1). Lineage (NCBI taxonomy): Eukaryota > Metazoa > Chordata > Mammalia > Pholidota > Manidae > Manis > Manis pentadactyla. The sequence continues at coordinate 144,303,191 of NC_080025.1, read as the reverse complement.
CAGTGAATGTAAACAATAATTATTTTTAATTGTTTCCACATGTTAGTGTATAGAAATGCAATTGATTTTTGTGTTTATCTTGTATACTATGACCTTGCTGAACTCACTAGGTCTAGTTTTTGTATCATTTTGTTAGATCCCTTGCCACTTTGTATGCAAATAGGGATGGTTTTATTTCTTCCTTTACAATTTGTAGGTTTTTAGTTCTTTTTCTTGCCTTATTGCAGTGGCTGAAACTTCCAGTTCTATGCTGAGTAAGAATAGTGTGAAAACATCCTTGCCTCCTTCCTGAACTTGAGGGAAAGCAAAAAGCATTGAATCTTTTGCTATCAAGTATCACACAGCTGAAGGTTTTTACTACCAAACATCTTACAAAATTAGTTTTTTCTTTCTCCCTCCCCCCATTTTAAGAAACTTAATTGGCCCAATTGAGATGACAGAGCAAAAAGCAAACACAAAGCCGATTTCAGTACTTTCTTCTGGAGGCTAGGCTTGCAAGAGTGATAGGACCAAGTTCCTTTCAAGAGGTTGGGGGCCATTAGAGCCCTAATCAGTGCTAATCTCATTATTGGAGTCCTTGCATTCTGCAGTGAACTCAGGCCCCCTCTTAGATGGGGCAGACAGGCTTGCAGAGTGGGGTGCCTGTCCCCTCTCTGGGATGCCCTGCTCTTTCAGGTAGGTCTTGGCTGCCAGCCTCACCGCCTGCCAACCTGAGTTGGCGATAGGGAGTCTCAGATACACAGATTCAGGGTGGCAGGAGTGGCCAGGCCAGACTGAGATTTGTGTGAGCTTTTGGCAGCTGCTCCCCCAAAGGAGAGAATCGGCTGTGAGGAGAGGAAGCAAATCGAGAGTTCCACGGCTGGGTAAAACTGATAGCACCAAAGCGCATCTACAGTACGTGGAACCCACGAAACAATTTTTTTTATAAATAGGGGGCGGGGATGGGCAGGTTAAATTTTTAAAAAGAAAAGCAATCTCCCCAGGTCTGCGTGCCATCTCCCTGGGGGTCCCGCAGCCTCAGCGCTCGGCCTGGCGCGGGGCCCCAAACCCGGCGGCGCCCCCCGCCCCACCCCGGCTGGCCGAGACCACACCTGCGCAGGTTAAGCCCGCGGGACGCGCAGGCAGTGGGTGGCGGGGACGGAGAGCGGACGCGTGCGGTGGGAGGACGGGACGGATCCGGTCGGGAACGCAGCCTCCGCTAATGGCCGCTGAGCCGCCGCGACGGGGAGCAGGGCTGCGGCCGGAGGAGGGCGCCCCGTTCCCCTCGCGAGCCGGCCCCCTGCTCCCCGGGTCCTCCTCCCACATTCCTCCCGCCGGGCCATACCCAGGCCTCCGGGGCGGCGGCGCTCCGCGGGGAGGAGCGGCAGGCTGGGCGGCGGCCCGGCCACCTGCGGCCGAGCGCGGGGGCGGGCGGGGGGCGTGCTGAGGGTGGGTCGCCGCCCGCGGCGCCCGGAGGCCCCTCCTCCCGGCGGCGCCGCGCAGAGCCAGGCCGGGCGCTCTGCCCGCCGCGGAGCCCGCCGGGTCCTCCGCGCGCGCGCGCGCCTCGCGCGCTCCCGCCCCGCGCGCGCCCCCGAGCGCCGGCCGCCGGGCGCATGCTGATCCCTGTCCTCCTCCTCCTCAGGCGGCGCTGGCGGCGGCCCCGGGACCCGCGGAAGCCGGCATGCTGGAGAAATTCGACTTGGAAGAAGAAGGTGAGCGACCCCTGGAACGCGCCCCCGCCGCCGCGCCGCCGGCCGGGCGCGGGAACGGCCCGCCGCCCGCCCCGGAGGCCGCGGGACCCCGCCCTGCGCCCCCAGTCCCGGCGCCGGCGGAGGACGTCTGCGGCGGCCCTGGTGCCTCTCCGGGGGCGAGTCCCCGCCGGTGGGAGAGGCGAGCCCCGCACACCGCCAGCGGCCCCGAGGGCCGGTCCTTTTGTCCTTACCGATGAAAGCAAGGTGTCATGCAGGAGTAATTGTCTGTCATGCCAGCATACGCGTAGAGGAAACCCCAAATTGTGTTTATGGTCCATACCTTTCAATACACCAGCTGGATCCCTTATCTGTGTTTGAGAAAATACCGCCAGCAGGGTGTGTCTTCTTGTTTCAATAGGGAAAGTTAAGTACGAAAACCAGAAGCGGCTTAGTGAATTGGTTTTGAGTTCAGGTGACCCTGTCACTCCATCATTCCTGTCGCCTCTTCTCCTCTCACTCGGTGTTTCTTTTTCCTGCCCTGTTTTTTTGTTTTTTTTTTTTTTTTACTTACCGGGATCTTATTTGAAAGCTGCCAAAATGTGAAGGGGATGAGTTTGTTCTTTTCGCAAAATTAATATTTTTAAGTGGACTACGATGTTTTTTTTTTACCTGAATCTTTCTTTGAAACTTAAAATTTGAAGGGGCTGAACTTGTTCTTTGGCAGAACTGGTTGTTTAAAATGCAGTATGACCGGCTCAGAGTTGAAAAGCAACTTTTTAAGATCCTTGACAATTTGAGGACTTTAAAAGACCTCCACCCTGTCTTGTGTACTCTCATTATTTAGTTTAGTGACTTATCTTTTTCCCAAGAGTATTGATAGAATAAAGCTCCTGGAACAAAGGGTGTGCCATGTGGATGCTCTGCCTTGTGCCAACATTACTTTAATACTTCTGTTCATTTATGGTCAATCACTTAAATCAGGATGCAAAACGAATGAGGATATTAACCGGATAGCATTAGGCCAGTGCCTATACTTTGTTTTATTTTAGATTCCCTGCAGCATCTCACAAACATGTTCACTAGAAGATAATGCATTCATAGAAATTATCATTAAAAGTCTGCATCCATATTTATTAACAAACAGTTGCATGGTACAACTCAGAATTTTACTGGGGCTTAATATACATTTTAACCTACTGAAAAATAGTCCAGTGTCTTAAAGTGAGTCCACCATAATTCCTCTGTTTTATTAAATTACAGGTTAAATTTTGGCCACTGTCCACAGGGCAATATGGTGTGCCTCCCCCCTTTCCATGAAAACTTTGTCTAAATCATAGCAGTTTTCTTCCTCCCTGATATTAGTGACAAATGAGAATCCATTATGTTTAAACTTTTTGCAGATTCACATGGGGACAAGAGGAAAATGGAGAGCAGATGTTATTAGAGTTACAGTTAAGTGGTATGTTATGGTTGTTAATCATGTGGTTAAAAGCACAGGCCCAGCTTCAAATCTTAGCTCCACTGCTTATTTAGCTGTGTGACTTTGGACAAGTTACTTAAACTCCATTTGCCTTAGTTTTCCCACTTATAAAATGGAGCTAATAACAGGGTGTTTTCAGGATTAAATGAGGTATCCCACGTAATGGTATTTAGTACAGTGTAAACCCATAGTAATCGCTCTGTAAGTATTAGTTGCTATTTTTTGTTATTCGTGAGACGTTATCTTTTGAGTGCCGTTAACCATTGTCCTCAATCAGTGGGCTTTTTAAGGTTTTTATTAATGAATTTTAATATAGAACTTCGTTTTAACATGCGGTTGATGGGTCTTACTTGAAGTTTATTAATTGAATTGTCTAGTTATGTTGCCTTATTTATTTTGCATTGTTTCTGCCAATGGAATGAATTGTCAAATATTAAACCTAAGTGTCTAAGGAAGGGAATTTCCCCTTTTCACCCATCTGTTTTTATCTGTGTCGCTGTCATTACTTTAAAGGCATAATGAATCCCACAAATAACCCTGTCAAACTTTTGTAGATTTTCAAGGAGGCAGAGTGTTAAACAATTGCTTGGAAGCTGTTAGCCAAGCTGGAGGAAGGATAGTGTTGTTGTGGTCATCTAAAATACTGCTTTGTTTCTTTTGAACCTTAAATTGCTTATTCATCTAAAATACAGAAAAACTGAATATCAAGCAGAATCTTACGTTTATTTGGGGAAAGAAAATGTCCTAACAGTGAGACCTTACACCTTTCAATATCCTGCGAGCTGATGTTAGCAGCCTACATAATAGATATAGCTGTTCAATAGATCCTCATTTAATCTTTATAAACTTCCTTCTTCACCCAGTTAACGTCATAATTTATGCATTGCAGTCTGGAGGCATCACTTAGATGGAGATACATTTGGTATACACAGAAATACATGATCACTAATATCTTTGTTACCAAGTATTTTTCTGTTTCCTCATATATTAGCACAGATACTATGTGTTAGAAACAGTTTGGAGGCACCGTGTGATTGGAGTAATCTCTGAAAATGTCACTGGCTTCTGGGACGAAAGAAGAAGCTGTACCTTGATCTCCCCTGCATCGTCTGGGTCTTTCGCCTGGGTTCTGACACCAGCTACCCACCCACTTTCTGCTGTCAGCTCTCCTTACTGTCACGCTGTGACAAAAGGACCTTTCCAGAGAGTGGATTGGTGGTACCACTCCCTTACAGACACATCTTTACCACGTTCCTCCATCTGTATATAGGAGTGCGTACTCCTCTCCATCTGCAGCCTCACCGCCTCCTCCCAGCCGTACATGCCAGGGATCAGGCAGCTTTCTGTGCGTAAGAATCACCAGAGAGATTTTTAAAAAGCAGATTCTAACTCTGGGTCTGGGAGGGGGCCCTAGAGTCTGCATTTCTGCTGGGCTCCCAGGTGCTGCTGCTTCGCAGGGCTGCGCCACCCCCCCACAACCCCCAGGAATACTGCCATTTGCAAACTTTCTGTAAAGGTCCAAATGGTCTTAGTCTTAGTCTCGGTCATGACTTCTCGGCTTGCCTGTGAAGCAGCAAGGCAGAAAGCAGCTAAAGACTACAGTCCATCCAGCAGACAGGGCTGTGTTCCAATAAAACTTTATTTACCAAAACAGGCCTGATTTGGCACACAGGCATAGTTTGCCAGACCTTTGCTCTGTATGTCCCTCAGGTCTCCATGCCTTGGGGTGTCCGATGTTTGAGGGCTAGGACCTTCTCTTGCTTACTTTCTCCACGCGGCCGGTCTAGTAACACACTGTGTGACTCAGTCCAAATCTCATCCACTCTTTGAGGCCATCCCCAAGTCCCCTCTGTCTCTCTCATGGTTCATCTTTCTCTTCCCAGTACCTGAGTAGGTGCTCAGCAGTGTTGCAGGTCTCAGTGAGAACCTTAAATGTGTGTCGTTACTTTATGGGCATGTTGCGGGGAGTACGTGACACAGCACTTGCAGAGTGTGGGAACAGTGCCCAACCCAGAGCAACCACTTCGTGTGTTTGCTTTTCAGATTTTGTATTATTATACCAGTCATATCTTCTTGGTTCTTATCAGGATTAACTGTCTGGAATTTATTTAATGGCAGAACCAAGAACACAAGTACATTGTAAGCACCTGAACAGGTGGTAAGTATGCAGCAATTCATTCATGATTAATAACCCCATCAGTCTGGCACTACTTCAGGAACTGTACGACTCCTTGGAACTGTCTGTGCTACTGCCTGGCCTCCCTTTTGTCCCTTCAGCTGTCAGAGGCTCTTCGGTCATTTCAGGCCTCCGCTTGGGCTCTGAGCCTTCCCGCGACCCCCCTCGCCACCGCCTGCCTCCTTTAGCCCAGTCAGGCCTTTCCCTCCCAGCTCTTCCTTCTCCACCTGCAAGGCATTCTCCTAAGTATGTTTTCAGAACAAGCTTGCAAACTCATTTTTCTAGCAAGACTGGTCAACCTTGTCTACACTGATCAAAAATAGGAAAGAAATAGGGGCCACTGTTTGTAGGAAGGAAAGCACCATCTTTCAGTCAGGAATCTCTGAGTCGCAGGCCCAGTTCGGTCCTGAGGAGCTCTGTTCTTGGATGATCCACGGTCCCTTTGGGTCCTTGCTCATTTGTTTTATTGCTGCTCTCACGGTGGGTTTTCTCTGCAAAACAAGACCCAGCACCTGGTGAACTTGTACTTTTCCTTCAAGCTCAAAAATACGACCTAAAGCAGTCAGCAACCAGTCTGCATAAACTAACAAACAAAACCCAAATGTGTGTTCTCTCAAACTCGTTTATTCTCCACTGGGAGCTATTGCCCCAAAGTGAGCAAAGATTGGTTCTTGTTGGGGGACAAAAAGATTTCACTGTGGATTGTGGCTTTCAAAGAGCCATGGTACATGAACGGATACAGAGCATATCTGCGGTATTCAAGTGTCAAAGGGGTAGGACAGTTGGGGAGGAAATAGATAAAAGGGGGCCGGGATAATGGAGGAAGGTGGAGAAACAGTGCTCTGACTTACTTAAGGGGATTGTCTTTCTGTGTGTTTGTGGTAACCCATTAAAGTAGTCCGTATCACTTAGCTTTCAGAGCAGCGTCTCAGTGAGGCTCCCCAAGTCCACTGGACTGTAATATGAGGGTTACTGACCTCTGGTGGTAGAGATTTTAAAGTGACAGGTCTGTGATCACAGCTTGTCCCGTCTCATAGTATTAGAAGCCTCTCATTATGTCATTCAACTCTTATCTTTCCCTACTGAGTTGGCAGACTCATCTTAGACAAGAGATTGATTGTTTCCTGATTATAAAAATAGTTGCAATTCTATGAAATATTTACAATTAAAATTTTTCTTCTCCAGCTGGCCCCATATTTAACAGCTTGCCACACTTAGATGTCTCTGAATCAGGCTATAGCTTCACTTTTGATGGTATCCTAGATTTGATGGCATGGAGTAGTTTTCTTATAGGCCAAGGAGGTTTTGTTACCTGCCGTGGAAAGACCCCTGACTACTTTAAACAAAGAGAGCGCAGAGGACTCAGGGATGTCACAGGCTTCACGAGTAACCCAAAGATCATCAGTAGCCAAGACAGCTCACTGGGCATCTCCGTGATGAAGGGATCCCCTTCCCGTCCCCTCACTTGGTCTGCTCCTTGTCGGGCACTCAGCTCTGCCACCATCCATCCTGCAGCTCTGCGTGGGGTGGGCAGAACCCCGGAGAAGGGTCCCCACGACTTTAAATTTCACCTGTGAATTTAAAGTGGGAAAAACTGTTGATACTACAAAGCTTTCAGAGCTTACTTGAAAAAAAATGGGAGAATTTTTATATCCTTTTCTTCTGTGATTACAGTAACTGGCTTATAATAAGTTACTGACTTATATTAAGAGTTTACAATTATCTCATCCTCAAAACAACCTGAAGAGGTACATACTTTTATCATTCCTTTTTTACAGCAGAAGAAATCAAGAAAATAAGAGGTTAAATAAGTGATCTCAGGGAGCATATCCAGGAAGGTGGAGGAACCAGGTTTCAAGCAGTCGTTAGATTCTCAGAGCCCAAGTTCGGAGCCCATGTGCAGGAAGTAATCTCGCATTGGGAAGCCCTCTTTACGCTTTCTCACCTCCTACTCAGCCTTCTGGCCCTTTCACCAGGCCCCCAGACTCACTGAGGCGGTGCCATCTCACCCCACTGGACACTCACCAGTCCTCCCCTGCCTCTTGACCACCTGCTAGTTTTCTTCAGGTTGCAACCTAAATGTCACTTCCTTGGGGAAACCTTTCTGGAAGCCCCAGACAGGACTTCATACACTATCTCATGATCTGATATGTTTGATTATCTCATGTTTGATAAGGCTCTTAAGGAAAAATGCACTTACTCATGTTTCTTTGCCATCATTCAGATTAATTGTAAGCTTTATGAGGATGAGGCCTAGAAACAGTTATTTGCCAGGTCCCTAAGATAGGATGATGAATAAGACTCAGTTTTCAGGAAATATTTGTTACATGCAGGAACATACACACATTTTGGAGCTTTAACTTAGTCTGGTACATAGGCTTAGTGGACTTCAAGTGGTTAGCGTTATTTGTTACAAAGAAATCAGGCCTTTATACTTAAGACAAGGAGAGGAAATCCATTTGCCAAGTTAATGTGCACCAATCAAAGAGCAATGACAGGCAGAGGGATGGAGGAAAGGGCAGTAACTCGCGTGTATCCCCCAGAAGTGAAGCGAGAGCACATTTCATCCAGTAAGGGAACGACTCTGGCAGTAACAGTGGGTAGAGATGTGGTGGGTCGCTTACATAATCTGGTATATGAGGAAAAAGTCTAGGTCCTTCTTTTGTGGCTGGGATTGTACTCGCGCCTATGTTGGGAAAAAGAGGTCTAACTTACCTCTGATAATAAGAGGAGAGAGTCATTTTGGGGATCTAATTTGGGAACCTTCAGTTACCTTCTAGTTACTTTTTTGTCTGTCCAGTATGCTGTTCTGTCCCACTCTGAGCTGCTCCCTGTGTATCAGAAATTTAATGTCACCGAGCTTTCTGAACAGTGTGCTGCCTGATTCACTCGCTGTGGACCATACAGTTGACCCTCAAACAGCATGGATTTGAACTTGTGGGTCCACTTATACACTGATCTTTTTCAGTAAACACAGTATAGCAAATGTATGTTAAAGCATTTTCTTTTCTCTAGTTTACTTTATTGTAAGAATAGAGTATATAATACACATAACCTACTATGTGTTCATCTACTGTTTAGTTATTGGTAAGGCTTCTGGTCAACAGCAGGCTATTAGTAGTTAAGTTTTATCAACAGCAGGCTATTAGTAGTTAAGTTTTGGAGAGTCAAAAGTTATAACATGGATTTTCAAGCCTGGGGGTTTGGCACCCCTGTATTGTTCAGGGTCAACTGTACTTCGGTTGTTTGTACTGACAGGTTGCTACCAATATTTTATAGATCATTTGCTGCATTTCTTTGAAATTGAGTGTTTAATCTCTCCATTAAGACCTCTAGAATACACACATCACATTCTCATGTGTTTATTTGTACCCTTTGTTTGGTTTGCACTTTCCACATTGACTTTCCTAGTTTTGAAGTCTATATATATGGTGTCTGCCCTCCTTTAAGTTGCATGTGTAATTAGTGCCACAGTAATTGAGAGAATGAGTCAGACCCAAATTGGAGTCCCATTTCTTCTACGTAATGGCTGAGACCTTAGGCAAGTTATTTCAAGCTTCAGTTTCTTCATGTGTAACTAGGAAATAATAGTAGCACTTCACTAATAAGACCCTATGTGGGTTCAGTGCCATGAGCATAATGCTCAGTGTGGTCCCCGCAAGGCAGTACAATTTCCACAGATGTAAATGTGATGATGGCCCTAAAAAGGACCAAAAATGCACCAGAGCACAAATGTCAAAATCGAAGTCACCGTCTGTGCGTCATCCAGCGACACTGTTTATCCAGCGGTGCTGTAGTGTTTGTACTGTCAGATTTCTCTTGCCTGAGTGTTGTGTGTACCCTTCAGTTGGCAACATTTGTGATTAAATTCTCATGTTTGTTTGTTCCCACCCCTCAGAATCACCCTGCAAGGAAGGGGCTCGGGCTGAGGGGCGCCAGCCACATGCTCCAGGCTGCAGGGTCAGTGACGCAGCTCTGAGCTGGTTCGGGATCGGCCCTGTTCCTCCTGCATCCTTGCGGGGGACCTGAGCCTGGGAGCTTATAGAGGAGTCTCCTGTGTTAGTGCCTCACCCTGCAGATCAGCTTTTCACATTTTGATTTGAAATCATGGTTCCTAACAGGGCTTACACATAGGGATGATGGGCAGTATTAGAGATATCTGGGCGCCATTGTGTTGCTAAACCCTAAAGACGTGCACACATTTGTGGATGCTTGTTTACACAGTGGCAAACTGTAATGTGTCAGTGTGAGTTAGAGTGGCATTCTAACTGCAGGCTGCTGGTGGCCACTCGGGTGAAGTGCCGCAGTTAAGTTCACCTGACTGCATTGACTGACCTGGGCTGCCACACTTGTGATTCAAGATGGTTCACTGAATATATTCATTTTTCTCCTACCTCCTAAAATCCTACTGAAATGGCAACCACCGATGAAATTGAACATAAAAAGTAGTCTCTCCCAACAAAAACGGAAGCTTAGTTCTTGGAAAAGACCAGTAAGGTGTGGATAAACCTTTGTCAAGTCTGTTCAAGAAAAAAATGAAAGTGTAAAACATCAGAAATAAGAAGAGGCTTCTTAATGAGAAATGCAGAGATTTAGGAAGTAACATTAAAAGAAACTTGAACATATCAAAGTATATCAATAATTTAAAATCTTTTCAATCACTTGTGAATAAATTTGACCATTTGTGTTTTCCTGGTTAATTATCCCTTTCATCAATCACTATAAAAGAAATTAAAAGTAATTAATTGAAGTGCACATTTTAAATGGGTGAACTGTATGGATGTCAATTATGTCTCAGGAAAACTGTTTTTTAAAAAAAGTAATTAAAAGCCCTCACCCTTCTCTGTTGCTGCAAAAGAGGCCTGGTATTCAGCGCTATTGATGGGTAAATTCAGTAAAACCTTCAAGGAACAGTTAATGCCTAGGTTATGTAAATTATTTCAGGGCATAGGAAGGATGGCAGATTCCCAGCTTATTCTGTGAAGCTGCCTTGATCCTGAAGATGCCGGGGTTCCTGTTGGCGGAGCCGCAGAATGAGCTCCAACAGTCAAGGTAGGAGAACGAGGTACAGGCTTTTATTTAGAGATAAAGTGAAAGGACAGAGCTCCCAGCTCACGCCAGGAGGGGACAAGAGAGTCCGTGTTGGTGCGTTGTCTAGGGGGTTTTATAGGCAGTTGAGGATTTTTCGAGAACATGAAAAAAAAACTTAGGGGTGTGGACTTGTTAAGTGGTCTCTGAATATTTAGAATTAACTTAACACAAGTAACTTCCTCTGATGATTTCTCCCTGAGATACCAGCATCTTGGTCTGGGGGCATATGAAACAAGGCCACCTGCTCAGCCCCCAAGGTGGGCTGAGGTATTGTTTGCTAAAGAGTAAGTTAAGAATTTTTAACGTCTTAACTTCTTGGGTATTAAAATGCAATCTTATCTTTAAGGTGGAATCCTTCCTGCCTTTTACTGTGTTGTTTATGCCTGGGCTTACTTGCTAAATGAGTTGCCCAGTTTGCAAAATCACTTCATCAGATCTGAAGGAGAAAAGACAGCACATAGGCCTGGGCCTTTTAGTATGCTAAAGAGAACCTTACACATGATTATAAATGGTTAGCATAGTAAAACATGTGCTACTCTTCTTTATCTGGGGAACATTAACTGACTTCACTGAAGAATGATTCTAGAGCTCAATGTTTAACATAGAGTTTTAGCAGGGGGGTTTCCTTGCATGTAGTTACATTGCTCTGGCTGCAAATATCCTGTCCTGCCCCCTCCGGAGGCCCTCACCCTACTCTGACTACATCTATGGTTCCTGTCTCACTGACATCAAAACCAGAAAACAGCACACAAAGAAGAAACGAGTGATTAACCTGGCATTTAAACTGTGGGCAGACAGCCTGTGTGAACTTCTGCCAGGCAAGCCATGCCCTGCTCTGCGACACAGCAAGGCCTGCCCCAGAAATGTCAGACTGCACTTTGTGAAGAAACCCGCCGATGAGTTGATGTCAGCACATTGAAGGAGGAAAGCCTCTGGTCATCTCCCTAGAAACTAAAATAGCAGTTGATAAAATTCACTGTATTCCTTTAACAAAATCCTTAATAAGCTAGAGAGGGAAGGAAATTTCTTTATGCTGCCGAAAGCGTGTCCAGCGTAAGCCTGCTGGGGTGGCCCGCAGCGCAGTCCCTGGCGTTGTCTCATCAGGTCGCTCCTCTCCTCACTCCCCTGGCCCGCCTGGGGCTCTGCAGTTCATCCCTGCGCACTAACCTTGCTCCTCACTGTTGATTCAGCTTAGTAATTGGCTTCCGTTTCCTGAAAAAGAGGTAATATTGGCCACGTAGGTGTTTCAGGCATGTGGTTCTCAGAATGAAATGCAAAGCCATTTTTACATGGAGGGAATCACATATAATTTCAAGGTCACTGCTTTGTCTGTGAAATTCCTTAGGTATTTATTGCACCTAATTTTGAGCTGCCAGCCAGGGAAACTGCTTTTACTCACCTATGCTTTTCTTTCTATCCTAGTAATGCTTTGACTGCCCCCTTACCTGGGAGCACGTGCATCTCCCTTCAGGGGACACTCTCACCACCAATACACACAATCCCCTGTGCAGAAAGCATGGAAAGAATAAAACCTAGTGCACTTCATTTATCCTGCTTCTTTATAAGTCCTATAAAATTATATTTAAGCTTTGACTTTGTTAATATTTGCATTTCTGAGCACTTTAGGAAAACTGTAAATAAGCACTTAATCTTTTCCATAAACTTTTAACTTCCACATTCCTCCTGTTTTGCTTATTTCTTGGTCAACTATTTTAAATGATTTCCTAAAAAGAAAAGATACTATGTGAATATAGTAAACTTGTGTTTCTAAATGTAGAATATAGTATAAATGATACATTTTTCAATATCACTGGTAATCTTTTTGGTGGAATTAGGAAATATCTGTATGTTAAAATTACAGGGATTGGAAATAGAGTCAGGTTTTTCTCGTTTTGAGGGTTTTTTAGTGAAGTCCGGGGCAGTGTGTAAATTTTCTTTTAAAATGCCTTCATCCTACTCAGCTCTCTAAAACATGGTTTGAATCTATTACTGTGATTTTTGATATGACTTAAAATATAACAACCAGTTGTGGTGAGTAAAGGGGCTGAGGTCTGGCCCAGGGTCAGGGGTGCGTGCCACCTCCCACTCTCGTTGCCTGCACTGGCCCAGCAGAGCCTCTTCCAGGTGGTGGCTAGACAGCCACTGAAGAGCTGGCCCCCAAGGAGAGGCCACAGGTCCCTTCGAGGTGCCTGTTCTATCAGGCCTGCATGCTCCGTCCCCACACCTCTGTTGTGTTAGACCCTGTGCCTAGCTGGGGTTTTCATCTGCCGCAGAGGACGTGATAGCTGGTGTAGCTGTGACAGCACACGAAGAGGACCAGGTCAAAGTGAGCAGTTCCTTTCTGCTGTGCATAGGGCTTTAATTATGTTGTTTGACTTGAAATCTCTAGGGTTAGAGTGGTTTCCTGGGGCATTTGGCCCAGAGCAAGCAAAATTAATTCTCTGTGCTGAAGGTGTAGCGGCATTGATGTAGAATCAAGGAGATGCTCTGAAGCAGCCCCTGCTCTTGTCTGTCATGCCATCAGTGAAGTTTGTCCCTCTGGGGCCAGAGGAACATTGCAGCCAGCAGCCGTGGCCCTGTACCTGCCATCGGGCGCAAGCCTGGGTTCGTCTCCTTTCTTTGATCTCCTTTCTTAGACTAATAATTATCAATGAGCATATATCCTCTTCCTTTCCATACAGTTAAGGCTAGAAATACCATCATCTTAAAATATACTTTTTAAAATTCTTTGTAAATGAAAATCCTATAATAGGTTTTAGAAAAAGTAATTTATGACAGTAGTGATTATCTCTGAAGTGTGAATTTGTCAAGTTGTTTTCAGGTTTTTAAAATACAGAGTAGTATGAACATTTTCAGGTCTTCTGTAGTTTCATTTAGTTAATGGTTTTCTTTGTCCAAGAGAATTAGAAAACAGCTCCAATGTAAAATACACTTGCAAATACCTTTAAAGCTTTATATCAGTGCTGTTCCACCTAAAAAAAATTACGTGAGGCACTCCTATAGGTGCATCATTTCTCTAACATCTTGATGCATACCAGGTCCTCTGCATTTTCCTTCCATATGTCTTCACATCACTGCAGTTTAGCAGGCACGAGCTTGTCCTAATACTCATGAGGAACTTGGCTCTTCACCACAGAAAAAGCTGTGATCTAGAGGGGGGCAGGCCTAGCACTTCAGTACAGGGCCCACACCGCCAGCAGTGAGCAATCCTGGAGTGTACGGCTCCTGCGGACACAGATAGGAGGTGAGGCACAAGGGCAGGGCAGGTTAGACGGCTTGGAACCCTGAGCAATGTGCAGTATGTCGGGCAGTGTGAGGACTTGTCAACGATGCCACACAAGTAGATCTGCTTTTAGGAAGACATACTGACACCCACACTTCCCTCTGTGGTGTGTGTGTAGTTCTAGCATTTAAACTTAGATGCTGCATGTTTCAAATTGTTGTGTTAACCTTTACAAATTAAATACTTGAACATACACTTCCTACTCCCAGTAGCTCTTTAGCAGCTCCCTTGAACAGTGACATTGGGCTGGCGTGTTACTGGAAGTGTGATGAGGTTTAACATCCTTCCACAAACAAGTTCCTTCCGTGAGCCAGTAACTCGAGTCCAGTATAACACTCTGTGATGGCACTTCCCTCCAGTGACATAAAATAACAAGGGTATGAATGGGACATTGTGGTCAAGTCTTAACCCTAGTTACCTTTTGAATAATGAGAGTTTGAACTTCTTGCCTTCTCGGGAATTTTAATAATGCATTCCAAATAACTACTGTTGAATGGATTTGTTTTTTTGTGTTTTTTTTTCTTTTGGGTTTAACTCCCAAGTTATTCTTATTTTCTATTTCAATGCATTTCTTCCTCCAGGGGCAAGTTGAGACTTCATCATAATGTAAATAATACAAATGGGCCCGCCTATAATCAGAAAGTTAATACTAACTGTGGAGAAGTAGTGACATTTTATAGGATTTTACATTATTTTCCTAACTCGAAATGCCAATACTTTTGTTAGTGATGTTGTTTTATTACATCAGTAATAATCTTAATACAGACCAAAATAAATTTCATTATCATTTGTTTCACAAGTTTTGCTTTGTTGGGTCAAGCTTTTTAAAAAATGGTGGGCCCACTGCAAGCCCATAACTGCAGCCTACATGTGACAAAAATGTGGGACCTTCCAGTCCAGGGGCACCTCCAAAGCACCGCCCAGCACCCCTCAAAACTCCCAAGGCATCAACACGAGGATGGCCTGGGAACCGTCACAGCCAGAGAGAGCCAAAGAACATGTGGCTGAGCGTCATGTTCTCGCCTGAAGAATGAAAACCAAGGAAATCTGAATAATGAATGGACTTCTGTTAGTAATTTGTTATCTTTATTGGTTCATTAATTGTAACAGAAGTACCTGCTACCGTCAGGCATTAGTGATGCAGAGAGCATGCCTCTCACTGCCAGTGAAGCTGGCGGGTGCTCAAGGAGGCAGCGAGGGAAGCCCACTGCCGCTGTTGTCACCCACTGCGGAAGCACACAGCAGACCCCACGGGCCCAGCGCTCCAGGTGACGTGGAGGCTGGGTGAGCACGCAGGGAAGTCCTGGGAGGACCGGCAGCCTGTCACAGCAGGGCAGGTGAAGGTGTCTGAACTTGGGGTGTGTTCCACAGCCAGGCGCAGGTCCATCTGCAGAGAGAGGATGCCCTATGTGCTTGAGCACAGCCTCTGACCAATCTTAATGTATTGGATTGTATTTCAAAGTACAAAATAAATATCACAAGTCCACACTAGAGAGAGAGTTTCAGGCAGGCAGAGAACTCTCCTGAACAGAAAAATCCCAAGTAATTTATGGGATGCTCTGCCCTCAGGGAGGTAGGGCGTAACTCCTGACCCTTGAAGTGTGGGCTGCACATCCTGACCTCCTTGCTAAGACTGCCGTATGGGAGGAGGAGAAAGGAATTACAGCGGAGGACCTGGCAGATACCGCCTGCGCCTCACAGGTGATCCAGGTGGTAAGTCATGTGGACAGCAGGTACCCCTGATATGGTGGGATGAGATGGCCCTTTACTGTGGTCTTCCTCCCAAAACCCATAGCTCCAGGACTGAGATCATGAGAACATTGCACAAACCCAGGCGGAGGGCTGTCCTGCCGAATACCTGCCCGGCACCCCTCAGCTGCCAAGGTGTTAAAAGCAAGGAAGGTCTGAGACACCGTCACGGTCCAGCAGAGCCTGGTGGGCTGATATGGCTAAATGTGGTATCCTGGGTGGGAACCTGGAACAGTAAGAGGACATTTGGGGAGAACAGAGGAAATCCTCACCAAGTGTGGGCTTTAATGGTAACCACAAGTTCCTTCACTGTGACGAACACGTGATAGTAATGTCAGATGTTAGCTCTGGGAGATGCTGGGTGTGGGGTATACAGGGAACCGTTTTACCTTCACAAATTCCTGTAAATCTAGAGCTGTCCAAAATAAACTGTATAAATATTTTTTTTAATCAACAGAGGAGTTAAGATGGTACCTTAAAAAAAGTTTTGACACAAAACTTGGTTTAAAAAACCTAAAAGTTTGAATATTTCTGTTTCATGTTATTTTAAGGTTTTATTTCAGATACTCATATCATGATATTAACATCTGTAATATGTATGCTCCATTCATGAGGAGGAGTCTTGGTGTAATTCATAGACAAAATATATTGTAAGGTTTCCTTTCTGGGAGATGGATCACATTTTATTGTGCTTGTTTCTCTCTTGATTTCATTTGTTTGACTCTTAGGGGTATAGATTTGGCAGGCATCTTATAACTTAGAAAATAGTTAAATGGATGCTTTACTGCACTGATCTTTGACCTTTGTGTCTGCACAAATCCCTCACTGAATGGGCTACAAGGGAACACACACTCAACAGCATGGTAAACATCACCCTTGGCAGTGTGGGAGCAGAGGCGGCAGAAATGGGTCAGAAGTTCTAGGAGCTTTTGTAAGAGCTTTCTGTCTTTACTTCCTCCCTGTGCGGGACTCGTGTTTTCTGGTAGAGAAATGTTTTGAGAACAGTAGAAGCACACTAACCTAGATTTCATTCATTCATTCAGTGACTGCACTTACATTCACTCCCAAGCCTGTCACTTGCCCTTTGGTAGCGCTGGAGATGTAAGGCCAGCTCCCTCTCCACCAGCCATCAGGTCTACCCTGGGCCCAGCCTCGGGCGGCAGAAGCTGTTGGCAGCAGACTCTGTTCATGCCTCGTCCGCTTCCAGTTCTCTGAGTTGGACACCTCTGCCCAAGGGGCTTGGGCATCCAGCTAAGAGCACAGCTTTGGAACCAAGAGGCAACCAGATTCAGATTCTGGTCCTACAACTTGCCAGTCATGCCTTGACCTGGGATCTAGTGAAGGAGGAGTTAATGGGGCCAAGAAGAGATGAAAAGTCCCTTTGCCACTTGGACTTCTGGGCACAGGGCAGAAATAGAGGTAGTGTCCCAGGGTGGCCCCTAACTTAAGAGCACAGGGCAGCGCTTGGGACGAGGCAGTGCTGAGGCCTGGGCGAGGTCCACCCCTGAGCAGACTGCTCACCTGCTCGCTGATGCCGCTTTCTGACCTCGCTGTCTCACGTCCCCTGGTCAGCTCTGGGAGATCCCACAGCGAGCCCACATGCTCATTGGCCGAACTAATGCAGTGGAGGAGTCAGATCCTGATCATTCAAAGAGGCCGTCATCCATGAAAGGAAAGAGCATCGGAGCCACACAAACTGCCGACACTGTGAATCAGTGTCGCTGTCAGCCAGGGGGACATCTGGGTAGACCACCATGCGGTTCCCAGGAGGAAGCCGCCATGCCTTCCGTGGCTTTCTGCCTCAGGGCTGGTGGCCCTGTGTGGTCCTGTGGGATCCGGTACCACTTCTGTCGTGCCGCTTATGGCCGAGAGCCCTCGTTCCCAGCTAGCTGTGAGCTCGGAGAGCAGGGACAGTGCCCACCTTTGTGTCCCAGCAGCAGGCAGTGCCCAGGGGGCAATGTTGGGCTCTTGGACATGGATTCAGCTCCTGCTTTGGTCACTTCCTGACTCTGTAACTTCAGGCAGTTAACTTCTCCCCACTCAGCGTCCTCCTGTGTAAAGGGAAGAAGACATTGAAGCATACTCCTCAAGGTTTACATAAACTAAATGAGGTTATTTATTGTAATACCTATATTAAACAGAAAAATCCTGGTCCACAGTGAGCACTCAAATGTTCACTTCTTTGTGGATAAGATGGCATTTGATGTCGGGCTGGAATTGGACAAGAAAAAGTAGAGAAAGGGAGCCAAGATGGCGGTGTGAGTAGAGCAGCGGAACTATCCTCCCAAAACCATGTCTATTTTTGAAAAGACAACAAAGACAACTCTTCCTAAAAGAGAGACCAGAAGACACAGGACAACATCCACACCACATCCACACCTGCGAGAACCCAGCGCCTCGCGAAGGGGGTAAGATACAAGCCCCGGCCCGGGGCCCCTCCCCCCAGCTCCCGGCGGGAGGAGAGGAGTCGGAGCGGGAGGGAGACGGAGCCCAGGACTGCCGAACACCCAGCCCCAGCCATCCGGGCCAGAGTGCAGACACAGTGCGTGCGTGGGGTCCTGGATACTAGGGAAGCAGGACAGTAAGACCTGTGAGCGGGTCCCTGCAGCCGGCGCCCCGGGGACAAAGAAAAGTGAGTGCTTTTTGGAAGTCTTAAAGGGACAGGGACCCCACAGCTGGAAGGAAGCATCCTGGGACACTTAGTCCAGCAGCAGGAAACTCGGGCACCCTAAACCCCTGGATAGTAGGGCAGCTCAGAGGCCCCTCACGGAGATAAACAGCCTCCTGGCCACTCTCCCCCCCACCCCGAACGCGACTCCACCACTTTGGAGCAGCTGCCCGAGCCAGGCCACGCCCACAGCAACAGCGGAGATTAACTCCATAGCAGCCGGGCAGGAAGCAGAGGCCCTGTCTGCGCGCAGCTGCGCAGCACAAGCCACTAGAGGCCGCTGTTCTCCCAGGAGAGGAGGGCCACAAACCAACAAGAAAGGAAGTCCTTCCAGCCGTCACTCGTCCCAGCTCTGCAAACTATTCCTATCACCATGAAAAGGCAAAGCTACAGGCAGACAGAGATCACAGAGACAACACCAGAGAAGGAGACAGACCTAACCAGTCTTCCTGACAAAGAATTCAAAATAAGAATCATAAACATGCTGACAGAGATGCAGAGAAATACGCAAGAGCTAAGGGATGAAGTCCAGAGGGCGATTACAGTAGTGAAACAATCTCTGGAAGGATTTATGAGCAGAATGGATAGGATGCAAGAGGCCATTGATGGAATAGAAACCAGAGAACAGGAACACATAGAAGCTGACACAGAGAGAGATAAAAGGATCTCCAGGAATGAAACAATATTAAGAGAACTGTGACCAATCCAAAAGGAACAATATCCGTATTATAGGGGTACCAGAAGAAGAAGAGAGAGAAAAAGGGATAGAAAGTGTCTTTGAAGTAATAGTTGCTGAAAACTTCCCCAAACTGGGGGAGGAAATAATCGAACAGACCACGGAAATACACAGAACTCCCAACAGAAAGGACCCAAGGAGGACAACACCAAGACACATAATAATTAAAATGGCAAAGATCAAGGACAAGGAAAGAGTTTTAAAGGCAGCTAGAGAGAAAAAGGTCACCTATAAAGGAAAACCCATCAGGCTATCATCAGACTTCTCAACAGAAACCTTACAGGCCAGAAGAGAATGGCATGATATATCTAATGCAATGAAACAGAAGGGCCTTGAACCAAGGATACTCTATCCAGCACGATTATCATTTAAATATGAAGGAGGGATTAAACAATTCCCAGACAAGCAAAAGTTGAGAGAATTTGCCTCCCACAAACCACCTCTACAGGGTATTTTAGAGGGACTGTTCTAGACGGGAGCACTCCTAAGACTAAACAGCTCTCACCAGAGAAAATAAAATCACAGCAAAGAAAGCAGAACAACCAAATACTAACTAAAGGCAAAAAATAAAATCAACTACCCACTAAAAGCAGTTAAAGGAAACACGAAAGAGCACAGAATAAAACAACCAACATATAAAGAATGGAGGAGGAGGAATAAGAAGGGAGAGAAGAAAAGAATCTCTAGATAGTGTATATAACAGCTCAATAAGTGAGGTAAGTTAGGCAGTAAGATACTAAAGAAGTTAACCTTGAACCTTTGGTAACCACAAATCTAAAGCCTGAAATGGCAATAAGTACATATCTTTCAATAGTCACCCTAAATGTAAATGGACTCAATGCACCAATCAAAAGACACAGAGTAGTAGAAAGGATAAAAAAGTAAGACCCATTATATGCTGCTTACAAGAAACTCACCTCAAACCCAAAGACATGCACAGACTAAAAGTCAAGGGATGGAAAAACATATTTCAGGCAAACAACAGAGAGAAGAAAGCAGGGGTTGCAGTACTAATATCAGACAAAATAGACTTCAAAACAAAGAAAGGAACAAGAGATAAAGAAGGACACTACATAATGATAAAGGGCTCAGTCCAACAAGAGGATATAACCATTCTAAGTATATATGCACCCAACACAGGAGCACCAGCATATGTGAAACAAATACTAACAGAACTAAAGGGGGAAATAGAATGCAATGCATTCATTGTAGGAGACTTTCAACACACCACTCACCCCAAAGGATAGATCCACTGGACAGAAAATAAGTAAGGACACGGAGGCACTGAACAACACAGTAGAACAGATGGACCTAATAGACATCTATAGAACTCTACATCCAAAAGCAGCAGGATATACATTATTCTCAAGTGCACATGGAACATTCTCCAGAATAGACCACACACTAGGTCACAAAAAGAGCCTCAGTAAATTCCAAAAGATTGAAATTCTACCAACCAACTTTTCAGACCACAAAGGTATAAAACTAGAAATAAATTCTACAAAGAAAACAAAAAATAAAATAAAGGCAATACATACTCAAAACTAAAAAAAAAAAAAAAAAGTAGAGAAGGATGTTTAAATTCCCACAGGATGAACAAATGCAAGGAAGAGAGTAAAAACAGCAGGGAATTCAGCAGAGAGCTGTCTACCTAGACGTGAGACCAGGAAGCGGGAAAACAAGGTTACAGAGAAGCCAGTCCACGGAGTTCGTGGCTGCCCACTCGAGGCATCTGCCTCACTCCATGAGCAGGGGTGGGGAACCCATCCAGGAGGTGACTAGAATGATAGGTGTCATAGTGCCCTGAAGAGAGGTCAGAATTGGAAATAGAGATTGGGAGTGGTTCACATAGCTTATCATGGAATTGGCAAACCAACTAGTCAGTGTTCACTGGTGCCACCACAGTGGGAAATATGAAGAATGAGGGGGCTCCTTGCCACTTCTGGGAACTTGGCTAGCATCACACTGTGAAACACTTACCTTGCTAAATACCCCTTACAATAATGTTTTTCTTCCCAGATACTCCCAGGTAATCTAAATGTTCTCGAAATGTACAATTAGTGTGGGCTAAGTGCATTTGTCAAAGAAGTCCCTTGGAGATAGTATACTTTGAGCTGAACCCTAAAGCCAGGTTGGGAGTTAGGCCACTGCAGGCAGGGCCAGGAGGGTGTCATCCAGCTAAGAGCCCAACTTTGGAACCAAGAGGCAGCCAGATTCAGATTCTGGTCCTACAACTTACCAGTCATGTCTTGAGCTGGGATCTAGTGAAGGAGGAGTTAATGGGGCCAAGAAGAGATGAAAAAAGTATCTTGGTCATAGATTTAAGCAGCCTTCACCTTTCCTTGTCCAATTTCAGCCCAACCTCAAAATCAAACAGTTGAAGGCCCTGGAGACAAGGAGGGCAGAGCATTTAGGGAGGACTAAGAGAAGGCATGGTAGCTGGCAGGAATCCTGGGGAGGCGCACAGGCTGACCTTTCGGAGCACGGTCTCATCGGCTATAGCAAGTATTTTGCCTTTTTTCTAAAGAAGCCACCAAAGTGTTTTCAACTTTGGGCTGACATGATTAGCATCTAGCAAAACCATTCTGCACACAGTGTGGACAGTTGTGGAGGAGAACAAGAGTGAAGAGACCACTCAGGAAGCTAGGGTATTTAGTGCATCTGGACTAGTGGCCATGGAGATGGAAAGAAATGGATGTATTAATAAAGAGGGTTTGGGTGTCAACTCAGGAGTGCATCATGATCAGTTGGTTAGGGTGTAGGAGATACAAAGACCATGCCTTGATTTCTGCATCGCCGATTGGATGGTGGTGCCATGAAGTTTATCTGGAAATGTGCTGTAAACTCCGTCATGTGTTATCATGCCTTCTGTCAACTGTCGATTAACTTTTACAGAGACTTAAATAATGAAAAGGCATTACGTATATTTGCCCACAGTTACCATTTTCAGGGCCCTGTCTCCTTACATAGATCTGTATTTCCATGTGATATTTATGTAAATGGTACCTTTATGTAAAATTTTTTCTTAATTTCCAGTTGTTCATTCCAGCTAGTACTTAGAAACACAGTAACATGGTTTTGCTCTTTATTAACTGCATTCTGTTACCTTGCTAAAAAAATTTTTTCTTTAGATCTGGGAACTTTTCTGTAGATTCTTTGGTATTTTCTGTGTAGAAAGTCACATAGTCTGCAAATTAAGACAGGTTTGCCTTTTCCTTTCCAATATTTATGCCTTCATTTTCCACCTGCCTTACGGCAGCAGCGAGGACCCTCCATCCAGCACAGTGTCGAATAGAATTAGCAAGAGTGAACATCCTTGCCCCCTCTCGCTCTTCCCAGGAAAGCATTTCCTATTTTCTGTGATGTCTCTTAAGTGACTTTTCCATACATATCATCCAACTGAGGAAGTTCATTATTATTACTGATATTTGCCTTTTTTCTTTCCTTTTTTAGCAGAAGACTCAGAAAGTGGTGTTTACATGCGATTCATGAGGTCGCACAAGTGTTACGACATCGTTCCAACCAGTTCAAAGCTTGTCGTCTTTGATACCACATTACAAGTAAGTATACCGAGTTTCATAAAGTTTCGGTGGGTAGCTTTTGGATGCTACTCTATAGGGTAATTTAAATCCAGCAATGCCAGCAAATGTTTATTCCATATATCAGGTGCTGTGCTGAGGTTCAGTCTGGGCTCTCGTCTTCATGGCAGCCTTCTAAAGAAGGTGCTGTGACTGTCCTCTTTTTACAGATAAGGAAACTCAAGTTCTAGAGTTGAAGAACTTAGATCGCAAAACTTAACTCCCCAAATTGTAGAATTTAAGAACTTGATGCACAGAGCTGGTGAGTGACAGGGACTGGAATTTGAACACAGGTTTGTCTGATAGAGCCGAAGCTTTTAACCTGTCTTCTGCAGTTTATCTTGATGTTTTTTCTTAGTGATTTAATAGAATATATAATAAGGTAATTTGAAATAATATTGGTTAAAAAGAAAAAAATTACTAAGGTGAATAATCTCTTGTGAGAGAACTTTGTTGAGCTCTTTTAGCAGAAAATTTGAACCTGATCATTTTGGTATTAAAAGTGTGTTTATTGCAGCTCATTTTAGACTGTGACTTAGAATCATATATGAAAAGTCCTAAATGATACATTCAGTGATCAAGTTACAGCCAATGCAGTAAAGTATGTGTGTATGCATATTTAGCTATTTAAAATGTTTCGTGTCTGTTTGTCTGTAAGTCCTTACAAAGCAGGATTGTCTTCAGTTGCGCTCCCCAGAGGCGGCTGCAGAGCTCGGGATTCATGGGCAGCGGGCTCTTTGCTAGGGTGTGCTTCCCAGGAGGACCTCCAGGGGGCCACAGAGAACCTGGGGGGAGTAGAGGCCCCATGAGGGCGGCCTCAGCTGGCCCCTCTGCCCAGCACTCGGGGGACTCTCCTCACCCCTCCGCAGCCCGGTCTCCTGTCCTTCCCAGCGGCCTGCCCTGCGGCTGTTCTTCAGAGCCACCTGGGCTCGTGAGGCTGCTCGGCCTTTAGTCAGTGATTCTCAGGAATGTACAAGTGGATCTGTTCTTGTTTGTGTCACTTTACAATTGTTTTTTGTTATCATACTGAAATACGACTAATTTTTATAAATTGACCTTCTATCTTGTGAGTTTGCTGAACTCACTTCAGACCCGATAACCTTCCTTCAAGGTCCCTTGTAAAACCCAAAGCTGGTTTTTGCAAAGAGGACAGGGAGCACCCAGATAGAGCGTCACAGTAGGGAAAGTACAGATGGGACTCTTAAGAAGTAGGCTTTGCAACGGGGACTGCAGATTTCAGTAGTGAAATGACTAGAAATGCTGAACTCCCGAAATGAAGAACCGCTCGATCAACACTCCCTTGCCCCCAAAAGGCTTACTTTTCAAGAGCCAGATCTGCTGCCCATTGGTTTTCTACCAACAGAAAAGTAAGTGGCAGCTGGTACAACCTGTGCGCTTCGCTCCTGCTTAGCTTTTCCCTTGCCGTGAAACTGACTTCCTTCAGAATTCAGAATTTAGAATTTTCTTCTAAGTTCATGTATTACATGGAAGTGTGATGCCACATGGATCATCAAGGTCACTAATCCAGTAAATATCCCTGATTAACAGAAGCTGCGAGGGCAGCCTCTCCTGGCAGTCAGCAATCCTGTGAGGCTGTAAGCTTTGAAGGAGCTAAAATTTGTTACCAAGGAAATAAAGGGTGGGGGTGTTTGACACTGGTCAGGGCAGAGCTCAGCATGCACCCAGAAGGGGTGAGGAGAGTACCTTCCAGGCGCAGACCGCAGCAGTCCCAGGATGCACTCCGGAGGGCAGAGACAACAGGTGGAGAACAGCCCAAATGCCTCTGATCAGAGATTGGCGAGATAAATCCTGGTGTAGGCCCACAAGAGATACCATGTAGCCATTAAGAAGAATGAAACAAATGTTTGTTGAGAATATTTTTATTTCTAAGTTAAAAAAAAAAAAGGAAGTTGTAGAACCATACATATATCATGATGAAGTTATTCTGAGGGTGCAAAGCCTCAGATTCATAACTCTTCTGGGGACCAAAGTCAGCCATATGCAAGGAAGCTGCAGAAGGAGATGGAAACTGCAGACGGAAATAAAAAAGAACAGACACACCAAGCCGAGTTGAAAGGCAGCCTGGCCCAGGACACGGCCTCGTTCTCAGAGGCAGCTCCCTCCGAGGCAGGCAGCACAAGCTCCCCGTAAGTGTCCTGCTGGCATTGACGCAGGATCGGTGTCCATCTGTTCGTCGGCACCTCTCAGGACCATTCAGTGGAAACCAGATGTTCAGCCTAAAGTTGTGCCCACTTGGGGTTGTCCATCCCCTCTGCCCTCAGTAGCCACCCCACGTGGGGCTGTGAGTGACACAGCTGTCCTCCCACCTGGGGCCAGTCTGTCTTAACAAGTGTCTTCCTCCTCGGGCAGTGGTTCCTAACTTGCTGCCCCCAGACCGAGGGACAGCAGGCGCCCATGTCGGGAGCACCAGGCGTCATGGGGCAACTCCCTGGAGTCCCCCGGGCCTGTGCACGCTCCCTCCCCCACACACCGTTCCCACTTGCTGACAGATGGCTGTGCTGCATGCCCAGCATTTTGGCTTGATGGACCAGATGACAGCCTGCTGGTGATGGGAAGCTCAGGCCATGTCGTCTTCAGTCGTTTCATCTCTGCCAGGGCCCAGGAGTAAACCAGAACGTTTTCTCAAAAGGAAAATAATTGTCTGCAGAAGAATCCATGGTTTTTGCTATTTGCTTTTTTCCCACAACCCTAGACATTTGCCCTGTGACTCCTGGTGGTGCTTGACGGGGCTTCATACTTCGCTAGTGCTGGCTTTGCTGGTCATCGGCCAGCATGGACGAGGAGCCGGGGCTGCTGCTGAGCTGCGGCTTGCTCCGCTTCCCTCTGAAAACAGCTTTTACAGGTCACTCATCAAACAGGTCAAGGTTGCTTCCAAAAGACCTGCCAAGCATTGAGTAGCTGGCCAGGTGTGTGCAGGGCAGCAAGTCGATTTCACCTGGAGGAGATACCTCTGCAGGCCGCTCCTCCCCTCACCCTGGGGCCCCGCCCTCTGGTTTGCACATCTCACTGAGGCACCTGGAGCATGACCACCTGCCCAGCAGTCCCTCGGCAGTGTCACCAGTGTAGCCAGGGAGTGCCGTGCACAATGCTACAGTGATAAGCATCTGTGCAGAAATCGTTCAGGCAGAAAGCACGAAGGCAGCGTAGCCTCGAGGCATGTTGGGGAAATTGGCGTGGAGCGGAAGTATATGTCTGGGCAGGAGCAGCAGGTCCCCACGTCTTGAACAACCGCTGCAGCCAGGGTCACGGCATGAGTAAGCCTACAGGAATCCACGGTCATTCTGGAAACGTGGTCACAGGCCACACAGGCTGTTTACTGGGGATGTCACGGGACCCTCCCTGCCCCTCATCCCTGTGCTTCCTCAGGGATGATCTGCCGCTAGCCTGGGAGCACGAGGCTTCCTCTTGTCCCTCTTACCACCGTGCCCCTCACCCCATAGGTCAGGGAGCCCGTGTAGGTAGGATCCTGCCATTTCCAATCACACACACGTTCAAGAGCTGAGGCGGTAGCCACATGTGGTCTGCAGACCTACTGAATCTCTCAGGGTTGACCTTGGGCTAAGGGTCCATCTGTCACCTGAAGACCCCGAGCCCTCATTTGGCTAGCAGCCATGGTGGTGTTTCATGTCCTTTCAGAGCCAGAGTCCTGCTGCCCCAGTGAGGGCATTTCCTCTTCCCCAGGTTGTCCCCCTGCAGTAAGCCACAACTGAGCCCCTTTTGGGGAGAGCATGCGCTAGGCAGGACTGTGGGCCACTCGCTCGGAGGCCCCGCTCCCTCGGCGAGGCGCTCAGGGCCTGAGAGCTGGCCTCCGTCTGGGAACCGGCCAAGAGGGCACGACTCCACTTCGATGCCTCGAGTCAGGGTTTTAGCCCCTAGACTCAGTTTTTCTTGCTGTGCAGATGAGGATGAGCCTTTCAGAAGATGGTGACCTACAGGGCGGGTCACCCCACTAGAGTCAGGCCGACACAGCACTGTTGCCTGCCGTTGAGCCTGGCCTACAGTGTGCAGCCAGAGAAGAGCTTTTCAAGGAGGGAGGGCCCCACAGTCATACATCCTCGACTACCTGGCGAGGCTGTGGCCTCTGGGCCTTTTCAGGGAACACAGCTGGGGGACTGGGTGTTCAGGCTGCTCGTGACACATCTGCCCAGGCGGGGGCTCACTCTTCTCCATTATGCCACACAAGGCTGGCTTTTGGCCTCATTAAACATGGACAGCAATGCCCTGCATTTCAGGCAGTCAACCCCATAAGCTTCAGAGCCACTTCGAGCTGCATGCACTGCACATTAAATCTACATTTCTACTAAGCCCACTTATAGCAATAAATGCTGCCAAACTGGTGTTAAAATCCCCCTTGGTTTAACATTATTACAAAAAGCTAGTCCCACACTTCACAGGCTTCTGAAGACATGCACTACCGTAACCATACTGTCCTGTGTGTGAACTGTCCCCTCGGGAGCATGCTGGTGTCTTTCCCTGGTCACAGGTCTCGTGACAGCAGGGGCAGCTCCATGGCTGTCTGGAGAACACGTGA
The DNA here is from genome assembly GCF_030020395.1 of Manis pentadactyla. Classification (NCBI taxonomy): domain Eukaryota; kingdom Metazoa; phylum Chordata; class Mammalia; order Pholidota; family Manidae; genus Manis; species Manis pentadactyla. Next base: position 144,276,208 of record NC_080025.1, on the reverse strand, counting down.
CCCTGTGCAGGGCACCTGCCTGGGAAGCTTGTTACTGGGCTTCCGAGCAAAGACAGGAGAATCTGACGCTGCAGAACCAGTGTACCCACTGCCACGGGAGGCTCCGAGCAACTCCAGAGCCCAGAAGCTTCATTTTGCTGAGTCCAGCCAGCATCTTCTGCAGATCCAAGGTCATGATTCTTCCAGATTGGTGCCCTGCTTTCATGTTGGAGACACGGTGAGGCTGGACTCGGTAGTGGTAAAGTTCTGCATCCTGCAGAATTCCATTTTGTAATTTCATTTCAGAGATGTGAGCCCTGATAGGCTTTCGAGGGCTGCCGTAGAGGCTCTCGGGTTCTCTGACTGTGCCCCGAAACCCACGACCTGAGCTGCTTGTCCCTGTCTATACGGGCCCCAGCATGCCTGCAGGACACCATCCACGCCAGTTCTGTGGTCCTCTTGCCGTGCTGGCCGCTGCAGCAGCCACCTGGACCCGGGTGCCCTGCTGGCCGGGGGCCACAGGGATCTGATCCCCCCTGACCAAGAGCTCAGCACTGTGCCCAGGCCCAAAGACATGAACCCAATCCCAAACCCTCTGTTCCCAGAATGTGCCAGGTGCCATTTTCTCTGTCAGGGTCAGTCAAGACACAGAAGCCACACTACCCATGGGACGGAAGACGAACATAGGTGATGTTAGCTGGGTAGGTACCGACTGTAACTGAAAGGGTGAGTGCTGGCTTGAGGCGGTGTTCTGGGTGCAGCTCCCCAGCCAGCAGCTTTAGTCGAAGCAGAGAGTTCATGAGAAATGCGCATCAGTGGGTCCTTCGGACCCACTGGATCGGAAATTAGGGTGAAGCTCAGTGGTCCATGTCTTCTTACTAAGGCCTTCTAGTGAGCCCAGAATTACTCGAAGGTTGAAAACCTCTGCCACGAGGCACCATGGGGGCAGGGCTCCCGGGACGCCCCCTTGGCATCTTGGGGGCAGAAGGTTCATGATGCCCTCTGAGATGGCATTTACTGGGGCTGGGGCTGTGTCTGGGTGGGAGTGGGGACTACTACAGGGGTCAGACTAGTCCAGGGGGGAAACTAGTACAGACAGCAGCCTAGAACGGGGGGTGGACTGATACAGGGGGCAAACAGGGAGAAGCAACTTTTTCCTAGCCCTGCTTTGCAGTCCTGGGCTGGCTCCCTTCTTTCAGAGGCTACAGTAGCCAGTGGCAAAACTGAATGTGTCCCACGGGGTCCCGGTGCCACAGAGCAGAGTTCAGGGAGGGTTTGGAGCTGAGACAGTAACTCCTGGACGGGTACAGTGGAGGAGCAGGATGCGTCCATCCCCTGCAGAGCTTCAGGGAAAGAGAGGATTTAGTGCCAGCAGGTTCTAAATGGTGACACTTCAGTAGTTATGACAGACTCAAAACTAAAATAAAATTTCATAGTGGAATCCTCAATTCCAGGACTGGGAAGGGGAAACATTAAGAATTATGTAGGTCTTCCCTTACAATGGCAATACGATTTTTTTTTAGCAACACTATAAACAGTAACTATTCTTAATTAACTTTTTGTTTTAGTTTTGAATTTACAGAAAAGTCACGAAGACAGAACAGAGCTCCCACATACTGTACACCCTCCCTCCATGTGCACCATTGTGCCGTATGTGGTAACACTTTTGCCACAGTTGGCAAACCAGCGTCAGTACATAGTTACTGCCTGAAGTCCATAGCCGGTTAGGTGTCCTTACTTTTTACCTAACACCATTTTTCTGCTCAAGGATCCCACCTGGTCACTCCCTTACATGGGGCCTCACGTCTCCTTCGGCTCCTCTGGCTGTGGGTCTCTCTTGGTGACCGTGGCAGTTTTAAGGGGTGCAGGGGAGGCACACTGCAAGTGCCGACAAAGAGGGGGAGAAACTCTTCACCTCGTTTTATGATTTTTCATTATCAAGGAAAATGATTCTCAAAATGGAGAAAGTACAATAAATGGTGATTAGTGGAAATTAAGACCTCAGGTGTAGAGATCATAGGAGGGTGCCTGCCTGTACTAAGCCAGTTGGCTTTCTGATCCAGATGAATCTCATTCTAGTATAAAAGGGGACGCAGGGAGCAGATTGCCAAGCTGTTGGTCATATTGGAGGAATCGTGGAGAATGGTCTGATGTCCAAGGCTAGAGACAAAAGGAAAGAAAACAGATCCCTCAAACAACAGGAGGTGGGGAATGTGGTGTCAGTGCCAGGAAACATGTTTGAATGAATTATTAATAAAAGTGAAAGAAGTAGTAACCTACCATGGAACCTATCATGAATTGATAAAAAGTCACAGAAGGTGAACCTGATTTCTTTTGTGGACTGTTCGAGGACGTGGTAAAACCCTGACAGGCATACCTGGGTTCCAGTCATAGAGCTGACAGGGCCTTGAATGATGTCCAGTGGGTAAGGTGCAGTAACGTAGTTGGGCAGCACTGTGAGTGAATTAATGGCTCATTGTGGACCCTAAAAGACTTGGTTAAATCTCAGCCGGAGCAGGGCATGTTGGACACCTCTTGTGGGTCCTTTTGAAGTCTCATGCCACCTATTATTCCAGCCCCCACTTGCCTCATGCAGGTGCAGTGAGGTGGCATCTCACCTGTAGCCAGCATAGTGGTAACGAACGGAGGATGAAGCCAGTGGGTAAATGCCTCTACCTCGTGGCCGTACTTGTGGCCAACAGTCACCCATCAGCTTACTGGCTCATGTGCCAGCCTGTTTATTCCTGTCCTCCACTCCTTTCCCTGGGCTCACATTCCCAAATAACCTATGTGCAAGCTAGGCTCGGCTTTCCCTGGTGGGATGCTGCGCTCTTCCTTTACTCTTGAGTTCATCAACATTTGCAGCAAGGACTTGAATATTGATCTTGTGAATGGCATCAAATTTACAGATGGAAATCTGGAGGGAGAGCCAATAATAATTGATATTCCAAAAGATTCCTCAACAAGCTTAATTATTGTTAGGACCAATTAATAAGTAGATGGGATCCAGAACTAAGAAAATTATATCATATCAATATTCCAGAAAAGAATAAAACGGAGCAAAACAGTGTGCCAAGAACCTCAAAAAATGTGGGGATGAACACGGCAGGGTCCTGCCCTCAATAAGCATATACCAGAGAGGGTGCGTGCTGACGCCAGTAGACAGCAGACTATTGACCAGTCTGGAGGTTTTCAAAGAAGTAGGCATAAGTAGTTTAAAATGTCAAATGGTACCAAAAAGCTTACAATAAAAAAGCAGCAGTCCTTGTCCTTATTCATTGTGCCCATGTCATATTCCCCAGAAACAACCAGGTCAGCTGTTAAATCTAGAATTTACTGCTATGTCGTGTCACTTTCGGACTGTTTCTGGGTGCAAGTTCGGTAGATGGAGTTTAGCGCCTGGCATGGCCTCCTTCGTCCCTTCATCCTCCCAGTGTGACTGCGTCTCAGCGTCCGGTTAAAGCCTCGCCAGCACTTTGATTATTCTGACTGGGTCACATTATTCCCCGCTAGGTCACCTTTCCCTTTTTGTACAGTTTGCTGTTAACTCCTGCAGTTTAGAATTCTACTTTTTTATTTTCCTTGACTATCTGCGTCTTTTCACACCTCCACACTTACTGATGGAGTTTTCTGTGAGACTGTCAGCTGTGTTTTCAGCTCCACTTGGAGCCGCTCCTGGGGCCTCTGTCTTCCTGCTCTGCCGGGTCTCTAACCTGCTCGTCACCATCACCTGAGACTCCCCGGGTTATCCCGGGACTTCCCTCCACCCTGTCCTTGGAACTCCTGTTTTCTGAACACGTGCTTTCTGCTGTCTTGATTTATTACCTTTTTTTGTGGAGCACGTTCTCCAGTAGCAGCCTGTCTTGGTCTATTCGGGCTGCCATGACGAAACACGATAGACTGGGGGCTTAAACAGCAGGAATTTACTCCTCACAGTTCTGAGAGCTGGCTCAGCTCCCCAGCTAGGAGCTCTTCCCCTCTTACAGCTTCTCGCTGTGTCCTCGCCAGGAGGGGGAACAGGCCCAAGCACTCTGGCCTTTCTTTTTCTTCTAAAGACACTCACTAATCCCTTTGCTTGCCAGTGGGTTTCAGCCCCGGGCAAGTTCACTATGGATTCAGTGTGACCAAAGAAATTGACCGTAAAACGTTCCTGCGGTGAAAGGGTTAGACCCAACTTTATTTCCAGGTGGCAGGTCAGTCACTAGAATCCCATCCACTCAGAGCGAGTCTGCAGGCAGCAAGCTGGTCTCTGCCTCTGGGCCCCTCTGTCTGCACAGCTGCCCTCTGGGCCTCTGCACAGCCGTCCCGCACAGATGTCCTCTGGGCCCCTCCATCCGCACAGCTGTCCTCCCGGCCTCTCTGCACAGTTGTCCCACACAGATGTCCTCTGGGCCTCTGTCCTTGGCGCTGCCACCACTCCAGCCTGTTCTGCTCTCCTGCAGCCTTGCAGCCCTGCCACCGTGTTGTGCCCAGAGCACTGGGCGAAGCTCTTCATATAGAATCAACAGCCATGTATTGCCCACAGGTGTTCAGTGAGCTAATCAACCAGGGCCAGGTGAGAATCCTGGCCACAGGAACTCTCATTTTATCCACACCCATCATGAGATAAACCTAACACCTCCCAAAAGCTGCACCTTCAAACACCATCACACTGGGGCTCAGGGCTCTAACATAGGAATATTAGGGGGACACAAGTTTTCAGTCTGCAACACTTCCTGAGAAAAGATTGATGGGAGGAAATTGTCAGAAATTTTAAATCCCATATCCCTTATACTCAATTGATAGACTGCTGTGTTTAGAATTCTATAATGAAAATAGTTTTCATTTAGAATTTTGAAGGATCATTCCATTGCTCCTAGCTGCCAATGTTACTGAAGAGAAACTGGCTGTAATTTGTTCTTTTATTAGTTTCCATCTCTTATATGTAATTTGTTTGCAGATTGTATATCAGTTGAAAACAAAGATATTTTCAATCGTATTTGAGATCCCAAAGGACTTTTTCCTACAGATCAGAACCAGATTATGCCAGTCCTCTTTTTATCCTGGTTTATTGGTTAACTGGTAACATCGGCACCTTCTCTAATTGTGAAGAATTTTCCAAGTATACTTTTAAGTTACTCTTCAAACAACTCCATGCACATTTTGTTAAGAAAGCCAAGTTTTTTGTAGGCTTCATTATTTCAAAGGAGGTTCACAGCCAAACCACAAAAGCAACAGACAGGGTCACCCAGCTTGGGATGCTGGAAACATTCTCCTCGAGGGCCCCGTGAGCATGTCTACAGATAAAGTGAAGGTTGCTGCGGCCAGGATTCTCACCTGGCCGTGGTAGGCTAGCTCACTACACGTGTGGGCAATACGTTGTTACTGACTCTGTATGAAGAGCTCCACACAGTGCTCTGGGCCACACAGTGGCACGGCTGCAAGGCTGCAGAAGAGCAGAGACTGCAGTGGTGGCAGTGCCAAGGACAGAGACTGGGACGGCTAGGGGAGGAGAGGGGGTGCAGAGAAGCCCAGAAGCAGAGATTGGCTTGCTGCTTGCCAGACATGCTCTGAGTGGATGGGATTCTAGTGTTTGACCTGCCACCATGGGAATCAAGTTGGGTTTAACCCTTTCACCCCAAGAGCGTTCCATTGTCATTTTTCAGTCTCTTTGACCCCATAGTGAACTTGCCCGGGGCTGAAAGTCATTGGCAAGACAGTGTCTTGTCTACTTTAGAACATTATGTTGGGTCTTTGGAGGGTGGAACTGTGCCTCCCTCCATTACGTGTGGACATGTCAGCAGTGCGTGTGTGCACAATGAAAACTAAATCCTCTGCTCTCTGCTTCTGGTTGGGCCAGTATAGGGTAGAAAATTAAAGCATTTATTCGTCTGGGCTCTCAGCGCTGATACTATACAGAAATGTTCACTTACAAGCTCAGTTGGTCCATGTAGCCCCTGTGAGAAAAACATGATCCCTCGTCCCATTTATAACTAGAGCACCAAGGCTCAGAGGGGACCGAAGGCTGGAGTCCAGTCAGTCTCGCACTTTGCCTGTTGGAAATAAGTAAAGGGCATTTTACTTCACTCCAAATATTTTGCCTTCTGAAGAAGTGGTAGCGTTTCCACAGTAAATTCTAAATACTCTCCTTGCCAGCGGACTTCCCTGGGGATTGTCCCATTCTCTGCCTTGCCTCAGGCCTACTGCGTGAGCAGCATTTTTGTCCTCAGTGTTAGCTTAAGTCGGCACGCATGATGAATTTTTAACATCCATACATGGTCTGTGTGTCGCCACATGTTTATCTGCCACGTGGAGAGTCAGTTGTTGTTTTGTTTAGTGGCCTTGAGACTCATTTGTAACTTTGCAGCAGCTAGAGCTGTTTAAGAGCTGCTGCCCAGCAGATCAGAGAAGGTATTGTGGGGAAGCATCTCTTTCCTGATTCTGAAAGAACAGTCATCACATTTGTGGGTTAAAATTGACCCCCGCAATTTTATTGCAACTGCAAATTTTTCTGCAAAAAATTGCTGTTGCAGGTTTGGCCATGGGGCCTGTGACAGTGAATGTGTCTTTTTCCTCTGGCCAATCGTCTTTGCCTTTGATTTTTAGCATCTTGTCTATCATGTGATTAGGTGTTGGCTTTTTTGTATTTATCCTGCCTGGGGTTTATTTGATTCTTTTTAGTAGATTCCGGTTTTCTCTTGAAATTTACCTATTTGGAGGTGATTTGAAAATGTTCTCAGAAAAGAAACAATAACTGTGGAGCTCAAATTATGAGTTTCGGGGTGCACTCAGGGCTGTCAAGTGGCAATTTGTATATTTTATCCAACCTATATAGTGGTTTTCAGCTATTTCATCCTGGCCAAACTCAGAACTTTCTGGAATGGGTTTCCAACAGCCATGGTTGCTTAGGATTTCATGAAAGATCCTGATGAATGATTTTAACACTGGTGTTCTCTGCTGCCTCTGTTACTGTGGAGAAAACAATAAGTAGTCCGTGGTTAAAAGATGCCCCTGCTCCCTTCCTACTCCAGTGGGCTAGAAAAACAAGCTAGGCAGATTTTTAATGTGTTTTAAAATCCGTTTATCTGCAATGTTTCACCCATATTCTTTTATAATGTTTCCTAGAACCACAATCAAGGGTCCCAGGGCATCATCCAGGTAGAAACAGTAAATCATCCAATTAGAACACCATCCCTGGATGCCATTTAGTTAAACAATAAGGACGTTTTTGTGATTTTTGATGTAAGCTGTGAAAAACTGGTAAAAAGTACTGTATCAATTGGTGGATGCCATTTCATTTGTGTTTCTCTCCCATGGCTTTGGAGTGGCCCTGCTCACCCCCTCTTCCCAGTTCTCTGCTGGTTTGTTCAGCTGAGACGGAGTCCCTGCTGTATCAGGACACAGGGCTGGGCTGGGCTGGGCTAAGCTAAGTATAGAAAGTAATGAACGAGACCGCCTCCCACCAGGCATCCTTCCACTCTGCGCAGGCCAGCCAGCACCTCCTGAAGTCGTTGCTAGTCAAGGCAAACATCCCAGGGCCTCAACAGGCGCTGAGGTTTTATTCCTAGCTCTAAGTTCCTATAATTCTCTCATTTCTTTCCATTAGTAAGTTAACAAGGGGTTTTGGAATATAGTAGGGTGAGAAAAGAACCTTTTTCTTCTTAGTTATAAAGAACACTAGACCACAGCATAAAATATAGTCCCGGCTCCTTGGTGTAGAAGTTTAATTTTTTGCTTATTTCTCTTGACCTTTTCCATCTAACCACATATTTTATATAATTATAATGTATAATTTTATAGTCTGCCTTTTTCATTTTCATAAACCTTTTTTTAAATTTTACTTCAGCATGAGCTTCCTAATTACATTTTTCTCATTGGTATGCCGACACTTAACAAGTTTTCTTTTGTCGGAGGAAAGTATTTTTCCAGTTTCGTTATTAGAAATAATGCCACATTGGACATGTTTGATCCAGGAATACTACTCCTGAAATATTAATATTGTAAACTTCAACAGAGGAAAGACTCATGCATAGCAAGTATGGATATTTTTATGATTGTGGATACAAGCTGTGGCTCATGACACATGCAGCGGTTTCACGACAGCATGCCTTAGGTGCTGTGACCAAGAGGCAGCGGCTTATTGAGCAGCTGTAAGCGATCCTTCAGATATGTTTTAATTCTCATTTATTTAGTTATTTAAAAAGTTAAACCATTTTCTATGTGCGTATTTGCTCTGTGTATTTAGAGGATCATTTTCAGTATTGGGCTTTTGGCCTTTAATAAATCATCCGTTGCAGTGCCTCCCTTACCCGTTGTGGAGTCCCAGAGACCGTTTGTCATGGGCTCAGGAAGTAGCTATAGTCAGCGTGCTCTGAACAGGACCTGACCCGTAACAGGCACACAATGTGTTTGTGTCTAAAAGGTATAAAAGTACAACGAAATTTGCATCTTTCAAGCCTTTTCTTTCTCAACCTCAGGGAAATGAGAAAGTAAGCTTGTTTTATTGTTGAACATGTGAAAAACATTTTCATTTCATGCAGTTTGATATAACTTCAGTGTTTTCAAATGAAGTAATAACCACATATAGAAGAAATTAAACTCTGAAGTTTAACTCTTGTATGTTTTATCTAGATAATGTTGCTGTGTATGCAGAGGTCTTTAGATACAATAAAAACTTTTTCAAGTTAATTGCATTCAGTTTCAAAAAATAATCTCCAATCCCTACATTCATTTAAATATAATACAAAATCATTTTTGCTAATGTTAATAAATTCAGTTATTTTTAGTTTACCAAGCTTAACAAAACTTAATGTTTGAAGGTAACTGAAAAGATTTGCTTGACTACTTTAGTTGAAGGTATTATTCACCCTGACAAATGTAACCTTAAAAGTATGTTTTTTTCTCTTATTTCCCCTTAGGTTAAAAAAGCCTTCTTTGCATTAGTAGCCAATGGTGTTCGAGCAGCACCACTGTGGGAGAGTAAAAAACAAAGTTTTGTAGGTAAGCAGTGTGGGCCAGGGGAAAATCTGAAATGGGAAACCTTAAAAGCAGAAAGCTTTTTAATTTGTATTTAGTATGTGCTGGTTTGGAATTCAGCCTTGTAAACATGTTACTAAATTAAAGAATATTCTTGCTTTTACATCCTGGGTAAGGCAAGGCCTCTGGTAAATTCAAAACACATACTTTGTTGAGCTTCTCTTTTGCATTGATGGCATTTCTTTGATTCAACACCTCTGGCTCTCTGAAGGACCCCACGTGCCTTTGCCCAATCCTGTGAACCCAGGAAAGAGCACCCGCAGGGGAAGCCGTGGTCAGACTTCTGTCAGCCACCTTTGTTCACGTTTACACATCTATGGTCCCTCCCTGCTTCCTCACTGGGGAACACCTTTTTGACGGGCAAATGAAATTATATGAATGTGATCGATACTTTTTCTATAAGTCGTTGTTATACTACTAAAAGTATCATGTAACTTATAATATCTAAATATCGTGTAACTTTCCTCCAGGAAAAGGTTCATATCTTCTTCATCTTTATAGTCCTGGTGTCTGGCACATAGTAGGCACTTAATAAACAGTGACTGTTAAAATCATTGTTAATAGAGTGCTCAGGACACACTCCAGATGTCCCTAGAAGTGTCATGTTTCTAAAGTTTATAGAATACTTTATCTTAAAGTATTTTAAATTATTTACACATAGCTACAAGTCTTCTGTGATGTTCTATGCTAAGTTTTGTATCATTGAGTTGCCACATAGTGTGATTGATTCCATCGTACTTATTCCATCGTACTTCCTGTCACATCTAATTTCAGCCTAATTTGTGTATCTTAGTATGTAATTAACAGGTTAATAGTTTTAAGTAGTACATCAAACTGAGCTTGATATCTTGACAGTGTGTTTTAGAAACTTTTCTGGTTTTATATTTAACATATAATTCTCTGTTCCAGGCATGCTAACGATTACAGATTTCATAAATATACTACATAGATATTATAAATCACCCATGGTAAGTGCCAAAAATCCTTATATGTCAGTAATTAGAGCTGTGTATTGCTGTGTTTGTGTATAAGGGAGTCTGTGTGTGTATATATTTTAAGATTTTTTGCATTTTTTTCCTCCTCAGTATGGGGGTGGTAGTGCTGGTCATTGATTTTTTCCAAATATATTTAACATACAGGAAACCTCAGTGTAAATCAGTCATATTTGAAGCTTAAAGTAGGTAATCTTAGGAAAAATAAAAGGCAATAGCTTCTTTATTCAGTTTTCAGAAATCCTCAGGTTATGAGCTTACTCAGTGCCCAGAGATATTCTGTAAGTTTCACTAAAGTTACCATCTTTCACAGCATTTTGGGCCATGCTGTAGTGTTGAGATTCTGCCTGGACCCACGAATGGAGGAGGCCCCCCCGTGCAACTCCTGTCCAGGGCTCCCCAGGGATGGCCTCCTTCTGAGATGGGAACACCAGCCTCATTTCCCAGGCCTGTGGGCAGGAGGGTAGCTTCATGCAGTTGCCCCTGAAATTTTTTAACAACCACATGTACTGTGTGGTTTTAAAAAAGTAAAGCTTAAAATTGAAGAAATTCACTTTGGGTATTTTTCTGCAAGTTAAGAAAAGACTGTTTTGGCTAATTTTAGTGGCAGAACCCCCTGGTCCCTGTTCCAACCATTTTATAAGAGCACAATTTGAAAAACACATTTGGCCTTCATCTGACATTATGATTTTTGTGATTTTACTAACTAGTTAGGTTTTTGGTCTGGGTTTGGGTTGTTTACTGCTTTTGTAAGGGTGGGAAAGACAGAATGATATACTTTTTTCTTTAATTAGTACTATTTTGGGTGTCAGGAAGATAAAAGACAGTCCAGTTAATACTGTTTTTACATGTAATGGTTTATGTTGCCTAATAATGAAATTTCTACATAAAATGACAAAATAACGTTTCTTCATAAGACATACTCTTAGAATGTTTCTCATGACTTCTGATTTTTTAAATACTGTCAGTGCAGGTAAATATTGGTTTTTCTTGGATCTCTGCTTTTGGACTAGTAAAATCATCACAAGTATGATTATTAAGTGGACATATTTTTATAAAATACAGCTAAATCTCACTTAAATCTCAGCAGTAGTTAATTAAATCAAAATTTCTATTAAAAGGGTGGGGGCAGTTATGTCTAAATATACAGCCTAAAGATTTTACTTTTTAAAATTATGATTGACATAAATATTATAATAGTTTCAACATCGTGATTCTATACTTTTATACATCATGCAGTGATCACCACAATAGATCTAGTTACCGTCTGTCACTATATAGAGTTGTTACTCTACTATTGACTATGTTCCCTATACTGTGTTATATCCCTGTGACCTACTTATTTTGTAACTAGAAGTTTGTACTCTTGATCCCTTCATCTACTTCATCTGTCCCTTTACCTCCCTCCCCTCTGGCTACCACCAGTTTATTTCCTGTATCTACAAGTCTGTTTCTGTTGTTTGTTCATTTATTTTGTTTTAGATTCCACATATAAGTGAAATCATAGAGCATTGTCCTTCTCTGGCTTATTTCACTTAGCATGATACCCTCTAGGTCCATCCATGTGTTTTTACAAATGGCAATATTTCATTCTTTTTCATGGCTGAGTAATATTTCATTGCATATATTTACCACATCTTCTTTATCCATTTATCTATTGATAGACACAGGTTGCTTCCAGATCTTGGCTATTGTAAATAATGCTACAGCGGACATAGGGATGCATATGTCTTTTCAAATCAGTAGCTTTTGTTTTCTTCAGATATATTCAGAAGCAGAATTGCTGGATCACATGGTAGCTCTCTATCTTTAATTTTTGGGGGAAGCCCCATACTGCTTTCCGTAGTGGCTGCATCAGTTTACATTCCCACCAACAGTGCATGATAGTCCCCCTTTATCCACATCCTCATTAACTCTTGTTATTTGTTTCTTTGATATTAGCCATTCTGAGACGTGAGGTGGTATCTTATTGTGGTTTTGATCTGCATTTCCCTGATGATTAATGATATTAAGCGACTTTTCACATTTCTGTTGGCCATCTGTATGTCTTCTTTGGAAAAATGTCTATTCAGGCCCTCTGCCTATTTTCTAATCAGGTTGTTTTTGTTGTTCTTATTGAGTTGTATGAGTTCTTTATTCATTTTGGGTATCAACCCCTTACTGGGTATAATGTTTGCAAGTATCTTCTTCAGCTCAGTAATTTGCTTTTTTGTTTTGTTGGTTTCCTTTGCTGTGCAAAAGCTTTTTTGTTTCATGTAGTCCCATTTGTTTATTTTTTATTTTGTTTCCCTTGCTTGAGGAGACATTTCCCCAAAAAATATTGCTAAGACCAGTGGTGTCTGGGTGTTTACTGGTTATGTGTTGGTTTTTTTTGAGTTTTATGGTTTCCAGTCTTACATTTAAGTCTTTAATCCATTTTGAATTTATTTTTGTATGTGATGTAAGAAAGTGGTCTAGCTTCATTCTTTTGCATGTAGCTAACCAGTTTTCCCCACACTATTTACTGAAGACACTGCCCTTTACCTACTGTATGTTCTTGCCTCCTTTGTTGTAGGTTAATTGGCCGTTAAAGTGTAGGTTTATTCCTGGGCTCTATTGATCTATCTGTCTGTTTTTGTGCCAGTGTCATACTGTTTTGATTACTAGCTTTGTAGTACAGTTTGAAATCAGGAGGCATCATGCCTCCACTTTGTCTTCTTTCTCAAGATTGCTTTGGCTGTTAGGAATCTTTGATGGTTCCATAACAAATTGTAGGATTATTTGTTCAAATTCTGTGAAAAAAGCCATTGGTATTTTGATCAGGATTGCACTGAATCTGTAGATTGCTTTGGAAAGTGTGGACATTTTAACAATATTAATTCTTCCAATCTGTGAGTACTCTATATCTTTCCATTTATTTGTGTTGTCTGCAGTTTCTTTCATCAGTGTTTTATAGTTTTCAGAGTACAGGTCTTTTACCTCCTTGATTAAATTTATCCCTAGCTATGTTGTTCTTTTTGATGCAGTTGTAAGTGGGATTGTTTTCTTAATTTCTCCTTCTGACAGTTCATTATAAGTGTATAGAAATGCAACAGATTTCTGCATGTTAATTTTGTATCCTGCAATTTTACTGAATTCATTTATTCTAATAGTTTTTTGGTGGAGTCTTTAGGGTTTTCTATATATAGGTTCATGTCATGTGCAAATACTGGCAGTTTTTCTTTTTCCTACCCTCCCTCTTGAACCCCCTCGATCTACAGCCCAAAGTTTTTTTAAATTGTTGAGGATACTTGTTTCTCTACATCTCACTTCATTGCCTAATTATGAACAGAAAAAAATTATTGCAAAAGCTATGGCTTATTTCATCTTCCAAGTATTTACTGTTAGTATATAAAAACAATTTATTTTTAATACATTGACCTTTTATCCTCTAAGATTCTTTCTTATTCTAGTAACCTTTTTGTACTTTGTTAGTATTTTTGCTGTTTACATAATAACACTATATGCAAAAAAAGATAGTTGTGAGCCCACATCATTTATTGAAAAAACATTCTTTTTGTCATAGGATTGTTTTATTGTGTTAAGTGTGGGTCTGTTGCTGGACTGTATTCTGTACCATTGTTCTACTTGTCTATCTCTATGCCAATACCATAGTCTCTTAATGACTTTTTTTTTTTAAAGCCTGATGGTATTGGAAGTCTGCCAATCAATCTGAGAACAATATTGAGTCTTAAAATCTGTGACCATGGTATTTCCTTTTCTTGCTTCCTTTCATTGCCTAGGACCCCTAGCACAGTATTCAAGTCATGAGGGCAGACCTCCTTGCCTTGTTTCCCGTCTTAAAAGGGAAGCATTCAGTGTAACATTGTTAACTATGATGTTAACTGTAACTTTTTCATAGGTGCCCTTTGTCTTGTGGAACATGTTCCTTCTTTTCCAGCTTTGCAAAATTTTTATTATGAATGGATGTTAAATTGTGTCAAGTGCTGTCTCTATCTTTTGATTATCATATTCTTTCCATGCTCTTAGGTATTATTTCTTAAATAATTATTACCACCCATCACCTTTTTGGAACTCCAATTACTCAACTGAGACTGTTGTTTTATGGAGTTTTACCCAGTAATTTTTTTTCTGTGCTTCTTTTCAGGTATATTTTATTTCTAGGTCTTCAATTTCACTGTTTTTTTCCTCCACAATATCTAATCTACTAAAATGTGCTCTTCCTTTCAGATACTGTATTTTCTGCTCTAGAAGTTCCATTTGGTTCTTTTTCATGTTTTCCATTTCTCTCCTTGTTATCTTCATGTTTTCCATTAAATCCTTGAACATACATCAGTTGTTTTAAAGTTCTCTGCTAATTCCATTACGTCTATTGTGGGTCTGATTCTCTTGACAGATTTTTCTCTTGTTAGAGGTCACATTTTCCTGCTTCTTGCAAATCTAATCATTTCTAATGGATGCTAGATATTGTTCATGTTATATAGTTGAATAACATGTATTGTCTTCCTTTAGATAGTGTTAGAGTGTGTTATGGCAGGCAGTTTATTTAGTTGCAGATCATCTAGACCCTTTTGAGGCTTTTTTTTTTCTTTTGTTTGTTTTTCCAACTTCATTGAGGAATAATTGGCAAGCAATTGTATATATTTAAAGTGTAAAACATGATGATTTTTTTTTTTGAGAGGGCACCTCTCATATTTATTGATCAAATGGTTGTTAACAACAATAAAATTCTGTATAGGGGACTCAATGCACAATCATTAATCAACCCCAAGCCTAATTCTCAACAGTCTCCAATCTTCTGAAGCATAACGAACAGGTTCTTACATGGTGAACAAGTTCTTACATAGTGAATAAGTTCTTACATGGTGAACACTGCAAGGGCAGTCATATCACAGAAACTTTCGGTTTTGATCACGCATCATGAACTATAAACAATCAGGTCAAATATGATTATTCGTTTGATTTTTATACTTGATTTATATGTGAATTCCACATTTCTCCATTATTATTATTATTATTATTATTATTATTATTATTATTATTATTATTATTTTAAATAAAATGCTGAAGTGGTAGGTAGATGCAAGATAAAGGTAGAAAACATAATTTAGTGCTGTAAGAGGATAAATGTAGATGATCAGGTGTGTGCCTATAGACTAAGTATTAATCCAAGCTAGACAAGGGCAACAAAACATCCACAGATGCAGAAGATTTCCCTCAAAATGGGGTGAGAGGTTCTAAGCCTCACCTCTGTTGACCCCCAATTTCTCACCTGATGGGCCCCCTGCGACTGTGCCTGTCTTAGGTTGTTCCTCCCTTGAGGAATCTTACCCGTCTCTGGCTAACCAGTCATCTTCCGGGGCCATACAGGGAAATGTAAAGTTGGTAAGTGAGAGAGAAGAAATATTCTTTGAAAAGGTTAGCTTTTTACTTCTTTGCAGATTTATGCCCTGTAGCTTCTATGCCCAGCATCTGTCTTGAGGTATCTTTACCACTTGGAAGAATTATGATACTTGGTAATTTCGATATGAGGCACGAATTCTACTAAAGGGTTGTAATTAGGAAGGAAGAAGAAAAGCTATAGAAGTAGCAGACAAAAGAAAACTTGGGAAGATTTATTATTTCTTTGACATATCTTCTTGTAGTGTAACATAAGCGTGTATAGGTTTTAAATTACTAATTAAATTGCGTGCACACATGAACATAATAGGAATACAGCTACATAACCAAAGCAGACCTACAATTACCAGCCATATCCAGTGAAACCAAGAAAACCCGTTAGGCATCCTAGGCATTTGTGAAAACTTATCAATGATATGATGGATATTGTCTAACTGAATTTGAATATTTTGAGAAAAATCAGACAAATTAAAACAACACATTCCTGGGAACTGTTCACATCCCATATGTTCTTTTAACAGTAGATAGTCTATAGTCGCACGATTTTGGAGCGCTGCAACTTGCACTTCTCCTAATTCTTGGTTGAATTCCAATAGTATAGATCCAGTCAAATTTGTTTTACTGTATGCACAGGCCAGCTTAGATATCTCCTTCTTCATTCCAATGGCAAGTCCAGGAACCGGTGGGATGAATGCAGCTACAACTGCAACAGCGCCAGGAGCTTTGTTGAAGTTTTTTGATGATCATCTTCTGGAATGACTCTTTCAGAGGATGTTGATGTTGGAAGTTCTTCTTCATATCGTATCTTAATTCGTTTTCTGGGTAGCCAAATTAGGCTTTGATCCTCTGTATAAACACAAACAAACCCTTTGCCCACACTTCAATATGACCTTTATACCATTGTGAAGAACTTATTGGAGATCACCACACAGGAACTGCTTTTTTTTTCTTTTTAAGAGAAAGGAATATTATCAGAAAAATGTACTTCCATAGCTGATCATCTGACACTCTTTAAATGATCAAAATTAAGGATATGTAAAGCATGCATTAATTGTTGATTTGCAGTTAGTTTTATACTATCAGGGAGTAATCCCCCTTTTCTTTCTCTCCTTTTTTTTTCTTTTTGTTATCATTAATCTACAATTACATGAAGAATATTATGTTTACTAGGCTCTCCCCTATACCAGGTCCCCCCCAACAAACCCCATTAGAGTCACTGTCCATCAGCATAGCAGAATGTTGTAGAATCACTACTTGTCTTCTCTGTGTTGTAAAGCCCTCCCTTTTCTCCCCCCCATTATGCATGCTAATCATAATACCCCCTTTCTTCTCCACTCACTTATCCCTCCCTACCCACCCATCCTCCCCAGTCCCTTTCCCTTTGGTACCTGTTAGTCCATTCTTGGATTCTGTGATTCTTCTGCTGTTTTGTTCCTTCAGTTTTTCCTTTGTTCTTATACTCCACAGATGAGTGAAATCATTTGGTACTTGTCTTTCTCCCCCTGGCTTATTTCACTAAGCATAATACCCTCTAGCTCCATCCATGTTGTTGCAAATGGTAGGATTTGTTTTCTTCTTATGGCTGAATAATATTCCATTGTGTATATGTACCACATCTTCTTCATCCATTCACCTCCTGATGGACACTTAGGTTGCTTCCATATCTTGGCTATTGTAAATAGTGCTGCGATTAACATAGGAGTGCGTCTGTCTTTTTCAAACTGGAGTGCTGCATTCTTAGGGTAAATTCCTAGGAGTGGAATTCCTGGGTCAAATGGTAAGTCTATTTTGAGCATTTTGAGGAACCTCCATACTGCTTTCCACAATGGTTGAACTAATTTACATTCCCACCAGTAGTGTAGGAGGGTTCCCCTTTCTCCACAGCCTCGCCAACATTTGTTGTTGTTTGTCTTTTGGATGGTAGCCATCCTTTCTGGGGTGAGGTGATACCTCATTGTGGTTTTAATTTGCATTTCTCTGATAATTAGCGATGTGGAGCATCTTTTCATGTGTCTGTTGGCCATCTGAATATCTTTTTTGGAGAACTGTCTGTTCAGTTCCTCTGCCCGTTTTTTAATTGGATTATTTGTTTTTTGTTTGTTGAGATGGGTGAGCTCTTTATATATTTTGGACGTCAAGCCTTTAACGGATCTGTCATTTACAAATATATTCTCCCATTCTATAGGGTACCTTTTTGTTCTATTGATGGTGTCTTTTGCTGTACAGAAGCTTTTCACCTTAATATAGTCCTGCTTGTTCTTTTTGCTTTTGTTTTCCTTGCCCAGGGAGATATGTTCAAGAAGAGGTCACTCATGTTTATGTCTAAGAGATTTTTGCCTATGTTTTTTTCTAAAAGTTTTATGGTTTCATGACTTAAATTCAGGTCTTTGATCCATTTTGAATTTACTTTTGTATATGGGGTTAGACAATGGTCCAGTTTCATTCTCCTACATGTAGCTGTCCAGTTTTGCCAGCACCATCTGTTGAAGAGACTGTCATTTCCCCATTGTATGTCCATGGCTCCTTTATCAAATATTAATTGACCATATATGTTTGGGTTAATGTCTGGATTCTCTAGTCTGTTCCACTGGTCTGTGGCTCTGTTCTTGTGCCAGTACCAAATTGTCTTGATTACTATGGCTTTGTAGTAGAGCTTGAAGTTGGGGAGTGAGATCCCCCCCCCACTTTATTCTTCTTTCTCAGGATTGCTTTGGCTATTCAGGGTCTTTGGTGGTTCCATATGAATTTTTGAACTATTTGTTCCAGTTTGTTGAAGAATGTTGCTGGTAATTTGATAGGGATTGCATCAAATCTGTATATTGCTTTGGGCAGGATGGCCATTTTGACGATATTAATTCTTCCTAGCCACGAGCATGGGATGAGTTTCCATCTGTTAGTGTCCCCTTTAATTTCTTTTAAGAGTGACTTGTAGTTTTCAGGGTATAGGTCTTTCACTTCTTTGGTTAGGTTTATTCCTAGGTATTTTATTCTTTTTGATGCAATTGTGAATGGAGTTGTTTTCCTGATTTCTCTTTCTATTGGTTCATTGTTAGTGTATAGGAAAGCCACAGATTTCTGTGTGTTAATTTTGTATCCTGCAACTTTGCTGTATTCCGATATCAGTTCTAGTAGTTTTGGAGTGGAGTCTTTAGGGTTTTTTATGTACAATATCATGTCATCTGCAAATAGTGACAGTTTAACTTCTTCTTTACCAATCTGGATTCCTTGTATTTCTTTGTTTTGTCTGATTGCCGTGGCTAGGACGTCCAGTACTATGTTAAATAACAGTGGGGAGAGTGGGCATCCCTGTCTTGTTCCCAATCTTAGAGGAAAAGCTTTCAGCTTCTCGCTGTTCAGTATGATGTTGGCTGTGGGTTTATCATATATGGCCTTTATTATGTTGAGGTACTTGCCCTCTATACCCATTTTGCTGAGAGTTTTTATCATGAATGGATGTTGAATTTTGTGGAATGCTTTTTCAACATCTATGGAGATGATCATGTGGTTTTTGTCCTTCTTTTTGTTGATGTGGTGCATGTTGTTGATGGATTTTCGAATGTTGTCCCATCCTTGCATCCCTGGGATGAATCCCACTTGGTCATGGTGTATGATCCTCTTGATGTATTTTTGAATTCGGTTTGCTAATATTTTGTTGAGTATTTTTGCATCTACGTTCATCAGGGATATTGGTCTGTAGTTTTCTTTTTTGGTGGGGTCTTTGCCTGGTTTTGGTATTAGGGTGATGTTGGCTTCATTGAATGAGTTTTGTAGTATTCCCTCCTCTTCTATTTTTTGGGAAACTTTAAGGAGAATGGGTATTATGTCTTCTCTGTGTGTCTGATAAAATTCTGAGGTAAATCCATCTGGCCTGGGGGTTTTGTTCTTGGGTAGTTTTTTGATTACCGTTTCAATTTCTTTGCTCGTAATTGGTTTGTTTAACTTTTGTGTTTCTTCCTTGGTCAGTCTTGGAAGGTTGTATTTTTCTAGGAAGTTGTCATTTCTTCTAGGTTTTCCAGCTTGTTAGCATATAGGTTTTCATAGTAGTCTTTAATAATTCTTTGTATTTCTGTGGAGTCTGTCTTGATTTTTCCATTCTCATTTCTGATTCTGTTGATGTGTGTTGATTCTCTTTTTCTCTTAATAAGTTTGGCTAGAGGCTTATCTATTTTGTTTATTTTCTCAAAGAACCAGCTCTTGGTTTCATTGATTTTTTTTCTATTGTTTTATTCTTCTCAATTTTGTTTATTTCTTCTCTGATCTTTATTATGTCCCTCCTTCTGCTGACTTTAGGCCTCATTTGTTCTTCTTTTCCAGTTTCAATAATTGTGATGTTAGACTATTCATTTGGGATTGTTCTTCCTTCTTCAAGTGTGCCTGGATCGCTATATACTTTCCTCTTAAGACTACTTTTGCTGTGTCCCACAGAAGTTGGGGCTTTGTGTTGTTGTTGTCATTTGTTTCCATATATTCCTTGATCTCCATTTTGATTTGGTCATTGATCCATTGATTATTTAGGAGCGTGTTGTTAAGCCTCCATGTGTTTGTGAGTCTTTTTGTTTTCTTTGTAGAATTTATTTCTAGTTTTATACCTTTGTGGTCTGAAAAGTTGGTTGGTAGGATTTCAATGTTTTGGAATTTACTGAGGCTCTTTTTGTGGCCTCGTATGTGGTCTATTCTGGAGAATGTTCCATGTGCACTTGAGAAGAATGTATATCCTGTTGCTTTTGGATGTAGAGTTCTATAGATGTCTATTAGGTCCATCTGTTCTACTGTGTTGTCCAGTGCCTCTGTGTCCTTACTTATTTTCTGCCCAGTGGATCTAGCCTTTGGGGTGAGTGGCATGTTGACGTCTCCTAAAATGAATGCATTGCAATCTATTTCCCCCTTTAGTTCTGTTAGTATTTGTTTCACATATGCTGGTGCTCCTGTGTTGGGTGCATATATATTTAGAATGGTTATATCCTCTTGTTGGACTGAGCCCTTTATCATTATGTAATGTCCTTCTTTATCTCTTGTTACTTTCTTTGTTTTGAAGTCTATTTTGTCTGATATTAGTACTGCAACCCCTGCTTTCTTCTCGCTGTTGTTTGCCTGAAATATGTTTTTCCATCCCTTGACTTTTAGTCTGTGCATGTCTTTGGGTTTGAGGTGAGTTTCTTGTGAGCAGCATATAGATGGGTCTTGCTTTTTTATCCATTCTATTACTCTGTGTCCTTTGATTGGTGCATTCCGTGCATTTACATTTAGGGTGACTATTGAAAGATATGTAGTTATTGCCATTGCAGGCTTTAAATTCGTGGTTACCAAAGGTTCAAGGTTAGCCTCTTTAGTATCTTACTCCCTAACTTAGCTCACTTATTGAGCTGTTATATACACTGTCTGGAGATTCTTTTCTTCTCTCCCTTCTTATTCCTCCTCCTCCATTCTTTATATGTTGGTTGTTTTATTCTGTGCTCTTTCGTGTTTCCTTTAACTGCTTTTAGTGGGTAGTTGATTTTATTTTTTGCCTTTAGTTAGTATTTGGTTGTTCTGCTTTCTTTGCTGTGATTTTATTTTCTCTGGTGACATCTGTTTAGTCTTAGGAGTGCTCCCGTCTAGAGCAGTCCCTCTAAAATACCCTGTAGAGGGGGTTTGTGGGAGGCAAATTCCCTCAACTTTTGCTTGTCTGGGAATTGTTTAATCCCTCCTTCATATTTAAACGATAATCGTGATGGATACAGTATCCTTGGTTCGAGGCCCTTCTGTTTCATTGCATTAAATATATCATGCCATTCTCTTCTGGCCTGTAGGGTTTCTGTTGAGAAGTCTGATGATAGCCTGATGGGTTTCCCTTTATAGGTGACCTTTTTCTCTCTAGCTGCCTTTAAAACTCTTTCCTTGTCCTTGATCTTTGCCATTTTAATTATTATGTGTCTTGGTGTTGTCCTCCTTGGGTCCTTTCTGTTGGGAGTTCTGTGTATTTCCGTGGTCTGTTCGATTATTTCCTCCCCCAGTTTGGGGAATTTTTCAGCAATTATTTCTTCAAAGACACTTTCTATCCCTTTTTCTCTCTTCTTCTTCTTCTGGTACCCCTATAATATGGATATTGTTCCTTTTGGATTGGTCACACAGTTCTGTTAATATTGTTTCATTCCTGGAGATCCTTTTGTCTCTCTCTCTGTCAGCTTCTATGCGTTCCTGTTCTCTGGTTTCTATTCCATCAATGGCCTCTTGCATCCTATCCATTCTGCTTATAAACCCTTCCAGAGTTTGTTTCATTTCTGCGATCTCCTTTCTGGCATCTGTGATCTCCCTCCGGACTTCATCCCATTTCTCTTGCGTATTTCTCTGCATCTCTGTCAGCATGTTTATGATTCTTATTTTGAATTCTTTGTCAGGAAGACTGGCTAGGTCTGTCTCCTTCTCTGGTGTTGTCTCTGTGATCTTTGTCTGCCTGTAGCTTTGCCTTTTCATGGTGATAGGAATAGTTTGCAGAACTGGGACGAGTGACGGCTGGAAGGACTTCCTTTCTTGTTGGTTTGTGGCCCTCCTCTCCTGGGAGAACAGCGGCCTCTAGTGGCTTGTGCTGCGCAGCTGCGCGCAGACAGGGCTTCTGCTTCCTGCCCGGTTGCTATGGAGTTAATCTCCGCTGTTGCTGTGGGCGTGGCCTGGCTCGGGCAGCTGCTCCAAAGTGGTGGAGTCGCGTTGGAGGCGGAGCAGACGGGAGGCTATGTATCTCCGTGAGGGGCCTCCCTGCTCCCTGCAGCCCAGGGGTTAGGGTGCCCAGAGTTCACCAGATTCCCTGCTGCTGGACTAAGTGTCCCAGGATGCTTCCGTCCGGCTGTGGGGTCCCTGTCCCTTTAAGACTTCCAAAAAGCACTCGCTTTTCTTTGTCCCCAGGCCGCCGGCCTCAGGGACCTGCTCACAAGTCTTACTGTCCTGTTTCCCTAGTATCCAGGACCTCACGCACGCACTGTGTCTGCGCTCCGGTGCAGATGCCTGGGGCTGGGTGTTTAGCAGTCCTGGGCTCTCTCTCCCTCCCCGCTCCGACTCCTCTCCTACCGCTGGGGGCTGGGGTGAGGGGCGCTCAGGTCCCACCGGGCCGGGGCTTGTATCTTACCCCCTTTACAAGGCACTGGGTTCTCGCAGGTGTGGATGTGATCTGGATGTTGTCCTGTGTCTTCTGGTCTCTCTTCTAGGAAGAGTTGTCTTTGTTATATTTTCATAAATATTTGTGGTTTTGGGAGGAGATTTCCGCTGCTCTACTCATGCCGCCGTCTTGGCTCCATGTGTCCCCTTTTGAGGCTTTTTAATACGTTTTATTGGTATACAGTTCATATACCCTATATTTCACCCATTTAAAGTGTACAGTTCAGTGGCTTTTAGTATATTCACAGAGTTGTGCAACCATCAACCCAGTCAATTTTAGAACATGCGCATTACCTCAGAAGGAAACTCCAAACCTTTTAGGTGTGACACACATACCCAGTTCTCCATCCCCTCCAACCCCAAGTAACCACTAATCCATTTTCTGTCTCTCTAGATTTGCCTATTCTGGGCATCTGATATAAATGGAATTATATAATATGTGGTCCTTGTCCTTTATGACTGACTTCTTTCTCTTAGCATAATATTTTCAGGGTCCCTCCATGTTGTAGCAGATATCAGCACTCCATTTCTTTTATTGCCAAATAATATTCCATTGTATGGATATACCACATTTTAGTTATCCCTTCAGTTGATGGACATTTGAATGGTTTCTACTTTTTGGCTGTTATAAATAAAGCTGCTGTGAACATTCATGTACAAGTGTTTATGTGGACATATGTTTTCATTACTCTTGCGTATAGACCTAGGAATGGAATTTCTGGGTCATGGATAATTTACATTTAACTATTTGAGAAACTGCCAGACTTTTCTACATTGTACACTTTCTTACACTTCCACTGCAATGTCTGAGGTTTCCATTTTCTCCCCATCCTCTGTCACCGTTTCCCCAACATTGTCACTGTCTGTCTTTTTTATTATAGCCAATTCTAGTGGGTATGAAGTGGCATCTCACTTTGATTTTGATTTGTACTTCCCTGATGGCCACTGATGCTGAGCTTCTTTTCACGTGCTCATTTTGGGGCTTGTTTGGAGGCTTTGTTAGGGTGTTAGTCTTTAATCTGGCAAGTTTAGTCCCACTACTACTTCTGGGATCTCTACGGAATTCCTGGGTTGTTCCCTGAGAACTTTCCACTCTGCCTGGGCAGGATGCACATGTCTTTCAGTGTCTTTGCCTGGCCTTATATAGTTAGTTACACCTTGTGTGTGCCCAGCTTAGTATTAAAACACTCCAGGGCATATCTGGGCAGCCTTTTGTCTTCCTCTGGACAGCCCCCTCTTGTCTGCTATTCTTCCCTGCAAACTCCGTCCGGCTCAGTCCGCCCAGACTGACTGCTGCCTCCTCAGCCAGGTGACACCGCTGCGCTGCGTCTGGGGCTGGCCCCTGGATTGCAATCTAGAGGGAAGCTCTGGAGAGAGACGTGGCCGTCCTGGGGCTCCATGTGTTTCCCTTTCAGGGGGAACAGCCCTGCCCTGCCTATTGTCTGATGTCTGAAAACAGTTGTTTGGCGTATTTTTCCCCATTTTCTAGTTGTTTTCAGCAGGAGATTGAACGTGGGCCCAGCTACTCCAACACAGCTGACACGCTCCAGCCATGTTTCAGCCACACCTCTCTGCGCCTTGTCACTGTGGTTGCTATGTGGATTTCAGTATCAACTTTAACTTAACTACTGTCTATTTAGAGTTAATACTGAGTTTTTTGCGTAAAATGTAGATCTACTTAATATCTGCCCATATCAGTTTGTTTTAAACAAAATACAGAGTAAAAAGAATATGTATAGTGTTTTATATTTACCTTCATGGGCACCACTTCTCACTCCTTTCTGTGGGTCTGAATTAACATCTGCTGTCATGTCCCTTCAGTCTGAAGAACTCAATGTTAGTTCTGGGGGGAATTCCCCCAATTCCTGGGCATCTGACAGTATGATCATTTCATCTCCATTTTTGAAGGACTTCTTCTATTTTACAGAAATGCATTAACATTTGTTTCTTTAACACTTTAAGGATGTGATTTCATTGTCTTTGGTCCCCCAGTGCTTCGGATAAGAAATCAATAGAAATGTTTATCCTTATCTCCCCTGTGTAATATGCCATTTCTTTCTGCTTCAAGATTTACTGTGGGGTTCCAGCAGTAATCGTGACAGGCCTAAGTGTGGTTTTCTTTGCATTTATTCTGCTCCATGTATGTGAGTTTCCATGACCTTCCCATTGGTTTTCCAGCTAATTTGGAAAGGTTCTGGCTGGTGCTTCAGATAGATAGTTCCGTCTCCCTCTCTCTCCTCTGCTTCCCCGTGGATGTGGCCACGCGACCCCACCCCACAGGCTCTGTCCTCTGCGCTTCTCAGTCTTCGGGGTCAGTGATCTCCAGGGTGGACAACTTGTGTCCATCTATCTTAAATTTTCTAATTCTTCCTTGGGTGATCACCAGTCTTATTTTCAAACTTTATTTCTAGTGGATGTTCAGCAAGATTGGGACCTTAAACTTGAAAGATTTTGTAGCTTCTTTGTAAAATTTTCTACAGCTGATTTTCCACAAAATGGAACTTCTGAACAATAATTTTCATGTATATTTTGGAAAGACCACTCTTTAGTTTTACCACTTTTCTTGTCAACTGCTGTATTTACACTAATATGGGTACTAGATAGCTTTTTTATTTGTCCAATTTTGTACAAAAGACTAGCAGTTACTTCTCTCCCTATCTACAGAGTGTAGGAGGATGTTAGTCACATTTGTGATACTTCTTGCTTCTCTTTCTAACCTGGCCCGTTAGGCTCCTTGTCTTTCTTCCTCTTCCTAATTGAGATGCTATCTGAGGCTTAACCTTTGGCCCTTTGCTCTTTTCTGTGTGGGAGACCTTGGAAACCTTAATCTACCTCCTCACTGCACCGCGCATCCTCCTTCCTGTCCTTGGCTGTGGCCAGTGGAAATCTCGTCTTTCGGTCTTCTACTCAAGTATCACCTTAGGATGAAGAGGTCCCTATATTTGTCTCCCGTGGGCTAAATTAGTTGCTACTTCAGTGCTCCTGCTAATAGCCTGACGGCGATCTCGTACTGCTTTCTGATTCATTGTAAGGCAGTTTCTCAGCTGGCAATGATTTGCCTACCAGGGAACAGTTGACAGTATCTGGAGACATTCCAGGTCATAGCAGGGGAGGATCGGGGTCGTTGTATTGGCGTCTAGTGGACAGAAGCGCACAGGACAGCCCCAGGGACAAAGAACCATCCGGCCTCAGGTGTCAGGAGTACTAAGGCTGAGAAACACTGCTGTGGGTGTTCCTGAGTTTCATGCTAGATTGTTAGTCCTTTGGAGTAGAGGCTGTATCTCACTCACCTTTCCGCGTGCACACACCCCCTTCTCATCGTGGCAGGGGGCACACCGGTTCCTAATGACCCTGCCCCTGGAAGTGCTGAGCGGCGTCCACACTGCCTGTACCCACGCCCCTGAGGGGCTGTGTGGCAGCAGGCAGGGGCGCTGCCACCAGCTGAGCACTGCCTCATCTCAGGACCTCCGGAGGGAGGTTGGACCGGGGTGCCCCGCTTTCAGCTGCTCTGAACCAAGTCCTCGCCTTCCCTTCCCTTTCTTAGGCTTCCTTCCTTGGCCTGGAGATTCTCATCCAGTCACCAGCATCAAAAATGGGGGTCTCTGTATTTATCCCTTCATCTCTACTTCCCCTGTTTAAAATCTCCAAGCCCTTCCCGTCTTCCTTCCAGTCGCCCCTGTATCCTCACCGTCACCTCTCTAGACATCACTAACCACCTGGGACTCAGTTGTCCGTCTGGCTCCAGTGCTGTGAAAACCACCTTCTGCGGGCCTTTTTCTCCCACACTGCTGCACTACGGGAGCCGCCAGTGCGGGACTGGCCTTCGCTCCAGATAGAGCCCGGCCGTCAGGTGGCCGCATCAGGCCCCACCCTCGCTCTGGCTTCGAGCGCAGTCAGCCTTCTCCGCGTTCTGCAAGGAACTCTGTCCTCTGCTGGCCTTGCCTCCAGCTTGGTTGTGGAGAGCGCACCCATCACACAGGGCCTGGCTAAAGTCTACTTGCCCGACGTTTCCTTGCCTGGCCTGTGTCCACCTCCACCTATACATCCCTACACCAAGCCCTTTAGAGTCAGATATGCTTTCTCCAGTGTCAGTGGCACTTGTGTAGAGGGTGTCTAATGTTGCCAGCCAGCTGCATTTTCAGCTTAAACAAGAGGCCAGGTTTTCTTATTGCAGGTGCCCCCAGTAGGTCCCAGTAGAATGCTGACATAAGGCATAATAATTTTTTGAAAAGCTGAATTGAGAGTGTGAGGCCGCAGACGGGGTCAGCGTGGACTATCCTGTATTGTGTCCCTGTTTTCTGCCAGGCACTTTTATCTCATGTTCTCTCATATGATCCTCACAGAAAGTGAACTTGGGCAATCTTTTTATCCAATTGTTCCAGAAGGGAAACAAATTGAGAGAGGTTTGACGAAATAGTTAGGGCAAGAGTAGCAACTAAGAAGTGCTAAGACTAGTGTTGAGATTTGAACCAAAGTGGCTTTCTGTTACCCTGTGCTATTAACTTCCTAGGCTTTTTACCCACTGTATCTTTGTGAAAACTAGTTGATATGGTCCAGGCATAAATTTATCCAACAACTTAATTTTAGCACATGATGTAACCAGTTGTCCTTTTTAAATCAGAGATGCTAAAAATCTTCTGTGTCCTCAAAAAAAGAAAAGAGTGTAGAGGCTTACCTCCCATTGCACTTCACTTTTTTACTTTGCAGCTATTGCGTTTCTTACAAATTGAAGATTTGTGGCAGCCCTGTGTCGAGCAAGTCTATTGGTACCATTTTTCCAATAGCATTTGCTCACTTTGTGTCTCTGTTACATTTTGATAATCATCATAGTATTTCAATCTTTTTCGTTATATTTGTTACAATTATCTTTGATCAGTGATCTTTGGTGTTACTGTTGTGATTGTTTTGGGTACCACAAGCCATGCCAAGGTGGTGAACTTAACTGATAAATGTCTGTGCTCCCCTCGGACCAGCCACACCATTCCCCACATCTCCCCATCTCGTCAGGCCTCCCTGTTCTGAGACATAACAACATTGAAACTAGGCCAATTAATACCCGACAGTGGCCTCTAAGTGTTCAATGAAAGGAAGCGTCCATGTTTCTCACTTTTAAGTCAAAAGCTAGACATGATCAAGCTTGGTGAGGAGGACAAGTCAAAAGCGCAGATACGCCAAAAGCCAGGCCTCTTGCACCGAGCCGGCCAGGTTGTGAACGCAAAGGAAAAGTTCTTGAAGGAAATGAAAGTGCTCCTCCGGAGGCCACACAAATGCCGAGGGAGCACAGCAGCCCTATTGCTGCTGTGGAGAACGTGGGAGTGGTCTGGGTAGAAGGTCAAGCCAGCCAAACAGCCCCTTAAGCCAAAGCCTCAGCCAGACCAAGGCCCTGGCTCTTCAGTTCTGTGAAAGCTGAGAGACGGGAGGAAGCTGCAGAGGAAAGTTGGAAGCCAAGGTGGCTCATGAGGCCTAAGGAAAGAATTCACCTCCATAACACGAAGGTGCAAAGTGAAGCAGCACGTGCTGATGCGGAAGCTGCAGCAAGTTACCCGGATCGGCTCAGGTCACTCGTGAAGGTGGCTACACTAAACAAGAGGCTCTCAGTGTAAACAGCCTGCCAGGAGAAGAGGGTGCATCTAGGACTTTCACCGCTGGAGAGAAGTCAGTGCCTGGCTTTAGGGCCTCAAAGCACAGGCTGACTGTCCTGTTAGGGGCTACCGCAGCTGGGGACTTTGGGGTGAAGCCCGGGCTCATTGACCGCTCCCCACGTTCTAGGGCCCTTCACAATCATGCTAAGTCTACTCTGCCTGTGCAAAGGAACAGCACAGCCTGGGTGGAACAGCACAGCCTCGATGACAGCACAGCTGTCCACAACACAGTTTACTGAGGGCTTCAAGCCCACTGTGGAGAACTGCTGCTCCGAAAAGAAGCTTCCTTTCAAAATAGGAACTGCTCGTTGGCAACACACCTGGTCCGCCAAGAGCCCTGGGGGAGGTGTGCAATGAGGTGAATGTTGTCTTCACGCCGCTGACTCAGCGTCCATTCTGCAGCCGAGGGATCAAGGAGTCATTTCAGCTTCCAGAGTTTATTATGGAAGACATGCATCTCATAAGGCCGTAGCTACCACGGATAACTGATTCCTCTGACGGCTCTGGGCAAAGTCAAGCGAAAACCTTCTGGGGAGGATCCACCATTCCGGATGCCACTAAGGACATTCGTGATCCACGGGAAGAGGTCAAAATAGCACCACTGACAGGAGTCTGGAAGAACTTGATTCCAACCCTCGTGCATGACCGAGGGGCTCAAGACCTCAGTGGAGGAAGTAACAGCAGGTGGGGTGCAAACAGCAGGAGAACGAGACCCAGAAGTGGAGCCTGAACTGACGAGAACTGACTGAATCCTGCCATCTCAGCATCAGCTTGAAGGGATGAGGAGCTGCTTCTTACGGATGAGCAAAGAAAGTGGTTTCTTGACATGGTTTCTTCTCCTGGTGAAGATGCTGTAAAGATTGTTCCCATGACAACAGAGGCTTTAGAATATGCTATGAACTCAGTCAACGAGGCAGCAACAGGGTTGACTCCAATTTGGAAAGAAGTTCTGTGGGCTAAGTGCTATCAAACAGCATCACATGCTACAGAGAAACTGCTCATGAAGGGAAGAGTCCATCGTGTAGCAAACGTGATTGTTGTCCTACTTTAAGGAATGGGCACAGCCACGCCAACCTTCAGCAACCATCACCTTAACCCAGTGGCAGCCAACTGCATTGAGGCAAAACCCCTTCACCAAAAGGGCCACAACTCACTGAAAGCTCAGGTGATGGTTAGCACTTTCTAGCCATAAAGTATTTTGTAGTTAAGGTGTTTTTTTTTTTAGGAATAAATGCTATTGTATACTTAGCCGACTGCATTAGGTGTAAACATAGCTTTTACATGTCCTGGGAAACCAAAAAGGTCATTTGAGACTCACTTTATCATGATACTCACTTCATTGTGGTGATCTGCAGCCCTACCCACAGTATCTCTGAGATATGCTCATGTATGTCTGAGTATGTTTTAAAATGCAAGTGTGTCAGAAATTTTCAAATTAAATTAATGGAAATATATTCTGGTTTACTATGTTTTAAATTTATAAAACATTTATCTTCAAAGAAATGTAGAACATTTTATGTTTCTAATTTATATTTTCAATATTTCTGAATTGTTTATTTCCTTCTGCTGACTATGGAACTCAACAGTTATGAAATAATTACTCGTTTTCTTATGATATATGCTACCATTTGTAAATAAGAGTTTTTCTTATTTGCAGGTACAGATTTATGAATTAGAGGAACATAAGATTGAAACATGGAGGGGTAAGCACTATTGGAAGTTAAAAATCTCTTACTATCAGGAAAAAAGTGTTCAGGCATGTAAAATGTGTTTTAATTTTACAGATCCTTTCTTTCTGATTAATAAAGTACAATAATTAAAACATTTACTTCTAATTTTTGATAGTATACCATGGATAAACATTATCCATTCTGTTTGTTTTTAGACATGATAGAGAAACAATCACAAGTCTGCAAATACAAAGAAGAGTAAGCTCATCACCCCCCTCCATGGGGCCACCATTCCCTACTAAGTACCCTCCAAAATTTGCCTTTGTATAGAAAACACACCAAAGGAATGTTTAAGATTAACAAAAGCAAGGATCTGTTCTTATTTAAATTTAGTAGTTATTTCTTTACAAAATATGGAGAAACATAGAACAAGTGGACCTTAAACTAGATGATTTGGTCAAATGACATGAAAATAACTCGCAACTTTGCTTTCTTTTGTTTGTAAGTTGAAGTTCACAGTACTCTTTTCTGAAATGGAGCCCTCTTTTTAATTCTAATTTCACAGTTGTGAACTTGCTCTTTCCTAAGAGGT
Organism: Manis pentadactyla; assembly: GCF_030020395.1. Taxonomy (NCBI): domain Eukaryota; kingdom Metazoa; phylum Chordata; class Mammalia; order Pholidota; family Manidae; genus Manis; species Manis pentadactyla. The sequence goes on along the minus strand of NC_080025.1, from coordinate 144,245,811 downwards.
CCATGGGCTGAATAGGTGGAGAGGCGCTAAGGACACGTCAATAGGAATATAAATACAAGCCTGAGATGGCAGTGGCTGAAGGGGAAGCCCTTAGGGTGCTCAGGGAAAGGCCTGGAGAGAAGTGGAGGGACCAGTTAAAGAAAAATTTTGAATTTAAAATTGAAATTTAGCTTTGTACTTCCCACAATTTGCTTGGAATTGATGCCGGGGTTCTTGTTGGTGGAGCCAAAGAATGAGCTTCACAGTCAAGGTAGGAGAGCGAGGTACAGGCTTTTATTTAGAGATACAGTGAAGGGACAGAGCTCCCGGCTCACGCCAGGAGGGGACTAGAGAGTCCGTGTTGGTGCGTTGTCTAGGGGTTTTATAGGCAGTTGAGGATTTTTCGAGAACGTGAAGAAGAGTTTAGGGGTGTGGACGGACTTCTTAAGTGGGCCCTGACTATTAAAAATGAACTTAACATAAGGAATTTCCTGCCTTGGTTTCGCTTGGGGACACCGGCACCTGGGTCTGGGAGCATATCAAAAGGCTGCTTGCTCAGCTCCCAAGGTGGGCTGAGGCATTGTCTATTTGCTAAAGAATCTTGCCTCTTGAACTTCCTGGGTGTTAAAATGCAATCTTATCTTCAAGATGGAATTCTTCCTGCCCTTAGTCTACAGCTGGGTCTCATGCCAAGTTAGTTGCCCAGTTTGCAGAATCACCTAGTCAAGTCTGAAGGAGGAAAGACAGCACATAGGCCTGGGCCTTTTAGTATGCTAAAGTGAATCTTCCACATGGTTACAAATGTTTAGCATAATAAAACGTGTGCTACTCTTCTTTATCTGGGGAACATTAACTGATTTCACTGGAGAATGATTCTAGAGCTCAATGTTTAACATAGAGTTTTAGCAGGGGGGTTTCCTTGCATGTAGTTACACTGCTCTGACTGCAAATATCCCGCCCTGCCCCCTACAGAGGCCCTCACCCTACTCTGACTACATCCATGGTCCCTGTCTCAGAATGATAAGCAACCTTTGTAACTGGATGCGGTATCTGAACATCCGTTAGAATTCTCTGTAAAGAGCAAAGGGCTCCTAATTCCGTGTGCCCTAGAAGTTCACTGAGTAGTTCTGGATTTGTGATGGCTTGATCACGTCCAACTAAACAAGGCCAGCATGGGATCCATATCTTAGCACTATTGTGAGTGAAAATATAACAACCCCAAGACAAGATACTTGTTACCAAATTCTGCTGCATAACTAATGTTAGATCAAGGCTTAAGTGTATTTACATTTTGACATCCCATCACGTTTGGTAGTGATAATGTTGAGGTGTTCTTGAATGCCTTCTGTATAGAAACTTGAGTAAAGCAAATTAAGTACAGTTGATCTTTACAGAGATAATGTCTACATACTGCAAAGATCCCCAAGGTGCAGATAATGAACATTCATTTGGTACAATAAAATTTCAGAACATTTGTAATACAGAATTTGTTATAACATTTGTTTTATCTTTTAACTTACAAAAATCAGTTTAAAAGGGTTTCCTAAATGCTTCATGTCTTGAGGGTGATAGTGACTTGGTAGCATGCTAGTGGCCTCTGCTGGTATTGCTCTTCTATCAGGTTTCTTGACTTCGGATTTTTACATCTGTTGTAATACTGTTTTTAAATGTTTAAGTTCTCCACAAAGGCAACATCCTGAAAGCAATTTGTAAGTTGTTAAAATAGCCCATAACTGTAATTGACATAATAGTTTTCAGTAAATTATTGATTTGTGTTTTTAATCCAATTGTTGTCTATAAATTGAAGGTTATTTTAATTTATGTGATAATTGCAAACAACAAATGTGTTACTAATTGCATTATTTTCTTTCTATAAATACAGAGCTTTATTTACAAGAAACATTTAAGCCTTTAGTGAATATATCTCCAGATGCAAGGTAAACTTGTAAAGTTTCTTTCCTTTGAAAACATCCATTCAGATTCATCAGTTTGGTTACCATGACTGATAGATTGATGATGGATTTTTTTTTTTTATCTAGATAGGGGCTAACCTCCTTAATTCCAAATTATTAAATTTAGAGACAATACAAAACATACCCACTGTTGGTCCAAAGGACTGGTAATAGACTTTGAAGAAGGTCAGACTAAGCAGTTTTAGAATCCAGATCACCTGCAGCAGAAAGCATCTTAGGGAGCTTGTGAAAATGGCAGATGCCTAGGCTCTGCCCCTGACCCATGCAGTCAGTCTGGGGAGGGCAGTGCCCAGAAATGTGTATTAACACAACTCCCCCAGAGGTTCTGACACACGATGTTGAAAGATCAGTCTCTATGAGACTTTGGTCTGAGGTGGGCAGAAGGATGAGCTGCGCTTTGATCTAAGCCTGCTGGGATGGCTCTGATATGTTTCCACGTTGTAAGAAAGCATTCTTAAAAACTTAGAGCACCAGCAAGAAAAAGTGGAATATTGTGGTCTGTTATTTTATTTCCAAGTCCCCAAAAAACAAATACACCGCCCCCCATGCCTTCTTTTTGGCAGTCACAGGAGGCCAGAGCAGCCCAGAGGGGGGCTGAGCAACGGAGCAGCCAGGGAGCTGCATGGAGTCCGAGCGGCCAGCCCAGGGGCCACACTACATTTCCCCACTGTTGCTAGTGGTATCGTTTCTTAGCTTTCCTAGGGTTCAGCTTGTCGTTTCTCTAAAGCATTGAATGCATTATTTAAAAACCGCTCTTAGAGATTTGTAGCTCACACTTGTATTTGAGATTAACAGAGATTGTGAAAAATCAAAAAATTTGCTGAAATCTCCAATTTAAAACTTTTCCAAAAAAAAACACTCTGTTTTAAGTCGATCAACCTTTTTCTTATTGTAATACGAAAACACTGAAAAGCAGGGGTGGTCCAAAGCTTTCTAATTTTTCTCTAAAGCCTCCTAACAACTTTAATGGCTTTTCCCGCAGCCTCTTCGATGCTGTATACTCGTTGATCAAAAATAAAATCCACAGATTGCCAGTTATTGACCCTATCAGTGGGAATGCACTTTATATACTTACCCACAAAAGAATCCTCAAGTTCCTCCAGCTTTTTGTAAGTAGTTTTTAGTGTTTTTAAAGAAATATTTACTTCAAGTAAATTGGCTCCTGTTTCCCTCAGTAGAAGAAATTGTTAGCTTTGAGGTCTCCATTTCTAAACTTGAGTTTCTCAGCTTACGACTACTTGGATTGTACATTCTCAGAGTTGGTTCCAATTAAAAAGCAATCACCTATCAGTGCAAGTATCAAAATAACTGAAAAACTGGAATTCTCTATTTAAATGAGAATATTTTACCACCTAAACCATGAGGGCAATAAAATAGTTTGCAAGTCAGTCTAGTTAACAGAACTGCTATACAAAGATAAATTGAGCCAACATTTATAGCAAGTTGCCTTACGGTGCTTCACTGGTATCAGTTTTGGAAACCTATTCAAAAAATACTGTGCCCAGGATTGTATCACTAGCAGCAGTAATAGAAAAACCCAAAGCAAATAAACTGTGGCGAGAGGATACCATGTTGGTCCAAATTAGGGCTGTGTTTTCCATAGGTTTTCTCCACTGCGTGTGAAATGAGATGGCTTCATCATCATTCCAAGCTTAGAACCTGCTTGTCAGCAGTACCGAGAGAGGCTCAGAAGGACCAGAGCATTTTCAAGAGTGTGGTGCTTTCAATTGCAGTCAGGGATCTGAGACTGAGTAACTGGTCAGCCAGGACCAGTAGGAGGCCTCATTCGTAGGTCACAAGATGATTTGAAAAGCCTTTTTTTTTTTTTTTAAGAAAAAAATGTACATCAACTTAGGTTTCCCTTTTCCTTCCCTACAGCTTCAGGTAAGGGAACATGATAGCCTTCAGGGGAAGCCAGGAGCCAGGCTGCTGGCCCTGGGGTGCTGCCCCGCTGACTGGACAGAAGCACAGAGGGGTCAGTGATGAGGGAAGTGCCTTGTCCATCAAAGCAAGCCTATCTTCAAGTAGTTTACATGTAAATGTAACACTCTTCATGGTTAAATAGATGCCAAGAAAAGGTAGGAAGGAGAATAGTAATTTACGAAAAAGCGTGAAGTTTGGTAAAGTGGCAGTGCAGGGAGGGAGACTGAGGCCTCAGTGATGTTGGGGTCAGACTTGGCATCTGTCCTGCAGGCACTTAGTCACCTCAGCAGTGCAGCTTAACAGGGCCCAGGGTGGGCGGCGTGCCAGGCTTAGCCCACCTACCTGCTAGTCACCTTAAATCTCAGCCGTGAGAGCTCAAGCCTGCTAAGCACTTAGGATGTGTCGGGCACTGTGCTGAGTGCCTCAGGTGACACACCAGTCCTCCAGCACCCTCTCAGGTAGGTCTTTTTATCAGTCCCCTTCGGTGGGTGATGAATCTCAGCAAGGCTGATAGCCTTTGCCACGTTACCGCTGGTGGCAGCGTGTCACCTGCCCCTGTAGCCTCTCAGCCTCCAAGGCTCTCCCGCCCCCCAGGCCACACTGTGGTTCTGTGTAGAGGCACCTGGCTCGGGGTGAAACATGCCCCAGTTTCCCAGCTGCTAAGTGCTGGTCCTGGCCCATTTTCACAGCTGCACTGCCACAGGGGAGCAGGAACGGTCTGAGACAGGCCTTTGGTATTTTTCTCTTCTGTAAGAAGTAGAGGAGGTTGCCTCTGCCTTATATTTGGGCCAATATGGTAATTAGAATCATGCTATTAGAATATTCAGCTAGAGGTTTTCAGATAAAAATACAGAACTTTAAATAAATTTCAGAACCTGACTTGTACTGAGTTGAGATCATTTTCTGAAAAGAAGCAGCATTACCCTTGGAGAAGTTTGGCAGTTAGCCTAAGCAGACAGTGTGGAACAGGGGTTATCCTGCGTCAAGGTGGCCTAGATGACCTAATAGGTCTTTCTTTTTTTTCTCTAAATTTCTAGGATTCTCATGATTTGAATATTGATGAACTCTTTGACTTGAACATTTTGTTTCTTCTAATTGTTCATCTTTTCCTGATAATTATAAGGTACACCAGGAGGATGGAATCAACTATACCCTTTATAAAAGGTGGATCTTTGAAACCGTAGACCTTACTTTGTTTTAGTCAAACACCATCCTAGACTTCTCTGGCTTCTCCCTCCTCCTTTAAAACAGGCTGTGAAAAGAAAAGTGAACTTTTAAAGGTTCTTGTGATTCTGTTCAGTTGGCTTGTTCTTTGTTCCCAGTAGAAACAATTGGAGTCCTCCAAAGGAGAGTGCGGGGTGTGTGGTGGGATGGTGTGAGGACTAGCCTAGCAGCAGCTCAGACAGGCACCTTGAAACGCTTTGGGTTTGCAAATGTGTGGGTTCTTGGTACTATTTAGGGATGACCGCAGGCCCAGGAACTTAATGTGAATAATCGAGAATAAAGGATTCTTGGTGGCTTACAGGTCTTACTATCCAAACAGACCTGTTGTTGCCTTCTGTCCACTTTCTCAGCGGGTAATGGGGAAAATGTTATGTTACCGCTTTGTGTATTTTACTAAGCACAGGCATATATAAGCTGGTTTGAAGAAAAGATACAATTCTTATATGTAATATTTTCATATTAATTCCAACTTCTAAGTAGAATGTTAGAGGAGACTAATTCATTGTACATAGTTTTTCATTCAACTGTGGACATGTGAACATTAAAAAGGTCTGTCTTGGCTCTAGAGCATTTGTATTTCTCTTCCCATTTAGATGTCTGATATGCCAAAGCCTGCCTTCATGAAGCAGAACCTGGCTGCCCTTGGCATCGGGACGTACCACAACATCGCCTTCATTCACCCGGACACGCCCATCATCAAAGCCTTGAATGTCTTTGTAGAAAGACGCGTGTCAGCCTTGCCTGTTGTGGATGAGTCAGGTCTGTGGGTGTGGCCATGCGGCTGAACAGAAACAGCCTAGCCTGTCAGATAAGTGGGGGAGATGAAAATTTAGATACAGTGAATAAGCTCAGCACTAAGCAGCATTCAGAATAATAACAATGTTAAACTGGTTTATCTTCACGTTTTCCATTACGGTATGATCTCATGTCCATTTAAAAATAGACAAGTTAATTTTATTAAGCAATATTTAACTCCTAGTGACTGCTTAGTTAAGATTGATTTTAAATGTTCTTTTTTGTTTCTAAGACATCTTTCTAACATATATTTTCATTTTTAGGAAAAGTTGTAGATATTTATTCCAAATTTGATGTAATTGTAAGTATTTTCATTCTATTAAACCCATCATCTAGAATGCATTTAAAACATATTCATTAGTCTGTTTTTTTTTCCCCTAATTTATTTATTCCTAGTTTTTGGATATGAGAATCTTATCAGAGAATTCTAGAGATTCGTATAATAATTGTGCTTTTAATGTTCATTGGTTTAGCAGCAAAAAACAGTTATAAAACAATTTTGTAATGGTCTTTTCAGTACACAGCTATGGTTTATCCCTGCAACATAGCACATATTTTAAATGGTCATCTTTCTGTGTGGGAGATGTCATTCTGCCGACAGACATGTTCAGTGCACACAGGAAGTCGTGGATTCCTTGTTTCATACTTCCCATTGTTTGCTGATAGGGAACACCCGTTCTCAAGATGACAGCAACTGTATTACATGGCATTAGAGAAAGTCCTATTTTTATTTCCTGCTTTAAATATTCAAGGTTGATTTTGGTGCTGCATCTTTCCAGTCCATCCTTTTCCCCCCCAATCTTACTAAATGCACTTCCTTAGTTTTACAGTATTTCTGAGAAAGGTACCCTGAAACTTTGATAGCCCCAAATGCATACACAATTGTTTGCCATAATATTGACCCCAGCATTAAATACTATTTTGCAGCTGTCTCAGCCCTTTTGTTTCACCCTGTTAACATAACAGACACCAAAAAATATGCCAGTTGGGATTTGTTGAGTGGAACCCTCCAAGATTAATCAGAACCCAAGAAACCATTCGAATCTATGGGTTTATCTAGCCTGTTCTTCCTCCATGATTACTTGAATCCTGATGGGTCTCCTGCAGGCTTCTGAGCAAAAACCTTGTTTTTTTTTTTTGAGCCCCCAGTAGGGGCTGGGCTCATAAGGACAGTCCCTTGCTGCAGGTTTTCTAGCCCTGCGGCACTTCACACCCTTCACAAATGCTAGTCTACCTCTCAAAAGACTTCATTCACGCAGGGTATAGAGCCGTAGAGGGTAAGAAAGGGGGAGTCCTCGGGAGGATGTGCAGTCACAGTTTAGCCAGGTGCTTGATGATTCAGGTGTGCTTGTACACTTTACTATTACTGAGAAGATGGAAAAACAGGACTAATGACATATAAGCTGTGGTACTAAATTAAGGTCAACATTGATGTTTTTTAAAAATCAGGTTGCTTTAAGCTTACTGAATTTGGGTCATTATTAATGTGAACTGAGATGAAAGGATATAATTGTTACTTTATTACAGAACCTTGCTGCTGAAAAAACATACAATAACCTAGATATCACAGTGACCCAGGCCCTTCAGCACCGTTCGCAGTATTTCGAGGGTGTGGTGAAGTGCAGTAAGCTGGAGATACTGGAGACCATCGTGGACAGGATAGTGAGAGCTGAGGTGAGGCGGCTGGGCCAGGCGTGTTCCCCCACCCCCACCCCACCCCCTGCCCTGATGGGGCCACGGAAATTCTGAACCACATGGCAGCCCTCAAGTTCAGGTGCATGGCCCGGTGTCCCTGTTCTGCAACCTGGCACGTCACTTGGCATGTAGGTCATCCGTAAATGTTCACTGCGTTTAATCTCTAAGTCCTAGTATCATAGTTGAATCAAATAGTGAGATACTTCCATGGTTTAAAAAGATACACTTGAGAAAATAGCAGGCCAAGAGCTCTGAGCTCCTGGAGAGTGTCTATTAATTTAAAGTTAAAAACTTGTCATTACATGGGTTTAACAAAGGGAACGATAAATGAATCAATTCTGATCTTTTTTAAGTTAATTTCCTCTCTTCCGTCCAGTATCTCTCTCCCCTGATAGAGATAAGCCGATGGTCTAGCCTGACCTCAGCACTCCTGTCTCCTTGTACTTACTGCCTATAGGATTTTTGTATCTACTTTGCATAACACTGTATCTGACTCAGTACACCCAGCCCCCAAATCATCCCTTTCTTGTTAGACAGGAGTAGGAATGCTACCCCGCTTTCCACTCTTAAGGAGTGCAGCATGCAACCACTTCCTTCTGGAACAACCTGTAATTAGGCAAAGTCAATTCATAATGAGTCTGCATTGATGCTTTTTATTATAAATGCAGAAGTGTGGTCCAAGAACAAAAAGTACCCGAGTCTTGTTTCAGCTAACCTTCACATGCTTCCTGCAAGTTACACGCAAGGCAGTGGGTGGCATCAGAACACAGCCTCCCTTCCAGGAGAAGCCAGCAGGCCTGCCTTCGCGACGGAGTGCTGAAGGGTCCGTGGCACTGCCGGCTCACCCGCGGCCAGGCCCCCAGCTTCCGCGGCCAGGCTGATAACACGTTTCACCACAATCTCCAGTCTTTCCTTTTTCTGCTTGAATCTACCATACGTCACTACTTCTTTTCCAAAGGGTTTTAACTGGCTTAGGAACACGTCTTAAGTTTTTATTAGTGTCCTTTGAATTACATACCTTTGTGAAGATCATAAGCAGACATAAGTAAGGCATTCCATCCTAATTTATAAGGACAGTGGACATCCATATGATGGAGTTCTTTATAATGATTAAAAATCATTTTATGGAGAGTATTTGATATAGCAAAACAAAGTATTGCTAAGAGAAAAGGCCCAGCAGCATATATAGTATGATCGTGCCAGTAGACGTGTGTATGTGTAGAGAGCCACATGCTGCAGTACTGAGCGTGCCGTCTGTGGCTGCCAGAGGCCTGGGTGGCATGGGGCGCGTGGAGAGGGCAGCATGCTGTGTCCCTGAGCTCTCTTGTTTGGGTGTTCATCACTCTCAGGAAAAAGTAATCGGCTTGTCCTTTAAGTTCACCTGGTGAGCAGTAGAAATGTCACTGTAATATGGAATAGGTCACTGAGGAAAATAAATAGATGTAATTAAACAGCTCAGGTTATCCATCTTGACCTTCTTCCTCATTAAAATAATTTTTCACCAGGTGATTCCTCACTGGAGGACAAAGACTGGTTTTAAGACCAGTTTTAAGCTTCAACATAGTTTGTTAGGAGAAGGGTATATGGTGTCAGCAATGATTCAGTGTATTTATATGACAAATATCGCACTAGCTTTTAAACACCTCAGACAAGTAACATTCTTAAGTTTAGACTCAACAACAGAGGAGAAGAAAATATTTTTGGTAGTCATTTCTGTGTAGTATAATTCTGTGGATGAGATGGTTTCCCCTTGACAATTAGTAGTTCAAAAGATAGTTATTTGTCATTATTGAATGTTAACGAAATCTCTCTAGTATAGAATATAAAGCATTCTGATCCTAGATGTAAACCATCATTATAATTATAGTAATAATTGTGTTATATCACAGGATTATCAAAGAATGTGAGATTTTTTTAAGAGAAACTTTTAAAAAAAATGTATATTGATTGGCATAAGATGACAAGGTGATTTTTTTAACTTGAAGCAAGCTACAGTGTCGGAAGCCTCACCAGCACAGTATGACTAGAGACAAAATATAAAAACAGTTCCCCCCACCCTGCCCCGTCTCCTTCCTGTGCCCCCTACCTGGTAGGGGGAGCTACTGTTCCACGTGAAGAGGAGGCTCTCCACCGTAAACCGATGGCACGTGGTTGCCTCAAGCCTCAGTTCTAAAACTTTCAAATCAGAGAGGCATGGTGTTCTCTCTCTCCTGGTTTAAGGAGGCTCTGTTATGGTGATACCTCAGAACACGAGCCGTTCCTTTATAAGAGCCTTTTTAGTAGAGAGTGAACCATGAACAGAACCTATTTCACTTTATTGTGATTCCTTTATCCTCTGAAGTTATATTAACTTCATGGAGAGAAGAAACAGTAAAAACTGGTCCAAGAGCGAAGAACGTAGTGCTCATCTGCACGTCGTTCCCATCTGGAACAGGGTCTGAGAATCATTAGAAACTGAGATAACAACTTTAACGCACTTATGCGTAAGAATATTATAGCTGTATTGTACCTCATGTTTTGAACTGTGTCTTTGATATGTCGATATTTTGAAATTTGGGAACAGCAGAACATAGCCAGCTGACTTTTCTTAAAAGTGATCAAGCCCAGGAGCATGGCATCACATCAGAGCCAAAGACCTCTAGGTGGTCAGTACACTCCTTTTTCTCTCATTTGTGGGATGTATTCATTGTATAGTACATGAAAGATTTTTTCTAATATCTATTTTCAAATTTTTAATGCAAACTTTCTCCTGTGGCCTTTTCTCTTGTTTGCAGGTCCACCGGCTGGTGGTAGTGAATGAAGCAGACAGTATCGTGGGCATCATTTCCCTGTCGGACATTCTGCAGGCCCTGATCCTCACACCCGCAGGTATGATGCCGATTTCTGCCCTCGGCCACAGCGTCCAGGGGCAGCCAGCCAGCCACTGCTTCTCCACCGCCTGCCCCAGACCATAGCTTCTTGGGCACCACTTTGTAAACCCTCTTCATTTTCTCTGTGGTTTTGAAGTTTCACTGTTCTGCCTGGGGGAGAGACAACTGTGTGTGGGAAGTATTCACTTAGACACATCCTGTCAGTGCCCAACGGTGCCTGAATGACTGAAGGTTCGTTGGCGTGTTCGTCATAACGTTTTCCATAAGAAAGCTTAAGGTCTCCAGTTCTGCTTTATTTTTAGGACTACTGACTGGAAAACATAGGGAAATTCTTTGGTTTCTCACCTCATCTACCCTTGTTTCTTAAAAAGAAAAAAAAGGCTTAGTGGTGTTTGAATATGTAAATCAAAAGACCTAAATACAAACTTTCTTCCATTGATGTGTGTGGAAGTTACGTGCCACACAGCCCTGGTGGCCAAACTTCTCCCAGCAGAGTCACTCTGAGCCGGCTCTCAGGCCGCAGCCCCAGGGTGCACAGGGGCGAGGAGGGGGCTGGGCAAAGGGGGCTCGCTGCCTCTCCCGTGTCCCACATCTAACAGTGAGCGGCGCCCTGAAGGGGTCCTGCGACTGCCAGCGCCCCATCGCTCCCTCACACCCCTTGTAAGTGCTCACAGCCCGGCTCGGCTCGGGCCACACGGAGCAAGGCCAAGACACGGTGGCAGGCTGAGCGGCGCACGCTTTGCACTCTCAGGAGTTAAACATTCAGTATGCGTGCACTGCGGTACTGATTTGTCTTGAGTTCAGAAATCAATAAACGACTAGTTTTATAACTGGTCTATGATCTAAAGACCCCCACCTTAAAGGAATCCCCACCACCAGCAAGAAACATGTCACACCCGCTGAGCGAGACCCCAGGGTTCCGTCCCAGTGGAGCAGGGCTCCCAGGGGGCTGCAGAGCAGCCCGGGGAAACAGTCTGAAATGTACGCTGTGGGGCCCCAGCCCACATCTGCCCACTGCATCAGAAAGTCCAGAGATGGGACTGCCTGCATTGTTTGCAGATATCTGAAACTAAGAATAATCTTTATAATCATGAAATACTGATAAAAGGACTGAGTGTGAGATTGTCCCTAGCATGACTTTTAATGACCTAAAACTGGAAGTAACCCAAATATCTTTGAGCAAAAAAACAAGCAGATTGCATTACATTCCTTCAGTGAAATGCTCCAGGGCACCGGCAGTGAGCACGCCCCATTCTGTTCCACGCAGGGGGACCTCAGGGACAGGACGAGCAGAGGGCAGGCCAGTCCAGAGAGTGTGCCTCCGTTTACGTACAGCTATACGGCTCCTTGTGCACACTAGGAAAAGCCCCCAGCTCTGGACAGACATCCCCACAGGAACATAATTGACACCTTCAGAAAAAGACCCTTTTCCAGACGGCTGGCCCTGGGCCAAGGCACACAGTTTGCCGAGGCCGAATTTCAGGCAAGACTTTGTGTGCATCACCAGCTCAGAGTAAACAGGTCAGGTTCTTTATCCTCTCTACGCTTTGGCGTCACAAACCTTAAGGATAAGAATACCAGGATGGGTGAGTTTAAGTTTTCCATCCAGACTGATATTTCGAAAATCCTAAGTCATTAATGCCCATCTGCAGGGAGAGCCTGTCCCAAAGCTGGAATATGAAATGTGCGTTGCCACAGAAATAACATTATACAGACAGGGATTCTATATCTAGGGATAAATTCTGTGTGGATAAATGCTGTTTATCTAGGGAAGTACTCTGTGTCCCTAATATCTGGATTACAAGTAAACATTTGGAACAGAACTCCCTGGGAATTCTGGGACTCAAAAAGCGGGGTCTGCCTCCGTCAGATCAGCAGCAGCTGAGATGCTCGCACGCATGGGAGACAGCATGGTGTAAGCATCAAACTGGGGGTCTAGCTTGCTTAGTCAGATCCCCAAATCCCCCCAATCGCTGAGCGTGGGCAAGCTGCTCACCTCACTTTGCCTCCATTCTGTCAACTGAAGAATGAGCAGGCAAACACAGGCCCTATGTCCCTCCAAAGACACTTTGAGTTGAAATAAGAAATGTGAGCAAAAGCTGTTTGTGCCTGATAAGGCAGCACACCCAGGACAAGCCCTCCTGGGCGGGTTTTTATGGAATAATCAGTATAGGCATTCGGAGCCGACATCCACCCGGCTGTGACAAGGTACCCAGGGTCGTTCTTTAAATGAGATAACGACACCATTTCCCATTAAGGATTCAGGATAACAAAAAGTCTTCAGCAAGCAGCTCATTGTCAAACTTAACGCAGCCTGTCCAAACAATGCCACTCTACACAGGCAGCCGAGCCCCTTTCTGATAGATTGTTAATGTCTTTCAAAAGTCTAGTGGCTGCTACTGTTCTGATGAGAAAATAGGAGAGGCTGCTGTGATGAGAAAAAGTAGCCCTCCATACCAACGCATTTTGAATGTTCTAGCCAGATACAAGTAGGTGTTATATGTGATTATCCTTAAATATGTTACAATGCTTTTTCTTTTACATTTTTGTACATACAATGGGAATTCTGTGCACCTTCACTAAAATGTGTATGTTTCTTTTAAAGTTTTAACATCAGACCCCTTTTCCAAATTAAGTCTTGCATATTCAGAATTACAATATATAATATAGATTCAAAGCAGGCTGCGGTAACAGGAGGTGGGGGCAGAGAGCTTGGGGTGCACAGGCTCATTCCCACTGGTCCGTCTCCTACAGCCTCTGTAACATCCCCTAGGACCTTGCAGAGCACAGATAGAAGGCACCAGGTGGAAAGCCATTGCTGCCACCAGGTAGGGCATGTGCAGTGCAACACATCCTTACGTCGCTTTGAAATGTTCATTTTCCATCTACTGACAGGTGCCAAACAAAAGGCGAGAGAAACCGAATGAGTGCTGTGAGTGGAGAAGCCCTCGTAGGAGAACTTGAACAAACATTGTGGGTCACACCTTGCCTCGTGAACGCTGACCACGATAGAGAATAACATGGCTAAGAATGTGTATCAGGGGTTGAGTGATGGGTGTTTTTCCCAGTGATGATGAAATTAAGCATAAAAGAGAGATTTTATGTGTTTGAAGATTCAGGCTTGCATTAAGACTGCTTTCAGACCTTTGTCTGAAAGATTTCAAATGCTGTCTGTCATTAAAGTGCACTGTGTCCTGAGTTTTTTATTATTTTTCATTTCAAAGAATTACTGGTATATAACAGGTTATGTGACATAAGGCAAGTGCATGGCATATTCAGATCTAGTGCCTTATGTCAACACAGAGATATGTCATCACTACTGCCCACCGCAGCAGGGGCGCGTGTGTGAAATGACACTGCCCTGCAGTGTGAGTCTTTGAACCTTTACCAAATCAGATTCTTTTCATTAGATTTGTCAGCCAGTTGCAATTTGAATATAAATAATTGCTTTATAAAACCTCAATGACAGTTTTATGTTTAAGTGTTCTGAACTATAATGTAAACAAGACTGCTTTACAACAGCTTTATTTATTTTTATTTTTACTCTCATGCAATTTTTTACACATCTTTTGGTGACTAAACTTCACCACACCCATTAATAAGCCATTGGTTGTTATTTTAAAATGGCAAATGCCTCATTTAAGTTTGGCTCTGAAAAGGAAATGACTTCTAAAATAGCCACTGTTAGGTTTTAAAAGCTGACATTTCTCAAGCGTGTGTGGAAACCTGCCCTGCCAGGCTGGAAACAGGCAGCAGTTGTAAGGAAACAAAGTGCCGGGAAGATGTCTATTTTTTCTTGTGTATTGAAATGTAAAATCATGATGTTTGTATGATGGCTGATGCGATTGTTTTTGTACATTTTACTGTGGCATATACAGTATTGTCATATGGATGAAAAGAAACACAGTGTTTCCTAATGTAAGTGCTCTGAAGATGTTGACACTGTATATACATATTATGAGTATAGTTTGGTTTTTTGTTTCTTTGTGTTCTTTTGCAGATTGAAAAATTAAAATAAATCTTACTATCAACCATTTTGTCAGACAAGTTCTTTAAAATACCATGTATTTCAGCACATACTAAGATTCTACATGGCATTGCCCACTTAGGTGTTTCTCCCTAAATAAAGGAGAACATGAATTCTCCTTTTTCTCCCTCATCAGAAAAAAACTTAATGATTTGATTCATAAACTTTATAGCTCCATTGTTAAATAGAGCATATTTAATTAAAAAGGGTCATGCAGAATTTCTTATGCTGAGATGTCACTTATCTGCTTCCTAGTGAGCCACTTACGAGAGGAAGCATATGCACACTTTCCCCATACAAACAGTGGTGGTTGTGATTTAGGCTAATGACAGTATTTGTGAGGAAAAAAGTCACAAAGCTGCTAAAACAATAGTTTTGAAACTCCGAGCCTCTCTGTTCTCAATCTACTGCTCATTTGTGTAGCACACACAAGTGGGCACAGACCACACCACACAGATGACCTGTGGTGTCCTCTGCCTCAGAAAACCGTTTGGGGCCACTTACAAAGAAATGTCAGCCTCTTCCCTTCCCACAAGGCACCATGTCCAGCAGGCCTCCGACCAGCCCCGAGGGTACTTCCTGGGGGTTTCAGGCCACGTGCATGTGTCAGGCACACCAGTTTGCAGTAGACCTGCAGGTGTCACACACGTGGACTCGAGCAGAGCAGCCCCTTGTCCTCAGACTAAGAAAGAGCTAAGAGAGCATTTGTTCTGGCAAGTACAGGGTTCTGCTAAATGGGCTTCCAGCACCCCCTGGGGAAGAGGCACTGCAGCACTGATGGAGGCCAGGTGGATCCCAAGGGGAAATGCCAAAGGCTCAGAGAGAAACCACTGTGGCACCTGCTCTGGAGGAGCCACAGGTGTCTGAAGGTGTCATCACTGTGAGGCACGCAGGGCCCTGGGGCAGTGGGCTTGGCAGTGTCCCAGCCGGGGACTCTGGCCCTCACACCATGGGGCAGCCAACAGCCCCTGCAAGGATTGCTGTGAACGAGTGAGTGATGGACAGGAGAGCAAGAGCACGTCCACCACCACCTCGGTTCACAAAGGGGGGTGTCCATTCTGTTTTGTGTTCTGCTGTGGATAAAGTGAAGGTTCCTTTGGCCAGTATTCTCACCTGGCCCTGGTTGACTGACTACACACGTGTGGGCAATACATCATTACTGACTCTAAGATCTCCGCTAGGTGCTCTGGGTGACACGGCTGCAGGAGAGCAGAGGCTAGAGTGGTGGCAGCGCCACCATGGGAATAAAGGGGTATAACCCTTTCACCCAAGAACGTTCCACTGTCATTTCTTTGGTCTCATTGAATCTATAGTAAACTTCCCCGGGGCTGAAACCCATTGGCAAGACATCTAGTCTCTAACAAAAGCTCAGGAATTTATTGAACCGATAACATTCCTAACACTTCCTTAGAGAACACGCGCCTGAGCAGACAGTCCTCTTGTCTTGCCCAGGCTTTATTCCCACGGTCGCAGGTCAGTCACTAGAATCCCATCCACTCAGAGCGAGTCTGCAGGCAGCAAGCCGTTCTCTGCCTCTGGGCCTCTCTGCCTGCAGAGCCATCTCAGTCTCTGTCTCCACCATCTCGCTGCCACCACTCCAGTCTCGTCTCCAGGCTGCTCTCCTGCAGCCTTGCAGCCGTGCCACCATATCGCCCAGAGCACTGGGCGGAGCTCTTTATATAGTCAGTAATGACACATTGCCCACACGTGTGTAGTGAGCTAGCCAACCAGGGCCAGGTGAGAATCCTGGCCACAGGAACCTTCACTTTATCCATACTTGTTAAGCCACTGGTTCTCAATCCTAAGGAACATTTGGCAAAGTGGAGACATTTTTAGTTGTCACCACTGAGGGTGAGGAGACAGGGTGTGTATGTTACCTGGCACACATCCTGTGCTGCACGGGATGCCCACCCCGCCAAGACAATGAGAATCCAGCCCACGGTGTCAGTAGTGTTGGGGTTAGAGACCCTGCCCTCAGCAATTAGAATCTTGTGGGTAACTTGGTTATATTTGTTACTCCTAACTGAATCCACCTGTCCTTAGAAGACAAGCTCAGCAAGCCATCCTTCTGGGAAAGGGACAATCAAAATAATCCACAGGTGAATTCCATAGGTCCATACAACCCTTGTCACAACTTCATTCCCAAGCATTTTCAACAAAAGGGAATTTTGCTTTGCATAATAGCACTCTCAGGAGAAAATTTCTACCTATAGGGAAATAAGTAAAATTTACTGTTATTTTATTTTCATACAGAAACCTAGAACAGACTCCAAAATTGTTTTTCAATAAAACTATGGCCAAAGCTGGCATGACGTTAAGTCTACATGCTGAAAACACATTCACATGAAACTGCTTAAACTCCCTCTCACTGTGGACAGCCTCTATTTCTTGGACTAAACGTACTGCATTAAATTCTAACTTCAGATGCTGCAGGGAAAGTGGCCATTCCTCTGACCGGGAATTCACCCGCCCCTAGACTACTCGATGATGTAACTGGCCTGCTCCGGGGTGCTGCTTCCACACCTGCGGGCAGTGAGCTATTATGGACCGAGTCACTACAGGGAGAGCTCTGCCGGTGCTCTGGGTGGAGGCAGAGACAGGCTTCAATAATCAGGACTACAGACCTGCAGACTGCTGGATGCAGATGTGAGTATAAAGCTGGGGTATAAATCCTTTCACCCCAAGAACGTTCCATTGTCATTCCTTGGTCTTGCTGAACCCGTAGCGAGCGTGCCCCAAGGCTGAAGCCCTCAGGGAGGGCAGATGTCGCCCAGGGAAGGGCGCGGCAAAGTGGTGATCAGCCCTCCCGGCAGTCCAGGGTTCCCTCTTGCACTGATGTTGGGGGAGAAAATCTGGTTCCCAGGTCTCCAGACACCCTGCGCTTGGAGTACTGCTGACCTCCACCTACATGGCGCTTGAAGATCAGAATCTGCAACTTGCTGGACACCACTCTGACTTCAAGATTGTTTCCCTCGTGGGAAAACCTGCCCCGTGTCACGTGCTTTCATTTGGGAGCAGAGCCCTAGGGCGCACGGGCCTGTGGTGCACTGGAGACAGGGTCGGTCTCGCAGCCGTTCCTACTCGCCGCCGCCAGGAGCATCTCACCCTCCCCCGCCGCCCCTGGCCAGAGAATACGGGGAAGCGCCGCCGCGCGTCACCGGCGCTCACTGGCCACTGGCCCCTGCCACCGCCTCCCTCCAGCGATCGCGTTGCCCCACCCCAGTCCCCGTGGGCATTTGAGGAGGAAACGCTTCCCGACCCCGGGGGCCAGCCGCTCGCGCGCCGCCGCGGGGCGCCCCCTCCCCACTTCCGCGTGGAGCCCCTGAAGCCCGTGCCCAGAGCGAGCCCTGTGCTGCTTCTGGGCTCCGCCTCAGTTGCAGAGACCACGTGGAACCTCGGACTGCTGCCCCCGAGGCCCCGACGTCCTGGCAGCGGAGATCATAGCGGGGAGGACCCGCCCAGGGGTCCCGGAAGGCCGTGCCTATGAGGGCTTCTGGGGGCGAGAGCCTGGCCCCCTTCCTACACACAGGGCCCGTATCAGAGGAGGGGCATGGAGGCCCGGGCACCCTGCCACAGCACCCGAGGGCAGAAGGAAGGGCTGCCCTCCCGGGACAGGGCGCCGGAGGGTGTGGCCGCCGAGGGAACCCACGGACAAGCTCTCGGCCCTCCGAAGGGCTACGGAGGAAGGACCCCAGCACCTGCTCGGACACTGCGATGCTTCACGATGGGAGCTGGGAGGCCCAGAGAGGTGCGCGCCCCGGGACAGCCCTCCCACCGCCACGAAGGAGCCGAGGATCCTGGGCGTTCGCTCCTGGACACCGGAAAACCCGGAGGCGGCCGTCCCGTGGTATGTTGAGAATTCCCGTACACCACCTTTCTTTGCCCCTTGTCTTCTTTACGCCAGCTAAACAATTTCCAGAAACTTAAAAAAAAAAAAAAAAGAACAACACTGTTGGAACAGCAGCCCCTGGGACAGGCCCTGCCCGGAGGTGTCAGGTGAGGGCAGGGGGCAGGGGGGTGGTCTCTGGACGGGAGGTGTCCAGCCTGGAAGGTGGGGACTCGGGCAGGGCCCCCGGCACACGTCAGCCCCTTACTTTCTGGAACAGCATTGAAGATGGGAGTTTAATCCCAATCAGTTGGGTTTCAATATTCACTTATTAATTTAGCAGCTATTACCCTGCACAGAACACGGGCCAAGGCACTATTCTAGGGGCCTGGGCCACATCTGTGGATACAAGCAGCCCCTGTGCTCAGGAGTCTATATTCCAGTATTGGGAGAACAAAAAGTCAAAAAGTAGAGCAATATCCATGGGTCTTGAGAATTTTGCTCCAGCTGTTTTCTCTCGCTGGAATCCTCTCCTAGATTCCAGCTCAGCTGCTCCCTCACCACCTTCAAGTCTGGCTGAAATCTCACCTTCTTGATGAGGCTTGTTTTCACCACGTTCTATTAATAATTACTGCCAATATGAATGATGCAAAGGCATAGAAGGGGGAGGAAGAGATACACACCGCTAGGCGCTGTTTCCTGCCAGGCGCTCTGCTAAGCGCTCTGCACACATTCTCATTTCTAATCCTCACACAACATCATGAGGTCGTCTTTATTAGCCCAGAAATGTTAACTTGGCCAAGTTTGTACCGCTTCAAATGTGAGGGCTTTGGGACTTGATAACAGGCCTGTCTGATTCCAAAGCGCCTGCTCTTAATCCCAGTTCTAAATGGCTATTGTGGGTTGAATTATGGATTATGTCCCCCAAAAGGATTTGCTAGACTCCTCACCCCCAGGACCTGTAAATGTGACCTTATTTGGAAATAGGGTCTTTGCAAATGTCATGAAGTTCCGATGAGGTCACACTGGAATAGGGCATGCTAAGCTGATTGGTGTCCTTATGAGAAGAGGAGAGGGACACAGAGACAGACTCACAGAGAGAAGGCCAGGTGACCACAGAGGCAGACTGATGAGTGTGACAAAGCTAGGTACTGAGTATGTCCCATAATGAAAAGTTTTTAAAGCTTTACAAAAACTTTTCTAAAAGCAAAGTTCACTTTCCTTTTAAAATAATGTGAACTTAACCTAGACATTAAAATTAAAATAAGTGATAGGAAAGACATTGCTGAGAATAAAAAAGCAGACACAAGATTTTTTTTCAAATGGTGACATTCATTTTCTGGTACCCTGAAATGCATTCATTAGAAATAGGGCATGCTACTACTGTTAACTCATCGAAAGGAAAGTTGTCCCTCAAAAGTAACCACATTATAGATTTCAGATATCTTAACACAACACTTAGTGTTGAATAATTGAGATTTGGTCGTTATATTTATGCACCTGAAAGTTCTATTTATTATGCTTTAAGTTGGTTGACCCAAATTCTTTTTCTTTTGAAACTGGTATTAAGAAGTGTAAACAGTTTTTAAAAGAGAACAGTGTGTACTCTCTTCTGTTATTTGCAAATTGCCTTGGAAAATGAGTGCTCCTCACCTCTGTTCGTGAAACTAGAATGACAGTGAAAGTGAGCAGGGAGCACAGCTTGTGGGAGGGAAAGTGACAGGGACGTGGCCTCCCCTGCAGGAGCCCCAGCAGCAGCCCCATGCCCTCTGCCCAGCCACCACCATTCCCAGGGGGGGGTCACCCAGTGAAGGAACCCACTGCCCATCCCCTGCCCCTGGCCCTTTGCTCGGGGTCCCGAGGGGCCCACAGAGTCCCTCACCATCTGCCCCTCCCGCTCCTGCCCTCCTTGTCCAGCCCGATCCCAACGTCCAGGCCCTGACACCACCAACCCCGGGCCCTACTCCTCCTTGCACGACCCCACATGCTGCCGTAGCTGACCCCAGCTGTCATGTCTTCATTTGCTTAGTTTTCCATCATCTGTCATTAACTCACCTCCAAACTCTCAGCAAGAAATGCTCATCTTCCCGCCAAGAGGTAACCCCTCTTTCCTTTTTCTCGGAGACGTCACTCCTGGGCTGTGCCGTCTTCCTGCTTCAGTCTGGACCAATGACTTTTCTAGACTTGTGCCCACCCAGATGCTTGTCAATTTTCCATAATCAATGTTTTACTTTGTTGCCAGTGTTTAAGTTTTTATATTATTTTCCTTCATTCTGCTTTCCTTGAGTTTATTCTATTCTTATCCTAACTTATATAGGTCACTAAACATTAATGTTCAGCTTTTTTGTTTGTTTGTTCTAATGAAAGCATTTAAGGTTAAGATTTTTCCTCTTATAGCATCTTGTAAGCTTTGATTTGTAGTGTTTATTTGTAGCATTTTTATTATCAGTTTAAATATTTTCTAATTTCTTTTTGACCCATGAAATATGTAGAAGTGTTTGCTGTCTCCCAAATGTATGGGGTTCTCTTTCTGTGTTTTTGTTATTGAGTTCTAACTTAATGGCATTGTGGTCAGAGAATGAGAACATGAGTCATTCAGTCAGTATGAGAAATTCTTGGAAATTTGTTGAGACTTGCTTTATGACCTATTAGATGGTCAGTTTTCACAAGTGGCTCATATGTGCTTGAAAAGAATATGTATTTCTTCTCCTTTGTTGAGAGCAATGTCCCATAGGTGGTCTTACTAACAAACATTAATAACGAACATTTAATAAACAAGTTTGTTAATTCTACTGTTCATATCTTTTGTCCTTACAGATTTTTAAAAACCATTTTACCTATCAATTACTTAGAGAAAAGTATTAAAATTTCCTATATGGTTTCAATTTCTCCTTGTAGTTCTGTCAAGTTTTGCTTAATATATTTTGCATGTATAGAATGTTACTGGTTACATAAAAGTTTAGGATTGTGATATGTTCCTGGTGAATTAGCCTTTTATAATTATTTAGAAACTCTCCATCCATAGTAATGGTTTTACAACCTGTTTTGTTTTACATCAATACAACAATACAAATTTTCTTTTGGTCAGTATTCAGTATATCTTTTCCCAATTTTTACTTTCAATATTTCTGTATAATTATGTTTTAGATGTGTCTTGTAATCATATGGATAATTTTTTTAAATATGTCAATTTTTGTCTTTAGACTATTTAGGTCCATTTGTTAGAATTACTGATATATTTGTATTTAGTGTTTATTTTGTGTTTTTTATTTGCATGGTCTCATATTTCTTTTTCCCTCCTTTTGTTTAGATTTTTTTTTTCTCATACCACTTCATTTTCTAATTCCATTTTCCTCTTCTATTATTTGGAATTTTTGGATATTTCAGCACTATCTCAAACAGATGGATCTTTTAAAAAAAATCTATCATGCCATTATCCCAACTGAACAAAATTAACAAAAACCCCTTAATGTCATATAATACTCTCCATCGTCAAACATCCCCAATGTAACCCATATTTGGTGCAGTCAAATAAGGATTAAAACAAGATCCACACATTGGATGAGATTGATTTCTCTCTCAGGTCTCTTAATCTGTAGTTCTCTACCTTTCCCCTCCCCCCCTCACACGTCACTTACATGAAGAAATCAGGACATTCATCCTGTAGATAGTCCCACATTCTAGACTGCTGATGTTTTCACAGGGTGTCACTTAGCATGTTCCTCTATCCCTGTCGTTAGACTTGGGGCTTGATCAGACTCAGCTTTAATTTTCTGGCAAGAATGTTTCATAGACGGGGCTTGTACTTCCTATTGCAAGGCAGCCAGACATGATGCGCTTCCTGACATGATGCAATTCAGCATAAAAGAAACCAAACAAACACTCAAAAACAAGAAACAGAGTGTCAAAATGCTCCAGAATATTCCACAGATGCTCCAGTCTGACAGAAACACAAAAATTTAGCACTGCAGAATCTTGAGTCTTATTTTATACCATCTATTTTCATCTTTCACTTATTAGGAAATAATTAAATAAAAATCATATACAAAAAAGGAAATAACTTAATTTTGTTAAATAACATGATTATTCAGTGAAAGAAAAAAGTATGACTACATAATGCTAACACACATTGGTCCAGGAGCTAGCATATATTTCTGCCTTTTGCTCTTTGGAGATAGGAAATTTAAACATTCTAAATGATGAAATAAAAATGATTAAAATAGGTAATATTTCATGATGATTTGATAAAATGGGTTTCAGCTACCATTTTTGAATATGCACACCAACTGTGAAGGAAATGTAAAGGTTTTATCTTTGGGTTTTATCCAATGTAGGCTGAAAATTTTGTAGTTGAGGACATTTTTCAGCCAGTTAACGGAATCTACTTAATTGTCATAGAAAGCTATTTAAAGTTGCTTTCTTTCTGGTTAATGTTGCAGTCAAGCAATAAGTATTGAGCACAGTTGAAAAGCATTATGTTTTGATAAGTTTTTTTTTCAAAGCTGAGTTTTCTGCACATTAATTCTTCTCGATGCTCTCTTGGCTTTGTTCTCATGAAATTCTCCGCTAAAACTGATATATTGACACCAGCCCAGGGAGGTAGGAGGGAAATAAATGAAAATTGTTATCCTCACCACCCTTCTCTTACCCTTTTTCTGCAGATCTCAACTCAGGCCAAAATACCTCCCTTCTGACATGGCTTCGACCTTGACATAAACTTGTATATGAAGGAAAAATACAGGAAGCACTGAGGTTCGTGATGTTTACCCCTTTATTTGGTGCCCAGGGTTTTGTACACCTGGAACAACGGAACCTGGTAAGACTTAAGAGTGGCGAAAGGTCTGCCTTTCTTTGGTAAAGTGGGAGAAGGGCTGGGATGAACTCAGGTGTGGTCCAAGGCAGATCCATCCAGGAAATAAGTGTATTTAAGCTGAAACTCTGGAAGTTGATTCTCCTTCAAATTTGTTCTGTGTCTCTTGGAGAGCTTTTGCAATTCCTAGGGTCACTTGTGCTCCTGTTTGAAGACCTTGAATTTTTAAGAGTACAATGACCCCGCATGAGACTAGAATTAATTTGTCCTTGTTCCAAGTACACTTCCTAGGTTTCTGCCAGCTGACACAACACAGTTAGAAACCTAAATGAGAGTACCATCAGAGCGTCTTCCCAGGAAATCTGGACTAAATTGATCATTTCTCAGAGATAATCTGAATCAAATTGGAGAATATCTGCCAACCTCACATAGCATCACAATCTAATAATGTTGTAAGTCAGCCCTTCACCAGCTTATCACTCTGCTTCAAGAAGTAGTATTGTATTGGGTTCAGGTTACAGCAGTTGCTAGAAATAACCTTTGTGAGGGAAGGTGCTGTGCTCTTCTGCAAATGAAAAATGGCTGGTTTCCCACCGGCGGGAACAGGTGTAGAGTGTGGCCTTTATGCAATGCGCGTAGGGATGGTCTTTAATTTCTGACTTGTCAGCATTAGGAAAAAATGCAGGGTGTGGGGTGGGGCTAAGGTCCCGGACAAGAGCAGAGGTTCTGTGCCCTTCCTGTCTCCTAGGCGGGCTTCCTCTCTGATCTAAGCCTGGGGAGGAAGAAATGTTGGCAGTGCCGTGGAAGTCAGCCAGAGGCCCCTGTGAAGCCAAGCAGCCCTAGGGCTTTGTGGCATCCCCAATGTGGGAAAGCTTGTTGGCAAGGGAAGAGTGGAGGGAATTAACAAAGCAGTCTCATCGAGAACTGAATTAGTGTAAATTGTCATTTGAGAAGAATGTGTATCCTGTTGCTTTTGGGTGTAGAGTTCTATAGATGTCTATTAGGTCCATATTAGGTTCTAGTGTGTTGTTCAGTGCCTCTGTGTCCTTACTTATTTTCTGCCTGGTGGATCTATCCTTTGGGGTGAGTGGTGTGTTGAAGTCTCCTAAAATGAATGCATCACAGTCTATTTCCTCCTTTAGTTCTGTTAGTATTTGTTTCACATATGCTGGTGCTCCTGTGTTGGGTGCGTATATATTTATAATGGTTATATCCTCTTGTTGGACTGAGCCCTTTATCATTATGTAGTGTCCTTCTTTATCTCTTGTTACTTTCTTTGTTTTGAAGTCTATTTTGTCTAATACTAGTACTGCAACACCTGCTTTTTTCTCTCTATTGTTTGCATGAAATATCTTTTTCCATCCCTTGACTTTTAGTCAGTGCATGTCTTTGGGTTTGAGGTGAGTCTCTTGTAAGCAGCATATAGATGGGTCTTGTTTTTTCATCCATTCAGTGACTCTATGTCTTTTGATTGGTGCATTCAGTCCATTTACATTTAGGGTGATTATCGATAGGTATGTACTTATTGCCATTTCAGGCTTTAGATTCGTGGTTACCAAAGGTTCCAGGTTACTTTCCTTACTATCTAAGAGTCTAACTTAACTCACTCAGTATGCTGTTACAAACGCAATCTAAAGGTTCATTTCTATTTCTCCTCCTTTTTCTTCCTCCTTCATTCTTTATATATTAGGTATCAAATTCTGTACTTTTTGTCTATCCCTTGATTGACTTTGGGGATAGTCAATTTAATTTTGCATTTGCCTCGCAATCAGCTGCTCCACCCTCCCTACCTTGATCTTCCTACCTCTGGTGACAGCTATCCAACCCCAGGAACACTTCCATCTATAGCAGTTCCTCCAAAATAGACCCCAGAGATGGTTTGTGGGAGGTAAACTCTCTCAGCTTTTGCTTATCTGGAAATTATTTAATCCCTCCTTCAAATTTAAATGATAATCTTGCTGGATAAAGTAATCTTGGTTCCAGGCCCTTCTGCTTCATGGCATTTATTTTTTTTATTTTATATTTTTTTAGATAATTATTTTTTATTGAAGGGTAGTTGACACACAGTATTACATTAGTTTCAGGTGTACTGAAACACAGTGATTCAACATTTATATACAATGATAATTCTAGGTACCAGCTATCACCATACCAAGTTGTTACAATATTTTGACTATATTCCTTATGCTATACGTTACATCCTGGTTGCTTATTTATTTTACAATTGGAAGTGTGTATTTTTGTGTGTGTGTGTGAGGGCATCTCTCATATTTATTGATCAAATGGTTGTTAACAACAATAAAATTCTGTATAGGGGAGTCAATGCTCAATGCACAATCATTAATCCACCCCAAGCCTAATTTTCGTCAGTCTCCCATCTTCTGAAGCATAACAAACAAGTTCTTACATGGAGAACAAATTCTTACATAGTGAATAAGTTACATGGTGAACAGTACAAGGGCAGTCATCACAGAAACTTTCAGTTTTGCTTATGCATTATGAACTATAAACAGTCAGTTCAAATATGAATACTCATTTGATTTTTATACTTGATTTATATGTGGATACCACATTTCTCTCTTTATTATTATTATTTTTAATAAAATGCTGAAGTGGTAGGTAGATACAAGATAAAGGTAGAAAACATAGTTTAGTGTTGTAAGAGAGCAAATGTAGATGATCAGGTGTGTGCCTGTAGACTATGTGTTAATCCAAGCTAGACAAGGGCAATAAAACATCCACGTATGCAGAAGATTTCTCTCAGAACAGGGGGGGTGAGGTTCTAAGCCTCACCTCTGTTGATCCCCTTTTTCTCACCTGATGGCCCCCCTGTGACTGTGCCTGTCTTAGGTTGTTCCTCCCTTGAGGAATCTTACCCGTCTCTGGCTAACCAGTCATCTTCCGGGGCCATACAGGGAAATGTGAAGTTGGTAAGTGAGAGAGAAGCCTTATTGTTTGAAAAGGTTAGCTTTTTACTTCTTTGCATATTTATGCCCTGTGGCTTCTATACCCAGCATTTGTCTTGAGGTATCTTTACCACTTGCAAGAATTATGATACTCGGTAAATTCGATATGAGGCACGAATTCTATTTAAGGGTTGTAGTTAGGAAGGAAGAAGAAAAGCTATAGAAGTAGCAGGCGGAAGAAAACATGGGAAGATTGATTATTTCTGTGACATATCTTCTTGTAGAGTAACTTCAGCATGTATAGGTTTTAAACTACTAATTAAATTGTGCACACACATTAACATAATAGGAGTACAGTTACATAACCAAAGCATACCTGTAATTACCAGCCATCTCCAGTGAAACCAAGAAAACCAGTTAGGCACCTTAGGCATTTGTGAAAACTTATCTAAAATATGGTGGATATTGTCCAACTGAACTTGAACAGTCTGAGAGAAATCAGACAAATTAAAACAGCCCATTCCTGGGGACTGTTCACATCCCATATGTTCTTTTAATGGTAAATAGTCTGTAGTTGTAAGATTTTGGAGCGCTACAATTTGCACTTCTCCGAATTCTTGGTTGAGTTCCAACAGTATAGATCCAGTCAAATTTGTTGTTTTACTGTATGCACAGGCCAGCTTAGATATCTCCTTCCTCATTCCCATGGCAAGTCCAGGAGCTGGTGGGATGAGTGCATCTACAGCTGTAGCAGTGCGTGGATCTTTGTTGGGGTTTTTTGATGATCATCTTCTGGCATGAGTCTTCCAGAGAGTGCAGATGTTGGAAGTTCTTTTTCATATCGTATCTTAGTTCATTTTCGGGGTAGCCAAATTAGGCTTTGATCCTCTGTATAAACACAAACAGACCCTTTGCCTACACTTTTATTTGCCCTTTATATCATTGTGTAGAACTCATTGGAGGTCACCACACAGGAACTGCTTTTTTTTTTTTTTTATCATTAATCTACACTTACATGACGAATACTTTGTTTACTAGGCTCTCCCCTAGACCAGGTCCCCCCTATAAACCCCTTTACAGTCACTGTCCATCAGCGTAGCAAAATGTTGTAGAATCACTACTTGTCTTCTCTGTGTTGTACAGCCCTCCCTTTTCTCCTACCCCCCCTTGCATGCTAATCTTAATACCCCCTTTTTCTCCCCCCCCTTATCCCTCCCTACCCACCCATCCTCCCCAGTCCCTTTCCCTTTGGTACCTGTTAGTCCATTCTTGAGTTCTATGATTCTGCTGCTGTTTTGTTCCTTCAGTTTTTCCTTTGTTCTTATATTCCACAGATAAGTGAAATCATTTGGTATTTCTCTTTCTCCGCTTGGCTTGTTTCACTGAGCAGAATACCCTCCAGCTCCATCCATGTTGCTGCAAATGGTAGGATTTGCTTTCTTCTTATGGCTGAGTAGTATTCCATTGTGTATATGTACCACATCTTCTTTATCCGTTCATCTATCGATGGACATTTAGGTTGCTTCCAATTCTTGGCTATTGTAAATAGTGCTGCGATAAACATAGGGGTGCATTGGTCTTTCTCATACTTGATTGCTGCATTCTTAGGGTAAATTCCTAGGAGTGCAATTCCTGGGTCAAATGGTAAGTCTGTTTTGAGCATTTTGATGTACCTCCATACTGCTTTCCACAATGGTTGAACTAATTTACATTCCCACCAGCAGTGTAGGAGGGTTCCCCTTTCTTCACAGCCTCGCCAACATTTGTTGTTGTTTGTCTTTTGGATGGCAGCCATCCTTACTGGTGTGAGGTGATACCTCATTGTAGTTTTAATTTGCATTTCTCTGATAATTAGTGATGTGGAGCATCTTCTCATGTGTCTGTTGGCCATCTGTATTTCTTTTTTGGAAAACTGTCTGTTCAGTTCCTCTGCCCATTTTTTAATTGGGTTATTTGTTTTTTGATTGTTGAGACATGTGAACTCTTTATATATTCTGGACGTCAAGCCTTTATTGGATGTGTCATTTTCAAATATATTCTCCCATACTGTAGGGTTCCTTTTTGTTCTATTGATGGTTTCTTTTGCTGTACAGAAGCTTTTCAGCTTAATATAGTCCCACTTGTTCATTTTTGCTGTTGTTTTCCTTGCCCGGGGAGATATGTTCAAGAAGAGATCACTCATGTTTCTGTCTAAGAGGTTTTTGCCTATGTTTTCTTCCAAGAGTTTAATGGTTTCATGGCTTACATTCAGGTCTTTGATCCATTTTGAGTTTACTTTTGTATATGGGGTTAGACAATGGTCCAGTTTCATTCTCCTACATGTAGCTGTCCAGTTTTGCCAGCACCATCTATTGAAGAGACTGTCATTTCATCATTGTATGTCCATGGCTCCTTTATCAAATATTAATTGACCATATATGTCTGGGTTAATGTCTGGATTGTCTAGTCTGTTCCATTGGTCTGTGGCTCTGTTCTTGTGCCAGTACCAAATTGTCTTGATTACTATGGCTTTATAATAGAGCTTGAAGTTGGGGAGTGAGATCCCCCCTACTTTATTCTTCTTTCTCAGGATTGCTTTGGCTATTCGGGGTCTTTGGTGTTTCCATATGAATTTTCGAATTGTTTGTTCCAGTTCATTGAAGAATGTTGCTGGTAGTTTCATAGGGATTGCATCAAATCTGTATATTGCTTTGGGCAGGATGGCCATTTTGACGATATTAATTCTTCCTAGCCACGAGCATGGGATGAGTTTCCATCTGTTAGTGTCCCCTTTAATTTCTCTTAAGAGTGACTTGTAGTTTTCAGAGTATAAGTCTTTCACTTCTTTGGTTAGGTTTATTCCTAGGTATTTTATTTTTCTTGATGCAATTGTGAATGGAGTTGTTTTCCTGATTTCTCTTTCTGTTGGTTCATTGTTAGTATATAGGAGAGCCACAGATTTCTGTGTGTTGATTTTGTATCCTGCAACTTTGCTGTATTCCAATATCAGTTCTAGTAGTTTTGGGGTGGAGTCTTTAGGGTTTTTTATGTACAGTATCCCGATCTCAGAGGAAAAGCTTTCAGCTTCTCGCTGTTCAATATAATGTTGGCTGTGGGTTTTTCATAGATGGCCTTTATTATGTTGAGGTACTTGCCCTCTATTCCCATTTTGCTGAGAGTTTTTATCATGAATGGATGTTGAATTTTGTCAAATGCTTTTTCAGCATCTATGGAGATGATCATGTGGTTTTTGTCTTTCTTTTTGTTGATGTGGTGGATGATGTTGATGGACTTTCGAATGTTGTGCCATCCTTGCATCCCTGGGATGAATCCCACTTGGTCATGGTGTATGATCCTTTTGATGTATTTTTGAATTCGGTTTGCTAATATTTTGTTGAGTATTTTTGCATCTACATTCATCAGGGATATTGGTCTGTAGTTTTCTTTTTTGGTGGGGTCTTTGCCTGGTTTTGGTATTAGGGTGATGTTAGCTTCATAGAATGAGTTTGGGAGTATCCCCTCCTCCTCTATTTTTTGGAAAACTTTAAGGAGAATGGGTATTATGTATTCCCTGTATGTCTGATAAAATTCTGAGGTAAATCCATCTGGCCCAGGGGTTTTGTTCTTTGGTAGTTTTTTGATTACCGCTTCAATTTCATTGCTGGTAATTGGTCTGTTTAGATTTTCTGTTTCTTTCTGGGTCAGTCTTGGAAGGTTGTATTTTTCTAGGAAGTTGTCCATTTCTCCTAGGTTTCCCAGCTTGTTAGCATATAGGTTTTCATAGTATTCTCTAATAATTCTTTGTATTTCTGTGGGGTCCATCGTGATTTTTCCTTTCTCGTTTCTGATACTGCTGATTTGTGTTGACTCTCTTTTCCTCTTAATAAGTCTGGCTAGAGGCTTATCTATTTTGTTTATCTTCTCGAAGAACCAGCTCTTGGTTTCATTGATTTTTGCTGTTGTTTTATTCTTCTCAATTTTATTTATTTCTTCTCTGATCTTTATTATGTCCCTCCTTCTGCTGACCTTTGGTCTCATTTGTTCTTCATTTACCAATTTCGATAATTGTGACATTAGACCATTCATTTGGGATTGTTCTTCCTTTTTTAAATATGCTTGGATTGCTATATACTTTCCTCTTAAGACTGCTTTTGCTGTGTCCCACAGAAGTTGGGGCTTAGTGTTGTTGTTGTCATTTGTTTCCATATATTGCTGGATCTCCATTTTGATTTGGTCATTGATCCATTGATTATTTAGGAGCGTGTTGTTAAGCCTCCATGTGTTTGTGAGCCTTTTTGCTTTCTTTGTACACTTTATTTCTAGTTTTATGCCTTTGTGGTCTGAAAAGTTGGTTGGTAGGATTTCAATCTTTTTGAATTTACTGAGGCTCTTTTTGTGGCCTAGTATGTGGTCTATTCTGGAGAATGTTCCATGTGCACTTGAGAAGAATATGTATCCTGTTGCTTTTGGATGTAGAGTTCTGTAGTTGTCTATTAGGTCCATCTGTTCTAGTGTGTTGTTCAGTGCCTCTGTGTCCTTACTTATTTTCTGTCTGGTGGATCTGTCCTTTGGAGTGAGTGGTGTGTTGAAGTCTCCTAGAATGAATGCATTGCATTCTATTTCCTCCTTTAGTTCTGTTAATATTTGTTTCAGGTATGTTGGTGCTCCTGTATTGGGTGCATATATATTTATAATGGTTATATCCTCTTGTTGGACTGAGCCCTTTATCTTTATGTAATGTCCTTCTTTGTCTTTTGTTACTTTCTTTATTTTGAAGTCTGTTTTGTCTGATACCAGAATTGCAACACCTGCTTTCTTCTCTCTGTTGTTTGCATGAAATATCTTTTTCCATCCCTTGACTTTAAGTCTGTGCATGTCTTTGGGTTTGAGGTGAGTCTCTTGTAAGCAGCATATAGATGGGTCTTGCTTTTTTATCCATTCTGTTACTCTGTGTCTTTTGATTGGTGCATTCAGTCCATTTACATTTAGGGTGATTATTGAAAGGTATGAACTTATTGCCATTGCAGGCTTTAAGTTTGTGGTTACCAAAGGTTCAGGGTTAGCTTCTTTACTATCTTACTGTCTAGCTTAACTCGCTTGTTGAGCTATAATAAACGCGGTCTGATGATTCTTTATTTCTCTCCCTTCTTATTCCTCCTCCTCCCTTCTTCATATATTGGGTGTTTTGTTCTGTGCTCTTTTTAGGAGTGCTCCCATCTAGAGCAGTTCCTGTAGGATGCCCTGAAGAGGTGGTTTGTGGGAGTCAAATTCTCTCAACTTTTGCTTGTCTGGGAATTGTTTAATCCCTCCTTCATATTTAAATGATAATCGTGCTGGATACAGTAGTCTTGGTTCGAGGCCCTTCTGTTTCATTGCATTAAGTATATCATGCCATTTTCTTCTGGCCTGTAGGGTTTCTGTTGAGAAGTCTGATGATAGCCTGATGGGTTTTCCTTTGTAGGTAACCTTTTTTTTCTCTCTGGCTGCCTTTAATACTTTGTCCTTGTCTTTGATCTTTGCCATTTTAATTATTATGTGTCTTGGTGTTGCCCTCCTTGGATCCCTTGTCATGGGAGTTCTGTGTACCTCTGTGGTCTGAGAGGCCATTTCTTCCCCTAGTTTGGGGAAGTTTTTGGCAATTTTTTCTTCAGAGACACTTTCTATCCCTTTTTCTCTCTCTACTTCTTCTGGTATCCCTATAATGCATATATTGTTCCTTTTTGATTGGTCACTCAGCTCTCTTAAAATTCTTTCATTCCTGGAGATCCTTTTATCTCTCTCTGCATCAGCTTCTCTGCGTTCCTGTTCTCTGTTTTCTAGTCCATTAATGGTCTCTTGCATCTCGTCCATTCTGTTTTGAAGTCCTTCCAGAGCTTGTTTTATTTCTGAATTCTCCCTCCTTAGCTCTTGCATATTTCTCTGCAAGTCCATCAGCATGGTTATGACTTTTGTTTTGAATTCTTTTTCAGGAAGACTGGCTAAATCTATCTTCCCAGATTCTTTCTCAGGGGAAGATGTAGCAGATGCTGCAGCTGTCTGGGTTAGTCTTGTCTGGATCATATTTTTTTGCCTTTTCATGTTGACAGGTGCTATTGACTGTCAGCTGGGAGGGCCAAACTTTTCACTTGCTACTGGCCTTTCTTTACTGAGACAACTGCGACCCCTAGTGGCTTGTGTTGGGTAATTGCGTGTAGGCTGGGTCTTTGTGTCTTGCCCGGCCGAAGTGTAGGAATTCTCCTTTCTGTGGGTGTTTGCCTTAGGCTGTTTCTCTGCTTTCGCAGCGCCCGGAGTGGTAATGGATGGGAGGGGTGCTGTTTGGCTGTTACCTCCGTGAGGGGTCTCAGAGATGTTGCCCAGGGGGTTAGTGTACCCGGTTTTCCCTGTAATTTCCAGCCACTAGGCTGTGACCTGTGTTGTTTCCATCTAGCTGTTAAATCCCTGTCCCTTTAAGACTTTCAAAAAGCACTGGGTTTTCTTTGTCACAGGGGCATCAGCTTTGGCACCCGCTCAGAGGTCTTGCTGCCCTGTTTCCCTAGTTTCCAGCCCTCCACACATGCACTGTGCCTGTGCTCTGGTGCGGGTGGCTGGGGCTGGGTGTTTAGCAGTCCTGGGCTCCCTCTCCCTCCCGCCGGGAGCTGGGGGGAGGTGTGCTCGGGTCCTGCCGGGCCAGGGGTTGTATCTTACCCCTTTCTCCAGGCTCTGGGCTCTCGCACGTGTGGATGTAGTCAGGCTGTTGTCCTGTGTCTTCTGGTCTCTCTTTTAGGATTAGTTGTATTTGTTGTATTTTCAAAAATATATATGTTTTTGGGAGGAGATTCCCACTGTCCTACTCACGCCGCCATGTTGGCTCTGCCCCCTCTGCTTCATGGCATTAAATACATCATGCCACTCCCTCTGGCCTGTAAGGTTTCTGCTGAGAAGTCTGATGTTAGTCTGATAGGCTTTCCTTTGTATGTGATCTTATTTCTGCCTCTGGCTGCTTTTAACAGTCTGTCCTTATCCTTGATCTTTCCCATTTTAATTACTATGTGTCTTGGTGTTGTCTTCCTTGGGTCCCTTGTGTTGAGGGATCTGTGGATCTCCATGGCCTGACAGACTATGTCCTTCCCCAGATTGAGGAAGTTTTCAGCAACTACTTCCTCAAAGACACTTTCTATTCCTTTCTCTCTCTCTTCTTCTGGTATCCCTATAATGTGAATATTGTTCCGCTTGGATTGGTCATACAGTGCTCTCAATATTCTTTCATTTTTAGAGATCCTTTTTTCTCTATGTGCCTCAGCTTCTTTGTATTCCTCTCCTCTAGTTTCTATTTCATTTATTGTCTCCTCCACCGTATCCAACCTGCTTTTAATACCCTCCATCGTGTTCTTCAACGATTGGATCTCTGACCTGAATTCATTCCTGAGTTCTTGGATGTCATTCTGTACCTCCATTAGGATGTTGATTATTTTTATTTTGAACTCCCTTTCAGGAAGAGTCACGAGGTCCATGTCATGTAAATCTTTCTTGGGAGTTGTATTAACAATTTTACTCTGGACAAGGTCCCTTTGGCGTTTCATGTTTGTATATGGCGCCCTCTAGTGTCCAGAAGCTCTATTCTGGAGCTGCTCAGCCCCTGAAGCAATGTCAGGGGTCACAGGGGAGCAGTACTTGGGGTAGGAAAGAGCTGTTCCCTGCCTCCCGGCTGCTGTGCCCGAGCCAGTGGGCCGGGCACACAGGTATAAGGTTTTGTCCCAGAGCAGCCAGATATGGGTCCCTGCTTTCCACAAGCAGCCGGAATCCCAGTCTCCCCAGGAACTCCGCCTGTATTAACTTTCCAGCCCAGTAGTCATGCGAGTGTCATGAAAGCACCATGACATGTAGGTTTGTGCTCCCAGCGCAGATCTGTGGAGCGAGGTATTCAGCAGTCCCAGGCTTTCCACTCCCTCCCTGCTCCGTTTCTCTTCCTCCCGCTGTGAGCTGGGGTGGGGGTGGGGGCTCGGGTCCCGGGAGCCACAGCTCTGGTGCGTCACCCCGTTCACTGAGGTCTGCTCTTTTCTCCAGGTGTGTGCAGTCTGATGCGTCCTCTTTCCTGTGGCTGTCTCAGGATTAGTTGCGCCAATTGAATTTTCTAATTGTATCCAGTTTTAGGAGAAAGCCTCTGTCTCTCCTCTCATGCTGCCATCTTTAATCCAAAAATTGTAATTTGAGTTTATTAATCTCAGTGGGAAAGGCAGAAAATCTTATTGCTTTTACTTTAAGAATTTGTTCTATGAGATTTAAACATTCATCTGGTTTAATTTTAAAAAATCATTGAAAAAATATTTTTAAAAAATAATGATTGGCATGTGGCTTCCTGGAAGCACCAAAGCACCGCTGTTAGACATGTAGGTGCTGGAGTCAGACCCCTGGCATTGGTGGACATGCAATCTGGAGCAGGTTGATGGCCCTAGTTTACTATTTGTTAAGTAGAAATACCTATCCTACCTATTCTCAGAGTTGGTGTGACAATTAGTTGAGATAATGCACATTAAGCAGTTGGAACCAAGTGAGACCTCCATAAATTGCTACTATCATAGATCATGACACAGTCAAACAATGTGCTACTACATAGACAGTCAAAATGATGCTGTAGATAGATGTGTATTTGCCAAAAAAAATGGTATGGACAGTATGACCTCATTTTGGTGGAATATAAACATATAGATACATGGTTAGAAAAAAGTCTAGAAATACATTATACCAAAGAACTGATAGTGATTACCTCTGGATAATGGAATTTCAAGAGATTTTTTAAAATTATTTATTCTACCATGTGAGTAAACAGAAATATGTGGCCCAGAAGGAATGCCTCTCTGGCACCATGATCTCATGTGTCCAGCCTCCAGGACTGTGGGAAATAAATTTCTCTTGTTTATAAGCCACCTAGTGTGTGGCACTTGGTTATGACAGCCCAGATGGGCTAAGACAGAATGCCTTAAGAAAAGCCTGAATCTGAGGTAAGCCTTTGGTAGTACAATCTACACAGTAATGATGAGTAATCTTGACAACTGCCTCTTCTAACTCTTGACCCTATTTGCAGCAAAACTACTTAAAAGGGGGACGAGGACTCACGAGTGAAAAAAGTGGCAAAATTGAAATACAAAATGTTGACAACTGTCATACTAAACAATTCTTGTTTAATGGAAATCTACACACACAATCCAAAATTTGAAAAGTAATAAATGATCATCAATTCTAAGACATACCCCCCAGTTTTACAGAATGTAATTACTCCACTCCTGAATAGTTTCCTTGGCGGTATGACCGGCTGGCCCATCCACCTCTCCCTTTGTATGTGTTGTGGCCAAATACTGACAGTGGTCACAGCCAACACTGTGCCAAGCTCATCCATGACCCTGAGAGCCACTAAAGGCACACCTCACTTTACTGCACTTCCCGGAAAGTGCATTTTCTACAGATTGAAGGTTTGTGGCAACGCTGCATCAAGCAAGGCTATTGGTGCCATTTCTCCAACAGCATTTGTTCACCGCATGTCTCTGTGTCACATTTTGGTAAGTCTCACAAATATCAAACTTCTTCATTGTTACTATATGTGTTATGGTGGCTGTGATCAGTGAGCTTCGATGTTACTCTCGCAACTGTTTGGAGACCATGAACCCCCATATGAGACAGGGAACTTAATTGATAAAAGTTGTGTGTGTTCTGACTGCCCTCCCCCTCACCTCAGGCCTTCTTGTTGCCTGAGACACGACACTGAAACTAGGCCAATTAATACCCGACAGTGACCTCTGAATGTTCAAGTGAAAGGAAGCATCCATGTTTCTCACTTTAAGTCAAAAGCTAGACATGATCAAGCTTGGTGAGGAGGACAAGTCAAAAGCGCAGATACGCCAAAAGCCAGGCCTCTTGCACCGAGCCGGCCAGGTTGTGAACGCAAAGGAAAAGTTCTTGAAGGAAATGAAAGTGCTCCTCCGGAGGCCACACAAATGCCGAGGGAGCACAGCAGCCCTATTGCTGCTGTGGAGAACGTGGGAGTGGTCTGGGTAGAAGGTCAAGCCAGCCAAACAGCCCCTTAAGCCAAAGCCTCAGCCAGACCAAGGCCCTGGCTCTTCAGTTCTGTGAAAGCTGAGAGACGGGAGGAAGCTGCAGAGGAAAGTTGGAAGCCAAGGTGGCTCATGAGGCCTAAGGAAAGAATTCACCTCCATAACACGAAGGTGCAAAGTGAAGCAGCACGTGCTGATGCGGAAGCTGCAGCAAGTTACCCGGATCGGCTCAGGTCACTCGTGAAGGTGGCTACACTAAACAAGAGGCTCTCAGTGTAAACAGCCTGCCAGGAGAAGAGGGTGCATCTAGGACTTTCACCGCTGGAGAGAAGTCAGTGCCTGGCTTTAGGGCCTCAAAGCACAGGCTGACTGTCCTGTTAGGGGCTACCGCAGCTGGGGACTTTGGGGTGAAGCCCGGGCTCATTGACCGCTCCCCACGTTCTAGGGCCCTTCACAATCATGCTAAGTCTACTCTGCCTGTGCAAAGGAACAGCACAGCCTGGGTGGAACAGCACAGCCTCGATGACAGCACAGCTGTCCACAACACAGTTTACTGAGGGCTTCAAGCCCTCTGTGGAGAACTGCTGCTCCGAAAAGAAGCTTCCTTTCAAAATAGGAACTGCTCGTTGGCAACACACCTGGTCCGCCAAGAGCCCTGGGGGAGGTGTGCAATGAGGTGAATGTTGTCTTCACGCCGCTGACTCAGCGTCCATTCTGCAGCCGAGGGATCAAGGAGTCATTTCAGCTTCCAGAGTTTATTATGGAAGACATGCATCTCATAAGGCCGTAGCTACCACGGATAACTGATTCCTCTGACGGCTCTGGGCAAAGTCAAGCGAAAACCTTCTGGGGAGGATCCACCATTCCGGTTGCCACTAAGGACATTCGTGATCCACGGGAAGAGGTCAAAATAGCACCACTGACAGGAGTCTGGAAGAACTTGATTCCAACCCTCGTGCATGACCGAGGGGCTCAAGACCTCAGTGGAGGAAGTAACAGCAGGTGGGGTGCAAACAGCAGGAGAACGAGACCCAGAAGTGGAGCCTGAACTGACGAGAACTGACTGAATCCTGCCATCTCAGCATCAGCTTGAAGGGATGAGGAGCTGCTTCTTACGGATGAGCAAAGAAAGTGGTTTCTTGACATGGTTTCTTCTCCTGGTGAAGATGCTGTAAAGATTGTTCCCATGACAACAGAGGCTTTAGAATATGCTATGAACTCAGTCAACGAGGCAGCAACAGGGTTGACTCCAATTTGGAAAGAAGTTCTGTGGGCTAAATGCTATCAAATAGCATCACATGCTACAGAGAAACTGCTCATGAAGGGAAGAGTCCATCGTGTAGCAAACGTGATTGTTGTCCTACTTTAAGGAATGGGCACAGCCACGCCAACCTTCAGCAACCACCACCTTAACCAGTCGGCAACATCAACAAAAGACTACAACTGAAAGCTCAGGTGGTGGTTGGCATTTTTTAACCATAAAGTATTTCTTAATTAAGGTACATACTATTTTAGACATAAATGCTGTTTCACAGACTGCAGGATAGTATAAACATAACTTGTACATGCCCTCGGAAACCGAAAAGCCATTTGCCTTGGTCTGTGGAGAACTCACTTTGTTGCCTGCAATATCTCTGAGGTCTGCCTGCACTGGGAACGGGGTCAGTTGAATGGGTGGCTCCAGAGAAAAAACTGTAGGTTGGTGACCATAGTGGCAGGTTTTATTGAAAGGTGACACCACTAGAGGTCTCCCGGTGGCCCAGGCGGCCGGGCGGGAGCGTCTGCGATGCTGATCTCCGTACCGCCTCTGCTGAGGCCCCAGGAGCAGCAGCCACACAGTTCTTTCTACCGCTGCTCCCTCTGCTTTGTGTCCTGTGGCTCATGGTTGCTGTCTCCCTCTGAGTCTTCCAGCTCCCACCCTGCAACCACTGCCAACTTTACATGTCTTATGTTCAAACTCCCAGAGGACTGGACTGACTGGGTCAGTCACCATGCAGTGTAGCTCAGCCCTTTGAGCAGGCCACAGGTCAGCTCATAACTGACTACCCTCGGGTCAGAGCCCCATCCTGATGCAGCCAGCAGGGGGCACAAATTGCAGTCTCATCACACAGAACATGCCGACCTCTGCAAGCAGAAACCCCCAGAAGGGAGCTCTGGGCGTGAACAGCCTTCCAAGATCCCCAGAAAATAGCTGTAAGGTTAACCAGCAGGTACCCAGCCTGATGTGCTCAATACAGTTGGAAATACAAGTATCCATACAGATACAATGTCCTAACGCAATGGCCCTTATCTGATATTACCTGGCAATTACTACAAGCTTCTGCATCTCAGCAAATGCTGAGATAAAGCTATCCTCCAAGTCAGGATGTTTTATTTCAGTTCAGATTTTATATGTTGCTAAGCTAAATTCTACAGGAGAGAACATTGTTCAACCAGGACACAAAGCTTACTCCAAAAATTCTCCTGTTGGAATATTTTTACTGTTTAGTATATAGCATAATGAATGACAAATTTTCTTGAACTATGAACAGTTGGCTAATTTTACACTTGCACTAATCTTTAAAGCTGTAATCCTCATGGGAAGAAATTAACAGCCAAATTCTCTCCTACACAATAAATTCAAGCTGGCTTCTTTCTCAAAGTTTATCCGGGCACATCACCATTTTTTTCAACAGCCTACCCACTTGGTATATTTCCTGTTAGCTCCTGACCTTGGTCATCCATCTAACAAAGGAGGCCTAGGAACCAGGCCTGCCTCTGCCCAGCCCAGGGCAGGCCTCTGTGCTGCCCATGAGGCCAGATTGCTTCTTCCTCCCTGGCTCCTCCCCAGCTGGCTCTTCCTCTGTCTCCCCTTAACTGCTGTGGTTGGTCTGCTCTTCTTCCAGGCCCCCCCCTTCACCGCTGAGCGGGGGGAGCCCTCCAAGCCTTAGAGTTCTGGGAGGGGAACCTTCGTAGTGCAGGGAAGCATCTGACGCTCCTTCCATGTTTGGGCTGCGGTTGACTTGCTTTGATTTCAAAAGATTCATGTAGCTAATCTTCCCTCCATAAGAATCAAAGAAAAGCTGGCCTTTCCTTGGAAATGAAAACTTTAATGAAAGCCACATTACAGAACAAGTAACAAGAAATGAACTACTATTATGAAAGAAGTCAGGGAAAAATAAATATCATAAATTAATTTGAAAACAAGGTTACAAGGACACTTCATACTCAGTTGTTGTGTCATATACTGTCTGTCACCCTGAGGACAGAACTGAGCATTCAATCCAGCAGCAGAGGAGCAGAAGCAAGAAAAGGGGACAGGACGGGGGACAGGCGAAGCCTCCGTGTGCCCGCTCACCGGCCCCAGCAGCAGGCTTAGGAGGCACGGGGGTTGGGGGGCAGCTTATCAGGGGCTGTGAAGATTTGGAGGGATTCAAACTCAGCAATACTTATGTGAAACTGAATCCTTGCTTTGGTGATAGGCCAATTCTGGAATAAAACTGGCATCCGGACCAATATTTCTTTTTTTTATAATTATTTAACATCCAAATAACTCTTGTTAAAGTCTGAGAATCTGAACCAATGGGATCTTGTGCTCAAATAAACATGACACATAATGGTGAAATTTGGAATGTTTACCTCCTAAGATTCAGGACAAGGATTTCTGCTCTCACCATTTGGATTCAGCACCATAGTGCAATGAAGCAGGAAAATTATATAAAAAGCAGCATTATATAAAAAAGAAAAGTACCAAGTAAAAATGACATGATTATCTATGTAGAAAAGCCAGTGGACTACAAAAAATCTACTAAAACTAGTAAGTGAGTCCAACAAAGTTTTAGGATAAAAGATCAATAATAAAAAATCAGTTGTGTTTCTTTATATTAGGAACAAGCAATTGAATTTTGAAAATTGAAAAAAATTGAAAATGCCTTAGTCCCACTTATAATCGCATCAAGATATGAAATACTTAGAGTAAATCTGAAAATTGATATGCATAACCTGGACACTGAAAAGTACTAAATATTGCTGAGAAATTAGTAAAGACCTAAAAACGTGAAGGGATATACCTTGCTTATGCCTTAGATAAGTAATAGAAAATCTCAGATTTTCCTCCCTGATTAGGGAAAACCCTAGTACTTCTGTGTGTTTCTCTCCTGTGAGTCTCCTTCATTGTTCACACAAAACACTTCAATTCTGAACACTTCCCATCACCAAATGTGTGGAGGTATTTCTGCAAACCAACAGGCAAATCTTGGACACCAGCTGGGTATCCAAGAATTCAACTCAGTTCTGACATTATCTACCCAGAGACAGCA
Organism: Manis pentadactyla; assembly: GCF_030020395.1. Lineage (NCBI taxonomy): Eukaryota > Metazoa > Chordata > Mammalia > Pholidota > Manidae > Manis > Manis pentadactyla. The sequence goes on along the minus strand of NC_080025.1, from coordinate 144,205,481 downwards.
TCAGAGTCCATAGGTAAGGGGCTCAGTCCCCTAAGACTGTGCCCTCTCCACGTGAAATACCAGTTGCTAGACCAGGTCATCACCTGCGTGTCTGACCAACCAGCTAGAGACTGGAGGTTCTAATGACCCCTCCTTGGGTTCAATTAATTCGCTAGAGTGGCTCACAGAACTCAGGGAAACACTGACATTTACCAGTTTATTAAAGGATATGATAAAGAATACAGATGAACACCCAAATGGAAGACATACACAGGGCGAGGTGGGGGGCAGGGCGTGCAGCTTCCGTGTTATCTTTGGGCCTGCCGCTCTCCTGGAACGCCTGTGTCCACCAACCCGAAGCTCTCCAAACCCCATGCTACTGAGATTTTACGGAGGCTTCCTCACACTGGCCTGGCCAACCATTACCTCCATTTCCAACCCCTTTCCCCTCTCTGAAGAAGGGGGTGGGAGGGGACTGAAAATTCCAAGCTTCTAATCATGGCTGTGTCTTTCTGGGGACTAGCCTCCATCCTGGAGCCATGCAGGGGCCCACTCAGAATTGCCTCATTAGAACAAAATATGTTCCTATCACTTAGGACTGTACAAGGGTTTTAGGAGCCACGTTGTAGGTTCAACAACAATTATTAGAACAAGAAATGCTCCTAGTGTCCTCATTACTGAGGAAATTACAAAGATTTTAGGAGTTCTGTGCCGGGAACTGAGGGCAGAGACCAATATATATTTTTTCTGTTATCTCACACTTACTAATATGTTAGAAGATTCAGTATTGCTAAAATATAATTCCTCCCCAAACTGATTATAGATTCAAAACAATGCCAATCAAAATCCAAGCAGACTTTTTTGTAGAAAGTGACAAGTAGATTCTAAAATTCAGATGGAAATGCAAGGACTTAGATTAGCCACAACTTGAAAAAGAAGAACAGGTTGGAGGGATAAAACTACTTGATTTCAAGATTATAAAGCCACAGTATTAACACAATTTAGTGTTCATGTGAAGACACACAAATAAATCAGTGGAACAGAAGAATATCCAGAAATAGCCCCCAAAGTATGGGGCAACTGAATTTTGACAAAGATGCAAAGACAATTCAATGGAGAAAAGGGAGTCTTTTCAACAAATGGTGCTGGGACAATTGGAGATACCTTTTCCAAAAAGAAAAAAGAAAAACTTTGATCCATACCTTTTGCTATATTCAAATATTAACTCAAAACAAAACTCAATGGTTTTCAGAAGACACAGAATACAGAATTTTTGCAACATATCATCCATAATGTCCACTATTTAAAAAATTACTGGATGTGAAAACAACAAAAGAAATGACCTATAATCAAGAGAAAAGTCATTCAATAAAAGCAGACCTATGAGTGATCCAGATGTCATAATGAACAAAGATGTAAAAATAACTATTATAAGTATGTTTAAGAACCTACAGAAAACATGACTATGTGGGAAGAGCTGGAAGAATTTCAGGACAAAAAATGGAAACTATAGAAGAGAATCAAACAGAAGTCCTAGAACTGAAAAATATGTTATCAAAATTTTTTAGAAATCACTAAAATGGAAAGGAGAAAAATAGAGGCTCAGTGACTGGTAGAGAGCTATCAAGGGTCTAATATGTGTGAAATTGGAGTCTCAGAATGAGAGGAGAGTATAGGGCAGAAAATACTTGAAGAAACATTGGCTGGGAAGTTTTCCAAGCTGGATCAAAACAGTAACTCACAAATCTAATAAGTTCTGTAAACCTTGCACAGCATAAAAGCAAAGAAAATTATACCCAAACACATCATAGTCAAACTCTGAACACCAAAAATAAAGAGAAAATCTTAAAAGCAGACATACAGGGGAAAACATTACATAAAGGAAACAACAAGATGATAGCTGATTCCTCATCAGAAAAAAATGGAAGCCAAAAGAAAATGGAACCTCTGTAAAGTTATGAAACATCAAGCTGTACATTTTACATGTACCTCAATAAAAAATTAGACATTTCCAAATAACACACACACACACACACACACACACACCACTGTCTACCTAAAATTCTATACCCAGCAAAAATAAATCTTTCAAAAATGAAGAGGAAGAAAAGGATAGCATAAGGAAGAGCTTTATGGTGATGTGTATTTTGATTGTGGTTTTGGTTATAACAAGTGAAGAGCCCCCACCCATAAGATGACAAACTTCCTGCTTCTCTTCCGTGTCCTTGGTTCCTGCCAGCACCACCTGAAGCCCAATCACCCCTCGCCCCCCTAATCCCAGCACCTAGCCAATAGCCACCAGCCCCGTAGAAGTGACACCTCAATCACCCCATGCCCCTTCCTATATAACCCAGCACCTTTCCCCAATAAAGCGGAATTCTCCGGTGAATTGCTGCTGTGTGTCGCTCCCTTCCTTTCATTGGTGCCGAAACCCAGGAGACGGGACACCCCAACTGAGCCCCGTCTTCCCCCCGACACCAGCAGCAGCTTGCCCTCGTCCTCTTTTTCCGGCGCTGGCTCCTCACACTCACCACCCCTCTCTGCCCTTTGGGTAAGTTTTCCCCCGGAGTGGGCCGCTCTTCCCCGAGCTATCGCAGCGCCATTGACCGTGATCATCCGGCAAGGCCCTGATGCTCGGGGACGAGGGGGGAACTCTCCCCGCCTTAGGCCTTCACGGCTGCGGCGGACGCTCAGGCCCCCCTCCAACAGCCATAAACGAGGTGACTCCTTTGCGGATGAGAACGCTCCCTTCCCCCCCCTCCGTTTCTTCCGCTGAAAATTCCATTCCTTCCGCCGAAAATTCCTAGTACTAGGTTCCTCGGACTCCGGCACTCTGCCTTCCTAGAGAAGTCGGGGTGACGACCCACACTTCCTAAGAAACCAACTCGTATACGAGTTTCCGCAGACCACCCAGGATCATCAGGGACGACCTTTGTCTCCTTGCCGTCTGCTCCCAGTCCGAGGGTCTCCGTTCGTCTTCCCCTGTGTGTCTCCTTCTCTGTCCTTTAGCCATGGGAGCCTCCTCATCCCTCCCTGGAAGCTCACCTCTTGAATGCCTGCTCAAGCATCTAGCCACCCTCTCCCTGACGCCTGATATAAAACCAAAACTTCTCCGCAAATACTGCTCCCAAGATTGGCCGACATGCCCCCTAGACAATCACAACCAATGGCCGGCAGGGGGAGCTCTTGATCCTAATAAAGCGGAATTCTTTGATCCTAACATCAGTCGCGATCCTTTAACTACTGCCAGCGCCTGAAAAAATGGAAGGAGATTCCCTATACCGAGGCTTTCCGCCACCTCCCCCCGCCCCCCAAGTTCTCCCAGCCTGCAAGCCGTCTCCCCCGCAGAAGCCTCCCGTTCACTCCCCTCCCCCTCCTCTCCTACAACAGCCCCTCCCCCTTCCTCCACCACCATCTCCTCCCCCACCTCACCCCCCTGCACATCAAGCCTGAGCCTTTCAGCCCCCCTCTAACTAAGTCCCAGGAGCCTCCTCCGTCTTCGCCCCCATCACCTGTTTCTCCCCCACAGACTGAGCCAGAACCCTTCAGTCCCCCACTGCCGTGGGTCTCTGCTCTTGAGATATCTTTGCCTGCTGCTTAATAGCAGGTCTGAAAAAGGCAGCTCGTAAAGTAGTCAATTTTCAAAAGCTCCAAGACATAATTCAAAGGAGGGAGGAGACACCCTCCAAGTTCTTAGACAGACTCACTCAAGCCCTATTACAGTTACCAGCCTGGACCCAGAAACGCCTGATGGGAGGCATGTCCTTATGACATACTTCCTGGCTCAAAGCTACCCCGACATTAAAGCTAAACTCAAAAAGTTAGAACAGGGCCCCGCTACCCACAGACTGAGATCCTAACAGGCGCCTTTAAAGTCTTCCATAACCAGGAGGAGGAGAAAGAACGCCGTAAACAAAAGGCTGATCAGGCCAATTTCCAAATGTTGGCCCAGCTGATAAAACCACAACCTGGGCGTCCCTCTACAAACAAGCCCCCCCCAGGAGTTTGTTTCAAGTGCAGAAAAGAGGGACATTGGTCAAGGGCGTGCCCCTCCCCCAGATCTCCTACCACCCCATGCCCCAGATGCCACAAAAAGGGCCACTGGGGGTCTGATTGCCCAGCCACCCGAAGGGGAGGCTGGACGAACAACCCCCATCCTAGGCCCGCCGTAGTGGGGCTGGCAGAGGAAGATTGACGGGGCCCGGGGGCTTCTCGCCCGACCATTTCCATCACCAAACAGGAGCCCAGGGTTACTTTAATAGTAGACGGTCGCCCCATCTCCTTCCTCCTAGACACAGGAGCCACCTTCTCAGTCTTGCGGGAATACCGGGGCCCTACCACGCCTGCCATTACTCCTATAGTCGGGGTAGGAGGTAAACAGATTTTCCCATTAAACTCCCCCCCCTTTTATGCACAATCCAAGACAATCCCATACCTTTCTCCCACTCCTTCCTGGTTATGCCCCAGTGTCCCATCCCCTTACTAGGACGGGACAGCCTTTCTCTCCTCCATGTTTCCATAACTATATCCACTCCCACAGCCCCCAGTACCCCCTTCTGATGGCCCTCATAGCCGACGACCCCCCTCTACCCAATGAAAGCTCCAGTTCCGCCCTCATACACCCTGTAAATCCCAAAGTTTGGGACATTACAAGCCCCTCCGTGGCTTTATGTCCTCCTGCCTCTATCAAATTACGTAACCCCTCTCAGTATATCTGTCAGGCCCAATACCCCCTAACCACTTCAGCTCTCATAGGCCTCCAACCCATCATTCAAGATCTTTTAAACAAAAATTATCTCAGACCCACTCACTCCCCATCCTTTGCCCCAGTAGCTTATCTTTCCAAGCAATTAGACCCCACAGTTCGGGGATGGGCCCCCTGCCTACGGGCATTAGCCGCTGGACAGCTCTTGCAGAAGGAAGCTCATAAACTGACATTCGGGGTGCCCCTTACCATTCTGTCCCCACATCACCTAAAGGATCTCTTAACCTACAAAAGTTTACAGACTCTCCCTCCCTCCAGACTCCTGACCTTACTGTCCTCTTTCCTCCAAAATCCCGTTCGCCCCCTTTCCCATCCATACCCAAATCATGACTTTTTCCTCCTTTACTGCTCCCTCGCTCTCTCTCGCTTTTTTTCCTCATTCCTGTTGTCTTCCCTGCCACCCCAGCCTCCTTTGTATGGTGATTCAAAGTCAGACAGACTTACACACAGCATCAAACAAAGGTTACTGCCCTCATTGCCACATCAGACTGCCCTCTGCAAGGCTGCTCCGAGCCTTTATACCTCTACTTTCCTCCCTCCCCCGAAGGGTTCACTAGCAGCTGCCTTTATTCTCCCTCCCTCTGCTCCCTCTATGACCAAAAACAAGCCTGTTGCAGGCGATGGCCAGACACCTACGGGGATGTCCCTACTGGTCTTGCGCCATTCACTACATGGGTAACTCCCGGTACCCACAGTATTACTCCTCCAACCCATTCTCTTCAATACCAACAAACCCCTTCCTTACCTGGCTGTGGCCTATTGCAGGCCCTATAATAATCATTCTCCTCGCCTGTCTCTTCTTACCTTGTATAGTAAAGTTTATCAAATCCCAAGTCGGTAAAATCTCTAATCAAACTTTCAACCAGCTTTTACTCAGGAACTACCAGCTTTTAGCCACAGAAGATCCCTCACCCTCACGTGACCTCCTCACCACACGCTGAGATGGACCCCTCTCTCCGCTGGAAACTGTTCCTGGAAACAATGGCCGCAGACGCCTGGCTCCTGACACCCATATCCTCTTGGCACCATTAGAATCAACAAGTCCTCGACCTATGGTTACAGGGAACCTTCATTGATTTCCAACCTGAAGAAGTCCACATCTGCTCGTCCTTACTGTGGGGAGTCCTATCAACCCTTTCCTCCCAGTCCTCAAGCCCTCACTCCCTTCTCCGCCCCCGTTCAGCAGGAAGCAGTCAGAGAGAAAGCAACGTCCACAACCCCATAGAGGAGAAAGGGGGGAATGAAGGGCCCCCACCCATAAGATGGCGAACCTCCTGCTTCTCTTCCGAGTCCTCGGTTCCCGCCGGTGCCACCTGAAGCCCAATCACCCCTCGCACCCCTAATCCCAGCACCTAGCCAATAGCCACCAGCCCCGTAGAAGGGACACCACAATCACCCCATGCCCCTTCCTATATAACCCAGCACCTTTCCCTAATAAAGCGGAATTCTCCGGTGAATTGCTGCTGTGTGTCGCTCCCTTCCTTTCAGCAAGTGCACACATGTAATAAAGTTGAACCACATACATACACACGAATGAATGCATGTAAAGCTGGTGAAATCTGAATGAGTTCTGTGGATTGTACCAATTTCAATTTCTTGGTTTTGATATTGACTCTATTTATGTGTAAGATTAGTTACCATTGGGAGAATGGTGCACAGGACCCCTCTCTACTATTTTTGAAACTACCTGTTAATCTATATTTCAAAATAAGAAGTTAAAGAAATGAAATAAAGATAACTTTCAGATAAATAAATAAATGCTGAATTTTTTTTTGCCAGGAGAGTACAAGAAATGCTAAAGGAAATTCTTCGGACAAAGGAAAGTCAGGTAAAGCATGAAACCCCAGTCCATGAGGGCTGCACACAGTGATTTCCTCCCAAAGAGGACAGTAAAAAAGGGAGAGAAAAGAGTAACTTACAGGGCAAAATCCTGACAAACAGGACCTCAGCCAGGGGATCAAGGTCAGCATCAACAGTGGTAAGTCATATTGATGTGATGTGAAAAGATGGCACTTTACCTCTGCGGTCTTCCTCCCAACGCCCATCCAGTCTCATCACGAGACACACATCAGACAAATCCCAACTGAGGAACAATCTACACAACACCTGGCCGGCACTCCCCCAAAATGTCAAAAACAAAAAAAGTCTGAGAAACTGTCACATCCAGGAAGGGCCTAAAGAGGCACGAGGACTAACTGTCATGTGGTATCCTGCATGGGATCCTGGAAGAGAGAGGACGTTAGGGGAAAATGGAGGGAATCTGAATAATGTATGGACTCTATAATAACAATGCCTCAACATTAGTTAAGTCTAACACATGGACCACACTAATGCAAGATGCTGGTAATGGGGGAGATGGGTGCAGGGCAAATGGGAACTCCATGAACTATCCTCATAATTTTTCTGTACATCTCAAACAGTTACAAAAATTTAAGTTTACTTGAAATATTTATGAATGAGATGGTATGATGACTAGGATTTGCTTCAAAATAATCGATGGGTGGGGGGGAAATGGGTGACATGTGGATGACCTGGTAAATAGTGAAGCAGGTGACGTACCTGGGGCTCATTATACTAGTATCTCTACTTTCATATATGCTGGAAAAGTTTTGTAAAGTTTCAGAAAATTTTGTACAGTCTGCCATGTATAGTCACACGGCAGTGTTCTGGAGGCCTTTTTAAAGATGTTGCTATTTGTTAAGGGACATTTACTGTATCATTAGCTAATATCGAGGTGTAATTTCACTTTACCATCATTAATGAGCATGGATGTGACTCCGTATTTTCAATGCTCCTCTTGTCAATTTTTTGGCAATAATTTTTGGTCATTTTCTTGCAAGATACACAGTTATACTATCATGTGTACCTTTCATGTACCTAGCAAAGAACCATATAAGAAAGAGGTGGCAACTCTGCCATTTTTCTTTGTGTCTGTTTTACATTGCATTTTTATTCTCATTAATTCTTGGTTTCTTGAAGGAAATCTTTTCAGAACCATGACCATTCTGTGAGATTTAATTTAGTTCAGCAGAGTCTAGATAATATATCCTGTAACTCCTCAGAACCAGACATCTGGAAAGTAACACCCTATAATATTCTGAACACTGAACAGTGAGGGTGACAAGGCCAGCCCCTCCCTGTGTGGAAGTGCCACCAGACACTTCTTGTACCAGTCACAACATGCCACCATCTATCATGCAGGCCATGAAGGTGCCATGGTCATTCCAGAGAGTGCATATTAGCAAAGCTCAATTATTTTATTTGTAAAATAATATTGTTAAAAAACCAGAAGTTCTCTTTTTTTTCCTGCATGGAAGAACCTCCCAGGATCCCAACACACTGGATACAACCAAGCACTGAGAACTCTTCACACAGGAGGAGGAACCCATACTGACTACATTCCTCTGACGACAATTATAACTTCCGGGGGCTTGTGAACAGTGACTAAATCCCACATCTAAGGCAGATTTGAAGAGCGTATGTAATCCCAGCCTTACCGGCACAAGCCATCACCTGTTTTATTGCAGGGAAGTGGCCTCCCGGCTCTCCCAGAGCATCCCCTTGTCACGCAGGCTCTTAGGAAGAGGTGCTGTGCCCCAGCCATCCCGCCTGGTACGCAACTACCAGGACCCTCAGAGAGCCACCTGCTGGGCACAGCAGCCCTCTGCTGGGGAGAGCTCCTACTAGGCACACCCCAGCTTGCAAGGTTGGGGAGAAGGCCCATTTCACCCACAGTCCAGCAGAAACCAGATTCCAACTTTTCATGCAAGTTTATTGATGATCTGAGGGTAGCTGTTGGATTTGTTTTCTAGGGCTGCTGTAACAAAGTACCCCAAACTGGGTGCCTTCAAAACCATACACTTACTCTCTCCCATTTCTGGAGGCTGGAAGTCCAAACTTAGGGTGTGAGCAGGGCCCTGCTCCTCTGGGGTCTCCAGGGGAGGACCCCCCTTGCCCCTTCCAGCCTGTGGTGGCCCCGGGCCTTCCATGGCTTGTGGCAGCCTCGCTCTGGTCTTGGCCTCCGTCTTCACATGGCTGTCGTCTCTCTGTGTCTGGGTGGCTCTCTTCATGTCTAATGAGGACACTGGTCATACTGGATTAGGGCCCCCCAACTCCAGTGTGACCTCCTCTGAACTAAGTCCATCTGCAATAGTGCTATTTCCAAATAAGGCCACATTCTGAGAGAGTTTGGTCTTCAACATACCTTTTTTGAAGGGCACATTCCCCCAACAGTTAAGAGTGGTTTACAACTACTGCATAGGCCTAGACCTGTCCTCAGAGCTCCTTGCTGAAGCCATTTCCTCCCTCCCAAAGGCTAACTCCACGGACTTAGGGCTGACTTACTCCACCCGCTTTCACTTCTGGGAGCTGCCCGTGAAACTCCGTATCGCAGGGCGTGGGCCAGACTGATCCCTGGCTTCAGAGAAGAGGCCCCCCCTCTCATCCCAGACTTGCCTTCCCCAGGACGGCCCCCGACGGGATGCTGAGCACGGGTCTACCGAGGCCGATGGAGGAAACGGCTCTCCCACCCATAAGATCACACGATGACACGGCCTTGGCACGTGTCCCCAGCCCTGCGCTGTCTGATTTTGAATAACACTCAATGGGAGACCTGACAGATCCATCAGATTTGGCTTCTGTGATGATTAAAATGAGTTTAGTTCTTTGCTAGTCTTCCTTCATCAAGTATTTAAAAAGCAAAACTATGATACATTTTCATGTCCCCTTTCATTTAGGGTCACCCCGTCACACGTAAAAAGGCAAAATAATTTCACAAACGTCCTTTAATAAAAATAAGTATACTGTGGTTTTCACTCTTTTTTTTTTCTTAGACAAGCCCAATGGTAGAAAAAAAGTTTTGCCTGTTACCTCAGGGAATTAAAAAAATTCATTGAAACTGGAAATCAGATGTCATTGGACTTGGAAATGCTCACAGAAAGTTAATAATAATCCCACAATAACAGTTCAAGCTTAAATAACTGCCATTAACTGTCCTATGCAGCAACACCAAGGCTTAGCCCAGCAGAGGCTGACCTGGCCAATCTACACACAGGTTTAGCATGAGCTCCTCACTCAAGGGATGATGGTACTTTGCTGAGTCAGTAACATCCTTTCTCTGGAACCTAAAGAGAAGAGATGGAATTCTTAATTCCCAGGGAAACAGAACATAGTGGAAGGATGCAGAGAGAAGGCCGCACACAGACGCCCCAAGGCAGAGCGGCCCTGAGTAAGCAGAATGCACAGAAGAGAAATTGATTGGTGGCTGCAGCTCCAGTTGATTCAAAGGTTAACAAGGGATCTCAGTCAGTAGAACTACTTTGAATTCAGAAACAAGTCCGCTTCTCCCAACCATGTTGCTGTAAGGTATGGATGCCGTCAGTTATTTCTGTGTGAATTCATATTATGAATCCCAAGTATTTTAGGCAATCTGAGTCATTTCTTAAACCAAGCAAATTCTCCCCGTTCAGGAATAAAGGGATCTTCGAACTTCTGAATCTGACTTTAAAGGGAATTAAGACAAATGGAACATTTCTTGAATGAATTTGTGTTTTACAACTGCACTTCTCAGTTTGGACTTCTAATATTCCCAGGCTAGGGCAGTGCTTTCAAACTTCCTGAGGCAACCCATAGTAAGAAATACATTTTGCAATGGGACTCAGTGCACAATACATATATACCACATCTGTAAAATATATATACACACAAGAATGCCATGAAAATATACATACCCATACTATGAGTGACATACTATTTTCTGTCCTGTTCTTCTGTTACAACAAAACAAAACAAAAGGTAACACCCACTAAGTTGCTTTCACAATCCACCAGGGCCCCTAGTACTGTCAATTCAGAGTACTGTGGGAGGGGGCATCTGAACCCACAAGCTAAAAGTTATGTATTTTCCCAGAGAGTCCATTTGAAGACCTGAAGTTTTAAAGTATTTCAACTTATTACTCAGTAGAGTGCAAAAATCCATTAGGATAAAATACAGAGCTTCAAAGCTGTTTCTCATGCCCTGTTGGCCGTCTGGGCTTTCTATCTGTACACCCCTAGAATATGAATGTGCCTGAGTGATTTGAGCAGATGGTGGAAGGATTCTGCCTTAACACCAGTGTTTCACCTCAACATGTCATATTTATGGAAGTCACCCCTAAATCTTTATACCCAGAAATCCAGTGCTGTGGCTTCCTGGGGATTCCTTCCCTGTGGTCATTGGGAAAGGGCAAGGGCCATGACCAGCAAGTGGTTGTTCCACGCAACCACTCAGGTCAACAATTGTCAAACAGACCAAGGACAACAAAGGGGCATTCGTAGGAGCAGAGTGGTGTCCGCTTCTTTAGCGCTCACCAACGGCAAGAGTATCTTCCATGATGGAAGTCTCCCTGGCTGGAAATCTCCCAATTGCATTCTCATTTCTAAGGGTTGGCTTTCTCCTTCATTTTGCAGGGCTGAGGCCTCCTGGGATGCGTCCCTTCCTGTCCCCCAACATTAGTGCCACCCCAAGAAACCTTCATCAGCACCCCTGGAAAAAGGAGTTGTCAGCAAGCCTTTTGTGAGCAATGCAGCAGTGCCTCCTTCCCGGAGGGTGAGCCCGGCTTACTTGAATCCCCCTAAAGGACAAGGACGGTTCTGGAGCATTCTCAGCTAACAACGGCTGGAGTTTGGCTACTGAATGGGCCACTCAGGTGTTCACAGGTAAAGGTGAGTTGACCTGCGCTATTTATTCCTGAGGTGTGCTGGCTCCACCTGTCACAGAGTTGAGACCAGAACTGAAGAGACACTTTTTTAATGAAATGCGTAACATTCTGAATTAAGGCATATGCCATTCTTCCACGGTCCTTCACCAGTGGATAACACTTGATCACACCTACCTCCTCAAACTTAGACTTACCAAAGGGAATATATAAATATATAAATGGGTTTTGTAAAAACAATAAAAAATGAGAGAAGCAGCAGCCAATCCATGACCCAGCTGGTAAAGGCCACCCTCCTCTCGCCTTTTAAGGGCTCAGCAGGCCAGTGTCCGCCAATCGCTCAGCTTTCCGCCAATCACCGCGTCTTCCATAGTTTTCCACGCCCCTCACCATGCTCTAACCAATCACTGGTGCGCTAGCTTCCCTCGGCCCCCACCGTCGACCCCCATCCCCCGCGATGTTCAAAGCCTTCAAATCTCAATGGCGCCCAACCGAGGTGACTGCGGGGGTAGAAGGAAACCGCGCAGCCGGAATTTATATTTAGCGTCCTGGCGAGCAGCCCCGCCCCCTGCTCCGCCTCCTCACCGCCCCCAATGGGAGACGGAGTTTCCGTCGCATCATCGCGCGGGCTGTCGGGAGCTGTCCAATCAGCGCTCAGGGAGAACTGGCGCAATTAAAAAGCGGCGGAAGACGGTGGGAGGGTCGTGACGCAGCGAGTTTCAGTCGTGACTTTTCGGGGGTATCTCGGCGTCCTCTATTTTTTCCCCTTAAAGTAAAACGTCTCCCGACGCACGCCCACGCACTTCGGGGGCACGGGCGGCCGCCGCCCCGGGAAGGGTGGCGCTGACGCGAGCCGCGGCGAGGGCCGGCGGCGGCGGTCACGTGGGCGTGTTTGGGGGCGGGGCCGTAGGGCTGTTCCGGGCGGTTGGGCGCGCGAGCGAGAAGCCCAGGCAGCCGCGCCCGCCCAACCGCCCCGCCCCTGGATGCCGCTCTGCCCCGGCGCGGCCGCCGCCGATCGCTGCACAGGAGCCGCCGCCGCCGCGGTTGATGTGGTTGGCCCGGGGCTGAGGAGGCCGCCAAGATGCCGCAGTCCAAGTCCCGGAAGATCGCGATCCTGGGCTACCGGTCTGTGGGTGAGTGGCGGGAGCCGCGTGGCTTCCGCAACCGGCCCGGCCTCGCTGGGCGCCGGGACGCGACGGGCCCGGTCAAGTTTGGGGCCGGCGCGGCCATGTGGCGGCCGCGCGTTTCGTAACCAGCCGCCCGCCGCCGCCACCTCCATTTTGAGCGGAGCCGGCGGCGAGGCCAGGCCCCGCGGGGTGGCGCCGGCGGCCGGGGCGGCCCGGGCGCGGGGAGGCCGCGGGCGGCTGGGAAGCCCCAGGTGCGGCCGGGGCTCCCCAGGGGCGGCCGGGGCGGCGGGCTCTGCTGCCCTGCCCCGGCTTCCGCGAGGCGCCCCGCGGGGAGAGGTCTGCACCTGTCTCGCCACCTTCTCGCGGCTTGCTGTCGTGATCGTTGCCAGCAGCTTTTCCGCCCCAAATAAAGTCCGTGGGATTTTAACAAAGGAAACAGCCCCTTGGGTTTTTTCTGTCTGTGGTGAAGTTCAACATTTTAAAGAAAACCAGGGACCTAAAGGACGTTTGGCTGCTGAGGGTAAGTTTCTTACCAAAGAAACCCGAAAGAGCCCTCTTGAGAAGCTCCCTCGATGCTGCCGGGGACCGAAGTAGGAAGGTGGCGAAAAAGAAATTTCTGATTTCTGGGTGCCCTATTTTTCGTCGGTAGAAAATAGGGTCAGGTATTTGTAACCAGAATAAGTAATTAAAAAGTTGTCTCCTTTGCCCCCTCAAAAGGTTGACGTATATGTGAAACTGTTCCAGGCAGTCGCGTTTTTGCCGAAGTGAGGTGGTCTGTGGTGGGTGGGGTACGGACAGGGTGAGAAAACAGAACCGTTGAACTTAACCGGGCTTCAGGGTGAGGCTTTATTGTCTTTGACAACCGGAAATCTGAAGACGTTACGTTTATCTCTCTGTGAGGTCTTTAAGTGACTGAGAATGTGCACTTGGCAACAGTGGGGGGAAGGAGGTGAAAGCGAAGGTTTGGGATCCCTGGTGATTGCAGGAGGCGAGGCAACAATAACTGCCGTGGGAAAGCTTGTAACTGCCAGCTGCTCATTGGATGAACTCGACTCCGCTTTCTGTACTGCCTCCTGGCCCCCATTTTCCACCGCAGGTGCCAGGGTGTGTGCTCTTTGACCAAGATCAGCTACAGCATGCTTACTCATCCTTTTATCATCTCTCTCCGTCAAAGTGTTGGAGTGGGGAGAATCGTAAGAATGGGGGAAATCAAAGGCTTAGGCTTGTGTAGAGATAAGGGCTGTCAAGAGTCACAGGGATAGTAACTCCTGGATGGTGCAGTGCCAAATCATAGGTGTATGCTGGGGAAGAAAGGGTGATAGCCTTAACAGCTTCAGCCATTAAGTAACCGTACGTCAAATTGAGGCTTTAAAATCCCTTAACAGTCCACTCGCCAAATGCCCATATGGAACCCAGCATCATCCTTTATTGGCAGCCTGAATTACCGAGCCCTTGCTTCTCCAGTCTGTTTCCTCCTCTGCATTTGAAAAGTGAACTATGACATATCCTGGCTCTTGAGTAAGCTCTACATAATCAGATATGTAGTGTCCACTAGTTGAAGATAGCAGTCTGACAAATCAAGCTTCAGGTGACATTTACCTGAGCTACCTAATTTCTGCTCAAGAGAATGTCCCAAAGAACCTGACTTCTCTACCCTTTATATTCTTGAGGTGGTAGTTCTGGCCTGCAGTAATAAGCAAGTCTGGTGTTTATCACTTTTGCAGCAGAAGTTCCTTATGTCCAGTTGAGATCCATCATATCTTCCTTCTAATCATTCTCCTGAAGAATTGATGTGACAGGTCACGGACCCCTTAGCCTTCTCTTCGCAGACATTTATTTTAAACTTATGTTTGTTGAAATGAAATGCTGCACTAAAGTAGTCTCCAGGGGAATACAGAGTAAGTTCTAGTCCCTATTTCTGTGCCTTCAGTATGTTGTACTATTATATCTTACTCCATTTTCTCCATATTTATTTTCAAGTGTAATGATGATTAAACTGAAAGGTATTTTGGAGAGATTAGATTACTCCCAGTCTCTCATTTGACTTTAAAGTTGTTTACCTTTGTTAGGAACCAGGACACTTTTTGTGGTTTATGGGGTCTTCTGTTTGGCCAGCATCAAAAAAGGAAGTAGTTCCCTGATTCTATATACTCGTCACTCTTCAGAGAATTATTCAGTATTCAGATTTGTAGGAGTTTACTGACATGCTTGCTTGCAAATGGTGCCATACTAGAAAAATTTGAGTATATGTTTCTAGATGGTGTCATTTTGTGATACTAAGCTGTTGTGTGTCATATTGACTGAGGGGTAAGGAGTGGTAGGAAAAGGTTTAGCCCGAATCCACACCTTCCTTAGGATGTTCTTTTGATTAAATATCTTATGCCAGTTTGACTAGTAGAATACTTGTCATTGTGACTTTGTCTTGTCACAAACTTAATTTTAAAGTTTGCTTTCAGATAAAACTACTAAATGCTATGATTGTTTTACTACTTGGCTCTCAAATTTTGTATTTTTTTTTTAAAAACACTGATGAGACTACCAGTGAGGAAAATATAATTCTCAGACGATGTATACAACTTTTTTTTTCCTGAAGTACTTTTCCTGTTATTTACAATGTTAAGCTTTTAAGGACACGTCACCTGTAATGCAGGCTGGCTTTCTGGAAGTGCTTTGTATGAATTGTTTTAATGGCGGCCAAATCCACCAGTTAGCTTACATCCATTGTTTCTAATACAAACAAGTAGTCGGATGATAGAAGGTAACTAAACCTAATCAAGTTAACGATGTAGTGTCAGGTAGTATCCAAATAAAATCTGGTGCATCTTTCACTAGAATCTTCTACAGAGAGCTTTGATAATCTAGTTTACCATTAGACCGTAATCAAGAGGTGGTTAATCATGTATAAGCCTTTGAGGTTAACATTCGCAAAGGAATGTGAAAGATTGTAAGAGAAAATGAAACAACTCTGTGGTTTGGTAAAAGGCAGTTGAGCGAGAGTATCTCATATTACCACCTTGTCAAATGTCAATGCTTCAGGTAGTAAGGAAGATGCTTCCTTTCATTTGGATATTACTGAATAGAGAAAGATGTCATTAAATTTGTTCCAAAAAGAAAATAAACCAATTGTATTCTGATTTGCTGTCAATTTTTAAACCATCCTATCCTTTTCTGAGACATTTTGTTGAAAAATTTAAAGGTTAAAACATTGTTAGCCATGTATAAAATCTATTAGTATGTGAAATTGTATGTTCAGGTGCTTAATAACAGTTTGAGGTTGTGTACTTGTGGGTGAGGACAGTCCTGTAGTGTCCACCTTGTGTTGAATCTTGAAATTAACTTTTTTTCAGTGTCATTCGTTGTTCTGTACAAGACAATCAGAGCTATCAGACAGAGCTTGCTCTTGCGATTATGACTTTCCAGTGCCGAATGACTTGTCCAGTGCTCTTGATGTCCATGTGGGTTATGTCTATCCATACTTAACCTTCCTCATCCCCACAACAAACTCCGTACTCATGGGCACTCACTCTCCATCCTTCCCTCCCCTCAGTCCCTGGCTGGCATCCACTAATCTACTTTCTGTTTCTTTGAATTTACCTATCCCAGACATTTTGGATAAATGGAATCATACGTACATGGTTTTTGTGACTGACATCTTTGGTTTAACATGAATATTTTCAAGGTTCATCCATGCTGTAGAATATATCAGTAATAATGAATTTTGTTGCCAGGTACTATTCTATTTTTTTAATGTACCACATAATATTTTTGCATGAGTCAGTTGTTGGATGTGTGGGTTGTTTCCTACATTCTGGCTATTAGGAATAATGCTGTTATGAACATTCCTGTACAGATTTTTGTGTAGACATATGTTTCCACTTCTCTTGGATATATTCCTGGGAGTGGAATTGCTGGGTCATATGGTAACTTTATGTTTAACATTTTGAGGAACTGCCAAACTGTCTTCCAGAGCAGCTGCACCATTTTTACATTCCCACCAACAATTGAATTTGGTTTCAATTTTCCACATCCTCACCAACACGTGTTATCTGTCTTTTTCATTCTAGTCATCCTAGGGCCTGAGGTGCTGTCATACATGATTTGTGTATAATCTTTTCCATTCTTTGGGTTATCTTTTCACTTTCTTGATGGTGTCCTTTGAAGCAAAAAGTTAGATAGAAATTCTGGCAAAGCCCAATGTATTTATTTTAGTTATTGGTCACTTGTGCTTTTTGTGTCTCATATATAAGAATCATGGCCTAATCCAAGGCATGTAGATTTTCTTCCAAACGTCTTATACTTTTAGCTCTTATGCTGGGATCTCTGGTCTATTCAGGGTTAATTTTTGTAAATGGTAGGAGATAGGGGTACAGATTCATTCTTTTATGTGTGGGTATCAAGTTGTCCCAGTACCTTTTGTTAAAAGACTGTTCTTTCTTCATCGAGTTGTCTTGACATCTTTGTCAAAAATCAAGTGACTACAAATGTAGAAGTTTATTTCTAGACTATTCCTTTTACCTATATATACCCATTATTATGCCAGTATCATGCTACTATCTTGATTTCTGTGGTTTTATAGTAAGTTTTATAGGTAAGTGTGAGTCAACTTTATTCTTTTTCAAGATCATTTTGGCTGTTCTGAGTCCTTTGCCTTCTGTATGAATTTTAGGGCTAATTTACTAGTTTCTGCAAAAAAAAAAAACCATGGGATTTTGATAGGGTGTTTTACAGTTTTGTGAGTAACCTTAAATGTCTGTTTAAAAAAATAACTGAATTCTCATAATGGCTTCTGAATTTATTCCATTTCAGTATGTGATTTTAATGAAGTTTATGAAAGAAATCCAGCCTTGCACAGATAGGTAGTTAGGAGAGGTTAGAGTATTTTAATGCTTTTTCAGATAATTGTGGATATTCTTTGATAATCACCAAAACTCCATAGGTCGTAGTTTCTTAGAGGTTAGTTGTAGTACAGTCTGAAATCATATGGATGAATTTTTTCTACTCTGTTACATTGAACCCATTGGTTTGTTACGCATTTTGAATGGATCTTCTACCCGTGCCTGATTCTGTAACATCATACTGGTCATTTGGAAAATATTGGTTCACTGTTATGCAAATCCTTCCACAGACTTCAGTCTACATAGATATATATTGGCATCATTAATCTACAATTACATGAGGAACATTATATTTACTAGGCTCCCCCCATCACCAAGTCCCCCCCACATACCCCATTACAGTCACTGTCAATCAGCGTAGTAAGATGCTATTATATATATATTAAGTCACATTTTTAATGTTACCACCAATCTCTTCAGAAAAGTCTAAATATTGGGAACCTGTTCAGTTCACCATGAGTGATGCAAGTTTTCCAAAATTCTAACTTACCTCTTAAGAGTTTGAATTTGAGGCAGGGAAAAACTTCTCATGGTGGAGAACTGAAGGGGGCTGGAACACAATCAGGTGGGAGTGGGAAGTGAATGTGGACAGGTGGTTGGGCGCAGGATAGTGGAGGCTGTGCAGGACTTAGGGGCTCACTCCTGAGGAGTAAGCAGGGGAGAGTTAGGATATCTAAATGCCAGTTGACTTGGCCTCTTATGGTGGTGCACTTGGGGATGAGTGTTGTTTTTTGACCTGGTATTTGTGGGGCTCCCAAAGATTAATAAAAATTGCTGAGGATGGCAGCATTCCAGTACGCATATACTAACAACATTGTTTTCAAATACAGGTATCAGGATGGGGTGGGCTATGTAAGTTAAAACAGCAACTTTGCCACAAAATGAGAAACAGCTGTGTCTACATGTGATTATGAAGTCAGAAATGAACTCTTTCCTTAGTTCAGGATGTTAGAATAGGTTAATAATTTTACCATTGTCCATGAGTGGATTGTAGTTACTTATTTGAGTAAATCAGAACTGAACTTGGACATGATTGTGCAAGTTAAAGCAGAATGAAATCTTCTCTGGTGATCACATTTGAGAGAACCTTTATTCTTAGTTCTAGTTTGTTTGAAGCTCCAGATTAGGCCAGAACAGTTGACAGCGTACTCACATTCTATCTTAAAGTGATGATTATCAGTGCAAACTGCTGGGTGCCTTTAACATCAATTGCTTGGCTGATTTAGAAATATTTCAAAGGTTCTGGAATACTATTTTAGTATTTTAATATTCTTAAATGTATATTGGGCTTCTGAGAGCAAGAGTTCCGTGTAGGACACTGGAATTTGAAGTCTGAATTGGTCTTCATTTAGAGCAGAAGTGCTAGAAGTCTCGTGCTGAGCTCAGTGCCCCAGAGAAGAAAGTATGGCGAGTTAAGAATCCTGACAAAATTAACTCCTGCCTGTGTTTGCTTGGTTGGTGTGCTAATCATAGTATGGTGGGGTTCCCCTTACCTCTCTGCTCCTCCCCTGCTTTTCTTTGTTGTGCTTATTATGTGCAGAAAAACTCCTTAGGGAGTTTTGAAACAGAAATTGGTATTTTAAAAAGATGTTATCCTGCTTTTTGCAAGATTAAAAGTTAAATGTTCATGATAGCATGATAAAGAATTTGTGAACTTGGAGATGAAAATACTGGCCTTTATAGTTTATAATATTGTGAAATGAAAATGCTTTTTTTTTTTAAAGACTTCTGTGTCTTATATATGCAAATGGCTGATATTTTGCTGGTTTTCTAATCTAAAACATGTTTGGAATTTATTTTAAAGAGAATACTTTAGAATACAGGTTCTCTTTGTTCTTGTTCATGACTTGTATGAGTGGCTAAATAACATAAATGGCAAAATTCAACCATGGTGGGCCATTAAGATGGAGGAAGGTTCAATGACCTTGGCAAACTGGCACACCAGGGTAAACTGACAACTCCATGGCATGGGTAAAGTGCAGAAACGCTCTGGGATTGCCAGTTCATCTGCTGGCAGTAACTGGGTGTGGTGTGGGTTTCTGACCTGGCTGTGTGGCCGTAAGAACACCAGTGGACAGGAGTGCCCGACACTGAGATGTGGGAGCTCTGCAGAGCTGAGCCCAGGACATCGCTTAGGCTGCCCTGGAGGAGAGGAGGAGCCCAAAAGTGCAAGCCCCAAACATCAGGTCTTGTGTTTACATTCCAGGAAAAAGTCTTGTCCACATACAGGTTTAAGAGATCTGGATTTATATTCTGGGCACTTTTAGTTAGTTGACGGTGTTCTCAGTGAGAACCAGCTGGGCCGAACTCTGACGCACAGGCAGAGCATTCTCTTCAGTTCTGAGGGTCACATGTTGATGAGCATTGCCAACTTAAAGCCGTGGTTCTTCACTGGGAGTTCATGAGCTTCCCTGAGATCATGGGCATGTTTTCTGGGGAAAGGGTCTGGGGCTCTTATCAGTCTCCCAAAAGATTGAATTGCTTAAGTGACTGGCTGAAGATGACAGTATGGATTAAGTTTCACATGTTACTCAAATAAGTGTTCATTAAGTATTTGAATTAACTAAGTCCCTACTAGGAGCCAGGTGCTGTGTATTTAGTCAAAAAAGCTGGGCAATCCTGATTCCTGCCCTGGGGGAGCTTCAACCTTCTATAGAGGGAACCACAGGAAACTGTTACGACCACAGTCCAACTACAGATGACAGGTGGTGTTTCAAAGCATTTACTGGTGTGGGGGCACCCCTAAACTCTGAGGTAGGTACTTTTACTGTGCCCATTTTGCAGATTGGGAAACTGAGCTGCGAAGACATTAAATGATTTGCTCAAGGTCTGATAGTTAATAAGTGGCTGAGCTAGGGTTTCAGTTTAAGAAGTGGCTCCAGAGCCAGCACTCTTTAATCAGCCATTACACAAATTATTTAAATATAATTGGGATAAATGCTTTGAGAGCAATAATCCAAGGGAAAACTAATGTAACCATGGGCGGGTGGGGGGAGAGTTGGGAGAATTTAATATTTTAATACTAAAATGCTAAAGAACTGTCAGTAAAGCTGGAGTTGGCTCAGCAGTGGGTGGGGAAACTTGGGTGACTGGAAGAAGGGCAGAGAGCCTTCCCGTACAAGGAAACAGCACATGGAAATCTCCTAAGGGGTCAGAAGGAGCTTGCCAGGTGGAGGCAGAAAGAGAAGGCCTGAAGGAGGAGGAGAGTAAGCAGTGAGGGGCGACGCGGTCATGTGGGACTTCTCTGTGTGCTGTGTAGCAAGAAGAGCTTTATAAGCCCAGATGAAAGTTTTAGACTTTTCCCTAGAAACAGTAGAAAGTTACTGAAGGGTTTTAAACAACAGATAAGATGATCTTCTATACCAGGATTGGCAGTTTTTCTGTAAAAGGCCAGATAGTAAATATCTCAGGTGTGGCAGGCCACGTGGCCCTCTGTCGCAACTACTGACTTCTGCCTTTGTAGGACAGGGCAGCTATAGAAATACATAAATGAATGGATATGGCTGTGCCAGTAAAACTTTGTTCATGGACACATCTCTGTTTCATCTAATTTTCACATGGCATTAGATGTTGGCTTTTCTTCCAACCGTTTGAAGGTGTGAAAACCGTTCTTAGCTCATAAGCTGTATAAAAACAGACTGTTGGCCACCCTCGGCTCCTGGTCTGTAGTTTTCTGGTCCTGTTTTGTATCAGGAAGATGACTCCCACTGCTGTGTGAAGTAGATGGGGGTAGTCAGGAAATGGAATGGGAAGACCAGCCATGTATTTAAGTTCACTCACCACGGTGTCATGGTCTGGTGTGCAGGTGAGATGAAGACGAAACAGATTTGAGATGTAATACAGAAGATGGTGTGGGAGATGGTAAGGATAAGCTTCAGTTTGTTAGCTTTGAAAGCCGGAGTGAGTAATGGTGCCATTGGCTAAAATAAGAAATGGTGGGACAGGACTGGGGTTTGGAGTGGACCAAATTCGTTTACACACCTCTCAGATCTACACACTTGCTTGTTTGCCTTGATTTCTAGCGGCTCTAGCAGGGACTCACACCGTTCTCCTGGTCCCAGAGACAGGCACTGCCCTTGGGGTTCTGAAGGTGTGCCACTCCTGCGTCCTCCTGTCACCAGAGGGTGTGTGCCAGCATATGCTTATACTGCGAGGTTTCCCTGTTGCCTTGGAAACAAAGGAGGTTGCAAAACCCACTTGGCCCCACACACACGCTGCTCATTCCGCCAGGCAGGGTGCTGAGGATTGGTGTCCAACTAAGGGTGTTTTTGTCATTCCTGCTTTGGGATCCATTGCTAGACCTTTTCATTCTGCTCAACACTGCTACCAAAAACGTATGACTACGTTTTATGAAATAAATTGTTTTCTTTAGCTGATGTTTCTGGGTGAGCATTATCCCCCCAAAATTGGACTGTACACAATATGAAAATACCTTCCATTTCTTAGACCTGTATGGAAGTCCCTCTGGTAGGGCAGCTAACTTGTGTACAAGTAGGATGTTTCTATCCCTTAAACTGTGGTGTGGAGGAGCACTGCCCAAGAAATGTAGTTCAAGCCACATGCAGAATTTTACATTTTTCTGTAGCCACCTTAAACTGATTTAAAAGAAATAGATGAACTTAACTTATAATTTATTTTAAGCCCGTATGTCCAAAATATTATCATTGTGATAGGTAGTGGGCATTGTTGATATTTTTACATTTTTTTCATGTTAAGTCTTTGAAATCTTGTGTATGCTTAGTACTATGTATGACAGACGCATCTCAGGACTAACCACATTTCAAGCGCTGGCTGTCCACATAATGGCTACTGGTATCACTGTCGCACGGCAGTGTAGTGAAGAGGGAATTCGTTCTAGTAAGTTGGCGTCAGTGCAGGTTTTTAAAGGACTTCTGAAGAAGTAATTTTTGTAAATAGCCATCCATGCTGACCTGATTGAATGTGCTTTATGTCTCATTTCATTTTCCTAACCTTATGTTAAAACTTGAGAATTTTATAATATGAGAATTTTTCTCTTAACTTGTTTTTCCACCCTGACCCCCAGCCTTCTCCCCAGTTTTGGCCACAAATCTAGCAAAATTCATTCTTTGTTGTTGCCAAACATTTAATTTCCTGAATTTTATCAGATCAGTCCGTTTGCTTTCAACTTGGCTTTATCTCTAAATTATCCTGTAGAGATAAATATCCTATTTTAAAAATCTTTAGGGAAACAATTTCATGGCCTTTCTTGGCAGTAGTGTTTTTTCTTTTTAGTTTAATAACCCTGACAGCTAATATAGTTCTTTACTTATGTAACTCAAATCTTCATGTTGTAATATAAACTTATTTCTCATACTCTCCTCAGTGGAATATATCTGGCAGCATAGTGCTTGGCAATAGTAAGCACCAGGATGTACAGGAATGAGTAATTTATGAACCGTGTTACTTGTTATTCTCTGTCTTGTCCTGGTCATAATAATAATTGCACCTTAATTATTTTCTCTCCTAGTATCTATTTTTAAAAACTTGGGAAGGGTGTGAGAAAGAGTGGGATGACGTCAACCTGGCTTAATTCACAGGAACAAGTGAGCTAAACTTACATGAAAATGTTTTGTAAACTCTTAAAACAGCGTCTCGCCTGTAGGTTCTAGTGAACGATTAAAACTTGGATTAGCCACATGCCCCAGCTGACTGTGGATGGAGATAGGGATGGGGGTGCCTGTCCAGAACACACAGGAACCCTTCTAAGATCAGAGTGGTGAGGGAAGTATATTTTTTCGAAAGCTTCCTTGGTGACCCTGATATATACACATAGCACCTCACCCCCTCAAAAAACCAACAGCAGCCACCAGTGCTATAGTAGACAGGGCTACACCTTTTATACTAAAGTGGGTACAGTACTTTAGCGAGCTTTGTGTTTCATGTAAGGAACACGTTGTTCAACCTTCATACAGTCCACCTCATTCTAGCCCTGTTAACAGTGATGACATATTCAGCTTGTATCCATATGTAACCCCAGGGGATTCTGTAGTCTTTCTGCTGTATGCAAACCTGGTCGGGTTTTTTTTATGTCTCTTCCATTGATGGTTCCCAGTGAAGAACTTCCCTGCTATTCCTGCCCTGGCCCTGTGGCACTCTTGAAAGAGCACCATGCGGAAGAGGGGAGGGAGAAGGTCTAGCCATCCCAGCTGTCAAGGTTTATTGAGGTATAATTTACATACAATGTATTATCCATTTTAGGTGTAACTGTTCGATGAGTTTTGATAGATCTCATTCACCTGCATGACCATTACTCAGTCAAAGTACGAAACATTTCCATCATCCCAAAAAGTTTCCCCATATTTCAGCCCCACTCCCAGGGAAGCACTGATCTGCTTTCCATCACTGTGGGTTAGTTTTTCTGGTTCTAAAATTTCATAAAATAGAGTCATACAATAAACACTCTTTTTTGTCCAGCTTCAATAAGCATAATATTTTCATAATTATTTCAGGAGGAGGCAGCTTTAGAGGAGACCAGGGGGAAGTGGGATCCAGAGCACAAGAGGCTGGAATAGCTTGTGTGGGGAGAAGGGCCAGCAGACAGGACTGCGTCGCACAACCCAGGGACTCCATTCACAGTGTCTGATATGCACAGAGACAGGAGTGAGTGGAAGATAGGGGTGGTCACAGCAGGTGGCCTCTGAGGTCAGACGCCTCAAAAGTATGGCCATGTCCCCGTGCCTGACTCATAGTAGGTCTTCTTTAAATGCTTATGATCTGAGCTGCTGGAAGGAACTAGAGGCTTTGGGAGCACCCTGAAGGCTGGAGGAGGTAGGTGACTTAGGGTGATGAGTTCAATTTGAACTTGTTACCTGAGGGCAGTGGTTCTTAAACTTCAGTGCGTAGCAGAAGGCATTGCGGGCTTGTTAAAACTCCCATTGGGTAGGTTGGGACGTGGCTCAAGAATTACATTCGTGATAAGTTACCCTGCCGTGGTTTGGGGATCACACTTTGACGAGTGCTTAGGAGGAAAGAGTGCCACCCAGAGGATCCAGAAGGGACAGGACAGCGCAGGGAAAGCACGTCGCTTGAGAATGGTCGCCAGCCCATAGTGTTTCTGCAGCTGAGCTCAACAGGCTCACCAAAGGCACATGATTAGATCAAGATACTAGGATTTTTCCAGAGGGCCCAGTCAAGGGAAATTGAAGGGTTCTGACAAAAGAGTAGGGGACAGTGATTTATCGTGGGGCTTAAACTGATAGGGAAGGAAGTGAAGTGTGGTGGTGATCGAATCAGGATACCATCCTTTACAGTAGTATATTCCTAACCTTTTTTTGCAACTTGTAAAAAGAAGTACATTTTACATTGTGATTCAGTCATACATTTTGTATAACTGAAGCACAAGTTTTTTTTTTTTTATTATTTGCAATCCACTCTGATGTTCCTGTTTCTTAAAAAATGGTGCTAGTCGTACATAGCTCAGTTTTGATCTCACAACCTCGGTGGGTTGCAGTCCCTGGTTTGAAGTCATCGTTACTTTTCGAGATGGTCTGCCGAGGAGTTGGAAAGTGAGCGCTCCCGCGGGTAGATACCCCGTCCCTGGGAGGTGCAGGTGTTGGAGGTGGAGCCCTCCGGGAGGTACCCAGCCAGCATGACATGGAGCTAGTTATTGGTGGCAAGACCAGTGAGCTCTAAAGCCAAATTGTTAGACAGCTTGTGTACATGGCCATCATAGTCCCATAAGGCATTGATAAGAATTTGGGGGTGAAAATGAAGGCTCTCCTCAGGATGGGTCACATCCCAAATCCATTACATTGGTTCTAGTGGACCCTTGTGCTGAGGGACTGCATAGACCTGTTGACACAGTGCAGCCTACTGTTTGGAAGACAGGAAGGGTAATACACACATATTTTTTTTTAGGCACATAAGCATGAGAGCTAATTCAAAATTAATGTGAAAACTATTAAACTGTCTTGTGTGAACAGTGCCTATTTTGCAGTAATCACAATATGTGAGAGATTCGGTCAGCACCTTGAAAGTGTACCTTCCATAGTGGAAACTGAAAGAAGAGAGGAGAGGTAGATGAAATAAAAGATGGCATAGATGAAAGAAAAGAGGGGATGCGAGCTCAGCAGTCCAAGCAGGTTTATTGCTAACCTGAGAGGGTCCCCTCTGTCCTGGCCAGCAGAACAAAGGAAAGAGGGTCTCTAACAGGTCAAGAGGCTTTTTATGGTCAGGGTTTTTGGTGGGCTCTTTGAGGGGAGGGGTCTGGAAAGGTGGGCCTGTGGCTTGCCCACGTGTCCTCTGGAGAACACTTGTAGGCTAGGTAAGATGACACCTAGGTCTCTCTGTGATGGTGGGTGGGCTTATTCCAAAGGTGGTACTTAGGTCTGGATTCTATCAGAAACACTGGGTGAAAAAAACTTACTGTGCCATGTTACCATTGTCCAAAATATATGAATACTATTTTTACCTGGTAAAAGTTTAGAAGAAACTTTAAAAACAATTTATATGGTTTTTAAAGTTTACAGTCATTTTTAGTTTGGAAAAGATTGTTTGGAAGTTAATTGTGGAATATGGGGATATATTCCACATGGAGAGCATGATTATTTGCCTTTCAGAATCTGAATTTGATAAGGACAAAGGACAAAATAAATGTATGAGGTTATAATGAGGGAGAGAGTTAGCAAGTGAGCAGCTAAAGAACAGAATTTGCTGTGGGTCAACAATGCCTTTGTAGCCGCAGGCAAAGTGCATGAAAAACTTGACAGCTGAATCGCTGCTTTAAAGGATAAGGACGTCCCTCGAAGTTACCAGAAATTACTAGAACCAGAACTGAGAACACTTGGAGCAGTGGGATTTATTTGCTAAGATTAATTATCATTTAGTGCTGACTTGTGAATATTTCAACCCTAGTTGTTTAATAATTTTGCTTTTTAATGGAAATTGCATAAAACTACTGTGTCATAACAGCAACTATAGCCTTTCCGTCCTTTCTTAATTTAAATAATAATCTCCCTTAGGGGAGAGTCCAAGGGAGGAGAGACCCAAGGGAAACCCAGCCTTTCTTCAGTCCCACTTCTGCTAATGAACAATCCCTTTCTCCCAGGACCAGTCTGATTGAGAAATCCAGCTCCCTCCGGAAGGACTAGGGTTTTAAATTCTGGTGTCCCAGTTACTGGTAAAGGGGTAGTTTGCTGTCAACCTGCATTGGGATTTGGGTTGGGTTACATTGTCACTGCCAGAATGATTACTTGTGTTTTCAAGTTAAATCTTAATTTAGTCTGTCAAAAAGTTGATGTCCTTGATCATATGAACAAGAAACCCTTTGGATGTGTACTGGTAGTTGTATTTTTCAGCGTGGTCCCCTTGTTACAGCGGCACTTCTACACTTGAGAACTCACGCTGTCTTGTTTAATGTGTGTGACTCTCTTCAATTCGGTAGTGGCTTCCTAAATGTCCTGCAGTAACTCCTGAGACTCTTTCCCACTCCTTCCCCGAGGTGAGGCTGCTGAGCCTTAGGGGCCGGCACAGAGAACTGGCCAGTCTTCTGCTCCCTGCAGGCTGTCCCTCTCTTTGGGGGAGCTTGTCCTGTGTATCATACTTAAGCCCTTTCTTCCACTATTTTAATCTAATTCTACTTCAAGAAAGTTACAAGAATCCTTTCAACCCCTTTCTTTTTCCTTTGTAACTCTTGCCCATTTATCCTTTAGAAAAACGAGGTTCTGCTTCCTTCCTCCCCGTCGCTCCATCCACACGCCCTGCCCCCACCCCCATCCTGCCCAAGGCTCCCAGGGCCACCAGAGCGCCTAGACGCGCCTACTCTTCAGAAGCCCGAAGGTGGCTTTCTCCCGTCTTTCTTTCTAATTAAACCTCTTTTGTTTCAAGCAGGAGAATTCTCTTGGTCCTTTACATTTTTCAGTTGTGCTAACTTGTAAGAGAGGTTTTTTTCCCCTTGCTGTTTTTATTACATAAAATAGTTTTGTTACATTTTGAGCTAGACGCTCTTTATAAGCTAGCTTGTGTAACATGACTTTTGAAGACAATCCATTTGAAATGGATGAGATTCCTAGTGGGATCCCTCCACCACAGGCAGGCTTATGATTGGGCACCAGTAAATACTTAGTCATTGTTTCTTCTTTTGTATTTAACTGTGTTGCCCGATCACATATGTAAAATTGAGATCTTTTGTAGTGTCTGAATGTATGAGAGAGCCCTTTGGAGGCTGGACTGGAATTTCATTCATTCGTTCAGAAATCCAAGTGTCTGCAGTGTGACAGGCACTGTATGAGTCTCAGTAAACTAATTAATAAATGAAGATAATCTCTGTTAGGGAAGTGGGTGCCACCCTAGATGGGGTGATCTTAGCCAAGGCTTCTCTGAAGAAGGGACATCTGAGCTCAGACCAGAATAACGACACAGTGAGTCATACATTCAGACATCTGGGGGGATGGCTAGAACAAAGGCGCGAAGGCGGGCAGGAACTTGGCAGGGACCGAAGGATGTGACTGGAGCCTGGGGAGGGACAGGGAGGGGGAGTGGCAGCAGCGGAGGCTAGGGAGGTAGGCAGGGCAGGGCCAGGGGAGGGTTGGGCCAGAGCTGGGAGGGCCTGGTAATTGTGAGCCTTGATTAGGAGTTAAGAATTGATTCTGATTGCAATGAGGATTTTAAGCAGGGAAGTTAACACTGAATTCTCTAAAGCTCTTGTAGGTTGCTTTATAGAGAATGATTGCAGGTTTTAATGAATCTAGAGACACTTTGAGTTGTGTGTGTTCTGCTGCTCAAGAGGGGTCAAATAGGCCTGTCAACCTGGGGGTTTCTAGTTGTCTCCAAGCAGCTCCCACTTTAAAGTCAGCTGATAAAGTAATTAATTTGCAACTACACAGGGACTGATTTTGGTGTTTCACATCGTGCCACCCATGAACCTCTCCATGGTTTGGAAGATGGCAGGCACAACCTAAACCCCAAGAGTATAAGACTCACCAGACTCTCCTTGGCTCTCCCCACAGATCCTTTGAGATGGAAGTTCAGTGAGAAAAGCAAGCAGGAGCAAGTGTAGTGCCCTGAGGAAGCACAAGAGGAGGCCAGGCTTGTGGTGACATGGGGGAGGGACCATTTCCTGTTTCCGGGATGTGGTGTTGCCCTGTGTCATCTCAGGACTCCCTGTTCTAAAGGCTGCTGGTAGGAATTTTAGGTCACAACCGGAAGAGTGAGAATTTAGGCTTCTAGTTCTTGCTAATTGTTAACATTACATCCTCATTATTAGTGGTGATTTTGTAAAGTCCAGAACATTTCTTAATTATCCTATGTGCCGTGCCTTTCTAGGCCTTCCATAGATACTGAAAGTTTGATACAGGATTTCTTCTACCTTTCAGGAGTTTTGAAGATCTTTGTTACATAATTTCAAATCACCCTTTTAAAAAAGCTGGACCTGGTAACACTCCTAACAGTCATATATCAAAGAGCCCAAAGAAGTCAACGCCTTACTAATTTCTATATTAAAGTTAATACCCAGATTTCAAGGACACCAGAGGAAATTAGTTTAGCTGAGATGATATTTAAGAGTTTGTTACCTATAACAGATTATGTGAGTGGTTTGTTGGTCAGTGACATTTGTTAATGTCACAAAAACTTTTAATTTGTAATGGCTTAATGAAATTTATTTCCCTTTTTTAAATTGCCCACAAGCTAATTAAAGAAATGTTTTTCTGATCCCAATACCTTCAATTGCTTTAACAGTTAGTGTTTTTTTTGTAAAATAGTAGAATTAAAGTTCTTTACCTTAATGTGCTTATATATACTGAGCTGTTGCTCTTTTTTATAGGGAAATCCTCTTTGACGATTCAGTTTGTTGAAGGCCAATTTGTTGACTCCTACGATCCAACCATAGAAAACAGTGAGTATTGTTTTCAAGGTTTTATAAACTGAGAAGCCCACATTCTGCATATAGACAGCCACAATGCATTCCTGGGGTCTCATTGCAGGGTCAAGGGATAAACCTATAGATGTCCAAGTGGGGGCCAGTAAAGGCTTCCAAGCCCTTTACCCACTTTACATTGAATGCATTTGTATTCAGTGTCCAGGTCCTTCTAGAATTGTTTATTCAGTTCCATGGAGATCCAGTCCTACCCTGGAACCTTGTATTCCAGACTCTGCTTCAGGAAAACAGGCATAAAGCACACAGTGTTTTTTTTTCCCTTCTCAACAGTAGCCATTTTTAGAGATTCCAAGCTTGAAAAGAAAGGATGAAAACACTCCAGATCCTTTGTACCTTAGTCTTACAGAAGCAGTGGCCCCCCCTAGCCTCTTTGATTCCTGAAGACTTGAAAGAAGGCTGTGGAGAAAGGAGCTATTCTGGGATGGAGAGAGCAGTTGCAGCATTAAAACAGCTCCGTAGCCTGTGACATTTCAGGCCATGTGCACAAAAAAGGATCAGAGCCAGCTGCAACCTCCATCTTGTCCAATTTCAGTCCATGCTTTCAGAATCTTCCTGAAAGATTCTAGGACCATGAGACAGTTCTTGATTCTAGGGATCATTCCTCGTCAAGAGGAGAACCTGGAACACCTCCATCCAGGGAAGGTGGACTTGTTTCAGGCTAACTTAGAGACCCAGGTAGGCCCAGGGACAGTCCTCGCAGATTCTTGACACTTGGCTTACCTAGGCTTTGTCACCATCTGCATAAAGATTTAAACACAGGATTCATCATCACAGCCTGACTGGCACATTCGACCTGAAGCTGACTGTAACAGCCAGGTTCATAAGCTTTAACAGCTAGCTTCGTAGACTTGACCTGCTCAACACTTGCAGGAGAAAGACATGAACAGAGGCTTACAGTAGGGGGTTGATTGAAGTACTATGATTCTATGCCAGAGAGACCCACTGCCTTTTTGTACAGCCCATGAACAAAGGACGTTTTTTACATTTTTTGATACTTGAAAAAAGTTAAGAATAATTGTGATGTGAAATTACATGAAATTCAAATTTCAGCATCCATAAATAAAGGTTTATGGAAACACAGCTATGATTATTGACTTACAAACTGTTTATGGCTGCTTTTGCTCTACAGTAGCAGAGTTGTTGAGTAGTTGCAACAGAGACCATCTGGCCTAAAACATTTACTGTTGGCCCTTTACAGGAAGGGTTTGCTGACCTCCGACTTAAAATACTCGGCAGTCCTTTGGGTCCCAGTGTGCTGGTGGCAGGGAAGGACGCCCGGTATGCTAAATTTCAGGAAGACCTGTGTGTGAAAGCAACCTCTGCTGACACCTGGAAGGAGTCCAAACTACATCCATCTTGGGTTGATTTGTTTAGCATACAGAATAGTATGCAGGTGTCAGGAGGAGATAATTTTGAATGCTAGGTGAATAGGTTTGGCTGTCTCCATTGTAATAAGAATATAAGAAAATGATGATCTTGGCCTTAACATTTACTATATATAGCAGTTTAGAATTTTGTGTCCTTAAAGAGATGATAAGACTCATTTGGGAATTTTATTCCTAAAACAATAGAAGATGGTTTTGGTAGACTTTGCTCATAAAAGTGTTTTTAATAGTTTTGTGTCTTTGTGCCATTTAAAATAGAGGTGGAAGGAAAGACATGGTATTGTAAAGTCTTTAAGCAAGAACAAAAATGTGTATCAGAGTATATGAACCCCTTAGGAGTTCACAAGGCATATTCAGACATCAGTTTCTGTGTACCATGCTTCTAACAATCTTAACAGGGCAGAAACCATGCCTCCACCCTTCCCCTAATAGTTAGTAGTAAACATTGTTCAGTAATAGCAGGGAATTAGATGAACTTAAATGTCTTCAAACACAGGAAAACAAACTCTTTAACAGTAAGAAAAATACTAAACTTCACTGAGATACTATTTTTCACCTAGCAGATTGGCAAACATCAGAAGACCTGGTAACACACTGTGTTGGTGAGGGTGTAGTGAACAGGCACTCACTCACTGCTGGTGAGGGAATTAGATGGGACAGTTAACGGAAACTTGCTGCTAGTAACATAAATGGATGGTTTTATGATTTTAAAAAAATAGTACTCTATACATCTGGAAATAATCCAGTAATTATTTTACACTTTATAATATAGAACAGGTTATTCATAGCAAATACTCAGTGGTGACACATCTCTATGAAGTATCACAGCAAAAGCAAAAAATTCTGGGACTAAGTCATCTTTTAAAGTGGGATGTAGGAGCGAGTGTAAAATCAATAAAAACCACGTATTTTCTAGTTTGGTGAAATTTTTAGATAAAGAATATTGCCTGTACAGATTTGTGCTCTGTTATCCACTGTAGTGTTAATCTAACAGCTCAGTACAAACCAAGTTGATATGATGAAATTGACTGGGAGTTTATAATTTAGAGGAAGAATAGCAGCAATTTACAGATTGTGCCATCTCAAGGTAGTGCTGTTGATGAATTAATAAAGCTCCTCTCAGAAAATTGGGAGATTCTAATTGGGAGTGCCATTATTGGCGTCACATGGTGGGTGGCTTTCTCCATGGGCTATGAACTAGGAGTTCTCAGTACACTTGAGTTACACAAATCTTAACTTTGAGATAATAAATTTTAGAGATCGCTATTATCTTTCTTATTAGTAGGTTTTACTAGTAAGTAGCTGTTCGTCTGCCTAGGGCCATTTCAGGATTTGACATTGGGAATTGGATTAATTTCTCCAGTGATTGAAAAAGGGAAGGGGAGGGGGTTTAAGGAAAGAGCTCAGGAGAAAGTCAGTGTTCCTTTCCTACACGAGGTTGGAAGGGGAGGGTGTAGAATGGGTTCCTAGCCTATGGAACTGACAGATATCTTTTATTCCACCTCCTTGTTTTCTATAGTAACAAGAAGAGGCAGTTTTCCCATAGCAGATGGAAAGTCCTCAGTTTCATTTTACTGCTGTGTGTAGGAGGACTTACATCCTTTTTATGTTCAAGGATATACTAAAATGTTTATTAAATATTTTATTTCTTTTGTATCTTACGTACAATTGCATCTTTTCCCTGTTCGGTTACCTCATGGCCAGGACTTCCCTGGTCTCCATGGCTGGCCTTCCTTTCCCTGACCTGACAGTATAGAGTGCCCTAGGCTTCCGTATCAGGCTTAGGCTGTCTGGGCCCTTGGCCTCTAGTGATCTTCCCCTCTCCTCAACAATGTACTTCTCCGGCCCCCACCTCTCCGCTGAACCTTGGACTTTTTTATTTAGCTGCACTCATTTCCCCTTAGGATTGAACGTACCTAAAACCCAGCTCTCAGTTCCCTGCCTTTCCCTTCCACGGTGCTCCTCCCACAGGCTCCTCCAGATTGAGAAATAGCAACACAGGCATCTGTCTGCTGGGGCCAAAAACCTTCAGCGTCATTCTGCCTCTCCATTCTCCCACATCCTGCCCCCAGTCAGTCAGAAGTCCTTTCAGTTCTGCCTTTGAACTGCATCCAGAATTCCACCACGTATCACCCTCCATTTCTACCCCTCTGGTCTGAACCACCATCATCTTTAGATGATGTTGGCCTATAAACCACTATATTGTGGGTCCCCACCAGTGTCCCTAGTCCCTTTCTGTTAATAGCATATCCACAGAGTGGTCTTTTTAAAATAACAGATCAGATTAGGTACTTCCCTGCCTCAGAACCCTAGCTTTCCCATCACATACAGAGTAAAACCCTCAAATCCTTACTGTGACCTGGAAGGCTGGCCTCCTCCCCAACCTCATTACCTCCCTGCCATCCTCCCTCAGCCTCAGCTGCTCTGACCCTGCTTTTCCTCAGTGAGCCTGTTCACTTGCTGCGTAACCTCTGCCTGGGTGCTCTTGTCCCAGAGGACCTCATGGTGTATTGCCCGCCTGCCTTCACCAGGAGGCAGGCTCCGAGGGATCTGGGAGTACAGTTCCTGAGCACCTGCAACGGGCGCTGGTGGTGACGGCCGGCGCTTAAGCAGTAGTTCCTGAGTAGGGGGGGTGAGGCTCTGTTGGAATGCTCTCTTCCTAATAATCACCTTATAGTTCATAACCACAGTTACCTAGTCTAATGGAAGGTACGTGTTTTATTGCTCACCAGTGTTTCTTAAATAATTTCACCCAGTTTAAAATGTGCTTCTTGATCTCACCTGACTGAGGTGTCCCTGGCAGGTTTTCTCACAGGAATGTCACGCCTGCCCCCTGGCTGACAATGATGGAAAGCACAGTTGATGCAAGGTGCATCCCAAGTCCAGAGTGGTTACAATGCAAAGAAAAAATACAATAGTATTTTTTCTTAGAAGTCATAAAACAGGCTCTATCTTGAAATATTCTGATTCAGTTTTCATCTGGTGTAACTGTTCCTTAAAGTGATCTCCAAAATTTCTAGAAAGGGCACAAGAATGATAACAGTATGGCATTTGGCTTCAGTAGCCTGGGTTCTGATTTTTACTCACCTGCTCCTAGCGTCCCTGCTTGCATTAGAAAGGCAGGACGCTCCTCAAGCTGCTCCTCGGCCTTTCTCTCCCTGCAGAGCTCGCACGTGAGATGAGGTCTCTCTCTTCTCCTCGTCACTTTAGATTCTCTCCCATCGTTTTCATCTGGTTTTGCTTTCCATTTTGGCTGAGGGTCAAAGTGGGCAAAAGTGGGTCCCCTCAACTGCCAGGGGTAGATTGTGCAGCTACACCGCCTCCAGTCAAGTCAGTGGCAGGCCAGGAGATGCAAGGAAGGACACGTTGCGAATCAGACAGCTGGGACCCAGCATGCAAGAGAAATCTGGTCCGTCTAGTTGTCAGGGTTCCAGATGGTTACTTTTTAATATTCTGTTGCTATTAATAGTTCTTTCCTCTTTTGTCTATATTTGTTTGAAGTCTGTCTCCTTAGAATTCTGAATTGACTTTTCCGGAAGTTATTTGAGTCTGATCCTTTTTTCCCTTGGTAGGGAAAAGAAGTTATGACATACTGCTTGGATCCTGAAGCTAAGTGGGAATGACGGCTTCACACAGAACATCTGTTCCCATTGCCATTTTATCTGTTAATAAAATTATTAGTTGTTTTTATGTACTGAAAGTTCTAAGCACTTCAATTAACATTATTAGCTCTTTGTGCTCTGACACTAGACTTGTATAAATTAATAAAAAGTTTTGTGCTTTTGGTTCATTCTAGGCCTCAGACTTCATGTAATATGTTCCATGTTTTCACAGAGGAAGGAGCAGCCACAGAGCATTCAGATTACTTTTACAAGATGTGATTGTTGCTTCATTTCAGTTTCTTGGGGAAAGGTTCAAGGTTTACTCAACCATGATTTTAGTCAGTTAGACAGTGATTCTTAATAGAAGTAGGAAAGTATTTGTGAACTCAAAGATTTGTTCCTTTTTGTTTTGTGGGACATATTTAGGACTGCCTGTTGGTTGTCATTGTTCAAGCTTTAAGTGGCCCAAAGTCAATTTTTCTAATACTTAATTTCCTTTTTCCCTGTAGCTTTCACAAAATTGATCACAGTAAATGGACAAGAATATCATCTTCAACTTGTAGACACAGCTGGGCAAGTAAGTATCTCTAATATCTGAGAGTCTCAGATAGCATATGAGGTAGTCCAGGCCCTTCCACTGATACTTAAACATAACAGCAGTGCCAGGAAAACCCAGGTAATTGATGGGTAATTGGCTATTAATAGGCTACCTACTTTGTCTTTTCTAAAACATTTATGGCAGTTTTTAAAAATAATTGTTTGTCTACTTGAGAATTGTTTTCAAATATATTCATAACATTGGGAAGGTTTATATTCTGGGATAGTGGTTTTCTATTTTCTAAATTTTAATTCTCTATTTGAGAATCATTAGTGCTTTTCCTCCCTTTGTAACACCTATTCTACATGAACAACAAAAATAAACCTTTTCTACGAGAAAGGTATGGGGCAGAAATTAGCTGGTTTACATATGGATTATAGGATTACTAGGTTAAGGAGAATCAGTTTGATATGCTAGACAGTAGGTAATAGCCAAAGGTTGAGTAACCCCCCACACCCCGAAGAAAGATATTCATAGGTTACTCTAGCAGTGGTGCAAGGGATGGATGGCCAGAGGGATTGCCTGGAAGCAGTCAGGGAGAAGAATTGAGAAAACTTAATGGGAACAAAGAAACCCTTTAGACAGCCTAACTTCCCCATAACCTGGCACCCAGTCCAGTGTTTACTAGAAAAATCACTGTTAGGCTGAATTTACAGCGGTTCTCTGGAGAGTGGAGCTGGGATGTCAGTGTCTTGTAATCGACAAAAGATCAAAGCAAAAGGAGGGTGAGTGCGGTAGAATCTGATACTGTGTTAAGGGGAGGCTCTTTTCTGGAACCTGGGGAGATTGGGATAGACCTAGAATGATGTGGCCTATTCTGTGGGTTTGGAATGAATTCCCTCTGCTTTATGTTTTAAAGTGAACATAGAATGAAAGTGTAACCCCTAGTGAAGCAAGAAAATAGCTGTATTGAGTGGTTTTTAGCACTAAAGAAACCCTGGAGTTTCAATCCTGTGCAGCTTCAAAGAAAACCAAGCAAGTGAGTATCTCATAGAGATAAACATGTAACTCTCCCATCCGCCCTGCACAGTCCCCCAGTGGCGGGGGTGGTCGGCTTTCGTCGTCAGACCTCATGGTGGCTTCCTTTGAGCAGAGCCCTCCCAGGCTTTCCCTCTTCAGGGACCTGTCCAACAGCAGAAGGGCAGTTTGGAGCTTGCTGAGCCCTGGAAGTCTCCCTGGGGGAATGGTGACAGCTTTTATCTTAGGAGTAGTGTGGAAGAGCCTCTGGGTGGGGCATTGTGTTGGATTCCTAGGGCTTGTATCTTTCATAGTTAAGGTGACTGTAATTTATTGCCTTAAATAAGACACTTTTAAGAGTTATGGGGGCACTGGTTATAGTTTCACTGGACAATAGGTATAAGTTCAAAGAACCCTGGGCAAAGAAATATGGCCCCATTGTTCATAGTGGGACTCCGACAACATGGAGGGTTTGGTTTGCTTTTATGTCTTTGTTTTGAATTTTTATTAAGTTCCTGGAAAGTGGGGATGAGGATGTGAACTGGTAAATCACTTCCGTGTAATGTTACTGTAGAAATACACTGTATAGTTGGCCAGAGGAGAACCGCTATTTCAGAGTTGTTTGGGGGCTCTCTAGTCTTGTTGCCTGGGTGTGAACCCTGACTTTTCTGACTAATCCAGTGACCTTGAGAAAGTTAATAAGCTTTCCTGTGCCTCGGATCCCTCACCTAGAAGCTGGTGATAATTGTGGTGCCCGCCTCACAGGCTTGTTCTGTGGTTAATGAACTTAACAGAGGATTTGATTCTTATTTGTAGCATCTTTGATGCTCCTGAGGCTAGAGCAGTGCCAGCACACAGCTCAGCTGATGTTAACACTGAGGGGGATCTGTGAGTAGAGCTGGCCTGGAAAACATGGCTCTGGAGAGAAAACTGTCCTTATCAAAATAGAAGATGTGAAAAAAAAAATAGAAGATGTGTTCCTCTGAGGTTCTGTTTGGCTCTAAAGCATAAACGTACACTTGGCATCACACCTTTACCTTTTAATGATAGAATAATATGAAGAATGACCCCAAGGATCAGAGATCTCAGGGAGTGACTGTACGGGTGAGGGGCGGCAGGATCAAGGTTGCTCCTTTGGGTTCTGTTACCACCATATATGAATATTTAGAGAATTTTTGCACTAAATGTGTCCATATTAAGCTACCTTGAATAATTTGTTCTCATTGCAACTAAGTAAAGGCTGTATTCACAGTTGGGAGGCTATTAAATGAAAGGTTATCCTAGTATTTCCGATTCATGGCGGCACAACGAAGGCATTCGAGCTGCCGTGGGCCCACCCTCGCTCTGTAGAAGCTGGATGAGGAGATGTGTTGCTGCACCCAGAGCAGTCTTTGCATGTGATTCCTATGGGCTGGGACTGGGTGAAGACTGCTAGCCATGGAAGAAGGTGTTAAGGGCAGATTCTTCAAAAGTAGTTGATGGTTGTTCACTAGTTGACACCTTTAGGGGTAAAACTGCACATAGTAAGTCACTGTATAGCAATATATGGTAGCCAGTTCTGTTTACATAGGAGTTTAGATTATGGCTGGTTTAAGTGCCCAGCTAGGAATGATGATGACCGTAAATACTAGTTGAGTATTTCTAGTCTGCATGAAGTATTTTGTTTGGGTCTAATTACTTGGCAAGCGAGTCAGTGACAGTCATTTTTATGTCAATTTCCTGTTAAGAAAAAAGAAGTACTACTTAAGTTCGTTTTTTAAAAAAGTAATAAGTGCGCCTTACAGAAGTAAAGTGGCACAAAAAGGTAAACAGTAAAAAATCTTTCCCTGCCAGCCACCTTAGCTCCACGCCCTCTGCAGCAAGCTGCTTCCAGTTACTAGTATATGCTCCCAAGAGGCTTTGTACAGGGACATGCAAGTATAGTTTTAAGGTATTTTTTTCTCTTTACATGAAAAGTAACCTATCTCTGTATGTCCATTTTGGAGATTATTCCATATCAGTACATACAGCCTGTTTTCTCCCCATGGCTGCATAATGAATGCCCTGTTGTTCGGATGTATCCTAATGTAACTATTGATCAGCAGTTAGGCTCTTCCCAGCCTTGCTGCCACTGACAGTGCTGCCCTCAGTGTTTTGTGTCATTGTAGGCAGGGAGTGGTGTATGTTAGCCATCTGCCTGGATGTGGGGCTGCTGGCTTGGAGGGTCCCAGTTTCCATTCTCACCAGCAGTGAGTGAGTGCCTGCTCACTACACCCTCACCAACACAGTGTGTTACCAGCTCTTCTGATGTGTGCCAGTCTGCTAGGTGAAAAATAGTATCTCAGTGAAGTTTAGTATTTTTCTTACTGTTAAGGAGTTTGTTTTCCTGTGTTTGAAGACATTTAAATTTCCTTTCTGAATTATCCTGTCTGTGTACTTTGCCCTGTTTCTCTGGGGTTGGTCTTTGCTTATTGATTTGAGGGGCCCTTTCATATGTGGAGACAGTTGTATTTTGTGTATGACCTGAACTTGCAGGGTTTAGTTTTGTTTTCAGTTTATTTTGTTGGTGGTTTTTATTTGTACAGTTTTTAACCGTGAAGAACTTCTTCAGTTTCACAACATTGAATTTATTAATCTTTTTTTTAACTTAGTGTAATTTTTAAAAAATTCTCCCATCTACTATACACATACATTCAATTCTCATCATTAAATGTTTGACTCTTCTAGAATACATTTTTGTTAAGGTGTGACTTGGAGATCCAGCCTAACTGTTCACCCCCAAATGGCTCAGCATTTGTTCCCTATACATTTTGTTGAGAGTTCTTTTTTACCCTTACCGAGTTGAAATGACAGTGTTATACCAATATACCTAATCTATTTGGGTCTTTGTAACCTACCCAGGAGGAGCTAATCATGAGCCAGTATTATAATATTTTAATTACTGTAGCTTTAGAGCTTTCAGCCCACCTGCCTCTGCAATTGTTATTCCCTCTCAGAAAGTATACTTCTTTATTAAGATCATACTACATTTGTGTATTGATTTAGGATTAATCAGTGGATAGCCTTGTGATCCTTCATACTCTTGCTGAAGCCCAGTGCATGCTGTTCCATTTATTTAAGTCTCCTACAAACTCTTGGGAGAATTTTAAGATTTTCTTCAGGTGGATCATACACTTTTATTTTCTTAAGTTTATTCCTAAGAATTTTGTCCTTTTTGGGTTGCTGTTACAGCTAGAGGTCTTTTATATTTTCTAACTAGTTTTTTGTACCGTGCTTCTTAAATGTGATTACTCTTTATTTCCACACCTTCCCTTCAGGGAAAAGACAGTTTGAACTTTGGATCTACTGTAGCTGAGCTGGTGTCTAAAACCACTTGAAAATTTGTTTTTAATATGGGTGGAATGATCTGTCATTCCCAGTAACAAAAATTTGTTTTCAAAAATCAACACTAAAATGAATTCAACTTAATGAAAGTCATACTAATAATAAAAATAAAGGTTCTGGTTTTGCATATGTACTAAGTTCTGTGATAAAGAAATGCTATTTTCTGGTTAATGACTACTATTTATGATATCAAGGAGTTGATAGTAAAACTTAATTTTTCTGATTTTTTAAGATACTTTACTGTGGTTAATCATAATTCGGGCCAATGATTTGGAGCACCATGGGCATTATCACCATATTTTTGTGGAATTTTGGAATTACAGAATTGCAAAGTTAACAAAGACAGTTACTTGATTAAAGGGTGGCTTGACATGATTTTATATACTAGTGCTTGGGACATTTCACATACTGACAGTTATATTTCAACGGAGAACAAAATGTTTGTGTCAGACAGTGACATTCACTAATGAAAACCACACCAAAATTAAAGACCTTTTGTGGCTTTAATAACTCTATCTAAAGCAGTTTGGTAAAGCTGCTTTGTAAACCTGGGTGCTACTAGTGCATTGTTGCATAATGTATACCTTTGTTTTGTTTTTGTCTTTGTGTTTTTGGTATCATTAATCTACAGGTACATGAGGAACATTATGGTTACTAGACTCCCCCCATCACCAAGTACCCCCCACATACCCCATTACAGTCACTGTCCATCAGCGTAGGAAGATGCTGTAGTATCACTACTTGTCTTCTCTGTCTTGCACAACCCTCCCCGTGCCACCCCCACATTATACATGTTAATCATAATGCCCCCTTTCTTCCCCCCCACTTTATCCCTCCGTTCCCTCCCATCCTCCTGAATACCTTTGTTTTTAATTCCTGAAGTTGCTCAATAAATAACTCATTTGATTGTCAAAACTCTGGGTACACTGACTTGAGTCTAGTGTTTTGATTCTTTTCTCTCTTACTCTTTCTCAAGTGCTGGTGGCAACCCACTAACCACTGGCAGATTGGTGCTTAGGCCATTGTGACTTACGTGTAGAGAACAGGTCATGATGATAGAACAATATTAGATATAAAATGCAGATTTATTTCTAAATAAACCAGTAGCACTTATAATTTCCCTGTGAGATCTAAGAAGTTCTAGACTTTTCACCATAAAAGAAACATGGTGCTTTTTCCTTCATGGTTTCCTTCATAGGACCAGTCATCCTGTCATGCCTCCATCCTCTTCTCCCAGGAATTACCAAAGTTGTTAGTTTTACCCCAAAAGTCTTTGAATAGCCAGAGTCATTTTTGAACACTGGCTTAAAGCACATTATCACCTCCAAACCAAGTTAAATAAATCTTGGCTAGGTAGGCTATGTTTCTAGAATAATATTTTAATGCAGTTTTCATTTACTTTGATTGTTTTGACCAGGAAATAGGTGAAAACCTTTAGGTAAAGATTGCTTGTTATGCATTATGAAAACTTCACTCAGATATCATTATTTTTTGTCCCACAGGATGAATATTCCATCTTTCCTCAGACGTACTCCATAGATATTAATGGTTATATTCTTGTGTATTCCGTTACATCAATCAAAAGGTGAGCCTCACTTCTGCAGCAGACGGGAGCTTATTTGCTATGGTTCGTCTTGTCATGGGATTACTCAGGAATTGGTGGTGGTGACAGTTAGACTTAATTATTAGGCTGATTGTTTTTTAGGATTGTCTAGTGGAGCAGTTTATAAAAGGAAAAAAGTTACCCCGCAGGTGTTCTTTCCCTCTGGTGGAGTGAAAAACTTTCTTACCTCAGCTGACTACATAAATGGTCGTTGAACGTGATCAGAGCCTTTCTGCTATTGAAATGGGAAATACATAAATTGCTTTACATTTTGTGTGTTTTTACCATATTAATGTGGAACACGGGCTGACTGCTAGGGCCCTCTAGCTAAGAAATGTTCTACAAATGTTTGTTCAGAGATTACAATTTGTGTTTATGTGGTTTGTCCACCCAGTGTTAGACTTTCCTATTTAAATGTCTCACCAATTTCACTTCAGATATTCTCAGTAAGGGTTATGCGTGTCAAATACATGCACATGTGGAAAAGATTTGTAGGAAAAAATTAAGGAATTCTTTGTCTCAATTTTTTATTAAAATGTGAGTCTATGACATTTTAAGCTTTTCACACTATAAACATTAAATCGCATTTTAAAACAACACTAAAATATGTGTCTGATTTCATACTTTTGTTTTATAGTTTTGAAGTGATTAAAGTTATCCATGGCAAATTGCTGGACATGGTGGGGAAAGTGCAGTAAGTAGTAGTGACTTCTGTCTCTTGGTAGATGTTCTTATTATAATAGTACCTTCTGAACAATAGAATCTGATACTGACTAATTTACTTTGGCTTTTTTCCCCTTAAAATTAATAGAATACCTATTATGTTGGTTGGAAATAAGAAAGACCTGCATATGGAAAGGTACGTCACTTTTAATAATTACTGATTTATAAAGTCAAGTGTAAGGTGATTCAGTTGCTGAAGCTCCATTTTTAATTGCTCTTATGGCATAAATATTTTTAGTTGTAGCATATCCATGTTTCTTTGTTGAGAAAGGTGGCAGCAATTGTGCATAGCAGAAGCAAAACTGCAGTATAAATCTCACCTACCTAGAAAAATTTTTCCTTTGAAAAAGAAAGAGCAAACATAGAAAATTATCTTCAAATGAGAAAAAAAATTTTTCACCACTTTGTGTAAAGCAGACTCTAAAAAGACAGTGGTAGCCCTTATTCACAAATAGGTTTTTGCGTGTCGGGGTTAGGATTAGAGCACTGGATCCGGGGTGGGGAAGGGCCCCATTCCTGCGGAGCACAATTCTAGAGGGGAAGAAACTTCCTGGCTGAGTGCCTACAGCCTGGACACAGCAGATTTGGACTGCAGGCTCTTTCAGAATTGCCCCTGTCCTTGGGTGCTTACACCTAGCTAACTATAAAACAGTCTGCTGTTACAGATACTGGAGGATTTAAAGTACAGTTGTGTTCTCTGAACTGTAAGAGCTCGCTGGAGCGTGGGTAACCCCGTAAGGCAGTGGTCCGTTCTGTTCCTCCACTGGGGCGTGAGTGAAATGCTCTGCATCACACACCGGATGGTAATACTGAGCCAGGGCATTCTGCTGCTGCATGAGGAAGCAGACTGATAAAAGTGGGGCCTGTTTCATAAATCAGTTATAGATGTCTTATATAATAAAGAGCAAAGTGCCTTTTAATTAGAATTTCCTTCCCTTCAGGGTGATCAGCTATGAAGAAGGGAAAGCGCTAGCAGAGTCATGGAATGCAGCTTTTTTGGAATCTTCTGCTAAAGAAAATCAGGTCTGTATTTTTTGGTTTTGCACTGCGTTTCGTCAGTCACAGGCATTTGTTCATAGTGTTTGCCACCAGCTTATTGCACCTGTTTACTCTCTA
Organism: Manis pentadactyla; assembly: GCF_030020395.1. Classification (NCBI taxonomy): domain Eukaryota; kingdom Metazoa; phylum Chordata; class Mammalia; order Pholidota; family Manidae; genus Manis; species Manis pentadactyla. Next base: position 144,162,778 of record NC_080025.1, on the reverse strand, counting down.
TTCTTCCACCACTTCTAACATCAACCTTTGGGTTGTTTTAGGAAGGTAGTGTTAGTTCAGTCAGTATTCTGCTTAAAATGGGACCTGGAATTTTTGTAGGATAAACAGAAGTTACTGTAAAGGAAATGCTACCTTTGTGAACTTACATTATTATTTTTGTTTTATATTAAAAGCTGGTACAGAAATAAGTTCAGACATAGAAAAGAAACAAGAATGATTTTAAATCACTTTGGCAGTAACTTTGTACCTGCACCTCCCCTGTTCTGTAGGGTGAAACACGGCAAGAGGTGAATATGTTGTTTTTAACACAGAAACTATTAAGAGCCATTTTACAGACATTAATTACCAATTTGAGTCCTGTGGTTGTCCCTTTAAAGTCATGCCCTCGGAAAGGATGTTGGTTCTACTTCAGAAGGCTTCATGCTCCTCTGTCCTCTTCCTCCCATGGCTTTAATTTAGACACAAGGTCCAACGTGGTCTTACTGACTTCTGTAGTCTCCATTTTGGCCAGCACAGTGTTTTTGTATCTAGGAGGTGCTCAGTCAACCCAGGTATCCCTTGGTATTCACATCTCTTTGTCCCTGCGTTCAGGTAATGAGGGATATCAGATCTGTGCAGTTGGTTCCCAAGTTCCAGATAACAAGGGATTTACCAGAATCCCTCCAGTTCCTGGGTGCAGATGGTCAGAATGCAGGTAACAAGAGTTGATACAGTAAGGGATACCTGTATTTTTGTAATTAAATTAAATCAAACATTTATTTGTGACTAATCTAGCCTTAAGATCTTGAACCTGTCTCGTTTTAGAATTGAGGAGTTTATGACCCAAAGAGGTAAATGACATTTCTAAGATCACTTTATACTTTATATGGTCTAAGAATTAGGACTACATTTTAAATCTAACCCAAATTTAGTCCTCTTTCCTGTACACCATGCTTTATCATGGATGGGAAGAGGGGCCTAGTGCATGACCAAAGTATAGCAGAGATTAAAGTGTTCTTGGGGAGAGAGAGTTTTTTCTGGGTCAGAGAATCTGTGTGTGAACCTTGACTGGAATCTGGTTCTAAAAACCCTAGTATAAAAGACATTTAGTAGTGTTAATGTTCTTAGATTCAGTGATGGTATTGGGATTATGAAGAAAATGTCCTTATTCTTAGGAAATGCAATCCAAAGTATTTAGGGGCCAAGTTCCATAATGTCTGCAACTCACTTTCAAATGGGATGGATGGGTGGATAGAGAACAAGCAGGTACAGCAAGATGTCAACATTTACTGAATCCAGATCGAGGAGCTTGGTGGTGGTTGTACAGTTCTTTGTATTTTTCTGTATGCTTGAAAATTTGCATAATAAAAATGTGAAGGGGGTCAAAACATACGGACTCCCAGTTGTAAGATAAGTAAGTCCCAGGGATTTCACATACAGCATGGTGACTATAGTCAGCAATATTACATTGCATATTCGAACCCTGCTCAGAGGGTAGATCTAAAAAATTCTTATCATAATAAAAAAACATTGTAAATACAGGTGATGAGTGTTAGCTAGACTTACACTGTGATCATTTTGCAATTTGTACATACATCAAATCATTATGTTGTATTCTTGAAACTAACATATGTACATTTATGTTGTATCTCAGTTTTTTAAAATAGTGAGGCAGGGAGTGCAGTTGAATGGGCCCCAGCTATCTTTGGGTCTGTTTGCTAACTTCACTGTGTTTCTCTTTGGTGAAAATCTGAGGGTCCTAAAGTAGCTATTCTCTGACAGTGTGAGTAAACAGGCATCATCATCGGTGTTGCTTTGCTAGTGGTGTGGGTTCACATGACCCCTGTGCAATGTGCCCTTACATGTGGACCCTGAGTACGTGTGTGACTGGGCGTGTGTGGCGGGTACTTTGTTACTCTTCCAGCAACCTCAAAGGCATAGACACCTTACGGACCCTGCCTCCGTGGACCTGAGAGGGGCTGCTGAGTAAGGCATGTGGCCTCAGCTTCATTTGTCTGTCTGAGAGTAACCTGTGATGATTGGCTTAAAATATATTTTTTGGGTCTTGGGATGCAGGCCTTTTCTCTGTCTAGTTTCTGTGACACTTTACTATGTGTGAGGGTTTTAGTGTGGCCCTGGGTTTACCCTTTAGTCTCTGGGTCTCCTTTGAAAGGGAGTGTATATGCTGCTTTTTGAGTACCCAGATAGAAGGTGAATTGTGTGGAAGGCCTAAAGTTAAAATGAAAAAATTTCAACTACTATAATTCTTTTAGGTTTTGATAAATAATTGCAAATTTATCTGATGTTAAAAATATGAAAGAAGTTAAGAGTCATTCCTATATAGTAGCCTCAAACATCTTCAGCCAGACAAGCTCGAGATCGAATGGGCCAACGGACATTAGTGTAGTCCCTGTGTGCTCTAGTGCGACTGTCAGATCAACGGGTACCTTATTGGACAAGAACTGAATCCTTGAAGGCAAAAAGATTCCTGTACGCATTTGAAGAAAACAGAACGGCGACATGCATACACTTGGAAAGCAGTGGTCCTGACCCATTTGCTTAAAGGCAGGGCTTGGCGTTCCCAGCTCCCCATGTGCCTCGTCAGGCCCCCCACTCACCTTGTCTTAGAATGTGTGAAGGGAATCAGGTGAGAGAGGTCAAGTCATGCTCGTCCCTGACAAAAGAGCTGTGTGTGGTTCTGGTGCACCCAAGCGGGAACACTTACTGTTAGTTTGGTAGTGAGATGGCGAATTGGTCTGTGGAGTAGAGAGACATGCACATCGATAGTCATGTGATCAGAGGCCAGTCTGTGTGAACTGTATAAATTTTTTATTGGTAAATTTCAAGTATAGCTTGTTCATAATTTACTTACCAAAAGTCCAATATTTTAAAATAAACCGTCATAAGTGGAGTTCAGTCAATTTTATTGGTAACAGAGGGCTTGGTAGTAGAAAATTATCAAGTCGATGAGAATATTGTACTTGGAAAGGTTTACGGGTCTGGTTTATTTACTGTGGGGGCCTTCAGCTATGTTTCAGCACATTGATGAAAGAGAATGTACTTAGATCACACAGATAATCAAGGAGAGGTCTAAGATTTATCTAGAAAGCCAGTTCCAGGCACACTATTCTCTTGGTAAGAGTGTGGCATGTGTTTTTGCAGACATTTTTCTGTGCTTTTTTGGGGTGAAATCATTTATTTGCATAATGGGAAAAGAGGAGGACTTGCTGAAGCAAGTCCTTGGTTAGACAAGAGGAGTGAGACCTGGGCCAGCTTTAGCTTAATTAGGAGTGCCTCATCCATACGAAAAGGAGCCAGAGCAGAGGGCCCAGACTCGAGGGGCTGGTCAGTGTGGCGGACGGAGCAATGTAGAGCTCTTAAGACTGCTGCTTCTGCTCCCAGTGTTCAGCTGAGTGAGAGTGGGGGCGAGCTTGAGGCTGAAGGAAAAGGCATGAGACCTTCTGGGGGCAGGGGAACAGGACTGGGGAGTATAGTTGGACTGCTGGGCAGTGGCGAAGGCCCCCTTTAGATTCAGGGCGCTGGAGCTAAAGTGAGACCACTTGGCCGCATGTGTCTCCTTGGGCCGTGCTGGCACCCGACCGGCGAACCTTGGCAGAGAAGGGGGTGAAGGGTGGCAGTAGCCCGCAGACGCTGCACCGTCCAGGGAGAAGAGTGAGGACCAGAAGTGGTTAAGGGGCAGGGAAAATACAAATCAAGGCAACGGATCCCTGTGGGGTTGAGATACCAAGAAAAAGTCAGAAGGGTATGGGGTACTCCACACCGGTGATGGAAAAGATGTGGTTTTGGCTCATCACAAGATGTAGGCACTGCCCCTCAAGGCTTTGGAGAACAAGGGCCTTTCCCGACTATCACATGAGTTTAACGGGCAGGGACTGACGTTTGGTCTGAGAGGATCTCCCGCCCAAAAGGAGTGACTGGAGGGCTGGTAGGGTTGCCCGGGGGGCTGAGAGGCTGAGGCCTGGAAAGACAGGTCATCAGAGGGAAGGACACAGGTCTGAGCATGGTGTTCGAGACAGTGATGCTGTTCCAGAAGGAAGAGGGGGAAGACAGCTTTGTGTGGCCTGAAAGAATCGGGGCTCAAAGGAGATGTCTGTCATGGCTTAGAGGCAAAGCCGAGGGCTTTCGGGAGGTGGGAGGAAAGACAGTGAGAAGCGAGAGGCGCCCCTGGGAAAGGGCTGCGGGGACGGTGCTGAGGCTGATGAGGGCCCGCTGGGGAGGGGCAGACTGGCACTAACCCCTGAGGGCTGAGCAGGCAGGACAGGGTGGTCAGGACGAGGACCCCAGGGCTGCCTGTGGGGACCGGGCTCAGAAGCGCGTCAGGAAGTCCATGCGGTCTCCGGCAGCTGGCTCTGCGGGGGATGGCATGGGGCCCGAGGCTCCTGCAGCTCTGGGGCCACCTCCCCGGCTGTCACACCCGACTCCATCTGCAGGAGGGACACGGGGCTGGCAGTGGCCTCCCCACCTGCTGGCAGTGGAAGCGCTGGGTCCACATCAGCAATGATACACTCGTCGGTTTTCTCTTTGCTTTTCAGACTGCTGTTGATGTTTTTAGAAGGATAATTTTGGAGGCAGAAAAAATTGATGGGGCTGCTTCACAAGGGAAGTCTTCCTGCTCGGTGATGTAATTCTTCCGCAGAACCTGAGGACACTGGGAGTCTGGCCTACCTGGAGCAGCAAACTGCTCGTCATCTAAGACAAACTGCTTCTTTCTTCTTATGTTAACCTGAAAGATTTCATTTGGGTCAGAGCTTTTTCCCACCCCCACCCCACCCCCTTTCAGATTATGTTAAACTCTGACTCTGTCCAAATGAGTTCACTTCCATTTTCAAATTTTAAGCAATCATATTTTCAATTTATATTGTATTTCTTAATATTATGACCAAGAATTTTATCGGCATTAATTTTTCAGTGTAGTTTGTTGTTTAAAATAATGTAATCAAAATGATACATATTGTTACACTACTATAAACTAGGCTTGGATATATCAGTGTTTCTTTCATTGTGTTAAATGTATACTTGTAAATAAAATAGCTGCAAACCTTAATCCCTTGTGCTACTTAGCATGGCTTTTAAAGAAGAAAACCTTGTCCCTCTGAGGGTTTCTTTCCCAGCCTTCAGGAAGGCTCTTGGCTGGACTCTGGGAACCGGCCAACAGTGTGGGCCACAGTGGGGTACAGGACCCACAGGGCCTGCTGACCACAGGGGCACCACTGACGGTGGGCTGTCGGGGAGAGGGCATGAGGTGGGGTGGATCCTGATCACCTCAAGCTGAGTGCCCTGGGAGTCTGTGACGGAAGCTGGTCCCCTCTAGCTCCTCAGCCCCCGCCTTGCCTGTGCTCCTTGCAGGTGGGACTGCAGTGGTCGCCTAGCAGGTCCTCTTTGTCACCCTCTGGCTTGTCTGTCACTTGTGTCTCCTTGCGCTTACCTTGACATCTGGGGCAGACAGGATCAGGTTTAGGAAGTAGATCGCTGGTCGCCATCCCAAAGCACCCAGCAGTTTCACAGATGGGGAACGTTGCCCAGCGTGTCCCGTGTCAGGGCCTCGTCAGCCTCCTTCAGACGCAGACCACATGCCTCCTGCTCTGGCGCCTCGACTGGAGGTCAGACTTCAAGTCGAGTGTTATATTTTAAATGATGCCCCTTCACAGCTGAAACTTCACAGGGCCATTTCTACAAATAAACAGACATTACTGACTATTAATAAAATAGAAATTTGCTTTGTAAGTGATTTTTAAAGAAAAACTTTTTAGAACATGCCATGATTTTGGATCTTTTAAGTAATTTTGTTTTGTCATTCCAGGGTGAAATTTGAGCCTTAGAAGACCTCTACCAAGTACTTTTTAAGTAAACAAACAAGATTTGACACTACAGTATTGTTATTTATTGTCCAGGTTTATTCTTAGACCTAAACTACTTATCAGTCAGCACTCAGTGTCTGAGACCACATGAAGTCTGGGTCCAGTTCGTCCAGCCAACTGTCTTCATCTGAAGTTATTTCTGTGTAAGTGGGAACTTTTGGTAGCATATCCATACTGGAAACTTAAGTTCACCTCCCGCAGAGTGGTCCCCAGAGGACTGGATCTCCTACGTGGAAGTGATGTGGTATTCCTCACCTGGTGCAGTTCACCCCGTCACTCAGATGTTCACTGAGCACCTACCCACACGCTGGACGTAGTCCTAAGTGCTGTGAACACATCGGAGGAATCTGCACCCCTGGAGAGCTCACATCTGACCCCGCACCTTGGAGATGGCCCAGTCCTGCGCTGCAACACGGTGATCCCATCCAGACACTGACTTGATGGGTTGAGCATGTTAGCTGTTAGGTGTTGCCAGCATTGCTGCAGCTCAAGATTTTCAGTGATGGGCAAGCTCACTGCCTCCAGACCATAGTACAGGCCAGTGGTAGTACCCATTGCACACGAATGTCCTGGTGTGCTTCACATTCACCCTTTGGGGAAGGTGCCACCCTGTGTCTAGGAGAGGAATCCACCTTAGAGGCATCAGCTGTTGGTTAAGGCCAGTAGCCAAGTTCACTCTGTGCCTCGTGTATGTTTGCTAAGATGACACCTGAGCTTCTGAAGAAATTCTCGTAACTGCCAGGTTTGACTTAAATTCTTCTTTAGTACCATGTTTCATCACTCTTCTAAGACTTTTTTTTTACGTTTTAACATTTCTGAAATCAGAATGAGTGTCGTGATCAGTGGTAAAGCATATGTAGTAAAAGTAAAAATAATGTCCTTGGTGGTTCCTGGCACAGTCTCAGATGGATTGACAGACCACAAACACAAATAGAAAACTACGTATACAAAACTATTTTGCAGCTCATAATAAGTATGAACTATAAACTCACAAGTTAAAATTAATGTGATTGAGTTTGGCCGAAACTGTGTTGTCAGTCTACTACCCTCCCAACCCCAGGTCTCCCCACCATGTCACCGACGGTGCGCCTGCCTAAGTTGCTCAGCCTGTCCATGTTACCAGATCAGTGGACGTTTCTGCCTTCTTTCAGGACCTTTCAGTAGCACGGCACACAGCTGATGACTTCCTTTTAGAGTCTGTTTCCATGGCACCACGTTCTCCTGGCTGCTCCCAGCTCTGTCACTGCTGGATCTCCTTCGCTGATTCCTTCTCTGTCCAACCTCTCTGGGCTCCTCTCCCGTCTATGCTCTCTTCCTTGACCTTACCAGTCACACAACTTTCACTCTTATTTTCTAAAGAGTCCGAAATTCGTATCGACCTCTGTGGGCTTATCTTGTCTTAGATGTCCCATAAGCATCTCAGATTTGTTCTGTGCAAATTAAATTACTGGTTTTCCTCAAAAATCTGATCCTCCCCATGACCATGTTTCAGGAAATGACACAGTTTTCCACTGGATACTGAAGCGGGTAGGCCATTTGGGAACCATCCTCAACCTCTTCCCACAGTGCTCCTCCCATTCCGTCTACCACCAGGTCCTCAGGGTGCTGCCTTCACACCCTGCGTGCATTTGTCTGCATTCTCCGTGCCCACGGCTGGCTGCTGGGGCACACCCGCAAACCCTTACACTGTGGCCGAAGTCAACTTGTTTAAAGCATAAGCTGTTTTCTGTTACTCCCTCCTTAAAATACTCAAATAGTCATTGTGCCCAGATCCACACTTGCCACCTGAGGCCCAGCCCGATCTGTGCATAGCTCCCCACATCTGCTCCAAGGCTGTGCCCAGCCCCTCTGGCCATGGTCAGTTCCCAGGACCCAGGAGCTCTCCCTCAGGCCTCTGTGCCCATCTTTCCTCTGCCCAGGATGGCTGAGACTTCACACCTCCAGGGCCCCGTGGGTTCCACCAGCCTGTCAGCCTGGTGCTTTGTCACACCGGACAGCACACATCGCAACCCCTTACTCACTGGCCCTCAAGGTGCTGCACATTGGACTAAGTTGGCTGCAGCGCACGCAGTGATAGCTGCCTCGGGCACCTTCGAGTCCTGCTGCTCTAGCACGGGGCCTGGTAAATAGATTCTCCAGTGCACCATTTTAATTTCCTTGTTTCTTCTGCATCTTATTAGTCATTTTCCTAGTGGTTGTCCTAGGAATTACAGTTAACATCTTTGGTGACAATCTAGTTGACATTATTACTGTTTTAACAGTGTATAGAAACTTGCTTTCTGCATACAGCTCCATCCCTCTCCCTCATTTGTGCTGTTATGAATTACAATTTTATTTTTTGCGTAAAATCAACAGAATTATTCTTGCTTTATGAAGTCACCTTTTAAATCAAATAGAAAAAAGTGACCAAAAAATACATGTGTCCTGTCTTTTATAGTGAGCTGTGGCATCACCTTTGCTGGCGCACTCGTTCTAACATAGGTTTGAGTTACTATCTAGTGACCTGAGGTTCCCTTTAGTATTTCTTGTCGGGCAGGTCTTGGGTTTTGTTTGTCTGGGAATGTCTTCTTTTCTCCGTTTTCAAGGGCAGCCTCGCTGGATGCGAGGTTCTTGGTGGAGACTGTTGGGCCCTTTTCGGCCCAGCTTGCTCCGTTTGTTCATGAGCAGGTGTGGCCCGTGCGCTCCTCTGGGTTCCCAGGAGTAGGATGCCCTGAAAAGGGCATCTCATTTTCCAACTTCTTCTTGTTAAAAAACAAAACAAAACTTGTTACTTTGTTGTTTGCCCCAGTGTCAAAATGCCACTGACTTTTTCTGGCAAACGCCCCCTGGAAGAGGCCGGTCAGATACAGACAAGCCTTGCTGGTAACTGCCGGATGTGGCCACCTGGGACAGGCCTCTGAGTGTGGGGCTTTGAAAACGCTCCCAGCCTGCCCGGCCCTGCCAGGGGCTTCCAGGCTGCTGGGTTTCTAGGCTCCACAGAGCCAGGGAGGGCGCAGCAAGGGGACAAAGTGAACACATGGCAAAGCTCCCTGTGCTCAGACTCAGCCAGCTTTCTTAAACCTGGGTTGCTGCACGCCCTTGGTTAATTCCCCGAGGTCTGAAAAGTTGATCTTGAGGGATGGTGTTTGCCAGTGTTCCTGCTGGGTTCCTGGAGGTCCTTCCTGCAGTGTTGATGAGAATGTCCCCACAGGGCCTGCCCGGCAGCTGCTCAGCCTCGGGGAGTCGGGGGGTGGCTGAGTGGATGAGCCTTTTGATGGGTCTGGCCTGTGCCTGTTGAGGTGTGATTGAATTCCTCACCATTCATTCACAGGGTGCTCTGGGACAGCTGCCTTCTTGAGTTCACCCCTTAGGAGCTCGTGACAAGGAAGGAGCTCTCCCCTTGGGGACTCTGCCATGGTCAAGCGGCCTCCGGCTCAGGCGGCAGCAGTATTTGGTCTTCAGTAAGTCATCCAGATGACCTAGAGTACAGCATTACCTTTAGGCTATCAGTTAAACGGAAACAAGGTTGAACAATTCTTGGAGAGGTCTAGATTCCCAAGAAAATGTCTCTGGCTCTGCAGGCTGCATCCCGGCTGACAAGTGTGTGTCCAGAGCCTCATCAACACTGCCTGCGGCATTTCCAGGAGTGCCTGCTTGCGGAAGGCCTCCGGCTGCCGTGGTTACTCCGGCTGACCGAGACTGTTGGCATATTAGCAGGGGTGCCAGAGAGGCGGCACCAGCAGCAAACCAGGACTCCTTTGGAAGCATTCCTCAGGAAGGCCCAGAACCGCGTCTGTATCTGTAACCTGGGAGAGGCTGACGTTAAGCAGCAGTTCTGTGTCGTCCATCCTTACCACCTTTCTGTGTCATAACTTCCTAGAAACCAGGGGGGACTGTCTGCAGTGGAGTCGGAACTGGAGGGTAGCTGAGAGCTAGCTTAGCGGCCCCCTTCTTCAGAGGAGGACCTGAGGTCAGGGGAGGTCTCCCAGCTTAGTCCATCGGTTTGCGCTACAGCCCAATGCCTAAGGGAACCCCAAATAAACAGAGCATCAGACTAAGACTCAGCATGGGGCAGTTCTATTTCCTACTCTGCAGTTATTGTTATGTCTTTGGGCCTTTCCCTTACACCCTCTGGTCTTGGTTCCTTTATCTGTGAAACTTCCCTTTGCCCAGGATTGTCATGGCCGTGAGCATGAAAACCTTGGCTGGTCCCAGAGCCCAAACAAACACAAAGGCAGGCCTGAGGGTCATGCTTGAGGCCTTTCACCTGATGTCGGGGCCTCTGCTGCTTCCTGCAGCTCCGTCTCCTCAGGGGCGTCTGCGGCAGCAGCGGTATCGATGATGACTCCGGATTCCTACAGAGCTGCCCCCTCGTCACTGGGCTACACAACCAGAAAGGCAAGATGGAGAACCAGCAAACCCACCCATTTGAAAACTTGTTTCATTCCTGTCTGGCCAAGGTAAGAACACAATGGTCTCCTGCCATGGTAATTGAGTAGGTCTGCTGCGGCCCACCCCTCAGGTGCACTGAATGTCACACCGTCAGGACTCGTGGGGCTCAGCCCCGCACCTGCTCAGTCCTAAGTGAACCCCATGGCAGTGCAGCAGCAGGGACAGGCGGCGTGTTCCGTCAGATCCTAGCGGGACCTCAGTGCATCCTCCAGGTGCAGGGGTGCGTGAGGACTGGACTCTGAAGACCCCTCCAGTCCCACATTCTATTACAACCTAGGAAATGGCTTATACTTTAAAGCCATGAAGTTTCCCAAGAAACAGCAGAGGACTCTGGGAATATTATGGCCTCTGCAATCAAGACCTTTCACCCAGCTTTTCCTGCTGCCTGTGGAAAGCCCCGGCAGAGCTGTCTGTACCTCTTGATATATTAAAGACGGACAATGGTGCAGCTCCCCCCAGGGGCCTCCTGGGCCTGCGTGGCTAGCTCCTAGTGTTTTGCTTTTTCATTTTATTCCTTCCTCTTGCCCCATCGTTAGAGATAAGCAAAGCACCCAAGTACATCAGCACAGTGACCTCTGGCTTTTCTGTGTAGCATCACTGTGAGGTTCTGTCCTGAGCTTTACCCTAAAAGGCTTAAGCTGCAGGCCAGCCTGGCGTTGACAGCTGGAGCAGCTGGAAAGGTTACATTCCTCCGCTCTGAGGTGTGCATGCATTTTTATTGTCCCATAACAAATTATTCTGAAGCACAATCGTTTCTGTGCCTGTAAACGGAGCATTGAGTGAAGTTGTAAAATGATGGGAACAGCTCTCGGGCATCCCAAACCCACTGCATGCTGGGGAAGGAGCTCAACCCCCGGTTGGGGATTCTCAAACTTCAGCACACCTCAGAGTAACCCGAGGGCTTGATAAAACAGAGGAGGGGCCTCACCCCAGAGTTTTTGAGCCCCGGGGTCCAAGACATCTGCATCCTAACTGCTGCTGCTGCTGCTGGTTCAGAGGCCACATCATGAGAACTGCTGACTGGGCAGTGATACCGAAGAGTACGGGGGTCACAGGCGGGAGGATGTCTGTGGGAGTTCAGAGTGTAGGAGGGGACCCTGCACCCTCCTAGGACCAAGGTGCAGTTATGCTTGGATTGCATCCCCCAAAGCAACAGGAAGGTCCTAACCCCGGCGCCCGTGCACATGGCCTTACTTGGAAATTGGGTCTTTGCAGATGTGATCTGGTTAAGATGAGGTCACACCGGAGTAGAGCAGACCCAGTCCACTGACGCGTCCTTATAAGAAGAGGAAATCTGGACACAGACACACAAGGTTGTAACGACAGAGGCAGAAACTGGAGAGATTCACCACGGATGCCAGCCAGCACCAGACCCTGGCAGAGAGGCCTGGGACACACTCCCCCTCTGAGCCTCCAAAGGGGAACCAGGCTTGCCAACATCTGGATTTCAGACCTCTGGCCTGCAGAACACAGAGAAGTGCAGGTCAGTGTCCATGGCACATTGGCCCAGAGGCCACTGGTGGCTGTGTGCTGGACTGGGCTCCCCATCCTTGGACTAGTAGCTGGAAGGTTTGCCGCATTTCTTCCCTCACCATCCAAGATTACTTCTCAGGTGTCCAGGGCCGCTGGAGATCCGAAAGCGGGTCTCCCCAGGAAAGGGAGGGGAGGCTGGTACCCTGGCTGCTGCTAGGCCCCACAGTCCATGTTAACCACCTCAAGAAAGCAGGGGAGGGGCAGATGGGGCAAGACGCACCCCAGGTCGCCCAGGAGTCCTGGGCCCTGAGCCCTGTGTGCGCACGCACGACCCCTGGAAGAGGAGCTCCATGGGATTTGTGGACCCACTGTGGGGACACCCTTTCTTGGCTTCCATGGATCCCAGCTTCTGGGGCTGTGTGGTTGCTGCCTGGCCTCCCCGGCCCCAGAGCTGTGGCCAGCAGCTCACCTGTTACCCTTCCTAGGGTGCCTCCAGCACCTGGGCGGTGGGCTCTCATACCCCTCATTTCAGAGAGGTGTCCATCCCAGCATCCACCCAGTGCCCCCGCGGGCCCCCCTGCACCCGTGGGAGTCGGCTGCCCACACTGGTTGGGCCCCTGCTGCAGGCTGGCTTTGATGCAAAAGCAAAAATCCTTCCCCAGGGAACCCCACAAGCTCCCCATCCTCTCTGATGGCGCCATGGGAATCGTGCGCCTGCGAACATGAAAACAACTGCCCTGCCTCTGCCCCTGAGACCCAGATCCCACTCCCCCACCCTCGGCCGCCGTCGGGACTAAGGTGACACGGAGGGGCTGTTGGCCCAAAGCCAGAGGCCTGGCTCTCATTTGGGAGTGTGGCCTTGGGCAGTTCCACCCCATTTTAGACCCCTGCCCCCCCAACCCCACTGCCCTTTGTCCCCTCCCACAGCCACAGCTGTACCATGTGACCTCCCCCACCAGCAGAGCTTTCAGACCAGGAGTGTGCTGGGACCCCACCCCCACCCCCCGTGAGCCCCATGTGAGCCGGACTGAGTTCCCTTGCTCAGAATCTGTACTTGGGAAGCAAGCCAGAGTCGTGAGGTGGGAGAGCTGGCACGCTGGCTGAGGGTTGTCAGCCAGTCCTTGGCCTGTGCCCCTGACCTGGGTCTGGGTGGCCCAACACTGGCGCTGCGATGCCGATTCCCCATGATTCAAATTGTTTGTATAGACAGGGACCCTCAAAGGAAAATGTGCCCGTGTCTGGCACATTCTGGGACTCATTCTTGCTCATCTGTAAAACAGAATAACTACAGAACTGTAGCGAGATGAGGTGGTAGCATCTCTCTGGCCCCTGGCAAACCAGATCAGCAAGCCACAGCCCCACGACGTAAGGACTACTTCACTCCGGCCCCCAGTGTCCCGATGCCTACACTGCTCAGCTGGCTTCCAGGGCACTCCCAGGACAGAGCCTTCCAGTGGGTGACCCACCAGGTCACACTGGCTCCTTACCATGCCAGGAGCCTCCCAGGCCAGATACAGGCCTTCCTTGGTCAAACTGTTCCCATCCCGGAATGTCCTCCACTCCTATTGCCTTCACAAATCCTGCTCCACCCAAAAACCACCTCCTCCAGGAAGCCTTCTCTGACCACCCCATCCATCTTGGAGCTCCCACCTCTGGATGCCTGGAGCAGCGTTTCGCACTGTCTGCTACACGCACCACCTGAACAAGAGGCTCTGTGGAACCTTGTCGTCACACATCCCACAAACTCACTTGTTCCCTTAGGATAAATTCCCAGGTATGGACTGATTCCTGGGTTGACCCACAGGCACATTTTTAAGACAATTGGCATGTAAAACAAAGTGCCTTCCAGAAAGATTGCAACATACATTTTCATTAACAATGAATGAAAATAAAATTTTTAAATTGTCAATTTGATGGGTGAAAACTGCTAATTCATTATTTTGGTTTATATTTCTTCAGTTATTGGTGAAGTTAAACTTTTTTCATGTGTTTTGACTGTATTTATTATTTTGTAAATTGTATATGCATGTCCCTAAGCCACTTTCCATGACCATATTAATCTTTTACAATATTTATTTGAAAAAAGCCTTTATATACAAGTCTATTGACATTTGGTTGTCCTACACAATGCCAGTATTTTTCTTAGTTTATTGTTTATCTTTAAATTTTCTTCCTGGTACTTTTATGTAATTGTCAATCTTTAAAGATCTGCCTTGAGGGTAAAAATGTTTCAAATACCTAAGAATGATGAATAATGAGGACAATTTTACCATTTACAAACAGTACAAACTTGGTCAAGCCACGCTACCTCTCTGCATGCATCCCTTCATACACAAGGTGAAAGTACTTAGGCCCTTCCTCGCATGGCTGCTGTGGGGGGAGATGAGAGTGCACGGACATACTTCACCACGTCTTCCTCTGCTGTGGGCTCCTGAGCCCTGGCACACACTCCCTGTGATTCCCCTGCCTGGGTCGGGGAGCCCAGTGTCAGCATCGCCCCGTTTTGTGGCTGAGAGAGGTGCTCTCATTCCCACACACGCTTGTCACGCTTCTCCGTCTGCCCGGCTCCTGAGGGCAGGAGCGGCCGGGAAGCCTCCCTGGGCCTGGGGAGGAGCAGAGCGGGGAGGCGGCGGCTGCGGAAGGAGCAGAGGGACGAGGCAGAACCTGAGGTCTTGAGGGGCCCCGTCAGCAGGTCCTGGGGTGTGGGTGACGCGGGATGGGAGAGGAAGGGTTGAGGGCGGTACCCAGCGTTCAGAGGTGGGGCTCTGGGCAGGGCAGGGACTAGGTTTCAGAGGACAAGAGGTCAGGTTTTGAACATCTTGACCTTGAAGGGTCGATGGCATCTGAGTGGACGGAGATGTCCGGGACGCAATTGGGTCCTTAGCTGTGGGACTCCGCAGAGCTGTCTGGACTGGAGACTGCAGCTTGGGGGGCCTGGGGGCCAGTTACCCCCAGGGAGAGGCTGTAGAAGGAGGAGGGGTGCAGCAACCTCAACATTGGAGGGTGGGCCTCAGTTGCAGGGTGGGTGCACAGGTGAGCGGTTCTGGACAGTGGCTCTGTGGGCAGTACATGAGGGCCCAGGGCTGCCCCCTCAGTCCAACCCCTGGGGTGGGTGTCCTTGGAGAGGGTGGCCTCCTGGGGCATGGCCGAAGCCAGGAGTGGACTGCTTATGTGGCAGGCAAGGACGAAAAATAGAAAAAGAGAGATTTGCAGTGTTGGGTGAAAGGTGAATTTTTTAATACTGTTATTTTTAAGGTATAATTTTACACACGATAAAATGCACCCATTTTAAGTGTTCACATCTATAAAATGTTGACAATAATTCCCACCTCTTAAGATGGCTGGGAGAATTAAATGATGTAATAGGTTGTCTCAAGTGCTGCCTGGCTGCATAAATGCCATGAGAGTCATTATTATTACTGTTCCTCATACTGAATCTTCTTAATCCCAAATCCTCCCACTACCCACCCCAGACATTTCCCTTGGAGTCGGTGTAGTTATTGTGACCACCACGAGGGGTCAGGCTTCAGCATCTTCCATGACACAGGCGGATGGGTATTGAGGGTGGGCTTGGGGGCTGAGGGGAGGTCTTCTACGTCCCAGATGTGCAGCTTTTGCACTCCCACCCTTCCTTCCCTACTGATGTTACGCCCCTGGAGACCTCTGGCCCCTCATCCGGGAGGGAGAAGTGCTCTGTGTCTTAGAAGCAGACTTGAAATAGGGCAGAGCGGGAAGCCCAGGTGGGTGTGCCTGACGCTGAGCTTCCACCCTCCGCCCAAAAGGTTCAGGTCCCCGCTGGTACGCAGACAGGCTCCCTTAGAAGGGCACAGACTCTGGTTGAAGGTGCTCCCCCTTCCCTGTCACCCGTGGCCATGCATCCAGAGGGCCCAGCCTATCCCCAGGCAGCCCCGTGTGCTTTCTGGGCACATGCTTGGCCCCACCTGGCCAAACCCGGCTGAGGGGGCAGAGCGCAGCAGGCCCTGGCTGCCAGCGAGTGGTGCCTATCCTGAGACCAGGGGCATGTGTCCAAGTGAGGCCAGTCAAGAGGAGGTGGGGGTGTTCCAAGCTGGAGCAGAGGTTTGGTGGGGTAGGGGTAAGTGTGGATAAAGTGAAGGTTCCTCTGGCCAGGATTCTCACCTGGCCCTGGTTGACTAGCTCACTACACACGAGCGGGCAATACGTTATTGACTCTATATAAAGAGCTCTGCCCAGTGCTCTGGGAGACCCGGTTGCAAGGCTGCAGGAAAGCAGAGACAAGACTAGAGTGGTGGCAGCACCGAGCACGGAGACAGACCGCTGCAGGGGTAGAGAGGTCCAGAGGCAGAGACCGGCTTGCTGTCTGCAGACAAACTTTACCAGGTGTTATTCACTTATTATTTCAGAAACTGGGTCATTAACAAAACAACAAATTGCAGAAGGATATATGCATCAGTGCTGCCATACAATAAAAATGTGTATTATTTCCAGGTACAAATAAGACAGTAAAGGTAGGAAAATATGCAAAGAAGTAATAAACACAAAAATCAGGATAGTGGGTATTTCTGGAGAGAGTAGAATTCTGTTGGCTTCTTTCTTTAAAGAAAAGAAATCAACCTGACATAAAAAATGGCAAAATGTTAAGATTTGACAAACCTGAGTGGAGGGTATGCTATTGCTCCTTCTATTTCTTACAAAACTAAATATATTGGGATCCAGAATCTTCCAGTGGTATTTACCCAAAGGAATTGAAACCTACACATAGATGTTTATAGCAGCTTTCTTTATAATTCTCAAAATTTGGAAGTGACCGAGATTTCCTCCAGTAGGTGAATAGATAAGTAAACATCTGGACAATGGCATATTCAGCACTAAAAAGAAATGAGCCTTCAAGCAGGAAAAGACATGGAGGAAACTTCAGTGCACATTACTCAGTGGAAGACACCAGTCTGAAAAGGCGGTCAGAAATCATACTGTATGATTCCAACTACACGACATTCGGGAAAAGGCGAAACCACAGAGACAGTAAAAAGATCGGTGGCTGCCCGGGGTTGGGAGGAGGAAGGTGTGAAGAGGCAGAGAGGGCACAGGATTGTTGGGAGGGTGGAACCTCTCTATATGGCACTATGACGATGGATACATGTCATTATACGTTTGTCCAAACCCTTGAAAGTACAACCCCAAGAGTGAGCCCTGAGGTCAACCACGGACTTGGGTGATAACGGTGTGTCACTGTTGATTGATCAGTAAAACATGTACCACCATGTGGGAGATGTTGATGGTGGGGAGGCTGTTCGTGGGAAATGGGGGTGAGAGCAGGGGCCATATGGGAACTTCCTGTTCTTAGAGCTCTATCTTGCTATGAACCTAAAACTGCTCTAGAAAATAAAGTCTGTATTAAAAATAAAAATAAGAGGGTAGTTTTCCCAGCTGGAAATAAGAGACTTCCCCTTCCTTCTTTTTCTTGCAGTATTTCTTTCTCTGTCCTTTTCACATCTATGTACATCTTTTTAAAGGCTAAATAAGTCTCTTGCCAGTCTAACAACCCCAGAATGTTGCCTCCAGGAGCTGGGAGCCATCACTTTGAACGTCATCAAGGAAGGTAGGGCCCCACCTCCCAGTTTTCTGGGAAGAGAGGGGCTTACCTTCAGCCGTCACCTTATTCTGAATTGCAAAACCTATCTCCCAGCATAAAGATATGAGAAAATTAGCAATTTTATCTACAGAACATGTATTTAATGAGTTGCATCTGCTTTACTGCACAGAAGCCTGAGATTTCCCAGCCTCTGCAGTCTTGTTAGCAGATTGCTTGTGATGTACATCATATTCTGTTTTAATGCTTAGTCAGTAATATAATGTTTTTCTTTCTCTTCTACCTTTATGGACAGGCTTTTGGGTTAGGAGATTTTGTTTTTAACTATATTTTCCCAACAGGGCCTGTGTCCAGAGGCAAACACTGGAATGTGTGGTTTGGCCAGCGTGGATGCCTGGAGGGGAAACGGCCAGGCCAGGCCCCTTGGAGGCCTGTCCTTGTGTGGAGCGGTGACGTGCAGGTTGCAGTGTATGTTATATCCTCAGACAGCTTCTGAGAGCGGGGCAAGGTCACCCCTGTGTCCCAAGAATTGTATGACCTCCTCTTCTGGGCCCAAAGTGTCTCATCTGTGAAATGGTGATGAAAATATACTTTTCTGAAGGTAAAGGAGCAGTGCACACTGCTCCCCCCAGCCTGCCTCCCCCAGTCCCCACCCACTGAGGTCCACTGCCCCACCCTCCGTGGAGCCCCCTGGGGTTGACCCTGTGCAGACAAGCTTTCTCTCCTTTGATGTTGTCACAGCTGGTGCCTAACCCCAGCTGGCCACCCGAGTCATCGTCTCACCAAGCACACATCTTGTCCCCCCAGCTGTCTGGAGGCAGCTCTGTCTTGTGAGCTCAGTGTTGACTCTGTTCAATCCACAAACAATCTTTGAGCCTTTGTTATGTACCAAGAGTCCCCAAGCCCTGAGAAAGTCTCATGCTGAGGTGCTGCATGTTTCTGTAAACCAATCCTTGTCATCCAGGGTGGTCTGGGGGCAGAGCACCATGGTCCACCAGCAAGGGTGGCTCAGGTCAGGGCAGGTGACACCAAAATAGATCAAGTGTCAGCACTGCTTTCCACTGTGGGTGGGTGGAGTGGTCAGGGTGGGGAACGGCATTCCAGGGCACTAGCCATCAAGAGCAGAGGCAGGAGGTGAGGGCAACCTGGCATAGAGATACGGGGGGCAGGTCATGGTTTAAGTGCTGTTGGAGCAGAAAGTTTAAGCTGGGGCTGGGTGCTAAGACCAGAGCTGTAGGCAGTGGGGCAGTCCAGGGCTGTCTTCTCTGTGCTCAGGATCTTGGCTCCATCCTTGGCCCAAAGAAAGAACTCAGTAGGGCTCTGGCTCATGGGGCTGGTGGCTGTGCCGACCTCCGCCAGCGGGCCAGACCCCGGGGCCTGGGGGTCTGTCCCAGGAGCAGGCGGCCCCCTGCGGGCTCAGCATGCAGCACAGCACTAACGCGCCGGCCCAGCAAATCTTTTGTCGGGGGCGCTGAGCCAGCAGGCGCCGCTGCTATTTAAATGCTGGCTGAGCAGCGGCGGGTGCACCATGGCGCAGCGCTCCGGAAAGGTGAGTGCGGCCCCTCGCCCGCACGTACCTGCCCCGCCAGCTGCCGGCCAACCCTCCCACTGTGCCTGGTCGCTCGGTGCAAGCCAGACTGTCACTGGATGCGCTTCCCCCTTTGCATCTGACAACACCACCCTCTTCCCCAGCAAACTTGGCTATATTTCTTAGAAGGCTGGCCTGGCCCTGCCCCAGGGCCTCCCGGGTGGAGAAAGAGGCAGGTTCCCTCTCCCCCACCCCCCCACCGCTGCAGCAGGGGCTCCAGTCCAGAGCAGGAAGGGCAGGCAGACAGGAGCCATTCCTGGGTTGGGGTGGGGAGCCTTGGCTTGCCCCCCCGTGCCTGATGCAGGTCTGAATGTGGCTGCTCTTTCCCCAGGATCTCCTCAGGGCACTTGGGGCTGCTTTTCTGCAAAATACTGAGATGTGAGGGACCTTCAAATCCTGTGGGTGACCAGTTCTCCCTGAGTAACTCAGGGCACTCCAGCAGACCTATCTTGTGCAGGAAGGGTGGCACACTTGATCTCCCACCTTCTCCAGCCCCCTCTCCTGGCTACTCTGATACAGCCGCCCTATCTCCAGGGGCTGCATTCAGGTGAGCGGGTGCGGGCGTTACTGTGTCAGCCTGCAGCCAGGAGCTCACGTCCACTGTGGTCTGCACACCCTCCCCTGTGCCCACGGGGACACCTTCATACAAGCAGAGGGAAAGAGGCTCAAAACTTCTATTCCAAGGGGCCCAGAACGGCCGTCCCAGCGTTAAGGGCAGCACAAATGACACCAGCAGTCACCCTGAGGAACATTATCTGTACCTTGCCTGGGTCCTTCTAGGATGGCCCAGTCCTCACATAGTCCACAGGGCAGCTAGACATCCACGCCCTCTGCCACGGGCAGCCACACCCCTTGTTTGCTCTCCCTACACACACTGGGCCACACTGAACCCCAATTATGAAACCCCAAAGAGGTATATTGAATGATTGGGTTTTAGGCTCCATGGCAGGAAGTGAGTGGGGTTTGCTGTGGTTCCCACTGTTTAGTCTGGGGACAAGGAGGATGTCAGTGCGACGTCACCGCTGGTCACAGTGTCTGAACTCACTGCTGAGTCGGTAAAGCTCCGGATCCAGCACAGGCCTGTCGCTCAGAGGAGTGGCCTAGTCAACAAAGCAACGGGTTTCACTGAAAAAGCCCTTGGTAATCGCAAACCCCTGACCCCACACCAGGCCCTGACTCGGCTCCACTGATTGCATCCCTCCTGTTAGGGGCCCAGTCTCAGGACCTGACTTTGAAAACTCAGTGTTGGGTTATGGTTGTGGGTGAAATGTTTGCTTCTGAAAAAGTTTCCCTAGATGTTATGTTTTAACAATAAACCAAAATTGAATTTTAAAAATGCAGTGGGAGTTTGAAAAAAGCTTGTTTTCAAAAGAGCCCCTGGGCGAAAGGAAAACCCCCATCTCCAGACAGCGTCAACCATGAGCTCCCTGGGGTGGGCAGCCGAGGCGCTGGGTCTGACCTTAACCCAGCCACGCGTGCTTCCTTTCACGCAGCCAGCCAACAGCGCTGAGCACCTGCTGTGCAAGCAGCCTGGGCTTCGGTGGCCTGGGAGGTGGGGCTCAATCACGGGGGTGGGGCCCCAGGCGTCCACTTCCAAAACTGAACAGAGGAGCCCCTGACGCTGTGCCCTCCAACCCGGGCTTTCTAGATCAGCTTCCATGAGGGCAAGCACTTCACAGGGCAGAAGCCGCAGGTCTTTGGAGACTGCGACAGCTTCCAGGACCAAGGCCTCATGAACCGGGTGAACTCCGTCGGTGTGGAGAGCGGAGCCTGGGTGTGCTTCGACCCCCCGGACTTCCGGGGCCAGCGGTTCATCCTGGAGCGTGGCAACTACCCCGACTTCTTCCACTGGAATGCCCACAACGACCACATGGGCTCCCGTCGGCCTGTGGGCATGGTGAGTGGGCCCATCCACCCGAGTGCTGGAGGGGTAGGCCTGGCCACACTGGCACAAATACTCAGGGAGCAAGGCCCTCCCAGCTGTAAGATCTGACAAGGCCATGACATCTGGAAGATGGGGAGGTGTCCCCCACAAAGCGCAGCACCCCCAGGTGTGGGGGATGGCCTGGGGACAGAACTGAGAGCCCCCAGAGGCTTCCATGCTGCCGTTTGCAGGTTTGTATCAGGTTTGTTTCCACTTCTGATTTCTGGTCCCAAAGTCTTGCTGACTTTTCCACTTAAAATGCTGTTGGAAATTTAGAAGTTTGGATTTGCAATAAGATAGGGGAGCATTTAGGCAAAGTGAGGCTGATTTGGCCCCAGTTTTTCCTACTGTGCAAGGTCCTCTTGTCAGGTGTTTTAGGAGACTTCAGGGCTCTTATGGTGGAATGGCTAAAGAAGGAGGCATAAGCCACCAGCCAGTCCTCGGGAATGCAGGGGCAACTATCTTGGAGCCACACAGGTGGCTGCCATCTCTGTGTAGCCAGGTGTGTGTAGGGAGAGCAAACAAGGGGTGTGGCTGCCCGAGGCAGAGGACTGTGGATATCTAGCTGCCCTGTGGAGGATGGGAGGACTGGACCTTCCTGTTCCTTAAGATTCTCCCAAGTGACAAGTCACAACTGGCTTCTGTGAGTTCTGGATGGGCAGGCGGGAAATGGCTGATTCCTGAGCCAGAGTGAACAGTTCTCATCGGAGAGTCTCAGCTGTGTGCCTGCAGTGGGTCCCTCCCCAGGGTGTGGGTGCCAGGCGGTGCTGGTGAACACGCAGGAACCCCAGGGAAGGCACTTCCCGTGGGAGGCCCCCTCTATTTTCTACACGGGTTGCAAAACTAGCTGGGTTTTGGCATCTCAGTTTGTAAAGATGCTTTCTTAGTATTTCCACCAGGCCATGGACATTTAGAAAAAGGAATTGACATGTTTGGCCCTGGATTTTGCAAAATGCTATTTATATGAAAAATATCCTATATCCTAGGTATCTCTTGAATGCTGTTCTAGGAAGAGCTGTCCTGAGGGCTGGCTGTGACACAGACTCAGCCCCTGGTGGCGCCACAGTGTGTGTTCCCTCTGTCTTCTGGAAACATCAGGGATCTTATAGGGAGATATATGTCCTCATCCCAGGGAGCCAGCAGGGATTTCAGCAAATGAGACCTCTGTTATTTGTTTTAGATTTCTGGCTTCATGTTTTAATAAAAGGTTCTATTACAGTTTCTAAAATATTATCATTTAAAGACTTGCATTCCTGAGGCGGAGAAGGGCAGAGGAATGTGCTGGTGTGGCTGAGGCAGGAGACCCCCAGCCTGAGCGCCAGGGGAGCCCAGCGACCCGGGTCCCGGTCAGAGCAAGGCCACCGTCCCTCCAGCAGTCGGGCCCTCTCTGGACCTTGGATTCTTTAGAGGTCAGACGGTTAGAGGCTCTGAAGGTTTTTAAAGTAAGAGGCCCCTCCTGTCCTGCCAGCTCTCACCTGCTGACGGACAGCGGCGTTGGGGTGGAGCTCTCACCGGCCCCCAGCCCAGGCACTCTGCTGCTCAGGGCCCTGGGTCATTCTGAGTCCCTGCCTGGGCGGGCATCTGCTTAAGGGGAGGGAAACAGTGCCATTTGCCTTCTTTCCCTCCTCTACTCATGTGGGGCTGGCAGCACGGGGAGCATTTCTGCTTAGAAATCTTCGAGGGCTGCAACTTCACGGGCCAGTGCCTAGAACTCCAGGATGACTGCCCCTTCCTTCAGAGTCGGGGCTGGACCGACTGTGTCAATGCTGTCAAAGTGTACGGGGACGGAGCGTGAGTAGAGGCTGCATGGCCATGCCCCCCGAGGCTCAGCTGAGCCCTGCACAGCCAGGTGTGGAGAGGCCGCTGGGGTGGGTCAGATCCCAGCAGGTGGGTGGCCTGTCCCCTGCCCCAGTCAAGTGTTGGGTGGCTTCCTCCATGGCCAGGAAGGCCGCCGTGTGGGGATGCAGAGGCCCAGTGGCCCACGGAGGGAGAGGCCCTCCATCGTGGGAGCAGAGGTGGGAGAGCACTTGGCGGACTAACCGTGCTCTATCATCAGCCCCACCTCGGGGACGGTCCTTTGGTTTCCTTAAGCCAAGGGACACCTGCCCTGAGAAGGGTGGCCCTGCAACGCAGACCCCTGAACCGCACCGCTCTTGCCGAGTGGGCAGACTCCTAGCACACTGGCCTCCCAGAGGTGCGCATCACGGCGGCCCACCTCTGGTGGATGGAGAGCGGGTGGGGGCTCGCCTGGGCCAGAGGGGCTTGTGTGAGTGGCTCCGTGAGAGCCGTCAGAACCCTGTGCTTGCTTGGGCCTCTGCTGGCTTGGTTCCGTCCATCCGCTCAGGGCAGTCTGCAGGCCCTTTGCACATGCCCCTCGAGCGAAGCTTCACAGCCTCTGCATAAGCTCAGTCGGCCATTGCTTCATCTTCCCACTGGGTGGATGGTGTTGCCCCATTTTACAGAGGAGCAGGCTGAGGCTGCAAAAGTCACCTCGCCACGCTTGTGAGTGGCACAGCTGGGATTGCAGCTGGGCCCTTGGCTTCAAGTCAGACGGTCCCTGATGGAGAGCTGGGTACCTCCCCTACCTCAGTCCCAGCCCCTCAGGAGAAGAGACCCCCGCAGGGGCTCCAGGAGCCTGGCTCCTGTTACAGCAGCTGGGAAAACATTTGCCAGCTGGGTGTGTGAGGTTGGGGATCAGGGAATGTCACCAGGGGTGCAAACCAGTGGTGGTGGGAGGGACTGCATGAAGACAGTAGCTGAGCCGGCCTAGCACCCCCCGCCACCCGACCCCTGGCTGGCCCTGGGTGCCCCGATCAGAGGGTCCCTCTTCCTTTCCAGAGTCCCAGGGGAACTCTGCTCCCTTCCTGCTATTTGTCTGTTGCTCTGGTTCTCTCCAGGATTCTTTTGCTCCCGGCTGCCTTTCTCAGATTCCGTGTTTGCCCTAAGCTGACGGCACTTGAGAATCTGGGTGTAGAATTCCAAAACAACAGCTTGCCCCGAAAACCATCGGCTAAATTGTGTCTTGTGAGGCCAAAGCCATACCTTTGCATGGAAGGGGTCCTGAGACCCTGACACAATCCTAGGACTCTGGGGCTTAGTTTAGAAAAAAGGTGGGAAGGAACTAAGAGGGGGACAGGGACCTGGGGAGGCAGGATGGACCAGGCCTGCCCTGAGCTCCCCAGCAGGTGCTCCCCGCTGGCTCAGTCCCTCCGCCTCCCTCCTCATTGCTGACCCCTGACCCTCGTGCAGACTGTGCCAGGCACCAGACATGGGGTCAGGATGGGGAAGAAGACCACGGCAGCAGGAGAGTGGAGAGCTGGGAAGGCCTCCCTGAGCGGCCACTCACTGGGCAGTCTCTGCCCGTTCTCAACCTCAGGCAGGAATGGCTGGCAAATTCCGCATCTGTGTCCACTGGGGGACGGCTCCTTCAACAGCAGCGTGCTCTGGGATTGGTGGGCAAGAACCGTTAGGCCGCAGTAGGGGTTCGCTGCAGAGACAAGGTCAGAGCACCCCATGGCTTGGATGGGAGGGACCCCCGTGACCAGACCTGAGTGTGTAGCCCCTTGTCAGAGGCCCAGAGACTGAGCCCTGCTTTGCCTCCCATGGCCACCAGTCCTTCCGTGGTTGCTGGAGAAAAGTGGTTTCCGTCAGGGGTGACGGTAAAGGGAGCATCAGGAGTGAGTGCAGAGGCGGCCCTGCCCTGTCAGGTCCTCGTCTGCCATCTCCGCGCTCAGGTTTGCCAGCAGCTGCGCCAGAGCTCACAGCTGTGCAAGCTGCAGCCCAGGCCTCAACAGGGAGGGAGCGGGTCCCCATGGGGACCCCAAAGTATCCGGCTGGCTCCTCCATGCAGCTGCCTTCGCCATGCCGGGTTCCCACTGGAGTGCAAGTCCCATGGGGGCAGGAACCTGCGCATTGGACTGACTGCGGAATCTCTAGGGCCTAAAGCAGTGCAGGCCACCGGAAACAGGAGAGCATTCAGGGACCGGATGAGCGGCAGGTGGTCCCCATTGCACGTGGCTCCCTGCCCGGTGCCAGGTGCTGTCTGTGCGAACAGTCCTGTCTGGAAGCAGGAAGGAGTGGCACAGGGGTGCGGGTGGACGTGTGTCCTGAAATCACTCTTGGCCCTTGTAGTGAACATTGTGGACCAGTCAGTTCACAATGTCAACTTTCACTGAGCACCCGTGTGCTCACAGCGTCACACCCGGCACTGACGCCAACACGGGGTGATGAGAAGTCTTGCAGGCCCCGGGGGAGGGAGCAAGCCCAGAGCCGGGCTGGGGCGCTGCTGTTCCCTGGCGGGGCCGACGGGGGCTCCCTTGCCTGCTCAGCACCCAGTCCCTGACGCCCCTCCTGGCCCTAGGTGGGACCTGTACGAGGAGCCCAACTACCACGGCCGCATGTACCTGGTGGAGCGCGGCGACTTCCGCAGCTTCGCCGACTGGGAGGCCCACAGCGCCCGCGTCCAGTCCCTCCGCAGCGTCGTCAACTTCTTCTAGCCGCAGAGCAGGGGAGGCGGGGCTGGGGGCGGCCCCTTTCCGCCCCACCTGGGACTGGGGCCTGGGGAATAAAGGTCATGAAAGTGGGCAGGGGAGCTGGCCTGAGTGATTTCTCTGCCCCTGGGAGCAAAGGCTGCTGCAGGAAGAGGGCAGGGGGTGCTCTCAGGCTCTGGGGTGCCGGCAGGACCCCCCAGGGCTGAGCCAAGGGCCTGGGAGGATGAGGAGGGTGCTGTGAGGCACCCCCACTAGGGCAGAGGGAACATTAGGACTGCAAGGGAATGAGAGGTCGCAGAGTCCGATCCTTTCATTGCACAGAGGCAAAGAGCCCGCCCTGGGTGGGGAGTGACGCTGGGCCCCAGAGCAAGCCCTGGCGGGGCCGGGGCTGCAGACCCTGCCTCTGACCCCAGGCCCAGGGCCCAGGGAGGGGAGATGGGAGGGAGGAAGTGTCAGGGGCGGGGACTGAGGGGTCTTCGCTGAGGGACGGTCTCCCTCGGCACTGTCTCCCCCAGCCAGCGGCCCAGGGCTTCCAGGCCGTGTGGTCTGCTCCACAGCCAAAGCCTGACCCCAGGGTCCTGAGTGTGCACCTCTGGCTCATCTTGGCCTTGGGGTTTATAAGGGAGGCCCCTCTGGAAGGATGGGCTGTACCCCAGGAACACATCACCCCTTGCATGCTATGATGAGAGAGAAATTAGGGAGGCTTGGAAGATAAGGGGAGTTGCCCACACAGGTGGGCTCTGTGGGAACGGGGGTTAGGAGCTTTCAGGGCTGAGGGGGACGTGAGCACATGCTCCAAGCCAGCCTGCCCACAGGGCTGGGCAGACCCAGGCCCAGGCACCCTTTACACCCGAGGGTGAATCCACAGGACTCTGTGGCCCCAACCCTCTCCGGGGTACTGGGTCTGCCCTGCTGAGGAGGGTGGTTCCATGGAGGGGGCACCGCCCAGGGGCTGCAGCAGGGAGAGGCCTGTCCTGGGAGGTAGTGGGGTTTCTGGGAATAACATGGTCGATGGCCCAACACCTCCCTACCCACACTTCAGTACCCAACCTTCGCCCACTGAAAGAGGACAGTAATATGCTGGAGGCAGGGGATAGCCAGGTAACAGCCCCCCGTGCCCACAGCCCCCCACTAGAGTCCTGAACCACAGAGCCGCCTAGACGGACCTGGCTGTTCAGGGGCAGACGGCTGTGCTCCTCAGAGAGTGCACCTTGGCTCCTGGGAACACAGGGGCACTGGGCGTCCGGGCAGGGGCTCATGGGAATGGGGACCCAGGGGGCTACTTGTGAGAGTGCCCAGACCAAGGTCCCCGGCTGGAGGAGAGGTCGGGAGCTGGGACCAGTGGACGGCCCACAGGACTTCTGACCACCAGGTCAAGCCGTGGTCCAGCTGTCCAAATTCCCACACTCTGGGATCCTGAGGGTCCCCAGGCCCTCACAGCTGGCCTGTTGCTGGGCCACCCAGGCTCCCGCCCCTCCTCATCCCACATCCTGCTTGTGCTTTTCCCAGTAGGTGAGGGGGGTACCAACTGGAAGGACCCCCTTCCAGGATGGACACTCCCTGAGGATCCCCCTGGAAAAGTACTGGAATCCTGGAATTAATGCCTGCTGGAATGGAGATGTGAGGACGGGCGGGGTGGTGGGAGGGCTGGGACCTAGAGTTTAGGGAGGAAACAGGGTTCTTGGGAGTCAGATTCTGCGGCAGGGTCTGAGTGCGGAGGAGCATGGGGCAGCTGTCCCGGGGGATGCAAGGGTGCCCCACTTCCCAAGTACCTCCTGCCCCCACCCTCTGGTCCCCACTGAGAGAAAAATGGGAAAGGGGGACTCACCCAGGGCTCCCACCTCCACCCAGGGTGATGCCTGCCGAGAGCTAGGTGGTGTAGGTATAGGGGTCCCCGTGAGGCTGCTGTGGGACCCCCTAAGCAGGGACATCACGGTGCTGGACGACCATCCACGCTGCCTGGGAAGGAGAAGGGGCTGCTGTTCTGCTGTTTGTAGATGGAGTCCACAAAGGGTGTGCCCTGTGTCCCCCGAATGCCCCCGGCCCATCTCCTTCCGCCTGCAACCTAGAGAATCCCGGAGCCTTGGAAGCCGCCAGCCCAGGCTGACGTCTGCCAGGTGCAGCGGCGCCCCCTCCCACACTCTCCCGCCGTAAGAAGGCTCAGCCCATGGACTTGAACAATGCTCCACAAAACTAAGAGCACCCAGTTCAGACCTCTAGGCCCGGAGCGAACCCACATTCACACATCTCGAGAGTCCAGAAGAGCGTTTGTGTAAAGTCATGCTCTTGTGTTACACTTCTCTGCCAGTTTGTTCAGGGAGGCAGAGCTTTCTGAGCTCAGCCACACAGTCTCTGCTTATGTGGGGGTTCCTGCTGGTGGCCAGGACCCCGTCCCTGCTCAGCTGGACTTTCCCAAAACTATCTGATCCCACACCAGCTCTGGGAAAGGAGCGTCAGAAGGTCTAGCTGGCCCCAGGCCTCTATATCTGACACCCCTTTACCCATTGTTGATGGCAAGGAGGGTACTCCTACTGAGCACTGACTTTATGCCAGACTGCACTAGAGGAGTGAGTCTGTAATGCTGCTTGTTCTGTACAGTAACACTGAGATTGTGATACACCTATTATCACCACTACAGATGAGGAGAGCTGGACACAGACAGTCTAAGCAGCTTGCCCAGGGTCACACAGCTGTCAGGAAGCATATCCGGGTCTGCCGGTCCTTGTGCACACACACCGCACCACGCATTTGCATAGAGGTGTATTTACAATAGTTAAAGCAACTGTTGTAGCATCCTGCCCAGTAGCAATCACATGCTCAAAGCATCGTCCCAGCACCACCCCATTCAGACTCCCTGGGACCCAGGATGGGGGGAAGGCCGGCATCCTTCCCAGGAGCAGGGCAGGGAAGATGCTGGGCCTGCCTCCCCTGCTCTCTGATGGCGTGTGCAGCCAGCTCCTGCTACACAGCGGCCCTGCCTCCAAATACAGTCCCATTCTGAGGTTCTGAGGGGTAGGACTTCTGCATATGAATTTAGAGGACACAGGTCAGCCCAGAACACAAACCAAACAGCCTTAGACCTCAGTTTCCTGCTCTGCAAAAAGAGTGCATTCATGTCTGCTGTTCCCCCGTACACAGTTGTAAAGCCAAACCAGGCACCTGAGAGCACGGGCTGTGTAGATACTGGGCATTAGCAGAGAGTGGCATGCTCAGGGTCACGGGTGCACTGCGGAGCAGGGGGAGGAACCGCATGGCAAGACAAGGTGAAAAGCCAGCTCGGGGTCCAGGCTTTGCCTGACTCCACCCTGGTCCTCTCTCTACCACCCACCAGGACATGACCTCCCACAAGTCACTGCTCCGTGCCTCGGTTTCCTCAGGTGTGTAGTGGGGATAGCAACCCTCTGAGAGTTTAAATGAGAACCACGGGAGCAGGAAGCCTTCCCACAGGCTCATCCCAGGCAGCCTGGGGAGGAGGGCGGGCAGCCCTCCAGGCCTCCCTGAGCTTGTTCTGGCTCCCAGGGCTAAGGAATAGTGGCCCCGCATTAGCTGGTGATTCAGTGCTACACAGAAAGGCCTGTGGTCCTGGGTGACCTCCCCCTCACCCGGCCCCCTGCTCCCTAATCTGTCAGCAAATCTGCTTTCTGTCTGAAAGAAGAAAAATAAGATTCCCACTAAAGTGCTTGTGGGCAGGCTTGTAATTTGTCTGAAGTCGGTCCAGGGGGTCGGTGGACGGAGGGCCAACGCCTTCTGAGGAGCGGCACACAGGCTTCACTCACATGCTTCACATACCTCTGACCTCCCTCCGAGGTTTGGAGAGCTGGGGTGTTCACAGGGCCGACCTCTGTCCTCAGCACACACGCCCGCTGCCGGCCATGCACGGTGCTTCAGACTGCAGTAACTCGCCTTTTGAGGCCCCTGCAGATGCTCCCCCAAAAGCAGAGGGTGGCCCAGGGGTGCCCTGCTGGCCCGTCCCTCCCGGGAGCCCACCGGCCCCCTGAGCCCCCTGCCGTCGCGTCGCCGGCCTGCACCTCACCGGGGAGAAGCCCTTCAGACCCTGCTTGTCTTTGCTCCCCTCAAGAAATCACATGGATTTTCAGCTGAAACCTGTTAAAAGAGAAAGTTTTAAAAATTGAGGTCTGGAGTTTCAGTTTGGGAAGATGAAATCCTGGAGATGACAGGGGTGAGGCTGCACCGCCACGGGAATGCCCTCGATGACACAGAGCCGCACCGAAAGGTGGTCCCACATAAACCCTACGCTCTGTGTATTTTACCACAAGGACAAAAGTCTTGCTCCTGTTTTCGGGAGGTTGAGGGCTATTGAGGGCAGTAGGACATAGAAGGCCTTCCCTGTGGGTCCCACCTGCCTGCACCTCCCCTGACAGGGGATCTTGGCTGGTTCCCCAGCAGATGCCGAGCTGAGTGGAAGTGTGCAAGGCCACATTCCTTCCACAGGGGGCCCAGGGAGCCGGGGTGAGGACCTGAGCTGAGGCCTGACCTCCCGAGCCCCTGCTCAGCGACGCAAATGTCTGGGGACAGCATGGTAACACTGGAGGGAGAGGGTTGCTTTGGGGCCTCTGACACCTGGACCTGTGACTAAGAGTGCTTTTGCAAACACTTAGCTTCCCTGCTGCAGGCGGCCCCCATCTGGGCTGAGAAGGCTGTGTCCTGGGCCTCTACCCACAGAGGGCCGGGGAGGCTGCCCCTGGGTGCTGGGCTCAGGAGCTGGGCAGCACATCCACTTCACAGCCAGGCTCGGGCCACCCTGGGCCCCAGGACTCCTAAAACACATGGGCAGAAAGGGCAGCAGAAGTAGGTGCCACCCAGGAAATGGGCTGCTGGCCGGACAGCCTTTCCTGAGGCTGCCACAGAGAGGAGCTTCTAGAGATGGCAGCCGCCCTCCACACAGGCAGGGGCGCCGAGGGCCACTTCACACATGGGGGCTGCATGCCAAAGCCCGGGAGGGTCTCTGTCTTATTAAAATAGTAAGATGGAGAAGGTGTGTGAAGAAATCTTTGGGGTTTTTAAAGAGGTAGAAGAAAAACAGAAGAGGCCAGGGTGAGGCTGGCATCCACAATACTGTCCGAAGCACAGAGTCCTGGTTCTTTGCTAGGGCAGACCTCGGACTGGGCCAAAGCAAGCACAGCACAGCGTCAGTCTCAGGATGCAGGGTCCAAAAGATAAAAGAGGGTCAGATTCCCAAGAGGAGCACAGCAATTCCTGGGACTTGGGCCAGAGAGAAATCTCTTCCATGGGTCCTCAGGACCCATGCTGACATTCCTGAGCTGCAAAGAAAATAACAACTTTCCTAGGATTTTTGCTAATAACATCCCATGGGCTCAGCCAATGGCATCATGCCAAAGTAAACTTTCTGCGGGGGAGTTGGGGGAGATTTTATCACTTGTTTACATAGGAACATTTAGTTGAATCTAACTGGGCCATTAAAGCAGGGCCTGGCTATACTTGGTCATCAGTAAATACTATTAACAACAACCCCACTAACATTTAGTGAGCAATTACTATGGCCAAAACACTGCGTTAAGCCATTAATACATGTAAGGAGGTGGGTATGTTATTTTCCCTCTTTCACAGTTGAAGAAATAGACTTAAAGGTGATTGCAACTTGCCCAAAATCTCACCATAGTTGCAACAGACACAGAGCGTCTCCAGCCATCTGGCTCCGGAGCCTGTGCCTGCCTCCTGCCCATACACCCAGGACAGTGGCCTTCTCATTAGTCTGGCCAAGACCTGCATGGGGTCAGTATGTACACAACTGAAACAGCTGTTCTTACCCTCAATACAGTGCTTTTTATTTTATTTTAAAACTATGCTGGTCAGAGACCCACTAAATTAATTTCATGACCCCCAGTGGGTCACAGTTCTCCAGTTTGAAAAACACTACACTGCCTTGTGGCGTAAGCAAAAACGAAGACCTAAGTGGCAGATGTTGTGGACTACCTGATTTAATCCCAGGTCCCTCCCCTTGCCTGCCTTGGCTTTTCCCTGCCTCCCACTGGCCAACAACTTTCTTCATAAAAAGCCCCCTTCCCTGGTTTGCTGCCTTGAATGAAGATGTGATTCCAGGCGTTCAGTTAGCTTTCTTGCAATCACGAGAGAAAAGCAGAGAGAATCAGAGAGATGCTGATTCCAGCCCCACTGAACTGCTAAATCAGGGCCAGCAGCCACGCTTTTTGTTATGTTAGGAAAATGAACCCCTATTTATTTTGCCACTCTCATTCAGGTTTTCTATTACTTGCAGCTGAAGGCATTCCTGACTGATGATAAACGAACAAACATTTAGTTCCTAATATTCACCTCGCCCTGTGCTTCATTGTCTAGTGAACTATTAGGAACTTACACTTGGAAGTACTAGGAGAGAGTTTTCTTTCAATCAGCAACCCACCATCAAACGGTTCATCTAAACCTGAAGCATCCTCTTCCCAGTGTGTCCACGGTGGTGACGGGGTCAGTGAGCACCACAGAGGTTCTGTGACTTGGGAACATCTTTCTCCTCTGGGGAAAGCGGGCCAGGAAAGTGGTATCTGCACACAAAGGAGACCAAGTAGCTGGTTCACCATTTTCCGTGGCCTCGCCACCCTGCTGGTGCGCTGCGGCCCGCGGACGGGCGAGCAGGGATACGGCACGGTTGAGAAGGAAGCTCCAGCCCGACGTTCAGCACCACGGGCGCTGCGCCCCTGCTCCCAAGCCCGATTGCTCATCTGTGACCCGTGCGACCTTGGGCGGCGATGCTTCTTGAATCCCACTCCGCGCTCTGCCCTTCACTCAAGTACTGCAGTGTAATCTGCTCCCGAAAGAATTGCTGTTCACTGGGTCCTTAAAACACGCCATCAAAGATGAGTATTACCAGAGGCCACCGAACACATCACACGTCCTTGCTTGGAAAAGAATCTCATTTGTTTCTGTCATGGGGCGAAATCAGATTCTCTGGAGGTTTGTGGGATGTGGGGGCTGAAAATGACTGCGCTTGAACGCCCCATTCACTGGGGTCCACTTCAGAACACGGTGAGCTGGGCGGGGGTTTGGATTGTCCCCCATTGGGAATGGGGCCGGACACATGGGGGAGTCACGGTAAAGCAGGGGCATTTTTGGAACCGTGACCATGGAAAGAAGGGTGTGTGTGGGTAAGGACCGGGCTGCCACAGGGTAGGCTGCCAGAGCGACGCATCCCCGGCCATCGCTGCGATTCTGATCCCAGCCAAATTAAACTCAGGGTGGGGCAATCAGATTCTCTGTCCTTGGAAATGAAATGCAATGTGTGAAATCTCAATGAAATGAAATCTCCAGTCTCACCAAGAGAGAAGAAGGCTGGGGCCAGGTCCATTCACAGCCAGCAGCCCAGAGACAGATGCTTCACATTCTGGCCGTGGAGACCCCGGCAGCCAGAGCTAGACCCCAAGCTCACGTGCTTAGCTCTTCCTTCACGAGTTAGCCTTCCAATAAAGCCCTTTGTCTTGCTTCAACTCACTAAACTCAGTTTCCTTCTGCCAAAGACTCCAGACCAACACCCACTTGTCCCCCTTTCTGCTCCCAGCAAAACGCAGGCAGGTGGACCATCAGTGGCTCACCTGGCCCTGGCTTCTACTCGGAGGGACGTCCATGTAGACTCATGTAAAATGCCCTTGTAGGATTAACAACCTGGCATGAATTAAACTGGGCTCAGGATCCACACAGAGAGCCAGGAGATGCATCATTTTGTGGGCAGCTTGCAGTCTCCGGGCATGAGTGAAAATGGATGCTGCTGAGCCAGGCTCCCTCGTGGCCCCTTCGTGTCACACACATGCACACACACACATACTTGCATTCTAACCAGGATGCCTTGCTGGGCCCTCTGAGAATGAGAGATGCCCACATACAGAACGTCTGAGGTCGCTGGAGCCGGCAGAAGTGTATCAGGCACCCGGCTGGCTGCCGGCCTGCTTGCTTCCATCCACACAGCAACATGCTTAGTTGGCACTCCCAACACTCGTCTGAATCTTTAGGGAAAGGCACTCCGGCCTGGCTGGTGCCCAAGATCTCTCTCTAGGAAAATTCATTGGGACCGGAGGGAAAGGAAGTTCCCTAGACAAGCCTTCTAGGTCTTAGGCCTGATCCTTTTGAGCCACCGATTCAGTGCCATTTGGTGCAGATCATTTGGTCTTGGCTCAAGGTAAACCTGAGCTCCCCCACTCCCTGGCTGAGTGACCTCATCTAGGCAGCCTCTCTGGGCTGCAAGTTCCTCATCAGCAAAGTCAGGATGGTACTACCTACCTTGAAAAGCTGTGCAAGTTAAAGGCATTACTCAATGTGTCATTGTGCCTACCTTATAATTGGCACTGGATTATAGTGAAATAATAACAAACATTTTGATAGCATAGGAATTTTTGTTTAATGTTTTTGGGGATAAAATCTGTAGGACAGGTTTCCACCAGTCTTGGAAATTGTCACTTTCCCATCTGCCAGTGGTAGTGGACAGAGAGATCTGGTTTTACCTCTTCATAATCTGTTGCCAGGAGGATGGTGGCAAGTGTGAATGGCAGGTTAGCTTTAGGTAAGAACCTGCAAGAAGAGTCGGCAGAGTCGGCCTGCAACCACAAACCAAGAATGGTTGCTGCCTGCAGTGAAAAGGCAGGCGGCTTGGGAAGGTCCCTCTGTCCTCCCTCTGCCTTGGAAAGGCTGAGACCAGGAACATGGGAGAAAAGAGTTTTTTCCCTTAATGCAAACGGAAGCTCAGCAATTCCACTGGCTAGGGAAATTGTGTGGTATTTCCTGGATGGGAGAGTGACCCTGTGCTGTGGGTAGAGAGTGTAGAAGGGGTCAGACCAGAACTCCGTGGGAAGGGGCACCTCTGGGGCAGCAGCCCAAGGAATCATCAGCACAATAACTGAAAAAGAGAAAGATTGTGTCCTTTGGATTTTCCTCCAAGGATTTGGCATTGTCCAGGCCTGGGGCTGGAAAGAAGGCCTGTCCGCAGGGTAGGCAATGAATCCTCACCACCTAGGGTGTGAGATGTATTCGGAGGTGACACGCTAGCATGTTTTATTTTTTGCTTTAGCAGCTTTATGGGGCTGTAATTTACATACAACAAATCAAACATATTTAAGGTTAGGAATTCGGATACATTTTGACTTAGGGGCACGCTTGTAAATGCATCACCACGGTCACGGTGAAGGGGTGCCTCACCCCCAGGTTTCCTCTTGCTCCTTTGAGCCCCCCCCACCCCTCCCTGACTCTCAGCCTTTCCCTCAGCAAACTGCTGATCCGTTTTCCGTCCCTGTGGATTCGCTTGTCTGGCTGCTTTCACGCAGCGTAGTGATTCTGAGATCCACCCGTGTTACTGTGTCAACTGTTCATTCCCACCCATTGCTGAGCACTAGCCCATCGTACGGCTGCACCACGGTTTGCTTCTCTAGTCACCTGTTGACAGACATTTGGGTTGCTCCCAGTTTGTGATGTAGCCACAAATTTATACCTATGTTTTCTTCTCAGAGTTCTATAGTTTTAGTTCTTATATTTGCCTTTTATCTATTTTGAGTTAATTTTGGTATGTGGTATGAGGTAGGGCGTCCAAAATTCATTCTTTTGCATACGGCTATCCAGTTGTCCCAGCACCATTTTCTGAAAAGATTGCTCTTTCTCTCCTTGAATTGTCTTGGCACTTTTGTTGAAATGACTTGACCACAGATGTATGGGTTTATTTCTGGGCTCTCAGTTCTATCCCATTGATCTCTATGTCTATCCTTATGCCATGTATTGGTTGATTTTTCAATGTTAAATCATTTTGAATTCCTGGGATAAATCTCACTTGATCATATTGTTTTATATTTTTTATGTATTGTTGAACTCCATTGCTATGGTTTTATTTAGAATTTTTGCATCTAATACATACTGGTGTGTAATTTTATTTTCTTATAATGTCTTTGATTTTGGTATCAGGGTAATACTGGCCTCATGGAATGAATTGAGAAGTATACCCTCTTCTTCAATTTTCTAGAAGCATTGTGGAGAATTGACATAACTTTTTCCTTAGATGTTTGGTAAAATTCTCCAGTGAAGCCATATGAGCCTTGAGTTTTCTTTCTGGAAAGATTCTAACTGCAAATTCAATTTAAAAAATAGATACAGGGCTATTCATTTTATATATTCTTTATACACCCTTCTTGCTGGGGCTTGTGTCTTCTGTGTTTCCTGTGCTTGGGTTTGGTGAGTTCCTTGGATCTGTTGATTTATAATTGTCATCAAATTTGGAAACTTTCAGCCATTATTTCTTCAAATACTTTTTCTGTTCCTTTCTATATTGTCTCCTTTCTCTCCACATCTTTAAGCACTTGGATAACTCATACTTAGGCTGCTTGAAGGTGTCCCACAGCTCACTGACACTATTCATTTTAAAAATTCTTTTTTCTCTGGTTTTCATTTAAATAGTTTCTACTGCTATGTCTTTAAGTTTACTCATATTTTATTGTGTAGAGTCTGATTTGCTGTTAATCCCCATCCAGTGATGCTGTTGTTTATTTTCAGACATACATCTCTAGAGGTTTAGCTGGGACTCTTTGACATATCTTCTTTGTTTCTAAATCACCTTTTGAACACATGGAATACAGATGTAGTGACCGTTTTCACCTTCTTGCCTCTAGCTGCGCACTGGAGCGGTGTCTCCAGTAGATCTGCAGGGCTCTCTCCTCTCTGGTACTCTATCCTACCAAGTCCAACCACTTTGTTCTTCCTGGACGCTCAGCTGTTTCCACGGCTCAGGGAGTCCCCTGGGTTCCCTCCGGGCCCCTCTTCCTGCTCTGCAGTCTGTAAATGCCCCAGGGCAGTGAGCTGGGCTCATCACAGGGCTCACTCCTCTCATTTTCCCTGTCTTAGGACCTTCACTGCCTGACGTCCAGTGTCTTGAAAACTGTTGTTTCCTATAGTTTGTGTTTGTTTTCTGGTTGTTTTGGGCAGGAGGCCAGAGGGCAAATCCAATCCTTATTCCATCTTGGCCAGAAGTGGAAGCTAATGAATTCTGGGAGCTGTTTAAAGCTGTCTTCTCTTTGTCTAGTTAGCCTCTGATGTTTCTCTGAGCTGCCAGGAAGTCTGTGGGGGAGATAAACTGAAACTTTGGGGGGGTGGGATGTTTACCAGTTTCACACTGCAGGATAGCCATGTCTTTCCAACACAGTCCTGCTCAGATGCCCAGGAAAGACATGCCAGTCCCAGATGTGGGTGACTTCAGAGGGCCCTAAAGATGTCCAGACTCTCGACACCTCTCTGGGACCCAGGACCAGTCTCTGAGTAGCAACCTTCTTGCCCAGAGAACATGACTCTCTGACTTCAGGGGCCAGCAGCTAGAGGCAGTGGCCAGTACAAAGGAGATTTTCTTGGCACTGACAGAGAGATTTGGTTTTCTAAGCCTGTTTCCTTTTAATCTTGACCCTGATTGGAATGGAGAGTGATCCTTGGAGCAGATTGAATGTCATCCTAGGAATAAGGGGATGTGGAGAGCGGGCAGACCCGAGCCTAGTGGTCCAGCTCAGCTTAGCTCCAGACCCTTGCTCAGAGACTATGGGACTCTGATGTTTAATGCTGGTCCCACCCTTCTCTGGACCCTGGCAACCCTGACAGTCTGGGACACACGTGTACACAGGGTTCTAAGGGCACATGGCCATGCATTATTCTCCAAACAATAATTTTAATTCTCTGATAATGGTCCTCCAAACATTAATAACAGTAGTAGTAGTAGTAGTATTGAGGCTTCATAAGATCTTCTTTTTTTTAATGGCACAATATGTTTTGTGTCTGTGAGTGGTGTGGTGAAATACACGTAACATAAAATTTACCTTTGTAACCATTTTCAAGTGCACAGTTCAGGGGCATTAGTGCATTTACAGTGTCACACAGTGATCACCAGTCCCTAGTTACAGAACTTTTCCCTCGAGGATGGGGCCCCAGTACCATCTGCCTTCCCTGCTGCCCCGCAGAGCCCCCAGCGGGATCATTCTTTCCAGCAGGTGGTCCTGTGGCTATCCCTGCAGCATGTGGTCTGAGCTCCCCCTGGCACGCAGGTCTCCCTCCCTGGGTGCTGGGAGTGCCCCCCTCTTCTTTGTGAAACATTGCCTCTTTCCTGTTTCTTCTTAAAACTTAACTATTCCCTCCCCATGCCACCAGGACCTCTTCTTAAGGTGACTTAAGTTCACGCAGTGATTAAATATAGGAGAGGCCTGTGCACCAAAGGGCTCCACCAGAGGGTAAGGGCGCGGCACGGGCTGGAGCCCAGTTTCTGCTGACTGCAGCTCTGCTGGCACTTAGTTTGGCTCCAGGATCTCCGTAGCTCTGTTCTTTCAAAGCAGGGAGGTGAGGAAGCCCCAGCGGCTGGGGAACTGGGTGTTGTCTTCCAACTCTCCCACCTTCTTGCTCTCCAGCCTGTCGGATTTGGGTGAAGCTCTCCAGAGCGAAGTCTGTAATTCTCAACCTGTAAGAGAAAAGGAGCTGGCTTAGGACAGCATCTTTTCGGCATGTGCACAGCTGGGACACCCACACTGCCTGGCACACACGCAAAGCCACAGGCTGGCTGGCTCAGCGTCTCCAGGGGCCTAGAGCGGTGTCAGGGGCTAGGGGAAGGCGGACGAAGGAGGGAGGGAAGAAGGACAAAACACCGATCGGCTTGGACAGAGGAAGCGGCGGAAGTGAGCAGGACCAGCCACGGGGGCTGGGCCCCGCTGTGTGGGAGCGGAGGATGGAGGGGCCGCCGTGTGCTGGAGGCCGGCCGCAGGGACCAGAGGTTTGGGGCCCCTCGTGCTCACTACTGCTGCGTGACCCCTGGAAGTTCAACTTCTCTCCTGGCGGGGCTGCCTTGTCTTGCACACGGTCGGGCAGTTCCTTGGGGCTGTGGCCGGTCACCTGCCCCAGCCCTGCCCCTCTACTCAGAAGCCCTCTCCTCTCAGTGTCCACGAGACAGAGGCCCTCGCAGAGCGTCCGGGTCTCCCGTGGCCCTTCTCCGGGTAAGCCCTCCCGCTCTCCTCTCCTTCATGCTGACCCGGCGCTGCGAGGGCCCCTTGAAGTTCATAGGTCCTAAAGTGAACTCATGAGCAGCCTGTGGAAGTGTCGCTGGAAACGTGCCGTCAGCCGCACAGACGCACAGACGCAGTCCCAGCACCCTGGCCACCCGCAGCGAGGCCCGCCTCTTCCCGTGCACCTGCCCTCTCCGCGCTCCTCTCCTGCGGGCTCACCGCAGCCCCTCCCGCCTCCTTCAACCCACCTCCGCCACGGTCCTCGGGCGACCGCACACCCCACGGCAACGCCACCCCAAACCTTCCCCTGGCCCCCACTGCCTCGCTGAGAGCTGATCCGCAAGTTCTGGCAAAGAAAGACTGAGTCTCCCTGGGTGGGTCACTTGGGGAACAAATGGCCCAGGGCCCTGTGGGACCCCTTTGTGGGGTCTTCTTTCTGAGTCTGGATGTGGGCAGACTCACTGGGAGAGGGCCGGCCGGCCGCCTTCCCCGACCCCAAACCCGAATCCGATCCGAGGTTCGCCCAGCTCGCTTTCAGAAACAGACCCGGGGCCGGAAAATCCTCCTACCTTTAGGACCTGGAGGGTCCGAGCGTGGGGGCGCCACCCCCCGCCTACCGACCCCGGAGAAACTGGGACCGGAACTACTCTGACGGGCGCCGGCCCACCGACCCCCTGGGAGGGCTCGCCGCGGGGGTGGGGGTCCCTCGAGGCCCCAGGGGGCCTGGAGGCGCGGCGGGCGGGGGAAGCAGGGTAGCTGCCGGCAGGAGGCCCCGCGCCCGGGAGCCCACGCCTTTCCGGGGGTGAACCTCCCCTCCTCCCGGGCTCGCCCCCCGCACCGCGCCCCCTTCGGGACTTCTTTGGAGCTCGTGACGTCCCAGAGCGAGGACGGGGGGCGCTCTCCACCCGGGAACCAACCCTGCGTCCCCCGAGGGCCCCGCTGACACGGTTCTTGGGGCCGGGAGCCTGGCAGGGGCGGACCCGGGAGGGAGGGCTCCGGGTTCGCACGTCTGGCCCCCGGACCGTCCCTGCTCCGGCCTTTCGTCCCGGCAGAGCTGGCCCGGGGAGGGGAGGGGGCCAGAGGCGCCGCCGGAGCAGCGGTAGGGCCGCACGTGGGGCGGTCCCCGGGGTGTCCGGGCCGGGCGCCGGGTCTCAAAGGGCCGGGAGGAGGTGCGGGCGGGGGCGCGGGCCCGGAGGTGGGTGGGGACAGGCTGGGGGGCGCTCTGAGGAGGAGCCGAGCGGGGCGGTATTGTCCGCGCTCTGCAGCCCCGAGCGCCCGGCGCCGGCCGGGAGTGCGCGTGGGGTTTGTGGCCATCGGCCTCTCCGGGCCCCCGCCGCCGGGCTTTCCAGCGCCCCGGACGTGCCTCTGTCCTGCTCGCCTGGCCCGGAGGGAGGGCCCTGCTGAGGTGGGGTGCGGGTCTTCCGAGGGGGCGCGGGGAAGGGAGGTCGGTCTGCGCTCCCGGGGCTGGGATTGCTCCATTGGAGGGGCCGGGGGTCCCAAGAAGGCAGCCCCCGCTGGGCTCACGGGCCGGGTGGGCGGCGCGGGAGCGAGAGTCCCCCACCTCATCCCCGCCTCGCCCCGTGTCCCCGCAGGAGCCTGGCGCCCCGGCCCCCCGCGGTGACCACGGGACGCAGCCGCAGGGAGCAGCCGCGCGGATGCTGGGGCGCCTCTCCATAGCGGGGCGCAGCCTCCTCGTGCCCCACCTGGCTGGCACGATGGGGGGCGGAGGGTCGGCCCTGAGGGTCTGCGCTGACCACCGCGGGGGCATCAACTGGCTCAGTCTGAGCCCTGACGGGCAGCGTCTGTTAACGGGCAGCGAGGACGGCACAGCCCGGCTCTGGAGCACCGCGGACGGCCAGTGCTGTGCGCTCCTGCAAGGTAGACCCGCCGCGCCGCGCCGCCGACCCTCCTGCTGCGTCTTCGCGCACCCTCTGCTGGAGACCTCAGCTCCTCCGTCCGCAGACCCTCCCCAAGTCCCGCCCCGCCCATCCCGGGAAAGAGCGGTCTACCGGCTCGGCATCCGACCGGTGGAGCGCACGCGAGGTGGGGGTGCAGAGCGGGCGGACGGGGTTGGGGGGCTGGGGACGCCACTGCGGGGGCGAAGATCACAGGTCAACCTGCTGCATGAAATCATTTCAATTACAGCAGTTTTGACAGACAAAACGAAATTACATCTGTGCCCTTGTAGATAGGCGGCGCCTTCCGTAGCTGCTCCCTGGCTGTGTGACCTTTGACCGGATATTTCATCTTTGCGGCCATCGCGGTAGCCTGTTAAGTGCCGGCGGTACTGAGCACTACAGTGTGCAATCCTCACACTACTACAGTTATCCCACTTGTGCAGACAGGGAAACTGAGGCAGGAAGTAAGTTGCGGGGGTCACACAGCCCCTAGGGAGTAGAGGTTAAGTTTAAATCACCCCCCCAACATCTGTGGAGGTGGCCCTGCTCTGCTGCTTCATTTCATCTGCTGTAAAATGAAGGGGTATGGGGGTCGGATTGATCAGTTTTTCAAGAGGGCTGCTGAATCTATTTAGCACATTTGGAAACACCAGAAATAGCAGGGGCCACGCATAGTGAGCATACATACATGTTTTATAAAGCTGTTTTGCAAAAACATACATTTTGGTTTATATTTGTGTGCTTAATGCAGGCTGATGGATCCCTTACCCTGGGCCCCTGTCACTCGTCTGGCCCACAGGACAGGAGGCCCCTCTCCAGCTCTGTCCCATTGTTGCCTTAGTAGCACATATAGCCTCTTGACACACAAGGCAACCAGGCACTGTGTGGTTATTTCTCACAGCCTGGTTTTTCCAGCATAATCAGCAAATCTTGAGTGGCCTCCTGGGCTTTCCAATTCATGTAGGCACAGTGAGTGCAAATTAGCTTCAATGTGGGCTCATCCTGACCCTATTGGTTTTAAATAAAAGCAGTTATGGTAGATATTTGAAAGCTCAATAAGGATGAATTTTGGATGGTCTGCTACTTGGGAGCTGATGTAGATAATGGAGAGTTGGCTGCATACTGACGCACATTCCTTCCCATCCCCCCAATGAAGTCACACACACTGGCAGGCAGGCAACTGGAACTAGACCATCTGAGTTCTGTTAGAGATTTTAAATTCAACTTGTATTGCTTCTCATATGTGAGACTTTCATCTGGAGGGCTTCCAGAAATGCAGATTTCCAGGCCCTGGTTTCAGTGAGCCCACAGGGGCCTTTAGAATTGGCATTTCTAATACACTTTTGAGTGGATCTGATGCACAGCTGGCCTGTAGAGCCCTTGGGCCTTGGACCCATTGTGGGACCGCAGTTAAGCTCCAGGCCTTTCCAGGGTGGTTCTGTCCATTGGGCACCTGGCTCTGTGCTCAGGGCAGCTCTGGAGCCTGGGCTGGGCCGCCAGGGCCCACCCTTCTGCCCAGCTCTGCTCTGCTGTCCCCACCCAGCTCTGTGCCTGGCAGCTCCCCTTCACACCCACTTTCTGGCCTTCACAGGGCTTGTCCCCTTGGGACACCAACACCTGCTCCCTAGTGAGGGGCCCGACCCTCTGGTGCTCTGTGGAACGCCGCCCGCTTCCGCCAGGATGGTCTCTGCTATTGTGAGGATCATCACTTCAAGGAGTTTCCAGGGCAGGAGGGACAAGTAACCATTCCTGATCCTGAAACTGCACTAACAGACTGACTTACAAAAGAGTTATTTGGGTGTGTGCTCGTCCTTGTGTGGCAGGGGCCCCCCAAGGGAAGCAAGGTCTTGCCAGCTCCCCAGGCCCCTTAGGATTTTTTTAATCAGCAAAAGATTAATAAAATGTCTTTTAACACTTGTTTAGTGCCCTAGATTTTATAAGTACCCCTCAGTGTACTTGTTACATTACTAATCCTCACAGCTGTGAGGTAGGTAGGCTTGGCACCAGTCCACAGGTGAGAGTGGGGAGGGGCACATTCACTACCAACACACAGGGAACTTTGAGTGTTTTCTAGATACTCCCCTGGTGAGGTCAATGCTGTGTCGTCATCCCCCGGGTCATAGTGTGATTATAGGGCTTGTCCAGGGTCACACGGCAGGTCCACGGGCGACTGCCTTCTGCTTTTACCAGGGCAAGCCTGCAGGGAAGCTATGCTTTGCCTAAGACCGCATGGCTGATGAGCAGCAGCCCCGATCCCTAGAGGACTCCTGACCCCACATCCAGGCTCTCTCCCCTCCTGTTGTGGACACTGCCCGTTTGGGGGAGTGCTGGCTCCTTGTAAGGCTCGGGCAGGCAGAAGTCTCCAAAGAATGACCTGTGGGTGGTCAGGCCTGGGTTTCTTGGCAGAGTGGCTGGGCTTGGCAGCTCCTGGGATGTGTTTTCCTTCTGCAGGTGAGCTTCTGGCTCAGCCCACGCGACCAGGGCTTTTTTGTGAATCTTGCAGGGTTTAGGAAG
Source organism: Manis pentadactyla (assembly GCF_030020395.1). NCBI lineage: Eukaryota > Metazoa > Chordata > Mammalia > Pholidota > Manidae > Manis > Manis pentadactyla. Next base: position 144,120,044 of record NC_080025.1, on the reverse strand, counting down.
GTTGTGCCAAGGGGTAGGATGGCGAGGAAGAACAGGGCAGTTCCCTGTGGGTGGGCCGGGGTGGGCAGGTTGTCACCCTTGGTGGCCCCTGGAGAGTAGGCGGTGTAAACATCGCCCTGAGCGTCCCCCTATAGCAGCTCTGCTGAGGAGCTGTGAACCCGTAAACTTTTCTAATAAATGGAACTGGTTCTTAAGAGCAATTGGTGAGTTGGCAGTGAAAAACAGCTTAATTGCCAATTATTCTTTAAAAGGCAGAATTGAATTCAGGGTCACTATCCTGCCTACCCCTCTTTTCTCTTTTATCCATTGGCTGCCTACTTCTTTGGGCCACTTCACTGGGTCAGTGGGCTAAACAGCATGTCCCAAATGGTGGATCCTGTCCGGTCAGTTCCCGTGTAGGAGGGCGCCCAGCCTGAAGGTTCCATGAGCATTCTGATCCCTGAGCATTCTCATCTAACAGCATCTCCTAACATGACGGGCGTGGTGTTTGTCTTTAATTCCATGGGGACAGAATGTGCACTGCTGTTTACTGGAAGCTTGGTGGGTGCCTGCCTGTCCGGATGACCCTTGCTCGCCTCCAGGGAGCAGGAGGACCACTCATGGTCGAGAGCCTGGGCTCGAGCTGGGCTGCTTGGGCTTCAATCCCGTTACTTGACTTCTTATGCCTCAGTTTCTTCATCTGTGAATTGGGGATGATAATAGTGGTCCTAGCCTAAGGTTGTGGTGGGGATTACCCCAGTTAATGGGCAGCTCCTGGCTCATAGGGTCAGCTGCCTTAGCCCTCATGTCTACATCGACAAGCCCAAATTGAGTAACAGCATCTCATCAGTTCTGTCCCTTGACAGCTCCCAACGCTTCCTTGTTTGCATCTAGCATCCGTATCATCCCCCTTTTGTAGATGAAGAAAGAGGCTCCAAAGGGCTAAGTGTCCTCTGCCCTCCGCTGGGGTGGAGCGGGCACTGGGCAGACCTGCCCTCCTCCCTCCTGGCTCAGGGCCCTCCCTCTCCCCTGCCTGTTGGCCCGACCACACCAGGTGCCTGGGTGGGTGCCTATGGCCAGGTCAAAGGTGTGAGAGGCTTGGGTCCTGCCTCAGGGAGTCTGCACATTGGGTCAAGAGAATGATTGCTGAACCAGGGGGTTGCGTGTCTTGGGCTTCAGATAAGCAGGAACTCTGAGCGGGGGTTCCAGGGTTCACCTCTTGACCCAGGTGAGTCTGGAACTGGGATAATTTTTAATTGCAATAAAAAAACACATAAAATTTACTGTCTTAACTACTTTTAACTGCACTGTTTGGAGATATTAAACATTCATAATATGAATGTTGTACAACCATTGCCACCATTGTCTCCAGAACTTTTTCATCTTGTAAAACTAAAACAACAATAACCCGATTGCCCCCCACCCCACCCCCCCGCCAGCTCCCAGCAGCCTCCATCCTGCCTCCCGCCTCTGTGACTCCGACTGCCCCGGGGACCTTGTCCAGGTGGGCTCGTGCAGTGCTTGTCTCTGGGACTGGCTCGTCCCTTGGGATGACCTCCCTAAGGTTCATGCCTGTCGTAGGTGGGTCAGATTGTCCTTTTGAAGGCCGAGTACTACTCCGTGTGGGCAGACGTACTGCATTTTGTTCATCCACTCACCCATCAGCGGACGCTTGAGTTGCCTCCACCTCTTGATCATGTGAATAATGCTGCTGTGAACATGGGTGTGCAAATCTCTCTCACGGGCCCTGCTTTCAGTTCTTCTGTGTGTACACCCAGAAGAGGAGTTGCTGAGTCATCTCATACATATTTTTAAAAGTGCATGTGGGAGTGCAGGGAAGGCTCTCAGACATAAACAGATCGGAATTAACTTTAACTCCGTCCCGGGTAAGGATTCCATCAGGGTGCAGTTTGTTTGAGGTCCGGATGGGAAGGACGCCCATGCTTGCAGTCGGTTGTTCAGCTCTTCGCAGACCATGTGTGGAGGTGGGGAGCTCCCCCGAGGGGGCAGATAGAAGAGGACGGAGGTGGGGGCAGGAGAGCAGTTTGGTCTCGGTGGTGGGGTGAGAGCAGCTGGGCTGGAAGGACAAGCCCCAGGGCAGAACCAGTGGCAAGAGCATCAGCCGCCCCCAGGGGCAGCTCGGAAGCTGGGGGCCCGTGGCCGAGGCTGCAGCGGCCTTGTTAGACACGCTCCGTTTCAGCCATGCTTTGGACTAGGAGCGGTTGCCACGCCGGCCTGCTCAGAGACCGCATCGCCAGGTGGCTCTACTAGGCAGGGGCCCGGCCGGAAACAAAATGGTGCCCCCAGAATAGAAACTCAGGGAGAGTTTATTAAACAAGTCTTTGCAAAATGTGGGCAGGGCATAGGGCTGTCACCCGCCTCCAGGCCTGAAGGAACAAGGGTGCGAGCAGTCACGGCAGCCCAGAAGCGGTGGAGAGGGAGGTGTGGCCGTGGCTTGAGGGCCAGCGCATCCTGACCCAGCATCTCCTGCTGGGGCTCCAAGCTGTCTGGACCTGTGGCCAGCGGGGTGCACGGAGCCCACAGGGGTGGTGATCTCCACAGGGGTGGGCGAGCTGAGGGAGCAGGCTAGAGAAGAGGGGCTCCTGAGGGGCAGCAGGCCCCGTTTCCATGCCAAGTCGGGTGCCGTCCACCTCGGTGGTGCCTGGACCAGCCCACCTCTGCCGCCGCAGACCCCGGATGGCTGGTACTCTGAGCAGCTCCTGGGCGTGGAGGAGGCACGTTGCCTCTGAGCCTCCAGCGAGTCCCGTGGTGTGCAGGCAGGGAGGGCTAGCCACCTTGGCAGGAACCCCTGCGCCTCCGCATGTTCTTTTGAACATAATAACTGCATCTTATCTGCATTCTTCATCCCTTCAAAAATGTTTATTTTTAGTTTGGCTCTTTTGCTTGTTCTGCATAATTCCAATAGCTCGTGGCCAAGGAGCTGTGTGGTCCCTGGAGGCCCAGTGGGCCCTCCCTCATCGCCCAGTGACCCTGCAGGCATTGGGGCCCTGAGCTGTGGGTTACAGTGGATTACGGTCAGGGATGTGCTCTGTGGCCCCCTTTGCTGGCAGGGCTCTGAGCTGGGAGCGTTTAGCTTGCAGTTTTCAGAGGCGGGGCAGGTGCCTGGCATGCAAGGGTGGGGCCTGTCCCCAGGAGGGCCTTGAAGGCCACAGGGAGCCTGGCAGTCCGCTCAGGACAAGCCTCCTGAGAAGGCAGAGGGTCAGCCTGGCTCAGCTTCAGAGATGAGGTGTTTCACATTGAAAAACTTTTTTCAGTATCACATCTTTTCTTCAAGTTGTTGTTCATGTGTGTTTATATTTTTATTGATCTGCAATCTGAGTGTGTCTTTTTTTTATTTCCATGGGTCCTAGAAGGCTTCCAACATCTCAGGGTCTTCTGCATCCCTACTGAATGGCTGCAGTGTCACTGAGCAGAGGTCCCATGGTTTACTAGCCACCCTTCGTGTTCTCGTACGTTTCTTGGCCTGATTTACATTAAAACTCGGCGCTTCACCTCCCTGCCATCAGAGACAGTTGAGGTGGGCCAGGAACAGGGGGAGCGGGATGGCACCCCAGGTGGCCTCCTGCCTTGGCGGGACTGCACAGGGTCTGAGGAGGACCGAGCCCATGCAGGGCGAGCCCCACACCTAAGTGCCGGCCTGAGGGCGCCCGGGGGCTCCGTCTCAGATGGGGCAGGCCCCTCACCCCTGCCCCAGGGCAGGTCTGGTCTCCGGAAAGTTTGTTGACAATCTTAAAATGTTTTATAAACGTTTTGGAGTTGGCCAAGAAGCTGGGCTGTGTTTTGCCAATGCATTTGGCCCTCGGCTTTTAAATTGATGTATATTTTATGGGAAACATAATCTGTACCAACTTCAAGGGTTTATTTAATTCACACAAACGTTGTTTTCTTAGAGGCCTGGTAAATGCTCTCCAAGAATATTGAAAAACATTTTTTTTTTATTCTGTTTCCTAGAACCCAGGAAGTTGGTTTCTTCCAAGGCTAACTAAGCTCAAACCCGGGGTAAAAAAAAAAGTGTCAATCAGCTTGAAACTGCCCAGGAGATTCTAAATCCCCATCTAGCCAGTACCAGGTATCTAGACAACGGTTTACAATTCTGTCAAAATCCTTACTCTAATAAATATATTCCACATGTGTGGAAATTCAGTCTCCTTAGTGAAATGGCTTTTAGGTCTAGAGTTCCTTTGATTCTGTTGATATTTCCTGGCCCCTGAATTCTCCTCCCATATATTCCACTTCAGTTTACTGTGGAAAGTTTTCATCTGAGGTGGCAGCGTCTTCGCCTGAAGGACCCGCCCTGCTGTGATGGGAACACGAGGGCTCCCGGGCGGCTTAGAGCCCGAGGCATGGACCTCCATCCATGGCCAGGGCGACACTCAGATCTGATGGACACACCAAGATGGGTGACCAGGTGCACTGCGCCCAACCCCAGACTCAGCGTGGCCCGCGCTCCGTCCTACACCCCCGCCTCACTGGGCCTCTGCCCCACCGGCTGTTTCTGCCAAGCTCCTCAATTTGGGCCCTAGGGGCCCTCCTATTTGGAGTGTGCCGCCTCCCCTCCCAGGGACGTCCTTCTCTCCCCACACCGCACGCACGGGGTGGACGCTCCCTGCTCTGTTGGCCCCGACATGCCCTGTCTGAGCACGGGCCGTGCTCGGCTGGGTGTCCCTCCTCTGGGCTGGCTGCTCTTTGCAGGCAGGAAGGTGTCTTAACCGTCTCCGTGCCTGTGTTAGTTTCCGGTGGCTTCTGTGCCCAGTGATTACACGGGGTGCCTTAGAACAGAATTTTATTCTGGCACAGTTCTGGAGGCCAGAAGTCCGACATCAGTGTCACTGGGCTGAAATCTAGGTTGGCGGGGCTGTGCTCCCTCTGAGACCTGCAGGGGAGGGTCCAGCGGCCTCACCCAGCTCCGGGGCGGCCCTCAGGGCCAGCACTGCCTAGTCTCTGCCGTCTTCAGGGCGCCTTCCCTCGGGCCTCAGACCTACCTCTGCCTCCTCATAAGGACGCTTGGGAGGGCATGTAGGGGCCGCCCGGAGAATCCAGGATGATTTTATCTTAAGGTCCTTACCTTAATTACATCTGAAAAGGTGTCTTTAAGGTGACATTTCTAGGTTCCAGGAATTAGGACCTGATATCTTTGGGACCATTGCTCTGCCAACCAGTGTCTCCCGCAAACGTTAAGAACAGCTAACACTTAATGCACAGTGTGCAGCAGCCTCCTGAGGCAGGCAGGCACCCTCCCTGTCCCAGGGGAGGAAATTGAGGCACGGGGAAGTGAAATGGTTTGCCCACAGCAGTCAGTAGCAGCACCAGGATCGGACCCTGGCATTCTGGCTCCAGAGGCCATGCCCTTGGTCTCTATACTTCCTGCCTCCATAATGTTGGGTATGTTGAATGACTGAGTGAATACAAGCAACTGAAAAGTTTGAAGACTGAAAGGAGATGACGAGAGAGGAGCAGGGAAGGAGAGAGTGGGAGATGAGGGAACGAGAGGACTTAGGCCGGGCGAGCGCCCCCTGAGGTGCGCCCGGCACCCACAGTTCCTGAGACCCCCCCCAGACTTGGGTCCTCCTGAGGGGCTAGGCCAGTCATGGCTTGTCGTGGGCACTCCCTGCCCCTGCTTTCTTCCCTTCTCCCCACCTCAAACCCTTGCCCCAGAAGGAAGCTGGAGCTGGCAAGCAGGGTACATTCAGGTCTCCCCGTCTGCAGGGCACGAGAGCTACGTGACCTTCTGCCATCTGGAGGATGAGGCCGCCTTCACGTGCAGCGCCGACCGCACCATCAGGAAGTGGGACGTGCTCAACGGGCAGTGCCTGCAGGTGTTCCGAGGACACACAGCCATTGTGAACAGGTCACCGTGGCTGGGGACAGAGGTGTCGTCCGTGGGGCCCCTCCCTGGGGGAGCGTGGCTTCTCTGGGACGTCTTCCTGTGGACTCTGTGGGGACTCTGTCCCTCCTAAGCACAGAGCAGTGGGAGGCCCAGAGCAGAGGTGTCCCGGGTCCAAGTGCTAACTGCCCAGGGGCAGCTGGGAGGTGGGGGTGGGGAGAGACCAGCCACATGCTGCTTGGTGCCTAGATGCCCACTTGGGGATCTTAGCAACTCCAATGCCCCTTGGCCCCAGCTAGGCACAGGGAAAAGCCCTGGAGGCCACAGCTCCTACTGCTGGGAACCAAGTCCACAGGAAATGGATTAATTGGTACCTGATGGTGGACCAGGGGCTTGGAGGGGGAGCAAAGCGGGGGAGGCTCTGAAGGAGTCAAGGGCATTTGTAAACCTCTCCTTTCCATGTTGAAAATATCCCACCCGCTTCGTGTCCAGGAGGCTTGAATTTTTCCGTTCCTTATTGAATTTGGGTCTGAGCTGAGCCATGGAAATTCCTTTGCTGATCAGATCAATTGGACAGTATTTCTGTAACTTGTGCTGGCCATCTCAGACTCCCGAGGGAACACAGCATAAGCAGGAGTCTGGGGGTGCACCCTCGGGCCCCCGCAGCCTCCCTGACCAGGGCTGGCCCCTGCCCCGGAGGCTGACTAAGCCAGGAAAAGGACCCATGCCTGCAGGCGTTTGGAGGGGGTCAGAAGGCTGGGCTTGGCAGGTGCAGAGGGAAGGATGTTGGCAGCCAGAGGGACACTGCCAGCGCGAGCTGTGTGTGCGCCTGGGTCGGGGAGTGAACCCACCGGCCTGACAGTCCAGCCCTGGGCGGGTGGGAATGTGCGCCTGCCTGAGGGTGACCCGGCCTGCCCGCTCCCCGTGGCTGGGACTAAGTCCCGTACCTAAGGACTAGGTAAGGTGCCGCGCCGGCTCAGGATGGTTCCGCGTGGAGAGGGCAGCACGAACCCAGCAGAGCTCCGACCCAGCGCCCAGCTGCCAGGGGCTTTTATCCACTCCCTGCTCAGTAAGAGCAGGTGCGGCCCTGACCTGGGCGACCAGGGCCAAGCAGGCAGGTGGCAGGCGGGGGGCTAGAACTGGGACCGAGTCCTTGAGAAAGAAGTTCGTGATTGAGGAGGCATGTGGGCGTGGGGGAGCCTCCTCTGGCGAGGCCCTGAGCCGGAAGGGCTGCCGGAGTCTCGGGAGACCAGCCGGCCCTCGGGCGGCACCTGGGAACTCAGCTGCTCCTCAAAAGTAAATGTGGACAGTAAGGCTGGACATTACGCTCTGCCAGGTTTAGACCCCCCTGAGCACCAACACGGGCGCACGCGCACACTACTGCCGAGCAGGTGGCCGCTCTAAACCAGTTGCGTGAGTACCTGTGCTCACAAACGGGCAACAGCCGTGGAATTCGCTTCTCCCTGTGTGCTCAGAGCAGGGCCAGGTGCGTGAGCTTCTGGGGGCACCGGCTCCAGGGTGACCACATGTCTCACCAGTCCCAGAACTTCCCTGGTTTTCAAACTGGAAGCCCTTCTTCCCCAGGAACCTTGCAGCTCTTGGCAGACCAGCGGGGCGGGCCTTCTGACGGCCCCGCCCTCCGGTCGGCCTTCCCTCCCTCACCTCCTGCCCTCAAGCAGCCGCCAAAGGTGATGTGTCGGGAGGGCGCAAAGCGTCGGAGCCCTGGTCCCTGCCGGGCGAGGTCTGGGCAGACTATGGGCTCTGCACGTGCTGGGGTCTCGGATAGGACAGTGACTGGGGAGACCCCGAGCCGCGTCCCAGGGAAGGGGTGCTTTGAGCCAGACTCGGGAGGTGCGTGCGACCAGCTGCGTGTGGCCGGGCCTTCCTGGCTGCCCGGTGGAGACAGCCGGTCTCTGGCAGGGCGGGCGTCCTCGCCGGGCTGGGTGTGGCCTGCAGGGCAGTGGCCGAGCACGCTCTGAGTCTGGGCTTTGTTCTCTGGGTGGTGGAAGCCCAGGGGCCGAGCCTGTGCCTGGGACCCCTGACATCTTTAGGGCATCGCTCCTGACCCCCTTCCTGTCCTCCCTGAAGCAGGGAGCCTTGGCTTCTCCAGCCCCAAAATGTTCTTAGATTTGGGTCTCCCGTTTGCTGGGAGCACTTTGTGCTTCCCGTCACCTGGGCTTATTGAACACGTAACACACAAGTCAAAGGGATCCTGTGAAAGCCTGCTGGGCAACCCTATGTGTTCTGACCCCTGACCTTTCCCCTCTTGCCTTCAGGATCCTGGTTGCCGACAACCAGCTCTTCAGCAGCTCCTATGACCGGACAGCTCGTGCCTGGAGTATAGACAAGGGCCAGGTGTCCCGGGAGTTCCGGGGCCACCGCAACTGTGTGCTGACCCTAGCCTATTCTGCCCCCTGGGGCCTCCCTAGGGCTCCCTGCTCGGAGGAGGCCGTGGCCGGGGGGCTCCTGGTGACGGGCAGCACCGATGGCACGGCCAAGGTGTGGCAGGTGGCCAGTGGCTGCTGCCACCAGACGCTGCGGGGCCACACGGGCGCGGTGCTGTGCCTTGTGCTAGACACGCCAGGCCACACGGCCTTTACCGGCAGCACCGACGGCACCATCCGCTCCTGGGACATCCTGAGTGGGGAGCAGCTGCGGGTCTTCCAGGAGCACCAGGGCTCCGTCATCTGCCTGGAGGTGAGACCCGCCTGCCGCCCCATCTGCCAGGGAGCCTCCAGGGCCGACCTCCGACCTTCTGCCCTAACCCAGTGTAGCAGTCAGCTCAGGCTGCATAACAAAGCACCACAGACTGGGAGGTGTAAACGGCAGGCCTGAGGCTGAAGTCCAAGGTCTCAGTGTTGGCAGGGTGGGTTTCTTCGGAGGCCTCTCTCCACGGCCTGTAAATGGCCATCTTCTCCCTATGCCCTTGCGTGATCATGGCGCTGCATCAGATTTCTCTGCTTATAAGGATGCCATTCAGTCTGCATTAGGTTCCGTCCTAAAGACCTCGCTTTAACTTACTTAACTCTTTAAAGACCCTTCCCCCAAGCACAGCCATATTCAGTTACCAGGGTTAGGGCTTCTGTTGACAAATGAATTTTGATTTCCTTACATGTAAAGTGAGGATTATGTCTATTCACACCCCCCTGTCTATAATTCCTAAATCCAAAAGTTCCAAAATGAAAAGACTCACTTGGGGGCAAAGTCTGGTCTGGCAGACACGAGGCCAGTAACTGGGAATACACTTACCTTTGCTGTGGAAACGCGAGCGTGTTCCTAAAATCCAAAAAATCCTGAAACACATCTGGCCCCAAGTCTTGGTTGGGGGGTTATGGGCATGAGGTCATACCCACCCCTGGGTAGTTGTGAGGACTTAATGGCCAGTAGCAGACACCCCCCGGTGCCTGTTCCATCACGTGTTCACGACGCTGTCAGCCTCGCTCTTGTGGCTGTTATCCAAGGGATGCGCTGCCTGCCCTGGGCCAGGGCCACCTGGACCGGGTCCTTCTGGCTGTGGGACCTGGATGTCCTGGTCAGGGGCTCACTGGCCTCTCCCTCCTCCACGTCGGCTCCCACACCTGGGGTGCAGTGCTCGGTGGCACCCGAGGCTCTGGAGGGACGCCACACATGAAGTGATAGGGTTGTGCTCAGGGCACCAGGAAGCCAAGGGCAGCAGTCCCCTGCAGAGCCAGGCCAGGACACCCATTTTGGGTTTTGAGGGTGAAGGGCAGTCCTGGGATACCAGGACCAGTGGAGTAAGGAAGGACTCCATTTTGCTGGGACAGAATCTCCATGGTCGAGGCAGTTCAACAGACGACCCACAGGATGCCTATGCAATCTTCGTTCGCAATTCAGAAATCCTGTGTTTGGGAAATGCAGGGCTGCCCCACCTCTTTGCAGAGGAGAGACACTTCCCTGCGGGATCACACCAGGGCATGTGGGGTGCAGGGCAGCGGGTGGCCTTTCTGTAGTTGGGACACTAGATCCAAGAGTCTCCCTGTTTTGTTTCCTATTGTTTCCACTATTGCGAAGTCAAATCTGGTTGTACTGCAACTTGGGAAGTGCATGTGCGACTGACGTTCAGGTGTTTCTAACTGCGTCGGCCTTGTCCACTTTGAAGGTGCCCTCTTGCTCCCTGTCGCAGGGGTGGAGGCACCTTCCCACCTCTCTTGATCTGCCTCATGGCAGAACTGCTCACCCATGTCACCCTGCATTCAGAACCTGTGAGGCCACCTAGCAGTCCCTGCCCCACTGCTGTGCGGGTCCCTCACTGTGACCAGCTGTCATCTCCAGGCAGAGTGTGAAGCACAGCAGCAGGGTTGGGGGCACTCAACCTCCTGCACCTCACCTTCTCCAAACAGGAGGTGACTCCCGGGTTCACATCTGTTACTTTTCCTTGCCCCTTCCCGCAAGCACACACCCAGGTCCGTGCCCCTGAGACAGGGAAATGACCTGGGCGAGGGCCCGGCTGCCCTCCCAGAAGCCCTGCAGAGACAGGCTGGGTTCCCAGGTGTCTGGAGGCCCCGGGAGCATCTGGGCCCCCACGATGGTCTGTGAGCCTCGTGGCCTTACCTCAGGCAATTTTTGGTGTGGAAGCACCCACGGCTGCAGCCTGAGCACCCACGGCATCGTCTGCAGTCTCCTGTGAGCGTGAGTGTGGCCCTGGGGTGGCCGGTGCCTGGTGCTGTGGGGGTCACGCGAAGCAGCTCAGGCTCCCTTTGCATGTTGAGAGAAGCTTGTGGGCTGCCGTTTCTGAGGTCAGGGAGGAAACGAGGAAACTACAGGGTCACCCACCCTGCTGTGCCCCACCTCTGAACCCAGTGGCCCTGTGCGGACGAGGTGCCCTCCGAAACACCTTCCCACCCCGTGCAGGCCCACTCCGACCTCCCAGGAGCAGAGGCGAGGCCTGAGACATCTCCCGAGACCTGAGGGGCCTCTGCCTTTCCTGTTCACTATGTCTACCCCAGTCAGGGGATACCTTCCTCAGGTACCCAGGGTGGAGCCCACCGGCCCCAGACCAACCCCAGAGGGTCCCAGAAGCCAGGCTGGGGCCGAGCCCGGAGCACGCAGGCCTCCTCGGGAGGGTGGACCAGAGCAGAAGCAAGGGCCTGCTTCCAAGCAGTAAATTCAAGGTCAAGCCCAGTAAACGTGTGGGGGGGTGCTGCTCCCTCCTCTGCTGCTCTGGGGTCTGGGCTCAACCAGGAGGTCCTTGTGGAGAAAGAGAAGGCAGGGACTTCCCTGTTGCTTCGTATTTTTTTGTTTATGTCCTTTAAATTTTAGTTATGAAACATTTCAAGCATAAAGCATATAGCAAATAGTAAAACAGACCCCTGTGTACCTACTTTTGAAATGAGATATTAACATTGCATCATGTTTACTCATATCTTTTTAAATAAATAAGCACTTCAAATACCCACAGAGAGAGAAAGGAGGGGAGCTCCAGGTGTGGGGCAGCCCGGGGGTGGTGGGGAGCACGTGGCCCTCCGCAGTCTCAGCAGAGCACACCCCTCTTTGCCTGCAACGGCAGCGTCCTGCTGAACCCAGAGGGGCTGGGGCAGGGGATGTGGTTGCCTTTGAGGGATGAGAAGTGGCTCCTGGGTCAGAACACGCTGTGTGCATTATTGCATCTAGCCTCATGACCACCTCTACGGGAGATTATTTTTTCTCATTTTGTGCATGAGAAGATGGAGGCTCAGAAAGGGTAAACAGCTTGCCCAAGGCCTCTCAGCTGGTAAGGAGCAGAGACAGTTGAACTCAAAACCAAACATGTAACCCATGCTTGCAACCAGCAGCTCATACAGGTGTGGTGCCGCTCTTCGCTGGAGTGGGGGAGCCCCTCCTGACAGCTTTGTCGAGCAGGCAGAACGCCTGGAGCCTGGCTGTGCTCTGCAGCCCAGGCCTGCTCACAGCCTGGCCCAGCTGCTTCTCCTCCCCCGGCCTGGTGTGCAGGCTGCCTGCTGGAGCTGCGGGGAGGCCACAGCGCAGGGATCTTGTCCTGCGTCTGCCCGGGTGGGTCACATCTCAGGGAGATGGCTCGTGAACCCTGTCCCGTCCGAACTGCGTTGGCTACGGGCGGCCCTGCAGGACCTGGCCTTCGTGACATGCTGGCCAGGGCCTGTCCTGCTCACCCCATCCGCCTCTGGGCCCCCCAGGCCCCCCTGCAGCTCCCCATGTGTGTCCTCTCAGGACCAGCCAAAGGGAACAGTGAGGCCTCGGTCAGCCAAGGACAGCATGCTCGGAGCTTCTCCTCAGCCTCTGGGCTTGGAATTCTTGCTTTGAATGTGCCCTGCTTGGTCTTTTTAGACACAGTGTGACAGCCTCACATGGTCTGGACACGCTGCAGGGGAACCCACTACACTGTGAAGGGGCTGCTCTTTTGCCTCAGCCGCTGTGGACACTCAGGGCCTCCTTCGTGTGGCGGCTATGTGGCCTGGGTGTTGCACGGGAGGCTTGGTCCCACACACTGCCCTTCCTATTAGATCCGTGTGTCTCGGTGGGTAATCTGGAAAGTGTGGTCACCAGCAGCCTGGGGCTGCCCCTGAGAGTGACCACTGGCGGGGGGATGGTGCAGAAACACTGGGGCCAGCAGTGGCCAACGTGTGGGACAGGACGTAGGCGCAGTGCAGGAGAGAGAGGGCGGCCTGCCCACGAAGGGCAGGGGGGTCCATGTGGGGGTGCTTTCTGGGCAGAGAGAACTTGTAAGAACCTGGTGGGGGACAGTGTGTGTCTGTGGTTCTCAGAGGACAGCAAGGACACAGGTGGGCCTGGGGAAACCAGGTCGCACCTGGGCTGAAGGGGCTGGGCAGGCTCGGGAAGCCCCATGGCTGTGCTGCCCTGTCCCTGTCGATGGCGGGGTATGATCTCTTGGGGGTATGCAGACAGTGAGAGGCCAGGGTGATGTTCTGGGCTCTGCTGGGGCCCCTGGGCGTGCTGCTGTCTCATGCGTCCCCATCCTTGGGGAGGGGACGGCCAATGAGGCCCAGAAAGCAGGCTCCACTGGCTGGGGCCAGTGGTGACCCATCAGGACTCTAGGGCAGGGCCTGAGAGCTGGCAGGCCACACCTGCCTCCACCCCCACCCACGGAAACCACCTGCAGCCTCTTCCCCCAGGAGGCCGTGCGCCTCCTCGAGTTTCCTCTGCCTCTGCCACAGCGATCGGCACAAGTCCACGTGTGACCCGTGCCGTGGCCTTAGGAGGGATGAGCTGGGCTAGTCGGGGTCCTGTTCTCCAGGACTTACCCTGGGAAATTATATGAGCAAACAGCTGTGGGGACTGGAAAGTGGCCCAGAGGGTGGCAGGGATGGGCAGGTGTGTGCTTGAGCAAGGAGGGGGTGGGACGTCTTGAGGATGCCAGTGGCCAGCCTGGACTGGTTCTAGGCCAGCCGTCCACTGCCCTTGGGGCAGTACCGCAGCTTTCCCAGGCCTCCAGGGGCCCCTGGGCCCGGCCTGGCTCCCTCTGGGGCTGGCGGCCTGCCCTCATCTTCTGGGCCCTGCATCGCAGGAAGAGGCCCGCTGTCTGCAGCCAGGCCCCCGCCCAGCCCGGTCTGTGGTTCCTGTCAGTGTCTCCTCTAACCAGAGGTGCTGGGTGGGGGCTCTGTTGGTTGTGTGGTGTTTTGTCCAAGGAAATCTGCACAATTATTTTAATAGCCTTTGCACTTCCCTTGGGCTAGGACACCATCCTCTTTGGCAAGGGGGTGCTCCTGTGAGAGGATCCTCCCAAGCCCCTTCTCTTGTCTCCTGGGCTCTTTGCTTACCTCCAGTGACACTGAGTGGAGGTGTGCACAGCACCCCAGCCCTCTGGGGCAGTGGGAGGAGGGGGGCCTATCTCAGGGCCCTTGTTGCCCCCCCCACCGGCAGCCCCAGGGCCAGAGGGCAGGACCCCAGGGTGGCCCCAGAGGTGCAGCTCTGGCCCTACCAGTGGTCTTCCTCTCACACACCAGAGCCAGCTGGGTTACTTCTAGACCTGTCTTCTATCTGCCCTTCCACGAGCAGACGTCCAGGGTGAAAGCCTGCCCTGGCAGCCCTGTCTCCTCCCAGCCAGGACAGCACGAGGGAGCACGTGGTACAGCCTGGCAGTGGCTGTAGGTGGATTCATGTTACTTTCCCAGATGCCAGGCTGTTGCTCAGCAGGCAGCTGCTGAAGAGAGACGCCCGACAGTAATAACAATGCCATCGAGCTTCGCGGGTCCTCGCTCTAGAGTGCCGAGCTCTGTACGGGCCGCATCTGTGAACCCCACGAGAAGGCACTGGTGTGACCCTCATCTACGGGTGAAGCAGCCGAGGAGCAGAGGCAGTGACTTGGTCCAGGGCTGCGTGACAGTCAAGATCTGAAGCCTGGCCTGCCTGCCTGCTGCTCGCCCTCCCGAGCCCACCCCGCTCTGCGGAGAGGGGAGGAGCAGCGTGGTCTTGGGGGCAGGACTAGGCAGCCGGGTGGGGCCCACAGGCAGGCTGGTTTCTGGCTCACCCACAGTTCCTCCACTGAGACCTGCTGTCCCTCCCCATTACACAAGGGTCTGGAGGGCCTTCCCAGCCACCTGCCGCGGCCTGCGGTGCCAATGTCTGGTGCCACCCTCCCTCCCCCAGCTCGTGAACCAGCACGTGTACTCGGGCAGTGCCGACAGGACGGTGAAGTGCTGGCTGGCGGACACAGGGGAGCCCGTGCGCACGTTCACGGCCCACAGGCACAGTGTCAGCGCCCTCAAGTACCATGCAGGCACCCGTAAGTGACCCTGCCACCGGCCCCCCAACCCTGCCTTGCCTGACCTGCCAGCCTGTTCACCCCTCGCCCCCCACCAAGTCCTCCCTCACTCTGAGCCTCTCTCCTGTGGTTCTCACTTCCCTGTTCCCTCCCTAAGCCTCACCTGCCATTCAGGAGGGCCTGCGGCTGTGCCTCCCCTAGGCACGTGTTTCTCTGGCATTATTTGCAAAGAAGGTCCAAATAAGGGTGTGGGCACAGCTCCCCACATTAACCCTCCAAGAATGTGCAGAAACCTGAGTGTTCGGAGGTCCTAAGGTCGAGAGCACTTCTCAAGGACACATTCTAATTCTCAAAGTGAGACAGTAACAAACTCCAGGTAGACTTGAGGGCCATGTGAGTTTGGCTTTACTTGGCATTAGGTTTGACTACCGATAAGAGAAAACCCAGATAACTGGTTTAAATGACATAGTGGTTTAGTTTTCTCTCAGGTAGAATTTCAGGGGCTGGCAATCTAGGCGGGAATGGATGGCTGCACAAAGTGACCAGGCACCCAGATTCCTCCTATCTCTTGCTTCTGCATCTTTAGCACGTATCTTCTACCTTTAAGGAGGCCTCATGGTTCATTATAGCTGTTGGAACTCCAACCATCGTGTCATGTTTTAGGCAGGCAGGAAGAAGAGGAGGGAAAGGTACTTTGACCATTGCCTGCAAGGGAAATTGAATAATAAAATCTCTTATTATTTTAGTATAGGGCGGAATGGCAAATTGTCACACATCGGGGCTCTCTGGCTCTGTCCCACTGGCTTGCCACGTGTTTACTCCTCAGATATACCCAGAAGACAGACACTGTTCCAGGAAAGCAACACCCCAACCTGCTACACCTACATAGAAGTGGGGCTCCTAGGTTCCTGGACAGTCCTTTCTTCAAATGATCCCCAGTGTTGTTTTGCTGCAGCCCCTCTTCCCCGTTTTCTGTGTGTCACACACACACACACGTGTTGCTGAGCCTGAGCATCATCTCACTAGCACTCCAGCGAGGGCTCAGACTTGGGTGGGAAAAGTCGCAGCGGAAAACTCAGTGACTTCACAGCACAGGTGTTAGATGAAGACGGAATGTGGATCTCTGAAAATAGAGCCTAGATGCCCTCAGGACTTTGGTGTCTGACAGAAAGATTATTTTTTCCTTTGTCCTGTGTCCAAGCCTGTAAGTGTGATTTCTGGCTCTGCTCCCAGCTGATCCCTAATTTAAAAAGAATATTGCCTAAGCGCCTCCTCTTGGCAGCAACTGGGACCTGCAGCTGCAGAGAAGCCCTGGCATTCTACCAGCTGCCCACTGTTAAGGAACTTGATCCTTGGTCTTTGCCAGCAGGCTGCAGGATGATCAGACTTAATGACTGACCCTCCTCCTACCCACGGGATGCCCCACAGCCACACTGAGTTCGTGGACAGGAAGGCAGGAAAGGAGCTGAAGAGACCCAGAAATGAAACTTCCCTGCAGGGCCACAGTCACTGGCAGCTTCAGCAGAAAGGCTGGGAATAGGCAGGCAGGGCTGGAAGTGGGGTGAGGAATAGCCCCCACGGGGCCCGGAGCCCCCAGGTAGTGCTTGCTTTGGGGCACTCTGGCTGCCAGGCAGGTGTGGCAGATGCTATGGGTACCAAGCTCATCAGAGCTGCTTGCCCACGCGCCTGAGGTCCTTGCCCTAGGGCATTTCCCAGGGGGGCTGGGTGCTCATACCCACAAGAGAGACCCAACCAATGACTAACGGGCATGGGATAAGTGGCCCAGTGTCCTTGGCTCAGTGGGACATCTGAGACGTGGTTTGCACTTCCGCACACCTGCAGCGTCACCTGATCACAAACATCTGTGTGTTCATCCTTCCCCTTTCACTGCCCACCTCCTGAGTGCCCGGCCCCATGAACTGTTTGCACTCAAAGCCTGGTTCAGGGTTGGCTTCTGGGAGAACCCCGGCTGAGCGGACGGTGAGCCGGGGAGGCCCCTCTGGTCGGGGTTCTCAGGGCGGTCCCGGCCCCCAGCAGCAGCACCTGGGACGGGCTGGAGACGCAGGCTCTCAGGCCCTGCCCCACACCCACGTCAGAATCAGGCAGGCCCGACCATCTGCCTGAGGCCGTTGGTGATTCTGACACACCGGAGTTTAAGGACACTTGGACAACAGTCACAGGCTGGGAAAGAGCCAGGCGAGGCAGAACCCTCAGGCCTCCCCTGTAAGAGGCTGCGCAGGGTCCGGGTTCCTTTGGGAAGGCCCGGTTCATTGCTGAGGAGGGGCGGGCCAGGTCTATGGGTGGTCCTCGCCCCAACAAGCAGCTCAGATGGTGGGGGGCGGGGCACCCCCCCCCCTGAGCGGGGCCTTCAGAGCTGCGGGAGGCCAGGCAGAGAAGTCGAGCGTCAACAGAGGCTTCCACCGAACGACCTGGGAGCAGGAACCTGGGCCCAGGGGGTCCCCAGGTAGAGGCCCCTGGAAGGACAGCGCAGGCAGAGCTAAGGCCCTGCACAGCCGGCTGCAGCCCGGAGGGCCCCTCGCGGCCCCAGTAAAGCCCCGAACTGACAACCAGAAAGATCATGGAGGGGCCGCTTCCTTCCTTTCAAAGGGCTTCCGCTACCGCCCATTCGAACCTTAGGCCGCCCCTGAGGCGGCCGCTGCTTCTGGGGAGGGTGCCCGCTCCTCCCGCCCCTCCGGGCTCCTGCCCCGCGGCGTCCTGGGGGAGGTGCGGGGCTCGGGCGGCGGCCCAGCGGCGCGCTGTGTTCACAGTGTTCACAGGCTGCGCGGACGCCCGCGCGCGCGCCTTCGACGCCCAGTCCGGGGCGCTGCAGAGGGTGTTCCGCGGCCACGCCTTCGTCATCAACTGCATCCAGGTAGGCCGTCGGCATCCCGGGAGCAGCTCTGCCCGGAGCGCGGGGCCCCCCGTCCCACGTGAGGATGGAGGCCCCTGGGCTGGGAGAACGCCACCAGACGGCCCAGGTGTTGCCGTTCCAGCCGATGCCCGGCCAGGCCGCCGTGCCAGGGGACGGAGTGGAGGGGCGGCGGGGCAGCGGGGTGGGCTGGCAGGGCGCCCCCCGGCCTGCAGGCGCGCGGCCCCGCTCACGTCTGTGCCCGCAGGTACACGGCCAGGTGCTCTACACCGCCTCGCACGACGGCGCGCTGCGCCTCTGGGACGTCCGCGGGCTGCCGGCGCCGCGCCCTGTTGGCCCCAAGCGCAGCCTCTCTCGCCTCTTCAGCAACAAGGTGGGCTGCACCGACGCCCCGCCCCTGCAGCCGGCCTGAGCCCATCCACCCGCGGACGCGGACCCCCGCCCGCCCGGACGGCCTGCCTGCAGGCGGAGGAAGCCTGTGCCCTCGGGGACCGCGCCCCCGGCCCGCCCCTCCAGCCGGGCCCAGCTCACCGGGCTCATCCCCGACTCTCAGAGTCTCCAGCCCCACAGCCAGAGCCCCAGAAGCCATGCCTTTCCTGCTGAGAGGAAACAGACGTTTCTTCAAAAAGCTGCTGAGCCGCAGACTGTATTTTAGCAAATGGTTTCTCCTGAGGACACTTGTGAAGAACAAAAATACGTGTCCTTAAAAGTGCTCTGGAATTTGTTACATTTTGTTCTGCAGTCTCACCTTGCTCTCAGGGAGAAGGGGTTCCCGGAACCAGGGCCCTCACACACCGGGCCTGGGTCTGCCCCCTCCACTTGGGTGAAATGAGGGGCTGCGGCCTGATGGCCCTACAGGGTCACCTGTGTGGGGAGTGGCCATGCGAGAAGCTAGAACCCCCCCTCAGCCTGTGTAGGTGATAGTGGGGGCGTGTCACCCATGCTGGGAGCCCCATTTCTGCATGAATCAGGAGTGAAAAGGCCCAGGAGGGGGTTAGCCATGCACAGGAGCTAGCTCAGCACCCGGCACACACAGGAGGGAGGCTGGAGTACTTGCCAGGGGGTGCTTAATTGGGAAAGTGGGGCTCAGGCTCTGGAGAGGCCCCTTGGGGAGCTGCCCTAGCAGCTCCTCTCATCACCTAAGGGGACACTCTTCCAGCACTTGGCTGGTGCCCGAGTGCTGCATTCAGTATGGGCACCAGCTCTGGCTGGTGCAGAAGAGAAACTGCATAGCACAGCGTCTGCTGTCAAGAGCTCACCATCCCACCAAGGACAGAAGCCTCCTGTGCAGAGGTAGCCCTTGACGCAGAGTGGACACTCCATTGTCTTAATGCATAAGGTGTCTTCTCAGCAGGAGGCACTGCCAGACAGGTGTCATCTGCTCCCCGGGGTGCCCAGATCCAAGTCTGATGGACGGACCACTCTTCCCTGGGCCCCAAGAACAGGTACAGTACTGGAATCAGGGGTGGTACGAATGGATGCATACTTTGTGATTGCGTTCTAGGCCACACTCCCAAGCCCAGGGCCTCCCCAGATGAACAGGCTTGCTGGTGAGAACCTGCGAAGTGGCATCCCTCGGCATTCTTTGGGTGGGACCCAGAGACAAGTACAGGTGTGAGGCTCCACATGTGCCACCTGCCATGTCTGGGAGCTCTCGCTTCCTAGTTCTTCTCCAGGGCGCGTGGCTGTGGCTGCAGGGGCATGCCCACATCAGAGGGACTTCCCAAGAAACTGCAGTTTATTGCAGGGATGGCAGGCAAAGAACCACCTTGAGTTACTGCGCCTTTAGCCGCCTTCTAAGACTGCTTTTCGGACAGAGGCAGCTTGAGTAAGTGACGCCTTTGAAGGTAACAGCTGGTGCTGCATTTATGCTGCACAAGGTCTTGCTCATTCGTCATCTCAGTCCCCATCTCTCCCAACCACAATGGAGAATAAAACACACAAGCTATAAGATACCCAGATATAGATCCTAAAGCTGGCGCTGCTGTATTCGGTTTCTGCAGCCTGCCTCTTCCAAGAAAGAGTAGGAAATGGAAAACCACTACTTTGCACTTTCATAGCAAAATACATTTGGGTGCTTTATTTCAGCAACAGAGGCCTTTGCTGGATGTTAAGGGTATAAAGATGACCAGAAAACAGATGTCCTTTGCCTTTGAGAATATATTCTTGCTTTTGATAAATCAATTGGATGCGGAACAGAACATATGGGCAGGAAAATGGGCAGGATATGGCAGTGTCACCAGTGCCAAGAACAGACAGCATGTCACAGAAGTGGCCAGCATCACATCTCGCTGAGACAGCATGTTCAGGCCGGTCCCCACAGCCTCTGCACCCCACTCCAGCTTAGGGCTAAGGGCTGCAGTAGGCTGCCACTCAAGCTAGACCCCTGCCCACCTTTCAGGGTGCTCTGCGGTGGTATTCCGCAGTCCTTCCAGACTCACTCTGTTTCCCCAGCACACACCCTCTGACGGGTCTAACAGCCCATGACCCCATGAATAGGGCATGTGCAGCCTGGCTTACCCCACCGTTACCTCCTCATCTGGAGGGTCTGGAACCCTCCAGATCTCCCAGGACAGCCCCTCCAAGGCCCATCTCCCCAAGGACACGTCCAGCCTAAGCACACTCCCTTCTGCTTACTTCGACAATGTTTTCATCACGAACGTCCACGGCCTCTTCTCTTGCCCTCCAGAGGAGCGGCAGTTGTCACACAACCGGCTAGAGGCGGAGCCACGACCGGAGCCCACGTCCCACCACAGGCAGACGGGCGGCCCTGCTTGTTGGTGTATACCCAGAGCTGCCCAACCTGAAAGCTGGCTCCTCTGCATCTCTTCATGAGAAAGGGGAGCAAAGTCAGAGACCTGCTACCGTGACTCTGCTTCCCTAGCCTTGTTCCTGGTCATTAAAAAAAAGCATTTGGGAAGCTAGAAAAGCCACACCTGGCCCAAGTCCAGGATAGTAACGTATTAGCTAAAAGCTGCAATTCAGGTCCAGAACAGTCTCACATTGGCCTGAAACAAGGCTGAGAGGCCCCGCATCACCTAAGCCAGCAGCCCCAGCCCTGCTCTTCACACGTCACCTTTTTATAACAGACATCAACTGCTTTTGATTAACTCACAAAACTCAGTGGAAGCAAATCTCTAATATAAATGATACGCTAGACTATCCAGACATTTGCAACCCTTATTTATGAAAGTTTAGTTGTTTGAGTAAGTTAAGGAGAAGTTAGGCTGACAGTTTTTAAATATATTTTCCACCTTTTATTTCTGTCTGTACCATCCATTTAAAAGAATGACAAGATTTCCATCCATTCAAACTGGAGTGCTGTCTAAGCTTTATGAAAATGGTGAGTGAAAAAGTCAAAGCATTTCAACAGCCGCTTGATGCCAACGGACCCACCTGCCCTGAGTCATGGCAGCTTCCAGCAACTTCTGGAAGGTCAGGAACACATCTGGCACTTGATTCAGTGTCTGGCTGCTACCAGCTGTGTCCTGGTGCTGAAATGGGTTTCCATTTAGTGCACATCTACAGAGGAGTGCATGGAGCAATGAGAACAGTTATTTAAGGCATGAAGAGGCTGACTACACACCATTAGAAATAGTCTTCTAACGCAGATACACCAAAAAAAAAAGACCTACAAAAACCTGGAGAAAATACATCTTACATCTCTGATGGGTATCTTAGTCAGGAGTGAGTTTAATATGACAGCATACCATCTGAAAATGCTAATTAAAAATAAGTTGCTTTGATTAGCATTTAAGGTTTTAATAAAAGACTTTATTTTTGTAAAGAATTTCAAATACACATAAACTCTGAATTTTAACCTTGAATCTCAAGTGCATAATTTTAAACTAAGAGCATAAAACACTGATGTTTCAGGCTGAAGGCATCTGCCACAATTTGGTACGGCCACTAAAGATGCTGCTGCATCTTCAGGCCCAAAGCACTTGGAATGGTTGAAGACTTCAAGGACAGTTTAGGGACGGGGCAGTGAGGCTGGAGCAGGAAGGCAGGGCTGCCTCACAGGAGGAAGGAAGGGGTCAGCAGTAGGCTCAGGAGGCAGGAGAGCAGGGCACGGGGAAGAGGAGACAGAGGTGCACACGGTCCCCCAGGACCTCTCCCGGGAGACTTCCCCAGGGGCCGCCCAGTCTCCAGAAGTTTCAACTGCCCTTCCCATTCCCGGGTGAAAAGAAATGGAGCAGGGAGGGCATTAGGGGTGCAGAATCTGAAGGCAGCCAGGGAATGGGAAGACTGGCCCAGAGGCAGGTCCTTCCCCAAGACGGCTTTAGGGACCAGCAGCCACCCCCACCCCCACCCCACGAAGCCTCCTCTTAGTTTGCAGGTCCCTGCTCCCTGCCCGCCCCTCCTATGCCTCAGTAGGAAGTACTCTTGAAACAAATCAGATCAAAAGAAGAAAAAATGAAGATCTGCGTTAGACTTTTCATAATGAGAATTTATAAGCTTAACACAGTACTTGTTTAGTTTTTCTTTGTTGCTGACTTTATATTTTCTACATAGGACAAGTACTCTGCCATAATAACTTCTTCATCTTCCAGAGTTGAGTCAAGATAATCTTCTTCATGTTCTGGAATATCTTCCAGTATTTCATTGATGGCCTCTGTCTCCATATCTTCATCTGTTGAGGCACTAGACGTACCTGCAAAAAAAAGTAGTGTAGTACTACGTGACTTAAGGGAGAAGAACAGAAAGAGGAGAAAAATCCACGGAAGACCGCGCCGCTCCGTCAACCCCCATAACCCTTCCCTGGCCACGGCGGAGCAGCCGAATGCAGGGGTCTGGAACGCCCTTCTCAGTCTCAAGTCAGGGGGTCACCCCCCCCCCCCCCCGTGTGTCAGCTTCCGGTTCAGCACCTCTGGCATGCAGAGACCTCTGACCCACCTGCGGAATCGGAAGGGGACGTGGACGGTGTTGACGGAGAATCTTCCGCCAAGAGCTGTAGGTCGGGAGGAAGACTTCCTCCATTGTGAGCCAGGGTTTGAGCTGCCAGCTGGACATTCCCCCTGAGGGCTCTCAAGGCAGCGTCAGCCACTGCGGCGTCAAAGCCCATGTACACCAGCTGCGGGGGAACACGGGGAGGCGGTGACCACTGCCCGCAGGCCTCGGCCACGCTCACTCCCATATCCCCCAACCCCAGAGCTAGGACAGCCTTAACTTGGAAAGCCGCAGACCCTCCTGCCCTCCGCTCTTTAGCACGCTGTGCATGAAGCGACCTGGGGAGGACCGAGGAAGACGAGCCAGATATGTACACGCCCGTCACCGCGTAAGGGCAGCAAGCTCGTGGGCCGAGGGGAACGTGC
Source organism: Manis pentadactyla (assembly GCF_030020395.1). NCBI lineage: Eukaryota > Metazoa > Chordata > Mammalia > Pholidota > Manidae > Manis > Manis pentadactyla. Next base: position 144,097,338 of record NC_080025.1, on the reverse strand, counting down.
TATTCAGGCCTCGCTGCGAGTCCCATCAGGAAGGCGGTCACAGTGCACCAGATGTGCTAATGCGGGGGAAGCGAGTGCACTGACACGGGGAGGGAAATGTGCAGCGGCCAGTGACAGCCTTTTAGGTCACAGGCAGAGAAACGGGCTGACGGAAACAACGGCTGATGTATAAAGTGGTTTACATTTAAAAGAGGAAAAGAGCCTGAAGAAAGAACTTCCCTTTACTTTCTTATTTTTCCTGTTCTTGAAGGAAATACCTCCTGCTTTGTGTCCAGCCCCTGCCACTGCCTCATGCTCGGCTGACTGCCTAGGGTGGGCCCGAGTCATGCCGGGGCTGAGTACTTGGCCAAGCCGCTGCCGGCCCTGGCCCCCCATCGACCCCACACGAGGCTGCACAGGCAGAGGGGGGCCCACATGCATCTTCACTTACTTGGTCAATATTTTCCTGGGAAGGACTTTCTTGATGGTTGTTGGTTTCAGGATCTAAATCATTTAACCACCACATCAGAGGATTACTGAGAAGAATCTAAAAGCACACAGAAATACCCTTCACTGATCATTAACACCTGCTCACTTCCTCAGCCAGAGGCTGAGCACTTATTATGTGCTAGGCAGACACACTGAGACACACTCACACACAAGCACAGGGCACATGATGGAACCATGCAAAGGGTGCTATGGAAGCAGAGAAAAGGGGCCCTAACCCAAGTGGGGGACTAGGGAGGTGGGTGTCCCAAAGTGGGTGTCACCTGCCAAGGGTGACACCTGGGTTGAAGTCAAATTATCCAGGTGGGAGATCACTGCTGAGGATGGAGAGAGAGGGAGGGAAGGAAGAAGGGGGAGAGGGGAGAGGGAGACAGAGGGACTCCAAGGCAACAAGTTAGTTGGAGCTCAGCCTTTGGGAAGATGAGGCCGTAAAGCGCTGGGAAGAGAAAGGCCCCCGTAGCTTCCCAGGGAAGGTCACGCCCTAGGTTACAGTATCAGGGAGAAGAGCACCGTTCTTCTGATCCGTGAATTCCCTATCACACAGCTCTGAACTTTTAGCCTTAAAGAGCCCTCTGGGGAATGTTTCCTCTAACACCAAGGACTGTGTTGGTCGACTGTATTTATGCACTGCTTGCATAGTAACTATTCTGGAGCTCTATCAGTCCCTGCACACATTCAGTTTCCTGCCTTTTGTATTTCTCTAACACAAGAAGTTAGCCTAGATATTCAAATTCATTTTTAAGTTAATTATATATGTACATGCACACACACTGAAAAAATACCGACTTGTGGGGATTCTGAGGAACAGGAGGTCTGGAGACCGAAAGGCAAAGGCAGGGCCGGCCCCGGCCCACCCGGCCCGGGTGAACTCCGCATCAGGGCAGTCAGGACCACACCTGCCCCCTGGGCCGCTGCCTACCTGGCCTCCCCACCTCTGGCCCCTCTCTGCTGGCACGTGCGTGACCTAGGCCTCGGCAGCCCCTGCAGCTCCCAGGGACTCGTGCCACCACCCTCCAGGCTGCCCCGAGGCCCCACAGGCCGCACCCCCACATGCAGCCCTTGGGCCACCCTGCTTCAACCATGTCTGTCTCCCCAGTCGTCTGCAGGCTCCCTAGGCCACTATGGACTACCAACTAAGTAAATAAAACTAGATATTCAAATGAAACATTCTAATTCAAAAAAATTATACTGAAACTTTAATTTTAATATCATCTTCACGTTACTGTTAACCTCACGCGGCTGTGACCTGAAACCTCACGCAAGGTTCTGCCCTGTGCACTCTGCCAGACTGTGGGTGGGCGCCAAGGTGGGGCCTGGCCTTCTGGCCCTGCACTGGGGTTGGAGGAGAGAGTGCGGCCCCTTCGATCTGAAACAGGGATGGGAGGAAGGCTCACAGGAGCGGGACTCCAAGCACCACGGAAGGACACTGGAGAGGCGCTTAACGGAGCAGTGGGCACCGCAGTGCCTCAGCCCGCAAGCCGGGCTGCTCCGAGCACGTCACCTTCAGGGCCTTGTCCAGGTTCCCGCTGGCCTGATGGAGGGCCTGCCTGGCGGCATGCGTGGAGAAGCCCATAACTTTCAAAGCGTTTATGTCCTCCAGGCGGCGGCGTTTCTTCTCTTTTTCCTCTTTCCTTATTTGGGCCAACTCCTTTAGGAAAACAGCAAAGTCACTTGCGTTAGGGACTGAGATCTGGTAGGAAGCCTCCTCACTCTGTGCTCTGTAGCGCTCACAGGGTTGCCCCCCAGAAGGGCGGGTGGGCCCATCAACAGCATGAGGCCCGCATGCGACCGAGGGTGCTGCTCCCGGGCATACGGGCCAGAGCCGGGGCCCCAGGTCAGCAGGGCGGGAGAGAGCGTTCACAGCGCCCAGCGCCAGCGCAGGCCCAGGGGACCCGGGGGCTCCCGCTGCCAGTCCCAGGGATGAAGGCTCGTCCTGCAAGGGGCCAAGGGCTTCTGGAGTGGTGGGCAGGCTTCTCGGCCTTTGAGGAACCACCAGGGTCTTATTAAAATGTGGATTCTGGAGGGGCGAGGGCTCCTGGGGGCTCCAAGGCTGTTCACCCACCCACACACTCTGGGTAGCAATGACTATGTGTCTTTAGGGCCTATTGGTCTGTTTAAAACCTCCAGAATGATCCAAATAAGGTGACAAAGGTCATCAAATACCACGGTTCTCTACCCTGAGTCCCAGCGGTGCCTGGTGCCGCTGTAAGGGCCTGAGCAGGGCTCTGGGGGGTCCTGGTCTCTGTCCTCTCTCACCTCTGCCCCAATCAGGGGTGCTCTGAATTTGTTTTGGAAACCAATGCCATTTTTAAAAAGATTTTGCTGCTAAAAAAAACCAACAAAACACCTAAATTAAAACAAGTTTGAAAACCACTAATCTAATCGAGTCTTATCATCTTGCAAGGAGAAGACAGAAATCTCTCAAGAAAGTTCAAGGACCTGGCCAAGGCCGCTGCAGCCAGGAGAGCTGGGACGAGGCTTCTGACAGTGCCGGGGGTGGCCAGTCCTCGCCCCGGCACGAGGAGAGCACTGGGGAAAGCAGCTTCTCCCCTTTGACGGAGCCGCTCCTACCTCCGTGGCTCAGCCCAAGCAGCAAAGGCCCTTCTGCCTTCCTGGCCACAACAAGAGGGTGGCCTCGTCTCTCAGGAAAATAGTGGACTCATCACCATGGAGCCAACAATTCCCATGGGGGCAGCAAGAAGACTGGCGGAACGCAGCGATGCCCAAAACATTTCTGGGGATGAAGGCATCCTTAGACAGTAGTCTCCTGTCTAATATCAGACAACTTCCTGGTGAGCGACTGGTACTAATGGTGGCATTGCAGCTCCATGTGCAGCGACCCCTCACGGCCTCTGCCTCCCGCTCTAAACCCACAGGCTCACGCTTTCCGCCTCGCCCCCTACTCAAGCCGCCCAGTCAGGCAGCAGGGCCCTATTCTCACAGGCAGGGCTCTGACTTCTGGCCCCACCAACACCCGCAAGCTGACCTTACACCGCTTCACTACACCGGCCGCACGGGGCAGCAAAATCACTCGGCTTCAGTCGTATCCCGACTTTGCTACACACATACCGCTGGTGTCAAACGCCTTTACCACGTCCCACACACTTCGCCTTCAGTTTCAGCTTCTTCCGTTTACGCTTCAAAAGGCTAAGAAACACGCACAACATTCAAACACAGAGCAAGACGCTGCCAGCCGGCAGACACAGGATCCAGACATCATCTAAAACAGATCTGACACAAAGCTGGAGTTTCAGAATACCTTTTCTTTAGGTAAATATCTAAGCTTTCTTTTAATCATGTAGATACACAGGAGGAAGTGAAAGTATTTTTTGATACTTTCCTTTATACTAGAAAGAATGAGAAAAATAAAATAGACCAAATAGATGACAGTATTGCACTGGACTATTATATGGGTACAGTAGTCCAACCTGACACGAGTACTGGCTCTACCGTCAGGGCTGACCGCTGCCGCAGGGTCAGGATGCGCAATCGGCCGTCCTGCCGCCTCTCGGCCTCCTGATACCTCAGCATGGAAAGCGATCTCAGTTCCTTTAGTCTTGGTTCGTTTTGCCAGATGAGAAACTGGCCTGTTCACAGGGCCATGTTGTACAAAAAAGACAAACTTCTAAGAATTAGTTTAAGCCTCAGCTCAGAGAGATGCTCAAACCTGAGGCCTCAGGAACAGAGAAGGCAGCGGGCTCCGGGGCTTGAGTTCCACGGGACGCCGTGCCAGTCTTCCTCCCTGCCCACCCTGGGCCTCCCCAGGTGGAGGAGGCTGCCCTGCTTCCAGGAAGCCCTCAGAAGGGCTGCTCAGGGTTCTAGTCTCTGCTCCCTACCCCTACCCCTGGCCACAGTGATTGGTTTAAGGGTAGCCAACCAGTGAGCAGCTGGGGATTTCTCGGAGGATTCTGGGATGCAGATCATGCTCTTGGTGTGCCGGGATAACACAGGGGACAGAGACAAAGCAACACGGCGAAGCCTCTGGATCAACTGACCCGAGGCGCAGGCTGTCTCTGGCCTCCTTACACTGAGCCAGGCCACTAAATCCCGCCCCCGCCTGCCCTTTCATGAGGTGTTGCGGGCGGGCCGGACTGGGCTTTCTGTTGCTTTCACGCGAAGGCTTCCTCCTGACAGGCAGCCGCTGGGGGAAGAGTCAGCAGGGGCAGCTGCACTGTATGCACTGCAGTTTTTTCCTCTCCTTTCTCCAGGGGCTTATAGCTTAATTCATTATGTGCATATATGAGATGATGCCACTATTTTTAAAAGACATTTATTTTTGCTACTTAAAAAGTTAAGAAGTAAAGTAGTTAACATTTTTTTTTTGGTATCATTAATCTACAGTTACATGAAGAACATTATGCTTACTAGGCTCCCCCCTTCACCAAGTCCCCCCAATATACCCCTTCACAGTCACTGTCCATCTGTGTAGTAAGATGCTGTAAAATCACTACTTGTCTTCTCTGTGTTGCACAGCCCTCCCCGTGCCCCCCGAACACTATACATGCTAATCGTAATGGTAAAGTAGTTAACTTTTACTCTTTACACTCTCTCTTGGCTTTTCAGAACCTTTTGTAAAAACACATCAGAATACTATTTTCAGATGGCAGGTGGAAAGTGCACAAGAAACCAGACGCTTAGTTCAGGTTTTACCACTGACACATGACCCCAGAAAAGTCAACCTCTGAGCCCCGGTTTTCCTCATCTGTAAAATGAGAATTATCTGCCCCAGTGGCCTCACAGGTGGTCACAGGCCAAACTGAATGACATCATGATTATGAGAATCTTTTATAAACTATAAAGTGTATACTAATGTAAGGAGAAATTATATGAGTATTACTTTTCAAACCATCTCATTTCCAACACTGGCTTTCCAAATGCTAACAAAATCTTACCCATAATGAAGCAATGGTGACGTGAACACAGCAGAGTGTCTGCTTTATGGTCACTGCTCAGCTGGGCTCCACAAGGTGCCACCCAGCCTCTCCAGGGCTGCCCTTACCTATTCACTGACTTCTACAGCAAGACCCAGGGGCCCAGGATTAGGAGAAATGTTGGGCAGTCTGGGAGAGAGAAGGGTAAGTAAGAGCTGGTGATTTAAAAGAAGAAACCAACAGCCCTTTAGATGGCTGCTGGCCATGTAACCAACCATGAACCCCTCTCCCCAGGACCAGGCAGGTCAATGAGCACACTGCGCTTGCCTGTCCCTCTGCCAAACACCTGCGATGGTTGCTTTTCTCCTTCAGGATTATCCTAGTGTTAGCAAAAAGGGAAGAAAAAAGAATATATACACAAGAAGATTCTAAAGACTTCAATGGTTGACGTTTACAGCTAGGAAGGACCCGTGAGACAATCTATATGCTAACTTCTTGTTTTAGAGGAGAAAAAAAGCTCCCCCTCTCAGCGTCCCACCACCAGGTCTCTCTGGCCCTGAGCTACCTTACTGCAAAACTAACGTATTAGGTATGACAGCGTTCCCTCCAACTCCATAAGCTAAAGTTGTTTTATTCTACTTATTTCTAATTATTTTAAATGATTGTAGTTTTGTACCTTTGCTTTCATGATATACTTGTTCCTATGATTTGACTTGTTTCTGAGCAAGAATGCCACCCACACTGTAACAATGGCCCCATGGGAAAACACAGCCTCCTTTAAAATGGGTTCCAGAAATGAGAGAGAGAGAGAGAGAGAAGACTGCCTGGTAACTGTACTTACGAGCTGCTACCACCACAGCAGGAAGGAAAATAAGGAAACTGCACTGCTGAAATTACTTTCACTTGAAAAAGACAAGTTTCTCCTGCCTTCTCAGTCTGAGGTGGTAAAGGGTTGCTTGTTACCAGTATCTACCCTAGAATGATCCTTTTCTTTCATGTCTGAAAGTAAGGCATTTCAGAGGCAAGCTCACTACTGCCTCAAGCGTCACACTTCAGCAGAGGCCCCGGCCGCCGCCACGAGGCCACCTTACCTCTCTGCGGCTGGTGATGTGGGCGGCCGCGTGGTCCACGTTCCCATCACATGCCCTAAGGCCAAGCCGAGCTTCCTGGGCAGTAAACCCCAGCTGCAACAAATTGTGAACTTTGGACGGATCGATATACAGCTCTCTAAAGAGCTGACGTGCCTACAGACAGAAAGATATAAGAATCATGTAACTATAGGAACGTTACAACTTCACACAAAGCAAAACCTGAAGGAAATTAGATTGTACCCATGTGAATTAGGGTGTGTCAGATTTTAGACAAAAACTCTAAACCTGACCTATTATCAACTAGTGCAAATGCAGACAACTCTGCTCCCATGACTTATACTTTAGGTAACAGGAGAAAACAGGCCGAGTTTTTGGGAGGAGCTGGTTGCCATGATCTCCTCCTTTCTTATACTAAAATGCCCTGCATTTGAGCTGTTCACATGGCATTTCTCACCCCCCTGGCGCTGGGCACAGCCAGGTGGTTAAGTCTGGGCCAACAGCATGTAGAGGTGACAGGCACCACAGGACATTACTCTGAGAGGCTGGTCCAGGGCCCTCTTTTGCCCCCTACCACTGGCAGAGGACGGCCAGGAGCAGGGTGGGCAGAACGGCCCCACTGCCCAGGAAACCTCTAGCCAATGCAAGCACTGGCTCACTGTAACGAGGAAACCTTGGCTGAGCCCTAACAAATACAAATATGTTGACAGTCTATGTGAGGAAGAGGGAATGGGACATTTTCACCGAAGTCACAAACTACTGAATCTATGAAATACTTAACTTCAGGGGACAAAAAGAGTCAGCGAAAATGTCTACAACTGTGGCGTATTCATTTCCTTACCTTGTTGAGATATTCACAAGCCTCTTCACCATTCCCACTGTGGTAATTTTGGATGCCTTGAAGCAAGTAAAGCCTTACAAACAACACCTTCTCTTTCCCCCAGTTTCCCTGAAATTATTGGGGGAAAAAAATATAGAAGTGTCTTATTTTTTATTATATGTCTATAAAACTCACATCTGTAATTCCCTCATCTCCATAGTGGCAAAATGGCATTAATAAAATGTCTGTAGTGTCACTACTACTGATGGCAAAAGTGAAGGCCCCTGAGTTCAATGGCTCCCCTGCCCCACAAGGAAGGAATGGTGTCAGAACACCTCTCCAGACACCCGGGACCCCGGCCCTTCTGGTTGGTAGAGAAGTGTACAAAACCCGAAACGAGGGGTATTTTATGCTGCCTTGCCATTTTCAAGCAGAATTCTGATGACTTGTGGAAATCAACTTAGAAAAATCCTTTTTCAAATAACAGCTCTTGAGCTGACTCATTCACGTCAACGGCTGCTGTCAAAAGTGTCTGCTTCCCGCAGTTAAATCTTCTACTAGAACATAGCCACCCGCCCTCTGGATCAGAGGGACCCTCAGTGGAGGCCTGTGACTAGCAAACTGGGTTCCTCTGGGCTAAACGCTGCGCAGTCCAAAGTCACAGCCCAGCCTGTAAAACATTTAACCATCCCATTAAAACAGACCCCCAAAAGAGGACGCTGCACACTACTATCAAAATAAACCGCCTTCTGGCAGCAGTCTAAATACTTGAACAGAAATAAACTCAAATTCTAGAAATGGGCTCAATAATACATAAAACAAATTAGAGTAACATACTTTTATGTGAACAAGTCTCTGATGATTTTCTCCGTAACAATTTTTAAAACATTTCTGGGCCAGGTTTAATTTTTTTTCCGCGTCGTCAAGGCACTCCAGCTGTTCCAAGCGGAAGTAACACCACACTATGTCCAGCTGGAGCACCGCGTAGTTATCGACCGTGTGCAGCAGTTCCCTGCAACACTCACTGGAGAGGGCAAGGAAACGGCATCCTGAACAGCAGCATTAAAAACCTTTTCGTAGATTACTGGAATTCTTTTCCAGGTTTTGGTCTATTTCCAAAGACTGAGTGCTCTAAAACAGAGACGCCAGTGTTTGTGAAGGGAGCTATATTTATATCTGAATGTTTCCACTGAGAAAAAGGCAGTTAGGGCTCAGGAAAAGCAGCCTCACACCATCTGCCCCAGGATACACACACACAGACACATCCCTTGCTATGCTGGGAAAGAGGTTCGGCAGGAAGTGGAAAATGGGGTCAGTGTGTCAGCAAACATAGGGAGACCATGCTCTAAGGCAGAGGTTTCCAACTCTCACTACAAATTAGCATCACCTGGATATGACGAGTTTCTTTTCTTCCTCCTTTTTTAATACTGATGCTGGGACTCCACTTGGATCAACCGTAACAGGAAGCTCTGCAGGTGGGGCCAGGATGCTATATTTCTAAAATCTTCCTGGGTCATTCTAATGTATAGCTCAAGTTGAGAACCAATATTTTAAAGACATACCAAAAAAAGTCACTACTTACTATAAATGTTTAAACTGATGAGGGCTGTGACAATACATTCATGTACAATTACATTCAAACTGGGAGGAAAAAGAATCCCAGAAAATGCCAGGTTCTAAATGCCTCGCTGATCTGGGGACTCAGGTGCAGGCTAAATGCTACTTTTTAGCTGTGACAGGAGCTGAACTCGGGTCCAGAGAAAGACAGACAGATCTCCACCCACTTTTTATTCAGGTTTTTTTTTTTGGTGTTGAGGAATATGAATTCTTCATATATTTTGGATGTTAGCCTATCAGATACATAGTTTACAAATATATTCTCCCATACTGTAGGTTGCCTTCTTGTTCTACTGATGGTGTCCTTTGCTGTACAGAAGATTTTTAGTTTGATGTAGTCCCACTTGTTCATTTTTTATTTTGTTTCCCTTGCCCAAGGAGAAGAGTCCAGGAAAAAACTGCTCATACTTATTTTCAAGAGACTTTTGCCTATGTTTTCTTCTAAGAGTTTCACAGGTTCATGTCTTACATTCAGGTCTCTGTGTTGCGTGCCACTCAACTCGGGTGAAATATGAGTGAACAAAATATACAGACAACACAACACAGACAGACAGACAATGGCTGCAGCAGCCCCGATGTGGCGCAGCTCCTTTATTTTCATACTGCCTTTCTCGGACCCCAGCCAAGTGCTATACTCATCTTTCCCTTCTCAGGGGGGACAGGCCAGAACATCTTGTTGATTTCTCAGAATCTGCCCAGTAAGCAGGGGCGGTGTTTTCACACGTCCCCAAGGTCTCCCTGTTTCCAGCGTGAGGCGTCCTGGCTCGTGTTCGAGGACAAGATATGCTCTTGTGGGCAGATAACTTCCAAGGACGGCACCGGTCGTTCTCAAGCTGGTGCTCCCCCGTGCTGCGTTCAGACGTGGGGGGAGACAAAGGCCGCCCCCTGCACTCTGATCCATTTTGAGTTTACTTTTGTGTATTGAATGAGACAGTAATCCGGTTTCATTCTCTTGTATGTAGCTGTCCAGTTTTCCCAATACTTGTTATTGATGAGGCTGTCTTTCCCCCCTTGTATATTCATGGCTCCTTTATATTCTATTAATTGATCACATATACATGGCTTTATTTCTGGGCTCTCTATTCTGTTCCATTGATCTATGGGTCTCTTCTTGTGCCAGTACCAAAATGTAGCTTTGTAGTATAGCTGAAGTCAAGAAGTGTAATACCTCCAGCTTTGTTGTTCTGTCTCAGGAGTGCTTTGGCTATTTGGGGTCTTTTATGGTTCCATATGAATTTTAGGATTATTTGTACTAATTGAAAAATGACATTGGTATTTTGACAGGGATTCCTTGGAATGTGGAAAGTGCTTTGGACAGGATACCCATTTGGGCAATTCTTCCTATCCATGAGCATGGGATAGATTTCCATTTATTTGCCTTTAACTTCTTTCATGAGTATCCTACAGTTTTCAGAGTACAGGTCTTTCACCTCCTTTGTTAGGTTTATTCCTAGGTATTTTATTCTTTTTGATGCAATTGTGAATGGAATTGTTTTCCTGACTTCTCTTTCTGCTAGTTCATTGTTAAGTGTATAGGAATGCAACAGATTTCTGTGTATTAATTTTGTATCCTGCAACTTTGCTGAATCCAGTTACTAGTTCTAATAGTTTTTTGGTGGAATTTTTAGACTTTTCTATATATAATATCATGTCATCTGCAAATAGCGAGTTTAACTTCTTCCTTATCAATTTGGATGCCTTTTATCTTTTTGTTTTGTCTGACTACTGTAGCAAGGACCTCCAGTACTGTTGGAAAAAAAGTGGTAAAAGTGAACATCCTTCTCTTGTTCCTGATTTTAGAGGAAAAGCTTTCAGCTTTTCACCATTGAGCATGATGTTAGCTGTGGATTTGTCATATGTGGCCTTTATCATGTTGAGGTACATACCCTCTATACCCATTTTGTTGAGTTCTTTTCATCATGAATGGATGTTGAATTTTGTCAAATGCCTTTTCATCATCTTTTGAGATGATTATGTGATTTTTATCCTTCTCATTAATGTGGGGTGTCACAGTGATTGATTTACAAATATTGTACCATCCTTGCGTCCCTGGAATAAATCCCACTTGGTTGTGATGGATGATCCTTTTGGTGTATTTCTGAATTTGGTTTGCTAATATTTTGTTGAGGATTTTTCCATCTATGTTCATCAGGGATATTGGTCTAAAAATATATATGTTTTTTGTAGTGTCTTTGTCTGGTTTTGGTATTAGAGTGATGCTAGCCTTACAGAATGAGTTTGAAAGTATTCCCTCCTCTTCTACTTTTTGGAATACTTTATGAAGGATGGATATTAGCTCTTCTTTAAATGCCTGATAGAATTTAGCTGTGAAGCCATCTAGTAATGGACTTTTCTTTGTTGGGAGTTTTTTGATTACCAATTCAATTTCATACTGGTAATTGGTCTGTTCAGATTTTCTGTTTCTTCCTGGGTCTATCTTGAAAGGTTGTACTTTTCTAGGAATTTGTTCATTTCTTCTAGGTTGTCCAATTTATTGGCATGTAATTTCTCAAATAATTCTCTAATATTTCTTTGTATTTCTGTGGTGTCAGTTGCAACTTCTTTTCCATTTCTGATTTTATTTGTATCCTCTTTTTTTTCTTGATAAGTCTCACTAGGGATTTGTCTATTCTGTTTTCTCAAAGAAGCAGTTCTTTGTTTCACTGATATGTTTTCCTATTTTGTTTATTCTTGCTCTAATCTTTATTATGCTCCTCCTCCTACTAACATTGGGTTTCATTTGTTCCTCTTTTTCTAATTTCTTTGTGAGTTTAGATCGTTTATTAGGAATTGATCTTCTTTCTTGAGGTAGGCCTGTATTATACTTCCCTCTCAGAACTGCTTTTGTGGCATCCCACACATTTTGGACTGTTGTATTTTTGTTTTCATTTGTCTCCATATGATGCGTGATTTGTTTTGATTTTTTCATTGATCCATTGATTATTTGTAAGCATGCTGTTTAACCTCCAAATGTTTGTGGGCTTTTTTGTTTTCTTAGTGTAATTTATTTCTAGTTTCATACCATTATGGTCTGAGAAGGTCGACAAAATTTTAATCTTTTTGAACTTATTGAGGCTCTTTTTATGGCCTAATATGTGATCTATTCTGATGACCATTCCATGTACATTTGAGGAAAATGTGTATCCTGCTGCCTTTGGGTGGAATGTTCTGTAGGTATAGAATCTGTTAAGTCCATCTGATCTAGTGTGTTGTTAGTGCCTCTGTTTCCTTATTTATTTTGTCTGGTTGATCTGTCTATTGATGTGAGTGGTGTATTAAAGTCTCCTAAAATGAGTAAGTCCCAAACTATTTCCCCCTTTAATTGTGTTAGTATCTGTTTTACATATTTAGATGCTCCTGGGCTGGGTACACAGATATTTATAATGGTTACATCCTCTTGTTGGACTGGCCCCTTTATTATTATACAATGTCATTGTCTCTTGCTACTTTCTTTGATTTGAAGTCTATTTTGTCTGATATTAGTACTGTTACTCCTGCTTTTTCCTATTATTTGCATAAAATATCTTTTTCCATCCCTTCACTTTCAGTCTGCCTACGTCTTTGAGTCTGAAATGAGTCTCTTGTAGGCAGCACACAGAAGGGTCTTTTTTAAAAAATCCATTCTGCCACTCTATGTCTTTTGATTGGTGGACTCAGTACATTTACATTGAAAGTAATTATTGATAGGTATGTACTTACTGCCATTTTATTGATTGTTTTCTGGTTGTTTTTGTAGTTCCTCTGTTTGTTTCTCCCTCTCTTATACTATTCTCTTGTTATTTGATGGTTTTCTTTAGTGTTGTTTGGATTTCTCCTTCTTAAATTTTTGTGTACTACAGGCTTTGGGTTTGTAGTTACCATAAGGTTCACTGATAAGATTCCTAACTAGATAACAGTCTACATTAAGCTGATGATTTCTCTATGTCAAACACAGTCTAAAAGTATTTTTTTTACTTCCTCTTCCATAGTTTATTAGATGTCATAAACTGCATTTTTGTGTGTATGTACCCCTTGACTGATTTTGCATGCAGTTGGTTTTACTACTTTTGTTTTAATGTCATACTTGCTTGGTAAGTAATTGGTCTACTCCCTTTACTGTGGGGTTATTTTCACTGGTGAAAACTACGTAGGCTTAAGAACATTTCCATCTACAGAAGTTCCCTTTCACATATCCTGTAATGATGGTTTAGCAGTTATAAGTTCCTTCAGCCTTCATTTATCTGGGAAATGTTCAATCTCTCCTTCCAATTTGAATGATAATCTTGCTAGGCAGAGGGTTCTTGGTTGAAGGTCCTTCTGTTTCAATACATTAAATATTTCATGCACCTCCCTCTGGTCTGTAAAAATTTCTGCTGAGGGAGGCGGAGCCAAGACGGTGGCGTGAGTAGGACAGTGGGAATCTCCTCCCAAAAACATATATATTTTTGAAAATACAACAAATACAACTAATCCTAAAAGAGAGACCAGAAGACACAGGACAACAGCCAGACTACATCCACACGTGCGAGAACCCAGCGCCTGGTGAAAGGGGTAAGATACAAGCAGCCCAGCGGGACCCGAGCGCCCCACACACCAGCTTCCGGCGGGAGAGGAGTCGGAGCAGGGAGACGGAGCCCAGGACTGCTAAACACCCAGCACTCGCCATGCGCACCAGAGGGCAGACACAGTGCATGCGTGGGGTGCTGGAAACTAGGGGAACAGGACAGTAAGACCTGTGAGTGGGTCCCCCAGACGGCACCTCTGGGACAAAAAAAAGCCAGTGCTTTTTGAAAGTCTTAAAGGGACAGGGACCCCACAGCTGGACAGAAGCATCCCAGGTCACAGTCCAGCAGCTGGAAATTCCAGGGAACTCCGGGCGCACTAACACCCTGGGCAACAGCTCTGAGACCCCTCACGGAGGTAAACAGCCAAACAGCCCCCTGTCCATTACCCCTCCGGGGCCCCGCGCCTGAGGCTGGCCACACCCACAGCAAGGGAGCTTCCTCCATACCGGCCGGGCAAGATACAGAGACCCAGTCTACACGCAATTGAACGACACAAGCCACTAGGGGTTGCAGTTGTCCCAGTAAAGAAAGGCCAGGAGCAAGTGGAAAGTCTTGGCTCTCCCAGCTGAAAGACTAGTCAATAGCTCACCATTGCACCTATCAACATGAAAAGGCAAAAAAATTTGATCCAGACAAGACTAAACCAGACAGCTTCGACATCTTCTACATCTTCCCCTGAGAAGAAACCTGGGGAGACAGATTTAACTAGTCTTCCTGAAAAAGAATTCAAAACAAAAGTCATAACCATGCTGATGGACTTGCAGAGAAATATGCAAGAACTAAGGAGGGAGAATAGAGAAATAAAACAAGCTCTGGAAGGACTTCAAAACAGAATGGAAGAGATGCAAGAGACCATTAATGGACTAGAAAACAGAGAACAGGAATGCAGAGAAACTGATGCAGAGAGAGATAAAAGGATCTCCAGGAATGAAAGAATTTTAAGAGAACTGTGTGACCAATCGAAACAGAACAATATCCACATTATAGGGGTACCAGAAGAAGAAGAGAGAGAAAAAGGGATAGAAAGTGTGTCCTTGAAGAAATAATTGCTGAAAACTTCCCCAAACTAGGGGAGGAAATGGCCTCTCAGACCACAGAGGTACACAGAACTCCCATGAGAAGGGATCCAAGGAGGGCAACACCAAGACACATAATAATTAAAATGGCAAAGATCAAAGACAAGGACAAAGTATTAAAGGCAGCCAGAGAGAAAAAAAAGGTCACCTACAAAGGAAAACCCATCAGGCTATCATTGGACTTCTCAACAGAAACCCTACAGGCCAGAAGAGAATGGCATGATATACTTAATGCAATGAAACAGAAGGGCCTTGAACCAAGGATATTGTATCCAGTACTATTATCATTTAAATATGAAGGAGGGATTAAACAATTCCCAGACAAGCAAAAGTTGAGGGAATTTGCCTCCCACAAACCACCTCTACAGGGCATCTTACAGGGACTGCTCTAGATGGGAGCACTCCTAAAAAGAGCACAGAACAAAACACCCAACATATGAAGAAGGGAGGAGGAGGAATAAGAAGGGACAGAAATAAGGAATCATCAGACCATGTTTATAATAGCTCAATAAGCGAGTTAAGTTAGACAGTAAGATAGTAAAGAAGCTAACCTTGAACCTTTGGTAACCACAAACTTAAAGCCTGCAATGGCAATAAGTACATACCTTTCAATAATCACCCTAAATGTAAATGGACTGAATGCACCAATCAAAAGACACAGAGTAATACAATGGATAAAAAAGCAAGACCCATCCATATGCTGCTTACAAGAGACTCACCTCAAACCCAAAGACATGTACAGACTTAAAGTCAAAGGATGGAAAAAGATATTTCATGCAAACAACAGAGAGAAAAAAGCAGGTGTTGCAATACTAGTATCAGACAAAATAGACTTCAAAATAAAGAAAGTAACAAAAGATAAAGAAGGACATTACATAATGATAAAGGGCTCAGTCCAACAAGAGGATATAACCATTATAAATATATATGCACCCAATACAGGAGCACCAACATATGTGAAACAAATACTAACAGAATTAAAGGAGGAAATAGACTGCAATGCATTCATTTTGGGAGACTTCAACACACCACTCACTCCAAAGGACAGATCCACCAGACAGAAAATAAGTAAGGACACAGAGGCACTGAACAACACACTAGAACAGATGGACCTAATAGACATCTATAGAACTTTACACCCAAAAGCAGCAGGATACACATTCTTCTCAAGTGCACATGGAACATTCTCCAGAATAGACCACATACTAGGCCACAAAAAGAGCCTCAGTAAATTCAAAAAGACTGAAATTCTACCAATCAACTTCTCAGACCACAAAGGTATAAAACTAGAAATAAATTGTACAAAGAAAGCAAAAAGGCTCACAAACACATGGAGGGTTAAGAACACGCTCCTAAATAATCAATGGATCAATGACCAAATCAAAATGGAGATCCAGCAATATATGGAAACAAATGACAACAACAACACAAAGCCCCAACTACTGTGGGATACAGCAAAAGCAGTCTTAAGAGGAAAGTATATAGCAATCCAGGCATATTTAAAGAAGGAAGAACAATCCCAAATGAATGGTCTAATGTCACAATTATCGAAATTGGAAAAAGAAGAACAGATGAGGCCTAAGGTCAGCAGAAGGAGGGACATTATAAAGATCAGAGAAGAAATAAATAAAATTGAGAAGAATAAAACAATAGCAAAAGTCAATGAAACCAAGAGCTGGTTCTTCGAGAAAATAAACAAAATAGATAAGCCTCTAGCCAGACTTATTAAGAGGAAAAGAGAGTCAACACACATCAACAGAATCAGAAACGAGAAAGGAAAAATCACAATGGACCCCACAGAAATACAAAGAATTATTAGAGAATACTATGAAAACCTATATGCTAACAAGCTGGGAAACCTAGGAGAAATGGACAACTTCCTAGAAAAATACAACCTTCCAAGACTGACCCAGAAAGAAAGAGAAAATCTAAACAGACCAATTACCAGCAACGAAATTGAAGCGGTAATCAAAAAACTACCAAAGAACAAAACCCCTGGGCCCGATGGATTTACCTCAGAATTTTGTCAGACATACAGAGAAGACATAATACCCATTCTCCTTGAAGTTTTCCAAAAAATAGAAGAGGAGGGAATACTCCCAAACTCATTCTATGAACCCAACATCACCCTAATACCGAAACCAGGCAAAGACACCAAAAAAAAAGAAAACTACAGACCAATATCCCTGATGAACGTAGATGCAAAAATACGCAACAAAATATTAGCAAAGCGAATTCAAAAATACATCAAAAGGATCATATACCATGATCAAGTGGGATTCATCCCAGGGATGAAAGGATGATACAACATTCGAAAATCCATCAACATCACCCACCACATCAACAAAAAGAAAGACAAAAACCATATGATCATCTCCATAGATGCTGAAAAAGCATTCAATAAAATTCAACATCCATTCATGATAAAAACTCTCAACAAAATGGGTATAGAGGGCAAGTACCTCAACATAATAAAGGCCATATATGATAAACCCACAGCCAACATCATACTGAACAGCGAGAAGCTGAAAGCTTTTCCACTGCGATCGGGGACAAGACAGGGATGCCGACTCTCCCCACTGTTATTCAACATAGTACTGGAGGTCCTAGCCATGGCAATTAGACAAAACAAAGAAATACAAAGAATCCAGATTGGTAAAGAAGAAGTTAAACTGTCACTATTTGCAGATGACATGATATTGTACGTAAAAAACCCTAAAGACTCCACTCCAAAACTACTAGAGCTAATATCAGAATTCAGCAAAGTTGCAGGATACAAAATTAACACACAGAAATCTGTGGCTTTCCTATATACTAACAATAAACTAATAGAGAAATCAGGAAGACAATTCCATTCACAATAGCATCAAAAAGAATAAAATACCTAGGAATAAACCTAACCAAGAAAGTGAAAGACCTACACCCTGAAAACTATAAGACACTCTTAAGAGAAATTAAAGGGGACACTAACAGATGGAAACTCATCCCATGCTCGTGGCTAGGAAGAATTAATATCGTCAAAATGGCCATCCTGCCTAAAGCAATATACAGATTCGATGCAATCCCTATCAAACTACCAACAGCATTCTTCAATGAACTGGAACAAATAGTTCAAAAATTCATATGGAAACACCAAAGACCCCGAATAGCTAAAGCAATCCTGAGAAGGAAGAATAAAGTGGGGGGGAATCTCACTCCCCAACTTCAAGCTCTACTACAAAGCCACAGTAATCAAGACAATTTGGTACTGGCACAAGAACAGAGCCACAGACTAATGGAACAGAATAGAGACTCCAAACCATTAACCCAAACATATATGGTCAACTAATATTCGATAAAGGGGCCATGGACATACAATGGGGAAATGACAGTCTCTTCAACAGATGGTGCTGGCAAAACTGGACAGCTACATGTAAGAGAATGAAACTGGATCACTGTCTAACCCCATACACAAAAGTAAATTCAAAATGGATCAAGGACTTGAATGTCTAAGTCATGAAACCATAAAACTCTTAGAAAAAAACATAGGCAAAAATCTTTAGACATAAACATGAGTGACCTCTTCTTGAACATATCTCCCCGGGCAAGGGAAACAAATGCAAAAATGAACAAATGGGACTATATCAAGCTGAAAAGCTTCTGTACAGCAAAAGACACCATCAATAGAACAAAAAAGTACCCTACAGTATGGGAGAATATATTCGTAAATGACAGATCCGATAAAGGGTTGACATCCAAAATATATAAAGAGCTAACACATCTCAAAAAAAAAAAAAGAGAATAACCCAATTAAAAAATGGGCAGAGGAGCTGAATAGACAGTTCTCTAAAGAAGAAATTCAGATGGCCAACAGGCACATGAAAAGATGCTCCACATCGCTAGTTATCAGAGAAATGCAAATTAAAACCACAATGAGATATCACCTCACACCAGTAAGGATGGCTGCCATCCAAAAGACAAACAACAACAAATGTTGGCGAGGTTGTGGAGAAAGGGGAACCCTCCTACACTCTGGTGTGAATGTAAATTAGTTCAACCATTGTGGAAAGCAGTATGGAGGTTCCTCAGAATGCTCAAAATAGACATACCATTTGACCCAGGAATTCCACTTCTAGGAATTTACCCCAAGAATGCAGCACTCCAGTTTGAAAAAGACAGATGCACCCCTATGTTTATTGCTGCACTATTTACAACAGCCAAGATATGGAAGCAACCTAAGTGTCCACCAGTAGATGAATGGATAAAGAAGATGTGGTACATATACACAATGGAATATTATTCAGCCATAAGAAAAAAACAAATCCTACCATTCGCAACAACATGGATGGAGCTGGAGGGTATTATGCTCAGTGAAATAAGCCAGGTGGAGAAAGACAAGTATCAAATGATTTCACTCATATGTGGAGTATAAGAACAAAAGAAAACTGAAGGAACAAAATAGCAGCAGAAGCACAGAACCCAAGAATGGACTAATAGTTACCAAAGGGAAAGGGACTGGGGAGGACGGGTGGGAAGGGAGGGATAAGGGCAGGAATAAAAGAAGGGGCATTACGATTAGCATGTATAGTGTTCGGGGGGGCACAGGGAGGGCTGTGCAACACAGAGAAGACAAGTAGTGATTCTACAGCATCTTACTATGTTGATGGACAGTGACTGTGAACGGGGATGTGGGGGGGACTTGGTGAAGGGGAAGCCTAGTAAACATAATGTCCTTCATGTAATTGTAGATTAATGAAACCAAAATAAAATTTTAAAAATATATATATATAACATTAAAAAAAAAAGTTTCTGCTGAGAAGTCTGTCGATAGCTTGATGGGGTTTCCCTCGTAAGTAATCTTTTTTCTCTCTCTGGCTGCTTTCAATACCCTCTCTTTATCCTTAATCTTTGTTAAATTAAATAATTTAATTTTTAGGTGTCTTGGTGTTGTCTTCCTGGGTTTCTTTTGTTGGGGGCTCTCTATGTTTCCATGACCTGAGTGTCTATTTCCTTGCCCCGCTTGGGAAAGTTTTCAACAATTATTTTCTCAAAAAGATTTTCTATCCTTTTGTCTCTCTCTTCTTCTGGTACCTCTATTAGGCAAATATTGTTTCATTTGGAGTTGCCACACAGCTCTCTTAGCGTTCTTTTGTCCCTAAGACTCATTTTACTTTGTTCCTCAGGTTCACTGTGTTCTTGTTCTCTAATTTCCATCTCATGGATGGTCTCCTCTATGCAGCTATCTATTATTCATTCCCTCCACTGTGTATTTTACTTTAGTTACTGTATTCTTCAGTTCTGAGTGGCTCTTCTTTAGCTCTTCTCTTTGCCGAAGTCCTCCCCGAGATCTTCAATACTTTTCCACTTATCAGTGAGCATATTTATGACTTGTTACTTTGAAATCTTGATCAAGATGATAGTTAATCTCCATTTCATTTGGCTTTTCTGGTGTCTTATCCTGTAGTTTTGTTTCAAACACAGTCCTGTGCCTCGTTTTTTCAGGGTTTCTGTGTTTCTTCCTTCATATAAGATGGACCTTCTATGCTTTCTGTTCTAGAAAGTAAAGGCTTTATGAAGGAGGCATCCTGTAGTGCTCCAAAGCTCAAGACTCTTTACTCTGCAGTGCCTGGTTCTCCTTTGCAGTGGAGCCCCAGTGGCTGTTGCTGGGCAACAGGCGGGGCTGCCTGTCTGCAGTGGTCTCCTTCTGCTGGGGCCAGCAGTTTGCCTCAGCTGGCCCTTTGTGATCAGAGCAGCAGCTTCTGCTGCGACTGCTGTGGGTGGGGCAGCCCTCTGACTGCCCTGCAGCGATGGTACCCTGCTAGGCTAAAGGGGTGGGCGGGGCTGCTGCACTGCTCTGGGGCAGGTGCTCAGCAGTGATTCTCACAGTGTCAGGGCTCACAGTCACATGGCAGTGAGTTGTGCAGCTGCAGGGTGCACAGCTGCAGGGCACTGGAGGGATGCATGCCACCAGACTGGGCTGCCTGCGAGGGAAGAAGTCCTCGGCGCTGGCTCCTACAGATGCCTCCCGTTGGGCTGAGAATTCTGGAACAGCCTCCCTCTGCCTGCCAGGCTGACATTGCTGGGCTGAGTGGGCAGTGCACAGGGAAGTGCCACAGGGCTGAGCCACCAGCAAGGAGGATGGAGCATTTGGAGCTCCAAGAGTGCCCGACCTGTTGGGCTGAGGGAGGGCTGGGGAGTGTCACCCACCTGCCCTTTACCATGCATAGAGCGCTCCATCCAACCTTCACCCCTCTGGCACCCTTCCTGCTGCTGGCAAACCTTTTCATCAAACTGCCATCTCTGTTTTGGGTCTCAGCGGGACCAGGGGGGAATACCTGCCCTCTACAAGTGGCAGGAGTCTCAGCCCCACAAGAGTGTTCCAACCTCACAGAACCCAGTGCAATGTGGACTTGTGCTCCGAGAGCAGATGTCCAGGGCCAGGTGTGCAGAGCTCCTGAGTGCTTATCCCCTCCCCGCTCCATTCCTTTTCCTCCCACCTGTGGGCTGGGATGAGGGAAGGGCTGGGGTCCTGACTGATCATGGCTCTGCCACTTTACCCTTCTCTGTGTGGGCTTTTCTTCCCCAGGTGTAGGTGGTCTGCCCTGCAGCCTTCAGGTCATTTTCAGGGTTAGCTGTTTGCTGTAGTTGCTTCCTTGCTGTGTGTATGTGGAGGGAGGTTTCTGCCTTCCCTTCCACTCCACCTTTTTTCCCTTCTGCCTGTTAGTTTTTAATTGGACATTGGGTATTTTTGTATTGCTGTTAAGTATTACTGAGCTTTGCACTGAAGTTAAGTTACCTAGAAACTTAAGTGTGACCCTTTCAATGCTTGCTTTTAAACTTTGTTAGGGGGGGCCAGAGCAGCTTAATTTAGGGCTTGCTTTGCCCTTCACCTGAGGCAATACCCTTCTGAATTCCCTGATGCCCACTGATGCTCACTGACTCTCCAGGCAGTGAGCAGAACCAGTCACAAGGCTTCCTCAGCCCTTCTGGTGGAGATCACTACCCTGTACTGCCAGAAAACAAGTTTTCACACATTTTGCCCAGATTTTCAGTTGTTACAGGTGAGAGAGAGGGTAAAAGCAGTTCCTGTTATCCATTCTGACCAAAGCAGAACTTCCATTTTTAGTTTTAAATAGGGAAAGAAACTACACTTGGCCATACTACAGACCGTACCCCAAGATGCATAATAGAAAGTTGTGACAGAATTTTTAGCCTACTTAATGTAGAAAAAACATCAAGTAGGAATGGAAACAGAACTAAAGTTCCCTCCACATACATTACCAACTTGCATTAGTGTTGACCTCCAAGGAGAGGGAACGCATAAAATTACACTAATTAGTTGGCTTGAATAAACAGATCTTCAGAAAAAACATGACTGTCTACTTAAAAAATCACTGACAATCCTTATTGGATTATTATATCTACTACTTACTGAACATGTTAACATACTGTGAGGTAAAGACATAGTTATTTTTATTCAGGGGTTCCCTGAGACTTGAAAATTACTTCAAGGATTTATCCAGGCTGAAAACAGATTGAGAAAGGCTCACACAAACAAATCAAAATCAATCATGTTTTGATAACTGCTAAAGATGGATTATGAGTATATGAGAACTCATTATACTAACCTTTATACTTTTATATATTTGAAATTATCTGTAATAAAATATTAAAAACAACTGTGTTAGGAAATAAAAATTTTACCTAAGTTTTAACTTACAGCCTGCACTGTTTTGCAGCCAAAGACAATGAAACTGATACTCAGAAAGCAGCAGAGTCAAGGAGGCAGAGAAAGAAAGGAGGCCCCCTGGAAGCACCCAGCCCTCATTCTAGGTCTTCCCAGCTTTGCCCCACCTCCCAAATTGAGACAATAAATCCCCTTTTCTGCTTAAATTAAAGTTGGGATTTGTTCACTTAAAACCCAAGGGTCCTGCCAATATACTTGGTAATCTATAAACGTTTGTATTTATCTTCTTGAAGTGTACACTGTATGTTAGGAATTCATCAAAATGAAAAAGAAAATAATACCAAAGTTGTTAACTTTTAACCATTTTTAAATATCAAGTCTGTTTTTCAAATGTTTCACCTGCCAGGATTAGGTCTCTCAGTACCACTTCCCATTAAGAGGAACCAGCAGTCCTTGGGAAATTGCTGATTCCTGGTCAGGGGCAGGTAATGTCCAAGATGAGTTTGGAATACCTTTGGGGACCAGCAACTACGAGGATCAGGTCAAAGGGCACAGGACTCTCCCACTGGCCAAAGTTGATCAATTTAAGCACTGAGGTTTGAAACATATCAAATATGTTAAAACCCATGAGTTTGTGTTGATGATTTTAAAAAAAAGGGAAGAAAACCTCTTTGGTGATGTCATCTTTAGAGGATCCTAGGGAAGCAATTAATTTCTTCTGAAAACAAGAACATAAAGAGAAAGAAAACCAAACATTTTATTCTTTCTGTACAAATTGTACCTCAGCATCATAAATAGCTGATGAAAAGAAATGCTTCTTTTCAGAAGAATCCCAGCAAGAAATGCAGAGGGAACAGTAAGGTATCACCGTTTTGTAGCCCCTAATGAAATAATGGATTTGGGGAATGATCAACAACCCCTACACCAAGACCATTAGGTGGGACGTTGATGGAGACTGTGTAGCAGGTAGGCCATAACAACACATCACAAAACACAGGCATGACACCCTACATGCTTGTAAAAAGTTCCTCAGCTAGAGACCAGTTAGAAATATCAGAGGAAGAAATAATTCCCATTGGTCTATATCATAACTCCTCTTTTACTTCAATCACTGTCTTGGGTAAAAACCTGAAGTCTGAAATATACAGGCAGGAGGGTGCTGTACATAATCTGGGCCATTTTCCTTAAAACTGGTATTCATCAAAAAGAAGTGCCTACCAGAAATATTTGTCAGCATCCAACAGACATGGCAAGGCTATCCCATATTCTTTTCTTTTCAGGAAAGCTCTGCCCTTCTCATGATATCCCATAGCTAACATAAGAGCCTAGAAAAAATACAGATATTAAAAAAACATCACTTTAAAGTATAAAAAAACAAATTATATTAAAAGCATATTAATTCTAAAGAAATCAAATAAAAACAAAACAAAACAAGATCACAATTAAATCTAAAAGCCAACATTAAGAGAAATACAATAAAGCTTTATTTTACTTAAACACTAATGCCACACCCTCAATCTAACGTGGCTGGTGTGGTGACCAGCTCCTGCCATTTGCTGTCACAGGTTTATTTAGGACCTGCTGATCTGGGCTGACTCTGCACACGGGGGCAATGTGTGAGAGCAGCCAGTGTCCTGTGTCCTCTTCAGAAAAAGCATCCGCTTTGCTTTGTCCTTCATCAAGTTTTCTCTGAAGTATTTGTCAACCCTGGCACTTCCAAAACAATTTTTAAAAGGTAACCCAAAAAGTTTTTATGTTCATTAATATTATTAGATAATTCAGTCTTGTGAAGGCTTTTCAAAAATTTCTGGGTAGCATCATTTAGTATAAGAGCAGTGGGCAAATAATTGCCAACATTAAAAAAAATCAATCCACTGATAGTTACAAAGTTCTTCTTGAAATCGAACTTTAATTTTTCACTTCAAACAGAGTAATTCACATAACAAAGGCTACTCAAACCTGTTCTTTAAAGACAGAAAAATTAATGACCCATAGTCAATAGAGCTCTTCACTATAAGAAGCCACTAGACCCTCACTCAGAGACTCATCTCAGGGTCCAAGCTACAGAATGCTGCTATAAAGACCCCTTGGATGTATTCAAAGGTAAAACCATCTCCCATCTATTCCAAATTATAGATCAGGAAAAGGGGGAATGGGGAGACAGGGGTGAGATGGCAGAATCACCTGTCAGACCTGATTGATCCCTTAGGGGACATGGCCCTCTAATAACATAAACTACGTGAGAATGATCACTGCCAGAGGAAGCCATCTAGGCTGCAAGCAGTGCATCACGTCGCCAGGAATATGCAAAGTCCCTGCCCCAGGACAGCAGGGTCACGCCACTGTGTACCACTGCACTGAAAACCGCAGGCAGAGCCAGCTGTATGCAAATGCTCATCATGTGGTTACACTTCTGTGTTTATAAGCTGGAGACAGAAAACTCGTTCCATTACTTCATACCATTCCAACATCAATAGCCAGAAACCACCTCTGCTCTGACAGCAAATCAAAGACAACCCCTAAATTCCACAGTGTACTCACTTTTCTTTCTGATGGAGGAATTCTGATCGATCTGCCCGTCTGGTTCGCTATGTCTAAGTATGGTGTGGTTTCTGGATCCACCACCATCTCATCTGCAACAAAACCAAAAGGATCTCTGTGAGTTCTATATTAAAAAGCAGTGACAGTGCCACTAACATTAGGCTGCTGGGGAAGAAAAGCCAATGACAAATGTGTTACACAATCCACTGCTGCCCCTGAGAACCTGAGTGATGAGAGGAGCTCGAATCTCTGTGTACCTCTCTCTGCCAGTATCTCCAGGCCCTTCTTGGTTCTCTGAATTCTTTTCTCTTTTAGTTTAACTTCATTTTGCTCTTCTTCTTCAACCTGGAAGTTTTTTCTTATGTCCTCTTCAGACTGTTTTAGTTCAAGCACCATAGCTTTTACATTGTGTGTCACTCCTTGTTCTTCAAGTGTCTCCCCTGTGAAAATCAGAAATGCATATTATAAAGCCATTAAATTTACTGGGTAATAGTCCATTCTCTGTGTTAAACAGAACTCTTAAACCTGTTTAAATCTGGTTGTATAATTGTTACTGCAGAGGATGAAAGCAGCCAGTGAAAAGAGCTGACTAAATCCATCCTTTCCAATTGTCTTTATTCTCATGGCAAGATCAAATCAAAGCAATAAATATTTGAAAATCTACTACACAGAGACTACTGTGTGCACTAGGCAATAAAAAAGGAAATTGAACAGAAGATTCAAGACGGTGGCATGAGAGGTGAGACAGAGAACTCCTCCCAAAACCACAGATAGTGTGAAAATATAGTTAATGTAACTAATCCTAAAACAACAGGAAAGAAGGCTGCACCAGACTGCATGCATGCAGACCTCAGGAACAGAGCAGACCTCACGAAACAGGGTAACATACGAAAGCCTTGATCCGGCTCGAAAGCCTTGATCCGGCGGGACCCTGGCCCTCCCCCCACCCCAGCTCACTGGCAGGAGGAAGAGAAACAGAGCCGGGGAGGGGGCGGAAGCCTGGGGCTGTTGAACACCCAGCCCTGGAGGTCTGCTTTGCATTGTGTGGTGCCCTGGAGGCTGGGGAGCTGGGACAGGCGGAGTGCCTTGAGAGACAGATTCTGGCCGTTTGTGGAGGGCAGGACCCACACCCGGCCGCTCTGGGACAAGGGAAAGGCAGGCGGACTGAGACGCTTCCTAGCAGCAAGAGGGCTGCTGAAGGGGCGGAGTTTGCACGGAGCTTGCTGCGCGGGGGAGGGGAGAGCTGGACAAGGCTGGCTGGGCGCGCTCTGCGCAGCTGGTTAGGAACTTTGAGGAGGTTCAGGAGCCCCATCCCCCTGGCTGCTTACTCAGCTCCGAGGCCCCCCACTGTGACATGCAGCCTGCTGCGCCTTCCTCCTGGCCTGCCGGCACCTGTTCGCAAACCAGCAATCACTGCGCTGGTGTCAGGCCAGCAAGAAGGAGGCCCCGCCTACAACAGCTAGAGACGCAAAGCACAGAGGCTCACACCTGTGTGCTCGGCCCACGGGCTCTGACACCGGAGACGGCGCCGCAGACCGGAATCAGGAAGCAGATCTTTCCTCCCCCAAGGCACCAGCTCCGCTCCCCTGCGACCCCCAACCTCCCTCCAGGGGCTGAGCAGCTCCAGAGACTGGAGCTTCTGGGCACTAGTGGGCACCACACAGAAATATGAAATGTCAAAAGAACATAGTTCAGACCAAAATCTCACAAACCCCAGAAAAAGGGTCAAATGAAACTGAACTCACCAATCTGCCTGAAAGAGAGTTCAAAATAAAAATCATAAACATGCTTACGGAGGTATAGAAAAATATTCAAGAACTCAGGGATGAATTTAAGATGGAGATTCGATCATTAAGAAATTCCGTATCTGAAATGAAACATACAATAGAGGGATTTAAAAGCAGATTAGAGGTAGTAAAAGAGATGGTAAATGGAATAGAAATTAGAGAAGAGGAATAAAAAGAAGCTGAGGCACAGCGAGAAAAAACAATCTCTAAGGATGAAAGAATATTGAGAGAACTGTATGACCAATCCAAACGGAACAATATTCACATTACAGGGGTAGCAGAAGAAGAAGAGAGAGAAAAAGGGATAGAAAGTGTTTTCAGATTGCTGAAAACTTCCCCAATCTGGGGAAGGAGATAGTCTTTCAAGCCATGGAGAGGCACAGATCTCCCAGCACAAGGGACCCAAGGAAGACAACATCAAGACATATACCCACAAACCATTTGCTACATGCATTTTGGAAGGATTCCCAAAGATGGAAATATTCCTAAGGATAAACAGATGTCACCCAAGGGATACACAAAGAATACAGACTATGATTCATAACATACAAAGAATGAAGGAGGAGAAAAAAAAAAGAACCTTTAGGTTGTGTTTGTGATAGCATACAAAGTGAGTTAAATTAGACTGTTAGATAGTAAGGGAATTACCCTTGAACCTTTGGTAACCAAGAATCTAAAGCCTGCAATTGCAATAAGTAATAATCACCCTAAATGTAAATGGTATGAATACACCAATCAAAAGATACAGAGTCACTGAATGGATAAAAAAGCAAGACCCATCTATATGCTGCCTAAACAACTCACTTCAAACCCAAAGACATACACGGACTGAAAGTAAAGGGATGGAAAAAGATATATCATGCAACTAATAGGGAGAAAAAAGCAGGAGTTGCAGTGCTTGTATCAGACAAAACAGACTCCAAAACAAAGAAAGTAACAAGAGACAAAGAAGGACATTACATAGTGATAAAGGGGTCAGTCCAACAAGAGAATATAACTATTATAAATATCTATACACCCAACACAGGATCACCTACATATGTGAAACAAATACTAACAGAATTAAAGGGGGAAATAGAATGCAATGCATTCGTTTTAGGAGACTTCAACACTCCAAAGGACAGAGCAACCAGACAGAAAATAAGTAAAGAGACAGAGGCACTGAACAACATATTAGAACAGATGAGGACATCTACAGAACACTCCATACAAAAGCAACAGGATACACATTCTTCTCAAGTGTACATGGAACATTTTTAAGAATAGATCATATACTAGTCCACAAAAAAAAACTCAGTAAATTCAAAAATATTAAAATTGTACCAACCAGCTTCTCAGATCACAAAGGTATGAAACTAGAAATAAATTACACAAAGAAAATGAAAAAGCCCACAAACACATGGAGGCTTAATAACATGCTCCTAAATAATCAATGGATCAGTGACCAAAAAAACCAGATCAAGCAACATATGGAGACAAATGACAACAATAACTCAACACCACAAAAACCTGTGGGACACAGCAAAGGCCGTGCTAAGAGGCAAACACATTGAAATACAGGCCTACCTCAGGAAAGAAGAACAATCCCAAATGAACAGTCTAAACTCACAATTAATGAAACTAGAAAAGGAAGAACAAACGATGCCCAAAGTTAGTAGGAGGGACATAATAAAGATGAAAGCAGAAGTAAATAAAATTGAGAAGAATAAAATAGAAAGAATCAATGAAAGCAGGAGCTGGTTCTTTGAGAAAATTAACAAAATAGATAAACCCCCAGCCAGACTTATCAAGTAAAAAAGAGAGTCTACACACATAAACAGAATCAGAAATGAGAAAGGAAAATCACTATAGACACCACAGAAATACAAAGAATTATGAAAGAATACTATGAAAAATTATATGGTAACAAACTGGATAACCTAGAAGAAATGGACAACTTTCTAGAAAAATACAACCTTCCAAGGTTGACATAGGAAGAAACAGAAAATCTGAACAGACCAATTACCAGCAAAGAAATTGAACTGGTAATCAGAAAACTACCTAAGAACAGAAATCCTGGACCAGATGGTTTCACTGCTGAATTTTATCAAATGGTTAGCGAAGACCTAATACCCATCCTCCATAAAGTTTTCCAAAAAGTAGAAGAGGAGGGAATACTTTCAAACTCTTTCTACGAGGCCAACATCACTCTATTACCAAAACCAAGCAAAGATACCACAAAAAAAGAAAATTACAGACCAATATCCCTGATGAACAGAGATGCAAAAATCCTCAACAAAATATTAGCAAAGCGAATTCAAAAATACATCAAAAAGATCATCCATAATGATCAAGTGGGATTCATCCCAGGGATGCAAGGATGGCATTCGAAAATCCATCAACATCATGCATTACATCAACAAAAAGAAGGACAAAAACCACATGATCATCTCCATAGATGCCAAAAAAGCATTCGACAAAATTCAACATCCATTCATGATAAAAACTCTCAACAAAATGGGTATAGAGGGCAAGTACCTCAACATAATAAAGGCTATATATGACAAACCCACAGCCAACATTATACTTCAGCGAGAAGCTGAAAGCTTTTCCTTTAAGATCGGGAACAAGACAAGGATGCCCACTCTCCCCACTTTTATTCAACATAATTCTAGAGGTCCTAGCCAGAGCAATCAGACAACACAAAGAAATAAAAGGCATCCACATTGGTAAGGAAGAAGTCAAACTGTCCCTTTTTGCAGATGACATGATATTGTACATAAAAAACCCTAAAGAGTCCACTCCAAAACTACTAGATCTAATATCTGAATTCAGCAAAGTTGCGGGATACAAAATTAATACACAGAGATCTGTGGCATTCCTATACACTAGCAATGAACTAGCAGAAAGAAAAGTCAGGAAAACAATTCCATTCACAATTGCATCAAAAAGAATAAAATAGTTAGGAATAAACCTAAGCAAGGAAGTGAAAGACTTATACTCTGAAAACTACAAGACACTCATGAGAGAAATTAAAGAAGAAATCAATAAATGGAAACACATCCCGTGCTCACGGATAGGAAGAATTAATATTGTCAAAATGGCCATCCTGCCTAAAGCAATCTACAGATTCAATGCAATCCCTATCAAAATACCAACAGCATTCTTCAATGAACTACAGCAAATAGTTCTAAAATTCATATGGAATCACAACAGACCCCAAATAGCCAAAGCAATCCTGAGAACAAAGAATTAAGCGGGGGGAATTACACTGCCTGACTTCAAGGTCTACTACAAAGCCACAGTAATCAAAACAATTTGGTACTGGCACAAGAACAGACCCACAGACCAGTGGAACAGACTAGAGAGCCCAGATATAAACCCAAGCATATATGGTCAATTAATATACGATAAAGGAGCCATGGATATACAATGGGGAAATGACAGCCTCTTCAACAGCTGGTGTTGGAAAAACTGGACAGCTACATGTAAGAGAATGAAACTGGATTATTGTCTAACTCCATACACAAAAGTAAACTCAAAATGGATCAAAGACCTGAATGTAAGTCATGAAACCATAAAACTCTTAGAAAAAAACACAGGCAAAAATCTCTTGGACATAAGCACGAGCAACTTCTTCATAAACATATCTCCCTGGGCAAGGGAAACAAAAGCAAAAATGAAAAGGTGGGACTATATCAAACTAAAAACCTTCTGTACAGCAAAGGATACCATCAGTAGAACAAAAAGACATCCTACAGTATGAGAGAATATATTCATAAATGACAGATCCGATAAGGGGTTGACATTCAAATGATCCGATAAGGGGTTGACATTCAAATGATCCGATAAGGGATAACATTCAAATTATATAAAGAGCTCACGCACCTCAACAAACAAAAAGCAAATAATCCAATTAAAAAATGGGCAGAGGAGCTAGACAGACACTTCTCCAAAGAAGAAATTCAGATGGCCAACAGGCACATGAAAAGAAGCCCCACATTCCTAATCATCAGAGAAATGCAAATTAAAACCACAATGAGATATCACCTCGCACCAATTAGGATGGCCACCATCCAAAAGACAAACAACAACAATTGTTGGCGAGGATGTGGAGAAAGGGGAACCCTCCTACACTGCTGGTGGGAATGTAAACTAGTTCAACCATTGTGGAAAGCAGTATGGAGGTTCCTCAAAAAACTAAAAATAGAAATACCATTTGACCCAGGAATTCCACTCCTAGGAATTTACCCTAAGAATGCAGCAGCCCAGTTTGAAAAAGACATATGCACACCTATGCTTATCACAGCACTATTTACAATAGCCAAGGAATGGAAGCAACCTAAGTGTCCATCAGTAGATGAATAGATAAAGAAGATGTGGTACATATACACAATGGAATGTTATTCAGCCATAAGAAGAAAACAAATCCTACCATTTGCAACAACATGGATGGAGCTAGAGAGTATTATGCTCAGTAAAATAAGCCAGGCAGAGAAAGACAACTACTAAATGATTTCACTCATATGTGGAGTATAAGAACAAAGAAAATGAAGGAACAAAACAGCAGCAGAATCACAGAACCCAAGAATGGACTAACAGTTACCAAAGGGAAAGTGACTGGGCAGGATGCGTGGGAAGGGATGGATAAGGGGGGAAAAGAGGCACTGCGATTAGCACACATAATGTGGTGGTGGGGGCAGAGGGAAGGCAGTGTAGCACAGAGAAGACAAGTAGTGATTCTATAGCATCTTACTACGCTGATGGACAGTGACTGTAATGGGGTATGTAGGGGGGACTTGATAATAGGGGGAGTCTAGTAACCACAATGTTGCTCATGTAATTGTATATCAATAATACCAAAATAAAAAATAAATTAAAAAATAAAAAAGACATTAAGGAAGAAAAAAAAAAGAATCATACAATAAAAAAAAAGGAAATTGAGAAAGCATAATATGTGAATTTTAGTTAATACAAGAAACAGTAATGCAATTCACAACGGACAGTGAGCCACAGGGCAGACTGGGCAGCTGCAGTGGCTAAAAGCAGAAACCCTGGGTTCTATGCTTTTTAATTCTATGGCCCCGAGGAAACTATCTTCTAGCACCCAGTTTCCTCATACATAAAATGGAAATAAAGATAAGGGCAGAAATCAGTGAAACGTAATGGAAGAGGATATTAACAAAATCAAAAGCTAGCTCTATGAAAAGATTAATCAAGTATACAACCTAACAAAAATTAAGTCAACCAAAATGGAGAAGAGTAAATACAAATACAAAGAGATTTTAAGTATTATGAATTATAATCCTATAAATCTGGACACACTTCTAGAAAACGGTAGTTGGATTTTTTTTAGAAACTTGACAACTATACTAAACTTTTATATAGAAAAATGAAGGTCCACTGGTGGCCAAGTCACCTTAATAAAGTAGATCCAAGAGGGGGCTCATCTTACTAGATTTTGAAACTATAAAGCCACAGTAATAAAATAAAAAAAAACCTCTGTGGGTGAAGGGGATCAGAAGGTGCAAAGTTCCCATTATAAGTCCTGGGATGTAGTACACAGCACAGTGGCTATAGTAAACAATACTGTATTGTATATTTGAATGTTGGTGAGGGATCTTAAAAGTTCTCATTACAAAAAAAAAAAAAATTGTAACTGTATGGTGATGGATGTTAACTAGACTTACTGTGGTGATCGTTTTGCATCACATACAAAGATCAAATCATTCTGTTGCCCTCCCACAACTAATATTCTATGTCAGTTATACCTCAATTACAAAAGCTCTATGGTTCTGGTCCAGGAATAAACCTACAGGTAAACAGAAAGAATAGACAGTGCAGCCAGAGAGCTCTAACACAGGGGGTCCCCAATACCAGTGTAGACAAGAGTAAGTTTAGTAGGGGATATGGATATTGGAAGAAAAATCAAGCTGGATCCTTAGCTTTTATACATGAAGGGGGAATCTGGACAGATTAAGACTTTGTACAGACTAGGCTAATACAAGAAAATATAGGAGACTATCTGTGTGGCCCTGGGGCTGGGGCAAGGACTTCTTAAAATACATAAGATACAATGGAAAACTGATGGATTTGACAACAAAGCCAGGGATTTCTGTCCAATGAGGGGTACCACACACAGAATTAACACAGAGATGAGAGGACGGACACTGAAAAGATGTCTGTGGTATCTATAACAGACCACGGGAAATGTCTGGGAGTGATGCTGGGAAGGCAGATGGGGTGAGGCGTTACACTGAGCTAGAAAGCGAAACTGATTCTCTAGGCCACAGGAACCTACTAAAAACTGGTTAGACTATAGTGAATTGCTGCTACAGCTAACTGGCCTCCTGAGCCCATTCACGCCTCCTTCAAATCCATTCCCCTACTGCAGCCAAAGTGATCTTTAAAATACACATACACCATGTGTCACTCCCCACATCCACGGCTTGCCAATTCTCTTAGGAAAAACACTCTAATTCTGAATACGGTTCAGAGGTTCCAGGGCGAAGCAGCTGCACTCCTGACCTTGTGGGCCGGTAAGTCTTGCTGTGGGGGCTGTCTGATGGTCAGCGGCACCCCGGGCCTCTAGCCTCTCGTGCCACCAAGTGATGACAACCAAAATGTTCTCCAGACGTTGCCAAATATACCCTGGTGAGCAAAGTCACCCCTGGTTGGGAGCCACTCTGTTTCCAGGTGGCCTCTGGCTGGCCCTCCATCCT
Organism: Manis pentadactyla; assembly: GCF_030020395.1. NCBI lineage: Eukaryota > Metazoa > Chordata > Mammalia > Pholidota > Manidae > Manis > Manis pentadactyla. The sequence continues at coordinate 144,064,141 of NC_080025.1, read as the reverse complement.
CAAAAAGCATTCCCCTCCCCTTACTTTTTACACTCAGCCAGACCGGACCTTCTTCAGCTCCTCAAACTCACACTGTCAGGCTCCAGAAGCCCCCTCACAGACCCCCCACGGCCCCCCCTCAGCTCTGACTCTCCTCCCTTGGGGAGGGCTTAACGGAACCCCTGCTTCACCCTCCGCACACCCACACTTCCATCCTGAAATAGTTTATCAGACCTTTAATGAGTGTCTTTCTTCCCCACTAGCACAGAACAGACAGCATTTATTAGAAAAGTTGCTTTCTGCTTTATATTTTTACTTTTGTAAACTCTAAAATAATTGGTTTCAAGATTATATATGCAATAAAGCCCCTAGAAATTTGTGAGTAGGGATAGAGCAAGAAAAAAAGATGTGAAGTCATTATAATAAGTTGATTTAAAAATTCTGCATACTGTGCTATAACATACCTAGTTGAAGCTGTTTCTTATTTATGACAATTTTGATATAGTTTTCTTGAAGTCCAAAGGTGTCAGCTATTCTGTAAAATAAACCAGTGAAAACTGTTGGTAATCAGATTTGTTATTATCCACTAAACAGATTATAATCATGACAGCTATTCTATGCATTTTACTCAGAAACACCCAGTATCTCAAATGACTGACTTGTAAACATCACTGATGGTAAAGCCAGCCTGCTCGATAGTTAATTGAAACTGTGTAAGAGACGATGTCCTTTTTTAAACTTTGTTTACTATTTGTCTCCTCAGGAAGGGGAGCCCACTGGCACAGGACACCCGTCTGAGGAGGAGGCCCTCGCTGCACGTCAGGAGAGATTCCATTCTCTGTACCTTCTGCAGCCTCCCTAGAGGCACCCAAAATAAAGGGCTGCTCCATACGACCTTCTGCTTATGTGTGTGGAATGAGTGACCCTTCCTGAATCCATCCCTGACAGCCCTGATGTAGACCAAAGAAGAAAATGAGAAAAAATCAGCTTCAGAAACACGGACTGCTAGCCTCGGAGGTACTCAAAACACTGACTGTTTAAAAATCTCTAAGTGGAGGAATAACCAACCAGGTCTCAAAAGTAAGAATTTCACTAGTGTGTTATAGGCAGGTATTTTTTCTTTTTAGATGTGCCAACAGCCTGAAATTGGCTAAAATACTTTGTTGAATGTCACAGCAAGTTATCAGTGAGCTAAGGAGTAAAATTTAAAGCTAGTGTCTGGTGAATACCAGGCTGTCTCCTATTTGTATCACACATTCATCTAAACATGTATCAAGTACCTGTTAAGTGGTGGACACAGAGTTCCCACCTGTTCCCAAGTTACACCAGAGGGTTCAAATTCTGAGTTCCTGAACTACAGCAGGAGCCTGAATCAGTCCTGCAGCCTCACAGCCTCAATTTCCCTTCCGCAATTTCTCTTCTATAAAGTGAGGATGGTAATAGCTATCTATCTCCCTTCCCGGATGGCCCGGAATGCAAAGTAGCCAATGTAAGAAAGCCGTGAGCACCTGGGGCAGCAGGCATTGCATACTTACTTAGATCTCAGTTCTCTGCCAGTGACGTGTAATCGGGTCTCCAACAGGCTTTTTCTATCCTATTTACAAGTAAGACAGAGAATAAAGCACATTTGAATTTGACACTTTTGGACACTATTACCCTTGTAAAATAAGAAAGGTTGGTATCAGAAGATGTGAGCACCTGGCCCTCTGGTTAAGGACAAAACCAATACCTGCCTAGCAGAGAAGCTGATAAACATATTTAGGAAAAATAACCTGACACAAGCTGACCCTGTGACCCAGAAGTCCTCAGGGGGCGGCAGTGTGGCACCACAGCACGGCCTTAGCCTCTGCTGGGTCATGTGTCTTAATTCAAGTGAACTGGCCTATGCTACACAAGGGCCCAGCCTATCACCTCCAGCACTAGGGCCACCTCAATGAGCAAGAGACAGTCCCCTTCCCTGTGCCCACTATGCCCACTGGGCAGGCAGCAGTGAGACCTGTCTTTGGAGCGTCTTTGTTCTCCCCTGGCTGTGCTTAAGAGGAAAACATGCAATCGCTAGAAACACCTATAGACTATGCAAAGCTGCTCGGATCCTACACTTACCAATCAGGTGTCTGACTGGTGGTCTGGTTTCCCAGGTATTTGATACTAGCAAAGAGGAGTCTGGTGTATGTATGGAGCCCTTTAAATTCATGAACTGGCATTCTGAAATAGATACATATGTAATTTTCTTTTTCTCATAAAGCTCTTTATTTTTCCTAGAAATTTTTAACAGCTTTATTGAGATATAATCTACATTTCATAAAGCTCACCTGTTTAAAATGAGTCAGTGGTTTCTAGCACATTTACAAGGTCACACAGCTATCACCATTACCAAACTCCAGAACATTTTCATCATCCCCTCCAAAAAATGCCGTATCCCCCCGTCCTCATTCTCCCCTGGCCCAGGGAACCACTGAGCTACTCTTTGTTTCTATGCTTTTACCTACTCTAGGTATTTCATATACATGGAGTCACAGAACACATGGCCTTTTGTGCCTGGCTTCTCCTGCAACGCTTCTAAGGTTCACCGTGTTGTAGATGCACCAGTGCTTCTTTCCTTTTTATGGCTGAATTGTTTTCCATCGAATGGATGTACTTCACTTGTTTGGCTGTTTATCCACTGATAACATTGGGCTGTTTCCGCCTTTTGTGAATTCATGTACAAGTTTCTGTGTAGGGATAGTTTTGATTTCTCTGGGAGTAAAACTGCTGGATCATATGGTAGCTCTGATACATATATATTTTCATTTCCTCTGTGAGGAAACTGGTGAGTCCTCAGAGGCCAGCCACCTTCGGGACTCAACACTTCTGGACCTGAACTACTGAGGACATGGCCCCAACATGAGGTGGCCCCACCCAGCTTACTGTGGCCCTGCGTGAGTACACAGCTGACCAACCTCTGAGCTCCACCAACATAGAAAAAAGGACAAATCCCTTTGTGATGTGTCCTATTGCACAGTTTGGGGAAACCTGAAGTACTCTTTGACTCCCCATCACTTCTAAACGTTCATTCAAACTCCAGAAAAGGTAAGAATTGTGATGCAAGGATTTATGACGTTTTGGAGGTCTCAGAGGTATGGTACCTTGTAATTTAAAAGAATTTTAACTTTGAATTATAGCTTTAAAAAAATTGTTACCTATTTGATCATATCACTAAATTAACTAAGCATTAATATCTATGTAAATTTGGGAAAACTACTCACTTTTCTAAGTCGTGGAGGTAAAAATATCTCAATTGTAGCAATTCCTGTTGTTTTGTAATTTTCATTTCCTGTGCCACGCTGGACTGCTTTGCAACGTATTTCTTCTATTATCTTTTCTATTTCATTTTCACAACAGTCTAGCTTGTCAGAGTACTTCTTAGCAAGGTCCTGTAAAGAAAAATCAGAAAACACAAAATAGTGTAACAGCAACTAAAAAAAGGTGGGGGACAAAAAAAAAATGTGGGGGACAAAATGCAGAACAGCATGTGTAGGATGCTAAGGCAAAAAACTGATGAGTGGTGGTTACTCCTATTCTAGTGAAATCCAGACTGGCTTGACATTTTGAGAGGTATGGGGGTTAGAGAGGCTCCAGGGCAAAGTGAAAACAAATAAAGGATGGGAAAACAGACCCAGCAGAAAAGTGAAAATAGTTGGGACTATTCTAAGGAAACAAGAAGGGTGGGCTATGACTTACATAACTGTAACATATAAACAATTATTTCAAGGAATAGTGAACTAATCAACTCCACTGGAGAGGGAAAAAAAGAAAAAAGAAAAAATATTCTAAATTTTCTAACTTGTGAGAATAAATCAGGTTAACTTTCTTAAAGGAAAATTATGAATCTGGTATGGTTGTAAAATAATAATTTGCTAGAATGACTCAAGAGAACTCAGGAAAATGCTACACGTGCAACTATAGTTTATTATAAAGGATACAAATGAATATTTAGGTGAAGAGGTACATAGGCAGAGTCTGGAAGGGTCCCAAGAGCTAGAACTTCCATCCCTGTGGAGCTGGGGCCACCCTCCCAGCACACAGATGCGTTTGCCATCTGGAGGCTCTCCCAAACTCGTCATTTAAGGTATTTCATGGTGGTCCATTACGCGGGGATGATTAAATCGTTGGCTGTTGGTTACTGGCTCCATCTCCAGCCCTCTCCCCACGCACAGGTTGGAGAGTGGGGCTGAAAGTGCCAAGCTTCTAATCAATGTTTGGTCTTTTTGGCAACCAGCCCAATCCTGAAGCTATTGCCAAGGGTTGCCTCTTTAGAATAAAAGATGCTCTTATCACCCTTACCACCGGGGGAATTCCAAATGTTTTCAGGAGCACTGTGCCAAGAACTGGGGACAAAGACCAACTAGGTTTTTTATTATGCCATACCTAGTTTCTGACCCAAAAGACTGTCACAATTAATTTCAGAAAAAAGGTCAGAAGGTGGGTTGCACAAAATAAAAAGTGAGGCCTCTCAGAAACAGGAAAGATAGAAAAACTCTTAAGACCCTGACATAGTTCGTGACCTCCCAGGCATATCATTGTGTCACAAAACAGGATAATGTGATGCCCTCATGACAGTGTTTCCTCATTTATCTCAGGATACTCAGACTGAGAAAGCAGAGTAGTACTGGCTGGGATATTCCATTATACTAGATTTCTATGAAAAATTATTACTGTTTCTTTGCTTAGAAAAGCAGGCAAACTTCAATTTCTAGAAATTTCACTTGTGTAAAATATTGCCATTTCTGATGGTGCCATAAAAAAGTGAGGCATAATTATTAGAAAATGTATTTTGGAAAAATGAACAGAGAGCCATGGTGTAAAAAAACCTGGGGTAGGAGAGTAATTGTTTGATAACAGAACCTGCTAGCAAAGACTGAGAACCAACCAAGACACTCAGCCTGAACACACAGCAAACAAACTCACTGATGCTGCCACACCACCAGGTCAAACTTAGTTCAAAAAGTAACACTTTTATATAATGCTGTGAAGGCATCACAAATAGTACATGCCCAAGAAATTAGACAATATTCTCATATGAATAAAATCTTATGAGACAAAAATAAGCTTATCAACTTTTTTCTTTTTTAGGAGAGCAAGGCAGAGGCTTTTATTTAGAGATAAAGTGAGAGGACAGAGCTCCTAGCTCATGCCAGGAGGGGACAAGAGAGTCCCCAAGCTTATTGACTTTTAGTGAAAAGTGAGTACCTGCTTATCACTAATGCTTTTGGTTACACCAAAAGTTTACATGGTTGTGCCTGGCAATTTCTTCAGAATCTTATTTACCAAGGACACTTATAACATTGATAATTGTTTATGTCTTAAAAGAGAAATACCTTTAATGCCAAACCAACTTCTTTATTTTCATCTGTATATGGAGGTTTCCAAAGTTGAATTCTGTCTTCCCTTAAAAACTGGGTCAATTTTGATTGGAGATATTTCTTTTGCGCCATTCTTCAAAGCAAAACAGTGTATCAATGAAACCACACACCACATTTCCAAGTGCTTTATTTATAACTTACCTAACACTCTGGTATGTTTTTCAGAGTAAGCAGAGCTCCCCTCCTCTCCAATTTAATCTAAATGACTTCTAGATTAGCTTTTAATTAGCTCCAGACTTCTCTAAAATATATATATCTTACATATATATATATATATATATATATATATATATATATACTGAAGTATGTATTGCATACTCAATTATATATTCAACATATAACATAAAAATATGCATTTCAAAGTTGCTAAGTTTTAGGATTACACTTTTAGCAAGGTTTATTACACTTTTCTATTTCTAAGTCTATTAGTCTCTGAACTAAGAGAAAAGATAAAGACAAAGTTGAATCCATTAAGTAGCAACTCAACATACAGTTTATAAATTCTCCTGTATTTTGGTTAGTTTAACACCAAAGACTAGCCACCCTGGTAGGTAATTATCAATAATAGATACTCCTATATCTGAATTTTTAAAATTAAGAAGTGTTACAATACTAGAAAAACTTTGCATGACACTTTGCACAACAGCAGATCTACATATACTCTTCAAATCTAACAGTGGTTGGATCATTTTACAGCTGAGCACACCCAGGCCCCAAGTCTGTAAAATGACTGGGCAAGGTCACAAAAGCAGGCACCATAATCGGCCTTGGGACTTCTGCCTGCGACAGGACTCTGCGCTTTGTCCAGCACGTAACTACTCTCTCCCAAGGAAGCCCCCGCCAGGAGTGCAGCTGTCCACTGTCCACTCATCTCTCACTCACTCACTCAGCAATTCAGAGGGGTGGGTGCAGCTGCCAGAGATGTGACATAGCAGACAAGAGCAGTGAAGGCAAATCAGACAAACAGTAAGAAAAGTACAAAGTTATTAGCTCCTTCATGATGAAGACAAGTTCTTGAGAGTGAAAAATATATATATAAGTATTAATATAACCTAAACAAGTAATTTTCTTTTTTTCTATTCAGGACCTGGATTCCACACCTCTTAAAACCCAACTCACCTGATTTTTAAATGAAGTTTGGTAACTTAGGTGTATTACATAAGCATATATTTTAAAAGAAAGTTCAGGTCTAACTTTTATCACTTCGAGGATGAGAAAGAGGGTAATCAGGATAGGGAGGAAAAAAGGGAAGGAGTAAATACCTCAAGGAGGAAACTGCATCCAGGTGATCAGGAAAGAATCCTAGATTTTTAAGCACTAACAAACTGCTTCTCACACAGAAAAGTATATTAATACTTAGGAGCATTAGCTTTTCAAACACAAATAACTTACAGGACCACTACACAAACTCAGTTCCCTATTCATACATCTTTAGAAAATCTGAATGAAATATTGCGGGGGGGGGATCATTTCATGGGTGGCTTACAGGAGCCAAGCTATTTAGAAGGCTCAGCATACAGGCCTCCACGATCCCATCCAAGCCACTGCTGACCAAAAGGTCTGAAGGGTTTCTTTCACAAACGTATTGTGTGTCCCACATTGTACCCAAGGAGCGAATCAACAGCTCAGAGGGAATACACCGCTGGAGTCTTAATGTTTAAAAAAGATTAAGCCGCTGTCTTGAAACTTTCAAAACTTCCGTTATAGACAACAGAATAAACAAAGATACATATTTTAAGTCAAAAGAAACAATTTTCCATTTTAACTGGAGAAGTGAAAGTTTCATGCTTGCCATACAATGTTCCACATTATAGCCAAAAAAGCGCAGACACGTCAATTATTTCTCAATAAAACTAGAAGGGAAAAAAAGCGCAGAAATCCATTAATATTACTCCTCCAAACTGAAAGTGAAACGTTACAAACCACTCTTTCTAAAAATTCACTTTCACTTTTGCAATGAATCCGGTCTACGTACGCTACATTCACCCAGAGCTTTTCAACTATATATACACTTACATATTCGAAGTACATGAAATTTTCTCTTAGGCGGAGTAATAAAATATTCTTTTATTTAAAAAAATTAGAGTAAGGGAAGGAGCTGGGAAATACAGAACAGATGGGCAAGGTTGGTGAAAGTCAACCATGTTTTCTCATTAATTAGCAGAGAAAACTTGACTTTGCAAATAAACCCCAAACGACGTCCAGGAATGAGTATTACGATTCAAGCTTTCCATTTGGCTTGTTAGATCGACTTTAATATATACATATATTTGTCTCCCCCGCAAAGTCCGTCTTTCCTTAAATACCCCACCGCCGCCGCCGCCGCCCAGCCCAGCGCAAACCTAGGGCCCCGCCAACAGCCGTTGTGCACCGCAGCCTCTGCCGGCGGCCCGACCGGGCCGGGCCTCTGCGCCGGGCGCCCCGGGTCCGCCGCTGCGAGAGCGCCCGACCCGGGCCGGGGAGGCGTCGGCGTCGCGCCGGGGACGGGACCGCAGATCGACGCCGCTGTGGTGTGCGTCGCGGCTGGACGCCGGACAGCAACCTACTCACCTGCGCCACCACTGCGTCAGCAGCCGGCCGCCGAGTGCCCGGATGCTGCAACGACCGCCGTTTGTTTTTATTCCGGGTGAGGCCGGCCCCGCCCCGCCGCCTCAGCACCGCCCTCACGCGGCCAGGAAGGGGGCGGGGCAGGGAGGGGCGGGCGGGGTGCTGTGGGGGCGGGGCGGGGCCGGAGGGGCGGGGCTTGTGGGCGGGGCGGGGCCGGCGGGAAGGACTGCTAACCGGGGCTGGCGGAGGGTTTGCTTGGAGCCTGGGGATTGTAGGGAAGGGACCGCCAGCCCCGCACAGTTTGCCCGACTTCAGAGGAGACTGGAGTCTGGCTCCGTTTCTGCAGAAGCCTTGAGAGAGGCCAGCACCTCGCGGGAAGACCCATTTCCCCTGGAGGAAGGATCTGGACCTCTACAGTCGGGTCTTTCCCCGACACCCACCTTTCGTCCAGGCCGGACCAAACGGGTCCCTCTGAACGTCCGGGTCTTCATCCCGCCCTCCGTCGTCCTACGTCGGGCCTCCGCTCAGGGTAAAATTAGGTTGCTTCTCCCACTTCCTGACCCCTTGCCCAGTGCTTCCACTCGCGACGCTGGCCCCCACCAACCGGGTATCCAGCGTAGTTTCAATGGCAAGATCTGTGCAGGTCCAGCCGCACCCAGAGAGCCCTCCCAGAGAGCTGCGGTAAATACAAACTTGTGGTCTGGGCTGTGTCCGTGTGTCTAGGTGAGAAAATAAGACTGGCGGCGTGCATAAAAACTAAGGGCCGCCTGAGAACTGCTCAGCGAACGAGGGCAGAGCCCAGGAACTCGAGCACAGGTTCTGGCAAAGCTGGACACAGACCTGTGATGGGCGGACCCGAGAAGGGAAGATGGAAAGAGCCCCTCTCAGACCCAGTACATTTGCTGGGATGAAGCTATTGGCCCATCCTTTCCGAAGCCCAAAGCCCGTGCTTGGACCCGCTCTAGCATGGGTTGGGGCTTGAACCAGTGCCTGGGGGTACCTGGGCAAGCTACTTAGCACACTACCTCAACGGGGATTATAGTAACACTGCCCACCAGGGCATGGTGGATAAAATCTTGCGCTAGGATCTGGCCCTCTCACTCCACCAGGAGCACCCCCAGGACATGATTAGCCCCAGCAGTACCTTTTGAAATGGATGTATTGGGTCTAGAAAAACACCACGGGGCCTTGCGCAGACGGTATGAAAAGGTCTCTGCACAGCCTCTGACACCCTTTACCGGTAAGTGGGAGGTGGGATCCTTCCTGCTGGTGCCCTTCCATTCTCCCGCGGAAAGCTTTCGGTGAAATGTCTGCCTAAATCCATTTTAAGGAGGAGAAACATGTTCTGCTGGTCTCCCTGCCAGCAGGAAGAAGACTCTGCACACACCACGCAAAGCAATTTCCCTTCTGCTCTTCTCATCTCATGACCTGCAGGCATTACCCACCATGTGCACCAAGCTGGCGGATTATTGTGTCTTTCCAAATATTGTGTCTTCTATAGCCAGAGCCTCCTTCAGGGACACAAATATTTACAATATTTTCGATATTATAGTTCTCTATCTTGGGCTGAGTCAAATTCTTAGTCAAGACAAAGACAAATGGCAAAATAAAGGAAAATACTGGCCAATTCACATCAAAGACAAATTTCTTTAGTATATGAAGAGCTCTTAAAATTCAGTATGAAAAAGACCAAAACGGAGAAGTGGGCAAAGGCTATGAAAATGATTCTCTGATGAGGCAATATAAAGGATTCATAGGTGTATGAAAAATTACCTCACTTAATTTGAATTTAACATCACTTAAAATGAAATAGATATAAATTAAAACTATACCAAGATATCACTTTTTGCCTACCAGACATGACTTGTGGAAGGTTAAATAGGCACAACGACTCCTGGGAGGGCAACCAGAATCAAAATGCATATTCTCTTTGACCCAGTAATTCAACTTCTTTTTTTCTTGCTATCTTTTGTTAACCTGCCTCCTTTCTATTATTCCTAATACTGACATTTAGTGGCTTCAACTGCAGTTTCTTGAGATGAAGAATTCTTCCTGACTCATGTTTGTGTTTTTTGGTATGGATTTTGGGTTTTGGGTTTTGGGTTATGCAGTGACAATGAATCAAAGAACTTCCTCAGAACTGATTTTACATTTGCTGGAGTAAAATCATAGTATCCTTAAATATCCTTGGCATAGTGATGAAATTTAATGCTGAATATTATCAATTCTTGCTGGAAAAGTGAAAAGCAGTAGGAAATTTGGCAGTTCCACCTTATTTAGAGTCATTTTGATCAGAATAATATACTTGCAATGGGTTAAGTTGTGTGCTGAACTGATTTTTTTATAGATGGGGAAGTGGATTTTAAAAGAAAACAAGTTTTTCTTGATTTTTTTTTTCTATTTATAAGTGGGGATTTCCGGGGAGTGGTTAAAAACTGGAATTTTCAGGGAATTTGAATAATGACTCACACTTTCAACCTGATAGGTTTTTCAGTTTTACTGAGAACACTATCTGGAGATACGGCCATTTTATTCAGCATCTTAGCTAGATGAGAAGAACATGGAAGGACAGAGAAACCAAGCAGGTGGTGAGGGAAATTTGTTCCCACCTGATGGGGAATACTTAATTTCAATCGCACTCGAAGAGGATAGAAGCTAAAAGAAGTTACGAAAAGATCGGAACCTCAGAGGGGGGAGCTAAGGGTGTCTGCCGAATCTAGACATAGGCATGAGGCTGAGAAGGGAGGTTTTGAACCCACAGAGAGCCCTTAACAGAGACAGAAAAAGAGAAGAGCTTTCTCAGAGTCGGCGGGGGCAGGGTACCAAGAGGCCAGCCTGGAGGCAACCAATTCCAAGAGAAAGATTTGCTGAGTAGCTTAGGAATACTAGTTAACAATTTTTTCTTATTTTTTTTTACTATTAAAAAACATTTTAATAATAAAATGAAAGAGGAATAAATATAAATCCCCCATGTTTCATTACCCAAAATATAACCATTGTAACATTCAATGTGAAATTTTCCAGTATTTTTTTCCTATCAAGAGCTTTTCTTAAATGTATTTTAAAAATCCCATATATGCCATTTTAAAATATACTTTTAAAAAGTAATGTATCTTAGGAGTTTTTATTATTATTTGATACCTTTGTACATATAAATCCTGATGGGTTTACTGCCCCCTTCGCAACAGGAGTTCGTTTACCTGCTCCCTTCAGCCTCTGCTGCTTCTGGTTGTGCCAGAGCCAATGCCCACCCACCCCCGCCCCCCGCTGGGAAGGGCCACCCCCACTTCTGCATTAGCAGGTGCAAGCCTAATATAATCGGCCCTGTTACCAGGGAGACCCAAAGCAGCAGGCCGGCTTAGCCCAGTGTTTCTGGGTCCATTAAAACACATTCATAGATACCTTTAGGTTCTGTTCCTACACAAGGCACACAGTTTATAGGGACCATTCAGATTGTTTGTACTTGTACCATTGGGTGGCTCAAAAACTAAGTTGAAAAGAAAAGGGAGCAGGGCCTTACTTGGACTGTCTGCCATATTTTACAGGATCTCCTGAGCTGCAGATGGAAGAATGTAGATGCACCCCATTCCCCCTTCTTTTAGCCAAAGTAATTTTGAAGTGTTGTTAAGCAGTCATAACTTTTAGCCATTTAAAATACATTTTCCTCTATACCTTCTACTCTGTACACCATCCTCTTCCTCATTATCATAGAATGATAGTTCACATTTATCAAGCACTCAGAATGTGCCAGGAACTGTTCTAAACACATTGCATGTATTAACTCATTTAATCCTCCTAAGAACCTGAATTAGATAAGCACCATTATTACGTCCATTTTCCAGGTGAGGAAAGTGAAATGCAGAGACATTACGTAACTTGCCCTGGATCACACAAGCTCGTTCGTGGCAGAGAAGAATTTGAACCAAAGCAGCCTGGCTCAGAGCTTGAGTTCTTAACTGCTTATACTTACTTGTTGTTTTTATTGCTGCATTGTTTCTGTGTGTGTTGTTATCATTTGCAGAATACATATGGTTGAATCTGCACAAGTTAATTTTGAAAACAATGTGACTCTAATAAGGAAAAATTGGAACTAAACTAAGTGCCCATCAATAAAAGCAAAATTAGAACAAATGATAGCATGTCCTTACTATGGAACATCATTAAAAAGACTGGGGTAGATCTATATGTATGTGGAACATGGGAAGGTGTTGTTAATCTTAAAAATAAAACTATCAGTTATTTTACCAGCAAAAATGTGTTTATTTGGGAATAGCACAGAATTGCAATCTGGGACAAGCAAGTTACAGCAAAACCATAGGTGAGTCCAGAGAACAAGGATCATCTTATATAGAGGAAAGGGCAGACTTGAGATGGAACAGTCTGGAAGGATACTCACCAAGAGGATTGAGAAGGGATGAATGGGGACTTTAACTGTATATACTTCAAAACTTTTAATTTTGACAACAAGCATGTATTGCTTCTAGCTTTAAAAATTAAGAGGGCAAACACAGGAATATAACTTGTACCAAAGGATAACAGGTTCATTTTGCATTTGATTCTGTGCTGTTTTACTTGCCACTCTCTCTGTATTTCTTGTCTCCCCAGGTAAATGATCAGCTCTTTGAGGGAAGATAGACTATATCTTCAATTTCCATCTCTCCCACCAGCACCTAGCACAGTGGTGAACACAGCAGATGCTTAGTGAGTGTTATTCACGTGCAGCTCTTCCTCCACTTACGTTGGGGTTACATCCCCATAAACCCATTGTAAGTTGAAAAGATTGTAAGTCAAAAGTGCAGTTACTGCGCCTAACTTACCCAGCATCACGCTTAACCTGGCCTACCGTATACGTGTTCAGAACACACATTCACCTACAGTTGGGCAAAATCATCAAACACAAAGTGTATTATGTAATAAAGTATTGAGTGTCTTGTGTACTTTGTTGAGTCCTGTGCTGAACGTGAAGAGCAGGATGGCTGTCAGGTGACGGGTTGTGATTATGTGGCTGACTGGGAGATACGCTCATTGCCGTCGCCCAACCTTATGGGAGAGGACTGTCCCATGTGTCCCTAGCCCGGAAAGATCAAAGTACAGTTTCTACTGAATCGTATTGCTCTCACCCCATGGTGAAGCCAGAAAACGGTAACTGAAACCATCATTAAGCAGGTACTGCCTGCACATTTACCTTCTAGAAATACTTATTAGAAGTCCTGGTTCCCTGATTGCTCCACAAGTTTCAAGATGACTCTATTCCTGGCACATTACAAGAGTACATAAATAGATTGTCATTGCTGGGGACCGCATATGCCCTTCCCATGATATGAAGACAGTAGCAGTCAGGAAGGGACTGCCTTTCCTGGAGAGGACATGACCAAGAGGGCCTTCCCATTAGGCCAAAGAGACGGCAGCATGAGGGGTAAGTGAGGCAGGAGAGGCCTGTGGGACTGGGAGAGGATGCTGGCAGAGAACAAGCCCTGAGATGTTCAAGAGGACAGAAAGGAATACCCCGGGGAACCCTGGGTGACAGCCATGGAAGTCTAGACTTTATATTCTAGGAGATCAGAACATTTGCTTTGTTTTGATTGCAAAGGAGTGGTGAGGTAACAGGGCCAATCTGATGACCATGTGCAGGAAGGGCCGGAGAGATCTGGAGGTCATGGCCATGGCTCAGGTAGAAAGACATGTAGACCCAGCTAAGAGTAGTTACTAGACAGAGAGAGAAAGGGACGCAAATGCTTAAATGGGAAGTACTCTATGGGACTGATGACTACCTGGATGAAAGATGAAGGAGCCAGTTACCTACCGAAAAGGTTTGTCTTAGTGTAATTGCATGTGTAGACAATATAACTGGATTCATGGGCTCAGGTGACAGTGCTCTGGGGCTTCCATCCAGTCCCATGGCTGTAATTAGCATCTTGACATTGATTACTCGTGTGCCAGTGTTCTGAGTTGCAGAGCCCAGGATCCATTCCAGGCAGTGGCGACAGGTGCATTTGTAGCTCTTAGAACCTTCAAGAGGGTCAAAGAAGGTGGTTTGGATGCCAAACGCCGTCAGGAATAAAGCAATCTGGGATGACAAGGAAAATGCCGAACCTCACCACTAGAAATATCGCTACCAGTGCCTCTATGGCTCTGGACAACAGAAATGCCACGCCAGAGAACCCCATGTGTGAGCTGCCCTGCCGGAAGCTTCCATCTCCCTGTGTGCACTTCCACCGCACACTGGTCTGCTGTCCACATCTCCCAGGGACACGTCTGCATGTGCGTCCCAGGTCACCTGCAGAGCCCCAGCTGCAAGGGGGTCAGGGAGAGTCCATCTTTCATTTCCGGCCTCTACAGCAGGGGCAGACCTGCCAAGAGGGAGGTCTGAAGGCCGAGTACAGGTTAATCAGGCAGAGAGGGGCTGCACATTCATTCCAGAAATGGGTATTAGCCTCTGGCAGGAAGGAACATGGTGAATAGGACAGCATGGCCAGAGAAGAGAGAGAAAACAGGCAGCGTGACATCAGACAAGGTTGGAGGCACAGGCCAGGCACTGGGGGACACCGTGAAGATTCCTCTTCGGAACAAGAAGCCACCGCGATGGTGAGAACCAGTGTGTGTGGTAGGAATGCAGGAAAGTGGGCCAAACCAAGAGAGAGCTGGAGACCAGACCTTCTAGGAGTTGGTGACAGACGGGAAGTGGGGAGGAGAGAGGGGCAGGTTGCTCCACATTTCTGGCTGGGTGGACAGTAGCGCCAGTTACTGAACAGGAGGCCCTGGAAGAGAACCAAGCCTGTTTTGTTTGTTTGTTGGAAGGAGCGGTTGAAGAACTCAAAAGTTCAATTTTTGGAGGTGTTAAATTTATTTTTGGAGATGTCTTTGAGACATCTAAGAGGGCTGTCTGGCAAGAACATGAATAAAAAGGGGAGACCTTGGCTAGGAATACCACCTGTGAGCCATCTGTGTACCCACGCGGAAGTCGGAGGCCCGGGTATGGATGACCAGGAAAGAATGAGTTCTGTGGAACTGCTCCAGCAAGTGTGACAGCCTGCATGGCCACCAACTGAGAAGAAGAAAACTGTGAGCACCAAGGAGGCTCATTCGTAGAACAAGGATGTGTAGAGGGAGCATGCGGTGCCCAAAGAGAAATGAGATCGGGGAGGAAGCCAGCTGCCCGAAAAGC
Source organism: Manis pentadactyla (assembly GCF_030020395.1). Taxonomy (NCBI): domain Eukaryota; kingdom Metazoa; phylum Chordata; class Mammalia; order Pholidota; family Manidae; genus Manis; species Manis pentadactyla. The sequence continues at coordinate 144,049,048 of NC_080025.1, read as the reverse complement.
TTTCCCATGAACCAACAACAGGCACTAAACTTTATGCAGAAAAGTGGGTTTGAGCATTTTGTGAGGTTCCTTTTCTTTGCATAATGTGAAATCAGTAAGAGTGTGGCATGCACTGATCTTTTGGCATGAAGTATTTCCCCCTAAACTGAGAATTCACTGTGGAGGAGGGCCCGGGCTGACAGCAAATTTCCCAGGGAAGGCAATATATATATATATATTTTTTTTTAAATTAAAGTATCATTAATATACAATCTTATGAAGGTTTCATGTGAAGAACATTGTGTTTTCAACATTCACCCATATTATCAAGTCCTCACCCCCCTACTGCAGTCACTATCAGTGTAGTAAGATGCTATGGAGTCACTACTTGTCTTCTCTGTGCTGTATGGCCTTCCCCGTGACCTACCTATATTGTGATTATTAATTATAGTGCAGGGAAGGCAATATTAATGGCCCAGGGCCCCTACATAGCCATGGAAGCACAAGAGTCTGTCATATTGTCAGTTGATAGATCATTAGAAATAATTGCTAAAGATGGATCGCTGCAGGGCTGCTGGCATATAACTCAAGAGTTCAAAAACTTTTGTGGCATTGCTTTAAAAAACCCTTCTGTCCCCTTCTGTTTATTTATGTGAAAAAGTTTCTCAGCACCAACATCTAATAACAATAAAAAAAAAGAAGGAATCAAATTGTTGTTAATAATGTGTTGTATTCCAGCAGATAGAAAATAAACTGATTGAAAAATAAAAACAACATTCACACATCTCATTAAGAGATACATTTCCACCACTAAACCAGCCTTACAGGATACATTAGAGGGACTTCATTAGATGGAAATGTTCTTAAGTCTAAATATTTTTCATCAGTGAAAATGAAAATTAAAAAAAAAATTTCCAGTAAAAATTGTTTTTTTATAGTTAACAATTATTCACCAAAATTTACAACACATTTATTTTGCTGTAATTAAATATACATTTCTTGGCATTGATGACCCTAACCAGAATAAATTTTGTACTTAGAGATTCATGATCACAGGATATAAAATTTCCTTAAATTTCCATTTATATTTTTGTTGCTGAGAAATATGATGGAGATAATCCATAAAAGACTCCCAAACATAACATGCATTAGGGTAAAATTAGGTGAGGGAAGTGGATGGAAAGACAAGTTTATGAACAAAACGGAGCAAAGGAGAACTTACATATTTTTAAATGGTGGGTATCAAATTGCTGTGGTATTTAGGTGTCACTGAACACATAGCCAAGAGTTGCCAAATAATGTTTAAATATATTAAAGCTACACTAAATGGGAGTTACATCCTTTGCAGCCATTTAAACTTGCGAGGAAAAGTTTCAGGTAAAAAATAAAAAATCGTGAGGGGTAAGGTACTGAAGCCAAAGAGGTGCCCAATTTCAGAATCATCCTGTGTTTAGGGCTCCCTCTTGTGGTGAGATTCAGAATCCTGGTGGGTCACAGCTCAAGAGAAGCATCAGGCAAAAACTAAAAGTGCCAGATTCTGCAAGCCACACCCTTCCTGGTGTGTTTCCTGGGATTGTCTCTGTGAAATCTGAGCTGAGTAGGATTCAGCACACCTGTCCATGCTGGGTTGTCATGTGCTTTCTCCACCTTAGCTTCCCTCCCAGCAAAAGCAGGGAAAGATTTCACTCCTCTTCTCTAGTCAAGCCCAGAATCACTCGGGAGAGAAAGAGCAGGACAGAATGTTACCCTGCACAACTCACCAAGAGGGTTGCTTGATGACCACTTATTAATCTGACACGTTTATTGCGTATTGACTCTGTGCCGGCAAGACACTTCATACTCACCATACTAGATCTCTGATGTGGTAAGTGGGTGGTAGGCGGCCACCCACTAGTGGGAGGGGCCCCAGACTTTTCTTTTTAAGAAGCTTAAGTTCTTTGTTCGTTAAGCTTCAAAAGATTGGAGACTGACGAAAATTAGGCTTGGGGTGGATTAATGATTGTGCATTGAGCACTGACCCCCCTATACAGAATTTTATTGTTGTCAACAACCATTTGATCAATAAATATGAGAGATGCCCTCACACACACACACACAAAAAAAAAATATATATATATATAAACACACTTCCAATTGTAAAATAAATAAGTAACTGGGATGTAATGTATAGCATAAGGAATATAGTCAAAATATTGTAACAACTTGGTATGGTGATAGCTGGTACCTAGAATTATCATGTATATAAATGTTGAATCACTGTGTTGTACACCTGAAACTAATGTAATACTGTGTGTCAACTACCCTTCAATTAAATAAATAAATAAATAAATAAACAAAGAAAGAAAGAAAGAAGCTTAAGTTCTTAAAGAGGAACCCAGCAATAACTTACCACCATGGGAGTTTACAAAAGAAATTTAAATGATCCACAAACATTTCAAAAGATGTTCAACTGCTCTTGTAATTAAACAAACATAAATTAACCACAGTGAGAAATCATTTGATTAGACTGGCATAGGTTTGATAATATCCTCGTTTGACAAGAGTGGGGGTACCTGAGAAATACACACACCTGCATTCTTTGTTGGTAAGGATATATCTGGTACAATAATTTGAGGGAAATTGAAGAATATGAAGATTTGTTAAAAGTCCATACCTTTTCCCCCATTAATTCCCCTTTGAAGACTTTTGTCAGGATCCTGGCCCCAGCCCGCTGCTGAGACTCTCAGGAACTTTGTAAGATTTTGGTTACATGTTCTTGTTTTTAAGAACAGCCTTTTGGGGGCTGTGCTCCCCACAGTTTGCTGTGCCAAGAATGAGGAAAGGGATAGGGTACCCAACTCAGCCACCTGGGGCCAGGGGCTCGGGCGTCACTCTCCATGTCTGCCTCCTCTCCCATCTCACGTACACACATGGATCCGCACACGCACATGCATACACACACACACACACACACACACACACACACACACACAAGGGTAGAAAGAGCCCTGGACTTGAACATGACCCCTGGGTGGCCCTGCCCCTCAGAGTATTAAGGACCTGACCTTCTAGGGACCCTGGTCCACCCCATACACAGGGGATTGGATTGGATGACCTCCCTGAGTTCCCTCTGCTTTAACCTTAGTCTGCACTCAAGGAGTTTACAACTAGTAGAGGATGCAGGAGACCCAAGTTCATGCAACAGACATTTACTGAATACTGTTAGGCATTCGAGTGCAAATATCTATATCTATATCTATCTATATATATATAATATGGCATCTTTCTCCAGGAGTTTAAATCTAAACCATACTACAAGGTAGGAAGTGACCACTGCTGTGAAAGAGAGAATTCTCTACACATTTAAGGAAAAGGAGGAACATTTGTGCGAAGCTAGGGGGAAATTTTAAATAAAAATAGACAGTGCCAAGTGAGCATACAGATAAGAAAAAAAGTGCCTGTGACATAATAAGAAATATGTATTTGGTCTCTGCCCCATTTCCTGGTACACCACTTCTAAAACCTTGGGATCTCTGATGTGGTAAGTGGCTTTTTGTATGCTTATGAGATGGTTGGGGGCTGGGTTCTCCTGGGTAACCCCAGGATGGGGCTGGTTGTCGGGGAACCACACATGTGATCGGAAGGTTGGATCTTTCATGCCACCCACCAGCACCTCTGGAGCGGGGAGAGGGACTGACATTGAGTCAATCACTTTAATGGCTGATGATTTAATCAATGGTGCCTATGAAATGAGGTCTTGGTTTAAAAAAAAACACCCTAATTGAAGGGGTTTGGAGCTCATATGAACTGCTGAACATTAGGAGGTGCTGGGAGGCTGGTGTGCCGGGAAGGGGCACAGAGGCTCCCGCCTCTGCCCATGCATTTCTTCCCTCTGGGTGTTCCTGAGTCACATCCCCTTATAATAAACTGGTCATCTAGTAAGGAACCTGGTTTTGAGTTCTGTTGCAGGGTGGCCTGTGCCAGGGAGGTCTCACCTGTGCACGGGGGTGCGACCTCTGCCTGGAGTCAGTTGCAATTGGGTTTTTGATTCCAGTCCAGGAAGAACTCACAAGAAAGTGGAGCAGCTGCAAGCAAAGGGGAGTTTGTTAAAGTGAGAGTATGCACTCAAGGAGGGAGTGCAGGGGGGCCCAAGAGATGAGCAGCGGGTCCGTTTCGGGCTGGGTGGCCCTACAGCTGGAGTTTAGCAGGGTGTGGCCCATTCATCAGGACAGGTGGGGTTTTCTCCAAATAGAAGGGTTCGGGGTTATACCCTCTTTTTACCCTGATATAATCAGCCTGGAACTGTCATGTGACAAGAGGTGCTTTTTAATATATTAATGATCATATAATGAACTTCAGGGCAACTGTGCTACCTTTGGTCCCCATCTAGAATCTAGCTGGTTTGCTTTCACTTAACCTGTTTTGCCATCAGTTAATTCCCTAGAATCTAGCTGGTGTGTTTCCATTTAAACTGTTTTACTAGCTGGCCACACAAACAAGCCTCAAGCTTCCAATATCTGTGGTTTCTTGACTCACTCAGGGCCTCTCTTCCTGAACTCCATTACTTATATCAATTCTAGCAAATTATGCAACCTGGAGAGGGGTTGGTAGTGATGCTGAGCTGAAGAACGAACTTCATAAACACTCAAGGTAGGAATGCAAGGGAAAGGCTTTTATTTAGAGATAAAGTGAAAGGACAGAGCTCCTGGCGCACGCTGGGAGGGGACAAGAGAGTCCATGGCTGGGCTTTGCCTAGGGGTTTATATCTTATTTTAAACTGAGTTGCCTATTTTTTTTACTAGTTCCTGACCAAATGCTGTCTTTTGTTTTAACCAATATCACTGAAGAATGCTTATATTCCTAATTTGGTATTTCTGGGCTAAAGAATTTGTGTGACTCCGACTTTGCTTTATGTTTAACAGGAAGGAGTTTAGGTAGGAGTTTCTTTGCACACTGTTACATTGTTCTGGCAGTAATTATCCTGCTTTGCTTTGCTTTTTCTGGAGGCCCTCACCCTACTCTCTAAACCCTCCTTCCCTGTCTCAGTAGGAACCTCTGGCTTACAGCCAGTCAGTCAGAAGCAACAGATGACACCCTAGACCTGTGACTGGTGTCTGAAGTTGGGGTGGGGAGGCAGTCTTGTGGGACCGAGCCCTTAACCTTGTGAGATCTGATGCTGACTCCAAAGTACACAGTGTCATCATTGAACTGAATTGTAGGACACCTAGTTGACAACTGGAGAATTTCTTGGTGTAAAAACCCACACACCTGTTTTCAGAGATACTGAGTATATAGAAAAGCAACATTTTTCTATTTTACTGCCACAGGAGTTTAGGAAGGGGCCAAGATCTGTTTAGCCTACCTACTGAAGGAGAGTTTCAAAGGGAACTGAGACTTGAAGTGGGTCTTACCAAGCAGCATTTATAAGGGTTTGGGAGGGAGGATTTCCCACGAGCAGGGGCAGAGACAGATCTGGGGGTCCTGAAGCTAACATAATTTAGGAAGCCCCTTTATGAAAAATAATACAGTAATGACAAATTTAGTATTTGGAATGAAAGTAAATATTTACTTAATGTCTTGCCAATGGGTTTCAGCCCCGGGCAAGTTCACTATGGATTCAATGAGACCAAGAAATAACAATGGAACATTCTTGGGGTGAAAGGGCGTAGACCTAACTTAATTTCCATGGTGGCAGGTCAATCACTAGAATCCTGTCCTCTCAGAGCGAGACTGCACACAGCAAGCTGGTCTCTGCCTCTGGGCCTCTCCATCTCCACAGCCGTCTCGGTCTCTGTCCTCGGCGCTGTCACCATGCCAGTCTCTGCTCTCCTGTAGCTGCGTGGCTGTACCACCATGTCACCCAGAGCACTGGGCCGACCTCTCTATATAGAGTCAATAACAATGTATTGCCCACACGTGTGTATGAGCTAGATGACCAGGGCCAGGTGAGAATCCTGGCCACAGGAACCTTCACTTTATCCACACTTAGAATTAGAAAATAACAAGTTACAAATTTTTTAAAGTTGAAAAATACCACAAACATAAAATTAAAAAAAAACATTTTTTTATTAATGAACTCTCTGTGCACCTCTATAATATTTTTTCCTATAGTTTTTGGCTACAAGTTCTTTCACTAACTCTTTAGATGACAATCTTGTCAAAGAAATTGGTCTTCCTCTGGCATGGTGGATAAAAATTTAATGATTTATTAATTTAGGAAAGTTTCAGCTTCTGTGCCAGGTGTCAGTTTATTGCATCTCAGCTCCTCATGGCCCTTCAGTGCCTGCCCTCCTCTAAGGAGGACAGACTGGAAATATTTATTGTTTGCCCACTGCTATGTACTAAGCTTTGTCAGGAGAGGGCGCTGGAGAGACACTGGGGGTCAGAGGGGTGTCTCTTCTGGGTTCAGGTGCGTCCCCCTTGGTGGACTCTTCCAGGACCTGGTTCCTGCAAGGCACACGGCTTCTGCAGCGTCAACATCAACGATTCCCAGCAGCCGGCAGTTTCCCTGGGTACCGGTGGGGAAGCTTCCTGGGGGTTCTGTGGCCTGTAAGGCACTGACCTGTGGACAGCCACCCCTGGCATTCTCCCGTGACTTTGGGGCAAGTTCTGAGGCATGACACCTCCCTGGGGAGGGTTCCTCTGGCACCCCAGGGAGCAGACTTCCAGCAAGTTCTGCCAAGCTGGCACCTCAGTGACTTCTCTGCTGTGCAATGAGCCAAGCTCTCCATTGAGGTCTGAACGTCAGCCATGAAGAGGAACCCCTTCCATGCATGCTCTGTGCCTCACCCAGATTGACAGCTGCTCCCTGCTCCTGCACACCCCCATTCCCTACCACTCCCCCTTGCTTCTTTCTAGCTAACCCCTTATTATTTCAATCCCCTGTTAAAGTGAATTACATTAAATTCCTTGTTCAAACTGCTGTAGGGTGTCTGTCTCCTGATTGGACCTAATACATCTTTACAATCCATCACTGGGAATGATTATCATAAATTTTAAGGATTATTTTTCTATCAAGTTTCACATATGAGTTGTAAGGTTTCAGGGCATTTTGAATTTTTTTGCTCAGTGACTAATCTTTCAAACCCTTTGAATAAGTGTTATTTATTATGAGTTTTATTTGGTTTTTGTCAGGGGCAGCATTTATTGTCAAATTAGTAAAGAAGTTACATCCTTTTCTGATGTGTTAATATGATTCATTCATTGGATTATCAAACAATCCAAAAACCTATTCACTAATTACTCAAGTTTATTTTACCCCTGAATCAATTAGGGCTTTTTGTGTGATCTGAAAATTTTTTGTTACAATTTGCTTCTCAATGTCAGAATAATTTATATTGATTTTTCTCTCTCATCTTTATCAGTTTTGTTTCAGGTCCACTAATTTTAAGTTGCATTTAAAGATGATGAAGGAAGGGGCCCATTAGATACCATAATCTAGAGTCTATAATTAAAATTCTCACTCATTTGATTAAAATGTTACAAAACAATTTTTGAAATTTCAGTGAAAAGGCCACATTCCAGTTTTATCAAACATACTGTTCCCATCAAAAAAAGGGGAAAAGGTACTGTATTTAATTATCTACTCTGCTGAGGACACTCACCAACATCATCTGCTACAGATGGGTCAGAACACAGTTTTCTCTGGGCTGCAGGACAGAACGTTCTGTCCAGGCACTTAGTAACCCCCCAGCATCAGAGTTCTTTATCTGTCTTACTCGACCTTTATTCACATATCTAGGCAAACCCTTTCCCCTGGCAAAAATCACCTTCCACTCTAGACACAGGAAATGCAGATGCTCACTCTTCCAGCCTCCCTGGAAGCTGCAGGACAGTCCACCACTCAGTCACACCACCCGCCCCCTCAAATGGGAAGCAAGTGACTCCAGGAAGTAAGGGCTGAGCAGACCCCCTGGCCCCAAGTACAGCGCACTTCCCAGGGCAGTGGCAGTCATGGTTCCAGCTGCCGTGCACAACACAGTAGTGGAGATACCAGCCTGTGACTTCCCAGGCACCGTCACAACAATGCCGTGCCTCCCCAAGCTCTCCTGGGACGCTGGCCCAGTCTAGCTTGATGAGGCCACGTGCAGGAGTTCTGGCTGATAGCTGGTTGCAGCCGCCACACCTCACGTGAGAGAGGAAGCCTCAGGTGATTCCAGCCCAGGCCTGTCTTCTCACCCGGCCTCCCTGTCTTTGTGGCTGAGACCCTGGCTTGGTGGAGCAGAGACTACCGGCCTCTCTTTGCCTTGTCTGAGCTCCTGGCCCACAGAACCCAGGAGCATGATAGAACAAGCCTTTTAGGACACTGGGTTTTAAAGGGGTTTGTTTTGCAACATCCGGAACAGATGCGGATTGCGGAGGTGTGGGCAGGGGAGAGGCTGCGAGCTGCCCAAGAATGGCCAGGCCAGGGTATGTCCTCAGCCTGGGAGTGAAAATCATGGGAGTGGAGCCAGATGAGAGCTGGAGGCCTAAGGGAAAACTGTCCTGAGGCCCGCAAAGCCTGGCAGGTGCCCTGGGACACGGCGGACCAGGAAGGTGGGAGATGGAGCTGCGAGGGGCGGGGACAAAGGCTGCAGGGGTTAATGTGAACCGTATGCGATCTGCGCCCAGCTGAGGGGTGTGTGTGCTCTGCAGTGCCCTCGGACCGCGCTCTGTGGTCCCCGTGGTCCCAGCAGGCCACAGCTCCAGGCACGGGGCCGCGCCTCGCATCTCGGAGGAAGCTGTGTGGAATACTAAAACATTTAAATGCTGCAATCAGGCTTCTGAAAGCAATGTAGCTGGAATTATTGAGGGAAATTTACAAGTTAAATAACCTAAAAGGCTGCAGATGCAAAAGACATTAACTGGCAGGGACTTGCGGAGCACAAGAATGACTCGGCCCTGCTCTAATAGGAGAGTGGTCAGAGGTCACCCAGGAAGGGTTCAGAGCCCTCCCAGCCCAGTCCCCACTTAGGCATCCCCAGACTCCAGCAGGACAGGTTCAGTGCCCCTGCATTACAGGGGGTTTAGTCCCCTGCCCCCAAATGCTAGCAGCTCCGGGTTATGGTGGCAAAATACTCTCTGCCCCTGGGCCTGTGGTTGAGAATCTGAAGCCTTGTTTCACAGGCAGGACCCACCGAGAGGTGGCTGCTATGCCCGGAACTAGATGCAGACCCATGCTTTCCAGGTCAGGGGCCAGATGCCCTCTGTCCCCCACTCAGCTCCACCAGAAGCGGTTTGTGTCGGGGATCTCCGTGAAGCCATGCATATGCACAAGTTTCCATAAAATCACTTGTCAATACATTAGGATCCACCCTAATGACCTCATCCTAATTTGATTATCTGCAAGTAAGGTCATCTCCAAATTACCTTCATAGGTACTGCTGGTGAGGACTTCAGGGTCTTTTTGGGGACACAAATCAACCTGTAACACGTAGCAAGTCTACACAAGTGTACCTGGCAAGTTCTGTGCAAGGCATTGTGCCAGCCACCGAGGGGATATGGGTCCTGCCTTCGAGGAGCTGTCCACAACCTCAGAGGGTAAGCACCACCACTCCGATTACCAGCAACCTTTATGTGAAACTCATTGCTGGAGTCATTTCTGAACTGAATTCGTGTTTTATTTGGTTCCAGTTCCCTCTGGTTGCTGGCTACCTGCCAAGTGCTGTTCAGGGTTCCCTGGTAAGGGGGTGTCCTGAGGACCTTGCCCTGGGGAATGTGGTGGTGAACACGCAGAGAGTGGGAACAAATGCAGAGTGCATGTAATTGCCCTTAGCATTTACACCCTCAACCTGAACTTAAATGCAGGTGCTTCAGTCTAACCCCTCCATCCCCCTAGCCCCCTCCATCCTCCACCCCAGCCACTGTCCCCTCCCCCACAGCTGGACAACACATATAAAGCCCCAGGGCTGAGCAGCTTAGTGTAGGCACCCTTCAGAGGTAAGGCTGCCTCTTCTGAGGTGCACACCTGCAGGGAGGAAAGAGCCCTGCTTTCGGGTTGGTGTGGAGTTGTCCCGAGACCGGAAGTTCTAACCCAGCTTAGTCACCAACAAGCAGTGTGACCTTGGGCAAATCCCGTCCCCCTGTCTGGCCTCTGCCCAGTAGCTGGGTGCTCTAAGCTCCTTCCCAGTGCCAAGATTCTGACTCTGTGGGGAGGGCAAGGAGGGTTGTGGAGAACCTCACAAGCAGGACCAACTGCCCTTCAGTTTCCAAGAGCAACTTAATTGCTTATGGGGCTTAGCTGCCCGGGGGCTCATTGGTGTGATTGGGCTCAGGCTGGGCACAGCAAGGCCATTGTTCTCCTCAGGAAGTCTCAGGTAAAGAGTAGGTCTCCTCTACAATCGTGCCAGGACCAGCCTCCACGATGCGGTCTCACCTCAGCTCACCTTGATATCCCGGCTGGCCCTGCCTCCCGACTGGGGGTACAGTCACACACATACGCACACATGCACACATGTTCGTTACAAGCTCAGTGTTTCCCTGATGTGAAAGGTGCAGCCCTTCTCTCTCCACCCTTATAAGCCAGCTCAAGTTTCACTCCTCTGTGAAGCCTTCCTGGATACATCTTCATGCAACCAAAATTCTCCCCCATTTCAGTCATAGTGCTTATTGCCTGGACTGTACACTGGGGTCTGAATAATTTCAAAGCAACATTTCAGTGCAGCCTCAAACAAGAAATATCGCCAGCGCACGCCTTGCTATGTGTCTCTCTTCACTCACCGTGTAGAGTGCTCCCTCAGACTTTTTATTCTACAGACTTACCATATTCAGTTCTGGGACATTTTTGCATATTTTTACAAATTAACTTCCTTCCTATTATTTTTTTCCCTGTTTCCAAAACTCCAACTTGGACACCCTAGATTTATCTTCTAGTTTTATTTTTCCTCCTAAATTCCCAGAACTGAAGATTGTGAAACACATTCTGAAAGGATAGCCCCAAATGCTTTGTACAGTGTCAAATGAGACCCACTCAAAAGCACATCGTCATGAGTTTTCAGGATGTTAGGGATAAAGAGAAGACTCTAAAAGCTTCCAAAAAGAAATTTTAAAGATTTAAAAGGAAGGATCATGGATCAGAATGGCTTCAGATTTATCAACAACTTAGAGAGGTAGGAATGTCTTCAAAACTCAGAGAAAGTGATTCCCAAACAATTTTACCCAGCTATGCTACCAAGCCTAGGGTAAAAGAGACATGTTTAGATATAAAGATCTCAAGAGCTCACTCCTTAAGCATCCTTTCTCAGGAAGGCCCTTGAGGATGCACTGAATCAAAATGGGGGAATAAAGCAAGAAACAAGAAAAGGGATCCAGGAAAGATGCTGCCACCCAAGAAAGAGGTGGAAGGCATCTCCAGGTTGGCAGCTGGGCACCAGACACAGATACCAGCATGTTTACATCAGAGCAGAGCAAAAAGCCCTGGGAGAGTGCTTTTTTCAGACACTGAAATTAATAGAATATCTAACATATTTAAATTGACACAGATTTAAATTGGGAAGAATTTGGTGATTAAATAGTAACAGATACATGGAAAACTAAGCAAAAGAAAATGCAAGACAATCATTAAATCCAGAGTAAATAAAAAGTCTGGCAAGAAGGAAAAAATAATCATGGTTCATCTGTGAATTGCAGTTGACTAATCTGTTAACATGAACTGGGAAAACTGATCTAAGCCTAAATAAGAAATAACTGGAGAGATGAAGAGACAGGAAGAAGTGTGGGGGATGAAGCCTGAAGATGAGCTAAATCCTTATTGTCCATCATTCCTAGAAAATGTCTAAAATGGAGAAACCAGGAATGGAAATCTGCTATGGAGAGATACGGAGGTAAATGATAAAGATTCAGCTAAAAGGGTTGAGAGCTCGTCTATGGGGAACAGGAAGTGGGGAGGTGGGAAATGCTCTTGTTACTATTTGAATTTGTGACATTCTGGCAAAATTACAAAAAGTGAGGCCGTCAAGGTGTTTGGATGTGCCGTGGGCGTGGGCCGGGCCTGTTCGCTGGCCTCAGGAGGTCCCCTAAAAGCGTGCAGGATGGAGCCCCACAGTCAGCAGTGTCCCGCCACTCACACCCCAGGAGTTGCCGGAGCCACGCGGCCTCCGTGGGAGGGCTGCACGGATGGGGCAGAGCCTGGCTGTCGAAAGGGGCCCGCGTCGGGTTTGGGGAGCCCGGTTTGCCTGCAGGGGCTCCCGGGCGCCCAAGGAGCATCACAGCGCGTCGGCCGCCAGATGGCGCCAGAGCCCGCGCCAGCCGGCAGCCTCCCCGCCGCCGCCTCCCTGGGTTGCACGGCTCAAATCCAGAGAGAGGGACGGGGACGCAGCCAGTATTCCTGCGTGTTCCTCCAGCCCCCGCCTGGGCATCTTCAGGCGAAAAACGTTTGCCATGGAAGACTTCAAATACATGCAAAAGCAGACTGTAAAGGCAATCCAGTTTCTCCTATCCCTCCACCCATGCCCAGCCACCCTGTTTCCTTCTAAGGGCAAATTCCATCATGGCATCTGTTAATACCTCAATTGGTAACTCTATAAAATAAGAACTCTTAAGGCAAATCATAGGTACAATGTCATTATCACAAAGGTTGAATAATGCAGGTCCTGAATCAAAAGTCGGAAGCATGGGGACCGGGCTGGCATCTCCATGATCAGAGCCTGGAGGTCCACTGATTGCATGAGTGTACTTGGGGGATGGAAGCCCTCCACAGTGCCTGCGTGGTGCGTAACTACTCCCGTCCTGGCTGGCTGGCTGGTCGGGTAAATTCAATGCAGTGCTTAAGGTTTAAACGCTGGGCCCCTTTCTCTTCTCAGCTGGTCCCTTGTACCCAAAGAGCTGACCAACCCATCTCTGCTCTGAGCTGCTCCTCTGATCCTCCCCTAGACTACTTCTCACCTTGGCTGGGCTACTTTACTTTTTGTGGGCACAGATTGTCATCCATGGAGCAGGGACAGTGGCACCAGAAATAGCCCTGAGGCTGTGACAGGACAATCCTGAATGCCGAACTCAGTGTGTGACCTTGGAGATGTTCTCATTAAATCAGCCTCTCCAGATCCCCTTCTCAGACTGGTCATTCTCATTCTGAACCTTTTGGTTTATTCATTCATACTTTCAGCAAATGTGTATTGAGCACCTACTGTGTGCTAGGTGCTGGGCATGCCACAGCGTGCAAGACAGAGCTGTCTGCCCCTGCTGAGCTGGGTTTCTTGAGAAGTCACAGTCCAGCTGGGGCTGTCATGGGTGGCACTGGTGAGACATGCTGGCAAGTGCCAGCCAGGGGCCCTGGGGACCTCTCCTGACCCCTGCGGATCTTGGGGGAAAGGGAGCCTCTGCCCAGCACACCCTCCCCCGCACCTCTTTCCCTGCTCTCTGCTCCTCACCCCCTTTGGCCTCCCGCTGCTCTTTCATTCCCTGCTTGTAGCCCAGCCACCCAGGGAGACACTGAGTCAGTCAGTCAGGACTAATTCACTGCCCCGGACCAGTCAGCTATGACCAGTTGGGTCACATTGTACTCAAGGCCACAGGGCCCAGCCCCACGACTGTAAGGATGAAGGGAGGAAGAGGGCAGGGGCGGAGGCACTGGGCTCCGGTCAGTGCCCCCACCCAGCCTCCCACGGGGTTTCTCTGCCTCACCCCAAGGGGCCCCTCTGTGGTTGGCAGACGCAGAAGCCAAGGTTCTGGAGGTGACTGGTTACTGTGGCTGCCGTGACACATCACCACAAACTTAGCGGCTTAGAACAACAGAAACTTATTCTTTCCCAGTTCTGGAGACCAGTCTGAAATCAAGGTGTCAGGGCCACGTCCCCCAGGGCCTCTGGTGAGAAGCTCCTCCTCGCCTCCTACAGCCTCTGGGGCGCCACCCTCGCTGGCCTGAGGCAACATTCCGCCAGTTTTCAAGGCCAGACGGGGTCTCTCTCGGCATCTTCGTCTGTGTGTGTCATCTCCCCCTGCCTCTCCCTCATAAGCACCTTTTTTTATTACATCTAGGGCCACAGATGGTCCAGGATAGTCCCTCCATGTCAGTATCCTTAACTTCATCACATCCGCAAAGACTCTTTTCCGAATAGGGTAGAGGTTCCCCCGATTAGCACCTGCTCTCTTCCGGGGCTATCACCAGTCTGCCACGGGGAGATGGTGCTCAGTGTCACACAGCTGACCCCGGTCGGCCAGACTGACGACCCCATGCACTCAGTCCACACGTCCTTAACCCCTTGTGCTCCGGAAGACCTGTTCGCAGACGTCTACCCGCGTGTCCCACCCTCGGCTCTGGTCATCAAGCAGCCCCAGGAGTTGACGGATGCTGAGAAAGCTTCTGTGACAGCAAGGCATTTCCCCTCCTGGCCTGTCGCAGCCCAAATCTGTAATCCTGCAGAGAGCCCTCCCGCTGAGAGCCCGGGATGCCCGAGGGGACAGCCTGCCCTGTCACAGTCATTCACATACTCCATCGCACCGGAGGTATTTGCCATACATATCAGGAGTGCCAGGGTTAGGAAACATCCTGATTGAACCCCATGCAGGGACGGGTCTGGGGAAACCAGAGCAGAGTTTTGGGAGAGAGGAGCACAAGGACACTGAGGAGCCTGTTTATCCTTTTCCCACGCCTGCAAAGCCAGAAAGAGGAGGCAGTGTAGGATCAAACACTGAGCTAATGAATCTATTGTTGACCATCAGTTGCTTTAGTATCACCAACAGAGTCGATCAGGCAGTGTGTGCCCCCTGATGGAAGGCCACAGCGCCCGTGGGAGAGCGCAAGGGGGGCGGCCAGCAAGACCCAGGCTGTGGGAAATCCTGCAGGGCAGATCGCCCGCTTCCTTCAGGCACACGCACAACACACACACACACACACACACGCACGCACGCACGCACGCACGCACGCACATGCGCATGCACACAGAGCCAAGCGACCTATAGGGTAAGAGACTTAACAGACAAAATAATCTCAACATGTGAACTTTATTTGAATCTTGATCTGAACAAGCTAGATATTTTTTAAATTTTGCTTATAAGACATTGAGCTATTGAAACACTGGAAATTTGATGAAATCAAGAAGGTACTGTTAATTTTTTAGGTGTGATGGTGGTATTATGGTTTTATATTTTT
The DNA here is from genome assembly GCF_030020395.1 of Manis pentadactyla. Taxonomy (NCBI): domain Eukaryota; kingdom Metazoa; phylum Chordata; class Mammalia; order Pholidota; family Manidae; genus Manis; species Manis pentadactyla. The sequence goes on along the minus strand of NC_080025.1, from coordinate 144,034,023 downwards.
AATACAAATATATGTACTTATTAGAAATATAATTTATGTCTATATAATAAATATAAAGGTATGTATTATTTAAAAATATTTTATTAAAATATTTATAAATTTTATTAAAAATTTTTATTTTAAAAATATTTTTATATTTTTATATCTTCATATTTTATATTTTAAATAGTTTGTGTTTTTATGATTTTAATATTTCAAGGTATTTTTATATTTTATAAAATACATTTTAATATTTTCCATAGTTTTTGGTGTAATTTTAAAATATTTTTACAAAAAGAAGTCTTTATCTTTTAGAGATGCACACTGAAATATTTACAGATTAAATAATATGCTGTCAGGAGTTTTCGTTAAGAGAGTACAGGAACCCGGGAGTGGGTGGGAGCCCGGATGAAACAAGACTGGGTGGGAGTTACTGAAGCCAGGTAGTGGGTGCGCAGGTCATTAAACCAGTCAGTCAATTTGTGTTTATGCTTAAGTTTTTTCACAAGAAGTTAAACATTTTTAAAAAGCGCAAAAGACATAGGGCCCATTTGAGGGTTTTTAACCACAGAAATTGAGATGCTTCCTACTCAACCCTTCCTGCTCCTGCCAGCTCCGCACCGACGAGCGCAAGGGCGCCTTCCCCTGGGGGCCACTAGGGGGCGCCCCACACCCGCAGCAACGTTTGCCCAGGTGGAGCTGCTGACGAAACCCAGATCCAGAGGCCCAGCAGGTGGGGTTCTACTTACTGAAGGGATCGCTCCAGACGGAAGGGACAGCGAGGGTGATAAAGTGCCTCATCACTAGCCTGTCACCAGCAAGTGACACCCCTGTCCTTTCCAGTCTCCTTTGGCACCTCCTGGTAGGATTCTGACTGATAGAAGTGCAAGGAAATGCCTGATACAGACAAGACTCACATTCCACAACTTTCTCTGCCTGCTTGGACTTGAGGGATTCCAGTAGCACCTCCACAGGGGCTTTCCAGGGTAGAGGTGGTGCTTCCAGAGTCACCAGGAGCCTCCTAGCGTGTCAGGGAGCCCAGGTCAGAAAGGAAGGGTTGTTATGTAATTGGGATGCTGCAGCTGAGAGGGGCCCCGGCCTGTGGCCACACCCAGGATGGCCTGTCCTCAGCCTCCTTGGCCTTCTGGAACAAGGTGGCAGGAAATTAAACAAGAAACATCTGTCTAGAAGAGTGAAAGCAGTCATTTCAGCAGTCTCAGTGTGTGGGGGAGACAGAATCCGGGGTTCTGTGGCTGCCAGGCGGAGAGAACATGGAAAACACCGAGGCTTACTGTGAGGATGCCTCTGCTGCAGGAGTTGGGACAAAGCACAAACAAGCTCAAGGAGGCCCCCAAACACTTGACCAAAGAAAATATACAAGATGGCAAATAAGCACAAGGGTGCTCACCATCAGCACTCAACAAGAAAAACAAACGCAAATTAGAATGAGATATCACTACACATCTATTGAAGTGGCTAAAAATAAAAGACTGACTGTACCAAGTGTTAGTAAAGATGTAGAACAACTGAAACTCAAACTGCTGTAACCACTTTGGAATACAGCTTGGTAGCTTATTTTAAAATGAAACATATACCTACAATATGAGCCAGCTATTCCTCATTTAGGTGTTTGCCCAAGAGAAATGAAAAACATATATATCCATGAAAAGACTTGTACAAGAATGTTCATAGCAGTTTTTTTTTTTAATGCTCTTAAACTGGAAACAACTCAAATGTTCATCAACAGGTGTACATCAATACCATGGAATACTATGCAGCAATAAAAAGAAACAAGCTCTGACACATACAACTACACAGATGAATCTCAAAATAATTATGCTGAGTGAAAGAAGTCAGACCAAAAGAAAGTACATACTGTATGATTAGATTTATACAAAATGCTAGAAAATGAAAACTTATCTATAATAATAGATTGCTGGTTGTCTGGAGAGGGATGGATTACCAAGAGACACAAGGAAACTTTGGGGAGTCTATTAGGGTTCTCCAGAGAAACAGAGCCAGTAGAATTATGTATATATATATATATTTACGTGTATGCTTTGGAGAAGCCCCATAATCTACAGTGGGCACACTACAGAACCAGGACAGCCAATGGTGTGAATTCCAGTTGAAGGGCAGGAGAAGACCAACATCCCAGGTCAGTTAGAGAGCAAATTCTCTGTTGCCCTGCCTGTTTTTTCTACTTAGGGCTCCAATTGATTGGATGAGGCCTACCCACAGTGGGGAGGGAAAATTTCTTTATTCCGATGCTAATCCATCCAGAAACACCAAAATAATGTTTAGCCAAATATCTGGGTGCCTTATGGCCCAGTTAAATTGGCACATAAAATTAATCATCACAGGAGGTGGTAGATATGCTATTCATTATCTTGACCATGGTGATGGTTTACAATAAATATATATATATATACTAAAATTCATAAAATTGTTCATCTTAAATATGTGCAGTTTTTTGTATTCCAATCATATCTCTGTAAAGCTGTATATAAAGAAAAAATTTACCAGACATGCCAAAAAAAGACCAAATGACAGAAAACAAATGGAAAAAAATAGAAAATAGAAACAGAATCACAGATGATACAGATATTGGGGTTAGTAGATGCAGATTTTAAAATAAATATATTCAAGAAGATAGAGGAAAATAAAGGATATCTAACATTTGAAAATAAAATTTTCAAGAAAAGAGGAGGGGAAAGAATTTTATTAGAAACCTGGAATTTATAAAAAGAGAATTTAATAAATTCTTAAACTGAGAAATACAAAACTGAATTGAAGAATCCACTAAATAGATTCAACAATAGAATAGACACAGCAGATAAGTGGCTTCCCTGACTAAAAATTAGGCCAGTAGAAGACTCAGATTGCAGGACATAGAGAAAGAAATATATGACACAGAAAAGAATATGAGAAACATGTGGGACCCAGTGACACAGCCTGACATACATGCTACTGGTGTTCCAGAAGGAGAGGAAATAAAATGAGGCAGGAACAATATACAAAGAGATAATGGCCCAGAATGAAAAAACAAACAAAGCCAGCCCCACTGAAGGAAATTGCTCAAAACCAAAGTCAAAGTGAGAAACCTCAAAAACAAGAAAGAAAAAAAAAAAAGGCACACTATCTTGAAAATAAAGGCCAAAAAAATTTTTTTTAACTACAATTTTTCACCAGCAGACCTGTGCTAAAGACAATAATAAAGGGATTTATTTGGGAAGAAGGAAAATGATACCAGGGGGAAGCACAGTAATTCAATAAAGGATAATGAACCCTGGCAAGAGAAAAGAGTGGAAAATCTAAATGTAGACTGTGTGAAGACCAACGGCCTGTCACTGGGGTACCAAGCAGCAACGGGACATGAGCTGCAGCTCATGAACTGAATTTATCTGACCCACCGAATCATGAAGTTGAATGTATGCAGCTAGCATTACATTAGCAAAGATGATTACATCTCTGAAAATAAGCCCAAGCAGGCCCAGAAAACACGAATCAAGTGCACTGGTCAATGGCTCAGACTCTCCTGGTACCTGTTTCTACTGCTTTACTACCTCTCCCTGAACTCACGTCACGGCTCCCAGTGCCTGCTTAATAGAAGAGGGAAACTAATCTATTGTGTACAGAAGCTTTGTGCAATATGCTGTCCTCAAAGGGAGGTGCCTGACCACTGCACTGAGCCCCATTCAGGACTCAGGAATGGTCCCAAAAGACAGCAGTGAAGGGAAAGTGGCCAGTAGATAACATTTTGGCCAATCTGGGGTCTTCTTTACTTTGGAGGAGAGATGGCTTGGGGCTTGGATCTACCCTGACTAATGAGCAATGGGTGATAGATTGACTGGCTGGTCAGGAACACTGAATGGTAAAGATCAAAAGGTTGGTGACCAGGAAGTTTGGGAATGTGGTACCTGAACGAGCACATGTGAAGATACCCAGGTACCGTGTAAGTTCCCCTCGGGGCCCCACTGCAGAGGAGGCTTTCTGTGATCAAGCTGATGAAACGGTCCATCTGTCCTGTGAACGTCAGTCAGCTCTTTCCTTTCTCTCCCCAATGCATCCTCAGTTGACACTCTTCACTAGGGCTAATTGGATACCATTTCCAATGAGTTCCCAGGCTGCTAAGCACTAGCAAGGACTCACACTGAACCCCAATATTGTGCCCTCCACATGGGGCCGGGCCCTGATGGAGGGAGACGGCAAGCTGTCTGCTTAGGAATGGAGTCTTGTTCCAGACCAACCAGCTTTCCCGACTTGCAGGGCTTCTCTCTGCACCACCCCTTGGAGATTTTCGGAATGCCCTAGTCATGGTCATGGTAACCCAACAATGTTATCTCTAACCAGGAATCTATTAACATAGCAAAAGGCATGTGGCACTGGAGTTCACATCCATGCAACCACTAGTGGGGCCCATTACCGAAATGCTCCGTGCAGCTGTTTGGGTGGGGGGATGACCTACTGGAAGCTCAGTGATGGCACCCACTGGAGGACAGTGCCCTTCAGGGCTGGGGTGCTCTCCTGGAGGACGTGGTGCCTCTGGGAGATGCCATATATACGATGGTGCTGTTTCCCCCACAGCCGGAATACTCAGGTCCCGTTCTTTGACAGGATGATACCCCTAGAGGCCCAAATTGGTCCAGAGTCTAGCCTGGGGAGGAGACGTTCAAGATTTGAAGACAGGGGAGAAGGCATGAAATAATCACTTAGGTGTGCTGATGTGCAAAAGGACTGGGGTGGAGGTAGAAAGGGCCTCTCTGACTATGTCACCAAACAGTCCTCTTAGAGAATGTTTGCTTCCCCCCATAACCCTGGGCTCTGAACAGTGTCCCCAGCGAACACAGTCTTGATCCCATTAAATGGGAAGCTCTGGTTCATGCCTGGCCACTTTAGGGCTTCTGGTGCTGCTGAGCCACCAGGCATCAGGGGAAGTCGGGCTGCTGTAACAGAGCAGGGCCAGGAGGACTGGATCTGAGCCAGGGCATTTGCTCTAGTGTCTCGGAGTCTCCCTGCCCAACAGTAATGGGCAATGGGCAACTGGCGATTCAAGTAAGACAGGACCACTAAGAACTTGGACCTTGTGGGAAGAAGGATTTCTGCCACCCTGATAAGGTAAAACCCCAACAGTGGAAGTCCTGCCCAAAGATAAGGGCGGCAGGACCCGGCGGTGGAAGGAGGAGGCTAAGAGCATCACCTTGGGTCTTGTGCCAGCAACAAGTGGGCTTTTCTCTTCCTTTTTCCTGTTACCTTCTGTGAAGAGCAGTGTCAATCACTAATGCTATTTTGGGGGTTCGTATTGGAAGTATTATTGAACTGACACCACCCCACTGTGATCGATGGCTGATGAGACTTGGTGTTTCCCCTGGTGGGGTGGGGGGCATGGAATTTATTCCTCTAAAGAAAGGACAAAAGCTGTTTCTGTCCCCTCCTGATTCATTTTCTGTCCTTCCTCCTGTGCTGTACCGGGGAGGCTGACCTCCACAGCCTGTACCATCTAAGCTCCCTCGTCCCCCGACTTCTAGTTGGATTTGGCCCTGCACCAGCAGGAGAGTGGAGGTTTCAAGGAAAGGTAAGTCAGGGCATTGATCATGATTTTGACAGTGGCTGGGTGCTCCCGTGGCCCCTGCTAGGCAGACCCTCTTCTCCAGTTTTGGCCCCCTGTGGTTCTGACAGCACCTCCCTCTCCCTGCCCCTTCGTTTCCCCTCGGTGCCAGTGTCTGGGTGCCTTCTCATCATCACTGATCCCCTTAGCCCTGCCCACATCAAATAACTAGGCCCTTCATTAACATTCTCTAATTACACCTTCTTTCTGTGCCATATACTTCCTGCTGGTAGCCTGACTGATCCTGGGACCTTTAAGTAATTCAGCTTTACTGAAGCGTAAAGTTCAAGGTGGGAGGAAATGGTTAGAAATGAAATTGTCCAGGGAGGGCAATAAATTTGAGAAGTTTTGTACGCTGGTGCAATGTCAGCCTTACATGACCTTGGGCAAGCTCACTAACCTCTCTGCCTCAGTTTCATCACCTGTAAAATAGGGATAATGATAGGACACACCTTTTGGAATGACTGCGATGCACTGAAACAGTGCCAGCATAGCAAGCGATCAGCTTTGTTGCGGGCAGTGAATCACTGCAAGGTCCTAAGCAAGGAAGTGACCAGGTCAGATTTGGTGGTTCAAAAAGCTGCTCCGGGGGAAATGTGGAGAAGGTGCGGGGTTTGTTGGTGACCAAGAGGTGTGGAGAAGTCTAGAGGCAGGAACACCAGTAAGCAGACTACTGCAATAGTCTGAGCAAAAACAAAAACAAAAAGAATAAATACAGAATCAAATTATGAGGATGTACCACCCAGACAAGGAATTAAACTAAGAAAGAGGAAGATAAGAGGAACAAGAAACAGGAGTCCCAACACACTATCTGGAGCCTTTAGGTAGTTCAGTTTTTTGAAGCATAAAGTGCAAGGTGAGGGTGGTGCACGTGCTGCTCCTCCCCCAGCTCCACACCTGCACCGACTGGGGTCAGGGAAGAACCCTCCCAGCTCCCTGTCACTCCCTCCACCACCACTGCGGTCTCGATTCCTGATATCCTGAATATCCACATAGAGGGTTCTTGCGGGACTCTGGCCTCAGTTTCCTGAGCTCCCCTCCCTCTATGGTCCTGTCCTCCACCCCACCTCAGCCACTCACTCCTCTAGTCGCACCCTACAGCTCGCCATTACCAACAGCGGCCGCCTTCCCACGCCTGATCATCCCCCAGATACTCTCCTCTCCTGCGATCTCCAAACTCTCCCCCCCATCCTCACACTCAGGTGTAAGCTCGCCCCCTGGTTCACTGAGGAAGTAGCAGCAGTCAGGAGAGAGCTTCCACTAGCTCCCGCCCAGGGGGGTGCCACCTCACTGCCTCTGCGCCCACGTACCCCTGCCTCCGCGCCACATACTCCTGTTCTCTGCCGGTCATCCCAGAGACCTTGGTCTCGTGTGCCTGGGAGATAGCCTGGGCCTGTGGACCTTTAAATGCTGCTCAGATGATTTTAACGAACGTGGGAAGTTGCCGACTCCTGCTGGGGATGCATGGCCCGTGAGCTCGCCCCTCACCTACTCAAGGAGTTCTTCCAGAAATCGCTCCCTCCCTCCCAGCATCACCAGTTCTCCCTCTGCTGCCTCCATCTCATCAGGTACGAAAGTGTTGTTTGTTTCCCCAACTAAAGAGAACTTTTCAACTCCATTTCTCCCTCCAACTACTGTCCCACTTCTCTGCTCCTCTTCCCAGCAAAGCTTCTCTAAAGGTGTTGTCTGTCCTGGGTCTGCACTTCATCTCCTCCCGTGTGCTCTCCGGGCTTCGCCCCACAGACCCGCCACAGGCGGGTCAACATTCACTCCCTTGGGGCACTCGTCCAGTCTCATGGTGTTAACATTGTCTAAATGGTGACTCTTCAATGTACTTTTCCAGCCTAAACTGCAGACTCCTACATCCACATGCCACCTTGACATCCTTCCTATTAGCAAGCCCCTCACACTTACCATGTCCTACGTGCAGCTCCTGATTTCTTCCTCAGACACGCTCTTCCAGACCTTTCCCATGCGAGAAACGGCAGCTCATTCTTCCAGCCGGGCTCTGGCCCAGTCCTGGTAACCAACACAGCTCCTATCTTTCTTTCCCACCCATGAGCAATCGGAAAGCAAATCCCCTTGGCTCAGCTTTCAAAATATACTCAGAATGCAACCATTTCTCAGCATCTCTGTAACTACCTTTCATCTGGTCCATCACACCGATTGCTATTGCTGTCGCCTCCTAAGGGCCTGCCTGCCTCTGCCGTGCCCCTTACACTGCTGGCTTCACATGGCAGCTGTGTTGGTCCAGTTCCGTGTAAGTCAGATCATGTCTTTCCTTGCTCAGATCCTCCAATGGCTTCCCATCTCATTCAGAGTAAAACGCAAAATCTTCAGAATAGCCTATGAGGCCCCGAACAGTCCCTCCTCCCAAGGCCCCCACCCCCAGCACACACACAGCCGTTATTCCGGAGACCCCAGAGTCCCCCCGGCTGCAGTGCGGCTCTTCCCACACACGGAGCCAGGAATCCTGGGGACTGTGCACTTGCCGTCCCCTCTCCCGCTCCCCTCCCCACCAGGGCAAACTTCTCATTTCCCTCTCTGCTTTTTTTTTAATTAAATTTTTTGGGGGGATAACTGTAGATTCACATGCAGTTGTAAGAAATAATACAGTGAGGCCCTGCGTATCCTGCACCCAGTCTTCCCCAAGGCTAATATCTTGCAAAACCATGACTCAGCATGCAGCCAGGGTAACACAGGGCAGCTGTATTCGTTACCTGTGGCTTCTGTAACTGAGCCGCCAACTGAGGACCTAAAACAATAGAAATGCATTATCTCAGAGTTCTGGGGGCCAGAAAGTCCTAAATCAAGGTGAATCGGGTGGGGCCCCGCTCCCTCCAGAAGCTCGGGGAGTAATTTGTTCCTTGCCTCTTCCAGCTTCTGTGTACTAATTTGCCACACCTTTCTCATTCTGCTGTGTGCACGTGGGTGTGTAATCTCTTTCTGCCTCTCTCTCCTAAAGATGCTGTGATGACATTTAGAGCCCACGCAGATAATCCAGGATAATCTCCTCATGGCACAATCCTTAATGACATCCGCAAAGATCATTTTCTCCTACTAAGGTAACATTTTCAGGTTCTAGGCATGAGGATGTGGACATATCTTTGGGAGCCATCATCAGCCTAGCACAACAATAAAGACTTCCATCATCACAGCATTCCTCAAATTGTCCTTTTGGATATTGAATTTTGTCAAATGTTTTTTCTATATTGGTTGATGTGGCTCTGTGACTATTCTTCTTCAGCCTGCTAAGATGATTGATTACACTGACTGATTTTTTAATGTTGAACCATCCTTGCATGCCTATGAGGAACATCCCACATCTTTTCCTTACCTGTTATCTGTCTCCCATTTGAAGGCAAGTCCCAAATGTGCAGAAACTTTTGGTTCATTTTGTCCATTGCTGTATCCCAGTGCCTAAAAAAAATGCCTGGCATGTAGTGAGCCCTCAATGCCTATTTGTTGAATGAATGAAAAAAGAGTAGAGAGGTGAAAGGAATACCCAAGATTTTGTTGAAAAGAAATTCCAGGATGACAGCTGTGTGCAACCAGGTCCAGACTGGAATAGGTCAGAAGGCTCTGGGAGAGCCTGTTGCATCTGAAAGACTGAGAGGAGATTTAGACAATTGGCAGAGATTTGGGGTTGATTTTATGAGTACATAAAGAACTAAGGGAAAAAAAAAGTTTTTAGAAAAAGATAATTATTACTGTGGTACATCCAAACAATGGAATATTATTTTAAAAAGAAATGAGCCATCAACAAAAAGGCATGAATGGAGGAACCTTCAATGCATATTACTAGGTGAAAGAAGTTAGTCTGAAAAGCCTGCGGACTGTGCGCTTCCAACTCTACGGCATTCTGAAAAAGCAAAACTAAGGAGATCAGTGGTTGCCAGGGGCTGGGGGTGGGAAAGATGGAGAGGTGGAGCACAGAGGATTTTTAGGGCAGTGAAACTGTCCTGGATGATACTATAATGATGTATACTTGTCATCATACGTTCATCCAAACCCACAGGATGTGCACCTGCAAGAGTGAGCCCTCCTGGAGATTGTGGACTTGAGTGACTGTGATGTGTCGGTGTAGGCTCATTGGTTGTAATAATTGTACCACTCTGGCTCCAAATGTTGATGGTGGGGGAGATTGTGTGTGTGGAGGCAGTGGGTATATGGGGATTTTCTGTACTTCCCACTCAATTTTTCTGTGAACCTAAAATTGCTCTAAAAAATAGTCTACTAAAAAAAGGTAATTATGAATACTAGAGTAAAAAAGTTGTCCAGGAAAGGAGGTACACTTATGATTCACTATATGGCTTAGTCGGGGCCAGATCCAGGTTTTGTGGGGCCTGTAGCTTATACAGTTGGTCAGGGGGTACTCTTTAAGAAGAGAAAAACACTAAATCAGAAACAAATCTGATTAAATCTCAGAGCAATTTCTGGAATCTTTGCACTTGCACTGTCCTGATCTGGGGGTACGTTTGGGAACAATGAAATGGGGAGGGGGACTGATAAGTCCTGAAAACCCACAAGAAGAAGGGCCCAGAAGTTCCAGAAGGTACAGGGGCCCTTTGCTTGGCCAGCATTCCAGACCCCCACAGCAGGCATGCTCCTCTGCAGCCTTGTCTTCCGGTCAACAAGGCCACTGGGCAGTCCACAGGCACGCCACACATACTCACCCCACCAGGCTGATGCTCAGGCCTCTCCACCCTTGTCCACTGGTCATGACTCAATGGCCCCTCTTCTGTGAAATGTCCCCCAATCCTCTAGGTCCTCCCCCACTTTCCCAGAGTTGCCTCTGGCATGGCCAGAAGCCCAGCAGACACGGGTTTGAATCCCAGCCCAACATGTCACTTGATCTCCCCAGGTTTCATGTTTTATCACCTATAAATTCAAATAATAATTTCCTTCCAGCAGAGCTGTTGGAAGGGCAAGCACCCCATGAGGTGCCAGGTGGTGCGGGTAAGGAACACTTCTTTCTGCTAAGATTCTTTTCTATTAATGTGTTTTTGTTTATTTTTAATTGAGGCATAATGGACATATAACATTATATTAGTTTCAGGTGTACAGCATGATTATTCACTATTTGTATATACTGTAAAAGGATCACTGCAATAAGTCTAGTTAACATCCATCACCATGCATTGTTATAAAATTATTTTTCTTGTGATGAGAATCTGAAATCTACTCTCTTAGCAGCTTTCAAATATGCAATATAGCATTATTAAACTCTAGTCACCACACTGTATCTTATATCCCTTATTTTTATTTTTTGACTGTGATAAAATACATTAACAAAACTTACCATCCTAATCACATTAAGCATATGATTCTGTAGCATTAAGCACATTTACACTGTTGTCCAACCATCGCCACCATCATTTCCAGGACTCTTTTTATCTTGCAAAGGAGAATCTCTGTCCCCATTAAACACTAACTCCTCATTCCTTGCTGCCCCCAGCCCCTGGCAACCTCCATTCTACTTTCTGTCTCTTGCAGCATTTGGACTGGCCCCTGTGGCTTCCCTTCGTCCCTTTGGCCTGGCATGGTGAGTTGTTTACATGTATTAATCCCCTATTCAGTAGAAAGATGTACCTCATTTATCCCTGCCCTGCGCAGTGCCCTGCACACAGTAATACAGGCTTGAGAGAAATTAACAAAGATTCCCATAAAGGTTCATGGCCAAAGGCACAGAGATTTGTGGTCAGATTTTACAGTGGGTGCTCCATGTAATTTGAAAGCCTAAATCATTTTGAAAGCGAAATCATTACAAAATCATTTGAAAATGAAATCATTTGAAAAATCATTTGAAAGCGAAATCATTACAAAAAAATGATTTTTTTTGTAAACTTCTCCTTATTTTTAAATGGGTAAAATATCCTAAATTCAAAAGCTACAAAAGAATACACAGTGAAAACTAAGTCTCCCTCCACCCACCCCCATTATCCAGCCCCTCACCGGAGACAGCCATTGGAGCCGGTTTCTTTTGTATCCTTCCACAGGACTGTGTGTGTGTGTGTGTGTGTGTGTGTGTGTGTGTGTGTGTGTGTGTGTGTGTGCTTGCTTTATACACTGTTCTCCACATCTGGCTTTTTTTCACTCACCTTATCTTTGAGATCCCTCTCTATCATTACATAGAGAGCTTCGCCATTATTCGATAGCATTCATTGAATGATGTATTATCTTGTCACCTATGTATCCTGTCTCTTATCACTTGTTTACACCTGTCACACTATTGGATCTGTCACCTGTTGGCGAACATTTAGGCATTTCCAAATTCTTGCTATACCAGCAATGCGGCAGTGACAAGCTGGGGCCTCACTAATGGCTGAATTGGCCCCTTACCTCCAGCCCAGCGCAACCCAGCCCCGTTCAGCCCACCTTAGCCTCCCAGGTTTCCACTGCCAGCCCTTCTACAGCCACAGCCTATCTGCCTGAATCCTGCTCCAAACATTTACTGAGCTTCCTGTGCACTGGGCTTGTGCTGGGCCCTAGGGTGTCCAGGCCAACAAACCCTAGTCCACCCACCTGGGGCTCACAGTGCAGAGAGAGAGATGGCCACGGGATCGGTGACTTAGAAATGGGATAGAGGCATGTTGCCCCGCCTACCCAGGAAGTCATAGAGAAGAGCCTTGGGCTTAATCTTTGATAACTTGATCCCTCATGGAGGGACCTTGAGTGAGAAGAGGAAAAGGGGGCCACAGGTGCGGGCACAGGGTCAGAGGAGGTGGGACTGCCCATCGGGCTCCTCTGTCCCCTCTGGGCTGAGCCAAGGCCAGCAAGAGACCCACCTGCCTGATGCTGTCCTGCCTGCGTCCTGGCTGCCTGCTTTCCCTCTGGGGAACTAGTCTAAAGATGCCCAACACACACCCTCATGTCAGGACCGTGTCACCTCTCCTCACTTTCAAAACTGTCCCACCACAAAGGCTCATTCTGTGGACCTTATTCTGCCACATTCGCAGCTGGTGATGGGGAGAGGGGAGAAAACCTGGGAGCAAGAGGGTGGATACAGCCTCTAAACAGACTTCTCTGGGCCAAGCACTGCCCTCCAGAAACCAGGGTCTGGGCATGGGAAGCCTGTCAAGCTGCCTCAAACCCCATTATCCAAAAGGCACTCCATCTCTACAAGTCACTCAGCAAAGCCTTCCCCACCTCCAAATACCCATGCCCCCTCCATTCTTTGCATTTCCAGGAGGCCCTCATTAAAAGGTAGCAGTTCCCAGGAAGGGCAGCACAGAGCTGTTGGCATGGACTCGGGCCCCTCACGAAAAGCAGCATAGGAGTAAGTTTGACCGCGTGTATTAAGTAGGTAAGTAAGGGCACAGGTGCTGCAAGGCGGCTGCAGAAGAGCTGAACTGTCTTCCCAGAACTGAGCCCAAGGGAGGGTCCATCTGGTGGAATGTCAACGTGTTTTAAAAGGGGTATAAAAGCAGAGTTACTCACAGCTGCCAAAAGGTGGAAGTAAGCCAACTGTCCACGGACAGATGAACGGTAAGCAAAATGTGCTACATGTATATATACACACAGTGGAATCTCAATCAGCCTTGAAAGGAAGGGAATTCTGACACACGTTACAACATGAATGAAGCTTAAGAACGTCATGCTGAGTGAAAAAAAGCAGTCATAAAAGGTCAAACACTGTGTGATGCCACTCGCATGAGGTCGCTAGGGTGGACAGATTCATAGAGGCAGAAGGGACTCGGTGGCTGTCCGGGGCCTGCGGGGAATGGGAGTCACTGGTTAATGGGCAGTTTCAGTTTTGCAAGATAAAAAATTCTGGAGATTGGCTACACAACAGTGTGAATATACTTTACAACATTGAAATATACACTTAAAAATGGTTAAGATGGTAGTTTTAAGTTTTGTATATTTAATCACAATTAAAACATTTTTATTGTGGAAAGATGAAACAATGATCAGAAAAAGTGGCAATGGAAAGTCTCAGGTGGGCTCATCACTCTGCTGTGTCTGGTGGCTTGAGGCGACTCCTGGGAGCCTCATGCAGTGACCAGAGCTGCTGTCTGGAAGGTGCCATCAGTCAGAGCCTGGCCCTGAACCTGGGATGGAACCGAAGCCCCCCACCACAGGGTGTGTGTGTGTGTGTGTGCGCGCGCGCGCCTGTGGTCCTAGGATCCGACGGTCCGAGTGAATCCGCGGGCGCGTAGGTGCATCTACAGACCCAGGGCACAGCTATGCGCAGGTTGAAGATCACAAAGGGCCTCGCCGGGGCGCGCGCCCTGTCTCAGCTTGGCGAGCACACATTCATTCACCCGGATGGGGCGACGCTGCCCGCTCTGATCCCTAACTCATTATTAAGTTGCTCGCTCTTTGCAGACGCTCCCTGCGCCTCCCCCGCTTCGGGCTGCAGCGGCGCAGGCGCCGGGCCGAACCGAGAGCAGAGCGGGGAGCGGGCGGCCGCGCTCCGGGCCGGGGTCCCCGGGGGAGCAGGTGAGCGACCCGCGCCGCGCGGGCCCCAAGCCCTCGGCGGAGACGCCGCCTGGCCGCGCTGCGCCGGCGCCCTCGCCTTCCCCGCCTGGCAGTCCCGGCGTGCCTCCGTTGGCACCCCTCCCTCCCCGCCAGGCATCCCTCCTCCCCGCTGCCTGGTGTCTCCTCTCCGCCCTCCCGCCTCGCGTCGCTTCTCCTCCCTGCCTGGCATCCCCTCCTGCCCCCTGCCTGGTATCCTCCTTCTTATCCCTTCCTGGCACCTTCCTTTCACCTGGCACCGTCCGCTTACCAGGCACCCGCTCCTCCCTGCCTCGCATCTTCCCCCCTTCTCCTTCCTTGATCTCTCCCCCAACTCCTGACTGTCTTGCCCCGGCCCCAGCCTGGCACCCCTTCCTCCCTCTGCCTTTCTTACATCTCTTCCGTGACTGGCAAACTCCTATCCCACCTCCCCTCTGATAGCGTCTCCTTCCTCATCCTGCCCAGCATCGTTTCCTCCATCCCCTACCTGGTACTTACCCCTCCTCCCTCTCCCTGCATTTCCCCTCCTTCTCTCTGCCTGGCACCCTCGTGCCTGGTACCTTTTCCTCCTCCCCTTGCCTGGCACCTCCCCTCCTCCTGCTGCCTGGCACCTCCCCTCCCTCCCCCTGCCTGGCACTTCCCCTCCATCCCCCGCTGGCACCCCCCACCCCTGCCTGGCTCTTCCCCCCACTTCTCCCTGCCTGGCATCTCTCCCCAATCCCCTGCCTGGCACCTCCCCTCCCCCCCCACTGCCTGGCACCTTCCCTTTCTCCTCTTGGCATCCTGCTGCCTGGACGCTTCTCTCTCATGTTGTCCCTCTGTCTCCCACCTTCCTGCAGGGCAACCCCCCACCTCCGAGTTGGTAGCCTCCCCCTATTGTCCTCCTCCTCTCATGGCCTCCCCTTCCTCCTCACCCTTTCCAGAGCTGCCCCCAGCCAACACCACCTACCCGTGACCCTGAACCATTCCCAAGCCGCCCACAGCACTGCCTTCTCTGCAGCCCCATGCCCCACCATCTGCCCAGGCACTTCAGTTCACAAGTTGGGTTCTGCCCCCAGCCCATGGCCTTCCTGCTCCTGCACAGGGTGAAACCAGAAAGGCTGCACGCACAGGGCGGGGCCAGAGTGAGCTGGGCAGATCTGGGAGCTGGAGCACGTCCACTCTACCTGCCTGCCACCCCTAGGATTCCTTCGGGACATCCCGAGGCTCCAGAAGCCACCCAGATTCCATCCTGGCCTGAGAGCATGTCCTTCACCTCCAAGGCCCAACTCCCCTCCCCGCCTACTGCCAAGTCCCTGGTACTTGCCTCCCCTGCCAGGGCCTGGGTCTGCCTGGATTCTCTGCTCGGTCCCTCCAGCTATGCCCTCCGGACCCTGTTTCCTGCTGCTGCTCTCTACATTCGCGCTGCTCCCTGCCATGCTCTTCCTGGTGCCACTCCAGCCCAGGCTGGCCTGTGCCTGCTGCCTCAGTCCTGGCCCCTTCCTGCACACCGCCTGTCATCTTCCTCAGTCCTTGTTAGGGAGTTTGGTCCCATGGCTGGCGCCCTGGGCGTCTGCATCAGGCTTCTGAGGCCTGTTTTGAATCTGCCTTTGGGGCTCAGGTCTGGCCTGCCCTCCCACTGCCCTCTCCTTTCAGATCCTCCTCAGAATGGCCCTTGGTGCTGCAGGCACAGTGGGCTCTGGGCCCGGGCACCAAGGGGGCACTGGATGACTCCCCTGCTGCAGGACCCTGCCACCTATGACTCCAGGCCTTCAGCACCCACCCACCGTGGTACAGGTAGGTGCTGACTCCCCGGCCCAGCCCAGGTACAGGAGCCCTGGTCCCACTGAGAGTTGCTGGCCCTTGGCCTCTGCTCGTGCCTCTAGGTCCTCTCCTGGCACCTCTGCCGACAGGCAGACCCATGGTGGTGCCTCTTCTTATTCCCTCCCACAGCTGGAGCCTCTGCCCAGCCCTTGCTGGCATCTCCCTCCACCTGTGCGCTACCACACCACCACTTGCCAAGCACCCCTCACCTGCCAGCATCCCCGGGTTTACCTCTCAGAGCCAGTTGAAGCCAGGGACAAGCAAGCCTGAAGCCATGGTTTTGATTCGGGTCTGGATTGTTCTACTTCCTTCCCCACAGACACCCAGATGCACGCCTCCTCTCCCCCTTTCCAGGGCGTGCACATTCCCGTGCCCGCTTACGTGTTCTGCTAGCTGGGAGGAACCAGCTGGTCCCCGACACAACCTGGGCTCTAGAAGGCTAACCCCGAATGTGCTGTGGCAAACCTCTAGAAGCCCTGCAAGACCCAGGCAGGGGTTTGTTCTTGGCAGGAGTGGGCGGCCATGGCAGCCTGTGGCGTGGCTGCTGGCGGGCCGGCCCTGCACCACCATCAGCAGGCCCTGAGCTCAGAGGTGCTCTGGGCCAGCGCCCAGGAGCCAGACTCTCTCACAGTGGGGAGGATGGCCCGGCTGCTTCCACATCAGTCCCCCTGGTCCAGAAGGAGGCACTGAGGCCCGGCTGGCAAGGCTGCCTGACCGAGAGCCCCGTTCAGCTGTGGGGTGAGGGGGAGCTGGGTCTGAAGCCCTGTCACCTGAGCTGCCTGCCCAGCCCCACCTGTCATGCCAGTCGCCTTTGCCCCATGGATGGGAGTCACCTGGCAGCAGGCTGGGTGCTATCAGCCCTGGAGGTGGGAGGGCCCCAGACTTTGGGGATCCCATAGGAAGTGGCCCAGCAGACAATTCAGGCCTCGGGGCTCTGAGGAGGGAGACACCTGGAAAGGTCTTGGAAGGGGCAACTTGAAATCGGCTTTCAGAGAACAGGAGGGCGGGGTGGGCTGGTGCTGGCGGGCCAAGAGGTGGGCAGAATGAACAGCGGAGGGGCTCCTTCCCTGCCTGGGTGGCCCGCACACACCCCCACCCTGTGTTTGGGTGGTTCCCAGGGCAAAATGTTCCTGAAAGGGCTGCTCAGGGAGCCTGGCTGGCCCAGAGGAGGAGCAGTACTGGTAGGCAGTGAGCGCCGCCACCTGGTGCTGTCCACCTGGGAAGCCAATGCAGCGCTCTGCAGGAAAGCCAGGCCCCACACACAGGTCCCGCCCGCTGCCCTGCAACCTGACTACCCCCTTAGTGTAAGTGTGGATCTGTTCCTCCATTTGAGGGGGGTGGTTTTGTAAGGCAAAGTCCTAAAGAAAAAGTGTGAGCTAGTGTACTTTCTGGGCAGGGGTAAACCTCTGGGCTGCCTATGGGTGGAGGCCAGGTTGAGGGGCGGATGGCTGATGGGGGGGCAGCTGAGATCCCCTTCAGGTGCACCGGAGCCAGGCCCCCACATGGTGAGTCCTCATCAATTGTGGCTGATTTGGGGTGCATGGAGCTAAGCACTAGGGGGCTCTCCAGCAGCAGTTGGGGGGTGCCTGGGGCTGTTCCAAACCCTACCTGAAGGAGGTGATCACCCTGAAGGATGGGCTGTGAGGGATGAGAAGACTGGGGGGTTGGGAGGCTTTGGAGGCAGTGGTCCAACACCTGGTCCCCAACTGGCCCCTGTCATGAAGTGAAAGGAAGGTTCATATTAGAATTCCTGGGAGTCAGGAGCGCCCCCCCCTCCAAGTGATGAAGATGGTGAGGGGTGAGTTGCTGCGGGAAGTTTCTGGCATTTTATTTGGGAGTCACGTTAACATAAAATGGGCCTTCTTCATTCAGCGTGTGCAGTCCCCGGCAGTGGCGCTGGCTTTGACGCTTGGCAGCTCGGGCACGTGCTGTCATTTGGATGCTGACAGGCCCTGCACTAGCGTCTAGACAGCACGGGGGTGCGAGCCCAGGCGTGCAGCAGCTGGAGGCTGTCTTTGCCCCAGCGCTCGCGGTGTGATTGCAAGTGAGAGCTCATTATTAGTGAGTGTTAAGTGGTGGAGGTAATGAGCTGGAGGTGTCACGGAAGGGGGTGTCACTGGAGGAGGCTGAGTTGCAGAGATTTGAGGGCATGGCCCTCAGGTTTGGCTGCGTTCTCAGTGCTCTTGTATTGTTGCAGAGCTATGAGCCAGCTTCTTGTGGGTGCTCAGCTGAGGGGCACTTTGGGGGGCCATAGTTGTGTCCCCTGGTGTCCTGTGCTGGTGAGGGGTATGCAGACCCTTGGTAGTTCATAAGGGGCTCTGTGGGGCATAGTTGCTCACTTCATTCTGACCGCCGTCTTGATTTGCTTCCCGAGCTGTGAAACCCATTGCTTTGTGACCTAAACTTCCTTCCAGGAAATTTGAGAATATGTCTCATGAGCATGTAGCCTACTTGTGCCTTTACTGGAATTTACAAATTTGGATCCTGTCCCACATCAACCTTCTTTCCAGACTGAAGAACATTCCAGGGCCCAGAGTAAGGGGCAGCCCACTGCGGGAAGGGGAGAAAAGCAGAGACCAGAGGTACAGGCAGATGTGCTTTTGTTCCACCCCACCTCACAAGAGAGGCAATTTGCAAAGACCCATGTGGTAAGGAAATCAGGGCATTAGGGATACAGGGCAGGGAAGACGTGTTATAGTTAAGAACAAGGTTAGTGTAAAAAATGCAAACCGAGAGGCAATTTGCAAAGACACATGTAGTAAGGAAATCAGGGCATTAGGGCTACAGGGCAGGGAAGACATGTTATAGTTAAGAACAAGGTTAGTGTAAAAAATGCAAACCATGAGGCCCTGAGGCCCCTTCCATGGTGGGGAAACATGAGCAGTTCCGTGCCTCACACAGCCCATAAGACAAAAATCCAGCCATTTGTTCAAAAACACTGTTTTCTGGCCCTGAGACCCTGAGAAATCCCTCCTGTATGTTGGCATAAGGGGCATACAGGTGACAGAGTTAAACAATGGCCTCAACAATGCCATACAGTTTCCTGGGACTGAGGCAAGGACTAATGACACGGTGCAGCCATGTGAAAACTGCTGATTGTGTTGCATCAAGATGAAATTCGGAGCAGCTGGAGGAATGTACTGCCTGCCTCCAGGAAATACTATGTTAATATTTACAATAAAGTTTCCAATAAACACTAGGCAGCAAGAAAGTCTATTTAAAATAGGAGATCAAACACAGAGTTATGGTGTTGGGGTAAGGGTAATATCCTCATAGGCAAAAAAAAGACCTCAGTCAGTACCTGTGCCCAGCAGGTGTGTTTGGGTACATACAGGGTGGGATCAGTACAGGCCTGTGCCCTAGGCCCCCTGGGCCTGCTGAGAAATAGGCACAGATGTCAGAGACCCATCAGCTTTTCTGCAGGGAAAGGGGGACTGAAGAACGAGGCCCAGATGTCGAAGGCAGACCCCACACCCTAGACTGGGTTTGCTTACCTGGAGCACAGGAACAGGGGAGATGGGCTCCCTCCATTAGCAGGCATGCCTAAAAGGGAAGGGCAGGCGCAGGGAACAGCCCTGACTTCCCCTTTCCCTCATCCAGCAGGGGAACTTGTTCAGTAGGTGCCAGACCCCAACCACCTCATCAGACAGAGCCCCACCCAAGGGGAACAGAGGCGGCAGGATCAGCCTGAGTCTTCTCTCCAGGGGACTAGAGTAAAAGTCTCCTTGTGATGACAAGAAGACAAGAGAGTAGGGTCCCTTCTGCAGTGGGGGTGAGGTTGACCGCATAGCTGACAGTGACAGAAGCTCAAGTCCAGACCTGGGGTGACCTTTGACCCCACCCCTTCCTTCTCGCTGCATCAGAACAATCCTTTTATTTGATTTTATTTCCTAGAGAAGTCTCAATTGCATCTGCTTATTTTCTACATCACTACCCTAGTCAGTGCTGCTGTTGCTTCTGCCTGGGGCTCAGCCTGGCCCCCTCCCCACAACCCTAACCCACCAGAGTAGCCAGTTTCCTGCAACACAGACATGATGTGCTCCATTTTCCATTTCCTTATGGACTGTCACTCAGAGCTTTCACATATGCTGTTCCCTTTGCCTGTGATACCCTTCCAGCTCCCTTCACCTGCCTAATCAGGGTCATCCTTCAAGTCTCAACTTAAATACCACTTCTTCCAGGGACACTTTCACACCAATTAGATCTAAAGTCCCACCTTCTTTCTTGTAGCATATACCAAAATGTTAAATATTTCATTGTAGTGTTTCTTAAGGCAGACTGCTTCTGTCTTTTTCAGCACAGTACAGAAAAATATTTCTTGAATGAATAAGGTGGTGGGGGTCAAAAAGGAGGTGACTGACAGCTGATCCTAAGATGAGCCTGAGATCCCCTTGTTTTGCTGGCCCCACCCCTTTACACCCCCATGACCCAAGAAGGGACCTTTTTTGCCTGTCCATCCTGACGTGCTGACACCTGAGCAGCTCCATACCGGTGCTCTCAGCCCACACCCAGCAGCAGCCCCCCTCCAAAAGGACCTGCTCATGCAAGCTCATTCCAACTCCAGTTGTTCCTGCGGTGAGGGAGAATCTTCCTGTGACCTTGGGGGCTACACAGACTAAACCCTTTTCCACTTCATGACATTTGACCACCCTGGACATTTGTCCACACTCAGACGCTGTTGTCCACACTCCCTGTGTCTGGCTCTCAGAAACATCCAGCTCTGGCTTCTTCAAATGTTCTTAACTAGGGGCCTGTGCAAGCTGCCTGTGACCTTGGGCCCAGTGGGAGAACTGAAGGAGTAGGGCCACTAACAGTCTCAGGATTTGGAGCCACGCAGGCCTCCGATGGAGGTTGTGCTCTGCCCCTTACCAGCTTGGCCCACTGGGGAGAGACATGTAGGTCTATAAGCCTCAGTGTCTTGTCTGTCAAATGGGACTTGATCTCCTTCTATATTCAGTGGGATGCTGATTGAGTACTAAGCACTAACCGCACAAGACCCAGCGTATGCTGCATGCAGAGAGTGCCCCTTGTCACCATGTGGGTTAAAATGTGATGCTTAGCGCTGTTCCCACTCCAGGTGTCATCTGCAGACCCTGTGAGCAGGGTCTCCCTTGGCTCCAGGTCCAGCTTGCTGTTCTGACTGCTGGTAGACCTTACCCCGCTACCTCATAAAGGCCTAGAGTCCGCCAGAAGCCCCCAGGGCTCTCCTCCCACTAGCAGGGAAGTCCTTTCTCCCTGGTCCCTGTGAACTCAGATGCAATTATCATGTTAACTTTAGCTCATCTTTCCAGCCAGCTGCTCTCCTACAGCCTGATGCAGTCTGCAGATTGAGAAGCCTGTCTTCTTGGCCTTTTATAAAGTTTTTAGTTGGAAATAAAAAAGTGAGCCAGTGGGGTCCCAGAGAAAGCCCTGTGGTCCTCTGGCTCTCCTGGGCTGTGAACAGATTTGATCCAGTTTTAGCAGCTGAATCAACCAGCAGGGGCCCAGGTGGGTGGGCTTGGAGGAGGAGCTGCGGACGGGGCAGGGCCTGAGTAGAGGGAGGAGAAGCCGAGCTCCTGCTTTGTCCACCGTCCCACCCTACCCCGCTCCCAGCGCCCCACCCTTCCCTTCCTCAGCCGCACCTGAGACTCCAGAGCAGCTCGATGGGGAGGATGGGAGCCCAGGGCTGGGTCAGAATACAGCACCCAGGGTGATGGAGAGTTTATTGAGTTTTAAGAACCGTTTTAAGAACTTCTTATGGCTCAGCTGATTTATGCTCTCCACAGCACTATGAGGTAAACACTATTATTATCCTCATCAATTTTAAGATGAGAAACTGAGGCACAGAGAGGTTAAGTAACTTCCCATGGTTAGGGCAAGACCCAGCTGGTGTCTCTGTAACACATCCAGCCCTCAGGGGTGTGCTGTGCCCCAAACCACGGTGACCCTCAAAGGGGCAAAGCAACCAGCCTTTGATACGGGCCCCAGCCAGTCCCCTTTCACCCACAGCACTGAGGCCCAAGGTCAAAGTTGTCATTGTGCAGGAAGCTCATGATACTCATTTACATTAACTGCTGGGTTCCTAGGCACCTTAGAGTTTGCAACCCCTAAAATAGGGAATGGGGGTGTGGTGAAATGGAGAGCTAGCACCCCTTCTAAAGGGACCACATGCCCCCCCTACAACCCCATCTGATTGTTTCCAAGTATATAGGTGGGCTTGTGTTGCCAGATTTCCAGTGTTTTAAGAGGTTCTGGAAACCTGGCTTTTTATGTGAACTCTCACAATTTTTAAACTTTTTTTTTTTTTGAAGTGTTTGAGACAAAATGTGGGCTAAGCAAGACCTGTCCGTTTTGACGAGGTTGCACCATCCACCTTGAGCTTGCCTTACCCCATTAGCCATCACTGCCATCTTTCTGTCCTGCAGGCCCAGAACCCTAAATCAGCATTTCTCACTCTGGAACTTGAAGGCCCCAAGGTATCAGTGGGACCCAGTTTGAGAAACATTGCATTAAGAGTTGCTTTCACTTAAGGAGTGTCTCTTGCTATCAATGAATTATAAACAGAATGCAAAGAGTCTTGACAAAAACTTGAGGGCCCTCCCCAAAGCAGAGATTAGGAGCCCCACTTTGAGAATCATTGTTCATTAATCCTCAGTGACAGGCAGCTAACGGGAAGGGCTGGCCTGTTGTAGAATCCCCATCTCAGTCGGTCTGTGTTTCAAACTCAGAGTGGTGGCTGCTCTTTAAACACAGAGCGGTCTGTCTGTGTTTCAGCTGGATGGGGAGCCGAAAAGAATACTGACCTTGAGATCAGAATATGGCAGTCTGGGACCCATAGTTAGAGTACTATCTGGCCCTTTAATTTCCTGGGATGTTGAAAGAAAAAATTAAATAATGCATATTGAACTGTTTTGTTGGCTGGTAAGCTCCACAAAGGTGTATGTGTTAATTTGGAGGTGTTTGATTAAGTCTCTCCCGGAGTTTTGAGTATGACACATAAGCGTGGGCTGGATGGAGCGGGGTGCGGGTAAATATTTAACAACTGGCTTTTGACAGAGTGGGAAGGAAGGGGGAGCTAAAATCTGACTTGTATCATTTGCCAATTTCCGTGGTGTAAATACTCCAGCCATGGTGGAGTTCAGACTATCCATGTGACTCCAGCACATCCCTGGATGTTACTGTGGTCAAGGAAGTTTGCTGCCAGTTGAAGACTAAGCCCGACGAGTCTAGGTTGTCTGGAGAGAGGATTTTGTCCTGGTGCCTGTCCTTTTTCAATACATCCAGCAAAGAATTGAATGAATAGAGAAGGTCATGCTCGCTGGATTTAAGAATGACATACAGCTGGAAAGGATGGTAAATACACACTGGATAACAGAAGGGAGATGCAAAAGCTCTCAAGCTAGAATAATGGGCTCGTTCTTACAAGATGAAGATTAACAGGAATAAATATAAGTGTCTACTCTTGAATTCCAAAAGGCAATTTTATAAGTGTGGGATGGGGAGACATGTTTTGGCACAATCAGAGTAGAAAGAGAAATGAAGGTTTCATTGACAGTGAGTTGACTGTGAGTCCAAAGTGGGTCGGGGTGGTTACCAAAGAGTGAGTCATCAATAACAGTGACAATTTCTTTCAGTCCTCTGTGACTCAAAGAGAATTTCATGCATGTCCTCTCATTACCATTCTGCTATTCACGATAACCCAGTGAGAGCAGTGAGGTGCTGGAATACCCACTTTAAAGATGAAGGAGGTGAGGCTCAGAGAGGCTGACAAGACAGAGCCCTTTTGTCCTCCTGTCAATAGGTGGTGGAATAAAGACTCAAATTTGGGTCCTCTGGCCCAAGTTCTGCCCTTTGTTGTGCTAATAAGCACACTGTTCTGAGCACCACTTACTTTCAGTGGCGTCAGGCAAACCAGAGGGGAGAGGCCCTGAGGCCCAAGGGCTCAAGCAGGTCCCAGGGAGACCAAACCTAGGAAGAGTGTAGAGCCCCGCTGGAGGCGGATGAGTTTCCTAGGGCTGCTGTAACCAAGTTCCAGACTGGGTGGCTTCAACAGCGGAAATGTATTGTCTCCCAGGGCTGGAGGCTGGAGGTCTTCGGGGTGGAGGTGTCGGCAGGGTTGGTTCCTTCCAAGGCTGTGAGACGATCTGCCCCCAGCCTCTCTCCTTGGCTTGGTGGCTTCTTCTCCCCATGTGTCTTCACATTATCTTCCCTTATGCGTGTCTGTCTCTGAGTCCTAATTTCACCTATTTTATGAAAACAACCGTGTTGGACCAGGGCAGCCCTAATGACCTCACTTCAACTTGATCACCTCTGTAAATGCCCTGTTCCCAAATAAGATCACATTCTGAGGTCCTGGGGGTCAGGACCCCAACATGAATTTGTTGTGGGAGGAGACACAATTCAACCCATGACAGGGACTATGACAGCTGCCCTCAGAATTCGGGGTTGTCTTATGGAGGAGGGAGAACCTCAGGGAGGTGCCCCTGGGTCACCCCGCTGCAGGAGGAACCTAAGCCCCGAGGGGCAGTTGGCTGGCTGCCACCGTGACGTCCCTTGCGCCCTTGACTGCTGGAGCACCAGCCCCTACCAGGGCTCAGGCCCTGTCCAGGGGGGAGCACGCAGAGGCAGCCGACGGCCTCCAGCCCCTTCTGTTCCCACAGACAGCCCGGGTTTCAGCGCCCCGCTCCCTCCACTGCCTGGCCTGCCCGTCCTGCTACCTCTGCCAGGCCTGGGCGCAGCTCCCGAGGGCCCAGGGACTCCCCCACTGCCCTCCACTGGGCACAGCTGCAGCTGCTGCTCCTCGCCACTGCCACCGAGGCCAGCCGGCCCACCAAGCCACAGTCCGCCTCCCCGAGAAGGCCCAGCATCTGGAATGGAAGCCCTCTCCCCTTCCTAGTGCCAGAACCAGCTGTCCTGGGGCAGGAGCTGACAGGAGCTCCTCTCCCATCCTGACGTCACCTTCAGGCCGGTCCTCTAACTCATTTTGTCCTGATGTCTGAGGCTGTGTCTAATGTGTGAGCCAACAGCACTTTGCACAGAGCATCACATAGTAGGTGCTCACTAAACATGCGGAGGGGATGGGGGGGTGGGGGAAGTCCGCCATCAGCAGCCCCCAAGCCTCAGCTTCCTAAGGCCCAACAAGTGGCCTCACGGATTCTTAGGCTGAAGTCCAGCTGAATCACTACTTGTGGTGGCTCCTGAGTGTTTCCCTTCCCCTCCTTCCCTGTGGTCCCCTGCACCTTTCTGGGCGGCACTCGCGGGCTTCCCAGTAAGACCCACCCTGCAGGCTGGTGGCCATTGTCTGCTCAAGGAGGCTTCCAGTGGTTAGGGTAGAACCCAGACTCCCCACAGGCTCCCAGAGCCACCATAATTAGCCCACTATGAATCATGGCCTGGCTGATGCCTCACAGGTACCCTCCATGGCATTTGTGCCAGTCTCCGGGCTGAAGGGCTCTGCAGGCCGCCTGTTTTCACTACTCCCGTAGCCGGGGTGTGGTCAGCAGCGGGCTCCCAGGGCCTGAGGTAAGGCAGGGGCAGGCAGGCTTAGCAGCAGGAAGCCAGCCATAGCAGCGACTATTCATTAGGTGTTTTCTCAGTGTCAGGCACTGTGCTCACTTCTGCACAAACACGACCTCCTTTTAATCTTTGTGTCCAGCTGTGAGTCGGCTGTGGGGCTCTCTGCCTTGCCGACTGGGGAAATGAGGCTCAGCAAGGTCGAGTAACTTGTACAAGGTGATGGTCACTCGGTGGCTAAGCTGGGTGGGAACCCAAGCCAGGCTGACTCAAAAGCAATGGTTCTCAATCCAGGGCAAATTTCACCCTCTAGGAACAAAGGACGATGTCTGGGGATGTATTTGCTTGTTGCACTGGGAAGGGAAGGTAGTGCTTGTAAAATGTATTGGATAGAGGCCAGGGATGCTGCTAATATGGTACGATACATGAAACAGCCTCCCCAATGAGGAACTGCACAGCCCCAAATGCCAGCAGTGCCGGGTTAAGAAGCCCTGTTCTTGAGTCCAAGCTTATTGCCATCTACTACGGAGCCTGCAGGCACCCTACTCAGGGCAGTGGGCTCAGGGGAGGGCAGGAGCCCAGCAGAACTGGAGCAACGGGCTGTGCAGTAAGGGCCCTGTTGTTACAGCCCTGGCCCAAGACAGACAGGGTTGCAATGGCCAAGGCAGGGAGCCCAGATCTGAGAGCCAGGATATGGGGTCAGGGCAGGTTGAGGCGCTACCTGGGGGGATTATTATAAAGGTGGGCTGGGGGCAGTAGCTTTAGTTACAAAGGTTGTCAGGAGCCAGTGATGGTCTGCCAGGCAGGTCCAAGCCCTGGGGCCATGCCCTCCATCTCCTCCCACCCCCACTACTCCACTGTGAGTCTTCCTGAAGCCGCCTGGCTGTCACCACAGCTGTGTGAGCCCAAGAGTAAAGCATGGTCTGCTGACTTAAAGGGTCTGCTGTGTGGGAACGCTGAAGAGGCTGAGCCCAGCTCTGACCATGAAATTGTTGGTTATAGACAGGCCTTGCGAACTACCTCTCAATCCCACATACTTTCTCCTGGTCCCCCAAGAAATCTGTGGTCCTCTGTGCCTAGATGGAGCTTTTCACCTTTGGATCAGATCATTTCTCCTACCCTTCTCACGTCAGGTTGGACCCTGAGTTCTCCAGACCTGTGGCCACCAAGTGGGACCAGGAAGGCAGGAGAAGGTGGTGATGGGGTTTCCACAGAGCACCACCTGCCAATGGCCAATGGCCAGCCACCCACAGGTTGGGAAGGATGCACGCACCAAGGTAGCTAGATGGAGGTTCTTCGGAAGCATGTGTTTCGGAAGCAGCATCAGCTGCGAGTGAGGAAGGGGAGGACTTGGGGGTTGGAGGAGGAAGAAGACCTGGAAAACTCGAGTGGAGGAGCAGGAGTGGGAAACAGAATGGACCAGGAGGCCAGCGGGGCAGCAGGAGGCTGCCTGCAGTCAGTGCTCCCTCAGTGACAGGGAGACCAGGTCAGGGCGGCTGTGTGCCTTTCTCGAGCCACATTCAGGTGCCCAGGCCCAGGGGAGGTGTCAGTGAAGCTGGATTTAACTCTTATGTAAGAGATTCAAGAGTATATGCAAGTTGAATGGGACATTTTGTTATGTATATTTTTCCATAATTTGTTAAAAAGTATACCTAAGTGTGTGGTTGTGATGGGAGGTCAGAGAAGTGGACAGAGGCTCCAGTGGAGTTGCAGGCTTTGGGGACAGGGTGAGCTGGAAAGAAAGGAGGCAGGGGTCAGAGTGTGCAGTACTGGGACTGATACCAGGGTGGGGGCTGCAGTAGCCGGAATGACAAAAGTCCAGGAGATGGTCCCTGCCTGTGTGGCTGAGGGAGGGTGGAGGTTCGCCAGAGGACAGGTGGCCTAGGAACCGCCACCAGGTGTGGGAGGATGGTCTGTGAGGATCCTGCACAGGAGCAGGAGGAAGATGGGAGTCATGCTAGAGGCAGCCGCAGCCAAATGGGAGCTAGAGCCCTCGGGAAATGAAGGCGCCACATGGGGCAGTAAGAGGTCTAGAAGCAGCAGCAAGGGGCGCGGAAGGTCCCTAAACCACCACGAGGCCAGTGGCAGGGGGCTCTGAAAACACTGCCACCACTTGGAGGGGTTCAGGAAAGCAGTTCCTCAGGGAGGACCTGGCTCTTTTCACAGGAAGACAAAAGGATGTGGGCAGAAGTGGCTATGGAGGGGAGAGTAATCAGAGGTGCTGGGGGTGGGGCCCCTGTCTGCCCAGAAAGAGGAGGGCTGGGGCCTAAGGGCCTTGGGGACCAAGCGGGGTTGGAGGACCGGCTTCAGCCAGACAGAAGGCGTCCTGGGGACAGCAAGGCAACTTGTCCCAGCCAGGCAACTTGGAGGCCAGTGAAGAGGTAGTGCAGGGGGGAGGGGCTTATTGCTGCCCGAGTCTTGACAGTCTGGAGGGCCTGAGGCCACCGATCTCTCTTGCTTTGCCCCTGAACCTGGCCAGACAGGCTGGTGTTGGCCCCGAGGGAGATGGGTGGAGAGTGAGGCAGGTTCTGTGGGACATGAACCTGCTGCCCAGCAGGCAGAGCCGTGCCGCCTTCCACCCCGAGGCCACAGGAGGGCCACAGTGCGGTTGGAGCACCCCACAGGATCCCATATACACACCACCCCCAAACTCCCCCAAATGGGACCAGGCCAGTGTGGCTTGTTTTGCACAGCAGCACAAGCTGTTGGGCACGGGCTACTCTAAAGACCACGATCAAGGGCCGTGAGGGGAGGACTGGCTGGGATGCAAAGCGTGTCATCCCTCTGGGCCTGTGGGTGCTCGAGCCCTGGAGGCCAAAGTCTTCACTCCGGTGACCAGCAGTTTCAGAGGTTATTGTGTGTGCCATGTATGTGGGGTGGGGGGACAGGTCAAGGAGCTCCCCGTTAGACAGATAAAGAGAGGAAGGAGCTACTCCTTCAGCTAATCTTTATCATGCATTTGTTTACTGTATAGGACCCTGGGGACCTTAAGGCAAGGCCTTGCCCTGCTTGAAGGAGGCTGACAGCCCAGTGGTGAAGGCTCAAAGGAGGGTGTGAGAAAGGGGCCAGGCTTCACTGTGGGGTATTAGCACCCCTTACTTGGTGTGGGCCTGTTCTGTCTCTCTCTCTATCCGGCCTGTCTAGTCTATCTGGATTTCTGTCTCTATCTTGTGGAATCCTTGAATTTCAGGGCAGGGAGGCTATGCTCCTCATGAGGAAACTGAGGGGCAAGCAGGTACAACTACTTGCCCAAGGTCACACAACTTATCAGGTGTCCTACTTCTTTGTTTTTTCTTCTATTGTATTTGTTTTCTTGTGTGTGTTTGCAAAACTGATGCAGAAAGGTGAAGTCAGAGAGAAACAGACGGCCCTCTTGATAGCAGTATGGGTGTCCTGGGCACAGAAACATTCTAGAACAAAAAGGGAGGGACCCAGTACTGCTCTGGTCCGGGCAGCGCAGTGGGGTAGCCAGGAGGAGGAAGACTGTGCCGTGACGCCCCTTGGTCTGCTCTGCCAACGTCCTGTCTGCCAGCTGGAGGAGCCCCACACTAGAGGTGGAAGTTAGGGTACAGAGTCCTCTCCACAGGTGTCTGGGGGGCTGGGGTTAATCTTTGTGTCCAGCTGTGAGTCAGGCAAGTAGGCCAGGCAAATAGGCTGGGTCAGAGCTGCCCAGGGGGTTTAGTGACCAGAGGAGAAAGTGAGGGCTGGGCTTAGGAATGAGCTAGAACACAGAAATCAGGGGTCCTCAGCCTGAGCACTGCAGCGTCTCACTTCATTCTTTCTCTCTGTCTGTGTGTCCATCTGTCTGTCTCTCACACATGCACACATACACACCCCAATCCGTGAGAATGATTTCATTCCGCCAAAGAACGCTTTATTGCTGGGGGTAGGGGGGAAAGGGGGCAGCAGAAAGGGGTCTCTCCTTCAGCCTGGTTTCCTTTGTTCCTTCGCGCCTGCCCCCCTGCCTTTCCCAGCCCCTTCCTCCCCTCCTAGCCGCCTTCTCCCACCGCCCCCCTCGCCCCTCCGCCCCTGAGCTGGGTCCCCGCTACGGGCCGTGCGCAGGAGGCGGGGAGGGCAGGCCTCGGCCCCGGCCGCCCCTCGGTGGCCGCCCTCCCGCAGGGAAGGAGTTAAGTCTCGCCGCCTCCCCTCCCTCGCCCCTCCCGCCGCCGAGTCCTGCCGCTAGGCCCTGGGCTGACCTTCACCGGGAGGGAGGCCGCAGTGCGCAGGCCCGGGCCGGGAGGGCGAGGGAGGGCCGCCGCCGACGGGACGTGCCCCCCGCGCTGGCCGCCGCCCGCGCGGTCGCGGTTGGCGGGGGGGGAGTGGGGGGCGCCGAGCCCGTCCCGCCATCCGCGGCGCATCTCTGCGCGGGGAGAGGCGCTTTGCCATTTGGTGCTGGTGGTGCTTCGGCGAGGGAAGGAGAGATGGGGGGACGGCAGGGGGGACTCCGGCTCCGGGCCGCCGGGCGGCCACCCTCTGCCCGGACACGCGCACAGCCCGCTCGGAGCACGGCGTGGGTCGGCCTGTCGGGACCGAACACCCAGTCCGCCCAGAGGAAGGCCCCTGCGCGCTGGAATCTTAGCTTTCCCTGGGTCTCCTCCCCACCCGGCAGGAGCCTGCAGCTGGCATTGCTGAGCCCCCTTTTGAGGCTGAGCCACTGGGGATCCTGGCCTTTGTGAGGTGGGAGTCCTTGGTCGGGACACCCACACCGGCGCGTTTGCTTTCTTGTCTGAAGGATCCCCCCGTGTCTGCACACCTAAGGTCACACCTGTAAAAGCAGCGTGCAGACTGTCTGCTGGCGGGTGCCTCGTGAATCTGGCCTTGTGAGTGGGATGTGGAGGTGGTCGAGGTGTGCCTGTGTGCAAATCCGTGTGGCTCCTTGTCCCTCTGGCCTTTGCATCGGTGTATGTGCTGGGGGGGTGACAGGCATGCTTTATATATTTGTTGTCTGTGCACACATAAGGATGTTTCCCAGAGAGGGGGATGCAGACAGAGGCCCCAGTCCTGGGGTGGCCCAGGAAGGGGTTTCTATGGACTTGAGTAATACCAGCAGCTCTGGTACCACCAGGGCCCTTGGTCTAACCGTCTCCTGCAGTCTCCTCCTCCACCAAGACCATCCCCTCACAAAGGCTGGGTGTTCCCATTGTCCTTCAAGCCTTGCCCTTGAACTTCTCAGCTGCTCACACTGGGGTGCCCATCCACCTCCTCTGCTGTCTTCGTTTCCCAAAAGACCTCTGCAAGGGCTGAGAATGCTGAGCTTTACACAAAGCCTAGCGGTGTCTGCCCCTGCCCCAGTCTGCCTGAACCTCCAAGGTCTATGGTTTCACATGTCTGCGCTAGAAGCACCCACAGCAGGTGGGGTACCCATGGTGACTCGCTTTCAGGTAAGTGGCAGAGTCCCAGCTCTGTCCACTGACCCACTGAGCTTTGGGTGGTTGCAAGTGTTAGCAGGCACTGGCTCATGAATCCCTGGGTCCAGGCACCGGTGGAGAGTGAGACTTGAAGACCAGTCCCTGACTTCAGAGTCTATTTGGGAAACTGAGCCTAACACACATGGAGCATGGGGCATATCAGACATTAGGCAGGTAAGTGCCAATTCATGGCACAGGATAGATGGCAATGCGCATTCAGAGAAGAGAAAGATATGGGCACAGGAGTGGGACCAGGGAAGCCTTCCTGGAGGAGGTGGTGCCTGAGCTGAGCTTTAAAGGATGAATGTGAGCTGGACAGGCAGAGGAGCAGTAAAGTGATTCCAGGCAAAAGACTGGAGGGAGCAGAGGCTTAGAAATGGGAATGAGTGAGGGGTTTGAGAGGTTAGTGAACAGACTGGAGAGATTACTTCCCCAGGTTACCAGCAGCCACCTTCATGCTCTATGGCAACCATCCACCCATCCCCACCCCACCAGGGCCCAGTCTCTGTGTATGGGACCTGAGGTGAAACCCAGATAGAGATTCTGTGGGAAGAGGATCTCCAGGGCCCCTGTCAATTGGAGAAGAGGCTGGACCACATGCCCTCTCTGGCCTTGCAGAAGATTGATAGTGGGCATCTAAATGAACAGTGACTGCCAGGAGCACAGCCAGAGCCCCACGAAATCAGACTGCAGGCAAAAAAGACTCCCTAGGCAGAACACTCCCCCTGGTTCTTTGTCCTGACCTCTGAAGGCATTCTGAAAGGTCGAGGGTCAGGATCCTCCAGTGTAAGGTCTTCAGGATCTAACTTCAAATAAGTTTTCCAACAAGCCCTCCCCAGCATCGTCCCACTCTCACCTAGATTCTGACAGTGCAGCCGCAGGAGGCTCATAAGCTTGACCCACTGTTGTCCCAAAGCCCGGGCTCTTCCTCCTCCGGAGGAGAGAGGGGTGTGGCTTTTGGGAGCGTGGGCGGGGCCGGGCTCCCAGCCTAGGGATCTCAGGATTTGTGACTCCTGTTTCCTTTCCCTCCTTCACCCTGGGGACGGCCAGCTCCCTCCACACTGCCCCTTCCGGGGCTCCCTCAAAACCCACACCTACCCCTGCTTTCTTTGGGGTCTTGAGATCGGCCCTACCACACCCAGCAGCCCCAGCTCCTCTGGGTCCCCTACCCCACCCCACACCCCATTCCAAAGCCATCAGGCCCTGCTTGCCTCATTCTCTCCACCCTTCCACCCAAACACCCACCCCAGCGCCTTGCCTTCCCTAACATTTTCTCTTCCTGTTCTCCTGAGCCCAATCCACCTCCCTCTTTCCAAAATACTTCCCCTATTGCCCTCACTTTCTCACATGGAGAAAAACAAAGACTCACATACCCCGAAATAGACTCACACGGAGCTGGAAGACACAAGCCATGTCCTGCCACACACTCACCCGCACGGCGCACACACGCACTAGGGGCTCTCCTGGAGGAGGCATACAGAGAAGGCATTTGTCTGTGCACGCACGTAAACATCCACACCCACAGCCACCGAGCCTTGCCCACACAAGGGTGCAGACACACACGCTGCAGGCGAGACAAGGGCGCACACATCTGTGGACGAACGGGGACACCGCCTCCCGGGCACACCCACCGCTGCTGGCCCCGCGCAGGAGGAAGGCCTCCTCCGGCTCTGGCTCCCCCCAGATTCCTTCCAGCGAATGTTTCCCAACTTGGCCTGCCAGGTCTCTGGGGAAAGGGCCTCAGAAATGCAGCAGGAGCCACTTGGGGGAAAGTTGGAACTGACTGTTCCCTGCTTGGCCCTGCCGGCGAATTCCCTAACCGGGAAACTATTTGTGGCCAGAGCCCGGGTGGCCGGCGAGCCCCCCGCCACCTCCCCTCGCGTCCTCCCTCCCCGCGCCGCCTCCCCGCAGCCCTTGGGCAGCCTCAGGCTGCAGCGCCTCTGCCCAGCGCCCAGGAGCCGGGCTTGTCGGCGTGCGTCGCCGCTTATCTGCGCTGTTTGGACAGCGAGGGTTTGAAAGGCAGGCTTTTCTGTCCCCGCCGAGTCAACAGGCAGACCCCGGGCCGCCGGACTATTTCTGTCTTATCAGTGCAGGAATGCGGCAGCCGCGGCGGCGGCGACGGCGGCGGCGGGCGGGCGGCGGCGGCGTGGGCCGTGGGCCGTCAGGGCAGCCCTGAAGGGGCCCCCTCCCCACTCCGCTCGAGTAGAAGTGTGAGAGAGCCCAGCAGGACTCAGAGGGGAGAGTTGGAGGGAAAAAAAGGCAGAAAAGGGAAAGAAAGAGGAAGAGAGAGAGAGAGAGTGAGAGGAGCCGCTGAGCCCACCCCGATGGCCGCGGACGAAGTTGCCGGAGGGGCGCGCAAAGCCACGAAAAGCAAACTTTTTGAGTTTCTGGTCCATGGGGTGGTGAGTGGGGGAAAGTTAGCGGGGGAGGGTGAGCGAGCTGGCTCAGGCTGAATGGAGGGATGATCGGGAGGGGCCGGGAAGGGGCTCCCGGTCTCCCAACCCTCTAGCGGGGGCGCCACGGCCCATGGCCCAGCCCCAGGGCTGTGCTGGCGCCCTGGCACCCGAACACGTCGTCAGGCGCCGGCTGCGGATGAGTGCTGGGGTGGGGAAGGGAGGCGTTTGCATGGGTTCTTGTCAGGGGCTGGGGGTGGGACTTGGGGACTGCCCCCAAGTGGGGGGTCCCCTCTATACCAGATGTTGTCTTCCGTTCTTTTCCTCGTGGGCCCAGGTATTACCCCCTGCCCTGAGGGTGGGGGTGGGGGACATGGTATCGTCAGACCTGGGCTATCTTTTCATGCCTGGGACAGTGTCTGTGTCTCTGGAGCAAAAAGCAGGTGACCCTGAAGGCACTGTGAGCAGGAAGCTCTCTGGCTGAACAACCTCTGCATCCCAGCGGTAGAACTCTGGGGCTTTGCTGATGGTCTCTGCCATCAGGGTCAGAGAGAGGCCCTCTCTAGGGGCAGACCCCAAATTAAGGGGTCTGAGGATCCCCTTGGCTGACTCAGCCACAGGAAGCTAACATCCTTAATGTCTCAAAGGTGTGAAGGAAGGGCTGGACTCAGGGATTTGAGGCCTAGAGACCAAAGGGGCAGGGTGGTACCATTCTGTCACAAGCATGCTTGGAAGGCATGCAGGGAGCCTGAGGAATCCCAGGGTGACCAGAGGGGATGGGACCTCAGGCTGAGGCAGCAGGGGCCAGGTGGTGAGTGGAATGGGACTGTCAGGGGTTCCAGGACTTGGGATAGGTCCTGGGGTTGGAGCCAGGTATAGAGGAAGGAGTCAGGTTTGTTATGGCCAAATTTGGTTGTGACTCCAAGGAAGGCACATTCTCAGTGATGGAGGCCAGAGTCCTTAGAATCTTGATCCTTCATTGGGTGGCCCTGGTGGCCGGC
The DNA here is from genome assembly GCF_030020395.1 of Manis pentadactyla. Taxonomy (NCBI): domain Eukaryota; kingdom Metazoa; phylum Chordata; class Mammalia; order Pholidota; family Manidae; genus Manis; species Manis pentadactyla. The sequence continues at coordinate 143,999,879 of NC_080025.1, read as the reverse complement.
ACAGCTGTCTGGGGGCTCTGAAATCCTCCCTCTCTGGGCTTCTTCAGCAGATCAGTGAGTATTGAAAAATGGAAGAGCAGCTAATAGGGAAAAGGGGCTTCCCTGGGGCAGCCTGTCTCCCAGTGCCAGGGATCTCTGGAGTAGCTTCCCAGGGGTGCCAGTACCTCACTGCTTGGTGGAGTTGCTTTAAAAAGGCCCTTCTAGAGAACTATACACTTGGAATTTTTATTTGGACAACTTAGAGCTTCAGTTTTGGTGTGTCTGCAAGTCACACAGCTCCATTCCCAGTGCTGGTGGGGCTGCGACTGGGTTCCATTCTGGGCTGCCACCCTGGAGGTGTGAGTGACAAGGTCAGGTGGGGTGGGGAAGGCAGACACATGAACAGGCAGGTTTCACTGTGGGAGAGATGGGCAGAGACAGCTGGTTGGCTGGGGCTTAGGGTTAGACATAGTGCAGGAGCGACAGCAGGGAGAGTTGGCAGAGTCACCAAGCTCAGGGTCAGGGTTCCTCCTGTGCCCAGGGCCCGCTGCACCCCTAGGGGTGAAGTGGGTAATGTTTAAGTGATAACGGGGGCACAGGGTCTGCATTCCTTGCTCTCTAATCCTTCCTGCTCTCCTTGTCCCAGCCCCAATCCCACCCACCCTCCAATTTCCAGCCCCTCTGGCCCTCCCCAATCCCACTTCTGGAATCTGGCCAAGTAGGGTTTAAAAAGTCTGTGAAACACTTCACTCTGAATTTGCATCTCATCTACATCCAATCTGAAGTGGCAAGGGAATATACCTGCCTCGTTTCCCTCTCCATGCCACCCCTTGAACCCTGACTTCTGACCCCACTGGGGCAGGTGGGTGTGAAGTAGAGGAGGTAGGTAGGATGAGACCATCTCTGGTGAGCCAGGCAGACAGGAAGGGAGAGATGAATGTAAAAAGAAATGCTGCTGCCTTGACCTACCCAAACCCTCTGGGCAGCTCACCTCCAACCCAGCTCCCCATGGGTCTCCTAATCAGAGAATCCAGGCAGGGTTTGACCTCAGCCTCCGGTTGCTTCCAGTCCCACCTCCAGTCTTCATCTTGGAAGCAAATTATGGGGATGGGCTAAATCTGCCAAGAGGGTGGGGGTTAAGGCTGAGGGGTCAAAAGCAGGGGCCCAGAGAGGAGAGGCTGGAGATGGGCAGGGTGAGTGCAAGGGAGAACAGTCCAGGAAGTGGAAAGGGAGGCGGGGTGGGGAAGATGGGCAGCAGAAGTTGGAGTGGGGAGCCCAGTTCCTAACCTAGATGAAGCAGCAGAGCTCAAAAGCCCTGGCCCCTCAGGAAACCGCCGCTAGGTGCAGCCTTGTGGCAGGAGGAGCTGTGCGACCTTGGCTAGGTCGCTTTTCTCCTTGAGCCACGGTTGTCTCATCTGTCAAGTGGGGATGGAAGGACCCACTCATTCTGTCTTGCAGAAGACAGTGTGGATGTGAACGTCCTTTGAAAAGGTTGAAAGGCGCCATTAATATTCATTTTCGGGGTACCTTCCACGAATCCGAGGCTGGCAATGACCTGTGCAGTTGCCTGGCTTCAGTTAGCTTCCAGCAGCGAGACGCAAAGCCCCCTCCGCCAAAGCCGCGCGGTTCCGGCGGCCCTGCCCCTCCCACCTCTCGCGCACGCTGGCGGCATCAGGGTCACCGGCCTCGGGGCTTGGGATGGGGGAGACGCGGCTGACCGCGCCTGGAGCCCAGGCCCGGGTCTGACCGGCGGGCGCCTGTTTCTGCTTCACCCCTGCCCCCCCCGCCACCCCGCCCAGCGCCCCGGGATGCCGTCTGGAGCCCGGATGCCCCACCAGGGGGCGCCCATGGGCCCCCCGGGCTCCCCGTACATGGGCAGCCCCGCCGTGCGACCCGGCCTGGCCCCCGCGGGCATGGAGCCCGCCCGCAAGCGAGCAGCGCCCCCGCCCGGCCAGAGCCAGGCCCAGAGCCAGGGCCAGCCGGTGCCCACCGCCCCCGCGCGGAGCCGCAGGTGAGTGGGGCCCAACGCGGAGGGGGCGGCCGCAAGACCCGCAGGGACAGGGTGGGCGAGGAGCGGGAGTGGAAGGGGCAGGGAAGAATGATCAGCAGGGAGCGAATCGTCTTGGGCGGGATGCCCTCGGGGGAGGTGAGCTGCGGGGCACTGGTCTGGTTCCTTTGTGTGCCCACTGTAGAGACTGAGGCTGCGGCCGCTGCGCCCTTCTCCTGGTCACCTGCTCCGTCCCTCTCTCCACCCGTGTCCCCAGGTTCTGGGTGATGCCTCAATCTTTGGGATGGGGGCGGGGCTGGCAGTAGGGCTAAGGACAGAGCTTTAGGGGCTGTGTTTCTCAAAGTGTGGCGGTCCAGGGCGCCTTCCTCGGAATCCTTTGGCGGGACTGTTTTAAAGTTCCACTCCACATCTTCTAAATCCACATCTCTGGTCAGGGGAGTGGAACCTGTGCATTTGCCCTGAGGGTGGTGTCTGCCAGGTTGTGCTCTTAGGCACCCAGAGGTTGAAAAACTGCCATAATCTTTCCTCTGGACTAGGTGGGCCCCAAGCCATCAGGGGCCAGCCCGTTTCCTTGTGTGAGCCAGCTGGTGGCACCCCAAATGTCCCTGCTGGCGCCTGGCAAGAGAGATGCCCCTTTGGGTTTCACTAGTTAGTCAAACACAAATGCTCCCCTTTGCACACCAGATGGAGTCCTTAAAAAAGGCATACTATGGATTTTACCTCATTATTAAATATTTTTTACACATCAAGGAAAATACACCATTTTGTAGGAATCCCTTAATTAATCTTCTGCAAAATGAATCGTCCTTTTATACAGTAAACAAGTCCCTATTTTATCTTGTTTAAACGGAGAGTTTCACTTAGATAATTTGTTCAAAACAAATGATCCTTAATGAAAGTTGCTAGCCTAGCCTTATAATAGATTTTTGGACAGCGGGGGGGCAGTGGCGGAGAACACCACAAGGGGGCAGTGCGGAGCCACCCTTTAGGCTAGGTTCTAATCTCAACTCACCAAGGATTTTCTGCGGTGCTTTTGGGAGAAAAGCACTTTCTTTAGCGGGTCAAGAAGGGTCCAAGTCGCAGCAGCTACCCCAGGTCCAGCCTGCAGTCACATCCCACAGGAAACGTCCCTCACACACTCTCTGGATGCCTATGAATGTAACCCAGGGCTCTATTGACGGGTGGGCCATGGGCCTGAGCACCCCCTGCCCATCAGTGTCTCTGTACTAAGCCTGGGTGGCCAGAGTGCAAGTCCTCCCCAGCTTCATGTCATCACCTACTGCCCCAGGAATGGGGGTTGTCAGCTCCCCTCCTTCTAAGCTCAGGCCACCTTGGACTGTGCACCCCAGTTTATCAGAAAGGGAAGGTCCTCAGAATCCATCCTCCCTCCCCAATTCTCCCCCAGATACTTCTGCATCTCCCGCCCCATACACTTGGCCTTCCTTAAGTCTAAATTTCTCTGGCCCTGAGGATGTGGTGGATTAGGAAGAGGCTCCCAGGCTAGAGAAAGCACGGGGTCACCTCTGCTCCCTGTGAAGGGACAGAACTCCGTTGCCACGCACCACCATCATAGCCTCTTGGGCAGGCAGATGAGCGGGCTGTGGGAACCCCAGCCAGGCGGGCAGAGATGTCGGGATAATTTAGCAGGTGGCCTCGTTACTCCCAGATCTGTCGCCATGGTAACCCGGTTTTTTCTTTAAAAAATGTACAGTGCCAAGAGAAGGAAGATGGCTGACAAAATCCTCCCTCAAAGGGTGAGTGCCTTTTGCAGCAGCCCCCAGCCCACCCCCAACCTTTTGCCGCCCCGCCCTCCCCTCCCCCCTCAGGAAACAAGCTTCAGAGCCACAGTCACTTTCACTTTTTGTTTTAAAAGCTACTTAAGAAGTGAGGCTCCCAGGCCAGAGGGAGGTGGTGGGTGGAGAGGAGGAGCAGAGCCATAGGGGATAGGCTACTGGACCTGGCGTGCAGTGGACTGAATTCTGGTGAAGACATAAAGGCGAGGGACAAAGAGGGGACAAGAGCTAGGGGATCAGAGGCTGTCAGGGGGAGTGAAGGGAACAGAAGCTGGCCAGAAGGCCAGAGAATCAGGGGAGCAGGCTGAGCTGGGTGTGGGATAGCACAGTCGAGGCACTGGTTAGAGTGATTGGGTGAGGTGCCAGGGACAAGCCAGCAGTGACATCTCTGTCTCAGGGTCCCCAGGGTCCTAGCAACTTTACAGATACCCCAGGGAAGCCCACAGGCCATGTAACAAGGGAAAGGACAAGAAGAAGTGAAGTCCTAGTGCTTGCTGGGTTCCATGGTAGCTGTGGCCTCCCCTGGTGCAGAAATGCCAATCTCCTTAGAGGGATAAGCAGCATTTATCCCCAGGGTCAAGGCCCTTACTACTGGTTACAGAGACCTGGGGAGAAGTCCCGTTTATACCCTTACAGTTGCACCTTTGTACCGTGGGACCCAACACAGCACATGCACATGCCACCTACAAGATGGCTGAGTCCGGTTCCCTGCCCTGCTCCTCTTCTTCCAGATACGGGAGCTGGTCCCTGAGTCCCAGGCTTATATGGACCTCCTGGCGTTTGAGAGGAAACTGGATCAAACCATCATGCGGAAGCGGGTGGACATCCAGGAGGCTCTGAAGAGGCCAATGAAGGTGCCTTGGGATGGGGGCAGCAAGAGGGCTCTAGGTCCTGTTCCCAGAGTGGAGAAGCGGTGTTGCCCCAGGAGCGGGAGCTCAGTGTTCGCTGCATACTACACTCTTTATTTTTACAGCAAAAGCGAAAGTTGCGTCTTTATATCTCCAATACTTTTAACCCTGCGAAACCCGATGCTGAGGATTCTGATGGCAGCATTGCCTCCTGGGAGCTGCGGGTGGAGGGGAAGCTCCTGGATGATGTACGTCCTGGCCCAGGTCTCTCCAGGTGTCCTGGGGTGGGTATGGGGCTGAGCTGAGGACAGAATAGACACGTGCACTGAGGGTTTGGGAGTCAGGGTTCGGCCAGGGGTGGGTGACCTAGAGACACTTTGGGTGCGGAGGCCTGCTTCTAACTGTGCTGCCCTACCCAACCAGCCCCACCCACTCCCAACTCATTCTGCCCCCACAGTCCCTGTTCTGCCCCCACGGTCCCTGTTCCTCTCTCACAGCCCAGTAAGCAGAAGCGGAAGTTCTCTTCCTTCTTCAAGAGTTTGGTCATTGAGCTGGACAAAGACCTCTATGGCCCTGACAACCACCTAGTTGAGGTAAGACCCAGGCCCTCTGCTCTAGACTTGCCCCCTCCGCCAGACCACAGTCCCTGAAGAATCTAGAGCTCAGTCCCATCAGCTGTACAGATGTGGATCATGGCCCACCCTAGGGTCCCAGGCCCTGCCAGCCCAGGTGAGGTGACCGAGCTCTTCTCCCTGGACAGTGGCACCGAACACCCACCACCCAGGAGACGGACGGGTTCCAGGTGAAGAGGCCGGGGGACCTGAGTGTGCGCTGCACGCTGCTCCTCATGCTGGACTACCAGGTCTGTGCATCCTGAGAGGCCACGTTCTCCTCCTGGCCCTGCTCCAGAAGCATGTTTCCAAGGAGCCTAGTCGCTACATGCCTCCCAGTCCTAGGCTGCCTGGTCCTGAGCTCTTCCTACCCACTCTTCTAATTTCCATGGTCACCTTTTCCCAGCCTCCCCAGTTTAAACTGGATCCTCGCCTGGCCCGGCTGCTGGGGTTGCACACACAGAGCCGCTCAGCCATTGTCCAGGCCCTGTGGCAGTATGTGAAGACAAACAGGCTGCAGGATTCCCATGACAAGGAATACATCAATGGGGACAAGTACTTCCAGCAGGTACCCTCTCTCCTGAACCCAGGGATGTGGGTAGCAGGCAGAGAGAGATACAGGTCGGAGAAATGCTCCTACTAAAGTACCACCACCCTCACTTCTAGATTTCCAGGTATCAACTGTAGTGGTGGTCTGGGAGCCAGAGACCAGGGTCCTGGTCTAGGTCCTCCCATGGTGTAGCTCTGTGCTGCAGCCCAGTCATTTTAGCCATGTCAGGTGAGGAAGATCTGGAATGCTACAGGCCAACAGCTCTTGGGAACATCATATTCTTGGCACTGGGAATTAAGATGCTGGGATTCTAGTCCTGGGTCCAGACTTGGGGTACTTAGCTACTTTGAGCTTTGCTCTTTGTCTCTGCAATGGAGTAATGCCACCTGTGCCATCTAACTCATTGGGCAGTTAGGAAAATCACACTGCTGTCAAAGTGATTTGACAAAATTCTACCAAAGTAGAGATTATTAGTAACTTCTAAATAAATACAGCAGATAAACGCGAGGAGTAAAATTAAGTTGGTGTTTATTGAGCACTTACCACATGCCACACATGCCAGGCACTGCTCCAGTGCTTGTGTGCACTGGTTCACTTAATGCTCACAACCACCCCGTGACAGAAATGCTGTTATTATCCCCACTCCAGACAAAAAGAAATGGGCCTGATGTGGCAACTCATTCACGGTGGCATAGTAAGCCATAGAGGCAGGAGTGAGCCTAGGCAGGCCGACCCGGGGCCTGTGCTCCCAACCACTACACTGACCAACCCACCTCCCTGCCTGCACCAGCCCCACAGACACCCTAGGACCAGCAATGAGCAATGAGGAATTAAGACTTGATCCTGGCTTCTTGTGGCCTTCCGGAATGGAAGGATCATGAACTGTAGTTATGTTCTTTTCAAGCATGGAAGGAAGAGTGCTCTTTTCTCTCCTCCTTCAGATTTTTGATTGCCCTCGGCTGAAGTTCTCTGAGATTCCCCAGCGCCTCACAGCTCTGCTATTGCCCCCTGACCCAATTGTCATCAACCATGTCATCAGGTGAGGCCCCAGCTTGCTCCTCAGACCAGGGAATCATTGTGGTCCTACCCTCCCTCCCTTTTCCTTCCACCAGTTTCCCCTCCCTCCCCATTGCATCTGCCCCAGGGGCCCTTGGCCTCTGCTGGGGGCCAGTGGCGGGTAGCGCATGAGCCTAAGGGCTGGACTTCCCCGGCAGCGTGGACCCGTCGGACCAGAAGAAGACAGCGTGCTATGACATTGATGTGGAGGTGGAGGAGCCACTGAAGGGGCAGATGAGCAGCTTCCTCCTGTCCACGGCCAACCAGCAGGAGATCAGTGCTCTGGACAGTAAGGTGGGGCCAGAGCCTAGAGCTGGAGGGGGACATTGACCCAGAAATGACCAAGTCTAGCCAGAACAGGAGAGAGCATGGGCCTGTGGAGAGATGGAGGGGACCGGTGGCCCTTCTCTTGCTACTTGGTGCTCTGCCCATCCCTCCCTTCCCCAGGGCTGCAGAGGCATCAGGGACCTGAGGGGACTGCCCTTCACAGGAACAGCACCAAATCCCTCCCGCAACCTGCCCCCCTCCTTCCCCTCCTCCCCCACATCACCACGACCAGGTGAAAGTGTCTGTCTTTCTACCTGCAGATCCATGAGACGATTGAGTCCATAAACCAGCTCAAGATCCAGAGGGACTTCATGCTAAGCTTCTCCAGAGACCCCAAAGGCTACATCCAGGACTTGCTCCGCTCCCAGAGCCGGGACCTCAAGGTGAAGGGGACTCAGGGAGCACTGGATGGAAGACAAGCATATTGGGAAGACAGTAAGCATTGTACAGAGGGGCTGGAGGGGGTTCGGGCTCAGGACTGACCCCACTGTCCCTCCCAGGTGATGACAGACGTGGCAGGCAACCCTGAGGAGGAGCGCCGGGCTGAGTTCTACCACCAGCCCTGGTCCCAGGAAGCCGTCAGCCGCTACTTCTATTGCAAGGTGCGGAGGGGCCCATGCACCTCAGGCCGCCCCATCCCCCACTCCACGGGAAACCTCCCTTCTCAGCCCTGTCAGCTGCCTTTGGCAATCCACACCCCCTCACCGTCTCCCAGATGCTCTTCCAGGGCAGCGGGTGGCTGGGGTGGCCCTGGCACTCACCAGCAGCACTGTGACCCTGCTACTGCTCTCATCTCTCTAAAGATCCAGCAGCGCAGGCAGGAGCTGGAGCAGTCACTGGTTGTGCGCAACACCTAGGAGCCCCTGTGAATGAGCGTCCGTGGGGGCCTTGGGGCTGCCCCATCCCCCGGGGCTCTGCTGTCACTCCTGACACCTTCTGGGTGGATTAAAGGTTATGCATCTGATAGCAGCTGCGTGTGTCATTGGCAAGTGGGGAGGAAGGGGGAAAGGAAGGCAGTGGGTCCCCCTGGGAAACCGCCTCCCAGCCCCCCAGATACTTCTCCTTCCTCCGTTTTCCCTACACCTAAAAACAGTGTGGCAGAAGATGCTTTTAATAACATTTTCTTGTTAAAAAAATACAGCAACAAGCTCTCCATCTGTCCGTCCATCTTGCCTTGCCCTGCCCAGGGCTGAGGCAGAAAGGGAACTACGAGGAGGGGCCAGGCCAGGGCAGCGCGCTAGGTGCTGTTGGCCTGCTCCTGCTCAAACAGAGCCATGGCGAGCTGGGCACGGCCCCCCAGCCCCTCCAGGTTGCTGAGGCGGCAGCGGTGGTAGAGCTCCTCACTGAGCCGAGGGCTGCAGTCGCGCAGGGAGAACTTCTGCACCAGCCCTGGCTCCACGGCCCGGAAGAGGTGGAGCCCTGAGAACCGGAGGAAAACATCCATCACCTCCAGCCCCTCCAGGGCTTCCTCCTCTTCCTGGCCTGCCAGTTCTCCAGCCAGCCGGGCTCGGGCCGCCAGGTAGTCAGCGTTGTAGAAGCAGCCCTCCGCGGAAGCCTGTCTGTCAAACCTGCCCCCTACGGGAGTCCCCCGGGAAGGCTCAGCACCAGGAGGGGACGGGGGGTCAGGGCCAGCCCCTGGAGGTCCTAGGGCAGATCTCTGTGGTGCCAGCGCTGGGTTGAACTCCTGGAAGTGGACTGGGAAGAAGGCCTGCCAGCCGGAGATGGCATTCATGCGGCAGCGGTTGAGGACTTCAGGCCCAGGCCTGGTCCACACGGTGGTGAGAAAGAAGAGTGTGTCCACGGGGTGCTTCTTAGAGACCACGTCCATGAGCCGCACCTGGGAGGGGGCCTCTGCGCGCACAGCAAGCCAAGCCAGCCTTGTCCCAGGGAACCGTCGCTCTAACTCAGCTGCTGTAGCCTTCACCCCAAGAAATGGGTCTGGGGCCCCTCGGCCGCCTTCCCGAGGCCCATAGACCAGCAACAGGGTAAGCAACGCGTGCTCTCGCGGCTCCAGAACACGGGCTGCAAAGGCCTCGAGGAAAGCAGGGGCCGCAGCAGCTTCGGCCGCCAGGAGCGGCAACACAAGCTGCACACGGGTGGCCTCAGTGACGTAGGGCATAGGCAAGATTTCCGCCCGGCTCAGCGGCCGCAGCAGGCTGACCCTGCGGGCCAGGGCCCGCCGGTGCCCACGCTGTGTCACAGCTTCCAGCAGCAGGTCCAGGGTGTACTCCATGCCCCGCGCCGGATCAAAGCGCCGGTAGCCATTTAGTAGCCGCTGCTTCTGAAAGCGCAGGCGGGGCTGATAGCGCCGATTGAGCTGCTCCAAAGCGGTCTCCACAGCGTCGCCCACATCTGCCCTGCTGGCCCCTTGCAATGGGCACTTGGGGGCCCCATCTACACAGGAGAAGGTGTGCTGCTCAGTGAAGTAGTCCCAGCCCAGCACCTCAAATCGAGTGCGCGGTGTGAAGGGGGCTGGGAGCCCAATGGGCCAGCTCAGCCCTGCCTCCCCTTCAGGGGTCAGCGCGGTCAGGTTCTGGATCTGAGCCTAGGGTAGGAGGAATACAGTTAGTGCCCTCTTGGCAGTCAGGACCCTACCCAGCTCCGGCCTCCTGGGCTCTGTGCTCTGTCCTGACTCCATCAGTGCTTACTGAGGCGCCCCTTGGCTAATCATTTAATTCCCTGTACTTTACCTTCTTCGTCCGTAAAATGCAGCAGGTATGTGAACCATACCCACCTTACACAACTGCCGTGAGAAGAGGTGGAAAATGTGCTTTTGTGGAGGACAGAGCATCCTGAAATAGAAAGCTCTCACTTTTCTCTCCCCTCCACCAAAGTACTCACATCCTCTTCATGACGGGACCTTTGTTTTCACCTGTACCCCACTTCTCACAGCCCCCACGATCAACTAGAGAATTTTATTTTTACCCTGGGCTTTTTAAGGACAGTGCTAGATGTTCAGGAAGTTCTGGCTTTTGCCTCCTTGGTGGAGAGGCACTACTGGAGAGAAGCATGAACTGTTTTGTCTCAGCACTGTGCTAAGCCCCAATCCTCAAAATTCATCTACAAACCCTTTGACCTGCATCCAAGTCATGCCAGGGGCTTCTCTTGTGACTGGCTTGGACTCCCAAGAGCCCTTTCTCCCTGGAGCTGTCTTACAGTTATTACGGTAAGCTCCCTTCTACCCCGCCCTGCCTCCCCTCACTCAGCGGCCTGCTCCTTGTGAGCCTGGACACCTAAGGCTGCCTCTGACCTCCAGCCGTGGTCCCCTGGCTCACCTGCAGTTGTTCTATTTCACTGTACGCCTGCTCCAGCTCCAGAGCACTGAAGCGTTTGTGGAGCCGGTACATGAGGGTTCCCTCAGAGACAGGGTACACCGCGAAGGCACTCAGGAAAGCCGAGCTCCCCTCCTTCTCAGGGTCTCTATTTTTGGCCAGTTCAAATGAGCGATACTGCTGCCCCTAGAGAGACCAATTAGACCAGTCAGTGCCACACACGGAGAGCTGCCTGTCTGAACTACCTTCCGCTCAACTCAGCATTCACAACTATTACTCCACTGCCACAGAAGGGAGGAGGGAACAGGAGCTCATTGCAGTGTCCCTTTCACCTTGGCCTTATTCTCACTGCCAGATTTTGGAAAGGAGAATGTTACGTGGGCAACTAGGTAATGCCCTTTTCCCCCAAAGAACCCGTTTCTCAAGGGAATGAAAGCCACGAGCCAGTAAATGCTGCCAATACTCTGGCTTGGGAGGATAGCCCCCTGCGGGATCACCCCCTCCTCCCCAACAAACAGGGCAGCTCTCTGTGCTAAAAAAGTGATTACCTTCCTCCTCCCCAAGAGTGGCCCTCTCTAGGACATTTCCAGATCATTCACGACTGTGTGTGTCAGGGGAGGGGTCGGAGGACAGGGGGCAAATGAGAGGACCGGTAAGTTGGGGCACTTTTCTGTCTTACTCGGAGGGTTCCCAACAAGATGCCACTTTTGATAGCCCCAGGATTCTAAGACTGCAGTGAGCAAGGAAAAGCCAGAGGGGCAGTCGGTGGCTGGGAAGAGCCAAACACCTAGGTGGTGCAGGGAAGGGGTGAGTGCCACCCAGACTAGAAACCAATCATTCAGTCACTAACTTGTTAGGTACCAAGATTGACTTGGAAGGGCTGTCACCTGATGCTGTGAGACACAGCCGATGCCCAGAGAGTCGATGAGGCAGCGGCCAAGCCACTCATCAGGACGGGCACTGAGAATGTCTCCTCGGCAGCCATCCAGATGTGGCCGCAGTCGAAGCAGGAGACTCCGTGACAACAGGTAGCCATAGCCCCCGTGGCAGTACCGGGCCTGCTCGCCTGCACCAATGAACTCTTCTGCTCGGCCCAAGTATAGGTCTTGGTTGATGCTGAGGTGGCCAGCAAGGGCTGCCAGGCGGGGGGCCTGCACATATGTGTCATCCTGCATGATGAAGAACCAGTCGTAGTCGGCCCCAAAGTGTGTGTGAAGATGGCGCAGGGTCTCTGACATGAGCCAGGCCGGCCGCTCGTCCCCGTGAGATACCACCTGCATTCCTGCTGGAGTCCGAGCCCCTCGCTGCCCAGTGAAATAGACTAACCGTGGGAAATGGTGAGCCACTGTGCGGTTCACAGCCACAGCCAGAGTGGACAGTGTGGCCCGGGAAGTCAGAACAGCCACTAATAACCGCTCACGAGAGCCCAGCTCTGTCTGGATATACCGAGTCCTGTGGAGAGACCAGCATGCCAAGAGTCAACTCCCTATTCTTTAGGAACCCAGCTTATGCAGCATAAACATCCCCCGAATGAGTTGGGGCTGAGAAGAGATGAGAGAGACCTCTTCATCAATATTATTGAGCTACTGGAGTGAACACCCACTGAGTAGCTGACACTGAAATTCATTTGGGGAGGGTCTACTAAGGATGCATTAGACTTAATTTCTGCCTTATTTATGGACATCCAACACTAACACCAATGGGTGAGACGTTCTCCCACCTGAGAAGAGAAAAAAACAGGATCAAACCATGATGGATAATAAGGCAAAGAATTGCTCCAGAGGAGCCTGACACTGATTGCCAGTGAAGGCAGAGGCAAGGGCTTAGAGCAGTCCTGAACCGGGGTCCGGGGACTCCACACACATGTAGCTCTCACCTGAGCACCTTCTTGTAGGGCTTATTGGGATCCCTGTAGTAGGGGACAATCCGGGGTTTAAAGTCTTCATCACTTTGATCGAGCCGGGTTCTTGAATCTGGATTCTGTGGCCCTCCCAGTTCCCCGACAGCCTCTACACAGAGTTCTTCTCCCTCACCCTGGATCCAGGAAACCCGCAAGAGGCTCAGGCTGCATCCCAGGGACAGCCCTAGGATGAGGGGCAGTGCTGGTCGCAGCAGAGCCAACAGGGAACTCAGTCTCATGGTGGTGGGCCCTGCCACGTGCATGCCCCAGAGGGCACCACTGCAAGGATTGATCAACAGGTTGGTGGGTGCCAGGCCAGCAGTAGGCCAGCAGTTCTAACTAGGGAACCTGAGTTCCATGAAGTCAGTAAGAGAGTAAGGCCTGAAACTCGCTTTGGGCTTTCTTTCCAAGACTTCCAGGCCGAGCATCTCCAGACAGCGTCTGCCTGGTTTTCACTCCTCAGGGTGCCAGACCTAACCGTCAGTCCAAATAGTAATAAATATTACAATCAGTTTTACTCACTATTAGGATTATGGTCTGTCTTCCAGTAGAAAGGGGAGGTAACAAAACTCAATCCTGTCAAAGCTAACCCAAAAAGGAGGACTACAGGCATTGGTAGACTGGACTTAAGTCAAGAGACAGCAGCAACTGATAAAGGAGGTGGGAAAAGCACATGCTCCAACAGAGCAATGGCCCCTAGCTAGAGAAGCCTGACTCGGTAGGCCTTTCCCAAATTGCACCTTGCTCAGGGCAAGTTTCTCTCTCAATTTGCCAAAGGGGCTGCCAACTAGCTGCTGAAGGCAGGCACAGGGAAGGGGCTGGGACGCCTTTCCACTCTACTCCTGGGTGTTGAGGAAACACACCGCCAGAGCAACCCCTCCTCCCAGTCAGGTGTGGTCAGGAGCCACTTTCATGGCACCCAGAAGTCCTGCCCATCCAAATGAGGTGGACAGATATGGTGACTCAGCACTGACAGCCTCTCTCTCAGAGAAGCGCAATGGCTGATGGAGCCATTCTGCAGGGCATTCTTCTCCAAATCACAGCTGCGTTGAAGCTGGTGCTGCCCACCTTCCTCTATGAGCCAGGAGGCAAATGACAGTAACTCCTGCTGAGTTCGAGCAATTCGATGTCTGTTTTATCCGGGTCCCAGGCACCCAAACCAAACTAAATCAAGAGGTCAAGCAGCAGCTAGAGACAACGCAAGGCTCCTGTGAAAACAAACGGAGGCTCGGCGGGCTTCGGATGTGATCGTCGCCAGGCCCGGTGCCCCTACTCTACCTCCCAGCGATCGAAGACCAATTCTAGTCTTGGAAAGCAGGCCCAGAGCGAGTTTCGGCCGTTGGCCTGAAAACAAAACCGACTGCGTCACGCAGCTGATGAGGAGGGGCAGGGGGACCCAGCTCGGTTTGTCCCCGCCGCGCGCTACGGCAATGGAGGTCGCGGCTGGGAAAGGAGGGGAGAGACTGTTCTCGGGCCCGTCGGCGGGGCGAGGGCCCTCACTGCGCGAGCGGGCGAACGACAGCACAGGGGGAGGCCCCTGTGGCAGGGTCGGGGGCGGCAGCGGACGGATAAAGGGCTGCCCGGGCGTGGCCGACGCGGCCAGCGCGGTCCAGGAGCGAGGGTGCGGGGACCGACCGGCTCCTGAGCTCGGGAGCGGCGCCCTGTCGCCCTTGCAGGGGAAAGGCGGGGAAGGGGGAACAGACCCCAGTGCCCAGCCGAGGCGCCGGCTCCGCCGCTGCAACCGCTGCCACCTCACAGCCCGGCCAGCTCCTTCCTCTTCCGCTCGCTGTCAGTCCCCGTCTCTATGGTGACCGCATCCGGCCGCTCGCGCCGCCGCTGCCCCCTCTATGGTCGCCCCGCCCCTTCCCTGTACGGCGCACCCGCCGTAGGGCTACACGGTTTGTTGGCCCAGCCAGCCGCCCGGTCTCGAATACAATTGTGCATCCTACCGACGCTATTCCGAGCGGACCCAGACTGGACCCCAAGGTGCCCCAAATCTTCAACCTCAACCCCCACCTGTCCTGGAAAAAACACCCTCTCCCTCTGTGGGTAAAATTGTAATACTTCTAGAATTTCTCGCCTGCCTTTAATACATCTGCATATCAGTAGGCCTTCAGCGGTGGAATAAAGTTATGGTTTTAGTGCATTCGCATCATTCCGCAGGGATGGAGAGAAGTTCATCTCCATATCAGTGGGTAATTACCTGGGCAACAAAGGGCTTATCTGTACCTGAGCGGTGAGGATGAGGGCCAGTTTTGCTTCTGCTGGAGCAGGAAAGAGAGAAGGACCCAGACTGCAGTTTGTGAGCAATAAACGGATTTTAAACTTTATTTCTCCCTTTGACTGATTTGGTTTTTAGAGGTATTTTGCCCTGGATTTCCTTTCCCCGGACTTACACCCTCAACCAGCCTGCTTCTGCCTCCTGGACTTCTCCCTATGGGCTTTGAACCGCATCATCCACTCAGTTCAAAAATGTGTTTGCCTACTAAGTTCCAGGACTTCGTCATGAGTACCGAGTAAACACGTGGCAGACGGGTGAGCATGGGTCCTGCCCTCAGGGAGCTGATGGTTGAGGGAGGCTGACATGAAACACATACTGACATAAGGAAACTATAAACTTAGGTAGAAATCACAAACTGTCATACGTGCCATTGCAGAAAAGTAGCGTCCTGTGGAAAAACATGTCAGGAAGAATTAAATATGACAGAGTTTGGGAATACTGAAGTCCAAAGGTTCAGTAAGTTACCCAAACTACAAGTGGAGGAGTTTTCCAGGCAAAAAGCAGCATGGAGGGCCCCATGAAAGGAAAGATACTGGGCCAGAGAATAACCAGGCAGGCCAGGAGCTTGGAGGAGAGGCAGGGCCTTCTAACAACCACAGGGTTGGCTCAACCAGGTTGGCACATCCCTAGAGGGCACTTTGGAAGAGTATGGGACAATTTTGTTATCAAATAGTTGAGGGGAGGAGCCAAGAATGCTAAATGTCTTGCACATTGCAAGACAGTATCACAGAGGGAATTGTCTGTCCCACAGGGCTTTCAAATGTCCTACTCAACATTTATGTAATTGAAAATAAAATCATCTGATCCTTGAGCCTGTGTTTTATATATAATTTTTATATATAACAAAATAATTTTGCATGGTTGTAACAGGCTGAATTTTCACAGACTGTAACTATCATGTAAGTGGAAAGGAGATTGTACTTGGTTTTGATTAGGAATTTACTAAGAGTTACCGTTTTGGAGAGCTATATTGTGGACAGCAATGTCGCTCATGGTATTCTGCCTGCATTTGTATTGCTGCATTCAAAGTGATCTTACATATAGGTACAAGCATATGACTAATTGTTTTTTTAGCATACTGTAATAACTTTATTAGAAGGGATTTCCTTTTTTTTCTGCTGCTATGGTTAAGAAACTATCGTTTTTTGAAATTTATGTATATAGTTAGGTTATACCACGTATGAGCTTTACCTCAAAATAGTAAAGGGCATGTTACAAAAGAATGTTTGCTATTAAAAGGGAACATTGGGGCTGGTAGAGTTAAGAACCACCATTCTAAAAAGTATATAATAACTCACTGGCACTGTTACCCTTTACTGTGTTTTGGTCTTATCCTCAGACTTCAGTTTGATCTCCCCTCAGCAACTGGCACATAATAGGTGGTAAATGAGTAACTGGTTAGAAGAGACTCTGGGGAGCACAGTAGGGACACCCTCATGGAGTCTGGAAGATTCAGGTTCCAACTAGCATTGTCCAATAGAAATACAATGTGAGCCATATTTGTAATTTAAAATTTTCTGATAGCCACATTTTTTAAAAAGAAAAAGCAGGTAAAATTAATTTGATTAATATATTTCATTTTATTATTACATATATTCAAAATATTATCACATGTAATCAGTATAAGAAATTGAGCTGTTTTACATTTTTTTCCACATGCAACTCCAAAATCCAATGAATATTTTACACTTACAGTATTTCTCATCTTGGACTAGCCACATTTCAAGTGCTCCATAGCCACATGTGGCCAGAGGCTACCACATTGAATAGCATAGTTCCAGGCCCTTCTCAGTTATTATGTTTGTAGGTAATTCTGGATGAGGCATTTTCTTCCTTGGCTCTCAGTTTCTTCATATTTTAAAAGAAAAGTCTAGGCCACAATGTTTTTGCTTCTAGCACTGACCTGTACTTTTTCATATACATCCAGTCCTCCTCTCCACCCACATCTTTCTCTCTCCCTCCCATTTCCCCATTTCTAAGTCCTCTCATCTCTAGGTCTGTTCCCTGCAAGAGATCTAAACCTGGTGTGGGAATGGCAGAACTTCTAAGTGGCTAACAAGTTTTCTCAGCCACTCTTCCTGTGCTGAGGGAGACTCAGCCCAGCAACTGTTGATTCATGGGAAATCACGGATGCGGTTGGTTGCTATGCAGCTGGATTCAGAGAAGTAACTAGCTAATCTTTTTCTTGCCCTCGCAAGCCATTTGACAGACCTGGAGTAACAGAACTGGGAGATTCCTCCCTCAAATTCTGGCACTCTCCTACCAGCAGTGTTGTTTTATTAACAGCTCTGTACTTTCATTTCCAATCTTTAAAGTGGTAATAATCCAACCTCGGACTTTGTTAGGAGGATTAAATGGGATGGCATAAATGTAAGAGCATAATAAATAATAGTTCTCTGGAACCTGTAATCTGCTGGTAGCCACACATGTGAATGAGGCTGGGAGAGGCAGGCATACTCTGTAGATAGTGCCCCAGGAAGCTAGGTGCTGGGATGAATGATTTTATGTGATCTGCATTCACACATAACTTCTTTGTCATAAAGAAATGCTTTGAAGTCAATTAACTATTCTTTTTTCTTTACCTAAACCAATACTTTTGCCCATAGTAGATGCTTAATATTTGTTAAATGTATTACATTAAATAAATATCTAGTGCATAGGTAGGCAAGGATTTTACTAGTAGCAAAGGCAAGAAGGAAGCCTAACAGAACTCTGGCCAAGTAACAATTAGCTAATTAACAAGAATTAAACCAATCTTTCTAACAACCATGAGGTAAGTACTATCAACATTCCCATTTTACAGAGGAGAGTCTGTATTTTGCTCAAGGTCACACACTGTAAATGGGTGAGCTGGATTTTGAATGTAGGCAGACTGCCCCCAGAATTCATGCTCTTAGTTATGCCGTGTCAAGTGAGGTCCCTGCCCAGGTACACTCCAGTGGCTCACAGAAGTCACTTTTTACATGGCACTTATCACCTGAATATCTTGGTCTGTTTACTTTTTAAATGTTCCTCCTTAATTGTGAGCTCCCTGAAGTCAGTGAATAACTTGCCACCATGGCAAATCCAGCATCTAGCCTTGAGCCTGACATATAGTGGGCACTTAGTGGAGGGTATTCTAGAAAGAGGTATGCTCAGGGCCATGAAGGTATGAAATAACATGCCTTACTTGAAATACAAGTAGTTAAGAGTCTACTGGATCATCCAGTTTGAGGAGGAAAACTAGTAAGGGACAGGAGGGAGCTCCTTTTTTAAAAGGGTCAGGGAGGCCACTTTTGGAGAACATGCTCAGAAGGAGTAAAAGCTTTCTTTGCTTTCTGGCAGTTATGTCACTGATGGTGATGCATTGTTGGTCACAAGCCTGAAGAAATAACATGGGGCACAAAGGGTCTTGTATTTGGGAATACAAATTCGGGATTTTTAAAAAATTAAAGTATCATTGGTATACAATCTTATGATGGTCTCAAATACACAACACAGTGGTTCAGCATTCACCCATATTATCAAGTCCTCACCCCTCCACTGCAGTCTATCAACATAGTAAGATGTCATAGAGTCATTGTATTCTCCCTGCTGTACTACCGTCCGGTGGATCTACCTATATTGATTGCCAATTATAGTGCCCCTTAATCCTAACAATTCTGGAACGCACAGGCTAAGAAGCCAAGGTTCAGGATCACATTCAGCACCTTCTAAAAGTTTGATTAACACTGGACCAGTCTCTAAAATCTCGGTTACACGAAACGAGGACGCCCGTCTTTCAAGGAGGAAGTCTATTCACATCACCTTAGTAGTACTGCGCTTCTTTCTCGCTCTCTAAACCAACCACCTCCCCTTCTCTTCCCCCATCTCCCCATTGTTTCGACCCATTATCGCATGCTGCATGCTGGGAAGTGTAGTCACTCGCCCCGCTCCTGAGCCGGCTGTGCGGCTCTATAACTCGGTTATCTCCACATTTTTCAACAAATTTTCGAGAGGTGGGGTAAAGCCTGGAAAGCCCAGCCCGCTTACCCTAGGAGCAGTCTGGGAGTTGCAGTTTACAGGGCCCAAAGCGGGCAACCTGGCAAAGGATTCTCGGACTCTAATTTTTCCAGTTTCGCGCATCCTGATGACGTCAAGAAGACCCGCGAGGCCCCCGGATACGCGGTAGTTCTCGAGGAGGGGTATCACTTTGACCTCCTCGCCTGAAGGACAACACTTCCCAGGAGTCCGCGCGGCGGCGCGCCGATAGGCGCGCGAACCCGTGATTGGCTGGTAAGCCGGCCGCACGCGGAGGAGCCCCCAGGAAAAGCTCTGTGGCGACAGAGGCCGAGCGGCGAGGCCCAGTGAGTTGGGGGAAGGGGCGCTGCGGGGAGGGTGCCGGCCGGTGGGGAGTGGGTGGTGGGGAGCACGAGAAGAGGGAGGGGGAACGGGGTTGGGATGGAGGAGACTGCGAGGGAGAAGAAAGGACCAGGGGAGAGAAGCTGACGAGCGGGGACTGGAGAAGGTTCGGGGGGTGGCGAGGGAAGACCCTGAGAAGACTCACCGGGCGGAGAGCGAGTGCGATCCGGGAGGAAGCTGAGCCCGACGGCCAGGTGGTGCGGAGGAGGCCCGAGGCAGACAGGAGAAGGAAGCCGGCGAAGTGAGGCGGCCGCCGGAGCGCGGAGCGCGAACTGGGAAAACGGGAGAGCGGACCGCTGCCGAGGGGCAGAACTGCTCCCGGACCAGAGGCCCGTGAGGAGGAGCGTTGAGGCAGTGGGGATGGGGGACAAAGCCTGAGGGAAGAGATGCTCGGGTTAGAGGAGCGGCCGGGAATCAGTACCGGCTTGGAGACCCTGAGAAGCTGGGAGCGAGTGGGCAGCAGCGGAGCTGGGGATCGGAAGTTCGAGAGGAAAGTCCGTGAGGGGTGGAGCAGGCCCCGGCACTCTCCTGGAAGTTTAGAATCGTGGGGTGTTTGCCTTCCTTCAGGCTTCCTGTAAGAACAGTAACATATTCCTGTGGTTCATCATCATGCCTTCTGACCTGGCTAAGAAGAAGGCAGCTAAAAAGAAGGAAGCTGCCAAAGCACGACAGCGCCCCAGAAAGGGACATGAGGAAGACGGAGATGCTGTCACAGAACCACAGGTGGCAGAGGAGAAAAATGAGGCCAATGGCCAAGAGACCACAGGTGAATTGAGGGACAGGTGGGTTTCTGGGATGGTTGCTACCACTTCAGAGGCTCAGAATCCTGATGCTGGGGGCGCTGGGGAGTGTATCTGACACAAAACTTTTCACAATGAACGAAACCAGTAGAGTTGGAGCTTGTTGGTCAAAGAAACTGAGCATAAGGTTCTCACACATGATTAGGTGACCAGCAAATGTGGGAATTGTGCTGTCTTGCCACTTTGCTAGACTGAGGAGAAGGTCTGTTCCCTGTCCCTTTCTCAGTTCCCATTTCTCCACAGGGTGGTCAGGGTACTGGGTGCTTTGTCTCACTATACCCTTGTCCTGGGGATCTTTGAAGGCAGAGATCGTGTCTTGGGTAATACTTTTTTGTAGGACCAGACTTGTAGATAGACATACTAAGTAAATGTTTGAAGAGGGGAGGAGGATTACTGAGACAAATCATAACAGAAACATAGGAATTGAGAAAAAGAGTAGTTAAAAATGACTGAGAGGTGGTAAGAATTATCACCAAAATAAGAATTATGGGAGAAAACTGGTGCATTAAAGTCAGGCCATGAGGAAATCTTATTGCTGCCCAGAGTAGTAGAGGGATGTGAAATTAAGAATGATGGGAGTAAGCGAGAGGTCTGAGTTGTGATCTCTAAAGTAGAGAGATGGGGTCACCTCCAGGCGCTCAGGAACTACAGTTAAGCAGTATCTGTCATCAGCTCTGTAGGTACTTTCTGGATGAATTGGAAAGGGAGAAAACTGAATCCCTCTTTGAGATGAGTGTCCACTGTTCCTATTACAAACTTTTGTTCACCTTTCCTCCTAGGAACATAGAATTTCCCAGGTAACCCAGCTGTAGTAGCCCCATTTCATTAATACAGGAACTTTGGTTTTCATTCTGCTTGCTTAGGGAGCTACTGTTATGAAATGTGAAGTTTGTTTTCTTTCCAACCCTCTCAAAACATTTCTTATTGCCAGGAACTAGTGTCTTCAGTTTTCGTAATTAGTGGGTCATTTGCTCCCTCTCCCAGCACTAGGTTCTCTCTCCTCCCTGAGTTTGGGATTACTTGATGTTGCAGGTCACCATTCTCCAACCTTTATCAATTCCCATTGCCACATGACTTCCCTTAAGTAGTAAGATATGGAAAAATCAAGATAAATATCAAAGAATCTGATAGTCAGAACCTTTAGAATATGAGACTCTTCCAGTTAGGCACTGTAGTTCAGCTTGTCCCCTTCTTCAGGGAATGAGTAAATGGGATTTCTTGTGAAGTCTACAATATACTCTCTGATGAGTTTGTTCCAGAATCCTCTTTTCATTTATTCAGTGCTTTTCACTTATCCTTTGAGCCTATTCTGTGGGATGCTGTAGGCTAGGACAGTGAGATATATTTAAGTATCTTATTATTGAAGCTTGGGAGATGACTTAGGTCATAGATGCTATAAACTGGAAGAGATCAAGAGAAAATGTTGTGTAGCTCCCCCTTAATTTTGATCTTCCTCTTGTGTGAGCAGTTGGAGAGCTAGACCAGGAATCAACAGACTTTTTCTGTAAAGATCCAATTAGATATTTGTACCTTCATAGGCCATATGGTCTCTGTTGAAGCTGTTCAACTCTGCCGTTGTAGTAGAAGGTAGCCACAGACAATATGTAAATGATGAGTGTGGCTATGTTTTTTTTTTTTTTTTCGCTATCATTAATGTACAATTACATGAACAACATTATGGTTACTAGACTTCCCCTATTATCAAGGCCCACCACATACCCCATTACAGTCACTGTTCATCAGTGTAGTAAGATGCTATAGAAACACTACTTGTCTTCTCTGTGTTATACTGCCTTCCCTGTGTCCTCCCACCGCCGTACGTTATACGTGGTAATCATGATGAGTGTGGCTGTGTTTTAATAAAATTTATTTACAAAAATAGGCAATTGGTCAAATCTGGCCAACCTTTTCTTAAGCCACCGGCCTTCTAAACTAAGAATGGTTTTTACATTTCTTAAGTGGTTACATTTCAAATGGCAATATACATACCTATATAATAGTCCCCATTTTGCCACTTGACCCATAAACCCCAAAATATTTGCCCTTTAAGAAAAAGTCTACCAATTCCTGATGTAGGTTATAAGCTTCTCTCTAGTCCATCTTCTTCTCAACATGTAGAGCAGGGATTGGAACAAAGCAGGGCTTTGGGAAGCCTGATAACCTTGTAGAAAAGAGAGACTTAAAATTCCTCTCTTTGGTCAAAACAAAAACTTTGACCTCCAATTGAAAAGTATTCATCCCCAACACCTTTGTATAACACACTATACCAGGAGCTGAGGTTGATCTGGAGTGACTGCCGTCTGTCTGATGGGGCAGCCGCTGCCCTCCATGCTGGCTCCTTGCAGGCAGAGCAGGTCTAGCAGCAGGGTGGTCATGGCACTAGCTCTGTAATCACCAGGCATGATGGGGTGCTCAGAGAGTGACCTAAGACTAGCCACCACACGCTCTCTCCCTTGAAGCTCTTTTCCCACGCCTGCCTGTCAGAGGAGGGCACTGAGCTCTCTTCACCCTCTCTGCCCATCTTTACTCTTCCTGAAGACAGGCGTGCAGGCTTTTGTCACTTGGGGAGTTCTGTTAAAATTACTTAGGGAATACAGCTGAGGGTAACAAAGACTAAAAAATCACCTTATTTCTCTTTTGGAAGAAAGTTAACCTCTGCCCCCAATTCTGTCCCGCTTTCAACAATACCTTGTAGGCTCTTTCCTTTATGGAAAGCTAGGATAGTGCACTAGTTAGGGTCATGGGTTTTGGGGTCAGACAAACCCTGTTTTGAATTCTGGCTCTCATTTACAAGCCTTTTTTTACCTTGGTTGTGTTATTTAAAACCTCTTGATTTATTAAATGGGGATTATAGGTGTATATCTCGTAAGGGTTATGAGGATTAAGTTAAATGGGGAATGATGAGTAATCCAGTCCCAGGCACAGAGTAAACTCAACATCTATTAGCCAGTTAATATTAGCATTCACATTACAGCTCTTCCCAGCCGAAAGAAGTAATCCTGCCCGAAAAACCACAAAGGCGGAACAGCTAGTCTCTTACCTTGCGGTCAGTTTGCATCTCAGAAACCCTCAAGACCTGGGAACTTACGGTTTTCCCAGCCTTCACTCTGCCTGCGGTCATCCCTCTGTGCCCCTCGCACTAGCCTCTTCTGGGTGGCATAGCTTCTTAGAAGCACCATATGGAAGCTCTCTGGGTCATGGAGTAAGGGAAGTGAACCTCTATAGTATCTGGTTTCTTTTGAGCATTAGGCTAACTCTTTAACACATGTATGGCGGACACTTTGGAATTCTAGCCATTCCCCCATGCATTTATGTCATATAAGAACAAGAGAAGTTTGAATTAAAAGGACGAGTTGTAAAGTAAAAAGTGTCTGTGAAAACAAGATATTATGGCAGAGCTGTATGCAAGGGATGCACCCTTTTTAAAGCTCACGAACCATCCAAGTCTGCTAACTTGAGCCCAGCTCCTTCAGGACATGTCTTTTCAGCATTTGGATCTTTGTGTGATAATACTTGTATGCCTAGTAAGGGGCAAAATCCACAAACACCCAAATAGAGACTTGAACCCTAGAACCTCAGATTAAAAGTCTGGTGCTCTCCTGACTGAGCTATCCAGATGGGCCTTTTTGTGTGAGAGCTGTCTGTCTTACAGCCCTTCCCAAACTGCTTTTCTTTTCTGTCGCCAGAAGTGGATTTGCTGACCAAGGAGCTAGAGGACTTCGAGATGAAGAAAGCTGCTGCTCGAGCTGTCACTGGTGTCCTCGCCTCTCACCCCAACAGTACTGATGCCCACATTATTAACCTCTCCCTCACCTTTCACGGTCAAGAGCTGCTTAGTGACACCAAACTGGAATTAAACTCAGGCCGTCGTTATGGCCTCATTGGCTTAAATGGAATTGGTGAGGCCCTTGGAAGGCAAGGTGGGAGGTAGTTCTCCTTGGCTCATCTGTCTCTCAGAAGGAGTTTACTTAGCACCAGCTGTGTACAAAGCAAGGCGTTTACAGTTTGGGTAGGAGACCAGATATGCCCAGGGAAAAGGAACTAGCAATACAGAGCAGTATGTGGTAAGTACCACATGAGTAGTTATAGGCAGTAGGTGCTGGAAAAGGGTGGTGGGGAGAGTGGGGAGGCTGCTGTAGATGAACAGACCTCATAGAGGAGGTGTGGGACAAGAATTGGAGGAAAGTTGAAAAGGCAGCCCAAGAATGGGTGGGAGGCTGATAACAGGTATTGAATAAGGAGGGAAGGTACTCAAAAAAATGGTGAGGTCGAGGTTTGCCTGAGCGGAAGAACTGATGTGGGGAATGATGGGCATAGCCATGCTGAGTGTCTCCTGTTCCTTGCCTGCCCCTCTCAGGAAAGTCTATGCTGCTGTCTGCCATCGGGAAACGAGAGGTGCCCATTCCTGAGCACATCGACATCTACCATTTGACTCGGGAGATGCCTCCTAGTGACAAGACCCCCTTGCAGTGTGTGATGGAAGTTGACACAGAGCGGGCCATGCTGGAGAAGGAAGCAGAGCGGCTGGCTCACGAGGATGGTAGGGCGCCAGGTCCAGGGGCACGTGGGTGGGCTGCCTCCCGGGAAAGGCCTAGAGAGCCTCATGGGCCATGCACTGCCCACAGCGGAGTGTGAGAAGCTCATGGAGCTCTATGAGCGACTGGAGGAGCTGGATGCCGACAAAGCAGAGATGCGGGCCTCACGGATCTTGCACGGACTGGGCTTCACACCTGCCATGCAGCGCAAGAAGCTAAAAGACTTCAGTGGGGGCTGGAGGATGAGGGTTGCCCTTGCCAGGTGAGTTGCTCCCTCCTCCTCTACCCTCTGTAGCTCCTAGTCTTTCTCAGGGTTGGATGCCCATTCCGGTGGAACTGTTTAGAATAGGGGTCAGTGGTCAGTAAGTGCCAAATAGGATACAGACATTGATGATGTGAAAGGGATGGTGTGCTGTGGTCAAGGAGTGAACTTCCTGACTGAAGTGGTCATTGTGGGGTTTCTGGCACAGTGTTTAGGAATCGTAGGACCAGCCCTAGGTAAAGTGGTAGAGAAGGTCTGTTTCTTTTTTCTTCCTAACTTCACCCTTTTTTGTGCTTCGGTCCTTCTAATTCTTGATGTATAAAGGTAAAATGTTAGACAGCTATTAATTTATCTGTCCTTCTCATCCTCTTGTAATCTGGACCCAAAGCGAGTTTCTGTAGACTGTCATTCTAGCAGTTACTCCAGAACATTCCACATTAAAGAGGTGGCTGCTTATCCCACTGTTCTCTGCCAAGTGCACTGGCGAGGCTTGACACACTGCTTCAGCAAGGCTGCTTGTGTGCCTTAGAATGTGAGCGCACTGGTTCCATGTGCTAGCAAAGGTTAGCTGCCTTAGGTTCACCTAAGGAGCTTTAAAAAATACAGGTTTCCTATTCTCTCCTTCAGATCTATGGAGTTTGGTGCCCAGAATTCTTGTTTCTTTCTAAAAGTCTCTGCAGGTGTAGTGACTAGATACGGGAATCAGAACTGACTGTTGCTTCTCCTGTCTTGGGATTCCATCTAAGAAAAGAACGTTCTTTGGTCTCCTTGCTAGAGTCTTGGCAACCCCACCAGATAGGTTCAACCTGTATACTTTTTGCTTTAGCAGTTTATATCCTGTCTATCCTTTTGTCTTTCCGAGGTCACCAACTTCAGGGCAAAAGACGTTAGACTCATAAGGACTTCTACAGCCTTCTTTCCAAACTGCGCCGTCCCTCTGTTTCTCAGCCCTGTTTTCTGCCCTTTAGTCTCCTGTCTTCAACTCTTGTTTCCCTCCTAGTTGTCCCATTTCGTCTGAGGTATAGAACTTAGTATTGATTTCAGGACTCAAGCCAGGCCTGCCCAGAAGTGCAGGTAGCAGGCAAGGTGGTTCCCTCCGGTGTAGCACCTGTTGGGCTCAGGGTGGCCCTTCTCCTTTCCTGTCCCCCAGAGCCCTCTTCATTCGGCCCTTCATGCTGCTCCTGGACGAGCCCACCAACCACCTGGACCTTGACGCTTGTGTGTGGTTAGAAGAGGAACTGAAGACGTAAGGGGCTGGGAGGGGGGAGTGGGCAGGTCCCGAAGGTGTGTGGTTGGAAGAGGAACTGAAGACTAAGGGGCTGGGGGGAGGGATGGGGTGGGCAGGTCCCGAAGGAGCAGCGTCCGAAGGAAATGGCTGCCCACAAATAGGGCAGTATTCAAAGAGTGAGAAAATGAACTGAGGTGAGGCCAGATTGAAACAGTGGTAAGAACCCTTAGGGCAGGCTGTTTGCATGCTTTTGTTTAGTCTAAAATATGTGAATTGTTGGTTTTTTAACTTTTTTTTCTCCCAGTATTCAAAATACCTATATTAAAGACAGCATTTTTTTCTTAACTGTATATATATATATATATATACACACACACCATATGAAGGAGACTCCCATCTGAGGTCATGATGCAGTGACACAGGAAAACATAGTTGACAGGGCAATGACCCCTCTATGACTGAAGAGGTGGGCAAACTGGAATATTGTACCACCTCAGAAAGCAGGCATTCAGTGGGCTCTGCAGTGACTTGTACCTTCTTTCAAAAAGAACAGCTGATTTTTACTGCACCTGTTCCAGCTCTTCCCACCCACAGTTTTGGATACATTTTTGGGTGTGTTTGTGTATACACAGTTGTGTTTTAACCATCCCTGTTACTACCATCTCCATTCCATTCTGTTGAAAATTAAAACAGAAGATAGAGGAAACGCAGACTGCCTCACCACACTTTGAAAGGCAGCAAACTGTCCTTACTTGTAGATTGTGCGCTGGCGGCTTAGATGCTGAGAGAGCCAGGAGTTGGCCATTAAATCTGAAGGGTGCTCAGGGGCAAGAGTGGGAAAGATGAAGCATTTATGGGTCTGACTCTCAGCTCACCTGTTGTGGACTCCTTACCGTTTTGAGGACCTCTCTAACTGGTTCTCTGGCTTTGCAGTTTTAAGCGCATCCTGGTCCTCGTCTCACATTCCCAGGACTTCCTGAATGGTGTCTGTACCAACATCATTCACATGCACAACAGGAAATTGAAGTACTATACGGTGAGTGGGCCCAAGTGTCTCCACAGTAGCCTCTGTGCTTACCAAGCCCTTAAAGTTCTTTACAAAAGAAAAACAACTAGGCTTACTTTCAGGCCATGGTCCATAGATTGGCAGCCTGTGCACATGGAGTGTATTTGTTTTATGGCAGAGAGGGTGACTTCTCATGCTGCTCAGGCAGACCCTGCTGTTCCCTGCCTTCTTGAATGGCTACTTAACTGCTTCCTGACAGCCAGCTCGCTTAGCCCTCCTTCCACAAAGAAAGGAAGTCAAGATCTCAGCAGCCCACTTCTCTGCCTTGCCTTTTCATTTTCTGTATTTTGAAAATGGTATCAAATAAAAAATGAAAAACAGCAGTCCTCCTCAGTCAAAGTTACACTCACCATGGAAGTGTTAATATTTTTTATGTAGTTTTCTATGTAGTCTTCTAGAAATTTCCTGTGTACGTAGAGGCATTTGTAGAAACATTCTGTTATGTTTGTTGCTTTTAAATTTTAATACTTTTGGACTGCTTTCCATATAAAATATATATGGTCAGTCTCCTTTTCGGTGACTCTGTAGTGTTTCAGTGTGTGGCTGTCCTGTAACTTGTCAGACCCTTTTGATGGATGTGAAAGTTGGGGCCGGTTGTTTGCAGGTAGAAACCATGGCAGTGCAATGGTGCAGGGTTTGCCAGGGCCTAAGTCTGACTGGCCTCATGTCTTCCCTCCTGGGGGCCGTTCTTGTAGTCTTCCTGGGGCCTCAGCTTCTAGGGGTGGGGAGTAGTAGGAGGTGCTCTTGGAAGGCGGTGAGCTTGTAATGTCCATCTGACAGGGCTGCTGTTAATGCTGTGGCTGTCTTTGTGGCTCATCTGAGGATTTGATCTGGGGCCCTGCTCCGGCTGAGAGTGAAAGGTGCCCATTGTGAGAGCACTCAGATTCTAGCTTAGGATATGCTTCTTGAATGCACTTCCTCTTCCCCTACCACACAGTCTTATCGCCAGGGCCAAGTCAGATGCCATTCCACATCCTCCCAAACCCTGAGTGAGCACCCACGATTGAAGGTAAAGCTACCTGCCTCGCCTGGTGCATTTCCCTGCAGGGTAATTATGATCAGTATGTGAAGACACGGCTGGAGCTGGAGGAGAACCAGATGAAGAGGTTTCACTGGGAGCAAGATCAGATCGCACACATGAAGGTAGGGCAGACACAGAGCTGAGCCCACATTGTCCAGGGGAGTTGGATTGATGTTATCTGGGAAGTTGAGGGTTGCTGGAGGAGGTCCAGAAGAAGTTGTCATCAGTTTTCACCCTGCATTTAAGGTGAGTTGTTCAGCGCCTGCCTGCACCCCAAGCCCCCTTTTTGTTCTCTCAGAACTACATTGCTAGGTTTGGTCACGGCAGCGCCAAGCTGGCCCGGCAGGCCCAGAGCAAGGAGAAGACGCTACAGAAAATGATGGCATCAGGGCTGACAGAGAGGGTCGTGAGTGACAAGGTGGGGAACAGTTGGATGAGTTAGGTGGCCTAAGGTGGGGCAGCTAAGAAGGGACCTAACTTGATAACTCCTTCTCTTCCTAGACACTTTCATTTTATTTCCCGCCATGTGGCAAGATCCCTCCACCTGTCATTATGGTACAAAATGTGAGCTTCAAGTATACAAAAGATGGGGTGAGTACACGTGTGTGGTTGGGAGGCTGGGGTGCATTTTACAAGGTCAGCATCAACTGGCCGGAAGAGTCTTCGCTGCCACCCCTACTAATTCACGTGGCGCACGGGGGTTTTCAGGAATGGCGGCTGGGGTGCCTCATCCAGGGACTCCCTATGCCCCCTTTTCAAGTACTTGGAGGAAAATTACCCAGCTAGGTTGGCAGAAGAAAGCAGTGGGTTGGGGTCTGCCGTGCAAGCTGCTTCCCTTCTCCGCATTCCTCCAGTGGTTGCTGGGGACTCGGCAGGGTTGGTCTGCCAGCCAGGTTGATTTGTCTTCTTCCGTCTCTCTCTCACCCACCTCAGCCTTGCATCTACAACAATCTAGAATTTGGTATCGATCTTGACACACGAGTGGCTCTGGTGGGGCCCAACGGAGCAGGGAAGTCAACTCTTTTGAAGCTGCTAACTGGAGAGGTATGCTGCCAGGTGGGGGCGTGGGACCTGAAGACTGGGGCTTAGCGGGCCTGAGGAGGAGGGAGGGTATGCGGGGCCACTGCGGTAGGAGGGCCCGAGTGCTCTGGTGGTGAGTGAGCCGTCGGGGGGGTGCGGGCAGTGCTGAGATGGAGAACACGCGCGCGTGTGTGTGTTTATTTTAGAAATGTATATTATACCTACATCTGAGTGCTTTCTTACACGGTATAGCTCATTTATAGTAGGTATTTTAAAACTACTGAATAGATTGTGGTGTATCTCTGCCTCCCTTGAGAACATCTGTTTGAGGATCTCTTCCTAAATATTTTTAGAGTGGCCCGAGTAGCAGTCTGTGAGGTGGTGATGTAGATCCTGTGGAGGAAGTTGTATGAGTCTTGTTCAGTGTGAACATGTTTGTTTCCCCACTCTGCCTATGTCTGATTCTGACCAGGTTTCCTTTTTTACGTGCTTATCCTTCCACTTACTACTATTTTCTTTCTAGCTGCTGCCCACAGACGGGATGATTCGAAAACACTCTCATGTCAAGATAGGGCGTTACCATCAGGTACAGACCTTGGGGTAAGGGCAGTTGCCCAGCGTGGGAAGGGGGCTCATGTGACCAAGTCAGCTCTTACCTGCTTCTCCTGGAATCTTGAACAGGTGCCTGAGTAGAGAGTTACTCGGCAGGTGACAGCAGGGTTCTTTTTGAAGTGGGCACCGGTCACGCCTGGGTGGGTGTTCCTTTCTGCCATTAGCATCTACACGAGCAGCTGGACCTAGATCTGTCGCCTTTGGGGTACATGATGAAGTGCTATCCGGAGATAAAGGAGAAGGAGGAAATGAGGAGGATCATCGGGCGATACGGTCTTACCGGGAAGCAGCAGGTCTGGAGGGGGCAGGGGAAGAACCCCAGGTGGGTGGGAGACTCTGGCTGGAAGGTCAGGGAACGCTGTCCTGGTGACCCCGTTTTGGAAGCTACCCCAGAAGTATTTTTCTTTTCTTTTCGCTCCAAAGAGAGCCACTACCTTTCCCTCGCCCTCTGTTGTTAGTAGTGATTCACTTAGGTTTTGTTGCGAGGGAGGGGCCAGGATAGTGTGCCGGTCTCTAGCCTGCCTCACCCAGACTGACAGGATGAGCCATAGTGTGTGAAGGCGAGGGAAACTGAAACCTAAAAAACAAGTTACTGGATTCAGGTCTGGACTGAGGGTCCACAGGATTGCTGCAGTTCATTAAGAGTTAAGTGCCAAGAGCGTGTGAGGTATGGCCTCGGTAATGACAAGGTCTTCAGGCTTCCAGATGTATCCCTTTCAGGCCTTGAGAGACTAAGAGCTGTGCCACCATCTTGCTGTGTGATCTCGTGTTTTCCTGAGCTCCACTTTTTGTAAGACGGTGATAATATTAACGGAGGAGCCGTGGGGAAAGGTGAATCGTGCTGTGTGGTAGGGGTAACATCAAAGTGTATGAATGTCACGGTTCCACTTAGGTGAGCCCGATCCGGAACCTGTCTGATGGGCAGAAGTGTCGCGTGTGTCTGGCCTGGCTGGCCTGGCAGAACCCCCACATGCTCTTCCTGGACGAGCCCACTAATCACCTGGATATTGAGACCATCGATGCCCTAGCAGATGCCATCAATGAGTTTGAGGGTGGTATGATGCTGGTCAGCCATGATTTCAGACTCATTCAGCAGGTGAGGCTCCTGGCAAGGGCAGGAGGCCAAGTAGAGGGCATCTAGGAGAAGGGTGGGTGGGACAGTTGTGGCCCATGGGGCGCATGTCGTACATGCTTACTGGATTTGGCAAAAGGGCTCAGGGCCCTCAGACAGGATGGTGAGGAACAGATCTTAATGGCTCTTGGAAAAAACTTAGAAAGCCTTAATGGAAACACTCCATTTTTTCAGTAGCTATTTGAGGATGTTAACCTTCTTGGCATTGTTAGCCAAAATCAGTGAGGGAGTTGGGT
Organism: Manis pentadactyla; assembly: GCF_030020395.1. Taxonomy (NCBI): domain Eukaryota; kingdom Metazoa; phylum Chordata; class Mammalia; order Pholidota; family Manidae; genus Manis; species Manis pentadactyla. The sequence continues at coordinate 143,968,962 of NC_080025.1, read as the reverse complement.
AGAAAACAGGGTGATATTACTACTGTCCCAAGAGTCTTTGACCTAGGAGTAGTAGTATTACACTAAGGAGGATTTGGGTTAGACAGAGGGCAACTGCCAGTTCTTGGTGAGAAAGCAGCTGCCATTTCTCAAAGCTGAGGGGAAGATGGGGTAGAGAGAGCGAAGCTGAGAGTGAAGCCTCTGAACAGATCTAGGCCCTGCTGGGGGCCTGGGAATTGGGGTGACCCAGCACACTCTGGCTTGGAAGGTTTCAGGCCTGCTGGCCGCCATACTGCTGGGCTGACATCCCAAAGAATGTAAGGTAGTGAAACCCTGAGCTGGACCTGGGGCCGAGGCTTGGGAGGTGGGAGGGTGGTGGTGCCTTCCTGGGTCCCTGAGAGAGTCTCCTAGGCCGGGATGGGAGAAGAGAGTGCTGGCCAGGATTAGTAAATCTACTATTTGCTTTCTAGGTTGCACAAGAAATCTGGGTCTGTGAGAAGCAGACAATCACCAAATGGCCTGGAGATATCCTGGCTTACAAGGAGCACCTCAAGTCCAAGCTGGTGGGCGAGGAGCCCCAGCTCACCAGGAGGACCCACAACGTGTGAGCCCTGACCTGGGCCAGGCCAGGCCCCTGGGGCCGCACTCCTGCATTGCTGCAATACCATTCCCCAGCCCCTCCCCGACCCCACCTGCCTTAGCTGCCCTCTGTGATCTTACCCACAGCTGGACAGTACCTCTCTTCCTGTCCTTCCGGTTACTTATGTCCATGTCTGGACTCGGCTGGCTGTTCCTGCCAGCCCCTTGCTGGTTACTGACCCCAACCGTGATGCAGCCAGAGGTACCTGAGGGTTAGCCCAAGGACCCATGCCCTGGGCTGGCCCGTGAAAGAGCTTAGGATCCTCGTTTTCTGGGTTTTGGTGATGTTGGAGGAATACCCCCCAGCCCACCACCCCCATTCCTTTCTGCTTCTGGTTTGGAGCTCTGGACTAGGGCCTCAGTCTTGGTCAGTTTTTAAATAATTATTTAACAGTGTAACTTTTAGACTTATGTGACATCTACAAAGTGTCCAATAAAGAAAGAAGCAGCCACGGTCCCTACATTCATTCTCGGGCCTCTGGGCCCTTCCACCCTGTAGTGCCAGTAGTCCCTTCCCCTCAGCAAGAGCTGGGCCGGAGTCAGGGAGATGGATGTGGACGGAAGGCCAGTCTCAGGACCTGAAAGGACTCCTTCCCCTTTCTGCTGATTAGAAATTGTGCCTTTTTTTAGGCCAGTGCATCAGAATCACCCAGAAGAATCAATAGATCAGATCACTGGGTCTTGCCTCAGAGTTTCTGGTTCAGTAGGTTTGGGGTGAGACCAGGAATTAAAATGTCTTAACAAGTTCCCAGGCGAAGATACTGCTGGTATGGGGGCCACACTTTGAGAGCCACTGTCCTGGAGCATGTTTTCCAGAGTGGTCTGAGGCTTTCCTGCCAGACCTATACCACAGCACTTGGGGGTGCTTATTAAAAATGCAGACTTCCAGGTTCCAGATGTATTGATTCCATTTGGTGGGGTGGGGGAGATGGAGAAATGGTCAAGAGCCTACATTTTCATACTGAAGTTTGTGAACCACTGTTTCTGGTGGGATACAGAAAGTTTTATTTTACCATCCACAGCCTTAATTTTCATTAGCACTAATTCACTACATTCCAGGGCTCTGCATAGCCTGTCTGAACTTGAATAGCACTTCCAGACTTTGTGTCATCAGGCACACCCCCGGGCATCCTTATTTACCTGTGTGGATTCAGCACTCCACCTGAGAAACCTCAGCAGCCATCCTTGTGGAACAACACACACAGCCATGATTTATGAGTGCTCCTTATAGTACATGTAAGAATGTGTAAAGTCAAGTCCTAGATGGTGTCTAAACCCCCAAGGAGTTCACAATCTAATGGGAAAGCCAACAAGATGAGAGAACAAGACAGGAAAGGCATAAATAAGAGGCTAAACTGCAACTTAGGATACACAGAAGGACTCCAAAGGGAGGGCAGTTTCTCAGGAATAGATAGCTAGAAAGGCAGGATCGGTGCCCTAACTTGAAAGCTGAGTAGGCTCTCAGATGGCTGTGACATCTGAGAGCTGCCCTGGACAGATGCAGCACCAAGACCATCAGGCGGGAAGCTGCAGCGGAGCCCGGACGGCTGCGCCCACAGTGAGGGGCTCAGACTCCTATCCCACCCTCCCACCCAGAGGGGCCTGGCTTTGCCGCCTTGTGCCTTGCATGGGACCCAGAGCAGAATGGCCCTGTCTGTCAGTCTGTCCTGAGTACCCGGGGTCTGGGTTACGGGAGAATAGTCCTGGGCGTGAGCTGCTGGGACAATGGGAACAGGCAAGAGCTGCTACTTCAGCCAAGGGAGGGCCTGGGTGTGTTGCCAAAAGCGCTCATTAAACTCTGGGGTCTCGGTGTGGTGTACCTGAAGTGTGTGCTAAGGGAGGGGAGGGCATCAGAACAGGCTGAATGGAAGTAGGGTAGGCAGCTTGTCCAAAACAATCTCAACCCCGCTTAAAAAGCCCACAAAATAATGCAAAATAGTTCAACCATTGTGGAAAGCAACATGGAGGTACCTCAAAAAACTAAAAACAGAAATACCATTTGACCCAGGAATTACACTCCTGGGAATTTACACCAAAAAAGATCCCAGATTCAAAAAGACATGCACCCCTGAGTTTATCATACACTATTTACAATAGCCAAGATATGAAAGCAACCTAAGTGTCCATCAGTAGATGGATAAAGAGGTGGTATATGTACACAACGGAATATTACTCAGCCCATAAGAAGAAAACAAATCCCACCATTTGCAACAACATGGATGGAGCTAGAGGGAATTACACTCAGTGAAATAAGCCAGGCGGAGAAAGACAAGTACCAAATGTTTTCCCTCATCTGTGGAGTGTAACGAAGCAAAACTGAAGGAACAAAACAGCAGCTGACTCACAGACTCCAAGAAGGGCCTAGTAGTTACCAAAGGGGAGGGAGGGAGAAGGGGAATGAAGGGTATTATGATTGGCACACGTGGTGTGGGGGTGGATCACAAGGAAGACTGTAGCACAGAGAAGACATAGTGACTGGCATCTTACTATGCTGATGGACAGTGACTGCAATGGGGTGTGGGGGGTCTTGATAATATGGATGAATATAGTAACCACAATGTTTTTCATGTAAAACCTCCATAAGAGTGTATATCAATGATACCTTAATTTAAAAAAAGCCCGCAAAATAATTCTACAAGTGCTTAAATTAGCAGTGCCTTATTCTGGTCTAAGAATTACCCTCCTGGATCTCTTGAAACAAGTCTTACCACATAAAATGTGGGGGGTGGGTAAAGAGGTAGGCTTAGTGAGGGGCTGGTTACTCAGGCCTGCTCTAACCCACTGGCAGGTGATGCTTCTCTTTGCTACTCGGCCCCACCTCTTGATTGGGAAAGCCCTCTGCCCCCAGCCTAGACTTCTTACGTTGCTCCAGGTTTCTTAAATCATAGAATTCGAGAACCTGAAATACCCATGGAGGTGCAAAGTGAGGCAACTTTCTCCGTTTAACAGCTGCCTTTTTCTTCCCTTCCCTTTGCAGCCCACTTCCACAGGGACCCCTCATCGCCTGTTTGTATGGAGAGCATCTCCGGTTTCTCTGAGGGCTTCGTCCTTGTCAGACCCTCCCAGCCTGCGGTTTCCTGCTGCCTGCACCTAGTCTGGGCTCAGGTTCTGCTGCGTCTTCCGCCTTCAGTCCAAGCTTCTCTGCACTCCGCACACACTGATTCCGCTCTACTCTTCATACTGTTTACCTTTCTCCCATTCTTCCCATTTAAATTGTAGCCATCCTACAAGACCAGCTTTTATCCATGAAGCCCCCGCTGATTCCTGACGCCTTCTCTGGCTACTGTGGCCCCTGCTGATTTTGCTTTTCTGAACTCTGTCCCTACCACACACTTCAGCCCTTTGACTCTCCCCTAATTGTTTCGCGTGACCCAGGCTCGTCCCTTCAGCTGTGTTGCAGGGCTCTGGGGGCGGCCGCGGAGTGTGCCTGTGTCCCTCTGACACCCCGCAGCTCTCGGCCCTGCTGAGCGCGGGGGGAGCCGGGCGCTGCTGTGGGAACCAGGCGTGCGTACAGCCAGGGATGAAGGGGGCGAGCGCGCTGGTGTGGGTTCCCTTATTCAGACACAGGAAATCGCTTGGTGGGGAGGAGGAAGCAATTAGGCTCTTTGAAGATTAACCCAGGGCCTGTTCTGGATAGGGTTAGGCCCAGCCCCTCCCTCCCACCACCCCCATCCCAGGTGCCGGCCCCCAGCCCCACCTGGCGGGCAGCCGACTGCATAAAAGTACCCCCAAGGGGCAGGAGGCGGCTGCTAGGAGGAGCAGGAGGATGAGCCCTGAGCACGGGCAGCAGCAGCCTGGGGGCCGAAGGAGCCGTAGTTCTGGGGACAAGAAGTCCAAAAAGCGCAGCCGGCGCAAAGAAACCTACTCAATGTACATCTACAAGGTGCTGAAGCAGGTGAGAGCGGGGAGCTAGCACGCGTGCGTGCGGAGCGTACCGGCCCCGGCCTTGGCAGGTCGCCGAACAGTCAGGACTGTGTACTCCTGGCACTGAGGCAAGTGGCCCCCGGCACACCGCGCACCTCTTGCGGGGGCCCTGCTGCATCTCGGAGGTCCCTATAGCCTCTCAGTATTTGTCACGGTTGCAGGAGACATTTAAAAAGCATGTGCCCCACTACAGTCCAGAAGCTTAAGGGCTTTTGGACAGTTACGTGGAATGTTAGATGGGGCTTAATTAAGACAATGAATACCACAAGCAAGTGCTGGGCTGAAGGTGATCAGGTACCACACACACACGTGGGACAAACCAGAAGTCCTAGTTAGTGGTGGCTGGAGCAAGGAATAACTCGCGTGAACTGCAGTGTTGGGGAAAGCCTTCCAGAAGACAAGTGGCACTTGGTGTTTGAGGGCCTAAGGGGCAGGTCTGACTCACAGAGGAGGCACTCGGGATCTGAAAGGCTGCGCATTGACTGAGTCACATGACCTGCCGCAGCAGAGGTCAGCCCCTCCCTCAAGCTCTGGGCCAGCCCCTTGCCTTCTTCCTGCTTGTCCCATCCCCCAACCCGCAGGAGCTGCAGGTCCCTCCTCTTTGGGCCAGCTACCAGTGCACCTACAAGAAGCACCTACTTCTGGGACTCACACACTAACAAAAATTTTTGAGCACTAGTGGGTACCCCACATCCAGTGTGTGGAGGTTCTGAGGACACACAGCTCAGAGCCAGGGCCAGGAGGAGGCAGGGTGGCTATGTTGCCTGCCCAGGGTCCCTCCTACCTGCCTAAGAGTCTTACCCCTTCGTTAGATTAGCTCCAGAAGTGAAGCCTCTCTAGTCTGAGTCCCATTAGTAGTTTAGGTGACCTGACAACCTGGGTCTCTGGGATGCTTGCTTTCTGGGGGGTGGGGGCAGCACTGGTGTGGATTGGCTGAAAGGGCAGCAGCAGAGGACAGACTCCAGTGGCCTAAAGAAAGTGGGGTGGGAATGGGTTTTAGTAAGCCCTGCAGCTTAGTCTAACTGGGGCTCAAAAACTGTGGGAGAAGGGTTGGACCAGGACTGGACTTGTAGAGGAGAGCTGCTGAGTTACCGTGCGCTGCAAAACCTGGCATCTCACTCACAAGCCTGAGGGGAGTGGGCTGTGAGGACAGCAGAAGGGGTCTAGACTCAGCTCTCCTGCTGTGCGTGGCAACCCGAGCTGGCGGGGGGAGGGGCAGGTCTGGAGAAGTCCAGCTCTGGTTCTGTCTCCACCGTTGGCTTGCTTTATGTTGTCGGCAGTCATTTATCTCCCACTTTACAGGGAAACAATGTCTGCCTACTCAGTTTTTAGGATTGTTATCAGGCCCTTGCCATGTGTTTTACTAGAGATCACCTAGTTCAAAACTTACGTGATAGAAGAGGAAACTGAGACGCAGAGGCAAGTGCCTTATTCGAGGTCATACAGTGATTCGGGGTACAGCCACAGAACCTGGGTCCCCTTACTCCTAGTCTGGTGCTGAGACGTGCCTTATGAGTGTGCCCTCTGGAACAATTAGGTAACAGTCTACCGTGTTAAGTGTGAAAGCCCTTTTGGCTGGTGCCAGGCCCACCTTTAGGGACTTCACCTCCCGCAGTAGCCTTCAGTAGGCTCCTACAAGTATTCAGAGAGGTGTATTTACAATAACAATCTAATAGAAAAAACAAACCCTAAATGTCCATTAAGAGAGGAATGGGTTTTAAACTCCGTGATTCATCTGTACTATGGAACACTATGCAAATGCATTAAATGGAAATAAATAAAATGCTGTGTAACTGATTCCATTTGTCAAAGATAGATGCTTACATGCACTTATACAAGGAACTTAATAGCATTACCTCTTGAGGGTGGGAGAAACGTTTTTAAATTTGGATATAGTAGTTAAAAAAACCAAATGCCTGTTTCTGTGTCTCTGGGCCTCTGGGATGAGGCTAGTGGGCAGCCTTGCAGTCCTGCCTCTGGCTTCCTGCCATCCCCAGCTTGGGCGGGTGTCAGGCAGAACCTCTTTGTTAACGGCGGTCCTGCTGCTTCTGCAGGTGCACCCTGACATCGGCATCTCTTCTAAGGCCATGAGCATCATGAACTCGTTTGTGAATGATGTGTTTGAGCGGCTGGCCAGTGAGGCCGCCCGGCTGGCCCAGTACTCGGGCCGAACCACCCTGACATCCCGGGAAGTCCAGACAGCCGTGCGTCTGCTGCTGCCCGGAGAGCTGGCCAAGCATGCGGTGTCCGAGGGCACCAAGGCCGTCACCAAGTATACCAGCTCCAAGTGACCCGGGTCCAGTGTTAATAAAGGGCGAACTGCTCCCGTGCACTGTGGTGATTTGAAGTAGAGCTGTGGGAAGGTGAGGTATGATGTGGAGCAAACGTATCGTCACTTTATGCCTGCCAAGGTGGGGACAGTCATACTTTCTAAAAACTGCTTTCTGGGTGTGCCGCACGATCGGTGTGATAGAGCTTTGTATATGTACAGATGTTCTCACTGGCAGTGAGCTGAAGTAGGCCTTGGGGTCTGGATTCAAATTTGAGTCTGCTGGATTTGAATTCTTCCCTCATGCCCTCTGGGCCTGAAATTCCTCATGGTTTTGTGATACCATTTTCTGCAAACTGTCGTTTGTGCCCTGCACTGGGCACAGGCTACATTGATCTGTCCTTCAAGACCCAAAAGGGAAAGCCCCAACCAGCTTCTAAATAACCTGCTGGGAATCTATAGATGTTTTTATTTTTCCCTAACATTTCCTTCCCCTTCATTTCAGAACAAATAAGTGGAAGTGTTTTTGAGATTCCTAACTTTCCTTCCCCAATTTTATTTTGAAAAATCTCAACCCAGAGAAAGATTGCAGCAAAGTACAGTGACCACTTACATGTCTGTCACCCAGATCTTCCGATTTAACGTTTGACTACATTTGCCTTTTCTCTCATTCAGCCTCTGCTCTATCTTACAGGCATATGACTCATAAATTCCCTCCCAAGCTCTGAGGAGGTGTGGTGAAGGATGGGACTTAGTAAAGAAATCCAAACTTCTTTACGTTCCCTTTGCAACTGGATGGACTCAGCTTGTCGCCTTCGCTTCATGTACTGGAAGGCTCAGTGTAACAATGACCAGCATTTGGGTGCATACTTCACATGTATTTTCTCATGCATCAAGCTGAACAGGGAGACACCATGAGATGAGAACTACTTTTCCACGTTTTGGTCCCTCCCACAGCTAGAAAGGGGCAGGCCCAGGGGATCTGGGCCCTGAGACGTGGCTCATCCCCACTCCCTCCACGTTTCATACCTTGTTACTCAAGGTGTGATTCAGAGACCAGCAGCATCTGCCACCCAGGGGAGCTTGTTAGAGATGCAGAATTGTGGTGCCACCTCAGGTTGTGGAACTGGCATCTGCATCTTGACAAGATCCTCAGTAATCGGGCTGCATGTTAAAGCCTGAGAATGCATCTCCTGCCCCTCTCTGCTGCTGTCTCCTTTCTGCCCCTTTCCTTTGCCCTGTGCCTTGTATATTTATCCATAAGTTGCTACTTACACTAAGCCAAAAAGGTCACCCCAGCTGACCAGAATCAGGCTACTATGTTTTGTATTTTCCAAATAATGGTCTTTGCTGGTAGAGTGCTGGGGAAGCCCACCGGTAGTTCAGGAGCTCTGAATCCATCCACTGCTCCTAATGTCACTCTTTACATGGATGTGGTTCACACGAGCCAGTGAACTGCCAGCAGACCCCGGGGAACTAGGCGTGCTTGTGCTCACTTCAAGGGGAAGCTGTGACTTTAGAGCCTGAACCCAGGCTTTTGACCCCAACTCCAGCGCCCCTTCCCCTCACATCACACCTGCCTCCAGTATAGTCATATGTAAGAGCAGAGGAGGCTGGTTTCGAATTAAGGAAGATGGGGTTCCTCCAGCTGAGAAGTGCACTTGCACGAACACCTGGAGGACTAGTGTTTACCCAGAGCCTCACAGCTCATAGCTTGACTTCCAAAAGAGCCCATCCTTTTATTTACTCCTCACCAGAAAAGTAGCCAAGGCTGACCGCACCCTCTGCCCTGGCCTCCCAGGGCATGCTGTGGGGGAGCCTGCCCTCCCTCCAGTATTCGGTGTCCAGGACATCTTCTGAGAGAAATGTCCCTAGGCCTGCACTTGCAGCATTTCCCCTCGCAGCCTTAGAACGTGAGGACAATGGGATAGAACTCTTAAAACCTTGCTGTTCTGGCATGGGGGTAGGGGGGTGTCAGAGTGGGGCCACAGGTGCTGCGGATTGCATGACCAGCTCACAAAGGGCAGTGTAAGGAGCGGGCACCATGTCTGAGAGGTGAGTGAGAAGCAGGAATGGAGTCCTCAGGGCCTCCCTGGGTGTGTGAGGCTGGGGCTGGAGGGTGGGGACAAGGGCCCCAGGCATTCACACAGCAACCCTGGCTGGCTGCTCCTGCCAGTGGTCAGCTTCTGCTCTTCAGACTTCCCTTGGACTGCTAATTCCAGAACCAGGGCTCTTCCAGGGAAGGGACCCCTTCTCTTCACTCATCCCTCCCCCCCACCTTCCCACTCACCATCCTAGACCATTGCAGCATCCCTGGGCTGCACCCTCACTCTGGAGGGAACTACTTACTTTCCACTGACTCCAAAAGGCCTCTTCCTTTCTGGCCCTGCCCATCCTTCATCCTCCTTGCTAAGCCATCAGCAGACCCCCTCCAGCAGTGACTATAATCGCACACCTTCTCTAAGCCACTCAGGTGCTCACTGTTAACTGCTATCTCATCCCCCCTGAGAAACCCTCGCTTCACTGTCCTCTTGGGCACCATGAGTAACCTGAGCCTCACACCTCTGAGACCCTGAGTTCACACTCCTTAAAAGGCTCCCCCGCTGTCCCCACTCCCCTGAGGCTCAGAGCACCCGTCCCTGCTGTTTCCTCTCCAGAGCGTACCAACACCTCTGGGACTCCTCCCACGTGGCCCTGCAAGAGCTGCTGGACCAAGAGCAGCCCCTGCTCCAACCCGTGCCCAACCGGGAGCGGCAGTCCTTCCAGCACAGGCTCACTTCGCTCTACCTGGGCTACCTGGGGCTGCTGCGCCAGTTCGACACTCTCTATGATCAAATGGTGCAGCCGCAGAAGCGGCGCCTGCTGCGGCGCCTGCTGGACAGTGTGGCGGGCCGAGTGCTGGAGCTCAAGGACGAACTGGTGCGTGCAGACCTGTGCGAGACCCACTGTCTGGACCGCGTGCTGCAGGACCTCAAGCTCACCCCGGTGCGCAGGCCTGGGCTCGCGGCCATGCCTCTGCCTGATGGGGGGCAGGGGTGGGAGTGGTGGCCTTGACCTGGGCGTGCAAGGAGCCACACTCTGGCCAGCAGAGGGGAGAGAGGCCGGGTCTGGTCTTGACGTCGTCCCATGGACACCCCTGCCTTTGTGTGGGAAGGAGGGCGGAGCAGACCAGGGGATGGGATACGGTCTAGGGAGAAGGGCTTCTGGAACTGCGGAGTGTATGCGTGTAGTTGGCGGGTGGCTGCAAATACCCACAGGCTGCAGGGGGTTGGTGAAGAGTCCCCTGGGGGCTTGTTCCTCCAAGTGTCCATGGTTTGTGGACCAGCATCAGCATTACCTAGGAGCTTGTTAGGAATGCAGAATCTTTGCACCCCAAGCCCAACAATCTGCACCTACACTTTAACTAGACTTTCTGGCAAGTTCCAGAGTACAGAGCTTCTGCCCAAGGTCATAGTTCACAGCTCCATGCCTGAAGAAGTCTCAGTTTCCCCAAAGAATAGCATCAGACTCAGCTGGGGACTTGAAAAAACAGATTCTCCAGGCCTGGCCATTCTGGTGTGATAGTCTGAGGAGGGTCTGGGAATCTGCATTTTAACAGATTTCCGGATGATTCTGAGGCACAGCCAGGTTTGGGACCCATGCACATTACCTACCATGATCCTCCAGAATTCAACTCTGGCCGCATGGTGGGGGAAGGGAAGAGAGGGAAGACCCTTGGAGGGATCTGTCCATTACCCATAAATCTCCCACCCCGGGGCCCTGGGAGGGAGGAAAACAGCGCCAGCGTCTGTGTGAGCAGCAAATGGCGGTGGAGCTACCAGACGGCCCAGATTTTGATTCCTGAGCCTTCTTCCCCCTTCCCCCATATTGCCCCGAAGGCAGACCTGGAGGTTCCGATCCCCAGATACTTCCTGCTGGAGCAGTCCGACATTCTGAGGGAGCGAGGGCTGCTGCTGGCAGAGGTCCTGTCCCGAGTGCAGCCAGGGCCCTCTGAGGAGGTAAGACGCAGAGACGGCATCCCAGACTCTTCCCCGCCCCCTGCAGGGGATTGGTGAAGAGTCCCCTGGGCGCAGGCCCGGCACAGAGACGCCACCTTCCATGATGCAGAGAGGTGCTGCCCTACCCTGTGCCCACCTATACTCAGAGTGCTCTTTGGGTACCCCTGGCCTCCATCAAGGCTGCTCTTGTGCTCCTTGTAACCACCCACCCAACACCAAGAGAGAGGCACTCAGGTGCCCTGGGAGGACCCTGCCCCCAGCAGGCCCTTTGCTGGCTGATCTCCCAGTTCCCTCATCTACCCCGGATCCTTTGCCTCTGCCCTGGCCAGAGATTTCCAGAAATGCACCAGACTGAGGCTATCATCCTACTACAAAGAGCCGAGCGGGCCAGGCAAGGCCGGCTCCGAGCCACCTTCATGCGAGAGACCCAGAAAGAGGAGGAGCAGGACTGGAAGATCCAGGAGGGTGGGCAGCACACATTCAGTCGGGATGAAGCAGCTGTCACCATGCAGAAGGTACCCCCTGCCCCTGCCAGTTCCCTGAAGGAAGGTCAGGGTAGAGAGTCACCTTCTCCAGGAAGACTGCCTGGTTCAGCAGTTGATGACAGAGATGCAGGGGCTTGGATTCTGTTGCCCCACAACTAGATCCTAAACTAGGGACCTTAGTCAATAAGCATATATCTTATTTGTTTATTATTTATTCTACATTTCTAGTCCCAAGAGGACTTTGAGGTGTGGAAGCATAATAGCCCTGGAAATAGAAGGATTATTAAAATCAGGGGACAAAGATCCATAATACGGTAGCAGAGACTGGATGATTGTCCCAGAAACTCTTAAGACTTAAAAATGAGTCACTAAAATGTATCCTGAGACTCCTGACAGCTGAGGCGAAAGGAAAAACAATGAGCAAAATTGAGTTTGAGAACCGACGCAATCCAGGTGTCCTCCAGGTCTGTGCCAACTGGGGTCACTGTGTACTTTAGCATGGAAATAACATAATCACACTGCATCCCACTTCACTGCAGAAAAATCTAGGTTCCCCACGCCTTCGTACTGTCTTGGTGGCCGTGCCTCTGCTCTGCTCTGCTCTGTGTGGCCATTCCACACCTGTCAGACCTGGCCAGGCCCCAGTGTGTGGGTGTGGCCTCAGTGTCACCTCCCCAGGAGGCAGCAGCTCTGGGCCATAGTGGTTACCAGTTTGCTGGGACTGGAGGTACCCTAGAAAAATTCCAGTGCAGAAGGGGACCACTTGCTCCTACAGTGTGACCACTCCTGAGGCCCATGGGCCCTGCCCTGTCTCAGGAAGTCTCTTGCCACATTTTCTTTCCAGAAGGGCTCAGACTGCTGACATAGGGCTGGGTCTTTCTCTCTAGAATTAGTCTCCTCTCCCAATGCCTCAAATCCTTCTGCCTGGGAGCCCAGTCAAGGAAACATAGCACCCCTTCCCACCAAAAACCAGAAGCAAGCCAACCAACTAACAAACAAACAACCCCAAGAGGAAATAGTCCTCCAAATGTGATGGGGTTTTTGATCATGAATCGGTATGAAGAGCGTCCCAATCTGAGGCTCCTTGTTTGGCCGACTGTACCAGTGTCTGCCTGTCCCATGGACGTGCAGGAGGGCCTTGCCTTCAGGACTTACTAAAGCAGGCCCCAAAGGGAGAGCCCCATGTCCCCCCTGAGAGCCAAAAAGTCATTTTGTCCCTGTTGCCGGATATCAAGAGTGTGGAAATACTGTGTTCCGGTCTTTGGATTCTGGAGTGAACTATCAAAGGGACAGAATGGATCAAGCACTTAGTTATCATGGGCCTCTCCTGTGCTAGTTACGGGGCCAGGAAGATGAAGCTGGGACAGGAGCCCCACACAGAGCCTGCCACTGGGGCTCCGCTTTGGGATGGAAACTACCTAGAGAGGCGCTGGCCCTGCCCCGCTCTGCCCAGTGCCCCCCCACCAAATACTACTGGTCTGTCCACACATCTGAGAGAGGCTGGCGGCCCGAGAGAAGAGCAACAAGTCAGGAAACCAGGCCCTGGTCTCGGCTGTGCACTGATGGGCTCCGGGACCTGGGAGAGGCCATGTTCCATCTCTGGCCTCAGTTTCCTTGTGTCAAAATATAGAAATTAATCAGGGAGCTCTGTGTTCCCCACAGTGCTGGTGTCTCTGGGCCTGAGTGGAATCCAGTTCTTCCTCCAAATGCTATGGGGACTCTGACAAGTGAGGGGGGCAGTGCTCTTGGAGAAGGTGTACTTGAACTCTGATCTGTGCCTCAAAGGGTACATGGATTAGAGATGGAGATGAGGAGAAATTCCTGGGGGCCCTGAGGAACAAGCCTTGGAGCTGGGTGGCCTGGGTGCCCATCCCACCCTGTCCCAGGCTATTCCTGCTCAGGGCAGCAGTTGCCCACGAGCTGCCTCCTGGAGGTGCCCTTCCCAGCACTCCTCCCACTGCCCACCCCAAACCCCCAGCCAGACCTTCCAGACACAGCAGCTGCTGCTCCTCCCTGAGGCTGAACCCTCAGAATACATCCCTGCAGAACTGCAGTCTGGGGTGTATCAGGGCCCATGTGTCCACCCAGGTATGGAGAGGTTACCTGCAGAGGAAACGCACTATGCAGGACCGGCGAACAGAGATGGAGTTCATTGGCATGGTGAGTCCCTTCCTGGCCACCGGCCAGGCCCCTGGCTAGCCAGTGCAGGGGGCCCCTCCCTCTTCATCTGCTGCTCCCCCACCCCAAGGTGCAGCCTGCACAGCCCCTCACTGCCACTCACACCCCCTCCTCTTGGGACCGTGGTGGGTGTGAGTGGAGGAGGCTGACTGGGGCCTTCCCACCACCCCCCTCTACAGCCCTCAGGAGGATCTCAGATGTGGGGTGGGGTGAGGGACGGAGGCCCAGAGCCTCCTCAGGGGGCACACCCACCTCACACCAGAGTGTTTTTGGCCACAGGCTCCCCACTTGCTCTGGGGGCCCCAGACTGGCCTCTCTGCTGTGCAGGGCAGATGGCTAAGTGACCTACATAACGTGATGTGAGTGTGTGCCCGGGGGGAGCGTGGTGTCAAGAGAGGCAGGCCCCGGAGTGTGTGTACAGTCAGGGAACAGGCCCACCCCCTGGATCTCACCTGTGCTCTGATTTGTTCATCCAGCGAGTCTCTGCTGACTTGGGAGAGGGAGGCCATGACGGGGTGGGGGTCATGATCCCCAGGGGGGACTTTGCAGTGGGAAGAGCCTGTGGAGGTCTGGCTGATCAAGAGACCTGGGGAGGCGATGGGTGGGTGGGTCAGAGGGGTGGGAGACAAGGGCTGGATGTCTACTGTGGGAGGCCTGGGGGTTCAGAAGTAGGGACGGGTCAGGGGGCCGCTGCATGGGAGTGATGGTCAGAATTGTTGGGGGCTAGAGATCTGGACCCCCGGAGGCAAGAGCAGACAGAGAGAGGCTGGGGTCGGGCCTAGCAGGGTGGGGAGGTGCGGGGGGCATGGCACGGCAGAGGGTGAGGAATGAGCCTGGCCGCCCGGGCCCATCGACAGTGTGAGCTCAGCGTTTTCAGTAATTGTCTCTGCACAGAGTGATATTTAAAATACATTTGGGAGCCAATGAGGCGGGAAAGTGGCTGCGAGAGCGGCTGCCAACATGGGCGGCTGGGGCGGGGGGCGGGTGGGGGCTGGGACTGAAGGCTCACAGGGGAGGGTGCGCTCTGGGGAGCAGGCGGGGGGCCGGCCCGGATGCATCTAGCAAACTCATTATCAGAGTAATTTACACAGCCGAGTTTGGCTGCAAACACAATTTCTCCTGGTGCAGGCATGCCCGTCGTTCCGTGCGGGTGTGCGCAGGGCCTCGTGTGCTGGCGTGTTGAGGAATGGGGATAGGAGCAGGTGTGTGTGCCTGGGGCCAAGGCTGGGTCCTCCCCACGCCCACTCTTGGCCTCCTCCTCCACATCCCCAGCTCCCCCGGCCCAAGCAGGTGGAGTGTTTGGGTATCATGTCCCAGTCCTGCTTCAGGGAGGATGTCTGGAGGCTCCGCCAGCTAGAAGAGGAGGAGGAGTTCCAGTTGGCCATAGTGAAGACCGACGATTCTCTCAAAGAGACGGAAGGGCCAGACATGAAGGAGAAAATGAAGGAGCAGATCCGACAATGGTTTATTGAGTGCCAGTCAGTGTCCGCAGCCTCAGCTGACCCAACCCTCAGGCTCCTTCTCTCCTGCCCCCAGTGTCCCCACACCTGTCTGTCCTCTAGTCCAAACTGGGCCCTTTTCTCCAGCCCCTTGACACCCTGCTAACATACTTGGCTTAAATCTGGGGCCCACAACCTACAGGACCATCTCCACACATGACTTCCCATTTTCCCAGATATACCAAAAATATAACAGAAAATACCAAAATAGGATGGGGAAAACACCGGTGAATGTCCCCTGAGTAATCTCTCCTTTCTGTCTGTAACTCTCATTCCTTCCCTCTTTCCCTTTATTTCCCTGGCCCTTAAACTCTCCCCATCCTTCCTTCTATCCATCTATCTATCCATCCACACACCCATACATATGCCCATCTATCCATCTTTCTGTCCATCCATCCATCATCCATTCATTCATTGATTTGTCCATCCATCTGTCTGTCCATTTATCTGTCTATCTGTCTGTCTACCCCCTCCCACGACCATCTCTCTGACCATCTTATGTTCACTTAGTGCCCTTACTGGTCGATTCCCTGATTATCCAGATGAGTCTTTAGGTGGATCCTACCTGATCTTTGCAGACAAGACTCCAGAACAGGTACCCTGGAGGTGGGGGCAGGAGACTTTCTGTGGTAGGTGGAATCTGAGGTTACAGGGAGTACTGAGTGCGAGCTGAGGGTGGCAGTGGGGTGGGGGGAGAGGGTGCCTCAATGGGGACAGATGTGGCTGAAAGCAATATATGTAGCTAGCAAGACTGTATGGGAGGAGAAGGGTACCTGTGCCTGGAGAAGGCACCTGTGCCAGGGAGAGGAAGCATGCCTGCTGGAACTGTGGTGGCTCCCGATCCCCACAAGCCAGGAGAGAGCAGCAGCTCTCATCAGAGCACTCTGCCTGGCACCCCGGTCATCCTGGGCCTCAGGGAGGCCTCAACTCTCAGCCCTCTGGACCCCAGTAGTTTCCCTAGGCACTGCCAGATGGGTCCACCATCTCAGGGCCTGGGTTCTCCTGCTGTGAAACCTCCATGGTCTTCTCTAAACATCTTGCACCACTGGCCACAGGTGAAAATGGAACTGGAGATGCAGGTCCAGGAGAGCAAAAAGAAGGACCAAGAGAAAAATAAGGAAAAAGGAAAGGAGAAAAAAGAGAAGAAGAAAGGGAAGGAAGGAAATACCAGGAAGTTGGTAAGATTCCTCCTGGACGCGCGGACCATGTATGTGGCACAAAGTCGAGGGAATTCCTGGTGGGATGCTGGTCTGGGGAGAATTAGGGTCAGGGACTGATGGCTGAAGGTGAGGGGGTCAAGGTCAAAGGATGTTTCTATTCTAGGAAGCGGATACAATGCTGAAAGTATTGCCATCCAAATTTATACCTGGGATGAATGCTGGGCACGAGGAATACATAAGTAAGAGGGAGAAGGCTGGGGAAGAGTCTCCGGGCCTTGTGGGGGGGTCTTGGGGTGACCCTTGGCCATAGAGAAAGTGAGCATGTGCCATGTGGGTCATGAAGTGGCAGTGTGGGCATGGAGAGTGAGGGGAGAATGCCACAGGGAGGGAAGGGTGTGGTATGTGCTTCCCTGGGTGGGGGTGTTATGGGTTTGGGTCTGAATCCCATGGGTACAGGTCTTGTGATCAGGCCTCTGTCTGTGGTCTGGGTAGAACAGTGCAGGCAGCCAGGTGAGGAGAGGCATCCAGCGTGGGTCAGGGGCCCAACCCGTGTGCATGTGTGTGTGCACATGGGTGTGGGTTCCCCTGGGCCTCAGACCTCCCCTTGTCTGTCCATCTCCCTGTGGTCAGATGTGTGGAAGAGCCAGTGTGAGAGCATACACCCCAAGCAGAGTTTTGACTCTGAGATCCTCCGGGGACAGAGGAGGAAGGAGGTGGAGAGGGAGATGCGGATGCAGGTGGGAGTGCTGGCCCAGGGCTTCCCTCCGGGGCCCCCAGCCACTTCAGGCTCTGTCCCCCGTCCTCCCTCTCTGCTCAAGCCCGGCCTGCCTCCGTTGCAGCGCCCTCTGGAACAGCCTCCCCTGAGGAGCCTCAGCTCCGTGCAGGTCCATCTCAGCCCTGTTCTCCCTGTGGTAGAGTCAGGTACAGGCACTGGGAGGGGGCGGCGCTGAGTCTAGGCCACGCACACCACCAGCCTCAATGTCCCATAAAGACTCCAGCGAGGTGCCCGCCCTATGCAAGTACCTTGGAAGCCTTAGGTCACGGGATCTTTCCACAACGCTGAGTCGGCGCCATCATCTTCCTGATGTTACTCACGGGAAAACTGAGCTGAGAGGGTGGAGGGTGGTCTGGGGCTTGAACTGAAAGCCGACTGACTCCATCCCGGGGGCTTCTCCCCACGTTGATGCCAGCTGAGAGCAAGGCTCATGTGTGAGCCAGATATGGATCAGGTTTGGGTGTGGACAGGGCAGGGACAGGTCAGGGGAGAACTTCAGAGGCTGCAGTTTCAAAAAGGACATGTAGGAGGGTGATGGTGGCCATCTGTGCTGCCTTCGCTGGGCTTGTCAGTCTCTCCCCCACGGCTTCTCCCCTCTCCACCCCTGCCTCCACCTCTCACCTGTGCCCTCCAGCCCCTGGCTGCCCGGCCACACTCCCTGCTGTCCCCCCAGGTGGACGAGCTGATGCGTCAGGAGCTGAAGAACCTGCGCCTGGTTGTGGACAAGGAGGAGGGGAGACCCTTGAAGTCTCCGAAGGCAAGATGAGCAACTAGGGCTGGGACAGGGAAAGGCACCTGGGGCGGGGCAGGCGAGGAACAGAGGACAATGGCCATGTGCTTGTTTCCAACCAGAAAAAGGCTGGGAAGAAAACCGGCAGGAAGAAAAAGGAAAAAGATCTGACCCTAAACAGGTAGCAGACCCTCCACCTTCCTGTGGGAGATGGAGGCAGCCCTGGTCCAGGACAGATCTGATTTCTGGTCCTGGCTCTGTTGTTTTGTGACTTGGGGGAAGTCACTTCACATCCCTGACTCCTTGTCCCAGTTAACCAAACTCCCAAGGTGACTATGGGGAGCAAACAGAAGCATAAGAAAGTGCCCCGGAAATGATGGTGCAGAGTAAATGTGTGCGGAGTGCTGTCCCCAGTGCTCCCTCCTTCCTGCTCCTCCCCAGAGTGTCTGCATCCACCAGCTCCGTCCCCACCAAAGCCATCTCCCTGGGCTGCACAGCCGGGGCACCCAGGAGCTTGTCGGGGGTCCCTTTCTACTCACTTTTCTGGTGAAGCGTACCATGAGCACGTTGATGTCAGCGGCTTTAATGGCCGTCCCTCCCAGGAGTGGTACATCTTAAATGTGCTTTCTAGGAACAGGGCGATATGTCACCCAAAAGACTGGGTTTCTGATGGTGGAACTGTGGGCTGAGGGCAGACTGTGGAGCGAGTGCCGCAGAGGGCACTTGTCCCTCTCACACCTCTCAACCCACAGAGCCCCGCTGTGGGCACACTGCCTTCTGGGCCAGAGGGCTGGTGCTGTGCCTCCTGAGGCTGGCTGTCCAATGGCACTACTGATATTTTTAACCACAGGATCTGGGGCATGAGGTCCCCTTATTTCCCCTTCCTCATGTCAACAGTACCACCCCACTCACCTCTGTCTCCCCTTCCCTTCAACCTTGGGGGGTCCCCGCACCACCCTCTGCCAGGTCCGTGGACTCACTGTTTGAAGAGCTCATCATCTTTGGCTTTGTAAAGAAGAGTGAGCCAGTGGCATTGAAAGACTACGTTGGTGAGACCCCTCCCTGGCACCTGCCCCCAGGCTGAGGACTGGGGCCCTCGGGCTTCCCCACAGCTGACCACCAACCTCTGCAGTGAACCTACTCCTCGAGTGGTTCTGCTCCAGTGGATACCACTTACCAAGTGGCCACCTGTCCCCCCAGGTGACTGCCTCTATCTTGGATCTACATTAAATTTGGCAAATAAGCTGCCTATGCCTTCCCTGTTTGACATACGACAGAACGTGGCCTTGTATGGGGTCCTCCGACTTGGTGAGAGGCCCTGGGAACAGGGAAGAGCCAGTGCTGGGTGTGTGGCTCCTGGGGAAACCTGGGTGCAGGGTCAGGTGGCTGAGGTGGGTATGTCCAGCCTGGGCCTCCAACGTTGGGTGCCATGGGTGAGACCCCTGCTGCCTTCCCTAGGCCCTGCTGGAAGTCACACCCAGATTGGGCCACCCCAAATGTCATGTGGGCTCTTGACTTACTGAGGAGCCCCTTACAAAATCCCAAGTGATATCTTATCGTCTGTCCCATACCTGGACCAGCCCCACAACCCCTATAAACACCAGAGACTGGACCTTTCTGGATCTGTTGGTCACATGCCCTTTAACTCCACCCTGTATAACCCAGGAGTGGAATCAGATGGTATGGAAAACAGGGCATCAGATGGGGTAGAGGGTTCCTTCCTGACACACACATAACTCTTTGCTTTGTGATCATAATCATGACTGCCAAGTCCTCTGGGCTGCCCTCTCAGCACTGGGGGCTGGGGTGGGCGTGCCTCAGATGCTGGGGGAAGGCAGCCAGGATCTGAACCTCATCCCGCCCTACCCCAGCCTTTGGGCTCACCGTACACAGTGGCTGCACCTCCAGCCCCCTGCTGGCCCATGCCTGCCTCTGGCCCCTGTTTCCTCTCTTAGGCTCCCCAGATATACACTCCATGGCTCCCCTCATCCGCTCCATCCTCCTTGTGGGCCCCTCCGGCATGGGCAAGAAGATGCTGGTCAAGGCTGTGTGTACAGAGACAGGTGCCAACCTGTTCGACCTGTCGCCTGGCAACCTGCAGGGCAAATACTCCGGCAGAGCTGGGGCACAGATGGTGGTGCATATAGTCTTCAAGGTCTGGTCCCTGGACTTGGCATTTCTAGTTCTCAGACTGTGACAACAGAGCGGGGTGGCTGTATGCTAATCACACCTTCTGCCTATTTGGTGTGATTTCAGGAGCTGGGAAGCTGCTAAGAGCTTGGGGTTACCTGAAGTCCTGGAAGTTCCAGGGGGTGGGGGGAAGTGGAGAGTAGAACAGGTATTTTTCATTGTAAAGATGAGGCTTAACATGCAGCCCCGCACCCAGGGAGGACAGGGACTCTGCTCACTTTGAGGTGTGATGGGTGTGCAAAGGGCTGGGAGGTGGCGTTGGCAGGATGTGGGAAGTGGAGGCTGGAGCTCTGAGGTCCACCATTGCCTGAGGCTGGTGCTGACCCTCGGCTGGATTAGGTGGGGAGGTGACTCTTGCCCAGGGATGTCTAACACTGGGTTTTTATTCTCCGACCTGTCCAGGTGGCTCGACTCCTGCAGCCCTCCGTAATCTGGATCGGGAATGCTGAGAAGAATTTCTATAAGAGGGTTCCAAAAGAGGAGGAGGAGGTGAGGGGGCCTGGGCAGGTAGCACATGCCATGGGCCAGCGTGGCAGGCTTGGGCTTGTCACTCCAAAGCACAGCCACTGTGTAGACTTGGACACGCCCCTCTCCTTCTCCCACCTTATGTCCTTGTCCTTAAAGGGGGACAATGGTCTCTCCTGTCTGCATCTCAGGTCCATGTGGGGCTGAGCGTGGGTGGGAACGTGTTCTGCAAACTTGGAAGCCCAAATGGGAGGTCACTGTGTTCCGACTCCACCACCCTCCCTCCCCGGAGCAGATGGACCCAAAGCGAATAAGGAAGGACCTCACGAAGGCCCTGCGACTGCTGAATCCTGGAGACCGCGTGATGCTCATAGGGACAACTGACCGGCCGCAGCTGGCTGACATAAAGGGGCTGTGCCGGACCTACGAGCGGATCCTCTTCATGCCGCGGCCTGATCATGCCTCTCGCTACGGTGAGGCCTGGGGATGTGTGCACAGGCCAGAGAAGGGTCCGGAAACCATCCCTGCCAAAGCCTCCCCGCCGTTTGTCCCATCCCCCACTGCTGTTCTGACCCTCATATCCACAGCCAAGTGTTCTGCAAGGCCACTAGACACACAGCCCAGTGGCCTGGATTCTGGCCTGACTCTGCAGACACGGGCAGGTGGTTTAAATCCTCATAGTCTCATTTTCTCATGTTGAGTGGGGAGGGTCATTACCTTCATGGGGGGAAGAGGTACTGATGGGCCCAGAGCCACCCTCCAGAAGCACAGAGTTCGTTCCAGATATGGGCAGAGGCCCTGAGCCCACTGCCTCTCCCTGCCCTGCGTCTTCTACCCATGTCTGCAGTGCTCTGGAAGCATATGATAGAGGCCCAGGGAGCCCAGGTGACCCAGAGGCTGGATATCAGTGCCCTGGCCAAGGTGTCTGATGGCTACACACCTGGTCACATTCTCCAAGCCATCCAATCCGTGCTGACTGAGCGGCGGCTCCTGGAGTTGCACAAGCGGCCCCTAGTGGCCTCCGAGTTCCTGGGGCACCTGGCAAAGCTGGAGCCGGTGCACAGGGAGGAGGAGGAGTCCCTGAAGGTGAGGCTTGGGGTGGGGGCAGTGCCGGGAGGGAGGGCTGTGGATCAGCAGTAGCCAGAGAGTTGGGCTTTGAAGTCCAGGCCCACAGCGCCCCTTGGCCCTCTCCCCTGCAAGCCCACGTGCTCAGTTGCGAAGGGGCTGAGAAATCACAGAGAAGGCATGTGGCAGGATGGTCGCACCTGGTTTCCCTGAGGGTGGGAGCCTAAAAGTGTCACCTGCCTATCAGGAGCCCTTACTTGGTTCTGGCACCGGCTGCCACTCTTTGCCCACCTGAGTCAGGACCACTGGTACCCCAGGGGAGGCAGGCTGGCCACAGGAGCACAGGAGAGAGGCCTCGCCTCCGATGACGGCTGACACTGGGGCCTGGAATGTTTGGTGGGGAGCAAGGGGAACCCCGGCTCTAGCAGGACGCCTAGCCCAGGAGGAAAGGGGAGAAGGCTGCTGAGGACACAAATCTGTGACGAAGGAAGGGTGAGGTCGGGAGGCGGAGCCCAGGGCCAGGACCATGCACCTACCCTCTTCACCTCCTCCTGCTCCCCAACCCAGGATTGGTACTCCAAGACCCCACTGGGCAAGAAGAGGATGAAACTTATCAAGGACCAGGACACCGAGGAAGCCAAGCTGGCAAAGGAGAAGACGAAAAGGAAGTGATGGCGGAGGCCAGGGGTCCAGAGCTTAAGGGTGGGACCACGGGCCAAGGCATAAATGCCCAGACAGCTTGGGGACCAGATCTCGTGTCCTCTCTCTGCTTCCCGCCCCTTCTTCTGTGTTCTCTGCCACACCCAGCATCCCCTTGGCACCCTATGCCCTCCTGGCCCTCACCCGCTCCCAGCCACTCCGCTCTGGCTCCAGATCCCTGTCCTCTGACCCCACTAGTTCTTTCCCTCCTGTCACTTTCCCTGTCCTGGCTCCCCAGCTCTCTTCCTCCTCAAGGTTTTTAAGGGAGTAAAAGAGGAAGAGAAGGAGAGAAGGAAAGAGAGAAGGGAGGAGGGTCTACAATAAGTACAGAGGAACTAAAAAGCAAGAGTCCGGAGGCCAGGAGACCCTCGTCAGCCTTAGGCGGCACTACCTCCCTTGTGACCTTGCACGGTCCTTTCCTGCCTCTGGGCCTTGGTTTCCTTACCTGTAAAATGAGAACAGGTTGGACCAGCCCATCTCCAAGGCCTTGTACTCTAGGGTTTGATTATTCCCACAAAGGAGTCTGGGAAGTCAGGGAGGTGGGGCCCTTGGGCGGGGTAGGGCGGAGAATGGGTCCCTGGGGGAAGGGCACGGGGACAGGGACGGGGAGGTATCTGTGGCGAGCAGCAGGGCTGTTGGCAGACCCAGCCCCTTCTCTGAAGGGCTCTCAACTCCTCCCTCTGCAGACACCCCCCACTCCACCCACCTGCCCAAGCTCCACACTCCTTCCTCTGTCCCAGAGGGTCAGAGCCTGAGAGCTTGTCTCTGAGGGGGCTGAATAGGACACAGCGTTCTGCCCCAGGGTGGAAGTCCATCTGTGGGTCCCCCTGACTGGAGAGAGAAGAGCTGAGGGGGCTGGAGTGGGAAGCCGGGGAGCAGGGGACAGCCATGCCACTGAAGGCTGGGAGCCCCAGGGTTCTCTCAGAGGAAGCAACGTAAAGAGCATGAATGAGGTCAAGGTGTATTCCACAGGTTGTAAAGGCCAGTGAGAGCCAGACAGGTGAGACCTCTGGGGCTGCAGCCAGCCCAGAGCCCCTGGTGGGCAGTGGGGGTTCAGCTGAGCCCAGGGGCTGGGTGTTCAGTCTTCTTTCTCCGTCTTTCCTTTTTCTTTCCACAATGAAAGTAATCTCATTATCCTAATGTGGCTGCGTGAGGAGAGCCACTTCTTCTCACTCTCCAGCTGAGACCTCCTCTAGCCTGGGGCAGGTAGAGATGCCCTGGGACATCCAGGGATCCTCTGGGAGATGGGGGGTCAGCACCTGCTCTGCCTGTTTCTCCCGGGCAGAGTCTGTCTCCCAGAACCCCAGAAGGCACGCCTCATGAGTGGGGTATTCTCTGCCATTTGTCACTACTGTGAACCCCTCCTTTGGATTTAGGAGGGGGAAGGTACAGGCATAATTGGTGACATTTGGAGGGCAAGAAAAATGATCTGAACTCCCATGCCTTCCCTCTGAGATCAGAGCCTAGGCTGCTGGCGGCTGGCTCCCTGGAGCACATGACAGACAAAAAAGGGTGTGAAAAGGGCAGCTTGGGGGCTCCTGCCCCCACCCCATTCTAGTCCCGGCTGTGCAACAAGTTGTCACACTTTGGGCAAATCCTTTCCCACCTCTGGGTTCCCATTTTCCTTTACCCATGAAATTGCAGACTGGATAGCACGATCTGGTGGTCTCTGTCAACCTCGATGTTGTTCAGCATCAGGGTGAGACTCAGGGGTGGGGGGTCCATCCTCACTCTATTCCCCCCTTCTCCCTAATGCCCACTCCCAGCCAGAGGCCTACTTCCCTGGGACTGACAGCTAGGACAGCGTGGATGTTTATGGTGTGGCCTGGGGCCCTGCCCATCCTGCACTGGGCCTCTGCCCAGCACCCTCCTGCCCAGTCTGCCAGCAGCATTGCCCTGAGTCCTGCTTCTTTGGCTGTCTCTCCCTGAAACTGTCAATGCCTGGGAGAAGGAGTTCTCCTCCCCACTGGGGACACCGTCTGGGACGCTTCCCCTCAGCCCCTGCCTGCCGGCTCTGGGGGCCCCAGTCCTATCAAGCCTGGGAGCCCCCTCGGCCATCGCCACTGCTGTGCCGTGACATGGCCCTACAGAATGCTCTGTACACTGGAGACCTGGCGAGGTTACAGGAGCTGTTCCCCCCAGGCAGCACAGCCGACCTGCTGCTGGAGTGCCAGGCTGCGGAGCCTCGCTGGACCAGCCACCAGAGGGGTAAGGAGGGGGCATGTGCAGAGGGGCTGAGGACACAGAGCCTGGGCTGACCACATCAGGCACAGAGGCACCAAGTACTTAAGAAAAAGAGAAGCCCCTAGCTGTTTCTCCCCCACCCTTAGGCTTGCCTAAGCTTTGGCCCAGGAGTGAAGTCATGTGGAGCCCAGAATAGCTCCTGCTGAACCATGTGGCCAGCTCAGGCTCGGCTCACGGACACAGAGACCGTCTTCCTTCATCTGCCCATGTTCCCCCTCTTTTCCTTCTCTCTGCCTTTGGTCCTTACCTTTGTGCCCCTACGCCCCTCCCCACATGCTCACACTCTGCCTGCATGAGCTGGTCCCCAGAAGATTGCAGGGGGCATGGAGAACCCCCTGGTGACAGACACGCCCTCTGTGCCAGGCTGGTGGAGAAGCCCAGCGGAGAGTCTGCAGAGCGCCCAGAGTCTGGCCCAGGACCCATTGTCACCCGCACAGCCTCTGGACCTGCCCTGGCCTTCTGGCAGGCAGTGCTGGCCGGGGACGTGGGCTCTGTCTCCCGCATCCTCGCCGACTCCAGCGCCGGCCTGCGTCCAGATTCCATCTTTGATACCAGCGACCCAGAGCAATGGAGGGATTTCCGCTTCAACATACGTGCCCTGAGTACGGGACAGGGGCACTGGGGGGTACGAGCGGGAGAGGAGGGGCTGGGGTCGGAGCTCTGGGCTCCCTCTTCCCAGCTTCTGGCCACCTCCCTCATTTCCTGGCAGCTCTTCGTCTCCTCCAAGGCCTGAGGCCCATGTCCCTTCTTTCCCTAGGGCTCTGGTCTCTGACGTATGAAGAGGAGCTGACCACCCCACTGCACGTGGCAGCCAGCCGGGGCCACACGGACGTTCTGCAGCTGCTGCTGAGGCGACGGGCAAGGCCCGACAGTGCCCCCGGGGGCCGCACTGCCCTGCACGAGGCCTGTGCTGTGGGCCATGCTGCCTGTGCCCATGCACTGCTGGTGGCAGGAGCTGACCCCAACATCCCTGACCAGGATGGGAAACGCCCCTTGCACCTCTGCCGGGGCGCTGGAACCCTTGAGTGAGTGACCCCCCCTGCCCCCACCCCATCTTACTCTTCTAGGAGGCAAAGAGATGGCCTCGGGGAGGATGGGGGAGCTTACCGTGGCAGCCTTGGTGAGAAGGGATGGAGGAGTCATGGCTCAGGTGGGGAGTCAGGATGCAGTTACTCCCCAAACCGTCCTACTATTTGTCTCTTGAACTTCAGAATGGCCTGTACTTGGGATGGTTTCTGCTTCCCTAGGGGTGGAGGCGGGCTGTGGCCGGGCACAGCTGCACGGCCTACATTGGGGAAGTTGTCTGGCCCCATTATGGGGAGGTAGTGTACAGGAAAGTTTTAAATTTTCTCAGCTTATCCTATGTTCCAGGGACTGTGCCAAGTGTAACAGTAACTAAAGCATGATCTTTCCCTCAGGGAGCTGACTGTACAGTGATCCAGGTAGGAAGTAGAGGACAGTGGCCCCCAAATAGGGCCTGCAGTGGTCCCCATGGGCACGGTCTGGTTTCACCTTGGCAGGTCCAGCATTTCCATATTGGCAGGTATCCTCCGATAAATGGGTTCAGGGACTGAACTCAGCTAACCAAACTCACAAGAAACTGATAGATAGGCCCAAATGTGACAATGTATCATTTACTGTAGGAAATACTCCTTTACAATGACACGAATAATGATGCCCTATGTGTAGGAAACCTTAGAGGATGAGTCCTCACTCAGTTTTTTTATAAGCATGAAATCCCAGCAAAAGGAGCCTTGGCAAATCTATGAACCAACTGGATATACGTAGGAGGCCGCCCCTTTATCGATTGCGCACCTGCCGAATTTCACATCTTGCCTCTGAACGGTGCCAAATTTTTGATCCTTGAGTCCCCCATTCATAGACCTTCTCCATCTTGTTAACCTCCTCAGCCTTCAGTAGACTCCACTGACTTATAATATTGTGCTTGGAGATGTGGTCTACATCAGCTTGTAGTCCAAAAGAATGTGAGCCATGTGTATAAGTTCAATTTTTCTAGTAGCCCTAACAAAAAATGAAAAAGAAGTGAGTTTAATTTTTCAAATTGTGGTAAAATACATATAAAATTTATTATTTCTAAGTGCACAGTTCAGTGGCACGAAGTACATTCACATTGTCGTACATCCATCATCCATCACTATTACCCATCTCCTGAAGTTTTTAAATCTTCAAAACCTGAAATTCTGTACCCATGGAATGGTAACTTCCCATTCCTCTCTCCCCACAGGGAGTGGCAGCCACCATTCTACTTTCGGCCTCTTTGAATTTGACTACCCTAGATATTTCATGTGCGTGGAATCCCACAGCATTTGTCCTTCTGAGACAGGCTTATCTCACTTAGCCTAATGTCCTTAGGGTTCATCCACGCTATAGCATATGTTGTCAGAATTTCCCTGCTTTTTAAAGGCTGAATAATATTCCATTGTGTGTAGATGTTACATTTCATTTATCTGTTCATCTGATGAACACTTAGATTACCTCCACATTTGGCTATTGTGTACAGTGTTGATATGAACATGGGTGTACAAATATCTGTGAAATGGGTGAAATTAATTTTAATAATATATTTTATTTAACACAATATACCCAACATGTTAATACATTTCAACATGTAATCGGCATAAAAACAAATGAGATATCTTACATCCTTTTTTTGTAAAGTCTTCAAAATTGGTGTATAGTTTACACTTACAACATGTCTCTGTTAGGACTAGCTATCTTGCAAGTGCCCAGTGGCTACATGTAGCTAGTGGCTACTGATCGGGTAATAAAGTACTATGCAATCCCACATTTTTAGTTCTGGCCATGTTCAAGCCCTTCCTCCTGGAGATCACACTCAGTGGTAGTCATTCCTTCCTTCACTGAGTAAACAAATGTAGTGTTTAAATTATTATGGAGGATTTCAAACATATAGAAAGGTGGGCAGGATAATATAATGAGTCCCTGTGATCCACCATCATCTAGAGTCTACCACCCACTCCCCCTCCCAAATTCTGCCATTACTAGCTCTTATGCTAACACCTTTTCAGTCATTGTCTCACATGCAGCTCACAACAGCCTCATTAGGGCTAGATATTAGCAATTATCCCCATTCTACAGATGAGGAAACTGGAGTTCAAACAGGCTAAGTTCCCTCAGCCTTAAATTTTGGTGCACACTCTGTTGCAGGCACACACAACCTTTGGTGAGGCCCATCTTGAAGCAAACCTGGTTGGTTTTGTTGTTCCTTCTCCCCCTGCCCCCATTTTCCACCTGTGCCACTGGCAAGTCCCAGTCCCCACTTCCTTGCCCAGTCCCAGCAAGCAGAGCCCTCTACCAGCCCTATGGACCCTGGACCCAATGCCAGCTCCTCCCCACCTAGCTGTGTGAACTTAGATGAGAACCTCACACCTCAGGGCCACAGTTTCTGCCTCTGAACTGACTGCAGGGATGCTGTGAGGACGGAGCCAGTCAGCGCACGTAAACTCAGAATGCGCCTCTTCTAACTGTGAAATGGCTGCTCCCATTGAGGGTTTACTGCATTATTTCTGCAGAGTATGTGGACTTGAAAAGAGGGCACTGTTGATCCTGTTGCTGACTAGTGACACCCAGGATGGAAGGTGAGGGGCAGGCAGAACCAGCAGTCCCCCAAGGCTGCCCCAGGTTTGCTTTGCTCAGACAAGAATGCAGGGTGAAGGCCTGCACCCCATTTTCCTCCCGTTCCCCTTGCCCTTACTAGGTGTGTGGAACTGCTCCTGAGGTTTGGAGCAAAAGTGGATGGCCGGTCTGAGGAGGAAGAAGAAACCCCTTTGCACATAGCCGCCCGGCTGGGCCAGGTGGAGCTGGCAGACCTACTTTTAAAGCGGGGAGCATGCCCCAATGCCCGTGACGTTGAAGGCCGGACCCCATTGCTGGCTGCCTGTGATGCCCGCTGCACGTCCCCCGCTGACGCCGAGGCCACCAGCACCTGCTGCCTCCAGCTGTGCCACTTGCTGCTCTCAGCTGGAGCCGATGCTGACGCTGCTGACCAGGACAAGCAGCGGCCCCTACACTTGGCCTGTCGCCGTGGCCACGCAGCTGTCGTGGAGCTGCTCCTGTCCTGTGGGGTCAGCGCCAATGCCATGGACTATGGGGGACACACAGCCCTGCACTGTGCTCTGCAGGGGCCCCCTGCGGCCTTGGCTCAAAGCCCAGAGCATGCAGTGCGGGCTCTGCTCAACCATGGAGCTGTCCGAGTCTGGCCTGGGGCGCTTCCCAAGGTACGGGGCTGCGACCAGAGGGAGGGTCACAGCGATGAAGGGATGGGGAGGCCCAGACCTGTACTCCCACTGCTCTGGACGCCCTTGGCACATAGGCCAGTTCTTTGTCTTTCATTCATCAAGTAAGCAGACCCTAGCAGAAGACAACGTGAGGAGAGGACACGGAGCAGCAGGAGGGGTGTGCGTGTGCATGCGTGTGTGTACGTGCACGTGTGATGAAGGTGGATTGTGGGAGATGGGCCAGATTACAGAGGTTCTACAAAGACTGGAGGAGCCCAGATTGATTCGGGCAGCAGGCGGTAGTTTCTTCATCAGGTGAGTAAGCTGATAAAGGAGCATTTAGGAAGCTCTGCCTGGCCGTGGGACCCATTCAGTGAGACACTCCAGGCAGGACAGATCCCTCAGGACGCCTTCAGGACAGAGCCAGGAGCCCGGGTCATGAGGTTCAAGGCTTCCTGACCTTCTGCAGATGGACGAGGTCCTTGTTTCTCAGAGCTTAGGGGGCCATTCACGCAGACCAGCAGCCCTATCTGGGCACCCGAGAAAACACCTCTCACTGTCAATTTCTAATCTATATCTTATTTTAGGTTGATATCCCCCAACATAGGTTCAATGTAAAGACCTGTGCTAATGATGCCAGGAGCCCTGTCTCAGGCTATGTTGTATCTGGAGGGGGCTATATAATGTCATGGAGGGCACGGGGCCTGGGGTGGGGTCCCCTGTTCTCCAAGGAGCTAGTCCAGGAGGGATACAAGGCAGCAGGATGTGGGCAGGTCCCTACTGCCCCGCCGCCAGCCTTGAATGGCCCAGCCCCCCTCCATCCTGGACGCTCTCTGCCATCTTTACATCTCTCTCCTTTACTCACAAACCTAGAAGCATCTGTCTAGATTCCTAAGCAAGACCAAATAATTAAACAGCCCGAGAGTTCGGCAGATTGGTCTCCCCTTTGGGAAAATACAAGAAAATCAACAATTAACACTAATTAATCTCCTATTAACACCAGATAATTAGGAGACAGCAATTCCCTGTAATCTGATGGTGGCTCTGACAGCTAATGATTTCCCCTTCAGGGAGGGGCTGGGAGGAGAAGGCAGAATAGCAAACGGATTTCCTGGGACCCCACTGCCTGCCCTTCTGCCCTGCCTTGGGGACCAAGGGAAGAGCCCCATTGGTCCCTTCTCTGGGCAACATGTCCCAGGTGATCAAAAAGTGCAGGAGGTAGTTCTGCATCCACCTCCATCTGCAGCTGCTCCAGGCTTGGCTGGGGTTGCTGACCTCCACAAGGACCTCCTCCCTACAAGGAGGCCTCCATGGCCATCTGTGAT
This sequence comes from Manis pentadactyla, assembly GCF_030020395.1. Lineage (NCBI taxonomy): Eukaryota > Metazoa > Chordata > Mammalia > Pholidota > Manidae > Manis > Manis pentadactyla. The sequence goes on along the minus strand of NC_080025.1, from coordinate 143,939,082 downwards.
CACTGCCAGCCCCAGCCACCATGCTGGACTGGGCACTCAGGAGACCCGGAGCCAGGGTCTGACCTTGATGCTTGTTCCTGTGAACACAGGCAAGTCACTGGGATGCTCTGAACCCATGTTTCGTGCATGAGATACAGTCTTGACCTCAGAGAGACTGGGCTGTAGGAGCACAGTGGGCAACAGGAGGAGCAAGCACAGCACGGACACACACCAGACCCTGGCCGAAGGTGTGCTGCCTGCTGTGTGGGTGTCCCTGGTCTGCCCAACAACCTCTCAAGTAGGTGGCAACTAAGAGTGCAGGCTCTGGGACCAGGGTCACTGCCTGTGCAACCCTCAGCCAACTGCTTAATCTCTCGGCCTCAGTTTGCTCATCTGTAAAATAGGGATATGCCAGTATGGCTGCTTCGTAGGCTAGTATGAGAACTAAGTGAGTACATAAATAAATGCCCTTTGGACAGGGCCTCACCTAGATAGAGTTAGGGCCTCACCTAGATAGAGTTAGGGCTCAAAACCTGTTATCTAGTGTTGTTCCAAAGTTAACTAATGTATGTGAAAGCACGGGGAAGGCTGTTGGGCATCACCCCATGCAGGGTATCATTAGCAAGGGAGACAAAGGTGCAGGTTGGAATAGCTGCAGGAAGCTTTCTGGAGGGGAGGGGACTTGTGGGTGGGCAGGGCTGGGAGAGATGGAGGAGGAAGGAGCAGGCATTCCAGGCAGAGTGCGGAGGCAGAGGCAGGAATCAACATGGGCTGGGTAGGACAGAGAGACTGGCCTGAGCATCAAACAGGCACAGCAGGTCAGAGCAAGAATATCAGAGCAAGAATGTAACCCGCCTGTTCTTTCCTAGTTCTAGGAGTGAGGCAAAGAGGGCTGCTCTGGGCAGATGGGCTGGGTTACTCTGGTAAGCCCTGCCCAGGAGCAGAGGGCCTCAGGCGTGTGAGATGCTTTCTGCAGGGGCCATGTTCCCTGGACAAGGCCTTCCCTGCTCTAACTACCTTGCAGTGCCCAGCACAAGGCTGCCCTCCCAGCCTGCCAGGCAGATGGGTCTCCTCTCTTTTAGGCAGGGGTGTTAAAGCCTCTAAGTTATATGCAAGTGTGTATGGGCTGTGGAAGGAGGGGTTATGTACGGCAGTGCGGCTTGGGAGACAGTACTTAGCTGTTCTCAGTTTTTCTAAAGGGCCTGTGGCTAATGCCTGTAGCTTGAGATACAGCAAGAGATGGAGTGGATGAAGCGCAAATTTGCTTATAGCTATTATGTGCAGACATGAGTGGGTATGATGGTGCCTGTGTGCATCTAGGCCAAGCATGACTGCCTTTCTGCCCTTGTGGACAGCCTCCTGGCTCAGGCTGCTCCCCTGGCATGCCTCACCCCTCCCTGCATCAGGCCACCTCCTCAGAAAGGCCAATATTGACCACCCATCTCAGACACTGCCCTTCTACCATGCTCAGCCCCTGAGCGCACCTATTCCTCCTTGCAGTGGCATAACTGTTATTTATGTGTTTATTGCATTTTCCCTCTGAAGTAGACGCTCCCTGTCTATCCTCCTCACTGCTGGGTACCCATGGTGGCCCTGAGTAAAAATTCGCTAAATGAAGAAATGAAAGAAGAAATCTGACTCCAACTTGATCCCACCCACACTCCTCTGTTGAGCCTCCACTGGCCTTCTCCCTTCTCTTTGAATACCTCTCTAATGGCCTCATTTTAACTTGATCACATCTGCAAAGACCCGATTTCTAAATAGGTCACATTGTCAGGTACTGGAAATTAGGACTTCAACACATCTTTTTGGGGGACACAGTTCAACCCCCAATAGCTTTCCCATCTGCTCTGGTCATCCTGTGTGGGCTGACTGGGCACCCTCAGCGGGTGGCAATCCAGGGAGCACTGATGCATCTCTGTCTCCTGCAGGTACTTGAGCGCTGGTACATGTCTCCGAGGACCATCGAGGTCCTGATGAACACCTACAGTGTCATGCAGCTTCCCGAGGAGGCCATGGCCCTGGTGCCTCCTGAAACTCTGCAGGTCAGATTCCAGGACGCTGAACATGCAATCACTCAACCTGGCCCAAAGAGATTCCCACCTCCTAAAGGGAAGCCTATAGATCCCCCAGCTCTGCTCCACAGAAATACCCAGAGACCCGTTCATGTCCCAGAAGAAGAAAACTCACAAAGTGAACACCCAAAACACTCACTGCTTCTAGAGGCTCCTTGTAGACACCTGCTGGCCACCAGCCTCCCCACTTTAGGAGGAGTAGGTACCACTTGTCCAAGCCTCCCTCGCTGAGCCTTCCTTCTGTCCCCAGAAGCACAACCATTTCTATTCATCTCTCTTCGCCTTGGTGAGGCAGCCCAGATCACTGCAGCATCTGACCCGCTGTGCGCTCCGCACTCACCTGGCAGCCTGCCTGCCCCATGCCCTGCCCCGCCTTCCCCTGCCACCCCGCCTGATCCGCTACCTGCAGCTGGATTTTGAGGATGTGCTCTACTAGGTAAGTCTTGGGTTCTGTGGACAGTCCCAACCATTTGTGGGGGGGTGACAGGGAAGAAGCAAAAGAAGAGTAGGGGGCATGGCCTGGCCAAAGGAGCCAGACTCCTGGACCACTGGACCTCTCTGAATGCACACCTCTCGTTCCAGATGTCCAGTACCTTTTGAGAAAGCTCCAGGCCAAGGACACCAGCCCGCTTCTCACAGTGCCCCAATCTAGGACTCAGGCTGAGGCAGTCCTCTCAGCAGGAGACCCAACCCCACAGGCAGACGTGGATGCTGCCATTCCCACCAGGGAGAGGCCAATGGACCACACAGTCAGGTGATGGCTGATGGAGAGAGGGCAGGACTCACAGCAAGTGATACACTCCTCTTGGGGCCCCTTCCAGCCCATGCAAACATTAAAAATCTCCAGGCCTGTGTTTGGTGCTATCTCCAACACTCATTTGTCTGCACTGTTACAACTCAGGGTAGGCAGACTTACATGATCTCCCTGGATTTGCCCCACCGTACCAACAGCATCTTCCTTTCCCCTTTGGAATCCACCAGCTGTTGAGGGATCCTAGGCAGACCTCCCTCTCTGGCCCATGATGTGGAAGAATGGCCAGTAGGTGAGATAGTGTCAGAAAAGTCCTTTAAAAGACAGCCAGCCAGAGGATGGGAGAGGCTTGAATAGGGAATAGCCACTGCAGGAATGAGGCAGTGCAGACAGTGGGGCAGGACAGTAAAGGCAGCAGTGGGGTAGGGAGGAGAGGTGAGGACCAGGAAGGCCGACGGGAAGGTGGTGCATGGGTAGGTAAGCATGGTTCAGATGAGAGAGGAAGACTCCAGTTTAGAACAAAAGCAGTTATGCTGCTTGTCCTGTAAGTCAGCACCAGATTCACACCTAGTTGCTGCCTCTCTTTATCTGCGCCTTCCTTCAATTTAGCTTTGCTGCAGCAGGAGCTGAGCTGAGAGTTACATGCCCTGGGCTCCAGTGTTAGCTCTGCCAGTAAGTTATGGAATATAAGTCTCTTCCCTTCCCTGGGCTCAACTTTCTGCATCTGTGAAACAAGAGAGGGAGTCCCTGAGGGTCTTTGTAGTACCAGGATTTTAAGAATTCACAGGAGGCCCTAGCAGCCAGGAGCGGGCCTGCAACCACAGGAGGGAGGTGGAGTTGACCAGGGCTACAGAACAACCAATCAAGTGTACTGTGATCCATGACGTCAAGGGTAGCTGGGCAGGGTTCCCAGGGCGCGGGAGTGCGCACGCGCTGGAGCTCAGGACTTTCCCGCCGATTGAAGGGAGCCAGGCGGCGAAGGCGGGGCCTGGAGGGCGCGAGGCGGCGGGGGCGCGGCCGGGAGAACACGAAGCTCGGGAGAGCGTCCAAAGAGCCGCAGAGCAGATGCCGGGCGGAGGTGAGTGGGTGCGGGTTTGCACCTGGCCTCCAGGGCTTTGGGTGGGCTTCCAAGTGTGGGTTGCGGCGCAAGGACTAGGGACCGCCTGACAGGAGGGCCGGTGCCTGGAGGCCAGGCCGACTATCGGTTGGGGCCAACTGAGGCCTGGCTCCGCCGCTGTGGAGTCTCCAGGCCCGTCCAGACCCCAGAGGCTCACGGGGCGGTGGGGGGGGGCGGGGGGAGTGGGCACAGGTGACAAGGGGCGGGGGCCGGGAATCGGTTTCCACGAGGCCTGACCCCGTGGGAGTTCCGCCCACTGTCTGGGCCTCTCCCGGAGACCACCCTTCCGTCCCAGCTGGGGTTCCGCGGGGAACGCCCCGTTGTCCATTCGCTTGTTGAAAAGTGGATGGATGGTGGTGCTGATTACTAAGGTGGGGGAAGGATCAGAAGGTCAGTTTGGGAGCTTCTGAGTTGGAGCTGCCTATTAGACCTCTTAAAAGGGTGTGTTACAAGTCATTTGGATCTGTGAATTGAATTCAGGGATGAGGACAGGTCTGGGGACATACATGTGGGATCACTGGCATGCGAAAATGCTTAAAGTTCTGTTATGAAAGAATCCTGATTCTCAAGGGAATGACTTTTGGAAGAGAGTCCTGTGTGTGTATTTGGATGGAAATTCTATTTAATCCCATCCATGTTACTCATTTTGTGCTTCCTCAGTCCCAAGTTTCAGGCTAGATAAGCACTTGTGAATGAGACCTGTGCCTGCCCTTAGTTAATTTTCCATCTAGTCTGGGAAATAAGTGTGTGACTAGTTCAAATGCAAGAGGCAATGAAGTGAATGCAAAAGACATGTGGGAGCACAGGCTGAGGGCACGAGGAGGAGTTCGAACAATAGGGGTAGGGACCTGGAAAGACTTCACAGAAGGGGAGCACCTCTCCCAAAGTGATAAGAAGTGGGAAGGATTTCTAACCCTTTCTAAAGAGTACTGGAGCCTCTGCGGGCTGCCTTTTTAAGGAGGGAGTGGCTAAGGGAAGACAGGCAGTGTGGAGTGGACAATATGAGGGCCTGCTGCCCAACATCACACATTCTCCCTTTAGTGTTAGGAAGGTCTTTTCTGGGGCTAGACATCCAGCCACTCTTTCAAGTTAGGGAGCTTCCTCCCCAGCCCTCTGGCTGCGGGCCCCACGGGCCCAGAACCTCTCCCCGGTAATTGCTTTCCTTAATGTGTTTGCTCCAAACCAATTTCACGCCTCCGTGAGGACTCCGCCCTGCACTGGAGGCACGGACCTCCCCACCACCAACCATACCGCGTGTAACATGTGCACACACAAACCTAACGGCACACATTTAATATAAAACATACACAGGGTTCAAATACCTGGACACAAACATGTGAACCTACACGCGTGCGTGCTAGACTTTAACACTCTCGTGTACAATCCTCCCGCCAAACCAGAGCACTCACAATAAAGTGCCCAGCAGCGCCAACCGCGCTCGCCCTTGGACGGCTCACCTGGTCCTCTTCCGTTGCCCTCGGCGGGTCGGCTGGACTAACGCCAGGGGGCGCTGCAGTACTCCGCTCTCGCGGTGATGCAGTTGTGTCCTGCTGCCACCAGAGGGTGCCCGCGGTCAGGGCCCGAAGCTGACCACCGGGCGTGGGCTCTCTCCAGCCCAAGAGTGAGGCGGGGGTATTGATCTGTCGGCTTGAGCTTTAGAATACTTCGTTCGTTCTTAGCATTCTAGGTGCTTGTTTCCAGTCCATGGAGGGGAGGCCACATGATGGAGTCTGACATAGGCACAAGCAGAGGAAGTAGATTCAAAATTCCTCTGTAGGAACATTTCCCCAACAGGTGGAACAGTTAGAGTGGGACATGTGAGAGCATGTGCGCAATTAAATAATCACTTTTAGAATTCCATTTTAGACAATGAGGGGAGGTGCTTGCCCACAATGGGCCTTTTCAGGGATTCAGTAGGAGAACCACAGTTTTCTCTAGCTAAAGAAGGGAGCCAGCTCTGTTCAGATTGGTAGTGACAACTTCTTCTACTGATGGGAGGGTAAAAAAGTTTTTGGAGAGCCACTGATTTGGGGACCTCCATTCTTGACCATTCTGTTCTTCTTTGTCCATTTAGTGCAGGAAGAACTCATTTTGAAAGGTATTTCCTCATACTCACTTGATCTTTGCACTGGCTTTTTGATTAGGCAGAGCATATTAATTGCTGTCTCACAGATAAAGTCAGAGAGAGGCCAGGGTCACATGGCCCAGCGAAGGGTCAAAACAGGAACTTAACTCCAGGTCTTTTTATTCTAGCTAATGCTTTTTTCCATTTACCATGCAGCCTCAGTTCCATAGTCCATGAAAGGGCAGAGAAGGGAAATGGGCTGCTTCAGTTGCCATGTGTATGTGAGGGTATTTATCCTAGTTTAGCTACTGAATATCAAGGACTATGCAGAAGTCACACTCGATGACCCCAGTGTGGCAAGGGAACAGATTGAGGATATAAATGAATTATAAAAAAAATTATCTAACAAACATGCACTATAGCAAGGCAATACAAAATCCCTGGAGCCTCACAAAGTCCCAGTGGCCCACTGGGATTTAGTTGGCAACAGCTTTAAGCCTATACTCTGTTCCAGTTTGAGCAGAGAATTCCATTTTACTGAGTCTGGTTATGGGCAATATCTCTTGGCTTGAGCTAGGTGAATACATCTTCAAGATCAGAGGGTCTTTAACCTTGAGTCCTTGACAGTGCATGATCCCAACAGGGAGTGACAGGCTTATTAAGGTGGCCTTTTACTGGGGGAACTGGTGAGAGGGAAATGTTTCAATATATATCCTTTTGAGCTTTTGGAATTTTTTACTATGTGATTTTTATTACCTATGCAAAACAATGAATGCAATTATTTTTAAAAATGGCTCTTCCTTTATGCTTTATTTGATTGGTGGTGTTACTGCTTATACAGCCTTAATTGTAACCCAAAATTCCCTCAATAATGTATCAAGTCAATAAGCCTCTATCGCACATCGAGCACTGGGAGGCCATCAAACCGAGTAATGACCTCTCAAATTTTAAGTACAATACACTTTTAAAGTCTGGTCTTCCATGTTGGTACCATGAAGTGCTTGGCTAATTTAACAAAGGGTTCTGAAGGATATCTTTAGAAGGATGTAGGAGGATTATCTTAGTAATGTAGTAGTGAGTTGGGGATCCCAGACCTAAGTTAAGGTACCTCTTCTTTCTCCATGGTGACATCTTCCCACCAGACTCCTCTCTCAGAAGTTTCACCGAGTTTAACTAGAGCCCAAGATAGATCAGGACTGCATGGAAACCACACTCTTCTCCCTTTACCTCTCTGATGAATTGTCACTCAAGCCTAACCATAGAAAGTTCCCTTCTGGGGTCCCACTCTCCTGTGCCCCACTCTGGTAACAGTGTCTTTCAGAATGCTGATTTTTAATACATAAGCCTGACATTCGCAGTGTTCCCTAGGCTAACACAACACTCCTGAACAAATGTCAGACATCCAGAGTTCCCTCCTGCCCCGTTTTGAATTGGCTCAGAACCCTAAAACTCTTTGGCACAGGTTTTCCTCCTAACCTTAGCCAAATAACTTCCCCTCCGTAGACTGTGTCTTCTTAAACTTGCCTTAATTTTAGCTAGCTTGGCTCTCCTTGGCCCAACAGTTTCCCAGTGACCAGATGACCTTATTTTAGCTGGCTAGCTTGCTCCCTGTCCTTTGCACTCTTCTGTTGACTTGCCTGTCTTCAGTCTTTCTTGCCCACTGACCTGAGGCTTCTCTCAAGTGAAAGTGCCCACGACTTTTGCCTCTAGATTGACAACTATACGCTGGGACTCAGAAGGAGGGGGGAGAGTAAAAGGCGCCACCATTTCTGTGTGAGAATGGGGGAGGTGAACGGAGTCATCCACAATTAGTGGATAATTAGTGCTGCTGACCCTTGGGGCTCATCAGCACTCCTGGGGCCAGCCCCCAGCAATCAGCCAGGGCAGGTTGAGAGTGTCAGGCCTGGGAATGAATAGGGCTCATCAGCGGTGCTGGAGCCGGGGAGCCAATCAGGGAAATTAATAGCAGAAGAGAGGAAGAGCAAGCAAGGGAGGGAGACTGGGATAGACAGACAGACAAGAGATACAGGTGAAAAATGAGGAAAAAAGAGAAGACTGCAGACTGATACAGGGAATAAGTAGGAATAATTAAATAGGAGTGGGGATAGAAACAAGGGCAGGGAAGGGAAGAGTGGGAGGAAGAAAAAGCATGAAAAGGATGAAAGATGGAGAGGGAAAGAGGAACTGATAAGTACTGGGCATAGTGCGGGCACTAGGAAATTACCCAGAGGCCAGAGTGAGGGGCTGCAGGGGTCCGCGACGGCGGAGGGAAGGAGGAAGGAGGGAAGGGGCCGGTGCCAAGCGAAGAGAGACACCAGGGAGAGAGAGTGAATGGGGTCGGGAAGACACCGAGCAGGCGAAGAGCCCCAGTGTGAGCGGCCCCGAACCGCGCCCCCTGGCGGCGGAGCGCGCCCCCTGCCGTCCCTGCCTCGCCGCCCGAGAGGCCGTTGGGACTCGCTCCTGGGGCGGCCGAGGAGGGGGTTGCTGGGGGCGGGTTGCACACCCGGGGCAGGGTCTCTGTGGTCCGGCTCCACCGCCCAACTGCCCGGCCTTCCCCGTGCGCCCCCCTTGCCTGCCGTCGGGCCTGGTCCACGCCCGGTCCACCGCCAAGTCCGCACGCGGACTGGGCGGGCTAAGTTGGGGGCGGGCTGCGTGGAAGGAGGGGTACCGGCCCAGCAGCTGCCGTCGTCTTCTCATCGGCCGCAAACTTTCACAAAGCGGCGTGTCCGGCCTCATCAATCTCCATTAATAATAGTTGGTTGGGCCGCGGGGGGCGGGCGGGGGGTCTCGGGCCGGAGGGCCGGCCAGGCCGCTGGGAACGGGCTCTGCGGAGGGAGCGGGAGCCGGGCGCGGCGGCGGCGGGCGGAGGGAGGAAGTGAAGCGTAATTTGAGGAAGATGGATGAGTCCGGAGGGCGACACCCCCAGCCCGCCCGCCCGCCCGCCCCCTCCCTCCTTATGAGAGGGGGAGCGCGGCGCCGAAGCCACACTGCGCCGATCCCGCGCCCCGCCGCCACCTCGGCCCGGGAGCCAGGGAGCGAGCCCTGCGTGTCCGCGCGGGGCGCCCGAGCCGCGGGGCGCACGGCGGTGCCCGAGGGGAGGGCCCCGGGGCGGCCGCAGCTCCGGGCACGATGCAGAGAGCTGGAGGCGGGGGCGCCCCCGGGGGCAGCGGGGGGGGCAGCGGGGGGGGCCCGGGCACCGCTTTCTCCATCGACTCCCTCATCGGGCCGCCACCGCCTCGCTCTGGCCACTTGCTCTACACCGGCTACCCCATGTTCATGCCCTACCGGCCGCTCGTACTGCCGCAGGCACTGGCCCCCGCGCCGCTGCCTGCCGGCCTCCCGCCCCTCGCCCCGCTAGCCTCCTTTGCCGGCCGCCTTACCAACACCTTCTGTGCGGGGCTGGGCCAGGCCGTGCCCTCGATGGTGGCACTGACCACCGCACTGCCCAGTTTCGCGGAGCCGCCCGACGCCTTCTATGCGCCCCCGGAGCTCGCTGCTGCCGCCGCCGCCGCCCGGAACAACCCTGAGCCGGGCGGCCGACGCCCGGAGGGCGCGCTGGAAGCCGAGGAGCTGCTGCCTGCTCGGGAGAAAGTGGCAGAGCCCCCTCCGCCCCCGCCTTCGCACTTCTCAGAGACTTTCCCAAGTCTGCCGGGTAAGTGCTGGGGCCGACCGGGGCGCCGGGCGGGAGGCCCATTCACCTGGAAATCCCAGACAGCAGCCTGCTCAGAATCTTGGCACCACCTGCCTGGAGCCCTGGAATCCCAGACCCCCAGATGACGGGTTCTGGGAACCACCTCTAATTCCACTCCAAACGTGGCACCTCTAGATCCCAGAACCGCAGGCCTGCTCTGCCTCCAGAGTGCCTGAAGCCTCACCAGGCTTCCCAGTGCTCTCTTCCAAATTAGCGCCTTTCCTCCCAGCATTCTAGTCCTCAAGCCTCGGCTCCCACGGATCCTTTGCAGAATCCCTTCATTTTTCTCCACTGCAGGGATAGAGACCTGAAAGTGTGGGATTCTTGGGAATACCAGCAAAACCCCAGGGTGAGGGTACCTTTGGGCAACTGTCAGTTCAGTAAGGGGAGGGTATGTTCTGGCTTCGGAGAAGATTGTATTGACCTTAAATGCACTGTGCATGCAGGGCAAAGGGAGGGCCTTAAAGTGGTAGTGACCATCTTGGTGACCTGTCTTTGCCTTAGTAGTAGAGGTCACTTCTAAATTGGCAGATACAGAGCTAATACTTAAAGGACCAAGTCGGGGGCCTATGGAAACATATGCTAGCAAGGGGCCTAGCACCTGCTGGACCAGGGCTGCCTGGGAGGCCAAGAGAGAGACTAAGAGCTGGGTTGGGTGTGGCCCAAAGGTGTGGAGCTGAGAATCCAGCTGATTCTGGAACCAGTGAGATTTAGCTAAGAGGCAATTCAGGAATCTTGGATCATCCGGGGGAGGATGCCCTCTCAATAGAGGCAGGGTGTTTTAAACTGAAACCTGCTTTAGAATCAATCTGCTTAGAGCCCTACTGGCTTCCCTTTTGATCCTTAACCCCTAAAAGCTAAAAAAGCTTTTTCTTATCCAGGGGTACATCCAGGTGTGCAGTGATCCAGAGCTTGTACAATTTGATGGCCCTATATAAGAAAAACGGGTGCATGCGAGTGGGGGGTTCCTGAAGCTTCAGCTTCTTTAGCATCAGGGTGAATCTGCCTCTGTGTAACCATTTGTCTCAGCCAGCTTGGCAGTGGGGAGCGACCCCAGGAGCCAGGGGGCTGACTCTAGCAGAGACAGAAAGGAGGTCCTAGTGTTCTTTTGTCCTTTGCCAGGAGAGGGTAATTCCTGATAGGTTTCTGGGCTCTTCCTTGAAATTGTCCAGAGGTCTAATCATTCTTCCAGACCCCAAGAGTTGCTGCTATAGGGCCTGTCTTCCTCTTCTTTTCCCTTTTAGCCCTGGGCATTTGACTCTGGGGATTCAGTTTTTGGGGGGTTTTTTTTTGTACCTGTTTTGACCAGGTACCTAGAGGATCCAGTGTCTGAAGTCTAAGCAGCAACTCCTAAGGGGGATGAAAAGGAAATGATAGAGCAGCAACTGGAAGATGGGAGAAGTCCAGAAGCTAAAAGGGCCCGGAGAGGGAGGGGGCGAGCAGCTGGCAGGATGAATGGGGAAAAAGAGGATCAGTAGGATTTTCAGAATAGGATAGTCCTAAGGCAGAAAAGAGCAAGGCAGGCCATCAGAGGCTCTGGAGGCAGTAGGAGCTGGAGGAAGAACCAGACACTTGAGAAGATGAGCTGAGGGGGAGGAAAGAGACAGATACGCATAGTGGAGGGAACTGAGGGGAGAATGTGACCAAACATGGGGCACAAGCGACTTGTCCTACTCTCTCAGGCTCCCCTTAGTTCTTATTTTGACCCATTTGTATAATGGAATCTCTTTTCTGAAGCAGATAGAGTATTGGCTATAAAACTAGACATTGAAAGACACAGAGGGAGAGAGAGAAGAAGGGAAAGAGAGAAAGAGAGGAATAAGTAGAGGAAAAGAACAGAAGGGAATGATTGAGGAAAGAATAGAGAAAAGAGCCCACAAATGCACTGTACACCTGGATCATCCGATAGTCTGAGAAAGAAAAGGGCTGTCTTTCGGAAGAGTTATGTGCAAGGGATTTCTAGCCTGGGCTGCGTGAACAGGGAACAGTATCTCTGGACCAGAACTGTGTGTGTATGTGGAAGAGTTCTGTCTTGAGAGGATTGGGAGGTAACCATAAATACACTAGAGGCAAACAGGGAAGAGTTTCAACAGTAGGAGTTATTTTTTTTAAAGGTTTTTAATCTTGGGAGTTATGAGAAACCATAATTTATATATATAGATGATGAAGGAAAGATCTTCATCATCAGAAAAAAATGTTGGAAACAAAAAGAAGAGACTTGTGTTGTTCTTGGAATAAAGACAGGACTTTTTTTTTTTTTTTGCTAAGAATGATGGGAAGGGGATCTTGCAGAGGAAGAATTTTGAGAGGTGTGGAGTGAAGGTAATCACTCCTGTTGGGAAGGGCTAAACATAACAGGTTTATAGTGGGGCTTCTGGAGCAGAGTAGTGAGGAGAGATTTCAGAAGAAATATCTGAAAAGAATAATGAGTGGCATGTCTTTATCTGCAGCTGTCACTTCTTATCGCTCTCAGTACAAACTCTCCCAACCCTTCCTTGCCATGCCACTCATGTCAATCTGCCCAGTCTTGATTTTTTCCCCCCTAAAATAGTTAAGAAAAGGAAATTCCAGAAATGTTAGACATAAAATCAATTTGGGAGTGATGACACATGGCCCATGCTGGAAATGGTGGGAAAACGAATATTCCATTTTTGGAATTGTATTAGAGTATTTAGCATGAAATAAGAGAGTTCTCTGCTCAAATAGTGGGATTGAAACCTCAACTTCAGAAGAGTTTGGAGAAAGAATGTTATCTTTAAAGTAACAGAGGAATTGCTGTCCTAATGAGAATGTGTGACATTGGTCCGAAATTATTAACTTACATTTGTTTACAATTCCTAGCCCTTTTAAATGAAATTATAGTGAAAATAGGCCATTTTGGAGAATGATGGGGAAGTTTTTTTTGTTGGGAATTAGAAGGTCTATTTCTTTTTAATTTTGCTGAGAGTTAAAACAAATACCACCCTACTAAAATTGATGATGAAGGAAACAGAACTTTATTATGATTAGATTGCAGGTGTAGAAGCTATATTAGCAGACAAAAAGAAATACTATGTAGAGAAATTATGGGATAGACAAGGTATTGAGATTGGTAGATGGAAAATAATTCTAGTTTTGGAATGTCGGGAGCAATGGGGATAGTTGGGGAAGGTGTCTTAGTAGAAGTGATAAAAGATAAGAGAATTTTGAATTAGGGGAAATTTAAAAGTATGAATCAACAGAAGAGCCCAGTGTTAGGGCTGTCTAGCAAGCCATTTATGTAATTTAAAATTTTTTATTAGCCACATTAAAAAAGTAAAAAGATACAGTTGAAATGAATTTTAGTAATGTTTTACTTAAACCAGTATGTCCAAATATTATTTCAGGAATAGTCAATATAAAAATTTTTAATAAAATATTTTACATCTTCTTTTCATATTGAGTCTTTGAAATACAATGTGTATTTTTTACCCTTCCAGTACATCTCAATTCAGACTGGCCATATTTTAGGTGGTCAATAGCCTCATGTGGCCAGTGGTGACCATATTCAACATAAAAGCTCTAGAGAGTTGAAGAACAGACTTATGTGAAACTGTTGGGGGCCACAGAGCTTTGAATTGGGGTGGACAGTGAAGTCCTCCATGTATTAGGAACAATGGAAAGAAGAGAGCGGTAAGATCTAAATGACAGGAAAAAGAATTCTGAAAGGGCAGTGATGACCTTGCTGTGTGTGAAGGTGCATGTGAGCTCTGACTGAGAGTAATCGAAGCTAACTTGAAGGTGTGGTGCAAATACACATCACAGAAACGACAGGTGAAGATGATACTATACGCGGGTGCTAGGGAGATGATGAAAAGAGCTGTCTGTTTGGAAAAATGAAAACTTTAAATTGGGGGTGGCTAGAGCAGTTCAGGGAGGAGAGGGTTGGAGTGACTGAAAATAAGTACTTAAGAATTGTGTGGGATGGTTGATATTCCATATATTACTGTTGGATGGGTGATAAAAATAAAGTGAGCATGTTGAAGAAAAAATATTTGTAGTTGAGATGATGTAGACAAGAAAATATAAGGGACAAATCTGGGAGCTGGCAGTGTGGTGAACATTATTTTTAAAAACTGAATGGAAAAATATTTGCTAATTTATGAATAGAGATTGGCAGTAATAATGAAAATCATGCAAGGAGACTAGGAAAACTGCCTAGAAGCACGATATTTGTCCTGATTGCCATAAGCTAAGCACTTGATTATAGTGAAATGACCATCAATTAATTTCTGAATAGGTATCCATTATGGCTGTCAAAATATATTTACTCATGAGAGAACAACAGGAAATGATAATGTGACATGGAATCAGAGACTTCTGTTAGAAACAGGAGAAATATTTTTTTTTTTGGCAGTGAGGGAGACCTGGAGTATGTTTTCCTGGAAAGGTTTAGGAAGAACATACAGTGAGTGACTACTCCACTGACATTTATAGAAAAGCAAATGTTACACTAACTGAATATAATTGAAGGAACATTTATTTAGGAGTCATGACACATGGGTTCAGTTCTCAACTTGGTCACTCATTAGCTGTTGTGACTTGCATTGGCAAGTTGTTTAGTTCAGTTCAGGGAACATTTATTGTGTATCTATTATGGGCTTAGGATGAGAAAATCAAAGCCTTATAACTTCTCTAGGGTTCAGTTTCCTCATCTGTAATATAAAAGCTTTGATTGAGATGATGTTTAATGTTCCTTTCAATTCCATAGACTACAAGGCATTTTTTTTTTCTAGCCTCAGTGTTTGGCATTCTTATCATGGACTCCACAGGTCTCTTCTGAGGGTGTCTGTTGATGATGGGTGGGAAAAAAAATTAGAGCTAAAATTTGGCACTTCCTTTGATTATGAATGTCGGCCAGAAACCATAGTAGCTTCAGCAGTACCTGAGATTTTTGTCATCAATAGAAGTCACAGACATTTTATTTTAAATGTGTAGTCTTCAGGCATCTTGTTTAATGAATTAATAAAGAAACATATATGATTATATCACAAATTAATTTCTAAATATTTGATAACTGTATTTTTATATAATTGGTTTCTAATATAATCCTGTGTGTTTTATATTATATACTAAAAGCAATTCTGAGAAGGAAGAGGTTCATAAGTTTTATCAGACTGCCAAGGAAGTTTCGGCACAAAAAGGGTTAAAAAACCTTGGTTGAGAGAGAGAGATCTCAGAAATGACAAGAGGGAAATTCTACTGGGAAGACTGGGATGGGAGACTGAGATGCCTTGTAGCATAGTGAAGGTAACAATTGGGAGGGCTGGACGACAGAAGGCACCTTTGCAGTGGCATATGTAACTATGGTGATACAGATTATAGATGATTAGGAGGATAGTTCTAATGCTCAGAGTGATGGGCCTGAATGGTCTATACTGGGAATAATGGGAATGAAGCAGTAATTGGAATAATGAGGGGGAAATATTTTAATTGGAAAGGAGGAGGAACATAATATGAGCAAAGTGCTTTTGCATTGAGAATAATTTTACAATGGGAAGCTGTAAAGCAAGAATTTTATGCTGGAAGTAGTGGGAAAATAAGGATCTTGGTGGTAAAACTGGGTATTAGGAAATAGAAATGAAAGAAGTAATGGAATAGATATACAAAAAGAGAGAAAAGTAAATAGGAAGGATGAGAAGGGAAGAGTTTGGTGGGAGAGAACTTTTATCCAGAAGGAATGGGGAAATGCCCCATGCTGGGGTAGGAGAGAAGAAATCCTGTCTCTAACCAGTGAAAAGTCCAGAGCTCTATGGGGCGGGCGGGGGTGGGGGATGCCCACTGCTGCAGTGCTAATGATAGTGAAAGAAAAGAGGTAGGGGGTTTTCATTGGGAATATGATCATGCTGGGAGAAAGTTATCTGCTTAGAGTAATGCGGAAGAAATATTGGTGTGCTAATTGGAAGAAAGAGGGCTAGGGAGAAACAGTGCTTGTATTTGGTGTGCTGGGAGAGTAACCTGCACAAGCTGAATTAAGTTGTGGCAGGAAGAGACAGCACTGTGCCTCAAGCAGTCATGAAGCAGTGTCTTCATTCCCTTCCTATCCTAGAAGGGAGAGGAATAATCTTCAAATGATGAAATGACAAACCTGTACAGGAAGGAAGGGGGCTGCAGAGACTAAGGTTATGAGGAAAAAGCACTGTGTCAAAAATGAGGATGACAGAAACAGAAAGATACTTCTCAACTGGGGGTAATGGGAGATGGATTTCTTGACTGTGAATTGTGGAGGAAATGGCACTACAGTAGAAGTAATCAAGAAGATGGAACTCTGTACTAGGAGCAGGGGGAAGAGAAGTGACCCAGAGGTGCCCAGAAGGAGAGAGGAAGATGAAGCTATGCGGGAGTGAGAGTGAGAAGAGCTTTGCGCTGGGTGGATGATAACTATTCTACAAATCATGCATAGGTACTAGAAGGATGTACCTGAGTGGTCTTGGCAACATCACACCTCTCTGTCTTAGCTTCCTCATCAGTAAAATTAGGGGTGTGAGTTAAGTGATCTCTAAGGTCACTTCCAGCTCCTTAATTGTTTTTATCTATAAGGATACCTTTATTAGTGAATTATTTCCTTAACAAAAAAAGGGCATCCTTTTTGAGGGGGAAATTCTATGCTTTTCAGTGCTGAGCTGTCATGGTAACTGACCAGAAGGAGGCAGGCTAGGATATATACATCTTGAGATGAAACCAGGGCTGGGCTTTAGGATAGAAAAGCTTTGTCATCTGGGATAGGGGAGGGGCTACTTGATTTGTGGTTGTTCACAGCCGTCATACTAAATGAAAGACAGAAACATGTTATAAAACTGGGAGTAGATCTAATCTAGGCCAAAACGATTGGATCAATTGTGACCGACTTTACTGGGTGAGGGGGAAGCAGTGCTCATCAGGGAGTGAGAAAAAGAAAAGCTGTGTTGGGGAATCAGTTCCTGGCTTTCCATATCATTTCTGGGTCGGATACAGTATTTATGATAGGATAACATTAGAATTCAGTCTCTTTTCATTCAGTGTCAACAAAGGGATGTGTAACACAGAGAAACAGCATGGGCTTTGGGTACAGATCGTGGCACCACCCTTTCTTTGTGATCTGCAGCAAAGTACTAACCTCTGAAGTGTCAGTTTCCTCACCAGTAAAATAAGGGCAAGAATACTTAGCTCACAGAGCTAAGGATTAAATGAGAAGATATTTGTCCAGCATCCTGATGTAACAAGTGTGCGAGAAATGATTGGTATTGTCTTTGTTGGAACTGGATGGGGAGCTTTGCTGGGAATTAAGTTGGGAAAGACTGCTTTACTAAGGAATTGTGTGGGATAGTTGACACTGTCTGTACTGATAAGGGTAAATATTTCTGGGAGTGATGATAGAAATAGCACCATATTTTGAGAATGGTTTATATCAGGAATATCAGGAGAGAACATTGTATGAATCTAGTAAGGGTAGAGTTCCAAGTTTTTCTTTGGTTCCTTCTCCCCCCTTTCAGTTTTCCTGCTACATTTTGACATCCTCTGGCTGCCCAAGGCTGCCCAAGCCCTTCTGCCATGTCCTACTGGCGCCTGTTCTTCCTTCTCCATTAAAAAAAAAAAAAATCCCTCTTCCTTTTCCTTCATCAGAATTCTGATTCCCTCTTATGTCTGATCTCCCCTTGATATTAGGAGCCACTGGATTAAAATAATTCACACTCAGATGGATTAAGGAGATTTTTTTAAAGCCCAAATGAATTTCAAACTGGTAGAATTCTCAGTGCATTATTATGAATAATTTCAGGTAATGTGGTAAAATTATTTTGGACAGGAAAGTTGTGGGAGTGAGGGGGAGTGGCTTGCTTTCCCTGGAGTCATGAGATTTTGTTCATTCCTAGTTACGGCATCATATGTAGTCAGAACTCTTTGGGTTGCTAGTGACAGCAGCTCAAATCTAGTTTAAGATAAAATGGACATGCATTGATTCACATGACTGTGAAGTAGAGGAGTGGATCCAGCGATGCAGACATTGTGTGTTGTTAGGTCTTTTTTCTTGCTCTCAACCTGGCTCCCTGCCCAGTCTTTGCCTCATTCTCTCCTTCAGACAGGTAAGGGAGGGCACAAAAAAGCAGCTCTAAATTTTTATAATCCCAGGTTGGGAACCCAGTGGATTCTAGCATATATAAAATCCTAGGATGACTGATCATCTAGCTTGAGTCAAGTCCCCAGGGAGATGGGATGTTAGGTTGGTCAGTTCCAGGTCATGTGCCTATGGGATCATGCAGGTGAAATCTGACTGACAGTCCCTGCACTGGGTTGTTAACAGGGGTGCTGCTGGTGGGTAAAAGGAGGAAGGGCTGTTGGGCAGACAAAAGCAAACCCCAAACAGATGTGTACTTCAACTAGAAAGAAGGAAAGAGTGTACCCTTAACTCCCTTTCAGTATTAGGGAGGATAGCCTTCTCCCTGGCTAGGTCGGCAGTCCTGGGAGAGAAAGAAGAGAGACTGGGAGTGAAGCTCTGAGGAGAACTCTAATGAGGAAGGTTGAAAGAATTGAAGATAGGTAGGTAAATTTCTATTCTTCAGTGAGGCTGATTGCAGTCCAAGAAAGAGCTTGTACTTGAGGGATGAGGGAGACAGCTGTAAACTAGAAGCTAGAGGAAAACTGATATTAAAACAAAACTGTTTCCATAGTTTGGTAAATTATTTTTTAAATGAGAAAATACATTTCTAAATAAAAGGAATGCTCATTAGTAACATTACATCAGACAAACCATAAAGACAGAAAAAATATGAGAAAGATCTGGCAGGAATTTTGTCTTGGGGAATGATGAGAAAAATAGGGTGTTTGTTAAAGGACAAAGGTGAAATTTGGTGAGTGAAGCCTCTCTGGTGGCAATTCCAAAACACTCTCTGAGAATGTTAAGGGAAGGTACTCATGATTAGGCTAGAGCTCTAAAGTGGCAAGTGAAAGGGATGAGGTCTAAACTCGAACCTGATTTGATAGGTAGGTTGTTTATCTGATGAGGCATCTAGAGAGAGGGCTCTTACTGTAAGTGGGAGGGGAGGAGAAGACATGTTACTGGAAAGGATAGAAAGAGCATTGATAGGAGATTCGGGAGACCAAGATTGGAGACATGGCTCTGTCTCCAGCTATGTGACTTAGAAAACTCACTTAATCCTTCTGAAACTTCAGTTTTTTCACCTGAAAATAAGGTTACTAACCTCCTGTTACTACTAATAATAGGTCTTCTCTACTTCAGTGAGTTGCTTGAAGATAATAAGTGTAAAAGTGTTTTGGAATGTCAAAGGTCCTACAAGGTGCTCTTGGCAATGACGATGTTAATATGCCACTAAAGGAGCTCTGAACTTGGAGTGGCTGGGAAATTGCCCTGAGCTTGTGAAGGTGGGAGGGGCTGTGGGTGACAATGGTGTAGAGAAAATATACATGTTGATTTGGAGTAAAGAATGTGAGGAGTCATGGGAAGAGGGGAGAGAGAAAGTGAAAATTAAATTTCCGTATTGTACCTAAAATTTTAGGAAGGTATAGTAGCAAATGAGGGTGTAAAATTAAAGGGGATGAGTGAAAAAAATTCAAAGTGAGCTTGTTGCTATAAATGATGGAGAAAAGTACTGTCTCTGAAAAGAAGGGAGAAATAATTCTCTTCAGGGCATTGTGATGAAATGAGGAATTAGAAATGAGAGTGGTGGCAAACATCTCTTTTTTGAGGGCTGACCTGGGTTTCTTCCCACCTTTTACCCCCCCACACACGCACATTGATTCGGTGTTCAGGAAGCTGAATGGTCAGCTGGGGACAATCAGGAGGAGGCCCGCTGTCCTGAGTGTGGTGGGGGAGTTTGAGAGTGGTCACTTTTGAAGTATAGGGAAGAGAAGTCAGAGCTGAGTGTCATGGGGGCGAGACTTCTTTCAGTGAATGATAAAGACTGTTGATTTATGTAGGTTAGAACAGAGTAGGGTGGATGAAGGACAGCACAGGGGCTCTGTGAGTTCCCATCACCTGGGGTCAAAAGTGGTTCTCCACTCCCTGGGCGGTTTTCCTCACCATGATCCAGGCGCACCACCTTAGTGACCATAGCTGCAGACTGTCTCTCTAGATTGTTCAAGCCTGGTGCTATTTATGCTTTCTACTGGACAAAACCTACCATGGATTTCTGGACCGTTGATTTCTTCCCCAGCCTGACCTGACCCATTCCTAAGGTGGAGTGTCCCTGTGTCTCTGGTGCTGCCTCCCTTCCTCTGGGAAGGAAGGCCCCATGCAAGTACGTCCCTGCAACTTGAGTGCTGCTCTCTGGAGTGGGAATCCGGCCCCTGGCACGGACTTTACAAGTAATTATGGTTCAAACCTTGTGATTTCCAGTTCTTAGGATAATAGCATCCACCAGAAGAATCCACATGAAGTCTGGATGTTTCCTAGTAACCAGTCTGCCCCACAATCATTCCCTCTGGATAGACACCAAACTGTTCACAGACTCTATCGAGGCTTACCCATGGGGAACAAGATGAAAACTCATTATACTCTGTATTACCAGTAATATCATTTTCATACACAAAGGACAGGACCTGTCTGTTTGGCCTACCTACCTTGCAGAGTCAAATTGTTTCCAATTTAAAAATTTTCCTTTTGCTGAAATTATTCTCACCAGAATCACTTCTTGTGTAAGATTTTCAATGAAGTTTTGTTGTTCAAGTTTTTTGTTCTTAACAAATTATAGCATCTGCAATTAGAAATTTACTTTATGGACATTATCTCTACCAAGTCCAATTATCCAAATCAAATTTTGCAAATAGAAATTTTATCACAAAATTTGCTTCTGTCAGTTTTTAGTCAATAACACATTTTTCTACGAGCAATTTTTGTTTGGTTTGGTTATACTTACCACCTTAATAGTCATTATAAATTAGATAAAATAGCCTGCCTTTACTTCTTAGCTAATTCATGAGAAAATGGTAAGCGGTTTCAGAACTGCTATACTGTGAAGGACTCGGCTGCTTACTGTATTGCTCATCCAAGTCTTCTGAATATGTCCTGTCACTCTGGGTGCTGTGTTTAGGTGCTGTGTTAGTTGGCGGAGCAAAGAACAGGCGGCTGGGCCAAGATGCTTTGCTTTGCTCCAAATGCATTGGTGTTTTGAAAAGAGGCGGGGCATTTTAATTTAAACGGCTTTCTGGTCTTTACTCTTTGATTTTTTTCCTGTCTTTTCTCTCTCCCTTCTCTGAAGGTTTCAGCCTTTTCAGTTTCTCTGACTCATCATTTAATTCTCCTGCGCCGGTGTCCACCCCACATCTCTCTCGCCCCATTCCTCTCTCTGCCAGCTTCGGCCTTTCCATTCTCCCACTCTTTCTGGTCTCTCTCACTGTCCCAGACCCTCTCCTCTGAGGCATGGAGCTGTATTTTCCCTTCTCGGTTGCTTTCTTCTACTGCCCCACCCCCACCTCCTTCCAAGAGTCCCTTATTTGAGCCCTCAGTGTCATAACTCTAAAGGCTCAGAGAGAAACTTGTGCCCCTTCTGCTCAGCATCTCTCTGGGACCAAGGAACCAAGAGAAGTTGTGAACTGGTGCTCCTTATATGGCTTTAAAAGCAGCCCTGAGGGTGGCCCGCTCACGTGGGCTTGACTTTATGGAATCTGTCTGAAGACAGAGGGATGGATGATGTGATCTCAGGAGGGCCCCGCCAGAGTAAGGAGCCTGGAAGCCTCATTCTCACGCATCAATTTATATTTGTTGGACACCCCCTGGGTACTTGGAGCTGTACTAAATGATTTCATCCTTTAAGCCCTGAAATCCAGGTTCTGCCTTTTTAGCAGCTGTTTAAAATACTGTAATATTGGGCTGAGTTTTTACAAACTTTTGTTATTCTATTGTTTACTATAAACCATGTTTTTAAAATTAAAAGTTAGAGGATTAGTAATGACATTGGTGACTGTCCTTCATTTCTTTTAGCATAAAATCCTATAGATTCCCATGGCATACAGAGTCCTCTCCAGCTAGTGTGAGATCAGAGGACATCCTGAGAAGTGGGTAGTATAATATTCATGGGGTCTATGTCTTATAGGCACTGGAGCTGGAAAGGGTGGGGTTGTGGGGACAGAGATGGAGAGAAAAAATGTGTGTGTGAGAAAGTGCTTGGGAATAGTTTCTTTCATTTAATCAAATATTTATTAAGTGCCTACTCTATGCAGGTAATTTTCTAGATGCTGAAGACACAGCAGCGAAAAAATATACTAAAAATCCCTACATCATGAAGCCTATATTCTAGTAGGAAGAAACAGCCAATAAAATAAATGAATAAAGTTGGTGACATATACTATATATTTTAAAATTAAGGTATCATTGATATACAGTCTTATGAAGGTGTCACAAGAAAAACAATGTGGTTACTACATGCACCCTTATTATCGAGTCCCCCCCATGCCCCATTCGGTCCCTGTCCATCAGTGTAGTAAGATGCCACAGATCCACTATGTGTCTTCTCTGAGCTGCACTGTCTTCCCCACGACCCCATACACACTCATGTACTATATTAAAGCAACAAATAAAACAGAGAAGGGAGGTAAGGAGTACTGGGAGTTTTAATTTTAAAAGGATGATCAGGGAAGGACTCATTGATAAAGTGAAGACCTGAAGGAGATAGGGAACGAGCTGGTGCAAAAATCTACTCCCAATAGAATGATCTCAAGGAGGGGCAGAGAACAGAGATGGGAAGCACAGGAGCAGGGAAACCAGTTTAGAGAAAATGTCGATGAGCTAGGTGAAGATAATGGTGGCTTGGACTAATGGGATGCTGAGGAGATGGTGAGAGGGGGTCAGGCTCTGGGTAGATTTTAAAGGCAGCACTATCAGGATTTGCTGGTGGATTGGGCACGGGTTATGAGAGAGGAGAGTGAAGGTTTGATTTGAATAACAGGGAGGATGGTGTTACCATTAACTGAGATGTGAATTTTCATGGGTACAGATGGGGACAAGCCAGTTTGGGGGAAAGATGGGGAATTCAACTTGGAACACATTAAGTTTGGGTTCTGTGGAAGTGGAAAATAGTGTGGGGAAGAGCTCTTAATGAAATGAAGGAGGAAACCAAAGATGTGAATATTGCAGAAAGCAAAATGTATTTGCCTAGGAATGAGATGAGGGAGAAAGCATGGGTGATGAGAGGTGAGTATTGTGAAGGATGCATTTTCTGTGGACAGTATATTTAGACAGTACATGAAGCTGGGCACTAGCAAAGCCTGGGCAAGCTGTTAAAGAGAGAATGAAGACAACTTACTGGTAGGAAGCAGTGAATGAGAGTAGCACAGGGAGGCTCGGTGAGCCTAAACTAGGGCTCACGTGGGTTTTGAGAAGGGTAGATAAAGAATGGAGCACTCAGGAAAAAAAGGCTGGGTCCATGGGACAAAAATGCCCTTGAGGTGTGAATAAGCTAAGTAGAGGGAGGGAGGTGATCTGGACATGGAGAATTCTGGTCTCTAAGGAGAATGTAAACCTGGCTCTTGAAAAAGAACAGGTGTAGATTTCATCAGTGAGGGGAAAGGACAATTCTGTTGATGGGGAAGGGGGTTGATAGTTACTGGGCTGATCCTGGAGGCCCTGTGAAGTTCCTTCTGACAGGTGGTAAGGGGTTAGAGAAGACTGTCAGGTAAGCTCTGGGTACTGGAAGGTGCTCTAGCCACATATGCACACCTTGTTTTCTTACAGAGCACTTCACCATTCCCTAAAGCTATTTTACTTTAGGTTATATTCTCAACCTCGGAGTGGGCTCATAGGTGCACGTGTGATCTGTGGCAAATACAGACAGATACACTCCTACATTTACGTAGCCCTCCCCCCTTTACACAGTGAACTCTGTTGGTAAAGAACTGACTGTGCATTTACAGATTATCCATTTTCTCTTGTTTCTTTCCTATTGGTTAGTTTTCTTTTGGCTTTTTGTTGTTTCACTGCTTATTGGTCCTTTGGGCAGAAAACAAGGGAGTTTGTAAACCCCAAACACTGAAAACATTTATAACTCATTATTAGCAGTTCTGGCAACACCATCAGTGGATAAGAAAATTAAAACCAATGGTTGAATTACATTTTAGAATTATGTACTGATTAAAATGTTTACATAGTTGCAATTACAAATAATCAAGAATCTATTAAGTGAGTCAAAATTTATTTTTTACCATTTTCCTCTCTGTATTCTCTCTTGCTGCACTTCTGTTTCTTCCTCGTCCTTCTCCCATATTCCCTCCAGTTCTCACAGCTGACATCAAGCTCAGGGTCCTCAGGATTCTGAACTGGAGCAGAAAGCAGCTGTTTGTGCTGCTCACGCAACCTCGGGAGGGAGGAAAGGTGGGAAAGAGATGATGTCATTTTAAAATCAAGGAGGAAAGAAGTATTGAAAGATGATGAGGGGGGCTAAGTAGCTGGGAGAAAAATCTGGCCACAGATACAATGGCTTGTGTCTGGGGGAGCTTCCCGTCCTGGGCTGGATGGTCTGGGTGAGGAGAACTGGGGACGGGGCGTTAAGGAAGCCCTCTGACTCCCGCCTACTTTAATCAGATCTCTTGGACCTGGATTTGGGAGGATGAAGATGGCAAATCTGATGACTCTCAAGTTTCCATCTGGAAATGAGAGTCTAGGATTCTAAATGTAGGGAAGAGGGACAAAGGGGAGATGGAATAGGTGTTAACACATAGGTTTTCCCATTGGGCCAGGTGAGGATTCCTAGGAAAAGAGCAGAGGCCTGCTGTCGTGATCTCCCCTCTATCCTGCGGGACTAAATCCTCTCACATTGCTCACTCCTGCCTTCTGTGACTGAAGGGCTCCTAAGCCGGGTCCCACATCGCTTGCTTCTGGGTCCTGAGGTTGTGGGGTCTGGATTTGGGGCTGGTGAATGAGTGCAGAACCCTCTGTCTGGCTCTGGAGAAAGCTGAGACGGTAGTGGGTAGGGAGAACGAGGTCGGATGGGGGGAAAGTTGAGGGGTCACGGTCCTGGAGATGGTGTTCTTTGATATACACGTATTGCTTTCCCACTTTGCCATAATGAAATCTGTGCTGGTTAATACCTTTCTTCCCGTTTGTCTTCCCTGAACCTCTTCCCCCACCATCCCCCGACCCTGCCCTGGATGTGCCATCCTTGTGCCCCCACCTCCCCACCTCATCTCCACGGCTGGTCTTCCTGCTGTGGTTCTGCCCATGCCTGGCCATGGTCCCGTGTGCCTCCTCCAACCTGTCTGCCTTCCCTTGCTCTCTCCCTCCCTGTCCGTTGGTTCTCACTCCCCACAGCAGAGGGGAAAGTGTACAGCTCAGATGAGGAGAAGCTGGAGGCACCGGCAGGAGACCCGGCAGGCAGCGAACAGGAGGAAGAGGGCTCAGGCGGGGACAGCGAGGACGACGGTTTCTTGGACAGTTCTGCGGGGGGCCCTGGGGCTCTCCTGGGACCTAAACCGAAGCTTAAGGGAAGCCTGGGGACTGGAGCTGAGGAGGGGGCACCAGTGGCAGCAGGAGTCACAGCTCCTGGGGGCAAAAGCCGAAGGCGACGTACAGCATTTACCAGCGAGCAGCTTTTGGAGTTGGAGAAGGAGTTTCATTGCAAGAAATACCTGAGCTTGACAGAGCGCTCCCAGATCGCCCACGCTCTCAAGCTCAGTGAGGTGCAGGTCAAGATCTGGTTTCAGAACCGGCGGGCCAAGTGGAAGCGCATCAAAGCTGGCAACGTGAGCAGCCGCTCTGGGGAGCCCGTAAGAAACCCGAAGATCGTTGTGCCCATACCTGTGCACGTCAACAGGTTTGCCGTGAGGAGCCAGCACCAACAAATGGAACAGGGCGCCCGGCCCTGAAGGGGCTCCCGAGGACCTTGGGAGGCGGAGGATCCGTTCCTGAGCCTGTTGGGAGACTGCATTAGGGTTCTGCGGGCCAGAGGGGCTGTGACCCTGCCCGGGAGGGGCTCAGGCGGGGCCAGCTACCTCAGTGTAGGTGCTGTAGGGGCAACCTGAGACGGAGCCTCTGCCACAGATCCTCAGGCCTGGGGCCTCCAGGGTTGGAGGGCTTGGTTCTCACCGCTAAGGAGCTGTTGGGACTGACGGGGACTCTGGGGGAGGGGCGGGTTCTAAAATGCCTGGGGCCTGAAACGTTCCTGGCTAATGACCTGAATCACTAATGACAGGGGTGGGAGGAATCCGAGTGAGGCCTAGCCAAGCTGATCAAGCTCCTTATTTATTTTGTGTAAAGTTTGTACATATGGAGCTATCTGCCTGTCTGTCTGCACCCTTCAGAGGGATTGGAGGAAGTTCTGCGTTTCCTCCGTCTTCAGCCAGAGTTCAGCCCTACCTTACTGCCTTGGGGCGGGTACCACCTTGCCTGCCTATAGTGCAAGGACATGCAAAGGACCGGAATAGGACTGTCACTAGCCTCCTAAGAAACGTCAGCACTCTGTCCCTTCCCATGTGACCTACCTCCGCCTCTGTCCTTTCCCACTCCGGGCTCTCCGCTGCTCGCCCCTCTAGACTTCACGCTCTTATTGTGGCGCTTCTTTTCTCTTTACCCAATAAACAGGTAAGCTTCCTCATCTCTGTGCCCTCTTTGCACGAGTTGGCAGATGGGCTAGAGGATTTGCTCCCTTTTGTAGTTTGAGGGGAAATGAAGTACTTGACCCTAGTTCAGCTGGGGTATATCTAGGCCCTGTGTAACCAGACACATGTTACCAGTCCTGTCACTGATTAGAACAGGCTGGGGGCTCACCCCTCTCATGTATGAGCTCATTAATCTTTTTCTACAGAGAGGACACAGTAGCTTAGCCCATCTCTGCCACCCTTTGTTATTCCAGACATGAGGGCCTGGAGTTAAAAGACTCATTTCCAGTTCTGTTTTTGCAGCATTAATTGTGGCCTCTCCTCCCCATTGCACCATTTATAAAGCTTGAGATTATCAAATCCTCTTCTATTATAAAATGAGATCTCTTGAGAAGGCCCACTGCAAACTGGATAAGGCAGGAATCAATCTGTGATGGTTCTAGAAGGGTGTGGACTGTGGGGGAAACTATGGAAATAGGCATCAAAGGCTTTGGGGTTGGAATTCTATGAGCAAATTAAGGAACAGCATCAGTAGACAAAGTAAACATAGGGAGTCGAGGCTTCAGGGAACTTGGGAGAGACACAGTATAGTGAGAGGGAAACAAGACAAATCAAAACTGCCATTTCCCCCCATCATAGAAAGGCTATACTCTCCTGTATGGACCATGCAGCAGGGTTGAGCAGACACTGGGAATAAGGGTTATTACAGAAGCCAGCTGCAGTTGGGACCATGGTAAACAGGCTTCTTGGGAAGAAACTTGACCTGCACTGATTTGGGAGGAGAGCTAGAGTAGGGAAGACAGCCACAAAGAAGAAAACAGGCTGTGAGTGAGGTCTGAAAACTCAGATTAAAGGTCATGGAGGGGAGAGAAGTACAGCTTATCAATGACCTGGCCAGCCTCCTTACCCTTCCTTAGGGTACCCTGCTATTCCCGATTCCTAGAATGGCAAACCAGCCAGTGTCTGTTCACTCAAACACCTACTGCCTGCCTCTTCTGACGAGGCTGAGCCTTTCCTTAGCAGTTCCTCTCTCACAACTGGCTTTGGCAGCCTGGGGCTGACTGGTCACTGACAGCGGGGCCACAGTACCCCAGCTCGGACACCTGGATCCAGGGCAGGTCTTCTCCATTCTCTGGCTGTATGTCAGCAAGGCTTGAGACTCAGGCTAAAAAATGTGTGGTCCAGACCAGCCCCATCCCTGCTCTGGGTCAAGGGCATCTCCGATACCTTAGACTCATCCATGCAGGGAACCTACAGGGCTAGATTCTTTTTAGGAGAGAAGCCCGGTAGATGTGGCTAGCAGGAGCTGTTGTCATTTTGACTGTGGAGAATCCCTCCCTGTCTGCAGATAGAGGGCTGGGAGAGAGGCTCTCTAGCTCTTGCGCCCCTGGGGGAGGTGGGCACCCAGGCAGGATAGCACTCTGAAACCAAGGCCCGGATTCGCTGTTTTTTCTGGATTTGCCTGTTAAGTATCCATACTATACCAGGCATTAATCCAGCCACTCAGGCAGCTTTCTGTCCTTAGGGAATGGTGGTGGTTATTGCTGGTATTTTCTGAGCCTGGGAACCTGTTCTTACACATACCCATGGCCCTGTCTCTGTCTACTTTTATCTTTGCTTGAGGCTCTTAGCCTTGCAGAAAGGGGCTGTGGACCAAGAAAATAAAATCTGGTTTCCTTCCCAAATATTGTTACCTGGTTATTTAACTATACATAGGCAGGTACCAATGCACGGAGCACCAGCCTAGCACACCCAGTGTACACTCAAAGTGTTGTGGACAAGGGCCGCCAGCAAAGTGGTTCCAGGAATGGGGAAGTAATAGACTCCTTACAGAGCAGGGGCCCTAACTTATCAAGTTCTTTTCCTTCAAGAACCGGTATAGAAGGGTTTCCCCCAAGTCTTTCTAGAATAACTCAGGGATAGTAGATGGAAAAGCAGGGGCTCTGGATTCTACCCCCAGCTTGGCAAGATGTTGGTAGGAGTCAGGGTGGCTGTCCTGCCATCAGTAACCTACCTCTTTCCTTTTAATCAAAAGCAGAATTTAGGAATAAGTACTGAGAGCCTGCTGCCCTAATAAACATCTGGCTGCTTATTTGGGGGCAGCCTCAGAATTTTCCTGTGCCTTGATTCAAAAATCTCTGTCCACATCTGGCTGTGTGGGCTAGTCCCTAGACTCTTAGGGAGGGGGACAATGTTTAGGCCCTCTCTTTGGGTGGACTTTGGCCAGTGTAGGGCATGAGGTGGCTGGATAGAATGCTGATGAGAACAAGAGGACCAGCTGGAAAAGCTCTGTGGGGGTGGGAGGTGTGAGTGTGGAAGGCAGCAGAAGCTTCCAGTAGGAAGCAAAGAGCCCCAGTTCTCCTATCAGGGTTCACTGCCTGTGCTGCTGACATACTCAACTACACCCCCAGCAAGGAAGGGCTGGGCTGAGAGATGCACATAGGAGGCTTAAGGGAAGACAGCCTGGGCCTCAGGCTAGCCGACAGAGGAGAAAATCTAGAGCACAGACAGCAGACGTAAGAAGAGAGCAGTAAAGAAATCGAGATGGGGGCCTTTCTGGAAAGGCAGAGATTGAAAAGGGGAAACCAAGCCACACACACAGTCTGTTTATTGGCTCATCATACACGCACACCAAATATGTACACAAACATAAATATTCCAATGTACAGATTTACATGGGACTCCCAGATCACACATTTGTCCTGTTCATCCAGCACCCCACAACCTGTGCCCTATCCAGGTTCCATTTTAGGATGAAGGCTTGCAGGGGGCTGGCACTACAAGGTAGGAATCTGGAGGAGGGAGAGGTCCGGCTCCCCTCTCCTCACAGGTGTCTCCAAAGGGTCCTGTCCCTTTTCAATGGCACCACAGGGCAGAGGGCTGAATACCTCCACTCCCTTCCGGCTGCAGTTCAAATCCCAGATGTGTCTTTTCTCCCACTTAGCTCTTCTCCTCTTTGACTCCCTAATTTCCTCCCCTCCTCCTCTTCTCACATCCCTGTTTCCCAGTCTCTATGTCTTTGTTTCCACCAGTGCTTATAGGGAGGAAGGTCCCCAGGCCACAGAATCTTTCTGGTCTCTCTTCCTCTTCCCGGGCCTTATAGGAGGCTAGGACTCCGGTGCAGCTCAGCAGAGGTGTTGGTGCCATTGGCAGGCTCTCTGCTGGGGGCAGGAGCTAAGCCACAGCCCTCCCCAGGGCAACCATGCTGGATCAAGATGTCTGCACACTCCTGGCTGCCAGCCCGACGAGCATAGGCCAGTGGAGTCAGGCCCCTGGCATCCCTGCTCCTCACGTCCACCCCGTACTGCAAAAGAAAGCACATTTTCACAGTTGGTATGTCATGGCAGGAAAGGTACGGGTTCTTAGGGAGAAAATGGAGAGGTGGCTCTCAAAGGGCTGGGATAAAGAGGGTGTCGGGAGGTCAGAGGCACCGGCCAGGGTGGTGCTGGGAAGGCAAGGAAGGGGTCCACAACTCACCCAGATGAGCAGCTGTGTGAAGACCACGTTGGCCATGGCACTGGAGAGGTGCAGAGCTGTCCGCCCGTCCCCGTCCCCGTAGGTCTCATTCACCTCCTCCTTGGACCCGTGTGCCAGAAGCATTACCAGCAGCCGCAGGTCGTCCTCCACCACAGCCCGGAGCAGCTGCTGCCCCAGCGGCACATCCGAGCTCGGCAGCGGGGCCAGGAAGAGCTTCTGTTCGTACTTGGCCCGGACCCAGCGCTCCTTCTCCTCTCTGTAAGCACAGGCCCAGCAGGGCGTGAGCACGGGGAGGGGGTCGCCAGGCCAGCAGGCAGGGCCAAGGGAAGGGTTAGGAAATGACAGGAGCACCCCAACGGGAATAAGGGAGAGAGAGAACGTGTCCGTCGGAGCAGCAGAGACAGAACTGGGAAATCAAGGACATGCAGAGGGGCAGTGGGCAATGCAAAGGGTGTGGAAGGAGCGGAAAGGCAGAAACACTAAAGGGAGAGCCCTAGGGGACAGCAGGGACGTGGGGGGCTGAGAGGGCAGGAAAATTCCAGGCAGGTCTCCTGTGGCACCTTATCTGGCCCTGCTGGAACAAAGGGGAGGACCTGCACTGGGGGCCCACACACTACCCTATCTGCCACCCTTTCTCCCCATCTCAGAGCTCAGGATAGGGCCTTCGCACCACAGAGCGATAGCGCCTTGCGCATGCGCCTCCTGCTGGCCCCCTGACCTGCAGATAACAGCTCAGAAAAGGCCTGTTGTTGTGAGGCGCCTGAGTGACAGGTAGGGGGGAGGGGCACCCCAAGGGGCCAGCTGCCAACTGCCAGTTTTAACCCTTCTAGCATTGTCACAACCACTAGCATCATCCCGACCTTCCCCATACCAGAGCACCGATGTCCCCTTCCTTCCTGGCCAGCTTCAGGGCCCCATCCACTCACCTGCAGGCATCAGGCCCTGGCTTTGCATAGCCATCCAGGGCCCCCTCCCAGACACTGTTGGCCAGAGCATTGCCCATCGCGGTCATGACAGCCAGCAGCTCAGGCGGCCAGTCATCAAGGTCCAAGGAGCGGACCCGGGACAGGTGGGCCCCCAGATGTCGGTGGGTCCCTGAGCACTCAATGCACATCAGGGCACCTAGGTTCAGGCTGGCCCAGTCTGGATCTGGGTGAGGAGAGAAGGCATCATGAAGCCCACAGACAACCAGAGTGAGACCACCAGGAAAGTCCTCCGTGCCCTTTCTTAGCCTACTGGAAGCCTCTCGCAGAGCTTCCTCTAAGCTGCCCCCGCCCCAGGCCCGCTGGCCCTGGCACTCACTGGGGGCGTCGCAGTCAATGCAGAAGCTGTTGCCGCGGACAGTACGGACGGCCTGCACAGCCAGAGCTGCATTCTGATTCCCCAGTCGAGTCTGCCGCGACAGGAGACACAAGGGGTGGCTGGTCAGTCACGAGCCACCTTCAGGTCCCACCCCACTCTGGCCTCTGTGCCAACCTTGTCCTTAGAGCTGCGGCAGCCCTGCAGGCTGGCAAGGATCTGGGCCTGCACGCTTTGTACCCACAGCTCCCGCTCCTCTGCTGTTGAGGCTTCGAAGTGCCACGTCTGCCCGGTGAGGGACACCACCACAAACTCAAACGACTCTTCTGCCTCTGTGGGGGACAGGGGCATTTACCACCATCAGGGCAGACCACCTTGTCAGCACTGCCTTCCTGACTCTCATCCCCCTCCCCTGACCCTGGCCTCAAGGGCCATGCTTTCCAAGGAAACTTGAAAGAGGAGAGCCATATGGAGCCCTCAAGCCTCCATTCCTAACCACCTGTGGAGCCTGGGTGAAAAAAGACAGGGTGGAGGTTTTATCATCCCTGGTACTGCCAGAATAGATCTGGAAATTAGGGGTGCTCCCTGGAGAAAGAAGGGCTGCGTGTCTGGGGAAGGATGTGATGGGGTGCTAGGAGGCAGTGCTGGGAGATGGTGGGAGAAGGCGGGCGTGGGCACCATCCGTACATGTCAGCTGCAGCCGCCTCATTTTGCAGCTCATTAAACCCAATATTCCTGACGGCGGCGTCA
Source organism: Manis pentadactyla (assembly GCF_030020395.1). NCBI lineage: Eukaryota > Metazoa > Chordata > Mammalia > Pholidota > Manidae > Manis > Manis pentadactyla. Next base: position 143,907,339 of record NC_080025.1, on the reverse strand, counting down.
GCGTGGGGCTCCTGGGAGCTGGGCCCCTCCCCCACTACCCAGGCAAAGACAGGCAGTAAGGGCAAGTGGATAGGGAGAGGGGAGGTTTTCTCCACCAGCCATCATGTGTGAGCAGACAAGGACCTGAGGACATCTACAGTGACAAGCCCTATGAGCTGGACTGTGCCCTAAGCAATGTGATGAAGCTGTTCCAAGCTCTGCTCCCCCAAGTCCCCAAAAGACAGCCACATGAATCTCATTCCCAGTGGTCACCACCCCATGGGTGAGTAATTCCTAACAAGCAGTGTGACTGTTGTGGGGCTGGAGAGACAGCTCAAGTACATAGAAGGCCCAAGGGTTAGCCAGAGGCCAGGCCCGAGTCATCTCAACTCATGACACTGACATCCCCTGGAAGTCCTCCTGCTGGGCTCCTGCTCTCCGGGCACTCTTAACAGAACTGCCTTCTAGGAAAAGAGTACTGGCACCTTTTGTTCCCCCAGGTCCCACCATTTCATTTCACTGTACTTTCCACATAGGCTTTGAACTACATAATCTCAATCATTTTGGGGAATCTGTTCCCTGGTGCAGGTGGACCCCATGCCACAAATGCTGCCCATCGCTATGTTACAGGTTGGCTGGGAAAGGGGGCTCTTTCCCGTAGAGGTGATGTCCACTCCGTTACCCACACCCCTAGCCCTGACAGTCAGAGCAGAAATGAGAAACTATGCGTAAATAGAAGGTAAACTTATTTGGGAGAAAAAAAAAGACTCCAACCACTGAGAAGAGGGGCAACTGAAGATAATTTGGGGTAAACCAGGGAAACAGCACTATGATTAATAAAGAATTATAAGGAAGGTCCTATGGAAAAATGTTTGAGGAGCTAGAATTCCTTAGCCTAAAGACGACCAAGGAGAGACTTAGCCAATCCATACATGCGTATTAAGCACCTATTATGTGCTCAGCACTCATTAAACTCAATGGGTGATACAAGAGACACAGAAAACGTAGGTCCTGCCCACAAGTCTTGGAAGAGCTACTGGAACTTGCCTGCTATCTTGTCACCTTCTGTAAGAATAAAAGTAAACTCACATTTTAATAGAAAGGGTTTAAGTTAAGCAGAAGAAAGAGGTTTTCTAAGACACTCAGTTTAGATTACTAAAAAAAGTCACAGGACTACTTTTATTAGAAATTATTAGAAAGTGCTTAATCTAATACAGAAAACGGGGTGTAACTTTTAAGGTACTGTCCCCAAATCCCGCTGCCCCCCTCTTGTGCCCCAGTTTCCCCCTGGATCCCCCTAACCTTCAGCAGCACTGCTGGGGCCGTCTGGTCGGGGGGTCCCGGTGCTCTTTTTCCGCCGGTGCTTCTTCCGGTTGGAGTGGGGAGATGGGGGAGGCTCTAGCTTGGGGCTGGAACTGAGCACCTCAGCTGGGCCACTGGCTGGTGAGGGGAGAGTTGGAGAAGTGTGGGAAATGGGGAGCGGGGGCAGACACGCGTCCTGCCTAGCGCTGCTGGGAGCTCCACCCTGAACTGTCACTGGCCACCCTAGGAGAGCCCAGACCTGATACCCTTTCTCCCAGGAGGCGGGCCTGCCCAGCCTTGGAGGAGGCGGAGAGAGGAGAGGGTAGAAACAGGCAGAGCAGGATAAAGGCGAGTCAGAAAGTCAGCTCTGGCTTCTGCAGCCTGGAGGGGTGGAAGGCGGCCCGGGGAACTCACGGGGAGCTGGAGCCCCAGCACTCCGCACCAAATTTATCCTCAATCACACTCCCCGCTCCTCACAATTAATAGCAGAATTAGAAACAATCAGGGAGCTGCCTAATTACTGTCAATTAGAGCGCGCTAATCAAGCTCCTGTCTCCCACACCCCGCCCGGCGCTCACCACTAAATGTCAAACTTCATTAGAGGCAGACACGCTCCCTCCCTCCCTGCCTTCCTCCTTCCAGACTCAACAGAGGGTCCCCCCCAAGGCCAGCACAGGCCTTTGGGACGCTGTCCCTGGGAAGGGCCCCTCGCTCCCCTTCTCAAGCCTCCCGTACTCACTGCCCCCAGGGGGCTTGGGCTTGGGTCAGGCGGGGCGCCCAGTTCCTCCCTGCTGTCAGCTCAGGCTGGGAGACAGGGCTCCTACTGGGGCGGGCCTGGGAAGGGTCTTCGGGAGGCAAGTCAGGGGGCAGAGTCAATGCGCCTCAGGCCAGGCCCTCCTGCCCACCTCCTGGCTTCCCGGGGACAGCAGGCGCCCTGGGAGTCTCCCTCTTACACCCTCACTTAGGAAAGGCGGGCGGGGCTGCGCGGTTCCCGTTCAGAGTTCAGAACTGCTAGTGGGATCTTTGGCCACAGGGTTAGGACCGGAAGGAGAGTAAGGGGAGAGGGAGGCACTCACTGAAGAGACGGGAGGAAGAAACATGGAGTCAGAAGCGCAGAGGCGTGAGCAAGGTACAAAAATGGACAAAGGGGTGAGAAAATGAAGAGCCAAAGAAAGAGGAGGGAAAGATGGGAGAGAGGAAGAGCCGCCAGCCGCCTAGACAGGGTGGGGCCTCAGCACATCTGGGGAGGCAGCACAGGCGGGAAAACGACCTTTCTGGAAACTCCCGGGGTCTCGTCTGCAGGACCCCCTCCACCACGGCGGGCGAGCCGCCGCCTGCAGACCGTGTTTAAGCCCCCAGCCTCCGACCTCCCTACTCAGCCGCTTCCCTGTCCCCCCGCCGTGAGGCTGATGAGCCGGCTGCGCAGGGGGCTGATGGGGATGAGGAGCCGCCACCAGCGCTGCCTGGGGACGGTGGTGAGTGGGCGGGGAAGCTGAGGAGGGAAGGTCTCCAGCACCAGCCGGCCACTAGCAGGAGTCTGGGGACCTGGGAAAAGCAAAGGGGTGACAGGCGGAGAGGGCGCGGGCGGCTGCTGGAGAACGGACCAAGCTTTTACTCCATTTCCCAGTCTTAGGAGCTGGCCCTGCGGCAGGGGTCTAGCAGGCCCTGGAGAGCTCTGCCGGCCCCTCCACCTGGTCTGGACGCCATGCCTGTCAGCTTCCCAGGCCACAAACACTGCTGCCCAGCTGCCCTCCTCTGTCCCTTAACTGGGTCCTGCATACCTGGGGACAGGGCAGCAGCCTCACTCCACTGGTCGGCGCTGGAAACGGAACAGGAGCGCTGGTGCAGCCCCTCGGGATGGGGGCCAGCCCAGGCCGGGCTGCTGGCCGAGTGGGGGGCACCTGGGGGGGGAAGGGTCAGGTTGGGAGGGGAGGCCAGGGAAAGGGGTGCACATAGACTTTCCTGGAAAGAGAGCTACGGGTAGAGCTCGAGAAACCCCAGCAGGATACTGACCAAACCTGAGGGGATCTTGGGTTCACTAGGTACCAGCCCAGGCTTACTGGAGAACCAGAGCCCTCACACAGGCTCCCCATCCTCTCTCCATGAACATATAGGGGCATACCTCACCACTCCCAGTGATCTGGAGCCAGAAGTTGGGGGCGTGGTCCTGCCACTCCCATTACCACAGTGGTCCTCATCTGCCCATTGTCCCCAGTCCCTTACCCCTCCTGGTCAGGCCCCTGAACCTGATATTCTAGTCCACATATGCCATTTGCTTTGCCTCAGCTTTGCTGCCATTCTGAGGAGAAATAAGTGTATCAAATTCAAGTAATTATGTCTAATTAGTATTAGTAATTATCCTGTTGGGCTGAAGAAAATTAATCTTTCGTTTCCCATCAGGGAAGAACGGCAGAGCCGAGGGGAACCGCAGGCTCTGAGAGTGCCAAGGCCGAGCCAGGGAGGGCTGGCAGTGGAGGAGGCAGGGCAGCAAGCACCCTCAGAGCTCCCCTCCTGGGGAGGCCCATGGAACCAGCCATGGGGCCGCAAGAGCCCCTAACACTTGCAGGGTCCCTTCCCTAAGACAGGGGAGAACTGAGGCCAGAAGGCAATGGCCACGGGATGCCCGAGGACAGGGGGGCCTGTTGGAGGTGTTTGAACTGAAAGTGGAGGTGCTGGCCAGGTGTTGAGGGTAGTAAGGAGGCAGAGAAGGAGCCTGGAGTTGGATAGAGCTGGAGACAGCAAGTGGCAAACACAGAGGCCTTAAACCAGCCCTGCAAGTGCACGGTTGGGTTTCTGGAATCCTAGGAATGGGAAGCTCTGAGCTGAAGGCCACTAGAAGGTAAAGGAAAAGGCTTGACATCCCTGATGCCCTGGGGACAGTATAATGCTGAAAAGTTGGAGGGCAGGTTTTGTGTTTCTCTTGTATTTGTCAAAACACCCAAGGCAGGACCAGACACACAGTGAGTGCTTATGAACGCACGTGTGGCGCCAACTGCTGGCCTGGCTACCCTCGTTTCCAGTCCCCTCAAAGCAACACGCTGATCCTGCCTTCAGAATCCCTGCAACCCTAGCCCCTGCCAGCTCTGGCCTAACAGGTCCCTGCAAACTTAGCCTTTCTCAGAGAGCCTGTCAGGAAGCCTTCCTGGGAGCACACACAATTCCTAGGTTCTCAGACACCCTGCTTCTCCCCACCCCTCGCCTCCTTCCATCCCCTCCTAGGTTCCGAATCTTACTCCCCACCATCCCTGGCCCCAAAGATACTACAGGACCAACTTCCTCCCCAAGACTCCCAACCCAAAAGCCCGAGGGAGGGAAAGTGCTTTCCCTTTTCTTTGTTAATTCTCCCCTCATTACGCCTGCAATCCCACAATCAGTGTGCACTGTAATTGTCGAATTTGATGCTAATGATTAATGAATTAAACATGGAGCCATCAATTAGTCCTCGGAGGATAATTCTGCATAAAGCAGCGGATAATGTAATTACAGTAACAAAGATAATGAGATGTTAACATCGCCCGGTGAGCGGGAGACATGTGTGAGTGTGCATGAGGTCGGTGTCAGCCTGTGGCGGAGGGGACACGGCCTCGGTAAACGCCCGTCCATGTGTTCTGGGGATGTCGGTGAGTGTCTGTGGGTGCTGGGAGTCATGTGGGTGAGTGTGCTCTATCTCCCTTCTCCACGCACTACTCCTGCTGCCCAGGGTGAAGGCCATCAGGGCCAGGAATGTGACGGGATGTAGTGTCAGCCCAGCTCTCCTCTTGCTACTGCCTTCAAGGAAAGGCTCCCCTTCAAGTGCATTTTCACCGCCACCACCTCCGCCGCCTCCTCCAGCATGAGGAGAGAAGCCCCAACCCAGACCAGAGGCTGCCTCTCGCTATCTGCATGCGGCTCTGGGAGAGCTCCCGGGGCCCCAGCTGACCCCCAGTCCCTGTCGCGGATGACAGTGGTTGCCCAGCGCCCTGACCCAGCTCTCCAGGCAGAGCACCAGGGACTGCACATAGCCATCCGAACTGGACCCCACTCCCGCCCTCTGTGGTGGGTGGTGGTCTACCCCTGTTAGTCTCCTTTGTCCACTAGGGCTCTCCCTCAGCACAGTTCAAGGGCTTCTTTCTCAACTCAGGGTGGCTGAGGACAGAACATAGCTTTTCAAGTCAGACACACTTCAGTTCAAACCCCAGCTCTACCACTTGCTGTGGGATTTTACAGAAGTTATTTTACCTTTCTGAGCCTCTTTCCTCCTCCTAAAATGGGGATAGAAATCTCAACTTCATGAAGTTGTCAGACAGGGGCCTGACACAGAGTGCGTCCACTGCACTCTGCACATTTCAGTCCGCGGATATCAGTGCCCTGCCCTAGCCTCTCCCAGTGCCTCCAAATTGGTTAGCGGTGGCCAAACACACCCTTCAGGGCAGAGTGCCAGTGCTCATGTCCCTCGCCTGCCTTCCCTTAATCCAAGTCCCTGCAGGCCCTGTCAGCATTTTGAGAAGGGCAGTTCTCTGAGGCCTGTCCCACCCACGGCAGGCCCTAGTGCCCAGCCCTGTGTGCCCAGTGCAGCAGCCTCAGCACTGTGATAGGCAGGAGCACCCCGTCTCCACAGGCCCTCTAGGGAGGTGGCCCACCCTGCTGCTGAGCTAACCCCTGGGGCAGGGACGCAGCGGCAGCGGCAGGGCTGCTTCTGAGCAGCAGTTTCTTGGCCCCAGGAAAACAACATCCATTTACCTAGAACAACATCCAGGATACTGAGGTCTGGGGAATAAGGGTCCAAAAACCAAGGCAGCCCTGGGCCAGGGGGACTAGGTGTGGGACAGCTCAGGAGCCAGCGAGGCCTCGGGTGGCAGGCAGAGCTGGGCCAGGAAGGAGCCCACAGTGTCATCGGGGAGAGCTGCCCAGCCTCAACCTCACTCTCTTGGGCTCCTGCTCTTCTTTCTGGACTGCTGGACATACGGCAGAGTCTGCTTGGCCTCCAGCTTCTCTTCTAAACTCAGTCCTCTCTGAGCAAAGACCCGGCCTCTCACTGCAGATCTGAGGCCGGGTGAGAGGCTGACCCCAGGCAGCTCTGTCCTCTTCCACCTCCCTACGCGCACGACAGGCTTGGCTAAGAAGCTGGCCGTGCATGCCAGACATCCTGCCCCCACCAGCACCTTCCTCGGCTCCAGATGTGAAGGAGAGAGGGTCCCAGGACCACTGGTGCCGCCTGTCAGCATGAGGCTCTCTGGCCCCACCAATCTCCAAATCACTGCAGGGCCGCACACCAGCTATTGACCTCTGTGAACTCTAGGAGGGCAGCATTTTGGCCAACGAGTTTGGCTGAGCTGATCCTGAAGTGTGATGTTCGGGCCAAGCACGTTTGGAGCCCTGAGAACCCAGGCAGAGACACCCACCTTCCTAGGCCCCCTTCCCCAGCACTCCCACCCCCACCTGGCAGCCACCTCACCTGTGCCCCCACCCAGCTGTGTGTTACTCCGTTCCAAGGCCAGCCCGTTGGCCCGGGGGCTGGTGCCTGGGGCTGTGGCAGGGGTGGCACGGGGCAGGCGCTTCCCTGGCACTTTCACTGTCGTCCGCAGCAGGTCGATCTCCTTGCCGTGGATGTTCTGCATGTAGTCCTGAGGGCCATGTGGGAAGACAGATGCACGGTCATGAGGACACGCCCCTCCCTGGCACCGCGCCTCTGGCAGGGGACTCTCGGCGCCTGGGTCTCTCCCCACGTGCTGCCCAGGGTGGGCTGGAACACGAGGGAAAGCTCACATTCTAAAAAGCGGGACTGTGAGACCCACAGAGTATCTCCAAGTCTGGGTTAAACCTAGATTACTGCTGCCTGAACGTGGCTCTAGGGGCTCTCAGCCAGGAGGAGGGAAGGGCCAAGGGAGATCGAAGGCTCTGGGGCCGAGAGCCGAGACTTGGGAAGATGGCCCAGGAAGCAACACAAAGGAGGCCAAACACTGGACCAGGATGTGATCTAGGGAGAGTGCTCACATGGCCAAGGAAAGGGACGGGCTCCGTGGGATGGGATCTGAGGAGAGAGCTCACGTGGCCGAGGAAGGGACTGGCTCCACAGGATACAGAAAACTGGGGGCCCAGCTCTGGGTGGCTGGTCACCCACTACTTCAGCCCTGTGTTCAGAAGCTCCCATCCCCAGTTTGGTCATCAAGAACTTCTAAAGCCTAGAACAGTCCCATCCTTAGAGTGGTGCCTGACACTATAACTTGTTGAAGAGTTAAAGGAAAGCCTTTGATTTTTTCTGCTATTCTTGGAAAAATAGAGACAGCTCCATGGTCCCACACGTACCAGTGGGTGTCCAACAGCAGTAATAACCATCATCCTCATCACATCACCTGCCCGTCCAGGCCCCAGCTACTCAGCACCATCACTGAACACTGTAGCTGTATTTCATATATTGCCTCACGTAATCTTTACAACACAGTGGTGGGTGTTAATCTGCCCATTTTACAGCTGAAGAAACAGGCTTTCAAAGGTTAATCGGCCCCAGTTCACCGTCCTCAGGCGGCAGGGCCAGATTCAAGCTCAGGCTTTTCAGATTCTCAAGGCTGTGCACCGAGGCAGGTTTCCTTGACCCTGGAACTCACCCTGGCTTCAAGTCAGCACCTGGAGGGCCCTGGAAGTAGAGAAATGGGGAGGGACTCGGAGAGTGGGAGCCACTTGGTGCTCTGACCTTCCCTGCCATCCTGCCATGATGTAGGCCTGGGAGCACCACGGTGGAGGGGCAGCAGGGGCTGCATGGCACAAGCTGCCATTTTAAACATAGCTTGGCCAGCACCCCAGCTCTCCCCACTGCTTCTGGCCTCTCCTTCCAGACCGCCGACTCCCACTCCATGCCCGGACCACAGGTGAGATCCTCGGCAGTCCCCAGCTAGTGTCCTTGATAAAATGTGGCAAAAACTCCTTCCTGAAAGCAGAATCTGGGTGGGTGGCACCGACTTAACTGTGAACAGAGTTTCAATGATCAGACTCAGAAATCAGCTCCTCTCCTGCCCTCAGGAGCATCCAGAGAGATTCCCTGTAAGCCAGCACGCCTCACGCCTTCACATCCTTACGGGCCCAGCCTGCTGACCGTAACCCACGTAGGAGCATCAGACTCGGATCTAAAGCATTCTACCTTCTCACCTTTTAGCTTTTAGAAAAAGGGACAATGTCCTCTGCTTAAAAGAGCAGATGGGAAATGCTTCTTTTTTGGAAGCAGGAGAAGGGCAGGGGGCGGAGCAGGGGTGTGGGGGCTGCCCCTCTCTCTGGGAATGGCCAGACATCAAGTAGACAGGGGTCACCTGGCCTTACAGAGCGAAGAGAACGTAGGAGTTGCCAGCTGGGAAGAGGGGCGAGAGCAAGGAAACAGCAGCCAATGCCAGCCTCCCTCCTGCACTTCTGTTGTTTGGCTGGATGTCACCTCGGGACAGGCCGTCAGGGGCCTCACGGGAGACCCATGGAGGGAAGGGCTAGTAAGCTGGCCTCAGCCGGATCTGGCCCCAGGGAGCCCAGGCCTGGCCTGTAGTCACCCTGTATTCTCCAAGCAGCCCTGACACCTTCCTGGGCAAATGACCCTGCAGGACTGGAGGGGCATAGCTGGCCAGGGGAAATGTGTCCCACAAGTGTGCACCCAAGCACAGCTCCCTTCCTTTCAGCTCTGGCTGCACCTCAGCCCTCAGGCCACCACCTTGGCCTCTGTAAGGGAGGGTGCCAGGTGCCTGGCCTCAAGCACACCCCACCCCCAGGGCGAGTGCCTCAGGGCTCAGAACCACAGAACTTCACTGAGAAGTCGCTGAGAGAAGCCTCTATCCTGGGAGGACCCTTTTAACAACCCCTCGCCCCATTCTTCTGAGCGCTGCCCCCACGCTGAGCCTCACCACGGTAGCTGGGGAAGAAACAAGCCCAGGACCTCCCTGCCCCACAAGTGGCCCGTCTGTCTGCCCCTTCTCCGCAGCCAGCCGCAACCTCTCCCTCCCGGCCTGCCACCACAGGCCCTCTGGGCTTGCCATCAGCCCGGCGTCCAGCATGTGACTTCACTGTCTGGGACCACCCATCCAAGCCCCAGCACCCACTGGCCCGGCCTTCGCACGCATCCGCTCCCCCGTCCCCACAGACAACTCACATCCCAGACTGGCTGTTCCAGACAACTGCCAACAGCTGGCTGGGCCGAAGGCAGCTGCCGTCCCTCTCCTGGGGGAGGCCTGGGCTGCTCTAGTTCACAAGGAGGTCACAACAGCTGCAACCGTTTCCAGGCCCCACTGCAGCCCCGGGATGCCTAGGCTGGGACATGGTGGGAGAGGCTGACCCTATGCCAAGTTCAAGAGCTGCATGAAGGAACTTGGTTCAGAGCCGAGGAGCAAGAAGGGACGCAGGGGGCAAAGACTAGCCCCGTGAGCATCTCTGACCACACGGGACAGGAGCTCCTTAAGCCAGGGCAGGCCCCAGGGCCAAGCTGAGATGGAGCCTGGCCCGGGGGAGACTGTGGTGAGGAGCTCCAGGAGCAGCAGCAGGGACAGGGACATCGGGGGCGGAGCGACAGTGTTTCCCTCCGTCAGCAGAACGGGGAGCTCACGGTGGCGGTGGCAGCGGCTGCTCAGGAGAGCGGTCACCACGGCTGCCTTTATTACCCACCATCAAACAGCAATTTCTTCCCCAGCCTCCTCGCTAATTACCCAGCCAGCGTTCTCATCTCGTTTTATTACTGGAATTAACAACGAGTTCAGAGCGTGGAAAGCTATTAAGATGTGTGATTAAGCCACATTCAATTAGTTTCTACAAACAATTTAATTGATGTTGCAGATAGAATTAACAGAAGGTGATTGTGTGAATGGCTCCGCTGGCTGCAAAATGGGGGAGGCTGTGGCGGGCTCTCTTGGGCCAGGAAAGGACCAGGCGCGAGGCTTGAAGCTTACCCACCGGCCTTTCCTCCGCACGCACACCCAGTCCCTCTGGCCCAATGGCCTCCGTCATCAGTAGGTGAGTTGTCAGCCTGCTCATGGTCTCAGGCAAGAGCCACCCTTGGGAGAGCAGCTGGACCAGCGGAGAGTTCCGGGTGCCCCTCTGGAGTTGGCGCAGGTCCTCCTCTGCCCAGCTCCCCAACACAAGGGAGCCTCCAAGGGAAGCCAGGAAGCCCACAGGGAGGCAGGCTACCTGCTCACTGCTGGAGCTGAGAAGCCTGCTCCGGTTAGCAACGATGGCAAAGGGGAGAGAGAGGCAAGCGAGCCGGAGACACAGGAGCGCAGCAGAAACCAGGAAAGGAACCATGAAGCAAGAGGGGCAGATGGAGTGAGCGGCCCACGCCAGACAAAAACCCAGACCCCCGCTCGTGTGGCTGCACACGGCGACCCTTAGCGTGGCCCTGACTTGTACTCCCACTGCTCACATCACATCTGGGTCGTGTCTTCTGAGTAAGAAGAGATGGGTCTACAGGCAAGGGTGTCGCCATCTGCATGTGCCAGTTCCTCCTGGCATCCAGTGTGGAGGAAGGGCATGCACTTTGACCCCAGAGTCCATGGGCAGCCAGTGGAGAGCTGACGGATGGGGAGCTCACGCTCTCAAAGGACCATTCGCCCAAACTCTTCACGATGTCCTGTGGCTGGGACAACAAGAGGGAGGCTGCAGGGGCTGAGACTGGGGGGCTGAGCCAGCAGAGCTACCTGCCTCTTAGATTCACTTTGCAAGACAGCAAGGACAGGCCTGGGCACTCCTGTCGCCTAGATCCTGTGCCAGGCCCTGAACACACTAAGTTACACACAGGCCAAGAAGTGCAGTGCCAGAGGGATTCTGGGGAGTCCAAACCCCTAGCCTGGCCCAGGCAGGCAGGCCCATCAGCTCCCTCTGCCCTCCTACCTGACTGCAGTCTGGGCAACACTTGCCCCGATGTTAACTCTCCTGCAACTTTCTCAGCCAGCCCCGAAGGGACGTGTTCTTGGCAGGGCAGAAAGCCTCGGGGTCCAGGTCTTAGGTCAGCCACTGGCTGAGTGACTGGTAATTGAACAAACCCTGCCAAGCCTCTGCCCTCCAGTTTGGTGAGTGTCAACACAGAATTCCCTCAAGCACGTACCTTTCCTCCCTAAACCGAATTCAGAACCAAGCACTATACAACACCCAGCATTTTCCTCCATGTCCTGAGACCCCTTCACCACCCCTCTCCTCCGCCCTGGGCTTCCACTAGCTGAGGCATGGGGTCAAGCACAGAGGATGGAGCGCAGCACCTAGCTAGGGCACCACCCAACAGAAGGAACAGGTAAGGGTGCAGCAAAGCGGGGAAAGCAAAGCCCCCACACAGGTAGGGGAGACGGCGGTGCTTCAGACAGGCAGTTCCCAGCTTCCCAGGCAAGCTGCTGCCAAAGCAGAGAGCACATGCATCCTGTCAGGGGTCTGGGGCATGAAAACACAACCAGCTGAGACTTGGCAGACGCGGGTGTGCGCTCACAGCCTTGGCCCAGGACTGGGTGCGGTGGCCCCTCGGCCGCCCTCAGCTGGGAGATCCTGGACCTGCAGGGTGCTCCCTGACCTACGGCACTTGCACCTTGCTCAGGGCCAGTGCTCCTCTGAGTAGCCTTGCGGCCTCTCATCATCTCATCATCGCATCATCTCGGCAGTGGGACCAGGTCTATAAGTCGGTTGGAAGCTGCGTAGGGAGAGGATGGTGCTGAGGAGACTTCGTACCAAATACCCGAGTTGTATGCTGGGTGTGCCCTTCCTCCACCCCCAGCAGCCTGGCACCAGCCCCTGTGGAGGAAGGGACACCAGTAGGGAAGAGGTTAACTAGTGCCCCCTAAGCTAAGGGCAGGGGCCGGGCTCTGGCCTGACTGCAGACAGGCTGCCCCCTGGCTCTTCCTAAGACAGGCCTTCGTGTGCTCTCAGGACCCAGTTACGGCCAGGCACCTCTTGGGTTGGGCCTCCCTGATACCTTGTGCAGATTCAAAGGCAGGCGAGGGACCCTCGGAGGCAGGCCCTGGGCCTCTGGGCCGGGGTGGGGATGGCCCACGTGGTGTGCCTGAGGGGCTTCACAGGAGAACTCATTAGCCCCGCAGTGGGGTGGTGACAGAGATGGATTCTGGTGACAGCTGTGTGCTGGAGCCACGCAGTGAGGGGAGGCGAGGAAGGAAGGGTGGAGGAGCTGCCCCAGGGGCCACTCCAGTCATTGCAACCCCCCACTGGGGCACAGGCCACACACCCTCCAGACCCCTCTGCCCACTAGCGATGCCATCCCCACCCTCCTTTCCCCAAGAGGACCTGGCCAAGGCCCCTTGCCATGCTCAGCAGCCTCGGCTGAGCTGGCCTCTTGCTGTCCATCACCCAGGAGCCCAGAGATGACCACTAGTGCAGCTCCACTAAAGACAATGGAGTGGCAACACTGGCACCCCCAGACTTTGGCCTGATTCCACGAGATGGGCCCAGTCCAGCTCTTAAAATGACTAGAATGTAGGATATCGAACCCAAGTGCACACCAGCCTAGCCTGGCGTGACCGTCGCCAAGGGCAGAGCCACAGGTGAGAGCTGTAGCATAAGCGCTCACCTGGGCCTGGGTCTCGGGGTCAGCAGCTCCCAAGCCACCACAGTGATGCCCATTCTCAAGGGAAAGTCCGTCTGAAATCGGTAGGGTCTGCCTGCCTTTGGCCCCGGAGGCAGCAGTCAGTGCACATCCTGTCCCCCATCCTCTGCCCCCTGGCCCTCCTCATTCGTGCCCCCAGGTTCACTCCTCCCCAGGGCCCAGCCACCCCCCTGCACTGGACTCACATGCAGGCTGGGGTGGTAGGTGAGCAGCCCATTGTCACACAGCGTCACATACTTTTTCTTCCACTCCTTGTTCAGGGACTTGCCACTCCGCTTCAGCAGGATGCCCTGAGGACAGAGGGCAGATCAGCGCCAGGAGCCAGACCCAGAACACCCCGTGGCCTTGCCCAGCCGGTGCCATCGGGCAGCACTGTCCTCCAGCTCCCACCCTCCTAGGCCAAAGTGCTCATCTGAGCAGAGAAGCCATAAAGGACTAGAAGCCTTTCCCAGAGCCAGGCAGTCCCTGGTCACCCTCCAGGAAGCAGCCAGGGGCCGCCTCTCTAGTTACTGGGACCACTGTCCGCGGTGTCTCCCCCGGCTGGCGGGAGGGTGCTTAGACGCTCTCCCAGCAGTGGCGCTCTTACCTGCTCATCTCCAGGACAGGTGAGACAGCGGCCCAAGACCTCGGGAGGGCAGCCCCAGAATAAGGCAGAAAATCCCCTGACTGTCCCCCACAAGGCTCCAGCCGCCCCCAAGGCAGGCAACTGGGACCCAGTCGTACAGCAACCCAAGCTCCCATGTTCCACTAAGCCCCTCCGAGTGTGATGAGCGTAAGGGCTCCGTACAGGCTGGGGTTCTGGCGCTTTGTCCTCTACACTCTCAGCACCGGGAGGATGCCTGACACAAAGGAGGCACTCGGGAAACATCGCGCAGACAGGTGGGAAAAGCCAGCCGAGACTGCAGCTGTCAGATGCTGCACGTGGGAAGCGGACCCCTCAGAGGGCGGAGCTCAAGCACACGGAGGGCAGCCTCCCCGCCTGCCTTGCGGCTAACCCCCAGTGATGCGTCACCCACCCGGGCTCTCCCTGAAGCAGCAGGCAATGGGAGAACAGCCGGGCTTGGGGGCTGGGCTGGGTGGGAGGACTAGCAGTGTGCAGGCGGCAGATTCCCAGGACAGGACCAGGGTCATTCCCTGTGGCGCCTCCTCCCAAATTCAGGCGGGCTGAGAGAAGCGCCAGCGCTCCCCAGAGATTCCTCAACAAGACTCCTACAGGCCGAGAGCCACAGCTGGACAGGCACTGGCTGGGGAGAGCCAGGGAAGCGCCCGAGTCCGTCCCAGTGGTGTCGGACAGGAGGAGCTCTGAGACACGGCCCTGGCAGGCTTCTCCTTCAGGGAGGGCCTACCCAAAGCAGGAAGACAGGGATCGAGAGATTCAGGTGTGTGGGAACGGGCCACCTCTCTGTCACCATAGTCCCAGGGCCCAAGGGTGGGGCATAACCCCCACTTCCATTACACCTTCTCCTCTAAGTTCTTGCAAATAGGAGGCTCAGCCCTAGAGGGATGAGACCAGCCAACAGGTGGTGGCATTTCCTGCCTGATCAACCCCCGAAATAGGGACTGAGGTGGAGGTAAGCAAAGAACCTAAATTACAGTCTCCCAATTCTCAAGATGCCCCACATCCTCGCTACGCATCCTTCCTTCCCTCAGTCTCCTCCTCCCACTGCCCCCAAAAAACAAATGCCACTGAGAGAGGCATGGCCAACAAGATTGGAGTTGGAGTCCTTGGCTATCTGGGGACATAGCCTGCCCCCTAGTCCCCCATCAGTCACAGACCACGTCCTCACAAGCAGCTTCTGAAGACAAGCAGTGATAATGGGACCTTCACCAGACAACATGGTGCCTGGAACATTCTGGAAAGCAAAGCAATCAGGCCCCTGCCAGGTGGTCTGTAAAGGAGCCTTGGTGGCCTGCCTCCCGGCATGGCTTCTATCCCCATGCAGGACAAGGAACCCACACAGCTGCTCCCCTGAGGACACTGACTCTGCTCCCCCTCAGGAGGGCTGGGGGGGCTGCCCGCTGGCTCACCTGGTCCTCGTCTCACTCCTCCCCCTATGCACCCTCACCCTGGGACAGCCACACTGGCCTCAGCTCTCAAATCCTTCAAGCCCAAGCCCTGCCCACCCTCCCCTGTCCTTCCTCTTCATCCAGTTCCAGCTCTTCCTCCTGGGTCCAGGACGAGCTCCCAGTCAAGGGGAAGGGAAGCCAGGCTCTGCGGCCCCTCCTGCCTCCAACCAGCCTGTAACACCACACAAGTCCTGTCACTGCCTGGACCTCGGCCTCCTGGGTCAGGGGAGTGTGCAGTCATGTGTGTCAAAGCAGGAGCCAGAGGCTGCCCTTTCCCACCTGAACTTGCTCCCGCCTTCACCTGGGTCCCCACTTGGGACAAGGAGAGGAGCCCCAGCCAGTGGTAAAGACCAAAGATCCTGGCTGGGCTCATTAGCAGGGCTGTGGAAGGGGCAGGTGGAGAGAGGAGTGCAGGTGGCCAGGGACCCGACCTGCAGGCCTCCTCTCACCTGGCGGAGCCCACCACCAAGGAAAGCTAGGCCAGATAAGGCCTGCCCACCCACACTGCCTGCCTCTCCCATGTCTCCAGTTCCAAGGAGGGAGAACGAACTACAGGGGTTCCTGCTCCCCTCCCTGGCCGGCAGGCTGCGCACGGCAGAGCAGGAAGCAATCTGGGGCGGAATGGAAGCGGTGCGGAGGCGACAGCCCCCAGAGGACCTGTTCCCGCCACCGCCTCCCTCCCAGCTCCGCCAGCCGGCTTAATTGCGGAGTCCGGATTGATTGGGAATGCAAATGGCAACTGAATGCAATCTCCACTCCCAGCAGGAGCGGGGGAGGGGGAAGGAAAGGAATGGGGGGAATGGGACAGGAGGGCGGGGAAGAGGCTGGACCGGCCCTGGGCAGCAGAGAGGTTGGTGGGGGGAGCATGAGGAATGGCTGCTGGACAGGGAGGACTGGAGAGCAGAGGACCCCGGCGCTATGGCAGGCGCACCCCCAAACACCCTGTACCATCCCTCTGTGGCAGAAAAGCACAGGCCTAGGTACCTGCCCCCAGCCAGCGGCTCTAGGCAGGGTGGGCTGCCCTTGGCTTCCTTCCGGGCTCTGTCCATCCTACTGAGGGTCCCTGGGGTACAGTGGCCTGTAACACCCAACAACCTAACTGACCCCCCACTGGACCAGAACCCCAGGTGCAAGTTGACAGGGCTTCATCCTCCACACCACAGCTCCCTTACCCCTCCTTCTGTTCCCATTCAGGGACCAGACAGATTAGCTGGCACCCCAGACAGGGAGGGGGCATCTGAGGCTACACATCTCAAAGCAAGGGCCCCAGGAAAATGGTTCTCTTTTACTTATGAAATGTTTTATGTGTGTGGGTGCACACACAGACAGCACCCACCCCAAGAGCAGGAAGTGACAGTCCCCTGCTCAAAGCACATCCAATAGTGTGAGGCCCAGGGACACATGATCACATCATCAACAGGTTTGTGGAGCCAGATTCTGCACCCACACTTGGGCAGGAAGGAGATGGGGTACTAACCACCCCTCTCTCAGCCCCTTCACCCCCAGGACGCTGACCCAACTAGGGTAACTCCTGCCAGATGGTGATGACATTTTGGGGGGCGGGGCAGGGGGCGTGTTGCTGAAGGAAAAACACGGGACACAAGAGATGTGTCACTCCATCTGCCCTCTGGGACCCTGGCACACTTCCAGGCTCTCTGTTCCACATGCATCTTCACTGCAGAGTCAGAAAACCCCAATCTTAACACAAGAATCCTGGTCACATTGCTCATGGGCCCCAGAAGCCCCAGTCCGGAAGGCCCAACAGGAGCACAGGGCGCTGGGCGAGGCCAAGCTCTGGAGCTCCGGCCATATCTGTCTTCTCTATGGCCAACACCTGACAACATGGCCCCTGGAGCCATATCCTGCGGGAACAGCAGACTGACCACCAGGCCATCCCTGTGGGCACCTCAGTTAGCAGCTCTTGCGCAAGCTCAGAGAGATGCCTCCCTGCTCTGGCCCGCCCCCCCCCAGCAGTTCTGGAGCCCTGCCCAGCACACCACGTTTGCCCAAAGGTGCCCCCTGTCATTCAGTGCCTTTTCCCAGCACAAGGACCCCTGAGAGGATCCAAGCTTCAGGCAGCCCAGCCCTGCCAGGCAGACTCATGAAGGACGTGGGAAGGAGCCACTCAACTCAGGTTTTTTTTTTACAAACGTAGATAAGATGTGTCAACAAACTTGGAGTAGGACTAGCCCTTGGTATACCCTTCAGTGGGCACTCAAGATATGTTTTTCCGAGTTCTCTTCCTTTTCTGGGAGGAGGGGAGGTAGGCGGGAACCCAGACCCCCCTCCACGCGGCGGAATTCCCGAACCACGGGAGAGCCGCGGAAGACGGCGGGTGGCTCTCTGCTGCCCCCCGGTGGTCTGAGGAGGCCCCGCAGAGCCCAGGGAGGCCCGGCGGCTCAGCCCCGCCACTCTCCCGGGAGGTTCCACCTTCTTAGCAGAGCCTGGCGGGGTTGCTCGCCTCTTACACCGTCTCAAGGCCTGGGAAAGACTCGTCTAGCGTTTCCCGGGAGGGGCTCTTCCCAGCTCCGCTCCCGCAGAAGGAAGGGATTGCTGACCTGTTTAATTGGGATGGCCCGACCACTCCCGATACTGTCCACCTTGCACTCGGTGGCTTTTTTCTCCCGGTCCAAGTCAGCACCCTTTCGAGACTGGAAGAGAAAAGAAGAGGTGCGTTACAGGGGCCAAGGGGCCAAGGGAGGCAGCTGCCCACCTGGAGCCCCCAGCCCTCCCCGCCTCCCTCCTCCTGGGCAGGCCCTAGCAGTGGGCAGGGCCGGGGCGGCGGGACCGGGAAGGAACTGAGACCACGAGTATTCCAACGGGTTTATTCTTACACACGGCACCATACAGAGCAGCACAGGTCACCGAGCCGGCCCGCCCCTTACAAAAGAGCAAGGACACGAAATACCAAGGGCGCCAGGAGCGCGCAGCCCAGGGGGCTGGGGCGCAAGAGAAGGGAGGGGAGAGGAGAGGTGGCCGGTGAGGCTGGGGGGATGGCTGGGAGCACAGGGCGCGACAACGGGGGACAGCAAAGTCCAGAAGTGAGAGGGCGGTGGCCCGTCTGCGGCACAGACACCACACGGCACGTTGCACCGAGCACGTCGGCGCGGCCCGGGGGGCACAGTGGATGGAGAGAGAGAGAGGCCGGAAAAGGCCCTGCGCCCCCGTCGGGCTCCTGGGGCAGAGCCCGCCCGAATGCGG
The DNA here is from genome assembly GCF_030020395.1 of Manis pentadactyla. Taxonomy (NCBI): domain Eukaryota; kingdom Metazoa; phylum Chordata; class Mammalia; order Pholidota; family Manidae; genus Manis; species Manis pentadactyla. Next base: position 143,889,251 of record NC_080025.1, on the reverse strand, counting down.
ATCCTAGGAAATGGGGAGGCCAAGAGAGGGGGAAGGCAAGCGCGCGGCGGTGGTTGTGGCGTCCGGAGCGGAGTAGCAACGGCAGAAGTCCATGCAGGAGGGAGCAGAGGAGGGTAGGGGCGGGAAAGCTCCCCCCGGGAGCGGCTGGGCCGGGGCGGCGCTCGGACGCCCCGCCCCTCTGGGCCTTGTCGCGCTGGCCTCCCTTCTTCTCCATGCAGCGAGCCTGGCGCAGCGCGTCCGGCCGGGCCTGGTCCCCGGCAGCCCCCCGCCGCGGGCTCCAGCGTTCCTAGCCTTCCCTGGGGGTGGGGGTTAGTTACAAAGATTCCTGTGGGTCTCTGGAGTGGGGAGCACGGCGGCCGCTTCTCATCTGAGAGCAGTCCCAGGGCCCGGCCCGCCTCCGGCCCCGCACAGGGGAGAATGTCCAGAGGTGCTGTGTGTCACCACCTGGTCTTCTAATTTGGAAGGAGTTGGAAAGGCCTTTTTGTTGATGAAAAGTTGGAAACAGTGGCACATATCTGCAAATATCGAAAGAATAAAGATTTTGGCAAGTTATACTCAAGCCCCGCACAAGTTGGTCAGCACTGGTGAGGGCAGAGACCCAGGTGCCGGGGGAGAGGCAGCAGCGGGAGGAAGAGGAGGAGGAGGCGGCGGAGATGGAGAGGAGACGGAGGAGGGGCCAGAGGCGGGCCAGGCAGGCCATCTCAGCCAGGAATGTGGGCCGCTCGGCAGGCAGTGGGCCCCACATCTCTCCTGCTCTCCCAGGCTGCCAGGAGCCCAGGGCAGAGGCAGGGGGCAAAGGGCTTCAGCTGCAGCACGGGGGTCCAGCACAGCCAAAGGAGCAGAACTGGGCCGAAGGCCGCCGCCCGCAGCTCCACCATCAGCGCCCGCCCTGGGCCTCTCCCGGGCGCCGCAGCCTCTGCCCCTTCGGCCCAGGGAGGAGGCAAGTGGATAGGACAGCTGCTGGGTCCCCAGACAGAAGAACAGGCCGGGGGGTGGTGTGCAGCCTGCCCCTGTCAGGCTGGTGAACTGAGAGGCCCCCAACCACCAAGGGTCCCTGGGAGCCCCGAGGGCACCCCCCCAGGGACAGGGTAACTAAAGGAGTACATGATGCATCAGGGGGACTAGGGATGCCAGCGGCCACATCCAGCAGGAGGGTCACAAGGGCACCAGCCACAGAGCAGGCGTGGCTCTGTTGGAGTGGATGATGAGGGCAAGGGGGTGGCCTCAACAGCGACGATGAAAGGGGGAGGTCCTGAGATGCACCCCTAGAGAAGGACATGTCTTGAGGCTGCCTCAGGGACAATGGCGCAAGTGAGGTCACCATGGAAACAATGGAAAGGAAAAGTAAGGTCACCACAGTGAAGATGGAGAGAATGGAGGGGCCCAGAGGGAAGGCTTGCCATGAGCACGCGCAGCAAGGATGGGGCAAGGAGCACAGCGGAGCAGGCAGCAGAGCACGGGGAAGAGCAGGAAGGCGCTGTGGCGAGGCCGTGAGCTGGGCATGAGTGGTGGGCAGAGAGGGAACAGCGCGTCCTGGGGGTTGCAGGACGCACAGCGGAGGAAGGTGGGAGGTTACGAATGGTGCTGAGGGAGCAGGTGCCAAGGGCACAGATGGCGGTCACTGCAGACACAGGCACCAAGGGCTCAACAGCGTCAGCAGCAGGTGTGGGCACAGGCAGGCAGCCCAAGGTGCTGTGTGGTGCAGTGGGCACAAATAGAGATGGGAAGCTTCAAGTCCGGGCAGGGGCAGGGCTGGGGAAGCGCGAGGCGCAGCAGCGGCTGTCAGCAGAAAGAGGGTCAGTCAGCATGGACAGGGAGGGGCACATGGCAGCCACGGGGAGGACAGAGGCAGGCAGACCAGGCAGAAGTGAGCTGAGCAGGCAGAGTAGAGAAGGAATGAGCAAGGCCTGGGGAGCACAGCTCTGTCTGGGCAGGATCCCCAAGAACCTGGCTGGACATGGGGCCAGGCTGAGAGCCAAGCCCTGATGCTCAGAAAGAGGTACACTGAGTGACGCAGAAGGACAGAGCGATCTGAGAATCCACACAGGCAGCTGACCCACCTGTGTCTGACCCAAGACTCCCAGAATGGTCCAGCCAAGTCCTGGCTGGAGGGAACGGGTCTGGAGGTGGGCACTGTGTGTCAGAGGCGGGGCGTGGAGAGGGCAGGCTCGGGGTACCTGGTTGCTGAGGGCTGGGCCCCTAGCAGTGGAAGGCACAGGGCGGCCGGGGAATGAAGTCTAAGGTCTGACGAGAGAGGACGAGCCTAGGGGCACTGAGGCAGGGTGGTGAGACCCAGGCTAAGACCAGGAGGCCTGGGGAAGGATGTCTGAGCCTTTGTTATACGACCAGACCCGTAGTGATGGGTGGGAAGAATGCAATAATGGGAAGAGCGGGAATGCAGACTGGGAGGCCTGGGCCCGGGTTCTAGCTCTGCCAGCTAAACCTCCCTGTAGCCTGGGGCAAATGACCTCGGGTCGTTCACAACTGTGGACACACAGGTGTTGGGTGTAAAGATCCCTAGAGCTGACCAGAAGCCCTAAGGGATCGGGGGGAGGGGGGCCAGTGTGCACAGCAGGGCAGGAGGGTCCACGGGGCTACGCTGGGGGCTGCAGCAAGAGCCCAGGCACAGGTGAGGGCATGGGAAAGAGCTGCAGGGCTGTGTCTATGTGGAGGGCAACCCCGACAGGGCTGCCCGCCGCGCAGCTGTCCGTGGCTCCTGCCCGCGGCCTCCTCGGGGCAGGCTCAGCCCTGCCTCTTCAGTGCGGCCGGGGCCACAGGAGGAGGGTCGGCAGGGACACATACCGTGAAGATGTTGGAGCGCCGCTTGGACTGCTTGCGGATGGGTGTGGGGGTGGAGGAGGCAGCGATGGTCTCGATGCGGAGCTCCCGCTGGCTGATGCTGGGGGTGGAGGGGACTGAGGACGAGTAGTCGCTGAAAGCGCTGCTGCCGCCATTCGTGGCCTAAGGACAGAGAGGTTGCTGAGGGAGGCTCAGAGGTGGGGCCAGGGCAGGTGGACGCCAGGAAGCCCCGCGGTCCAGGGACCTGGCTGGGGGTTCATGATGCAGTAGTGAGGCTGCTAGCTCCTAGAGGGCACCGAGGGGAGAGGCAGCATGGCCTGGAGACCAGCAAGACCCAGAGGTCGCTGCAGGCTGCCCACTCAGGCCCCAGCGGGGACACTTCTGGGGGGTGACTCAGGGCAGCACTAGCAGGTCAGACTCAGTGACAGAGGCTGGAAGTGAACAAACTGGACTCTTGGTTCACAGGCGGGCCTGGCACCAGGTAGCAGGACACCCTGGATGAGCTGTCCAGTTAGTGACATGTGCCAAGGATACAGGAGGCCAGGGTGGGGCTCGGGGTGCTGGGGAGGATAAGGTTTGCTTCTAGGCAGTGTGGGCAGTGTGAGTGATGGGGAAGGGACCAGGGAGAGCCGAGGCGAGGGAACAACAGAGCTAGGACAGGTATCAGCGTGCGCAGCAGATAAAGGACGACGGGAAGGGAGAGAAAGCCAGGAAGGACCACAGGACGGAGACAGAAAGCGCAGGGCAGCGTCTACCCTGGGACTCCCGCGGAACCATGAGGCCACCTCCCTAACTGCCTGTAAGGCCTTCTCTAAGTAAAAAATGTGCACCCCCCGCCCCCCCGCGGTCTCCATGAGCCCTCACGTGGAGAAAGGAGCAAGATGCCAAGCTACTGCTGCTTGGCAGTCAGAGCCCCGTGGCAGGGCCCACTGCACAACTGAGCTGCACACACCCTCCGAGCTATCGGCTGAGGCGAGTTGCTCAGCTATGGTGAAGACCTATCATTCCTCCTTTATCCCACATGGAGACACTTACAGGGGACTCCCTGCCGGCTCCGGGAGGGCTAAGGGGAGCAGTCTCTGCAAGAGCAGCCAGCAGTCAGGAAGCCGGTGGGCAAGAGTGGGCCTTGGAAAGACAACAGCCCTTGGCAGAAGTGGCTGAGAGTGAGAAGGGCATCTGGGATGGCCCCAGGCATCCACAGAGTGGGGACGGAGTGAGGAAACGCAGTTATGGAAGGAAGTACTGGCCCAAATGCCAAGGGCCAAAAAATACCCAGGCAGTAGGCCCAGAAGTGGGCAGGTATCCAAGCACAGTATGGAGGGACGCTGGCAGGACCCCTCGCTCAGAGACACCCCCCATACACACCCCACACAGCACAAAAGCCACTGTCCCTGCAGGGCAAGTGCTGTCCCCCTAGATGCAAACAGGAGGGCGACAGGTGAGGAGTGGCAGGCCTGACTTCTGTCACAGGCTGATCCCGAGCAGGCCTATGAGAACTCCTCTGGGCCTCCTGAGCACGGGTCAGTGGCAAGCAGTTCCCAAAGACAGCTCTAGCCGTGCTGACCACAGCCAGCGTACGGGCGGCCTTGGCTGACACAGCTGCGGGGCAGGAAGAGCGGTGAGCAGAGCTGGGCCACTAAGCAGGAAGGCAGTACACAGGGTGCAGATGAGGCCAGGCCCGTGGTGCAGCTACAGGGAACTCAGGCCAGTGCTTTCAAACCATCTGCAAGGCAGGAGACCAGACCAGGTGGGGACAGGCAAGCAGACAGACAGCACGGTGAGGCAGGGCCACGCGCTGGGAGGCGGGGAGGCTGGCCGCACCTGGTTGATGTGCACGGCTGGGATGGAGGCGGCGGACACTGCCGAGTGGCTGGGGGAGTTGGGCAGTGACTTGCAGGGCCCGATGGCCAGCTGCTGCTTCTTCCGCAAGGCCACTACCTTCTGGGCCACTGCAGAGGACAGCAGAGTCAATTACCCCTCTGGGGAGAAGGGAGAAGCCCAGCTTAGAGCCGCCCCCCAGAGCACACAGCACCGCTGGCCAGAGGCTTCTTGAGCCCCGTGCTGGGGGAGCCGTCCCGCCTGGCGCCCAAGTTACCATCCTGGAAGACACGTTCCACGTTGAGCCCGTAGGTGGCACATGTCTCATAGTAGGTGCAGCGCTTCAAGTCTGTGGAGAGCTTGCGGGCCCTGCTGTCGTCGATGACCCGGGGGTTTGCGGCACTGATGGCGTCTGTTGGGGGTTGGGGGGGCATTTGTTCAGTCTGCTGAGTAGCTGGGGCCTCTGCAGGGAGGGCCCTCTGGTCAAAGGGTGGGCTGGTGAAGCGCAGGGGCAGCAAGGGCACAGAACAGGCAAGCGTCTAGGCCTTATTCCAGCTCTGCCACGACTCCCTGAGGGGAAATGAGCCAGCCACTGCAGTTCATCTCAGAACATGTGGACATGGTCAACAGAAGGAATGGCAGGATCTGGCTGGGGAAGGTCCGCAGAGAGCAAGGAGGTGGCACCAGCCCTGGGGCACTATGACAGGGGCTAGGTCAGCACCAGGAGGGGACAGGTAGCTGGGCTTTCTCACCTGCCCACCTGGGGACCCACAGCTGCCTGCCACCCTGCAAGCCTGCTCACCCTGTGTGCCCACCAGCACCATGGGCACCTCGCTGGCATTGCGGAAGCTGCAGAGCCGCAGGAAGTAGTTATACACTGTCTGGAAGCTGATTTCATCCTCCAGGCTGAACACAAACACCACTGCGTCCACCCAGGCAGCAAACTAGGGGGACCGAGCAGAATTACTACCCTCACCTGGTCTCAGGTAAGCACCATACCCCTCTCCCCCACCACACACAACCTCACCAAGTCCCAACCAGGGTCTTCAAGAAAGGGGCACCACAGGCCAGGGCCAGGGCAGGAGCATCACCTGGAGCTCAGGGGGGCCTCCTTCATCCCGGATCAGCAGCAGGTAACTCTGGCCATCCACCACAATCTCCTTCTTAAACCGACCCCCTAGGACAGAGTGTACAGTCAGGCCCCAAACGGGAGCCAAGCAGAAAAGAAATCCAGTTTCCCAAGGAGAAGAGGGTAGGACTGAGGAGCACCAGGCTCTCTGCACAGACGACAGGAGAGAAGGGGGCCGGCCCGTAACGCTCACCTTCCGGGGACTCCTCCTGCACATAGGTCCCCGTCAGATAGCGGTGCACCAGGGCTGACTTCCCACTAGACAGGTTCCCAACAATGCCCTGTGGGAGAGGAAGGGGTGAGAGCAGTGGTCAGGAGGGAGAAGATGGGCAGGAAACGGGAGTAACACCAGGAAGGAGGATTGGCCCTGAGGACTGGGAAGGAAAGAGGAGCAGGGAGGGAGGGCTTTGGGGAGAGGCCAAGCTGAGAGGGGGCCCACCACTCCAGCCGGTGCCCACCCGACCCCGGGGCCGCCTGGGCCTGCCAGGGGCCCACTCACCACTTTAAGCTCTGGCACCGAGCGGCTCAGGGTCCACTCCTGGCTGTTCACAAAGGAGTCTGTAGGAGAGAAGGCGGCCTGTCAGCACACACACCTGTACTGCGGCCACCTGCTGTCTCCTACCTGCCCCTTCCTAGGCCAAGGCCAGAAAGCAGCACGTTCTGATGGGACCCCAACCCTCAGCCCTAGGCCCCCAGGGAGCAGCAGGAAAATGCTTTCAGAGGGGAACAGAGCGATGATAGTCCTCAGGGAAGGGACGCGGAGGGCTGTGGGCTTAGGCCCCCTGGCTGGGACCTGTGTCCCTCCACCTCTTACTGCTCAAGCAACATTAGTAATTCCCACCTTGAGCCACACCCGGCCTGGTGCTCAGGTGAGAAGTCACCCCAGTAGGTCTCAGCCCAGAGCCAAGCAGGCTGGGCACTTGGCAGCCTCCCACAGCGAGTAGGAACAGCTCACTGGCACAGGGTGGGGCCACCCACCACATTCCTAGCCAGAGTAAAGAGGGAGGAGCCCTTACCAGGCCCTGTGCTGTGAAAGGCGGGTGAATGGGGAGCGCGCTGCCAGCCTGGCCCTCCTCCCCAAGCTCCTCCTCGGTGGCAAGCCACCACCCTTTCTTTCCCAGAGACCTGCCTCCCGACTCCTCTCTAGCCCATTCTCCGACCGACAGTGTCCCGGCATGGCTGGCCCCATCACCTTTATCCTCTGGGTTGTTACGGGCGTCCTCCAGGCAGCCCTGCGTGGCCCTGGCCTGGGCCTGCCTCTCTGGCTAGGCTGTGCTTGCTTCCCCTCCCCAGGCTACTTCAAAGAGTGGTAAATACAGCTGGTCCACAAATAGCCCCTAAATTCATCTGCAGGGGCAGCCAAAGGGACAACCCAAGCCCTGCCTGGGGCTAAAAATGTGACCTAGTCCTGCCTAGCGCCAGCTGACGGTAGGCGCGCCTGGACGCCCTGGGTCTCAATTCTGCACGTGCCAAAGTGACAAAGGGGCCGATCTGTCCTCATCTCATATTCTACCACACCACGGGCGAGGGTGGGCGCGGGTCCCGGGTGGCCCAGCCCGGACACCCTCCTCTGCCACGGGCGTCTGGGGTCCATTAGCGATCGCAGAGCCTGTGCGCCCTCTCGGTGGGGCCAGGCCCGCTACCTCGGGCCCAAGGCGGCCCTCCCTTCCCGGGTGGGTCCACGCCGGCTGTCACAGCCGCTCTCGGCAGGGGCCTCCCACCGGGGAACACCCGGGCCGCGCTCTTCCCTTACCGCTCGGCGCGCCCAGGGGACCCGGGGCCGCGGCCGCCCCGCAGCCCAACAGCGGCCCGGCGGGCGCGGGCTCCCTCCGGCGGAAGCGGCTGAGCAGCAGCCTCCAGAGGCCGGCGGCGGCGCGCGGGCGGCCGGGCTCGGGCGCGGCGCGCGGGGCCTCGGCGCCCAGCAGCAGGTCGCGGCGGCCGGGGAAGGCGCCCAGGGCGCCGGCGTCCCCGTCGCTGCGGGTCCGCGCCCGGGGCAGCAGCCCCGACTCCGCGCGCCGGATCTCCCGGCCGCGGCGCAGGCGGAAGCTGAAGCTCTTCCTCAGCGCCGACAGGCCGCGCCGGGGGCTCGGGGGGCCGCCGCCGCCGCCGCCGTGGGGCGCCTGCCAGCGCTGGCTGCGCCACAGCGGGGCGCCCCGCAGGAAGCCCGCACTGCCCGCGCGGCCCAGCCCCGCGCCCTCGGCCGCCGCCGGCTCCAGGCGGTGCACCTCCAGGAACGTCATGCTGGCGGGCCGCGGCCGCTGGGCCTGGGCCCCCTGCGGGCGGCCGCGCCGGGCCGGCGCGGGGCTGGGCGCGGCCGAGGCAGGAGGCCCCGAGGGCGCGGGCCCGGGAGCCGGCGGGCGTCCGTTTGCGGGGCCGCGGCGGCCGAGGCGCGGGCGCAGGAGGCCGAGCAGCAGGCCGCGGGCGCCGGCGGGTGCCGGCCCCGGGCCGCCGGAGCACACGCTCCGGGGCCGCGGGGGCTGCTCGCGCGCCGCGCACAGGGCGGCCTGCAGGGCGGCGGCGGCGCGGCCGGCCGGGGCGCCGTGCAGGTCCAGCGAGTCGCACACGCTGAGGGCGCGGCGGCAGGCGGCGGGCCGCTCCCGGCTGCAGCAGTGCCCCGGCGGCCAGCCCCGCTCCATGCTCAGGGCCCGCGGGCGAGGGCCAGGCCCATGGCGAGGGGCGCGGGGCTGGGCCCGGGCCGGGGCCGCGGCCGGGGCGCACGGACCTCCGGCCTCTGGGCACCTGGTGGCGGCCGGCCGACCGAGTCCCTCGACGCCTCCACCTCGCGGCCGGCAAGCCCAGACCTGGCGAGGCCGGGGAGCCAGCCCGGCGATGAGAGAGAGGCGGCAAGCCTGGCCTGGAACACGCCGGAACGGCGGGGCAGCCCCCAGAGCCCTCAGAGAACAGGAAATTCCAGCCCAGGCCTCCTGCTCGGGTTGGAGCAGGTAGGTGAGAGCTGTCATTAAGGGCAAGCCAAATAAGTAACAGTCCTCCGCTCACCGCACACTGGGCCGTTTTGGAGAGAAGTGGGCCATTTGCTCCTTCCCCAAGGGAAGAATGGGAAGGTGATACACCCGGGGCCAGAATTCAGGTAAGACTAAATCAGGTGTCAGAGGCAAGTCTTAGGCTCACTTTGGGCCTCAGTCTCCTTATCTGTAAAATGGGGAGGCTGACTGAACGATCCTGTCTTAGTTTTGGGCTCAGACATTCTGAGATTGGAAAACTCGAGACTCAAGAGTGGCTGGAGGCTACAGTTGGCTCTTCTGTGAATGACTTGAGGCTGTCTTCTTCCTTGGAGATGATTAAACCATCTCGACTGGGTTACGTGTTGTCCTGCTCAAGGGCAGCAGAAATTCAAAAGGTAACCTCTGGATCAGAGTTTTGGGTGAGTGACTCACATCTGAGTCCCTCAAGTCTCCTGTCTCCGGCTCACTGGGTCTCACGCCCTCTCCAGACGCTGTCCAGGGGTCGCCCCGCGGTTGGCTGGCAAAGCAGAGGTGAAGCAGTTGCCTGCAGAACTGGCTGAAGCCTGACGCTCACTCTGAGCACAGATATCCTTTCACAAGCATGGGCTGCACCAGATTCTCATAAACTGCAGGGCTCACCCCAGGATGGGGGCACGTAGCTGCCTTGCTGGACTTTCCTCTGTATTCTAACATCAGTCCTCTCCGAAGCCCTGGAAATGAACCGGTTTACCACAATCCACAAGGACCACGAGCATATCAGGAGAAACCAATTTAGGTAGAGGGAAGGATGGGGGGGCTTGCATCTCCTTTAAAGAGAGAATACTCCCAGGATTCCTCCGCCCCTAGTCCAACCCAACTCCCAGCATCCCTCTCAGCGTTAGAATTCCATGGTCCTGGTCAGAAGCAAAGTACAAGATAAAAGTGGCACATTCCTGAGGGGCTGGGGTGGGGGAATGCCTGAGGGAGGCAGGGCCTCTCCATCCTAGGTGCTCGGCAGAACCCAGAGCTGGAAACTTCTAAATCCCGGGCTGGATCTCTGAGCCTGGAGAGGCCCTGGGGGTGATTTCATATTTTCCTGGGACTAGGTATTAACAGGGATGAGGATGGCTCCTCCTCTCCACGATGCATATTACCCACATAATAGATGGTTCTGCAGAAGGGCCTTCCCAGGATGCTTCAGGCATGGAGACAAGAACACAACCCAGGAATCCTGACTCACATTTCTGAGTTTAAGCCTCCCACAGTCAACTTCCCTATCTGCATATCTATCTGTCTGTCTGTCCTCCCTCACACACACTGGAATTACCCTTCCCAAAAGAATAAGGCTGCTTATTCTAAACCCTCCTCCCAAGCCAATGAAAATGCAAGTACATGCCAGCAGCCCTCAGAGCTGTCTGGGGACTCGGGAGGGACAGGGGACACGGTGCCCAGTGGGGGATGGGCAGCTTTAGAATAACTGGCTGTCTCAGTGGGAGAGGAGCAGGATGCGATTAGAGGGGAGAAGGCCCCCAGTACCACACACTCAGACAGACACACACGTGCACATGGGCTCAGGGAAGGCAGGCAGCAGCTCCCAGCTCCCAGTCCTGGTTGGCTCAGCCCCTGCAGAAGCAGTCTAGGCAAAATGCTCGGCCTGGAGAAATGCCCAAACCTGCAACAGCTTCCTCTTCCTCACCTGGCTGCCTCCTTCCTATCCCTTCTCAGAGAGCCTTCTTGACCCAGAGAAACTAGACAGAGAAGGGCACCTGCCTACGCATAAATGTCCCAGGACGTCAAGCCAGGCGGAGACCCTAGAAAGGAGGACAGTGCAGACACACACCCCTTTTTTGGCATGTCACCCTTCAGGGATGAGGTCTGGGTGTTCTGTGTGACAAGATTCTGCTCCAAAGACATGCAGCAAGCACATCTCCCCTCAAAGCAGCCCAGAGGAGATTCAGGCAGTCCTACAAAACTTCAGGCTGGGACCTGGCACACAGTACAGAAATGCCGTAAAACCAGCCCTCATGTCAGTTGTCTATTTCTCAAGGTCCTCAGAAGCACCAGGCTAAATCTGCCACTAGGGATGAGACACCACATGGAAATTTCTGGGGGAATTAAAGGTGCAATCTCTCATGATGCCTGCAGTGTGCCTTCTGCATGAGGATGAATACACCCCTTCCTGGAAACAGAGAGGGCAGACGATGAGCACTGGGCAGCCCCTTCTGCTCTGCGAACCAGGAAATCAGGAGAATGAGCCGACTCTAGATGTACCCACAGCTGGGTGAGCTGGACTGGCCAGACCTGAGAGAAGAGGCCACCTGCACCGGGTACCTAGGGGCCACAGGGACACACTACTAAGCCAGGGTAGCTAGGGGGATGGAGAGATCCCTGCAAAGGCCTGACACGTGTGGCCGTGCACAGAACAGAACACTGGTCGTGAGGAAGAGCAAAGGGCAGCCTCCCACAGCCAGAAGGCCAGCCCAGGAATCCCACAGAACCTTGTACCTAGTCTCCACTCAAATATTTGCTGGGTGATCCATTGATAAGTACGGAGGTGTGCCCAGGTGAGGCCACGCAACCCACATGGCGCCTCTGGATGTCCTTTTCAGAGATGAGGAAGGGTCAAGTTTCTGCTGAAAGCCAAACAGTGCGCGGCGTGGCTCTGGCGAAAGGCTCCGGCTTCTTCCAGCCAGCTTGGGTGGTCCAGAGCCACACTGGCCCCCTCAACACCTGTCGGGTTCTTCTTGCCCACAAGGTGGCAGCAAAACCTCTTCCTGACGCGGGGCTGCTGGCGGCGCCGGAGGAAGGCGGGGACCCCAGCAGCAGCATCCAGAGCAGGAGTGAGGCTGGGTGGTCTCCCGCTAGCTCTGGGAGCCCCCGGAGAAGAGGAGGAGACTCGGGCCGCCGTCCCTGACCTGCCCGCGGCTTCCCCAACAACGGGCCACTCGCCACTGCCTGGAGGACACAGGGTTCCTTATGAGTCTCAGGAGTTGTCACCAAGACACACAACAGCGCTCCGGAACACACTCACTAACACTCACCTCTTGGCCATTTCCTGGTTTTAATGCTCCCCCACGAGGAGGACGCAGGGCACACAGGCGTGCGGTGGTTTTATAAATGAATGCGTGTCTCTGCTGAGCATGAACTGCACCCCCAGGCTTTTGTTCTTGTGCGGAGGGAGGCAGGCCCATGAGAGACAGTACCTGGCTGGCACAGTCTGCCGAGGAGAAAATTATCTGCAAAGACCCCGTGTCGAGAGGCATGGGAGTGTCCTGGCAAGACTCATGCTCTTGAGTTGAGATCCGGGTTCCAATTCAGCCTGTGGCACCTATTAGCTCTGTGCCTTCAGTAGTCACCTCAACTCACTGGGTCTGGGGTTTGAGTCTGTAAACTAGGAATGATCCCACCACGCCGGCTGAAGTCTCTCCGAAGACCAGCGATGCGAATTTGGAGGGTCCAGCACAGTGCCCAGCACACGGCAGGTACCAGCAGAAGGAGCCATTACCACTGGGCAAGAGTCACATCGGACACAGAAGTGACTTGGGCCAGCGCCAGCACTGTCCGGAGCAGAGTCTGGTGGCGGTCCGCCTCGGCAGTTCCGGCCACTGGCCCCCCGTCTCTTCCCCGAGAGGTCGCAGGCTGGCCCTCAGAGATTCCCGAGGCCCTTTGGGGTCATGTCTTTCTCTGAAAATCTGATGAAAGCCATTATAGGCTGAATTGTGTCCCCCCTAGATTCATATGCTGAGGTGCTACTCCCCCACCTCCCCCCAACTTTAGAATGTGACCTTATTTGGAAATAGGGTGGTTGCAAATGTAATTAGCTAAGATGAAGCCCCACTGGAGTCGGGTGAGCCTCTCGTCCCATATGACCGCTGTCCTTATAGAAGGGGAAATCTGGATACAGACAGCAATGCACAAAGGGCAGGTGACATGAAGAGACACAGGGACAGGCAGCTGTGGGGAAGCCAAGAAGAGAGGCCCAGGGAACATCCCCCCTAAAACCTCCATAGGGAGCTTGGTCCTGCCCACACCTTGATTTCAGACTTTGGCCTCCAGATGGTGGGAAAATAAATGTCTGTTGTTTAAGCCACCAAGTGTGCAGTTCTTGTTAGCACAGCCCAGAAATCGTATAAAAACTAGACCCAAGGGGGTCTGGCTGCACAGAGAGCGGCCCCCACCCCTCCCGTGGCTGCTCAGAGGAGCTCGGAATTCTGCCCCATCTCCTGGGTTCAGGGTGTCAGCTCCCCGTGGCTGTGTTCCCCTCCTCCCCATGGAAAAGCTGAGAGGACCGAAGGGGAGAACCAAGACCACCCTCTGCGGGGCAGTCATCCCCACCCGGAAGTGGCCTCCTAGCACTAAACTAGCTACTCACTGGTAGTTGCTTGATTTTTTTTTCTGTCCTCAAACTGTGCTAGGTGAAGACCTATCTCCCACTGGCTTCCTTGTTCTGACTTGCCACATCCTAAAACCCAGAGATGGACCAAGACAGACACCGCTCCCCATCTCAGACTGAGAAGGATCCACAGGCTGGCTGGCTGAGGCCCAGGGCCCAGTGTCCACTGCCGTGCCACTGCACATGGTGTCCCTCACTCCTCCAGGGACCCCGGCGCAGGCGGCATGGGACTGCGCACTGCTCTGTTGCAGAACATCAAACAGGGAAGCTCCTTGTAGGCACTGTGGCTTTTCATTCCCATCTGGACATGTTTCCTGCACGTCACACATCTTTAAGTGTTGTTCTCTTCTGCATGATGCCCAGCTTAGGTCCCAGGAGCTGGAATTCTGCCTCTTCAGCCCAGCGGGCTTATCAAATGCATTAAGTTCTGAGATTCCTAATCAGCAGTACCAGCAATCTGGTTTGCTTCATCATATTTTTTACAAAGTAAAGGATTTTAGTAAGGGAAGATCCAATAAAATATTCAAATAATGACACTAATTTTGCTCCAAGATGTAGCAGCACCAGAAACTGCACTGCTGCAGCCGGTGGCACCCCCACCTGAGAGCTCAGATACAGATGTGTAAGTTCAGGGTCTCAAGGAAAGGGGGGCTGAGGGTCAGTAAACACTATTTAAAAAAAACGGTAGCTTCAGAGTCTAATGGACAAAAATGTAAAGCATCTAAATTACAGTCCACTACAGATTTTGGAAGTGGCGCAGGTCACTTCCCCAGCAGGTGGGGCCTACGTTCCCAAGGCCAAGCCCACCCACTGCCCATAGCATCCGGGATCCCTGAGGCCTCTGGATGGGCTCACCAAAGGGAGCCACAGGCAGCCCAGACTGATACCTGCCGGGCCTGGACGTGAAGGCCACCTCCCTCCAGCCCTACCAGCTCATGCCTGCTGCTGGGGGTCTCCCAGAGCTCCTGGCCTCCTTTCAATATCTCCAGCTCATCCTGTCTCTGCGATGGAGACTGATACCAATCTGTGTTCACCTCACCGGGGCTTGGGCTCCTGGCACGCACAGGACGGCTGGCACCGGCCCCCATGCCTCAGAGCCTGCCTCTGGCCAGCCCTAGAGACACCAGGGCCACATTTGGTGCCCTGTACACCCATAGCAGTGGCCACACAGGACACTGCTGATCACCTGTTAGGAACAGCCATTCATTGAACACGACAGGCCCACTGAACGCTTTGCACATACGGATCCACTTACCCCTCCGAGAGCGGCATGTTGTTCTCCCCATTTCACAGATGAGGAATCTGAGGCAGACACCAAGTAACCTGCTCAAGGTCACCGGCCAGCAGGTGGCTGAAGCTGGCATTGCAACCCAGGCTGTCTGGCTCGCCCCGAGCCCTTGGGCCTCACTGGTGTGGCAGATTTTTGCTGACACAGGGCCAACCTGAGCCCAAAGGTCATCTTGCTGGCGGGTTCAGTCTATCTTCCTTTCCTCCTGCCCAGGTACCCACACTGGGATGCCTAGCCTTGCCCTTCCTAGCAGAGACCCTCCTTCCAAACCCTCCCCTGGTTCCCCCTCACCCACCTTCCAAACAAACTCCTTATCTCCAGCTCTGACTCTCCCAGGCCTGGACCAGCATGAGGGGCTGATGTTGTTCTGGAGCCCGGCCCAGGGACACACAGCACTCACAAAGGACAACACTACCTCAAATGAGGCCCTTAACAGGCAAAAGGGGAGCTTTTGGGGGCTGACGGGCCCTCAGCGTGCCTCCTATTCATGCATTAGACAGCCTCAGGAAGCCAGGCCAGCGGGGAGGGGTCAGTCCAACCAGCCTCCCGACCGAAGATGCTCCTTCCCCGAGACCACACGCATCCGGAGCCCTTTAAGTAGCCAGGAACTGACAAGCGAATGCCCTTCTCTGAGACGTGCCCCCCTCCGCCCGCCCTGCAGGTCCGTACCACACAGCTTCTGTGTGCTCCTGGCGGTGGCCGTCCCAGCACTGCCACGGCTATGCAGGAACACCAGGACAGGGTGGGAGCCACCTGCGGCACTCCCTGGGGGCACAGGGCTACCTGCACAGGCAGCCGGTTCAACTATACAACTTCCCATCAACTGCCACCGCTGTTGCCAGCCCCACTGGCTCTCCAGCATCACAGAGTGGCTGGGGACCGGATCAGAATCCCAGCACGTCTAGCACCTGGGTTTACATTGTCATCTTCACCCTTCTCTCATCTGTCTACAGCCTGATGAATCACTGCCCGGCCAGCCCATCAGCTTGGCGGTGCCATCCCATCACAGTGCCAGTAACCCTGGCGACCGCATGGGAGCCCTGGGAGGGTGTCACAGAGGAGCTCTGGGTCCTGCCTGGGCCCTGTGGCCAACCGCAGCCTTCCCCACAGGGCCCTCAGCTGCAAGATGGGAAGGGCTAGGAGGTCCCTGGCTGATGGGCAGCCCCCTGACAGGACCAATCCCCAACAGAGCAAGGGCATCCAGGCCGCTGGTCTGTCGGCAGCACCTCCGTGCGGCCAGTGTATGAGACAGCAGCAGGCAGACAGGTCCCATCTGCAAACACCCGTGCCTCAAGACCCCAGGCAGACAGGTCACCCTCTCCTCTCCACACCTTTACCTGCACTCCTCTGCGCATGCTCCTCGCACACACACACACACACACCCTGCATGAAGGCCTGCGCATGCACACCCGCCACTCCCCCACGCCTCGGACCTCAGCTGTCCCACCAGCTGAGGGCACCTCTGGGGCTGGGGCCGGGGGAGCAGCTACCCAGGGGCGGGGGGTGGAGCCACAGAGCTGGTGCACTGGGCCCGTGGGGAAGGAGGGCAGCAAGCAACACACAACAAAGCTCATTGGACTTACAGGACAAGAGAGAGACTGAGAGGCTCAACTACATAAAAATAAAAAAAATCCAGAACGATAAGAAACTACAAAAACCCTAAGAGAAATATGATTAAAGGAAAGTCAACACCAGGAAAAAAAAGTGTCTTTGTTAATGAGCTAATATTCCTAATATATACAAAGCTCATAGACATCACTTAAAAAACACAAAATCTCAACATGAGTAAAGAAAGTACAAATGGCCAACACATGTGGACACCACTTGGTCTCATGTGGTAGTCAAAGAAATGGAAATCGAAAGGAACTTCAACCTCTCACCTACCTCAGCCTAACGGTTGGCTTTTGTGTTAGTGAGGCCCCCTTGTGCGTGTGGGGAGCACGTCCTCTGTCCCCGAAAAGCAGCTCAGCCCTGCACACGAAGGGAACGGAGCCCTCTGCCCCTCATCCCAGTGCCACAGGAGCTCCTATGGAGCCCAAAGAAGTCCAGCCCTTCCAAAAAAGTGAAACCAACTCTAAACATCCAGTAACTTGGAAATGAGAAAGTAAAACACCCCTGTCTCCAGAAGGTGGAATACCACGCAGCATTCAAACACTGTCCGCAAAGACTTGTTTGCCCAGCACCAGTGCAATTAGGCTCCTGTTTTTTAGAGCAAGATGCAAAATTGTACATAATGCAGAGCCATGTGCAAAACGCAGGGAAAAGGGGACACATCCAAACAAGGACAGGGGCTGCCTGCAAAGGTTAGGACCTACAGTGATTTGGTAATGATTCTTCCTATTTTTCTGCAAAATGTATATTTCATTCAATCTTCTAAAATCTTTATAGAGGGTCTGTTGCTTTTGTAAAAAAAAAAAAAACAGAAGCAGAAGAAATGGAAGGCTGTTCCACGAGGGAATGGGGGCTGGAAAAGCAGCTTGCCAGGAAAACCAGGGGTTTGTGCTTGCTGGGCTCCCCAAATCCCTGCTCTGCCCAGCCCCTGCACCTCCACATCTGCAGCCACTCTGGGATCACCACACATTCTAACAAGGACTCACGAGGGCTTTCCGATTCCAGGTCTGGGCAGGACACAAAAGCAGCAAGTAGGCTGTGACAAGTATGCGTAATAAATGTATGCTTTGCCCATCTTTGTAAAATGTCATGTTAGGGCATAAACTATACTCACAACACACTCAGAAAACTGCTCTTGCCCCCTTCCCTTCCCTTCATGTGGAAAATTCCAGAAGGAGTGTCCAGCACCCCCACACCCACAACAGGATCAACTTCCCACATTTCACCAAACTGCGCTGCCCGCTCATGGACCACTCTTGTGCCATCCCTGGTCCCTGGCCCCTGGTCCCTGGACACGGTTCTTGCTGGCTCTCACTGGTCAGCTTCGTAATACTTCACAGGAAATACGTTCCCTGCATTATCCAACCTTTCCTCTACTCAGGAACACTCAGGTTGCTTCCTTTGTCTTTTTTTAACCACTACAAGCAAGGCTGAAATCAATATCTACGTACCCGTGTGTCTGCTTTCCGTAGGATACATGCCTAAAAGTAGGACAGTTGGGCTCAAAGGCATATGAATTTTTCATGTAAATGGATACTGTCCGGTTACTTTTCCAAACAGTAGGCAATTCATCCACCCTTTCTGCAACCAGCAGGTCTGCCAACGCCACTCTGCCACTCTCGCCCGCATCCGAAGTTCTCGTCCCGCCTTCTGCTGCTAGCACAGGGCACCCACGACATCGCTCCTCCGACTTACATTTCCCTGAGGATACTGAGGTCGACCATCTTTCCAGTCAGTGAAAATCTGCAGTTTCTCTCTTCTCTGAGTTGTCTGCCTTGTCCTACTCTTTGTCTGTTTGTCTTTGGGGTTTTAAAAATATTTCTTAACAGTTTACAGGAACTCTTTGTATAACAGGCATCTTAACATTTTAACTAGCATTTGTACCCAGAGAGTAAATTCTCCTACTTTATTCTACAAAAATGTAATTAAATCTATTAATGTTGTCATTGATTATATTATAACAGCTGAACAACAATCCATGAGGCAAGAGCGACACTAGAAAAAGGTGGGATGTGGAAGCCCTTACGATAGAAGACCTGCAGAAGGGATGTCTGGCTAAGAAAACTCCCATGTGGCAAATGCCAACATGACCGGTTCAGGCCAGGAGCGCTGATGAACTTAGACACCACCGTCTACAAGGGTACCCAGAGCAGCTTATTTGCAAGGTGTGGAAGCCTCACCCCAGATGACCTACCAATTACAAAGGGGTTAGAAATGGCCCTACAGGATCAGAGGATCTGGTTGTTATCTCCTTGACAGCACGAGCAGCAGGGCCTGATGTGACACAAAAGGAGATATTTCTGTCAAAAGGGCTTAATTGGATTTCATCAAGCCCTAGACCTCACTTCAGGTCATGGGCAGCACCAGGGATGAGGAAGAAGTTAAATTCACGGCATGGACCTTTCCAAGAAATATGGTGTGGACTCTTCCAAAATCTGTGTGACAGGAAAAGGTTTGCGATGGGCCCTGCCCCAGCCGGTCCCATCCCCATCCCATCCTGACTGGGAAAAACAAAAAGGTCACATAAGACATTTGGGGGATAATTGAGGAAATGTAGTAATAGATGAGCTATTAAATGATGGTGGTGAATTCCTGCTAATTTTCTTAGGTGTGACTATGATATTACATTGTATAGAAGAGTGGGCCTGCTCCCAGGTGCCCGCTGAAGTGCCCAGGGAGGAAGTGCCAAGGTGTGTAGACTACTGAGCACCACCCCCACAAAAAAGGGAGGGGAGGACCCGAGAGAGAGAGAGAGAGAGAGAGAGAGAGAGAGGGAGAGAGAGAGAGAGAGAGAGAGAGAAGCAAAAAGATAAACTGTTAACAATAAACCTTTCAAGGTGGTCATTTTTCCAAATGAAAAGCTGCAGGGTGGGGGGGAAATCGTCAGTCTTTTCCTCTATAAATTCTGGGTTTCCTGTCTGAGCCTGAGATTAGACGGTAGCTCGAATTCTCTCCTGGATGTTGAAAAGCTGTATTAAGTTTCAAGGTGCAGCAGTGCCCACCTGCTCAGGGCACAGGTGAGACCGCACTTCCTGGGTTCTTCTTGCCTCTGCCATCATTCTCAAGTGACCTTGGGCAAATTCCTTTCTATCTCTGTGCCTCAGCATCCTCAGCTGCAAACTGGGGGTGCCACTGACCCTGCAGAGACGTCCTAGGAGTTAGAAGCAAGCACAGCAGGCAGTGCCCAGTGTGCCCGAAGCCTTAACAGAAAGTTCACCTTTCAGCTCTGTTCCTCCAGACACGCCAGCTCTGGTCCTGCCACCGTTAGTGAGAACCCCATGCTCTCTGGCACCTGCAGCAAGAGCTGTCAATCCTGCAACATTTGCAGTATGCACACAAAATGCTGGGGTGTGGGGTGGCACGTTTGAATGGTTTAAAAACACTATACCAGCAATTTTCATAATAAATCACTACCCCAGGAAAACAGGGTCTCACAGTGCCTACCAAAGCGGCCAGGCCTGCCACCGCCCTCCCCCGCCTTCCGTCCACACTGGGTCATGGCCCTCGGCACAAAGGCTTTCAGTAAACACAGTTTGTCTCTGGTGCCGGCTCAACGGCCACGACCCAACGCCCTCAGCTGTGTGGGCCTCACACCTACCGCCACCCTACAGCTCCATCCCAGGGGCGAGGGTCACAGTTGGGTGTGGGCCTGCATTCCACACCCCTGGCTCCGGAGCTGACTCCTCCCTCCCTCGGGGCCTGCTGGCAGGGAGGGCCACTTCCACGACTCCCCAGGGAAGCTTCCTCACTGCTCAGGTAGCTTGGCCGTTAGGCCCTAAGCCTGCTGACCTGTCAGAACCAAGCACCACAAAAAGCAGGCCCCTGTGCTTTCACTGATCGCTCAGCTCTGACCCCTTGAGGAGGAAGGGGAACTCCGAGAGGCAGGAGAGAGAACGCAAGGTACCCCCCTCTTCTGGTCACCTCAGCGCCCTGGCGCGTGCTGGGCACTCCACGAGCGCCAGCAGCCTGGGCCCAAGCTAAACAGAGCACCAGTTTGTCACGAAGGCCCTTCCCCACACTCCTGACTTGGGGAGGACGCAGGCCCCACAGACCCGACATCAGGGTCCCACCTGAACGGCTGCCCCCACCTCAGGCAAGTAGGGAGGAGGCCCTTGGACACTACCCTGGCCCTGGGGGGCAACAGAGCACAGGGATACAGGCTGGGGGTGCCCCTGAAGGACCTCCAGGGTGCAGCAGGGCTCCTGGACTGGGTAGGTCCCCTGGTGGTTGGTCAGGCATTACCTGACAGGCTGGTACTGGGCTCAGTGTCCAGAGGGGATGCGGCAAGCAGGGCAGACACCAGTTCATGACAAATGCCAGAGGAAGAGCCAGGGGGCTGGGAAGGCTGTGGGTCGGAGGAGGGCACACAGACCTTGACCCAGAAGGCAGGCCTTGGAGCTGGACAGAGCCAGGTGTGGGTCCCGGCTTGCGGAGTGCCCCCGTATGACACTCCTCTCACAGGTAAAGGGCCACCCTGCAGGGACCGCTGTGTTGCTCAGCACGCACTGCCTGAGGGCCGCAAACCAGAAAACCTTACAGAAACAGGCCCCGCCTAAGATGCCAGGATGGGGAGAAGAGAATATTGTGACATTTGCTGGTGACACGTAACATCTTCGCACCACTGCAATGGGTCATGGCCGAGGGAGAGGTGGCTACCAGGATCGCCCAGCACACCTCTCCTCTTGTGAGCCAGAAGGGGGTCACCACAATGCAAAAAAGCCGGGGGCCTGCCCAGGCCCTGCTGCTCAGCAGTGACCTTGAATCCTGGGATGGTCACTTCCGCCCTCTCTGGCCTGCCAAGCAAGGGCTGGGCTCCCCTTCTCCAGCTGGACCTGCTCGGCTGTCTGGCCTATATGATCAGCACCCTATTCCCTAACTGTCTGCACCTCACGACCCAGTACTTTACCAATCATGTAACACTGACACGCAGAAGGGTCTAGCACTGGTCTACAAGGACTGCATGCGCCAACTGACTTTATTCTCACACCAACTTGATGAAATGGGTGCTTGTCAACCTCATTTTAGCAACAAGGAAGCCAATACACAGAGATTAAGGAACTCACCCAAGGTCACACAGCTACTAAGTGATCAAGTCTGGGATTCAAATCCAGGCAGCATGGCCCCAGAGCCAGATTCTTAACCCCTGCCTCATACGGGCCCTGACAGAGGAGCGATGACACCTGGGCCTCACTCCACCACAGCACCCAATGTAAAGAGGTCTAGAATAGTCCAGAAGCAATAACCAAGCAGAAGAGGGCCTCTGAGAGATTAAAAGCTTTTCATAGCTCTTCTCACCAAAGGCTACAGGGCCTTCACTTAGCACCTTCTTAACAAAAAAATCCTCTGGGCAGAGAAGTGTGTCAGCTCCTCCCTTGAAGAAAGCAGGAGGAGGAAGGGCTGGGAGCTCCCACCAGGAGCAGAGCAGGAGCCCTGAGTGGGGTCCAGATTTCCGGAGCTCCCCCCCCCCCATGCACACAGATACACACACCGAGAGGTGTGTCTGGGCTTGAATCCTACTCTGTGAGCCCATGCTCCTGGTTTGCAAGCTACTGAAACATTAAATTCAAAGGGAGAAGAGAGCTGCTGTAGGTGAGCACACCAACAGTGCAAGGCGGAGCACCGACAGACGGGCCAGGGAGGGAAAATACACACTACGAACACCACAGAACAGTGAAGGCACATCCCTCTGGGATCACGAGGCGTGGGGGCCCCCCCCTCAGGGCCCGGAGGACGGCAGGCCCGGGGCTCCTGGACCGCCAGGGTGGAGGCTTCCTTCCCCAAAGCAAGGAAATACCCGCTTTGGAAAAACCTGTATTAAGAGATTAAAACTGACTTACACAAAGTAAGAGTAACAAACTGAGAGGAAAATGAATGAAGGATATGAAGAGAATTAAACAAAATACAAACAACCAAAAACATTTTTAATGTTGACTCTCACTGGTAATCAAATACACATAAAATACAACAACAAGGAAAAGCATTCAATCGTGTTCTTTAACCTTTGAGGGGGGCAAGCGGGGAACAGGAGTGTGGGGCAGGGAGCAGGTGGTCTACCCTAGAAATGGGAATGGGACAGCGGGGGGCAGCACGAGGCCTGGAAACGTGCGCACCCGACAGTCTCACCGTTTTCTTCCGGGAATTTGTCCAAAGGAAGTAATCAGATGAGTGTACGAAGATCTACGTCCAAGGAGACGTATAAGGAACCCTAATCCTAACACAGGGCACCCTGCAGCCTTTTAAAATAGTGACCAGCACTCACTGTGCACTTCCTCGGTGCCAAACACTGCCCTAAGCACTTTACAAGCGTGACCCGCCACGCCTCACCCAGCACAACCTACAGGCGGGTTCTGTGGCAGCCCCTCTATCTCACATCAGGAAACAGGCACAGAAGCTCTCCCCTTTCCTTGCCTTCAAGGGGGCCCCGGGCAGCACATGTCAAAGTGCCACATGCAAGGAGGTGGGCTCAGAATGTCCCAGTCCCTGGACGCAAGAGACCATGGCCAGAGAGTCTAGATGGATGTGGTTCAAACACTCGTGTGCAGTCACAGCAAGCTATGCAGATGCCACCCAAATGCACCTCCAGAAGACAGGCGAGGGCAGAGGTGATGCACCCACACACTCTCTCCAGCCAGCAGCTGAGCAGGAATGAGAACCCAGGGATCCTGGTCTCTATCAGGGAGCTGCAGGTGGGCAGATGACCAGAGGGGCCTTCCGGGAATCTGCATGTCTCTGGCTCCCCTTCCCCTTGGCAGTATCTTTCATACAATCTCCCCTTGGCTGTGAAATGCCTACAATACCAAACCGATCCGGTGTAGTTGATAGTAGGTATGTGCAGGGCAGAACACAGACCAGAAGGCTGCACATCAGACACCAACAGCAGGCACCTCCCAGGAGGGGAAGGTGGGGCACACATGACTTCTGCTTCCTTCTTTCCGCATTTGAATTTGTTCTAACAAGCATGCATCACTTTTGTCACTAAAACATATATTTAAGTTTTTCAAGTGCTTAAATATTTCAAAGTGCTTATGAGCAAGCACCTATGTACTGTATGCAATAGCCATGCTGCTCACAGAAGGAGAGATGCCCCCCGAGAGCCATTGTTTGGCTGGGGATTCAAGACATTGAGAAGGAAATTACAGCAGCAAAGAGGACCCTGAGACAACTGTAAGTTATTTTCTAGAAGTTTCCAAAAGTTAAACCTGAGGTCAAAAAGCTTCCCTGAGAGGCACCCTTGAATGGCTGATGGGCATCCATCCAGGCCAGGGGAAAACACCTGACAAGCAGCTGGAAAGCCTGGTTACATCCCTGGTTCCACCACAATGCGCATGGCCTGGGAGAAGTTGCTCAGCCCAAGTCCTAGGCCAGCCCACCCGCAGATGGAGATGATACCTACGTACTGAAAAGACTCTGTGGGAAAATAAACAGTAAACTGCACAGAGCTGCACATGCCACACAAACATCTGTAGCAGGCAGGCGGAAGGGTGCTGCCTGGGGGAGTACCGTACCAGCCCCAGGCTGTGTCCTCAAAAGCAGCTGTTTCAGGAACCTCCCTCCCACCTTCATGAATCTAGGGCTCAGCTACATGCTCCAAAATTAGCTGTCACTGACCCCTTGTGTGGTGAGAGTCAGTCAGGAGTCAGGAGGAAGGCAATCTGGTAAAATGAACTTTGAGTGACCTGCACATTAAAGAGAATAAGAACAAGCCAAAGGTTCCTGGGTGGGTGCTCAGGCAGTGCTGAACAGACAGGGGAGTTCCCAGGGCCCTGCCCTGCGTCCCTGGGGCCTCAGCTCCCCTGAGCTGGTAGTCTTACCTTTCAAGAAGGGCATGTTCCCTCCCTCCCTCCACTATGGAGGTTCTGATGCCAAAGACTGGCTGACAGATGGCAGGGAGGGCTCATGGTGCAAATGCATGATGTGGACACTAAGAGCTCGTTTATCCACTTCTCTTCCTGCTGCATTGCCCAGCGGCTGCTGCTCCCTCTAACCCATCTAGCACACTGCAGCCGAGAGGGCAAGTTCTCAGACCCAACCTGACTGCAGGCTCCTGCTTCGGCCCTCCCAGGACAGCCCAGCTTCTGCAGAATTAAGCGCCATCTCGAAAGGTCTCCTGGAATAGTGAGGTGTAAATAAGTTAATACAGGATACAGTATTAAAAACTCCCAAAGCAGGGTCCTCCTGCCTGTCCCCTGAGGACTCAGTGGCCCAGCCATGCAGACTAGCCCACTGCTCCTTGAACACCACGCTACACTAGCACCCTCCCTTGCCTCCTTCGGCGGACCTGTTCCCTCTGTGTGGAAGGTCTCCCAGATCCTCCTTCCCCGACCCCCTGGCACACACATCTGATTAAAGAAATAAGTGGTGGTGAGGACTTGATGATGGGGGAATCTAATAACCACAATGTTGCTCATGTAATTGTATGTTAATGATACCAAAATAATTTTTAAAAAATCTAAGTGGTAGAGGAGAGTAAGTGGCATGAGCCGGCCATGGGGTGCTCAGGAGGGAGCACTGTCCCGTCTACGCAGTGCGTTCCATCTGGCAGAGAACTGAGCTCAGCGCATGAGGACTGACTGAGAGGGTGGGGGCGGCCCCAGCGCACTGCTGCCTGAGGTCAGGCCGGGGAGGGGGCCTTTCCAGCCCTCTCCTCTGAGCTTGAGGAAAAGGGGTCTTGATGAGTCTTCGCCAGTCCTAACTAACCTTTGCCCTGATCTTAAGATCTAGGCTTTATTCCCCGACTCCCAGTCTCTGCTCTGGCACCTCCCACCGGCTGATCCAGTCCCCCTGGGGGTCTGGAGGGAGGGCTGGCACGGCCCCTTCTCTTCCCTCTCCCCTTCCTTCCACCCTCCCGTCCCTGAGCTAGCTGCAGCTGGGCCACACAGTAGGAGCTAAGTGAATGTATCTGGAACACACGCAGCTTTCCCTGGCCAAGAGCACCTACATGAATATCCTCTTTTTCACAATTCTTCGAGTTCTTTTGTGCAAAGTCCTAAATAAGCAACCAGAGCCCTACCAGGCACTCATTCCCTAAACCAGAAAGGCCAAGGAAAGTTACAAATGCAGGTGCCTGGTCCCATGTAAAACCCACTAAATCAGATCCCCTGGAGGGAGCCTCGGAAATGCAGACCTCAGCAAATCCCAAAGGTGAGCACCTCCAGCAGGTTGGGGCCCACTCGCTGAACAGGCTAGAAGGGCCAAGGTGCTCAGGAGCGAGCTTCTCTGTCTCCAGAATGATTCAGTGGTTCTCCTCTCTGCATCAGAGGGCTACTGCTAGGATCTAGTCACAGGACACACAGGAAATGGGAGACAAATCTGAAGCCCAGGCAGGCCTGCAGGGAAGGGTGTGGCTGCTGAGGCTGACACCCTCTTACTGCTCCCTCTGAGTCCCCATGCCAGGCCCATGGCCTGTGGCCCCTTCTCTCTTGAGCCAAGAACCAAACAGGAAAACCTGCACCTCTTTACCTGGGTCCCTTGAGAATGCTCCCCCACCCCAGTGCCCACAGAGGCAGGCCGGCGCCTGAATGTGTCAAGGGAACAGTGAGGTGAAGGATGAAAAGGTGTTGGCCTGAGCTGGACGCTCGAAGGCACTTCACTGATTTAAAAAAAGTTTGTTTGCTGGGGGCAAACAGAAGGGGACAGGAACAAGTCACCCAGTTGACAAAGCCCGGTTCCTGTGCACAGTAGCTGCCATACAGCTCACCGTGGCTACGGTCCACTTCCCGGCCCTCCCTAGCCACCTGCGGAGCCCACCCCTGCTTGCCCTCCTCTCAGGCAGCCCTCCCCCTGTTCACATCCACTCAGCAACAAGCCCACCTTCCCAGGCCACTTGCTGGGAGCCAAGGGCTGCTCTTCCCAATAGCTCATCCTGCCTCCCAGCTCATTTGGCCCAGTGCCCCTGCGCCCTGGTGGTCCCCCGTCTGGACTGGGGCCCCGTTCCCCTGCAGCCCTTTCTAGGACACAGCCAGGAGACCCAAGCAAGTCCTGGGAGCTCCTTTCCCTGCAGGCTCCTGCCTAGGCCCTGCATAAGTTTCCCCACCAGGAAGGTGGGAGTGACTCAGAGGTTCTGCATGTGGTCTCCTGTCACTCTATCCCGGCTCCTGACCATGCATCTCTCATTCCTTAAGAGCACAGGATGCACAAGTTTTCTCCTTCTTTGGCTTTTGGTGGGAAAGGAACTTTTCAAAATGGTCTGCCTCTCCTCAAATCCTGTCCTGAAACACAGGAAAGCAGAACATTTCTCTGCTTCCTCCTGTCCTGGACACGGGGTCAGAGGTGACGGAGAGAAGCAGAGAGAAGACAGGAGGGCAAGGTGCCATTGCGCTTCCTCAGTCCCAAATGGATTCCGCCTGCATCTCCCAGGTCACCTTCAGCACTGGGAAAAATAAACCTTTTACCAAAGTATTACAGGGGCGAGGTGGAGGCTTACCATACGCTAGGAAAATGCCATCCCTTTCCACTAAGAGGCTCATCCCTAGTAAACGCAGGTCAGCCTTCCAGACATGCTGTGATGTAACAGCCAGGACTCAGGTCTGCTGGGCTCCAGCAGGGGTCCTGGTCAGGCTCAGAGTGAGCAGGGAACCACCGAGAAGCTGCTCCCCACTTCCCCCCCAGAGAGAAGGTGGGGTGCTGCCTTGCAGGATGGCAGCAATATGGTCTGGCAGATAGAGGGAAGCTCTACTGCAGACAGGTTAGAGGCAGAGACTGGAGAAGGAGTTTTTTTGGGTCTTTCTTTTTTATGCCTGTCATCAGCAGAAAAGCTGAGGTGACAGTGGGAAAGCAGGGATGAGATTGGTAATAAAGATGTTTCGAGAGAGAAGTTGGAATAAAGGGGAAGAAGAAGGAAGCAAATGCGAGGCCTTGCCAGGAAAGAACAGGGAAGCTAGGATCAGCAGAGCTGAGAACGATGCGTGAGGAGCAGCTGGGCCTGGTGACAATGAGACATCGGGTCCCAGGATTCGCGATGAGACCAAGCTCCCAGGCTAAGCAGATGGAACATGGGGTACTTCCAAACTGCAGTGGGGCAGTTGGTCATGGGGGAGGGCTCCAGGAGGGGAGATTCTGCCTGTCCTGTTGAATTCAAGCTAGGGGGTGAAAACGCAGGTGCGGCTTTCTCAGCCTAGAGGTCCCAGCCAGGAACCTCCTGAACTGGGGCGTCACTGCTGAGGAGGCAGGACTGGACATAGACGCCAGCTGATTCCTGCCTCTCCCGCTGTGGGCGGGCTCTGCCACACACGCCTCCCTTCCCTCACCCCTCTCTAGCTGGCCCACCAAGCTCTCCACCAAAAGGGGCTGACGGCTGTGTTTTGGCGCTGACGGAGATGTTTACGTCCCCTGAAGGACTGGAGGCTGCAGGGAATGGCAGCTCTCCCCACCCCACCCCCTTCAGATCTAGGAGGAAAAATTGGTCATCTCTCTTTGGGGCCCCAGGCTCACACAATGCCATCTCCTGGTCCCCAGCCACAACGGTGATTCAGGCCATTTACTCAGACCCATGTTAATGAGTTTTTTCTGTCCCCTAATTAGTTCACAGTGAACTCAGCCTTGAGAGAAAATAGATGAGAGAGGGCTGGGAAAAGGACAGAAGAAGTCATGCCGGATGGTTACAAAAAAGGGCAGGGCCCAGCCCTAAGTGGGGTCCTCTACTCCCAAATGACTAACCTGCTCCTTTGCCAGGTCGGAGGACCTGTCAAAGCACAGAGTTAATGTTCAGGAAGGAGATCCAGAGCCTCACAAGGACACAGATGGGAGCAGGGCCCTAACTGTGAGACCAAAGATGTGGATGGGCCCCTGCCCACAGTTCCGTGTCATCAGCAAAGACCTGGCACTCTTCCTGCCTTTTCACTAGGGCAGCAGCCACCACCTGCTGGTGGGTGTCCCCCTTCAAATGGAGCCAGAGGTCGAAGCAGGATGAGGCCCATCTGCACAACCGGGACTCAAATGTCACCATGCCACAGGGTTGCCTGTGGGTGTACCTGCCCCCAACACACCAGGGGTTGTGGGGAATGTGCCAACAGCATGCACCCAAGTCCAGGGCCCGAGAGCCTAGAGAAAGAAGCGCTGGGCAGCACAGTGGTCCCGGGCTCCAGTCCGAAGCCCAGCGCTGTGCCCCCAGATGTCCGCCAGCGTCTCGCAGTCCTGCACCCGCCTTCCATGCGGCTCCGGAGAGCAGCGGCGGGTGCCCGGCGCGCTTGTTATTCGGCGAAGGCGCCCATGGACCCGCCGACACCTCCCACGCGGTGGCGGTGCCTGCGCCCCGCGCCAGGCCTAGCCCGCACCCACTCGGCCGCGGCGGCGTGGGGGTTTGCATCGGGAGAGGGCGCCGCGGCGAGCGCCACCCTCCGGGGCCTGCGGGAGCCGGGCCCGGGAAGGCTGCCATCCACTAAAGGGAGGCTGAGATCCCCACCCCGCCGCGTTGCAGGGCCGGGGCAGTGGATGACACGCTTCTCCGGCAACGGTCCCACCTCCCGGCCAGCCGAGGCCCTCGGCCGCGCCCACCCTCCCCGGCCCTGCTTGACCAACTCTGGCTCCAGGACCCCGGAACCTCTGCGGCTCCAAGAACACCCGTCCCAGAGCGACACCACCATAGCGCCCGGAGCAGTAAGGGCAAAAAACATGTCCCCTGGCATGGGACCGGCGCCCGGCCCCAAAGTGTCCCGGGACAAGATATGGCAAAGCCTGGAAACCGACTCCGCAAAGCCAGCGACCAGCAAACCGCGTGGTCCAGACCTGAGGCGCGCGACGACCCCACACTGGGAGAGCGCGGCTGGGCCGAGCCCCTGGCCGGCGCTGGAGGGGCCACCGCTCCCCGGCTCCCGCAGTCTCTGGCTCCGCTTACCCTCGATGGAGATGACGTGCTCCCGGATCTGGTTCTGCAGCGCCAAGTCCTCGATGCGCTCGATCAGGTCGTAGATGGCGTAGATATTGGGATGCACGGACTCGAAGCGTTGGATCTCTGCCCGGATGGCCGCCGAATTGGAGAGCGCGAATTGCTGGGGAGGCCCACCGGCCAGCTGCTGAGAAGGGCCGCCGCCGCCCCCGGCCCCGGGCCCCGCGCCACCGAACTGCCCGCCGCCCCCTGCGCCGCCGCCGCCCCCCGGAGCCGCCAGGCTCGGCTGCTGCTGCGGGCTCTGCCCACCGCTCGCCTGGAAGTTCATGGCTCCGGAACCGCGGGAGCCCGAGGCTGGCCCGGCCAGCGCCTGGGGCGGCGCTGCGGCGGCGGCGGGCGGGCGCGCAGGGCTGGCGGGGCCGGGACTACAGAGTAGGCTGCGCGGGGCTAGCGCATCGGGTCGGGGGCCGGGCGCCGAGGCCGGGAGGCGCCGCCGCGCACGCTGTGGCCTCCGCTGCCCGGCGCTTAGCAGCGCCGCGGTCCCGCTGCCTCGGAACAGCCTCCAGCGGCGACAACAACGGGGCCGGGAGCGCGCATCCCGGGCCCTCCCCCCGCGTCATGCGCACGCACCGCCGCCCCCGCCGCAACGGCACTGGCAGACCGAGCCCCCTCCCCGCCGCCCCCGCCCCTCGCAGGCTCGCTCGTTCTGCAGCCTCCGCCCCCGAGCCGCGCGCTCCAGGCCTGGCGTCGCTGCCCCTCCCACCTAGCCAGGGCCCTTCCGCCTCCTCTCCAGCCCCACCCACACCCGCCGCGTGGGCTACTCGTTCGGAGCGGACAGCTGCTCTGGCCTCCTCCCGGCCCTGGCGGTAGCTTTCGCCTCCCTGCGCTGGTCTCGTGGGGGTGTCCGATCCCTGGGCAGTGCCCGAACAGTGCCCTGCGCCTGAGGGTACTGCTGAACGCGGCTGATTGGCGGCAGAGGGTCGCCAGCCCAGGTGCCACGCTAACATCGTCCTCCCTTCGGACTCATCTTCTGGGCATCTCCTAAAAGACTTCCCGCCGGACTGGAGAGGGTTAGCTGACCACCGCTGGACTCCTTTGGTGCATAGAGGAAGAAGGGGAAATAATCAAATATGCCTTCTTCCCTTACTCACCAGAGCCCACATGGCTCTCTTAACTGTCCTCACCCCCTTGTCCAACTTGTGTTCCTGTCCATTTTTTCTGGGGCCCGGGAGCTCCCTTCAATGTCCCAGTTTCCATCCCCATTTGTGAGAGCTGCAGTCCTTCTAGCCACCTCCACCCCCCAACACACACAAACACAACCTTCCCTAAAACCCACAAGAGCTGGCATGTGCAGGACACTGGTCCTAAACAATCAGCCTGCCAGGGCTGCGTCCCTCTGTGTCCTCTGACAGTTAACACGCCATCCTTTTTACACACACTTCCACTTCCCAGGCCAACATGGGTCTTTTCCCAGCAAAAAGTTGCCTCCCATTCAGCTAGCACCACAATGTTCCCCAATACCAAACCAGTCACCATTCCTAAGTGTTCTGCAGTCTCCAAAGAACCAGATGCAAGCTCATAACACCTAAGGCTCCCCAGCTCCTGAGATATAGGTCTTATCCACCTGTTTGACTTTAAGGACGTTCTGTACCCTCTCAGCACTTCATCTGCAAAGTAAGTGGTTGAACAGATCACCTAGCTGGTGATCCAAAATTCTAGAAAAAAATGTCTAACATCTCTTTTAGATGTTTAATTACAGTTGACAGTGAGAATTTGTACCAGCTAAATACCAGGAGAGATGCTGAGGGTAAACAGCTCCTCAAATGCAGCCAGCACACAGCTGGCTTAGCACAGTTGGGCGTTCTATACCTCTGTCTCCTCTATTATATGTGGGCCACATGAGGGCAGGGACACATTCACCTGTGTTGTATTTGCCATTGTATTCCCAGCACATAGTATACATTTAATAAATGTTTCTAGAATTAACGAATGGGAAGGAACTAGAAATAAGTTAGTTCTGTATGTTACAAATTTTAACTGACTTTCCCAAGGAAACACTTGGAGAACTTGCTCCCACAAGTAGGGATGTTCTATGGGAATACCTGGGGCTACATCACATTTAATCAAGACTGGCCTATAGAATACAGGATGTGAGATCTCTGTAGCTATAGGAGCCCAGAGGAAGGAGGGAAAACCCACAGAAATTAGGGGCCCAGGCCAGATTGGGGCTCAACATCCTCTACACAGTAACTCTAAGGACCCAATTTCCAAGCCTAGATTTTGGTGAGGGGAGTGTACTAATACTAGGTGAGCAAGTATCTACCGCATGATAGATCCCTTACCTGTTTTTCACACTTATTTAATAAAACACCTGATTTCTTCCCCACAATTGCCTTATGAGGTATGTTTTACGAAGAACGAAATTTAGTTCAAAGAGGTTCAATAATGCACCCAAGGTCATTTAGTGGACAAACACAGGATAAGGGATCAGTATTTGTGCCAGGTTCTAAAGTTCATGCTTCCTGCACAGCCTTACAGGGGCAAAGTGGAAGAGGGGACCGGGAAAACAGGAGAGCCCAAGCCAAGGTGGCCAGTCGTGGGGGCGGGAATCCTCAGCCAACCTGGTGGAGCAGCCCTTGGTACTGGGCTCTGGGTTGGAGAATCAATGGGGGAGGGAGTGGGGGAGAGGGGAGGGGAGGGCTCCAAGGTGCCTTGTCGAGTACACTTGACACCTGAACTCCCCAGAGCCTGCATCTCCAAATACGGTGCTCTGACGTGATCCCGATGACGCTAGTTCCTGGAGTGACAGAAGCCCTGACTGCGGGCTGCGGAGGGGGCGGAAATCCCTAGAGGGTGGTACAAACCCCAAGCCCGTCTCCACCGGCCCCTCGGCGACTAGCGGGCACCGGGATTAGCCCGCCGAGCCGCGCAAGTGGGTCCGCAGGGTGGCAGGCGGAAACTGGGCACTGTGCGGGACTACAAGTCCCACAATGCTTCGCGAAGCGGCTGCGGGGAAGCGGGGGTGCCTTCAGGTGTCTGCGACCTCAGCGCCTCCCGCCCGGAAGCGTCCAACGCGGTCCGCTATGGACCTGGCGGAACAGGGCGGTGAGTCCCTGCGCGGTGACCGCGTCTCCCCCCAACGCCGCCGCCCCGGCCCCAGCTGGACCCCGCTCGCCCCGCCCCAGGATTGCTTTTGCCCTCCTGCGGCTCGGTGGGGGCGGAAAGGTGGGAGGGGTGCTGGAGAGGTTAGGGGCGGGAGGGCGAAGTCCAGGATTTCCGGGCGGCTTCTGGGGTCTACCAGCCAGCTGCGTTCGGCGAGGCTTCCCGAGGAGGCGCGGAGTCGAGCTGCCTCTGGATGGCGCGGAGTGGGCCGGGAGGGACCGAGTTGGTCCAAGGGGTGGCAACCGTCCCAAGCTCCAGATTGCCTAAGGGCGGAGTTTGACGTCTGGTGTGGGGAAACCTTGGGAAACTGTCTCGTGCCGCGGGTGGGGTTTGGGTAAATGGTAATAGGAGGTGAGGGTGGGCATAGAGGCCCTTTTTCTCCCCCCTTGGTTAAACTTTAACGAGCGAGTAGATAAACTTTGGGGTAGATGGGCTTTGGAATGAAATAGATGAAGGAGTACATATTAGCTTTGGAATGAAGTAGACCTTCACTTTAGAGTGAAGTTTGGTGAGGGTTGAATTTAGGGGAGAGGCTGCTTAGAAGGTTAAAGTCCTTACTTAGGCGCAGTGTTTGAGTGAACTGGGGAGCTGGTGAAAGACCTGGAACTCGGGTTACAAGTTAGGACTTGGGATTTGGTGATGGGAAAGGGTACTCGAGGCAAGTTTAGGGTGACCAGAGCAATCTGTGCCCTGGGGTGGGATTTGGTAAGGGGGCACCAGAATGAGAAGTGGGAGAGCTATGGTGGGGTGGGGTCAGTAGCCTTCTGAGGTTCAGAGAGCTCTCGGCCAGTGAGCCCACCTCTCATGGGTTCTTTGTGCCTCCCCAGCTCGGTAGCGTGGCCAGCAAGGCAGATGCCATGGCCCTGATTGAAGGGGTGGGTGATGAGGTGACCGTCCTTTTCACGGTGCTTGCCTGCCTTCTGGTGCTGGCTCTTGCCTGGGTCTCAACACACACCGCCGAGGGCACCAACCCACTGCCCCAGCCATCAGGAACCCCAACACCAGCACAACCCAGTGAAGCCATGGCAGTCACCGACAGCATCAGAGGAGAGGCCCCAGGAGCTGAGACCCCCAGCCTGAGACACAGGGGTCACACTGTTCAGCCAGAGCCTGGCACAGGGCTTGCAACAACGCTGCCACCCCCAGACTCCCCGCAGGAGCCCCTAGTGCTCCGGCTGAAATTCCTCAACGATTCAGAGCAGGTGGCCAGGGCCTGGCCCCATGACACCATCGGCTCCCTGAAAAGGTAAGCTGGGATGAGGACAGAAAAGAAATGCTGAACAGTGGGTGGGAGTGATCACAGACCTGGAAGGGCCCCCAGCGTTTTCTGGGACTCACCCTGCATTTAATAGATAAGGGAACTGAGGTCCCCAAATGGAACACTCTGCTATTCCCCTGTAGCTGGAGGGGATCCCCTTGGAGGCCATGACCTGAGTGGTGGGTGGAGGGGAGAGGTGAGGCGTGGGAGTGTTGTTCTGGGCGAGGGACCAGGACTGCCTGAGGCCTGCTCTCTTACCCAGGTCCCTCTCTCCTCAGGACCCAGTTTCCGGGCCGGGAACAGCAAGTGCGACTCATCTACCAAGGGCAGCTGCTAGGAGACGACACCCAGACCCTGGGCAGCCTTCATCTCCCTCCCAGCTGCGTCCTCCACTGCCACGTATCCCCTCGGGTGGGGCCGCCACGCCCGCCCTGCCCACCGGGGTCCGAGCCAGGCCCCTCCGGGCTGGAGGTAGGCGGGCTGCTGCTGCCCCTGCTGGGACTCCTCCTGCTGCTGCTGTGGTACTGCCAGATTCAGTACCGGCCCTTCTTTCCCCTGACCGCCACTCTGGGCCTGGCCGGCTTCACGCTGCTGCTCAGTCTCCTGGCCTTCGCCATGTACCGCCCGTAGTGCCTCCCCGGGTCCTCGGCAGTGTCGCCGGCCCTCCCAGACCTTGCTCCCCACGACGTGGTGGGAGTTGCTGTCTGCCCAGGTCGGCCTCTCCCGCCTGCCTCTTCCCACTACCCTGGAGCCCTGCCCTGCGCCGCAGAGCCCTTCAGGGCCCCGCCGAGGCCCCTCCGGGTGGCCTCCGTGGCTCTGGGCTGCCCGGGGCTGCTGGCCTTCAGCCCTCACTGACTGTGGGCCCCAGGGGGTCGGGCGGCTGCTGTCAGTGCCTCGACCCTGGGCAGAGCCGGGCCGCGCCCCTGGGCCCGCCTTAGTGTTCTGCCTGAGCACCCGGCCGCCTCTAGCCCCAGAGCATCTTGGGCTGGTTTGGGGAATCCAGGGACCGCGGGGGGCTGGTGAAGGGGTTGGGAAGGGTGGAGGGGTTCTCTGGAACATGTGCGGATTAAAGAACTGTGAATTTTCACTCTCTGTGAGTGTGAGTGTGTGGGCCCCTGGGGTTGGGGGGCCGCCCTCGCCTTCCCCCTCCCGGAGAAGAGCGCAGGGCGCGGAGAGGACCCTTCGCAGGTTGACTTCCGCTCAGCTTTCCGCCCCAGGCTCGGCGCCCAGCCTTTTGGGTCCGCCCACCCTGTTTCGAGCCCGCCCCGGCGTCGCGGAAGCAGCTTCCCGGAAGTAAGGAGCGGAGCTCGCGGAGCCCCGGCGCGCGGGGCCTGACGGGAGCCACGTCTTTGCTGGCTGAGCACAGAGCCGCGATTGACGTTTGGACCGTGTTCTGGGGGCTGCTGGGAAGATGGCGGACCCGGCGGCCCGCCGATGAGGAGGCCGCGGGGGGAGCCCGGCTTCCGGGCCCCGAGACCGACTGAGGGAGCGACCTGCGCGGGGCCTGGGGAGTCATGTAGGGGTGGCGCCTTTGGGGTGTGCCGCGGGAGGGTGGCGGAAGTTGGTGTTGGCGACCGTGACCACGGTCTCCCGGGTCCCCAGGCCGGGTGGGTGTGGGGACCCTGACACAGCCGACTCGCGCGGTTGCGAAGCTGCGCACTCGGGCCACACGGGCGCCCTGCCAAGTGGGCGCAGAGTTCTCCTTTCACGGGTGAGGAGGCTTGGGCAGAGAGACGAAGCCACTCGGCCAAGGTCACGCAGTTGGTAAGTGGGAGCGCCCAGCATGGAACCCAGGACCGTCCGGCTGCGGAGCCCGCGTTCCGTTCTCCGTGCCGCCGCCGCCTCCTGCGGGAGGGGGAGGTGGTCGGGGGGTCGTATCGACGGAGCGAGCCGGGCACCAGGCTGGGCGCGACCACTAACCCTGTTGGTGACCTCGGGCTTAATTTAACCCTTTCGCCTTTCTGGGCCTTGGTTTCTCCACCTGTGAAATCGAGGTAATGACAGCCCTACCTACTCCTTCATAGGCGTTAAAGATCAGAAGAGATATTTAATGCATGTGGAGTTGCATTGTAAATATTACTGCGCTGAGGACACTGAAGGATTATGATTGCTGCTTGTAAGGATAGGAGGAGATAAGGGCTGGGTGGGGAAGAGGACCAGAGCAGTCACAAAGAAGGATGAACATAAGTCTGGGTTGCTCTGAGCCTAGGCCCCTCCAGATGGGGAGTGAGGTGAACAGTAGGTAGCAGGTCTTTCTCCCCTTTGGAGAAAAACCTCACCGTCTTTTCTGGGCCACCCTTCAGGGTCTCCGTCACCCAACTCCATGCTTCGAGTCCTGCTCTCTACCCAGGCCTCCACTGCACGGCTGTCTGGCCTGCTGCTGCTCCCATCAGTACAGCCCTGCTGTCTGGGGCCCAGCAAGTGGGGGGATCCGCCTCCTGGAGGAGGGCCCCATGCAGGCCCTGTGCAGGGGCTGCAGCGGCTTCTGGAACAGGCAAGGAGCCCTGGGGAGCTGCTACGCTGGCTGGGCCAGAACCCCACCAAGGTGCGTGCCCATCACTACCCGGTGGCACTTCATCGTCTGGGCCAGCTCTTGAGGTCTCAGCCACAGCCCCCTCCTGTGGAGCAGGCCACTCTGAAGGACTTGAGTCAGCTCATCATCGGAAACTGCCCCTCCTTTGATATTCACACCATCCACGTGTGTCTGCACCTTGCAGTCTTACTTGGTGAGGAGGGTGCCTGGGGGGTGGGTGTTAATGGAAGAACAGGCAAAGAGCAGTAGAGGACCCAAGTTCACTGACAGAATTCAACTCTCAGGCTTTACCAGGAGTGGCAACATAGCCCAGCACACTTGCCACTGCCCTCCTGAGTCCATGACAGCCAGCAGGAGTCAAGCAGCATTCATTTCAGCTTAGCCAGGGTTTCCCCCCTCCTAACGTGTTCTAGGAAGTCACCATAATTTGCACCATTGGCATGAGACAAGAACTTGCCAGCTTTGTATAAGGCCTTCCCCACAGACTTCTGACACCTTACGTTCACATGGTGTTTCACATTTCTCTAGTGTTTCCACTTACACCATAGCAACCCTTTCAGCCCAGAACATGGAGACGAGAAAGGTTGGGAATTCATTAACTGAACTCCCTGACTGGAGCAAAGTAGAGCAACTCCGTGTTACCAGAACTGCCTCCTCTGACCCTCTCTCCCTCTCAGGCTTCCCATCAGATGGGCCCCTGGTGGGTGCCCTGGAGCAGGAGCGAAGGCTCCGCCTCCCTCCGAAGCCACCTCCCCCTCCGCATCCTGTCCTTGGTGGTCAAAGATTGGAAGCTGCTTTGAGCTGCCCCCGTTTCCTGCGGCATCCACGGCAGCACCTCATCCACAGCCTGGCAGGTGCTGGAGGGGGCGAAAGGCAGGTGGGGGTAGGGACTGAGGAGGAAGCAGGCAGTGTGTGGGCGAAGGAGGATTCTAGTCTGGAGGTCTGGCCTGAAGGTCCAGCCTGATACGCTGTTCTTTGCAGAGGCCAGGCCAGAGGAACTGACACCCCATGTGATGGTGCTCCTGGCCCAGCACCTGGCCCGTCACCGGTTGCGGGAGCCCCAGCTTCTGGAAGCCATTGCCCACTTCCTGGTGGTCCAGGAAGTCCAGCTCAGCAGCAAGGTGGGATTGCCTCCCACCCTCCCATGCTTTTCTCCTAGTCATCTTCAACCACCCAGTTAGGCCCAGCACCCTAGCCAGCCTGACTGACTTGCTTCCTGCAGCAAACAGCCCGAGGCTCTGCTCTGCCTCCCGGGGGTCCATCTTGCTCACACCCTCTTGGCTTGTCCAACTGCCCTGCTCTGCAGCTCTGCAAGTACTCAGCCGAACTGCGTTGATCCCACTTCTCTCATAAGTCTTCAGTGCCAGACCCCACAGTGATGTCTACCTGGCTTCTTTGGTGATTAATCACATGGGGTTCAAGACACTGGTTATATTTCTGGTGTATGTGTCAGGGGTAGAGGGATTGTTCAGCCTTTATAGTGTTATGAGCTTGCAGGCTAAGCCTGTCTGAGGTTCAGCTTGTGCAGGATAACGGAGAGCTGTTTCGTTCTGGGTGATGGGTTGCTCTTCCTCCACAGGTGGTACAGAAGTTAGTCCTGCCCTTTGGGCGGCTGAACTACTTGCCACTGGAGCAGCAGTTTATGCCCTGCCTTGAGAGGATCCTGGCTCGGGAAGCAGGGGTGGCCCCCCTGGCCACTGTCAACATCTTGATGTCACTGTGCCAGCTGCAGTGCCTGCCCTCCCGTGCCCTGCACTTTGTCTTCTCCCCAGGCTTCATCAACCACGTCAGTGGTGCGCAGACAGGGCTGGCTGAGTCCCTGAGGCCAGTGGGCAGGGAAAAGGGGGTTGGGGGCACTGCAGCCCAGCAAATCTCAGTCCTGCTTTCTTGCAGGCACCCCACATGCCCTGATTGTGCGGCGCTACCTCTCCCTGCTAGACACGGCTGTGGAGCTGGAGCTCCCAGGATACCGGGGTCCTCGCCTTCCCCGAAGGCAGCAAGTGCCCATCTTCCCCCAGCCACTCATCACCGACCGTGCCCGCCACAAGTACAGGTGGCTGGGGCAGCCTGGGGAAGGGAAGGGACCCGCCCGCAAGCAGCACAGAATAGAAAAGCCAAGGGGCCCTGAACTGTCCATGCTTTTACACTCTTAGCAGTCAGAAAGAAAAGTGGGCCGTGAGGCAAAGAAGGCATTTGCCCAGGGTTGAGGGGCTAGGCTGCTGATTTAGGAGGAGACTCCTGGGCCTTTCCAGGAATCAGTGTCCTTTTCCCCTCTCAGTCACAAGGATATAGTAGCTGAGGGGCTGCGCCAGCTGCTGGGGGAGGAGAAATACCGCCAGGACCTGACCGTGCCTCCGGGCTACTGCACAGGTGAGCTCCAGGTGGGCGGGGGCGGCCAGGGAAGTGGAGCCTGGGCTAAAAGCCTGTGGCCCCTTCTCTTCCGGCCTCCAGACTTCCTGCTGTGCGTCAGCAGTGCTGGTGCTGTGCTTCCCGTGAACACCCAGGACCCTTTCCTACCATACCCTCCCCGGTTCTGTCGCCAGGGCCAGGCTGCCTCTCAGCCTACTACCCGTGACCCTGCCCAAAGGTAAGGGAAGAGCGCGGGCACCTCTCCCCTGCCTGCTGGGTCAGTGATCCTGAGCTGTGGTCTCCCCCCTCCCCAGGGTGGTGCTGATGCTGCGGGAACGCTGGCATTTCTGCCGGGATGGCCGAGTGCTGCTGGGCTCCCGGGCCTTGCGGGAGCGGCACCTAGGCCTAATGGGCTACCAGCTCCTGCCGGTGAGAGCCTCCTGCCCCCACCCCACGCTGGGCCCTGTCGCCAGCCCCGTAGGCACTATGGGTGACCTGCTGCTTCTCCCCTGCAGCTACCCTTCGAGGAACTGGAGTCGCAGAGAGGCCTGCCCCAGCTCAAGAGCTACCTGAGGCAGAAGCTCCAGGCCTTGGGCCTCCGCTGGGGGCCTGAAGGGGGGTGAGGGGGTATACTTGGGGTTCAGTTTGGCCCCCCTATGGGGGGTGGACAATTTGCACTTTGAATCCCTTTGTTTTGGTTTTTCATTAAAGTCTCTTTCCCCATGGCGCATCTCATTTTTGGGAGAGGGAGGGGGCAGGGCCCCCCGACCTCTTTTCATGTACCCCCATCCCTGCCCCCAGAGAGACATAAAGCCAGAGATAGGTGAGGACCAAAGCACTTTACTGAGGTGGGGGCAGTTAGAGGACTTTAAATTATTTACTTAAATAAAAAGGAGGAGCGGGGGGAGAGCACCCCCAGCCCACTCCTCTGTCCGTCGTCCCTCGCTGTCCACTGGGGCAGCAGCTAGACAGGCATAGGCATCTCGTTGTACTCATCGACTCCCTCCCGCTCATCAAACACCGGCTCCGCCTCATTAGCATCCAGCTGTGGGGGGACGGCATCAGGAAGGCTGACCCCAACCTTGGCCTGGGACAAGGCCACAGGGGCGTGGGCGGGGGGTGGGGTGGGGGGGGGCTTACACATTTCATCTCCCGCTCGGTGAAGATGCGGGTGAGCACCACCATGCGGAGCGGCACTGTGAGGATGAGGATGAAGGGGAAGGCCAGGGAGGCGGCTGTGGACATGACAGCCCACAGCAGGGCCAGGCAGAGCAGCTGCAGAGCCGTGAACAAGTGCATTCGGAGGGTTCGAACCTGGGAGGGGATGAGACTGGTAAGCCCAAGCTTCTGCCCAGTCTCTGTGGGCCCTGGTCCACGCAGGACCGTCCAGCCTGCCACAGCCAGAGGACAGCTGACCCCTTCCCTCCACCGGCTGGGGGCTCACCAGAGCCAGGTGTGCACAGACTGAATGGCGGCCGGCCAAAGTGGGGCGACGGGGGCCTGCAGGCTGACCCACGCAGACCAGGAAGGGGCAGAGGCAAGGGGCCCTCCCAAGCGGGGTCTCACCTTCTTGACATAGGTGACGTCTGGGTGGTGTTTGGGTGGCATGAGCAGCAGGTGCAGCCGCTCGTAGAACTGGATCCCATTGAGGGAAGTAACTCCCATATACAGGAAGATTCCAAAGAGCACGGCCAGGGGAATTTGCCGCAGCAGGTCCCCGATAACCATGGAGAGGCCTGGTGGAGGAGGAGGAGGAAGTCGGCCCCAGGTCTCCCCACCTCCACAGGCTGCTCTGGGAAGGTGCGGGCAAGAGGTGAACATACCCACAAGTAGGGCAACCAACAGCCCTGTCACCCGCTGCTCCTTGACTTCCTGGATCTTGGGCTTGTCCCCAGGTGCCACAGCCTTGCTCATGACGGTGAGCGCGTTGGCATGAGTGACGGAGCGGACGGTGGCGGCAGCCAGCCAGGGCAGGCCAAAGAGGGCACAGATGCCACCCATGGCCACGATGAGCAGCAGGTCCAGGTGGAAGCCCGAGCCCTTGTGCAGCATGCGTTCCTTCTTGGAGATGATCAGCCTGAGCAGGGCCAGGCACTCACTGAGGCCCGGGCCCTGCGCCCAGTTCAGCAGCAACGGCGCCTTTCCAGGCGCCTGGAAACACCTAGCTAGTTGCCTGTTTTCGGAGCCTGGTGGCCCCTGCCCCTTCTATCAAAGCTGTCGAAGAGCCGAGCCCTGCCCGTGCTGCCCTCCCTGCCCTTTGGGACAGCTCCCACCTGTCCTGCAGCCATCCCAGCAGACAAACGTCAGTGGGATTTTCTGCTGCCTACACAATGAACTCCAGCAGCTAGCCTGGCATCCTGGGCTCCCTCACCCAGTGCAGCTGTGCCCCTTCGCCTGGCCACAGCTCTGGCCCCTCCACGCATCGGGTAGCTCCTGTCCGCACAGCACCCCCCTTGGCTAGGGCCACTCACGTAGTGATTTGGGTCTCCATGAAGATGAGTATGAAGACTAGAATGGCGGGTAGGAGGCTGGCAACCATCATCCACACAGGGAAGGGGCTGTTCTCCCCCAGGGGGTTGATGACCCAGCCCCGCTTTTTTGGGGCTGTCACTGAGAATCCATTGGGCACGCTCAGTTTCTGCAGGGCAGAGGACAGGGCCAGGGGCCAGTGAGCCTCAGAGGGAGAGCCCTGAGCTGCACTGGGCAACGTGATGCTAACAGCATGCTGAGGTAAAGGCCCGGCATCTACCCAGTCCACCCCTCTGGGGTTGGGGGACTAGAGGCAAACACCCCAAGCCCAGTGCCAGGCAGCACCTCCTCACTGCTGCATGTGCTCCACCTCACCTGTGTGTAGGTGTCCTCAATACTGTAATCCACAAGCACCATGATGAGGATCGCAATGGGCACCCCAAAGTCCCCAATCACCCGCCGTACCTGTGGACAAGCACCACGCTCAGAGGCTCTCTGCCTCGCACTCCGGCCCTAAATCCAACTCCCCACTTGCTGTCCCAGCTCCCACCTCCCTCCAGCCTTTCAGCCCACATACTCGGCCAGGGAAGAACCGGCTGTTCTTGAATTTACGCAGGAAGAAGGCAATGAAGAAGGTGCCGGCCATGAGCACCAGCGACAGCAGAGCCGTGTTGGGCTGGCCTCGGGGTCTCGCCTGCCC
Source organism: Manis pentadactyla (assembly GCF_030020395.1). Taxonomy (NCBI): domain Eukaryota; kingdom Metazoa; phylum Chordata; class Mammalia; order Pholidota; family Manidae; genus Manis; species Manis pentadactyla. The sequence goes on along the minus strand of NC_080025.1, from coordinate 143,847,977 downwards.
AGATTGCCTGGCTGAGCTCCCGTTCCCAGGCCCCAGAGTGGCTCCTGCCCCAGCCCAAGTGGCATTCTCGCCGCTGTCTGCCTGGGACCTGTTGGAGGCTGAACAGCCGTGGAGGGGGTGTTCCTGGAATATCTGCGAAGAGGCAAAGGAGCCTGTCAGTTGAACTGGAAAGATTTCCAGGCTGAGCTTACCGAGCGGGACAGGTAGGATGGGGGATGGCCGGCCTGCCGTCAAGGAGTTTGCCTTAAGAAAATGATCAGGTAACCAGATCGGAGTACAGGGCAACTGGGGATTAAAAGAGGGGTTGGTCTAATTTGGGAAGGCAGCTGGGGAGTGTGGCTCCAGCCAGGCCTAGAGGAGGGCAGGGGGCACGGGGGGCCGTGGGGACAAGTCTTCTCCTGAGCTTGACACAGACATGGATGTGATGCCCAGAATGGGACTGTCATCTTGGGGGCCTTTCCCTTTCACATTTCTGGACTGTTTGCCACTTTAATGAGAGCACATGTTACCTTTGTTATTAAAAATATGTGTGTTTTAAGACTGATCTGAAGCCCTGGTATGTGTGTGCTGGTGACAGGAGGGTAGTAAGGGCACAGGAGGAAGAACTTTGGGCACCTGGGACTGCAGCCAGGGGACACTCTGGGCCAGTGTGACCTCGCACCCAGGAGAGCGAGCAAGGGAGAGCACACCACCCGGGATCCCTCCAGGCCTGAGGCCTTGCCCCCTCCTGGCCCCATTCTCAGCAGGGCCTACCCACCTTAACCAGCTTGTAGAAGGTCTCATAGATGAAGATGAGGGAGATGAGGAAGGCAAAGATCTCCTGGGTGAAACGTGAGACAAAGCGCACCAGGAAGCTCCCCTCTAGGGCCACCATGAGCAGTGCCAGGAGCACCAGCCAGAAGCCAATCCACACACGGCCCACCAGGTACTCCAGCTCGTTGCTGCTGCAGAACTGGGGTAGGAGAGGGGGGGTGGTCCGGTCCAGAGCCAGGGCTAGCACGGTGGGAGTCCCGGGGTAGAGGAGGGGCGGCTGGAGCAGGTGGGAAGAGCTAGCCCGAGGAGTCTGAGGACCCTTACCGAGAAGAAGGCCTCCTCAAAGACCAGCAGGGGCCCTGAGAAGCCAATCACCAGCAGTGGCTGGGCGCCCAGAAGGCAGAAGACCACACCCTGCAGTGCCGTGGACATGATCAGCTCTGATACCCCGATCAGGTCCTGTGTCTTCTCTCCTGGGGTGGCAGGAACCAGCTGAGGAGCTGGCGGCTGGGGCCCTGTGCACGCCCCCCCCCCGCCCCAAAGCCTCTCCTTACCCAGCAGCCCCCCAAAGGTGATGGCAGGAGACAGGGCCGCAAAGTAAATGAAGATGACAGCAGCCAGGCACTGGGGGTCCAGCGCGTCTCGGAAGTCGCTCAGGTAGTGGGGATAGCGGCGTCGCACATCTCTGATCAGTCCCCCAAAGGGCCGGCCTGTCCTCCGGAGGGGATCGTCTTCCACTGCACCCACTGCCTCTACCATCTGCAGGAGCGCTGCAACCCAGGCCTCCATCAGGGTCCCTGCTGCAGCCCCGTCCTACCCACCCCGCTCTCCTCCACATACACACAGGTGCCCCAACCTGACCCCAGAAGCCCCCACCCCAGCCAGCCCTGCCCCGGCCCCTGGCCTGCGCTGGCCCGTACCCTTATCCTGGGCGGACTTGGGCTCCAGCCCAGCCCCCGTGGGCAACAGCCGGCCTTGCTCCTCCCGCTTCTTGAGCATCTGGCGCTGGAAATGAGCAACAGATCGCAGCAACTCCTCGCCCTGCACTTCCGAGGGCGGCAGCACCACACTGCAGTCCAGGAAGGCGTTGATGGCGGTCAGCAGGTCCTCCCGCTCATCTGCCAGGTAGGCTGCCTCGTGGAATTGCTGCCAAAGCAGGATCAGGATTGTGAGGGCACAAGATGAAGGCCGGGGGCTAGAGCAGGGCTGGGCATGATGGTTAGGGGGCATCCAGGAGGGCTCTGGGGCGGGGCTGACCTTGTCAGACATGAGGGTGGAGATGGAGCGGCCAATCTCGTGGTAGTCCATGTTGGCAGTGCTTGGGCCCAGCAGCAGGAAGAGGAATCGCACAGGCACCGGGACCTCCAGCACAGCGTCCAGCTCCACTGCCTCCCGCAGTCGGACAAAGGCCATGGTGGGGCGGGAGAGGAACTCCACGCAGCCTAGGGGCAGGCGCCATGTGGGCACGAGCAGGGTCTGGCTGTCTCCCAGCCTCCAGCCCCTGGGTGGCACCCCTCCATCTTGCTGCCAGAGCCCCCATGCCCGAGATGCCCCCCACATACCCACGAGGACCACCGTAGCTTCAGCATTCTCCGGGATCTTCTCCAGCAACTTCAGCTCATGCTTGGACTTGGAGCGAGTGATGCCGGTTGGCGGGGCTGGAGGTGGCAGCTCCCGCTGGGATGCAGGAGAACGCGGCTCAGCCCAGCTGGGTGCCCTAGCCCCACCACCCGTTCACCCTGCACTTGCCCGCAGTCCTGTAGCTACATGTGGTGGCCAGGATCTGACCCAGGCAGGGCCACCTCCCTTACCTCTCGCTCCACCTCCAGCCGGCTCTCAGGAACACCTCCAATGAGAGGCTCGGTGACGTGCGGGTCGCTCTCAGCTCCCTGGCCATGGTGATGCCCCAGCAGGGAGCCCAGGGAGCCCGCCGAGATGTTGCGAGGGAAAGAGAAGTCCTTTTCGTCACTTGGGTGGCTGCAGGGGCAGAGGGAGGCGAGGTCAGGAGGGGGACAGCGGGGCTAGGGCCAGGTGAGCAGGGTGAGATGGACAGAGCCCCACCTGTGTTTCAGCAGCAGGGCCCGCAGCACGTTAGCTCGGTCCTCAGCCTTGATCTGGTCAGAGATGACCATCTGCTCCACCACCTGGTGGGCCACCCCAGGAAGGGTCTGCTGATCCAGGTCCAAGAGTACAGCCCCTGGAATCAGGATGGCATGGAAGGGCCCTCATCCCTGGGCAAGACCAAGGGTGCAGGTGGGAGGGAGGGAGAGTTAGGGAAGGAGGGAGACAGCCAGGCTAAGTGCAGTGTTTAGGGTACAGAGCACCAGCCAAAAATCTGTGAGCAGGGTTCCAAACTCATCCTCTCTCTCACCTGGTCCTTCCTACCGCCCTCCCCTTAAGAATGTTGGGCTCAGCAGAGGCCATGGGACCCCAACTATTAGCCTGGGCTGGGCCCTGCCCAGACGCCCCTTCTAGAGAACATGAAGCCTCCACTGGGGAACCCCAGGCCACCCACTCAGACAGAACTGCTCTTCACAGTTAGGAAGTTCCTCCTCCGAGTGAGTTGTAGACGCCTCCTCTGACGTCCACTCTAGGGTCCCAGGTCTGCCTCTGGAGTGCGAGCTGGTCTGTGGCCTTGTCCACATGTCAGCCTTGAGCCATTTAAGATGACCCCTCTACCTGACTTCCTAAACTTCCCCAAGTCCAACAGCTGCTCCCGGGACGGCCTCTAGAGCTATCCACGTGGTCATTGCTCTGAGCTGCCATTTCACATGGAAATGAAAAGTCCTTCCCAAAGTCACCAGGCCATTTTTTCTGTCAACATCAACTTGCAGGAATACAGAACTAAAGACAGAAACAAAGGCCCCTGAGCAGCCAAAGCAGAGACAACAAAGCCCAATGATAAAGCCCTGGCCCTCTGGCCCTCAAGCCTCACTCAGAATCTATTTACTACTCGTTTGGGAACACTTCTGAGGGTAAGCTTCTGAGTCCTCAGCTGCTTAGAAATAGGCCCTCTGGCAGCAAGCGGGAGGCACTTCCCCAGTAGGAAGTAGGACACAAGCAGAGAGCAGATCCTGCGCCTCTGGTCATTTAGTGAAGTAGTTTATACAACCCTGTAGGTTAGATCATTTCAGAAAGCTTTCCATCAAAATTGCTTAAAAACAGGTTAGCATCCAAAACATACCAGCTTCAGTGATCTGAAAGTATCACCTAGAGAAGCTGCTTGTTGAAAATGCCAGATAAAAGAGAATAGTGCCGATCCCGCCTTGCCATCACCCAGTGACAGACCCCGAGGAATGGCAGGCTGGATGACAGCAGGAGAGCCTCCCTCCTGGGCTCTGGTGATACTACACACTGTGCTGCTCAACACAAATCTGGGGGTCTTTTGTTCTTCAGAGGATGGGCATGGGTGAAGGGAGCTTCCTGGGGCGAGGATGGACAAGGGAGGAGGGCCGGGTACCGTGGGCCAGGGTCCGGCGGAGTTCCAGGAGGCTGCGGAAGGACAGGGAGGCCACGTGGGGCTTCCCCCAGCGCTCCGTCTCCTCCTCCACATCCTCCTCGAATTTGATCCAGCGTGCCGTCTCCCTCCACTGAGGCTCTTGGTTTTTGTCCAGCAGCAACTCATTCAGCTCCACAAACACCTTGGGGTGAGTGAGAAGGCGTGGTAGGGTGAGAGCCGGATGGGGTCCGAGGGACTGGGGTCCAAGACAAGCTGAGTCGGGTGGGGCACATCACCCCACAGGGCACAGGCACAGAGCCCGGCCAGTTACTAACCAATCTGTGACTCTCTTTCCCTCATCTGTGAAATGGGGGTAATAATATCCATCTCAAAGGACTGTTATGGGGACTTAAAAAACAAAGCATACAAAACACTTAGCACAGTTGGTGACTCATAAGTGCTTGATGGATGGTCACCATGCACACGCACACACTGGGATTTCATATGATTCCATTTATACACACTCAAGAACTGGCAAAACTAATCGTGAGTAGAATGACAGAAGGGCAGTCATCTACACGGGCACCAGCTGGGAGGAGGCTGAAGGAACCTCAGTATGGGAAGTGGTCTGTATTAGGTTAGCCAGGCATTTACATGTGCAAAAGTCACTAGGCTGTATGTTTAACCTGAGGGCCCTTTACTGTGTGTCTGTTAGACCTCAATAAAATGGTAAATAAAAACCCTCTGGAATGGTCAGAGCTCTGGAGTCTCAGATGGGCAGCATCACTAAGTGACTGAGTGGCCTTGACCAATCACTGCCCTGGAGTATGGCTGACGCCACCTTCACAAGCTGTGGGAGGATCACGAGTGCAGGGGGGGAATGGATTCTGAAAAATGAAGTGTGCTGCTCCATAGAGCCGTTCTAGCCTCGAGGGACCTCAAACACCTCAGGGAACAGCCATGGTAACAAATCAGTGGTGTCTAAAAGTGACGCAGAATTGTAAAGCCCAGACCAGCACCGTCCAAGCTGTGCACACAACACCCTTGTGGACCGCACGAGCCCCCAGCCGCAGAGGACAGCCCTGGCGCGCATGGTTACTGAGAGGTGGGGGGTCAGGGAGATGAGGGACAGGGAGACAGTGGAAGAGCGTGAAGTGGCCAATAGTACCTCGTGGGGCTTGTGGGAAGCCCGGGGTCGGGCCCGGGGCGTGGGCCCAGGCTCTCGCCCTTCCCGGCTGCTCTGCCCAGACCCTTTGGCATTCTTCCGCACCAAGTGCCGCCGTACCCCGGGAACGTCCTCAAACCGGTGACCTGTGGGGGGCAGAGGGACAATATCAGGCTCCCCCTTCCTCTTGCTCCTGTTCCCACCAGCCCCTGGCCCGGCACTCACTCTTCATGAGGTCTAAGTCAGCTGTGGCCAGCGTCTGGGCCTCGCTCTCATCTGTGGGGACCTGGGGCAGCAGCGCCTGCTCAGCCCCAGTCATGCTTCCAATGCGCCTCCTCTCCTGCAGGTTGTAGCTGCGGTGTCCGGGCTGCACTTTGGTCGGGGGACGCCCAGAGGCACCCCCATCATCGCCTCCTGCAGTGCCTCCAGCCACCACCACCACCTCTTCCACCAGGGCTCTGGACAGACAGGCAGCCGTGAGCTCCTGCGGCCAGGAGCCAGGCAGGAGGACCCTGGGAAGGGGACCCCCACCCTCCTCGCTTCCCGCTTCTGTTAGGTATGGAGGTGAAAGAGGGAGGATGCTGGAAGCGGATGGTGGCATTTGAATCTGGGGCTACCCTTTACTGGCTGTGCCACTTGAGCCATCACACCAGCCACCTGTGAACAAAACTCAACAGCAAAATGGAGCTGAGGCCACCTCCCAGGCTCTGGGGAGCAGCGAAATACACTTGGTGCAGGCCTTTCCTTCCCAGGCCTTTCTACCCCTAACCGTGACTCAGGAGGGTCACAGCATCCCGTTTCTAACCAAATGGTGTAAAATATGTGGACGGATATGAACTCCTTGTCCCTTACATTCCACTTCTGCTCCTATCCCCCACCTAAGATGCTCCTTTCTCTCTGCCATTGCTCGTGTGGCCTGGTCCCTGCCACATCATTCTAAACAGTTCTCAGGCATGTAGCTCCTCCCACTGCTCCAAACCCTGGTCTCTGCCCATGACAGTCTCCCCCACCAGGCTTTCTCTTTGGTCTGCCTGCATGCTTGGCAACAAATCTGACCCCACTTTTCCAAGGTCATGCTTTCCAAAGCTCCCCCACATCCTCCTGGTCACCCAGCCACCTGTGGGCTTGCACCACAGTGCAGACGGCCACTACAGGCCAGCCCCACATGTACAGCCTTTCTCCTTGGTGAGTCTGTGCACCGCTGGAGGGGCAACAGGCCCTTCACTTCCCCACAGCCCTTCGTGCCACCTGGCACCCAGAAAATAACAGGTCCATGATAGTAGTGCCCTTGAGACCTAGTTCAAAGTGATTTCCTTCAGGGAGGCTGGAGGCCTCTGGTAACACCCCTAAACTCTAGTCACCCTGGTACTAACACTGCCTGAGCCAGGCAGTCGGCACAGGAACTTGTTCTGACAGTTCTCATTTCAGGAGATAACCAGGGTGGACTGGCAGCTCCAAAAAACAAAAGGGGTTCTCCTATTCCTCTTACACTCTGGGGACCCTGGGGTGCTTGGAGGTCACCAGTCCAGTCCCTGATCCAGTGCCTGATGCTGCTCCACCTGAAGCCACGGCAGGGGGCAGCTTAGACTGCATATTTCTGTGCCAGGCCCCCGCACCTAAACCTTGATTCACACCATCTTTTAATGCCTGCAACCACCCTGGGAGAATAGTTCTATTATTCTTCATTCACAGATGGCAGAATGGGGCTCAGAGGTCGTTCCTTGCCCAAATAGCTGCAGATGGGCAGGACCGGGATTTGAACCCCAGTCTGATGATCCCAGGCTCATTATTTTTTTCTCCTGCAATACCTCACTGACCACACCAGCAGAGGAGGTCTGTCTGGGGACACTTACCCAGTCTGGGCCCCTTTGGTGGCCCAGGGAGCTGCCTCCTGGTGGGGCTGCATTGGAGGGGTAGAGGGACTAGTCTTTTCTGCCTTCCGGTCAGTGCCTTCATCCTCCTGGAGAAAGAACTGAAACAAGGACCCATGTGAGCAGGTGAAGCCAGGCCAGGGACCCTGCACACATACTCTGGAGCCCTGCCCCTGCTCACCTGCACCGAAGAGGGCGTGGAGGCAGGGGATGGCTGGGTGAATGCCCGGGCCCCCTCAGCCTCCCCGGCCTCATCCTCCTCTTCCTCTCCCTCCTCAATGGTAGGGGTCTCCCCAGTGGGGGAGGCTCCAGGGCGCCTGCGAGCCTTCCGTCCTGGGCCCTGGGGTGTCTTGCGGCGGCGGGCGTCCAGAGGCAGGTGGGTAGACAGTGGGTGATGGATGTGGTGGGAGGACTGGCGGTGGTCTGCAGGGAGGAGGAGGTCTGGCTGCTGAGAGGCACATCTTCCCTGTGGGCCATCCCGGCCCCTCCCACTAGGCCCCTAGCCCCTTCCTTGCTGGGCAGTCAAACCTAAGCTCCCCGGCCTCCCCCTCCCTGTCTGCCCCTCACATTCAAAGTCCTCCTCCCCATAGCTGCGGCCTGGCTCCTCCCCTCCTCGAGACCCAGCTTCCTGCAGGATCTCCTCAAACCGCTCCACGCCCAGGGTGCGGTGAAGTTCATCCTCCTCCTGTTCGCTGAAGCCAGGCGCTGCGGGGCCCAAACTCTCTGGCTCTGGCTGTGAGAAAAAAGATGTGAGACACACACACACAGGGGCTCCCCAGGGGTTGTATCCTGCCCAGTGCTGGAGACCCAGGACTCCCCTAACAGCCTTCCCCTCAAGTGCCAGGGACCCAGGAGGAAGCCTGGCTGTGTCCATTCCTGTTGGTTCTAAGGAAGGTGGAAACGGCCTGGGGTCTGCCCTGGAAGTCTCAGCACAAACCCTGTATGTCCGTGGGCAGTTCACAGAGCTGAGAGTGAACAACTCCGTCCGACTAGAGGACAACTACTGAGTCTGAAAGTAACTTCTGGGCCAGCCCAAGCCAGCTGACTCGACTGAGTCAAAACTGAAACCCAGCCCCTGGGTTTCATGGGAATGCAGCACTTCACCTGGGCAGGAGAACCCCCTATTTGCAAAGCAGCACCCCACGGAGACAGGGCCCCTCGCCAGATCCCTTGCCCCGCCCCTCACCCCACCCCACTCCCCCCACCTGAGTCATACTGCAGGAGCAGAGCAGCTAGACTGCGGTGGCGCTTTCCAGAGCTCTGTCTAGCTAAGCGGCCAGATGCCTAGCCGGTGGCCTTGGTCCAGCCCCCAACCCACCCCCTGCCGGTCTCAGCTCCAAGCGCGCCAAATATTTGTTCAAGAGCTTCTGAACCTGAAGGGCATCAGGATCTCCAAGGGCAGGGTATGGAGCCCCCTCTGTGGAGGTGCCAGGCGCTAGAGCACGGAAGAGCAAGGGGAGGAGGTCTGGGAAGAGGGCGGGTCTTGGGGAGACGCAGAGGTGGGGATAGGAGCAACTAGGGATGGCGGGGTACTGGATTCAAGAAGATCCTGGGGTCAGGGGGCTTGCTTCATCCCTGCCCACCTCTGGCTTCCCACAAGCGCTCAGCCCCACTCTCACCAGAATTAGCACACGGGAGGGAGGTGGCAGGAGGCTGCCCAAGCGAGCTCAGGGAGCTAGCGGGGTGAGGGAGGGGGTCGAGAACCCCTCGCACCTGAGGCCGCAAGAGGAAGTCCATGGCCGGCTAGGGAGAACTCGGGAAGGAGGGGGAGGGGACCAGCCCACACCCCTTCCCAGTCACGTGCCCGCTGGGCCAAAGTGGCCAATAACGGGCTGATTACCGCACTGGGGGTTAATCATTAGACTTCCCAGGAAAATCGGGAGGGGGCCACGTGGGGCGGTGGCCACATGGGAGCTGGAGGGGCGGGCCTGAGTGGCACGTGGGGCTGGTCACAGCGAGCTTGCCTGATCCAGAACCACTGTGCCCCGACCACCGCTGCTCCAAGGCCGGGTCAGAGAGAGTCTCCACGTTGGAGACCCAGGGTCCCCAGCGTTCCCTAGCTGAGGCTAAACAACCACCTGGGTTCAGCAAACAGCCTCAACTCCACCACAGGCCTGGAAACTGTGACCCTCCACCAATACCCATGGCAAACCCCCGTGCACCCGGCAAGGCCAGAGTAGGGATGGCAGCGCCCCTCCCGAATCCATCACAGGCTTCCCTCCCTCCCAAACCTCTCTACACACAGGCACCCTTGTTTGACCTGGACCTCTGCCGGAGCACCTGTGGCTTGAGAGGGCCGGTGGGACTGCCAACCCGGCGGGCAATACTCACAGTGCAGAAAGAATCTGCGCCCGAGGCGGGGCGCCGGGGGGCGCTGCTCATGGCCAAGTCTTAGCCCTTTTCGCTGTCGCTGCGGCTTTCAAGGCAACAAGGCGGCGGCATAACCTGGGAGGGGGAGAGTACCAGTCGCCGTGTGAGAGCGGCCGGCCAGCGTGGGCGTCCCGGCCCTGGCAGCCCCAGCTCCCGGCCCAGGACAAATCAGGACTCGGGGCTTACCGCCCGCTGGCCACGGGGCGGGGGCCTCCCGGCTGCGCAGGATCCTCCAGCCTGGGAAGAGCCTTAGAGTGGCCCAAAGAGGGGGAGAAAGCAAAGTTATTTATAGGAAGAAAAGAGAAGAACAAAAAGGGACAAAGGCGAGGGCTGAGCAGAGGGAGCCACAAAGGGCCAGGCGAGTCAGCAGAGCAGGGGGAAGGAGCAGAAGGTGGGGGAAAAAATGGGGCGTAAAAGGAGCCATGGGCCAGACCTGAAGAGAAGGCAGCAGAAATCAGGGAGCAGGGATAAGAGGAGGGAGGCAGGGAAAGAAAGGACAGACTTGAGCCAGAAACAGAAGCAGGAGTGGTGACCGAGTGGTGGCACCGAGGGGGCTGAACCAGGGGTGTGCTGCGGAGAGTGAGACCCTCCGTGGGGCAGAGGGGCTAGGGAGAGAGAGGGCCTAACACAGCAAGCAAGGGGGCTGCTGAGACCCTGGCCCAGGGCGAGAAGGGGTGCTTGGCTGTGCCCCCTCCCCCGAGGAAGGCCAGATGGGGAAACTTGGCCCTCTGGGGGAGGGGCCGGAGCCCAACTCCACTCACTCAATAGGAGGGAGGAAGGGCCGAGAGCGGGCACAGGCAGGGCCGATCTTTTAATGGGGGAGGGGCACGTGACGAAGTGGGAGGCGGGTGGGCACAGAAGCCCTGAGGTTCAGCCCTGAGGGGCAGTCCTGATCCCTCCCCGCCCCTAGTCTGGGGCCAGGAAAATATGAGTGGCTTGTCTGATGCCCTCCTGATGGTGACTGTAGGGGTATGTGGAGAGAACGCTATGTGGTGGGGGGAGCGGAAGAGTTGCTGTTAAGGAAACTGACCAGTGCAAATTGGGGTACCCACTCACAGGAAGCACAGGAGTCACCCAAAGCTCTTGGCAGGTAAAAATACTGAAGCTCTGCAGGATGTTGTGGGGGTCAGACGGGCCCAACTGGGGGTGTAAAACAGTCCAGTGCAGGGTAAACAATATAGGTTAGGGGGTCAGCCCAGGGTGGGGAGCCTGGAACAGACACATTCCTGGCAAGCATTCCCACTCAGCTGACCGCTGTCTGTAACTCCCTTAGCAGGCCTTCAGCCAGGGCACGTCTGGTGTGGGGGGAAGGGACCCTGGTGGTATGGGAAGGGTGGGAAGGGCCCTGAGCTCCTGCAGGTGCCCCACTGCCACCTCCGGGCTGTGCTCTCAACGTGCACCTCCATCCTCCCCTTCTCCCTCTCCCCCTCCAGGTCCCAGAACACAAAGCAGCTTCTGTCCAGAGCGTCGGTGCCGATAATCCGGGGTGGGGGCACATTCCTGGACCAGCCCCGACCCGCCCAGAGGATTAGCATTTCTCCCCCGGCCCAAGGGATTAGCACCCCGGACCCCCACTTGGGCATTAACTACCCCCAAGTGAATTCGTACATTCCACAGCTCTTCCACGTGGGGGCTGGCTAGGGGTGCGGGTAGGAGGGCGCAAGGAGGAAGATAAAGTGGACCCTGGATTTCAGACAGCGGCACCCCTCACACCCAGCACGGAGCACCCCATCCAGACAAGCTAGCCCCCCAGGAGTCAGGTCCAACTCTCCGAGCCCCTCTTGCCCATCTCAGCTGCTCCCTCTTCTGCCAGACCCCTTGTCCTGACCTGGCCCGCTACCCACCCTTCCAGGCTCCCTCTCAACCCGGAGGTTGGGGGCAGAGGCCCGGGGCAACCCCCAAGACTGGGCGCCCTGCACCGTAAAGGATAAAGTAAGGGGTCACAGGGGAGGGGTGTAGACTGCAGCCCGCCCGGCGGCGTCTCCCCGTCTACCCACTTTGGGTGGCAGGGGGCGCGGCACCCTGGCGTTAGGGGACTCTAACAAGCGGACCCCGGATCCCGCTTCCGACCAGGGTTCTGTACGCCTCCCCATCCTTCTCCCCAAGACCTCGCTTCCCCGCGCCCCAGTCTCCGCCCTTTCCTCCACTTGCACTCCCTCCCCGCTCCGAGTCCCGAGTTCCCCCCTTTCCTTCCCCCTCCCTTCCTCTCTCCGCGGCCCTGGCCTCCCCTGCCACCGCCTCTCCGCTTACCCGCTTGCTCTGGGCTTCGTGCCCCGGGGGTCTCGGGGTCTCTACGCCTTCTCCCGTGCTCTCGCGCGCTGCTGACGACTCCCCTGTGCCCACCTCGGGGAGCGCCCCCGCCACTCCCAACTTCTCCCAACTCAACTTTCCCCCGCGCCGCGGGCAGGCCAGCCCCCTGCGTGCGCGCCCCGCGGCGCACCGTGCGCGGCCCCGCCGCCACAGGCTGGAAGGCACGGAGCCAGGTCTGAGTTCCGGCGCGGGGGCGCGCTTCCCGGCACCGCCCGGTACCGTGAGCCCTGGGCCGGGGAGGCCACCGGCTGTCCCTCGGCCCGGTCCCGCGAGGCTGCCGCTCCGGGCTTCCCCGCACGGAGCTCGAGCGCCCCGGGGACGCCGTCTCTTGGCCCCAATAAGCACCTCTGGGCGGAAAAAGAGCCCGCCTCACGCTGGGGATCCCAGGAAGGAAAACTCAGGCACGGAGATGATCAGAAAATTTGGAACGGTGGAAGTTGAAATATAAATGCATAGGGATCAAGATTCTGTCCCGCCCTCTTCTCCCAACCCCTCCCCGCTAATCTCCAGTGCCTAAGAATTTAGAATTCCCCTGTCTTTGCCTGGGGGACGGGGGTGGGGAGAGGAGAGGTTTGAGAGGGGTGATGGTTGCTGGAGGTTGAGTGCCCTTTACCCTAGCGGACCTAGGCTTTCCGAATGGAACTGCTTCCTCAAAGAGATTCCCTACGGAGACTTCTTTAAAAGATCTCTATGTGCTTCTTCTGGTTTTCTCAACTAAATTACGGATTCTTCTAGATAAGGAATACACTTTTCGCTTCCTTTCTTTGTTTGCCACTGTGTGAAACAGAACATTTTGAAGAAAACGTTTGGATATAAACGAGTTAATTAACAAATGTTAAGCACCAACTCTGGTTCTGGCGCTGAGTGCTGTTTGGAACCGTTTTCGTCCAGCTCACAGCCTTCAAGAATGCAATAATGAAACAGTTAGCACCGCAAGAAAATCTGTAATCAACTCCTTAAGGAATGAGGTCAAGGTTGCTTCAAGTGTTGCATCTTTCTGTGTTTCTGTCTGAGGGCGGTGACCAACCTGCCGGCCCTCGGCCACACCCAGGCTGATTCCAGTGGGCCCGGAGCCCAGAGGCTGGCAAGGGGGGATTCCCAGTACTTCAGCCAACTTGCCTCGCGATGTCAGAGTGTAGACCAGCTAGTGTCCGGTAGGCTCCGAGGCGACAAACGGGGCCCAGAAGAGAGAGGGGTCTCTGGCGCATGTTAAATCCAGTCTTGAATGGGGCACACCTGTCTCTCTTCCCAGCCCTGAAGTCAACTGCTTCCTGTGAAGTCATCACCAGCAAGACATGGCTCCGAGCCATTCTCCAGTCAGTCCTGGGTCACTAAGATGGCCTGGGGAGAGGTCGAAACCCGTGCTGAGATTGTCAGGAGGTCGCTGGAACCTCAACACCATCAGCTGGGTCAGAGCCAGGTCAACTGGGCCCAGGATGCAAGCCGCCAAACCCCAAATCGCAGGTGCGCCCCACCCCCACCCCTGCTGCATTCTGGAATGTGTAGTCCCGGAGAGGTCCTTTTCAAAAGGTTGTAATCACAGAAAAGAGCGGGGCACAGTGAGAACCGCAGAACCACCGCGCGGACGCACGGAAAGCGGATACGCGATGCTTCCTGGGTCTTGAAGTCCAGGGTTTGCCTCCGCGGAGGCACTGGAGCCCGGAGAGGTGAGTGCTGCCGGACCCGAGCGCGGCCTGCTGGGGGTTGTAGTCTTGTTGTCTAAGGCCATGGGCATTATTTGGGAACCTGGACGTCCTAGGACTACAAGACCCATAAGCCCATGCGCAGCAAGAGGCGGGGCGGGACCGGAGGCTAGGTTGCCGCCTCCTCTGCAACGCTGGGCCGGAGCCTTAGAACCAAGGGCCCATAGGGGTCCCCGCGGCTACCGCCATGCAGAAATACGAGAAACTGGAGAAGATTGGGGAAGGTAATGGGACCACGAGATGTTCCTGCAAGATCTTTTCCTGCAGACCCTTCAGCATTCCTTGCAGCCCTGGCTTCTCTACCGTCAACAATACCCACAGACTCCGACCTCAGCACTGGCTGCAGCCTTGGCCCCGAGCTCAGGACTCCGTACAGACACCTATCTGAGACCCGTTAGCATTTCCCACAGACGCCGCTTCCACGCTTAGCACTCTCTGTAGACCCACCTGCCAACCTCAGCACCTCCTGCACTTCCTATCCCTAGCCTCAGAACCACGAGCCGGACCTCACCCACCTCCCAGCCACTGTTCTCGCGTCAGACCTCCAACCGCAACATTCCTGCCTTGTTCCCTTCCCAGACCCCTGCTCACGATTTCCAGACCCTCCTGAAGCATGGCCTTTACTCTAGACCTTCATACCCTGCAGCCCCAGCCTCTCCCCACCGCAGACACCCTTGAGCCACCTGCAGGCACCTTTTATGCCACATTCCCACTCGCGAAGCTCTTCCACTGGGGCCTTCATTGTGCATCTCTTCCCTTACACCTCCAGGCATCAGAAATAACACTCTCACGCTTCCTGCTTCCTGCAGGGACTTCCTAGGATGGGGAAGGGTACCCATCCTTTTCCTCACCCCAAACTCTTTCCTCTAGGCACCTATGGGACAGTGTTCAAGGCCAAAAACCGAGAGACCCATGAGATTGTGGCTCTGAAACGGGTGAGGCTGGATGACGATGATGAGGTAAGACTGGGGTATTGGGGCCAGGGAGGGTGTTGAGGGCCCAGGCTGGGTGGGATGTGACTGTTGCCCACCCGGCCCCACCCCCCACCCATGTAGGGAGTGCCGAGTTCTGCTCTTCGGGAAATCTGCCTGCTCAAAGAGCTGAAACACAAGAACATTGTCAGGTGTGTAGACGGCAGGGACCTCTTGCCCCTGTGGTTAGTAGGAGGTGGAGGGGGCTTCAAAGGTAGGCTGGCCTGATACTGGGATATTAGGCGCACACTTGTGGATCTGCCTGGCTGAGCCCTCCCTTCTCCCTTCTCCTAGGCTTCATGATGTCCTGCATAGTGACAAGAAGCTGACTTTGGTCTTTGAGTTCTGTGACCAGGTGAAAGGGAGGCTTGGGAGACAGAAGCCTTGGGAGGGTGTAGGGACCAAGAGTGAGGTTAAACTCTGTCCCGTTCCCACACCCCCATCCCTTTTTAGGACCTTAAGAAGTATTTCGACAGCTGCAATGGTGACCTAGATCCTGAAATTGTAAAGGTGAGAGACTGGTGTTCTGGGGACTTAGGCTGGGTGGGGGTCTGTATTCAGTGTACACACCCTGAACACCAAGTTCAGGCCCTGAGCGGGGTCACCCTGGAGTGTCAGGAAACCAGCAAACCCAGTTTCTGCTCTCCACAAGCCTCCATCCTAGTGAACATTTTCACTTGATCTCTTTGACCTGCTAGTACCACTCTGATGTCAACGATGTGATTTACACTTGAAAGAGGAGAAAATGAGGTTCAAAGAGATACATTCATTCATTCAACACATACTTACTGAATGCCTTGCTGTGTGCCAGGCCCTGTTATAGGCCCAAAACCAAGTGCCTTATTCCAGTTCCAAGGAAACAGTGCTGAATACGAACACAGTACAATATGTCTGTTGATGGCTCTGATGTGTGTGCCCACATGAGGGGAAAGAGGTCATGGGCTGGGAAGGGAGGAAGGCCCACCAGGCTCTAAATTCTGGAAAGGCAGGGACCCGGGCCTCCACTGACTGTACAGTTCTAATCCCTAGCTCAGAACGAAGCAGGTCCTCCGGAGTGAATGAATGATGTCTTACTGAGCTTACCGCTGCAAGACGGGTGGGGCTTTGAGACAAAGCCGAGAGTGAAGAGAGGGGAGCATCCCCCTGGCTGGGTGCAGCATCCTGTCCAGGGCTCTGACGTCCTCCTCCCTGCCCCTCAAGTCTTTCCTCTTCCAGCTGCTGAAAGGCCTGGGGTTCTGTCACAGCCGCAACGTGCTGCACCGGGACCTGAAGCCCCAGAACCTGCTAATAAACAGGGTACCCCCCGGGAGAGGGTGGGAGGTTGGGAGGCTGGAGCCACAGGCAGCGGGAAAGGAGGGGAGCTGGCTGAAAGGGGCGAAGCTGGCCTGAGACTGTTGAAAAGCCCCTCTCCATGCCCTTTCCCATCTCCCTGCAGAATGGGGAGCTGAAATTGGCTGACTTTGGCCTGGCTCGAGCCTTTGGGATCCCTGTTCGCTGTTACTCCGCTGAGGTGAGCCGGGGGTGTGGGGCGGATGTGAGGGAGGGAGGCCCAGTGAGCATCTCTCAGCTCTCCTCCAGGACCCAAAACTTTATTTTCCCTTCCTCGCTGAGCTCCCTCCTTCCTAGCTCTCTAAGTAGGGGGCCCTGTGGATGGGGTCTTCTCCAGGTGGTCACGCTGTGGTACCGGCCACCGGATGTGCTGTTTGGGGCCAAGCTATACTCCACATCCATTGACATGTGGTCAGCCGGCTGCATCTTTGCAGGTGACACGCTAGGTCTTCTGTAGAGGGGCACTCTCTCCCGTTCGAGTGGACAGCTACGGCTTGGAGGGTCCCTCTAGAGAAGGGGGTGGGACCCTCGGGGATGGAGACAGAAGGCACTCTAGAGGGTGCCCGAGCAGTGAGGGGCTCTTCCTGTGCCATCTCTTACCCACGTCCTCTGCCCCAGAGCTGGCCAACGCCGGGCGGCCTCTTTTCCCTGGCAATGATGTAGATGACCAGCTGAAGAGGATCTTCCGATACCCTTGCCTTCGCCTTCATGGAGCCCCCTGAAAGGAGAGCAGGGAGCCATGGAACTCAGAGTGCAGGGAGGGAGGGTGGCAACGGGCTGGGCCAGGGTGGGGGTGCTTGAGAGGGGACAGAGGGCGGAGGGTAGTGGACACCCTGGTGTCACAGGGCAGATGGGCGCTGCCAGCTGGTGTGATTGCAGCACAAAGGGCTCGTGGAGGAAGCCAAGAGCAGGCTCCTCCAGCCGAGAGGTGGATCCTTAGGATGAAGAGTCCAAAGGAGCAGGAGGATTATCTGGGGCTGTGTGGAGGCTGGCTTGTTCATCAGGAGCTCAGGCGTCAGGGTTTAGGCAAGTAGTGAATGTTTGTAAGTGCCTGGTTCACCGAAGACCATGCAGGTGGGGCTGAGTATGAGAGTTGCTCAGTCTGGCCCCTACCTCTGTCATGGGCTGGGGTTGTAAAGTGAGGAGGGTAGGGTGGGGTGGGGAAGAGCCCCTCATCTGCCCCTTTCCACCTGAGTGGTCCTTGACCCTGTGGACACGCTGCTGGGGACACCGACTGAGGAGCAGTGGCCTGCCATGACCAAGCTGCCAGACTATAAGGTGCAGTGGGGAATGGAGGGGTCATGGTGGTTCACTGGTGGTCCCCTTTTCTTCCTGGCCCTACAGCCTTTATGCTCTGACCCTCCCTGCACCCCCCGCCCCCTCACAGCCCTACCCGATGTACCCAGCCACAACGTCCCTGGTGAACGTCGTACCCAAGCTCAATGCCACAGGGAGGGACCTGCTGCAGGTGACCAAGGGCAGGGATAAGGGGTGGGGTCAGGACAATTGTCCAAAGGCACATGGAGAGGGTGGGGTTCTGGCGGCTGACTGGCCTGAACCTGCTGCCTTTTTTCCTTGCCTCCAGAACCTCCTGAAGTGCAACCCTGTCCAGCGCATCTCGGCAGAAGAGGCCCTGCAGCACCCCTATTTCTCTGACTTCTGCCCCCCGTAGGCTCCAGGACTCTGGCTGCCAGGCTGGTGCCTGGCCTCTTTAAGCCCCTCCCAGGAGGGGAGGAAAAGCAGGGGACACATGGGGTGCTGAGCCTCAGCTGTGCTGGGCTCAGCCAAGGTGGAGGTGCCCGGCTGTGTTCTTCTCTCCCTCCGTGGACTTTATTTAATATCATAAACTGCCTCCTTCCCCCCAGTCTGGCTGATTAGTAGGATGGCTCTGAGAAGGGGTGGCTTGGGCAGGGGTCTTCGCTCTGCTCCATCCACCCTCCATAACCCTGCTTCCAGCTCACACTGAGCCCAAAGGCCCCATCCTTGATCCGCTGCTCCTGGTGGCTGGGCTCCAGGGCAGCACACAGCGTGGCTGTCCGAGGCTCTCAGCATGCCCTTCCTCCCTCGGCCCAGGAGGGCAGTCCTGAGGGGTCAGGCAGCCAGTGCCTGAGAGCAAGGGCGGCCTTCCCCGGAATGGGGATAAAGGGCTGGGCCTTTCTATGGCCCTCCATCCCCCGCACATGCCTGCCCGGTCCCTTCCCTCCCCACAGGCCTTCAGGCTGGAATGGGAGAGACTCAAAGATGTGCTTGGGTGAGGAACACCCCTTCCCCACCTGCTGGTTTGTCAGTTTTCCAGTGTTTGGGGGGTTGCAGAGAAAGACCTGGGAAGGTGGGCTGTGGCCAGGGCCTGGGTGTGCCCTTACTAGCAGGAGCAGGAAGGGAGGGTGTCCACCCTCTCAAGCTGGGGCCCCCAGTTTGCCCTGGGGCTTGGGTCCCAAATGTGGGATAAGGGTCCTGATCTTCTATGCCTGGATAGCAGCTGGTGTCCGTGGAAGTGGGCAGCCCGCATCTTCTCCCTTCTTGCTTCCCCACTTGCCAGGCTGCCTTCTAGTTATTCACGGCTGGTACCCACAAGGTGGCTGTCCTATCCCATATTCCTCTCTGCCTTCTCACCTGGCTTTGGGCTCCGTTCTCCGAGAAGTCAGTCTGATAAAGTCCTTCACACTGGAGGTGCAAATGCCTGAGGCCCTCTCACTACTCTGTTCTCCCAGAGATTGGTGGTGGTGAATTGGGACCCACCTTCTTTTCAAACACTAAGTCCACTGTGTGAAGGCTGGCAGGGTCCTGTGCCGGACAGGGCTGAACTTGGCCTGACTAGTCTGCCAGTAAGAGGAAAAGCTGAGGCTGATACACTAGAATTTTATTGGGGGTGAAGATGGCAAAGATCTATGCAGGCTGGACATATCCAAGATGTCAGGGTGCAGTCCTGAAGACACCAACACCGCGTCTAGAGCCGTGTGACAAGGTAGCAGGTGCGGTGGGAGGCAGAGAGAGTCCTGGTGACAGCACAGGGAGGAGCAGGGGGCCTGTGAGGAGACAGCACAGCATTGAAACAGAGCCTCACAGCTACTGCCCTGCTCCTGGGCCTGGACTTGGCCCTCTGGACCGGACCTGCCCCTCCTCCCTTGACCTTAGGGAGCGATTTCACATTACCTGGGGCCCAGGCTGAGATGGGGAACTTGGGCTTGATGGCTGCCCAGTCCTTCCTGAAGCTGTAGGTGGAGGGAGAGGGTCAGATGGGAGGGGTCCTTTCTCCCAGGGACAAGTCAAGGTCACTGCATGCCCCTCCCATGACAACTGTTTTCTCAGCTGGGGAAGGCTGGTGTTCTAGGCTTCAGGGGAAGGGCCTGTGCCCACTGTGGAGATGGCAGGGGAGGAAGAGGGCTGTTACCAGATTGGTGCTGGAGTGCCTTTGGGAATGCCTTCGGTTCCAGAAGTATCCCAGGACCCTTTCTCGGAACACCTGGGGCCAAGCAGAGGGGGAAGTGACCAGCGTACACCCTCCCCTTGAGTCCTATGGTCTGATTCCTCCTCCCCCTACTGGGGCCTTGGGCCCACCTCACAGAGGAAGTCGAGGATCTCAAGGATGGTGAGCAGGCTGGCTCCGATGAATAGTCCCATTTGGCCCCCAATGTCTCCTACCAGAGACAGGGTCACCCATCAGCTCACAGCCACCTGCTCAACCCACACCTCCCTAGATGCCTGGGATGCCAGACACACCCAGCAGCTCTGATACTTCATAGGCCTTCTTCTGCTCCACAGTCTCGTAGTTGAGGGCCTCAAAGAAGATGTCCAGCACCAGCACGTTCTCCCTGTAGGAAAAAAGGCCAGGAATGTTCGCTGGAGAGCCCCTGGTGCCAGCTGCTGCTAGGAAACAGGTGCCTGTTCTCTTGTCTCTGACTCCTTTCAGGAGCCCTGGGAGGGGCCTCCCGGCCTCGCGCCCCCCGTTTGCAGAAGAGACTGCATCGGAGAGGTTAAGCAGCTTGCCCACTTGTCCCAGAGCCCCGCGATGATGTGCAGACCGGTGGTCCACCCGGGCGTGCGCACGGAGGCTCACCCTGGGGAGGGGAGGGGGGGGAGGGGGCCCGCCCCGCTTACGCGATGTAGGCCTCGCTTCGGTTGTGTTTCCGGGCCAGGTAGCGGGCGGCGGCGCGGCTGGGGATCCGCACCATGGAGAGCTCCTTGGCGTAGCGCGTGCTGGCGCACGGGTTAGGGCAGGCGCACGCGTCCTTTCGCAGCATGGCGTCTGCGGGCCACAGTCGCCAGGGTCAGGGCCCGGCCCCCGGGGGGTCAGGGTTGCCGGGCGAGTCGGGCGGGGGAGGCTTGCCCTTACCCAGCGCCGGGTTGGCGCAGTCCTTGTACTGCTGGGGGCTGCACACTGGAGCGCCGCCTGGGGTCGGGGTGGGGGTGTGAATACAGCTTCAGGAGCGGTCCCCGGCCCCCACCCTGCGCCGCCCCCTTCTCCGCTCCCCCAGCCCCTTACCAGGCATATGCATCATTCGGCAGCCGCACTTCCGAGCCACATAGCGGGCCTCGCAGGCCAATCGACACCCCATTAGACTATACGGTGGGCTGGAGCCTGGGCTGGGGGGACCCGGGGAACCAGAGGGATCCGGCTCGAAGTCTGGGTCCAGAGAAACGGAACTACAGTCGCCCCAGGGTGGTGGCAGGAAGCTCAGCTGTGGACAGTCAGGTTAAGGAGGGACCCGGCTGGAACGTGAGCGGTCACTGTGGAGCAGAGGCCCCTGGCACCAGTCTGAGGAGCTGGGGGCGGGGGTGGGGCCGCACCAGTGAGGATACCTGCTGCTGCTGGCAGGACACGAAAGTCTGGTAGCCGGGGGCCACCCCGAAGCCCAGCTGGTCAATGATGGGTGGCTCCTCTTGGCTGTGAATCTGCACGCGGATCCCCACCTCAAACAGGGTCTCCTCTGCCGGGGGAGGGGAACCCTGAGGCCTGAGTCCTAGGGACCCCGTGCCGGAGCCTCCTCTCCCCAGGACTGAGGCCAGCCAGCCCCGTCCTCTTCCCCCAGGAAAGGGCATGATCGGGGCTCCTTCCAGCCCCGGCTCACCTTCCCAGAGCTTTTGGCGTCCCACCTGTGCCCCACCTCCCTCGCATCCTCCCAGCAGCCCCCATACCCATGTCCCTCCACACGGGCAGGTACTCATCCTGCTGCACATCCAGCATGACCTCCAGCCCACTGCCCATGCCACCCCTGGGAGTAGTGAGAAGCTCTGCCCCGTCCACGCCGGAGTTAAAGGTGTAGCACTGGCCCATCCGGGTGAAGATCTGGGGATGGGCAGACAGGTGGCAGACCTCACCAGGGAACAAGGGCCCTGGCCAGCCCTTCCCCCGGGCAAACATGAGGACCGTGGGACCTCTCCCCTCCGTCCGTTATTTGGATCTCTTCTTTGAACACAAAACCCACATCTCAGTGCCCCCAGTCCCTCCCTCATACAGGCACGCGTTGTTAGCCGCTCCTGGGATCCCATCACCCCAACTCCTCCTCTTCCCCTCTCCCCTCCACCCTTCCAGGCTACAGGGCAAGCGTTTCTTTGGAGACCGGTGTGAAAGGAAATGGGTCCCTGTTACCCTCCTCCAGGCAGAGGGAAAACAAGTCCCCTCCTCCTGGCAGAGAGGGGTCACTAGATTCCCACAGCCCCGTCAGACTCCCCCCACCCTTCAGGAGTGGGTAGGGGCTCCTCAGACCAGACCTGGGGCCCAGAGCCAGCCTGGGTCAGGGCCCCGGGCTGGGAGGCATGAGTTTGCACAGTCCAGATGAGTGACAGGGAGGGGACCCCAAGGAGGACAGCTTCCTGGGGGGAACCGAAAGGCACCAATGGGGCGGGGAGCTCGGGGCCTGGCTGCGGAGGAGGGGATCTCCAGGCACAGGTGCTGAGTTTCCCTGGCTTTGGGGAAGCTGGGGCTGGCAAGGCCGGGGATTACTGGTCCTGGGCAGGGACTGGCTGGTGCTCCTGGGTCCCTGGTGGGATGGGTCTGGTGGTCAGCTCACCGTGGTGAAGTTCTCAGCCCCACACGGTTGGCCACGGTAACGGCAGTCCAGCAGCATGTCCTCAAGGGTGTGCCCTGCTCGGGCATAGAGTCGGGCCATGTCGAAGGTGGGACTGGGCATGAAGCCGGGCGGCGCGGGGGGCCGGCCCAGGGCGTGCAGGAAGGCAGCATGCTCGGTGGGCTCCAGGCCCAGCAGCGTGGGCCCAGCCCAGTGCAAGTCATTGGGTGTGAGGTGTGAGCGCCGCAGCGGGTTGATGTTGCACAGGGTGATGGCTGGGAAGGTGAGCCGGTGGCTTTCACGCTCGTCCAGGGCCGTCTCGTGGTGGAACTCCCCGTAGTAGCGCACCCTCTGAGCCACCTGGTACAGGAAGGCAGCCAGCGACAGCAGCATGGCTGCTGCCCACAGCCCCCGGCGTGGGGTCAGGCCCCCCGGGCCAAAGACATGGCCTAAGCCGTGCAGTGTGCAGCTGCGGGCGAACACGCGGATGTCCGAGGCTGGCTGCTGGGCCTCCTCTGGCCCTGAGGGGGGCTTCATGGCTGAGGGGACTGAGAGGGCGGGGGGGAATGGTGACCAGGTTAAAAGAGGCTTGGAAGGAGGAAAAAGGTTCCGTCTGAGAACTGGGTGGGGCTGGGAGAGGCTTTGGGTGGCCGGGCAGGGATAGCTGCAGGTGAGGCAGGGGGTGGGGGCAGGTGGAGGAGAGGAGCCGAGACTAAGGGGTGGGGGGCCCCGGCCTGGGGAGTCCAGTGCGGCCCTCTCCGGGAGCAGGCTGCGGCTGGGCTGGGCGCAGCACTGGGCTGGGGGCTCCGCAGCAGCCCTGGTAGGCAAGCTGGTGTGGCGGGCAGGGGCCGCGTGGCTGGAGGCTGTCTGCTGAGCCTCTGCCGCAGAGGATTGGGTTTCAGCGGTGAGGGGGCAAGGGGGCCGGCGGAGCAGTTTGGGGGCGGGGTAGGTCCCTGGGGCCCCCGGCTGAGCCATTAGTGCGGCATGTGGGGGGGCTGTGGCTGTGGAGACCAGAGGCGCCAGCAGGAAACCACAGCAATCTTGGGTAGAGCTTGAGGGGAGCCCAGAGGTAAGTTGGGGCTGGGGGCGCCTTTGGTCCCTCTAGGTTCTCAGCTGCAGCCCCTGTGGTGGGGCTGAGGGTCAGTTGCTTCCCCTTGGCCCAGCCCCTCTCTCCTCTGGTCTGTCCTCTCTCCCCACTAACCTCACCAGGGACCATTTGCTTTTTCACAGAGAGTGAAGTTGGCTCTCCACCAAGCTGGGAAGTGGTGGGAAGTTTGGCATTGGCAGATTCCTCTTTCAGAGCCCCCAGCCTCCCCTGGCCGGCCATGGCCTCTTCAGGTCCCATGTTCAGGGGCAGTCTGTCGCCAGTGGCCCCCTTTCCCACTTCCCCACACTCAGGCCCTCCTCTATTGGAGACTGATTTTGGGCTCACCTGCCACCCTCCCAGGCATAACCTGGGTGCCCCATGTGCCACCCCCCCAGGGAACCTGGGTATCCTATAATTTCACATCTCTTTTTTTACTTAACATATCCTGCAGACCATCCAGCACCTGGAAAACTAATCCATTTGGGAGAATGCACACCATTCCATTACATGGACCCCTACTGATGAACATTGGGGGTTTCTAGTCTTCCACTGCAAACAATGGTGCTTATCTATATCACTGCATGGATGTAAACTCCAGAAATAGAACTGCTGCTGGGTTAACAGGCAACTGCATGAGTTATTTGATAGATAGCACAGAATTCCCCACCTTGGGAGTTATGCCACTTTGCATGCCCAGCAGTAAAATGGAGTGTGCCTGTTTGGCATGGGGGCTTTTCTAAAGGAAGAGACACTGTGCCCCTAAACTGGCTGCAATGCCCAGGGGCCATAATGCCTAGAACAGTGTGGCAGCACCGGCCTTGGAAGGCCAGCGCTGGCACATTTGACTGAAGATGCCTCAGTTGATCCAGAAGAGACAATGGGTTGGGTGGGGAAAGACTCCCAGTGGCTGGAGCAAACATCTCCAGAAAGCCAACTTGCAAGGTGAGTGCCACCTGACTTGGGACAGGACAGGGGGTGTCTTGCTGATCCTAGGTGCAGGGAACAAGGGGTGGCAGCAGGAGGGCTGGACGCTGGGGACCACAGGAGCCAGCCCAGACACAGCACGTGGAGGATGGCAGGGCCTGGCCATCGTCAGTGTCAAGCCCTGTGTCTGGTGAAATACTCATTTGCCCCCAGGTACCTAGGATGGAAAAGCACTGCACTGTAGACGTGAGAAGGCAGGTTTATCTCCATTAATGTATTTACCGAGATTTGTTTCTATTCCCATCTCCTTCCACTAAGCATTTGAAGACAAGGGTTCACATTGGTGGGCTCTTGGCTGAGTGGAAGAAACAAGTTCGCCAACTAAACACGACCACTCTGTGCTGGGAAAGCCTATCCACCTGTCTGTCCTCCTGGCCAGACCGCAGGTTTCACGGGCAGGACTTCTTACCCCATTGCACCTTCTTAATGAACACAGCTCTCAGAAGGCGAGAGAATAACATAGTTTATTGCACAGATGTGACCAGCTTCTCAGGCTGTACTATTGCGAATTTTAAGTACTTCACCACAGATTCTCCCAAGTAAACTCTTAAGCTCTCAAGATGAAGCAGAGCCAAGGTCATGACCCCTGATAAATAGCCCCATGAGCCAAGGTTGAGGTTAAGGCTACACAGCAAGCGTGTGGCCACCACACAGCCTTCTAGGCTGGATCGCTCTGCTTCCCTAGTGGGTGGGGTGCGAGCAGTATTTGGGGGCCACCCGCAAGAGGTAAGAGACTCTCAGAATTTGGTGTCAGAAGGCATCCCAGGTAGCCTGAGGCTGGGGCCAGAGCTGGTGGGGCAGGAGCTGGCCTTGGTCGACTCGCTGCAGGGAGGCCAGGCAGGCCGGTGTGGACCAGGCCTGAGTGCTGAGGCCTGCTCTTGGCTACGCTCACTAGGGAGGTGTTTACTGGCAAAGCAACCCAGCCTGTACTCTGTTTCCTGGGCTGTGACCGCCAACCAGCAAGGAAGCAGGGTTATCAAGCCAGTGGCTGCGGCCTTGGGATATTTCAGATGCTTTGTCCCCGAAGCAGTTATCTGGTCCTAAACCACATCCAGAAAAGACTGTGGGGACTCTCATCCCTGGGCTCTGTACTCATATCTGAGCCACTGCTACCTACTCCAGGCTGGCCTCCAGCCACAACCCACTCTGCTCATCCTGCACCCTTGAAACGTGCCATCGCCCTTCGGTGCCACAGGATAAATCTTCAAGGCTTGGCTGCCTCGGAGGTCTGGCGTAGGCAATCCCTCTCCCCCAGCCTAGGGAGCAGGGTGCAGCCTGAATGGGTCCTCTTCCCCACCCCAGGGCACAGTCCTTAGCCTGGAATGCAGTGAAGGGGTAAGGATTCCTGGTGGGAAGACAGGACCAAAACCGAGGCAGGACGGGTGGGCTGCTCTGGGAGACTGTGAGGAGGCTGGTGGGAAATCCTGGCCGTCCTAGGCCCTCAGAAGCCAAGTCCAGCCGTGCATCACTCACACCTTTGGGGCTAGACATAGACTCCTCCCCCCGCGTGGTTGGCCCAACCTCTTCCAAGGTGAGGCTCTGGTCCCACCTGCCTCAGGGAGCCTCTCTGACACTCCACGGAGGCTGGTCCGGCAGGAACCTCTCCTTCCCAGACTGATTCTATATTCTGAGGTCAGCATGAACTGCTCCCTAGCGGCCTGGTGACTCCCAGCACTATATACTCCCCATGGCTGGAGTCTTGGCGTGTCTTGCCCCTTCTGTCCCCTTCAGATCTTGGTGTTTTCACATAGGAGGGGAGCTGTCCACAATCTCATCAGGTGACTTCAGGCTCACGGGGCCAGGGCAGTGGTAAGATAGCCCAGTCCACTGGGAGCTCCTGGAGGACCATGGGGGGGCCCTGCCCCTCCTGCCTCCCCAAGGGCCAGGTGCGTGTTAGGCACCTATCCCATTTGGATGGCGGGGAGGGTGAAATCGAGACAGTCTAGAAACACTGGACTGTCAAGGGAGCAGGGAGAAGAAGGGAGTTGCTCCCAGGCTGGTGACTTGTGGGTTGGAGGGGTTGGCCCAAGGGTGGGCTTCTTGTGCCCTGGCCTAGACAGGCAGTGGGGAAGGAGAACTGCTGGGTATCGGTCTGAGTGAGGGAGATCCTGGCAAGGGTGTGGGCACAGGTTTCAGCTCCAGGTAGAGCGGGAGACTCAGCAGGGTCTCTGAGAAGGTCCAGGAGGGCCTGGCAAAGGGAAGGACAGAGGAGGAGCTCGGGGCCTCTGCCTCCGCCCTGGTGCAGCCCGGCCACTCAAGGCTCTGGCAGGAGGGAGGCAGCAGGTGGCAGGAGAGGGACTGGGTGGGCGCGGTCCCACTCACCCCCAAGCCCAGCACTCGGCTGGGATTTACCGTGAGCAGGGCAGCAGCCCAAGTATACTAGCCCTCCTGGGGGCTCAGGCCCTGGGAGCGCCCCTGCGCTGAGCCCCGGCCCTGGGCACTGCTCTCAGGACTTCACAGGGCGGTTCCTGGGGCCTTTGGGCGCCTCGGGTGGTGGGGCTTCCAGGGCCTGCCTGTGGATGAGCTCTGCATAGAGGCCCCCCTTCTTCAGGAGCTCTTCATGAGTCCCCACCTGCAGGGAGGAAGGAGGAGCAGGTGGTCACTGAGCCCACTCGGAGTTCAGAGCCCCAAGAGGGCTGGCTCCTTATCTGCCACCTAAGCCAGTGTCCCTTCTGGGGACATTATCAGCCAAAGCACAGCTGGTCCCAGGTTGCCATCAGCACATCTCTATTTGTTAGCACCACCTCCCTGCTTAGCCAGATTTCAGAAGAGCAGCTGAGTCCTGCCGCCCTTACAAAGCCCAGTGACTCCAGCTTCTGCTGGAATGGGTGCTTGGGGGCTGAGCCAGACCCCATGTAGCCTCCAAGCCTGGCTGCAGACCCAGCCTGGGGGGTGCTGCTCCTGGGTGGCACCTGACCAGGGTCCCTGGTGCTGCCTCTTCGGCCTGCAGCCCCTGGCCCCTCCCCCAGCACAGCACATCTCTGAGTTCTTTTCTTTGCGGTCCTGGGAGTCATGGTGCAGCTCTACTACCCCCAGGGAACAGAGCAGGAAACTGGGGCCCTGGAGGGCAGGGCTCACCTAAGGGCAGACACTCCTCATCCACATGAGGTACTGCCCCAGAACATGGCCCCACAGCCCTAGGGCCAGGCTAGACCCTCACACGTGCCATCCCAACCCACGGACCGGCTCCCTGGGCCCCGGCTGACCTCACAGACACGGCCTTGGGCCATCACGACGATGTGGTGGGCCCCACGCACGGTGCTGAGCCGGTGGGCGATGACCAGCACTGTGCGGCCAGTGCTGGCACGGTCCAGGGCCTCCTGCACAACCTGCTCGGACTCAGCGTCCAGCGCGCTGGTCGCTTCGTCCAGAATCAGCACCGTGGGCTGCTTGATGAGGGCACGGGCGATGGCCAGGCGCTGCTTCTGGCCCCCAGACAGGGCAGCACCCCGCTCACCTGGGGAGGAAGGGGTCAGGGCAGGGGCCTGAAGTGATCCTCAGCTCTGACTTGGGGGCGCGCACACGGCACCGGGCCATCCAGAATGTCCCACCCAGCCCCTTGGGGCCCTCCCCACACAGTGCACATCCGTCATGCCTCTCTGAGGGCAGAGGCTCTGCCTGCCAGCATCCTGACCCTATGTCCCCATGCAAATGCACACGTACCCACACATGATGACAAGGTGCTCTGCATGGGGCAGGGCTCAGCGCACCCAGGGCAGTCACCAAGCACCCCGCCCGCACTACGGCAGGGTTTCAGAACCATGAGGGGCGCCCCCCTGCCCCAGCCCCCCGTTCTAGCCGCCTTCTCCTGGCCTCCTGGGACCTGATGTGCACTCCAGGAGTGTGAATGGCTCAGTGGGATTTGAAGCCCAGCACTCAGGCACTCTGGGAAGACCACACTTGGGGTCCAAAATGCCCACAGAGAACAGCCAGGGAGCCAAAAGGAGCATCACGCAGTGGCAGCTGCAGGTCAGTGAGGGCAGACTGAGGTGCCAGACAGGCCCAGGGGCTCTGTGTGGAGCTCACCCAGGGGTCAGAGGCACGAGGAAGTGCTGCCCACGAGAGGCGGGCCCAGCTCCTGCAGTCAGGCAGTGTGGCATGTGAACAGTGAGTAAAAGCCGCCGGAGCAGTAACACCAAGCATGACGGACAGCCGTGGACAGTGGGGGCCCTACTTGGATGGCCGAAGCTCAGCTAAACTGCTGTCTCACTTTCAAGAAGAGTTGAGAACCCCAGGTATGCCTGCACCTTGAGACATGCTGGAACATTCTGCAACAGAGCCAAGGACTCTGGACGATAAACATGCCCCAAAGGTTGAAAGAAAAACCTCTGAGATGAACACACAAGGCTGCAAGCTGCAATGTGAATATTCCAGGGAGATGCTACAATGCTTCAGGGTTCTAGAACCACTAAAGTCTTCTTCTGGGTAAGTCAGAAGAGAGACCCAATCCTATGGGTCACAAGAAGGGAAATGCCTTTATGTTAAGGAATAAAAATACAGCAATGGAACAGGAGCCAGAGGATAAATGATGATGGGGGCATGCTACCTCACTGTTTCTGGTTGGGTCTGGCGCCATGTGGCCCCTGGTGAGCTCTGAGGATGCCCAGCACCATGGATCACTTGTGTCCCTGCACTGCACTCCCAGTCACATTCCTGTCTCTGCAAGCACATGAGCCTGGACTTCCATGTCCCCACAGAACCATCTCTGTCCCCGTCAGCCACAGGTCTGGTCTGGTTTCTGACACTATGACTAAGTTTGTTCCCCTCGATCCCAGCCTCATGCCGGGGTACCTGAGCAGGATGCCATCCCTGGGACTCACCGACTATGGTGTTGTAGCCCTGGGGGAAGCTGGTGATGAATTCATGGGCGTTGGCTTCCCGGGCCGCTGTGTAAACCTCTTCATCAGTTGCATCCAGCTTCCCAAAACGGATGTTCTCCATGACTGTCGTTCCAAACAGGACTGGCTCCTGGGGGTGGGGGTGTCCACAGGAAATCTGACTTTGCCCCTGAGGGGCACGTCAGGAGAGGCTATTCTGGCCAGACCAGGACCCCGTGCAGAGCTGGTAGGGGCAGTTCAAAGTTACAGGTCAAATGAGAACAGAGGTCCATCAAAGTGGGCAGAGGCCCTCAGGAGTGGGAATGGGGGGTGGCTGGGGTAGACAGAACGGTCATCCCACCCCCACCTGCTTGGACCACTTTAATCCAGAAACAGAGTTCCTGCCCCGGTGAGACCAAGGCAGAGCTAAGCAGCAGCGCGGGTCCCAGGGCCGGGGAGCCAGACCCCAGTGAATGCTGGGGAGCCAGTGAGGAAGGCCAGAGGCCCCCATCCCCCCAGCAGGGGGCCATCGGGTGGGAAGGCAGGGAAAGGCCCAGGCGCCACCATAAGGACTGAGAGAAGTAGGACCTGGTGAGGGAGGAGAGAGGGGCTGGGCAGAAGGGACAGATACACTTCCAGCGGAGCCTGCAGTGAGGAAAGCATCTTGTCTCCACACCTGGCTGATGAAGCCGATGACCTGGCCCCGCAGCCAGGAAGGGTCCAGGGAGCGCAGGTCCCACCCGTCCAGTGTCACCATACCAGCCGTGGGGTCATAGAAGCGCTCAAGCAGTGAAGCCACAGTCGTCTTTCCTGGGAAAATGGGTGGGGGAGCCAGGGGCAGGTGGGAAGGGGGTGTGGGTTTCTGGAGACTGTGCCAGGAGAGAGGGGCCCCTACTCCCGACTTGAGCAGCTCTCCCGGGAAGGAAAGCCACGGGGTGGGAGGGCAGTGGGTTCCTCTTACCTCCCCCAGACTGGCCCACAAGGGCCACGATCTTGCCAGGGGGCAGTGTGAGGGTGAAGTCTTTGAGCACCTGGAAGCCGGGGCGGCAGGGATAACTGTGGGGGGCAGGGGAGCAAAGAGACCTTCAGTTGGACCAGGTGCCGACCCCTTGTGGCTCTGATCACTATACCCCTAAAGGGGGTAACTGGAGGGAGACACTGACCCACAGGTCCCTGGCCAGGCTCCCCTTCCCATTGTCAGCCCAGAGGGACCTACCTGTGCCCACCCGCTGACACTGACCTGAAGCAGACATCGTGAAATGTGACGGACCCGCGCAGGCACTCCCTGGGCACGCGGCAGCCCCCGGACAGCGGGATGCACGGGCTCAGAGTCATGTACTCGAAGACCCGGGTGCCCGCGCTGAGCCCCCGCACCACCTGAGGAGGGGATTTACTGGTGAGGGAGCAGCAGGGTCTGAGGGAATGGGTGGGGACAGCAGCGTCTTTGGACTCCCAAGGGCAGGCAGTGGGACGGGCTGGTGGTATCCCCAGTTCCGTGACACACAGTGAGTGGCGGCAGTCGGACTCCAGCCCAGATCCAGTCCACACCCCTGACCCACCCCCCAACTCTGCCACTCACCTGGCCGAACAGGACAGAGAGGTTGGCCATGGACCTGTGAAGAGGAGGAAGGAGGGGTGAAGGCGTGGGCCTAAGAAGAGCCTGAGAGAAAGTCAGCACCAGAGGGGAAGGTCTGGGTCTCAGTTGCCTGGGGGAACAAGCCGGATGAGGCTGAGCCAAAGCAGGGAGTGCCCCTCCTCTCTGGGACCGCAGATGCCCGGGACCCAGCAGTGCTCCCGGGAGGAATGGGCAGGTGGCTTCGCCTTTCGGAGTTGTGGTCCCTCCTTGGCTGGAGGAAGTGGATACCTGAGGACGGGGGCTCCAGGGGGAAGGGCCGTGGGAAGCAGGCACGGGGCTCAGCGGGGTGGCCCCTGTACTGCCTGCCTGCAGCCTGCAGGGCGGAGGCTCGCCCCCTGCACAAGCGCTGGCCACCAACAGAGGTCGGGGAGCTCAGGCCTAGTGCTGCTGGCTCCTGGGGAAGCTAGAACCAGTGCGGATGAATGCAAGTTAATCCTTTCAGAGAAAGAACAAGACACTGGACCACAGGGAGAACTCAGGGAACCCCAAAACCCAAATCCTCTGAAGACATTTTATTGTGGGCTGGCACTGCGTAAAGGATGGTGAGAGTGTGTATCTGTCTAGACAGTGGGTCGCCTCCTGTCATGTAGGGCTGCCTGCTGGTGGGAGGAAGGTGAGTCACTGCTTCTTAGTCACCAGTCCCTGACTGGCCTGGCCTGCCCGTGACAGTGTGTGCGTCTGTGATTGTAGGTGCACGTCCTTCTTGAAGAAGAGGAAAGACCGACTCTCCAGCAATCTCATTTCTTCCAGCACAGGGCTGGGTGGGGGTGGGGGTGGGGAGCCTGCCAGGAAGTGGTTCTGGCAGGTCAGAGGCTCAGAGCCATGGGCACTCGCCAAAGGGAGAGGGGAGGCCTTGAGCAAGGAAGAGCCGGGACAGCACGTTATCTGTGATGAGACGGGAGAACGTTCTCCACAGGAGATGTGGAGGCCATTGGGGCCTGGCAGAGGGGCCAGGCAGCAACTGAAAATCAGAGGCACGTGACTCAGTGGTGCGTGATGACCTTCCTCTCAGAGATGGCTTAGAAGGCAGGCCTCAGCTCTCCCTGGAGGCCTGGTGGTGGAGGTGGTCCATTCCTAGAGGGGCCCAGACATGGACGCAGACCAGGTCAGACTGGCCTATGGTCTGTCTGGGTACCTCCCCATCTCTTGCAGAGCCCAGGAGCCCCTAAAAGAATACTTATGACGAAGTCTAGAGGTTGAAACTGCTTCTCTCCCCTCCCTCCCTCTGCTGGATCCCAGGAAGAAACATACCAGCTTCTTTAATAAAATAAGACCCAATTCCTTCAAGGTGGGTCACAATGAAGCATCTCCACGTGGGAGGGGGCCCCCCCAGAGGACAGGGCTAAGGCCTGTGGCTATGGGAGCAGCCCCATAGCCAGCCAGGGAGAAAAACAGTACAGACTGGCTTTCTGGGCTTTCTTGTGTCTGTAACAGTAAAACGGCTAACTGGCTAGACAGTACGGTGAGGAGGAGAGCAAAGGGTCTGTACCTAGGCCATCAAGGGGCCTGGGGTGCAGAGGCAGGCCAGTCTGATGGCGGGCCAGGCTTGGGAGGTGCAGCTGCCTGCCCCACAAGGAGGCTTTCCTGCCACTGCCTGTGTGAAGGGCATCAGAAGGGCCTGTAAGGGTTCTCAGGACGACAGCGCGAGGCTGACGCTCAGCCCGGAGTCAGCCTGGGGGAGGAGCAGCAGGGTAGGGGTGAGGCAGCCCCACCTCCACAACAGCGAAGAACCTTAGTCCCAGGGTCACTGGGCAACAGTTTCTGGGCTGCAGGGGGGATGAGGTCGCACAGGACCAGAGAATCTGAACAGGCCCAGATGTGGGAGCCCCGGTAGAAATGGGGCTGAGGGTGGGAGTGTCTTCTGTGTGTCCTACAGCTGGCTGGATTAGCTCCATTTCACCCAGGGCAACACTGAGGTCAAGGGGAGGGACTCTGTAAGAAATGGGCAGTAAGACATGAAGCAGCGTCAGGCCACAAGCATCATCAGAATCAGGAACAATGGGGTAGCGGCACAAGGGGGTGTCTGGGTGACCTACCTCCTGGACACGACTGGCAGTACACCAGTTCTGCACTCTTCCAAGATTTATTATAGCATATTCACTCATAAGCTGTTTACCATATGTTAATGTTTTATGTATTTTAATATACAAGGCTTGTTTTGGGGGGTAGACAATGTGAACAGAAACAGCAGAAGTAACGGCAAGTGTTTAGCGTGGAGGAAAAAGAGGAGCCTGCGGCCAGGCCGGCCTCGAGCTCTGGGCTACCCAGGGCAGAAGGGGCCCAGCGGGACAGGAAGCTTTCACAGCAATGAGCCCGGTGAGCCGGGAGGCTGGCCCGTGTGCGGGAGGGTGAGTTTCTTGTTCCCAGGAAGGTGGGGCAGAGAATGGCAGGCTAGCTCTCAGAAGTGTGTCAAAGATGTTGCATCCATACATGGAGTCTTATTCAGTCTTAAAAAGGAAATCCTGACACAGGCTACATGGATGACCCTGGAAGGTGCGCCCAATGGAGGAAGCAAGTCACAGAAGGACAAACGCCACAGGATTCCCCTTACACGAGTACCCAGGGCAGTCAGCTTCAGAGACAGAAAGCAGAACAGCGAGGCCGGGGGCTGCGGAGGGGGTGTGGGGGACGGTGTTGAAAAGGTGCAGTATTTCAGTTTTGCTGTTTGAGTTGAAACAGTTCTGGGACGGGGGTGATGGTCACACCACCATGTGATTGTACACAGAGCTATGAAACCATACACTTAAAAATGGTTAAGATGGTAAATACTATGTTATGTATATTTTACTATGATTGAAAAAAAGCTTGTTAAGGAAACTTGTGAGTTGTCTGAAAGGCTGAAGATGACAACTGCATTTCTGAGTGTACAGTCAGCAAGGTGGGGAGGGGCTCTGGCGGAGGGGCCTCCCTCTCCCAGCCCTGTGCGTCGCTGGAGAAGCCGGCGGCCCGGCACTGTGAGGCAGTCCCCAGGACAGGCTGGCAGTCCCGTCTCCCGAGCCAGCAGGGCTCCTTGACAATGGCAATGGCCCCCACTTACCTCTGCACTGTCTGGGAGGCCACCAGGAAGGACATGAGATCTCCCCCTGTCAGCTGCTGCCCAGCCACGAGGGAGCCCCCAATAAATAGGGTGCCCAAGATCATGCCTGTACAGAGAAAGGGACGTGGTTAGGAAGGCAGCAGCTAGGAGCAGCCTCAGAGCCCAGCCAGTTAGTCCCCACTTCCAGCCCTTGCTGTACCTCCAACTGACTGGGATTTTGGCAAGTCACCCGAATGGTCTCTGCCTTTGTTCCCGCATTTGGAAAAGAGTGGGTGGGGGTGGGGTGCACCTCCACGGCTTCCTCCTGGGCGCCTAGCAGTACAATACACATAGCTAGGCTGAGACACAGCCCACCTTCCCACTGCCTGCCCGCATGAGCAGGCTCAGGGGCCTGGCACTCCACAGGCGTCTCAAGGACATCAAGCAGACGGACAGCTGCCCTTGCCTGCCTTACTGGGACTTCCTCCCCCCAAGCTCCCTGGCAGGCAGGCCCTGGCACCCCAGGGAGGGCCCTGCTCACTCACAGTTGAAGGCGATGTTGGAGAGCCCTTGGAACAAGGCGATGCCTCTGCCCAGCTCCTCCGCCTTACGGCGGGATTCCTCCAGCTCCGCTCTGTAGCGTCTGGGAGAGAGGCCGAGTCCCGCGGTCAGGTGCTCAGGCGGCAGCCGGGTTGGGGGCACGGGGGGGGGGGGGGGAGGAGGTGTGCGGGGAGCCCTCCCAGCTTTGTGCTCCACTCCTGCCCAGGACTCACTCCTCCTCCCGCTGCTCCATGGCGAAGGCTCGCACAGTCCGAACATTGCCCAGGGCCTCATCCGCTACACCTGTTGCCCTGGCAATCTGTAAGAAGCTCAGGAAATGGAGAGCCACGTTGGAAACGTGGAGAAGTAACAGGGCGGAGAGAAAGCGGGAAGGATAAGGAGGACAGGCAGAAACTCTTGCACCTGTTCCTGACACTGGCGAGACAATTTTCGGAGAGCTGAGCCCATGAGGGTGCCAACTCCCATCAGGGCAGGCGTGGCCACCATCAGCAGCAGCGTGAGGCGTGTGGACAGCATGGACAGGGACACGAGGCAGCCAGCCAACTGGGTGCAGCTCCGCAGCCCCTGAGGAGTGGGAAGGGAGGCAGGAAGGCCATTTGGCATCAGCACCATGACATGCGGGCCTTTAACAAGGATCAGCTGGCTATACTTCTACACTCACAAGGCTAAGGCCACAGGTCTGACCCCTGGCAGGCCGACTGGCAGTCCAAGGGGCACAGAATGGTGACCTCTTCTTGACCAGCAGGCATGAAGTGGCTCAGTGAGATTATCTGAGGACTATGGCACGCTTCCCTAGACAAATCTGCCGCTCTCTCTGCTCTAGAAACTGAACAAAAAGAATCGCGTGGGGATCCTGCCCAGTGACTGCTACGGGTCAGGCCCTGGCATGATCCTCAGCCACAGTGACAGTGCTAATGTGGGCGGATGAGGAGCGGACATCAGCAGTACAGTCAGGAGCCATGGCTCGTTCTCCCTAGCGCCTGTCAGCATGCCCGGCATCCTGGGTGCAAGGCAGGCTGGAGTGAGGTTGCTCTTAACCAGCTGGGCCAGGAAAGGCTCTTTGCTGAGCTTGTGGGAAGGTTTTCTGGGGAGGCAGGACTTCAGAACAGGAGAGAAGCAGTCTGTTCCGACCTTGGACACTGCCGTGGCACCTCCCTTCCATGAACTTCCCCAGCCCCTCACCCACATCCTCACTAGACAGCAGGCCTCTCGCTTGAGTGTGTCTAGGTTCGGGCCCAACGACCGGGTGGGGTGGGGCTGGCCTGGTTTGTCCGCACTGGAGGGGGAGAGAGTGTGTGTGCGTGTACGGGGGCCTGGACACCGACCTGTGAGATGACAAGTTTGAAGGATGACTTAAACTCCTGCACATCAGCGGTCAGTCGGCTCACCAGCTGCCCTGTCTTTTTAGCATCAAAGAAGGCAATGTCTTGTCTGGCAGTGGAACATGAGGGTAGCAGGTGGAAGAGGGGTAAACATTACTTCAGGGTGAGGCCACCCCCCACATTCACCCAGAGCCCCAGGGCCCAGCAGTGACCCCCACCCCCACCCTACAGCCGCAGTACCGGAGCAGGTTGCTGAAGAGAGCCCTCCGCATGTCCACAGCCACACGCTCCCCAACGCGGGAGAGCAGCGCCAGGTACCCGAAGGTCAGCAGGCCCTGGGAGAGAGGCCGGAGCACTCAGGGGCGCCCCCGGCAGCCTCTCTGGGCACCCCCAGGCCCTCCCTCTGCCGCACCTGGATGCCATAGAGGAGGAGCAGGTGAGCGCTGATATGCCGGGACTCAGTCAGGAAACTGCCCACGTGGTCCCTTGTGTACTTGGCCACAATTTCCACCAGCTGGCCCAGGAGCAGGGGAATCTGTACATTCACCAGTGCCGCACCCAGTGCCAGCTGGGGGAGGGGCAGACATTTAGAGGGGGCCGTGCTCTTCCCCGTCCCTGGCCCTGGGGCTGGCCCTTCCTCTCCTGCTGCTGTCCGTGTTTCGGCTGCTCCTGTGCCTCTCTGAAGTTAAAACCCAGGCTGCCAGCCCCTGGGAATCCCTACGCCCTGCACACCCAGCGGCCCTGCGCAGGCTCTCCTCCTAGCCCTCGGGCAGCCCTCGCTGCTCCGAGGCCTTCCCTGAGATTTGGTGACGCGAGAAGCTGTCCTCACACAGTTCCACCTGGGGCTTCTGCAAACCCCTGGCTCGGTCCTTCCCTGTCCCTGGTGTGAGCAGATGGGGGAAGATCTCACCACGATGGCTGCCCCTAGAACCAGCAGGTGGGGGTGCAGAAACTGCCAGAAGAGCTTCCAGTTAAAGTGGGGCTCCACAACATAGGGTCTGGAACAGGCAGGAGGGGCCTCTTCTGCCTCACACAGGGCCACAAGGTAGAGGCGGGGGCACTTGCTCAGCACCACAGGGCCCAGGAGGCCTCCCCCAACCCAGTGCCAGGCAAAGGGGCTTCGCCTGGGAGCTGGGGGTGTTCGAGGGAGGTGGGCCCGGAGCTGGCGCCGCACCTGGGCCATGGCCCTGAGGAGGTAAGAGCTGTGGTGGCCATCACAGTACCTGTGGGGAGAGAATGGCATTGATGGCTCGAGGCCACAGCTGTCCCTCAACCGAACAATAAAGCAGTCAGGCTCTGGGCTGGGCCCTCTGGTGAGCAGCATTCCTCTGCTGTTAAGCCTACGCTGCCTTTCTCAGGGCTGCTCTTAAGCAACCTCTGTTTCTGAGACACACACACACATGCAAAGCAGCGGAGGAGGCAGCAGCCTATGACCAAGCCTGATGCCCTCCCCACACCGCCTCTCAGCCTCCAGAGCCACCTCTGGTCAGTGACCATTTGCAACCCAAGCTCTTTCCGGTCACAGGACAGCAGAGCTGCAGGCTCTCCTTTAACAGACAAGCACAGAGAAGTCCTGCGTGAACAGGGCTCAGAGAGGTTAAGAGCTGTGGCGGGCCTACCCTGGCACCACACTTGCCTGCAGCTTGAGCCTGGGGCATGCGACCCCCTTCACTGAGGTCATGGCTTGCTGCGTTTGACCCTTGAACCCCTGGGAGGGGGACATCATTACCCTCACTCGATAGATGAAAACGTGTGGTTGAGAGAGCTGAAATAATGTCCCCAGGCAGCAGAACTGGGACAAGAGGGGAACCCTGCTGTGTGACTCCAGGATCCAGGTTCCTTCTACCCTGCTCTATGTGATGTGCTCAAGCCTATGTGTGGGACGGCCAGGACTGGACCCAAGCCCGCTGACCACTGGTCAGTGCTTACTGCACCCCACCACCCCGGCCCCTCCCCAGACCTTGAGAGCTTATGTGACCACGTACAGAGGGAAAGGGTGACACACTCCCTCTCTGTAAGCTGAAGGGAGGAAAAGAAGTAAAAATCCAAATAACGTGTCTTGTCTTCTCAAAGAGGTCAAGGTCACCTCCTCTGCAGTTTCCCTGTCTACAGACAGCAGCGCAGGGCTGCGTGCCTGCTGGAGGCCAGTGCTCTGCTATGAGGCATGGGGAATGGGAAGGGAAGAGGACAGACCAAGTACTACCTTTGCGGTGGCTACACTTCAGTGGGGTGTGGGGGTGGGGACACAGCTAATGGCTAAGGACAAAGCTTGCTGAGCGCAGAGAGAGGGGAACTGTAGGGCACTCAGAGCAGAGCAAGCCCTCCTCCTCCCCGCCCCATGAGACCTGAGGGTAAACAGGAAGGAGCTGGCCAAGTGAAGGAGGTGGGATAAAGTGAGGAAGAGCTCTAGGCAGAGGGGAATGGCCTGAGTGCCTGCAGGTAGGAAAGAATGGAAAAGAGGAACAGAATAGCCAAAGCCTGGCATACAAGAAGGGGGAAGAGACATGGGGGCAGTCATTACAGTTCTTATAAAACACCTGGACTTTAGAGAACAATGAGAACCATTCATGATTTTTAGGCTGGGATGTGACATACTCAGATTTGATTTTAAAGATCATAGCTGAGAGAAGTGGCCTGGAGAAAAGGACTGGATATAGGGAGGCCTGTCAGAAGCAGAGGTTATCTGGCCAAGAGTTTATGGTGGAATGCTCAAAGATACAAATGATTATTGATGGGGAAAGGCTTTTAACAAATGAATAGAGTGAGAGGTTTTCCCTTTACTGTGAACTGTGATAGTTTTTCACATTCCCAGACCTTCTTAACTGCAGACTCGATCTCATCCCTCCCCTGTTTCAGGGAGGCCTGGGCATCCTGCCACCTCTATGTTATGCCTCTCCCCACCCCATCCCAACTGCCTGGTTTTTATGTCTTGTTTTCCATTGTGAACTTTATGTCTCTCCTGATTTTAGAGGGAGAAGCCCACCCTCCTTCTGTCCTCTGTAACTGTCCAATTTCATCATTAGAATGTATACTCTCTGAAGGCAGGAAGCTCTATCTTACTCACCATTGCATCCCCAGCACTTAGCAGAGCTCTGATACATAATAAATGTTCGGCCAATGGTTATGTTTGTTGAATGCAGGCCCTTATTGGAAATGCAGAACTATCTGACCTGAACCACTACTGCAGTGTTTGCGAAGTCTTAGACTTACTGAGCTCAACGGTAAGAAATAACAATTTCCACTGCCACCCAGTACAATTTCAACTTATGTATGTCACAGAAAATTGAAATGCTTCACAACACAATATTTCCTCTAATTTTAAAACATATATCCTATTATATTCACTTTTATATGGTCCTGACCCACTAAATTCATTTTATAATCTATTGTGTCATGGCTTGCTCATTTCAAAAAGCCTGCACTAATAAACGGACAAATACTTGAATATTTGAGGTCTTTCCCTGGGTAAATAGTATCAACACCCTTCAACATACTAAGAACTAATTTACCATGGCCACTTTCCAGCTTCTCTCACCTTCTCCAAAACAAGACTCTAAGCCAGGCCTGGTCCCTGCCAACAACTGGAGGGTCACTTCCCAGCACCGGTACTTACAGCGCCAGCTCGGCCCAGCTCCTGCCCTCTGTCAATCAGACGGGCTTTCCAAATGACACAGGTCCACATCCACCTGATCTCTGTGGATCTGCTGCCTGCTCCAGGATTAGAAGGGGCTCATTCACTTCTCACAAAAAGCATTTACTCTAGGGTGCAGTTTCCGGGTCCTTGTTCGTTTCTCACCCGTGTTCCTCTTGCGACCAAAGAGTGCAGCGATAACACACAGAAACACACAAGTACGCCATTCCTAGATTGACTATTTATCTTTGCTGATAGTATCCAGACATAGGACCATATTTGTTCAGCTCACTTTGGGCCGTGAGATAGTAATAGTAAATGTCTCTGGGCACTAAAAATCTTTGTCCAAATCGCCTGACCAATCCCAACGGCGAGGACGCCAGCCCGGAAATGAGTTGAGACCAGAGGGCTCAACACCTGTGCATTATGGCGCCCCCTGGTGGGGAGTAGGGACCAGGCGTGGTCACCGACCCAGAGCTTCCCCTCCGCTCTGCCCACGCGCAGATACAGAGGCATCGAGTCTCTCACTGGCACCTGCGTTGTCGCTATAATTACTTGAGGCCAATTCCCCGGGAGTGACATTTCACCCTGGTCCAGCCTACAACTTCCAGCAGGCCGTGTGCGAGCCAGGGACTCCATCTCCCGGCGGGCCTCATGCCCCCGGCCAGTCAATGACCCGCTCCCAGTAGGTTTGTCCCTTTTTACCTGACGGCCGAAAATGTCTGCAGACGGAGGGGTAGCAGCGGCCTGCCTGGAATAGGGCCGCTCCGAATCCCGACCCGAAATAAGTGCAGCAACATGATGGGGCGGGAGAACAAGAGCAACCTGCAACGGCAGCTCCACCCTTATCCCTTTGAGAGCTCCATGTTGGCTCCGGCCCCATCCCGACAAGCCCCTCGCGCCTCGGCGATGATTGGCGGACAGACACATCAATCTCGATGCAAGCTGTCATTGGAGAAGCCCTTGTCAGCCCTCCCAGGTTTGGGCGGGGCCGAGCAGACAGGCCCTGCCTTCCGCCCCTGTCCGGGTCGGATCCGGAGTGACGTTCTGCCGGCGCGCACAGTGTGATCCTTACCCTGGGGTATCCGTAGTAATGGGTCAGCCACTGACCTCGGGGCCATTCTCTTGAGGGTGTTCCCTGCCGATTCTAGATGTCCCGGAGTCCCCAGGGAGTGTCGAGGGCTGATTCTGGGGGAGGAAGGGACAAAAATCGGCTGGCAAGTTTTTTCAAAACAGGTGCACGTGCCTTGCCTTGCCACACACCCCGCCCACCTAGGCGGGTCAGACATCCGGAGAAAACCCCTCTGGGGAACCTAATACTCCCCTTACTCAGCCATTGAGAACTACTCTTTTTTTTTTTTGGTATCATTAATCTACAATTACATGAAGAACATTATGTTTAGTAGGCTCCCCCTTCACCAAGTCCCCCCCACAAGCCCCATTACAGTCACTGTCCATCAGCGTAGTAAGATGCTGTAGACCCACTACTTGTCTTCTCTGTGTTGCACAGCCCTCCCCGTGCCCCCCCCACATTATACATGCTAATCGTAAGGCCCCCTTTCTCTTTCCCCACCCTTATCCCTCCCTTCCCACCCATCCTCCCCAGTCCCTTTCCCTTTGGTAACTTAGTCCATTCTTGGGTTCTGTGAGTCTGCTGCTGTTTTGTGAGAACTACTCTCATGGAGGCCCTGTACTTATCAAGGCACAGCTTCAGAACCATCTCCCCGAGGATACCTTCCTCACTGCGGTCAGGCTGACTTGCCTAAGGCTCCCACCACGCTGCTCTTGCACCTCTGAATAGCGCTTATGTCTTCCTGTTACATAACTGCGTAGCCGCTTCCACCACTGGGCTGTGACTTCTTTTTGGGTAGTGGCTCTGTCTCATTGATCTGTACCCCCATTCCCCTCCAAATGCCTGGAAGAAAACAATGCCCTTTATAGTAAATTGACTTCTATTGGTAGGGAGATTGTTAATTGATGGTTCTGGGGGGTAACTGGGTAGGGAAACGTGCCAGGATTAGCTTGAGTTTGGGCTGGGTGTAAAGGGGAGGGTATGCGAGAGGTCCTAATGTGCTTATGGTGGAATATCAGGGTGAAGTGAACGAGGCAGGGGAGAGATCCTTTAAAACCCCACATAACCCATCCTGACAGATGCATCAAAGAAATAGTAAGAATTTCCTAGCCCTGCTGCAAAGTGCAATTCCACTTTGGTCACTAGGATGCCACCTCCAGGAGGT
Organism: Manis pentadactyla; assembly: GCF_030020395.1. Taxonomy (NCBI): domain Eukaryota; kingdom Metazoa; phylum Chordata; class Mammalia; order Pholidota; family Manidae; genus Manis; species Manis pentadactyla. The sequence goes on along the minus strand of NC_080025.1, from coordinate 143,806,767 downwards.
GGCTTGAGCTACTATGACAATCCCCTCCCAGGAAGGAGGTACAGAAGGAGAAAAACAGGCATATCTGGGTTCAGATTTTTGTGGGCACTTCCACAATTGCCTCCACATGCCTCCAGTGAACAATCTGGGAAGTACTCCGGTCCTCTGTCCATTTCATGGATGCTGGCCCCTCCGTCAGCCCTCAGGCCTAAGCCCTCGAGGCCCTGACACCTGGATGGCTGAGTCAGCCCCTAAGGAATGGGCTTCCCTAGGAAACCTTGTGATTCAGGGCCTTGAGAATGGCGTTGGACAAGCCGCCAAACAGCTGCCTGGGCCACCTCCTCCTTGTTGAGGTGGCAACAAGGAACTTGACCTAGTCACCTCATTGCTGATTACTCAGATTATCCTTCCAAATCCTGGACCCCAGCTTCCCACTGCCATTAAGCTCTGGTGTTTCTCAGGGGCCCCAAAAACTGGATCAGGAATTGGGGAGGGTTTCAGAAGATAAAGAGGTAAACATAATGGAACTTCCAAGAGCCCCTTTTTCTACTGTAAGCTCCAAAATCACTTCTCGCATCCAAGAAAGCTGGCTCTCCTTTCTTCACTTCCTTCTCCTCTCAGCTTCCTCCAACCTGGCTGCAAATTCAGGCAATCTCCCTTTTTCCCTTCCTTAGTTCTTTCAGACAAAACATTCAGGCTTCCCTCCTTCCCTCCCTCCCTTCCTGTTTTTGGTTTTAAAGCAACTCTGTGTTGATTGATCACTGTATGTTTGTGTGTAGGCAAGTGGGACCAAATTTTAGGGAATCAAAGATTTAACATCTTGGCTCTGTAGTCCTATATCCTTTGACCTTTTTCCTTTGCTTTTTTATTTTGGCCGCTACTCTCTGGCCTCCCCTTTAAATCCACTCTGAGGTCTGAAGATGGGGTAACAGGTGTCTGCTCTGGTGAGGTGCTTCCGCGCCTGCCTCTCCAGCTGACGCCCCGCCCAGGCATGGAGGCGGGGCCCTGGGAGGTTTGGCCGCAGGTTGCCCTGGTAGGGGTATGAGTGGTCAGACAGGTGACTTGGAGGCTGGGACGCCAGAGGGCTGCTCCACCTGAGTCACTGTGCCGTTGTCACCATCCCTGTTGAAGTTTGCTCAGCAACCCCGACCTCTGTGAAAACAGTGGCAGCTCCCATCCTTCCAAGCTTTCAGGAGAAGCGGAGGGCCTGATGGTGAGGCGAATGGGCTGGGGGGGGAGCAGGGGGCAGATGGGGCGGTGGGGAGATCTGGGGCCTGGATCAGTGCCCCTCCTCCCCGCGCCACTGCCTCCTCTTCCTCCTTCTCCACGACGAGGGCACGGGGGAGGGAGGGTCTCCTTCTCTCTGTCCCCTTCCTCTCACACAAGAAGCTCTCTGCCGTCAGTCTCTCCTGTGGCCCCGGGGCCCCTGTGCCCAGTGGTGCAGGCCCCAGGGGCCTCTCAGACTCGCCCCAGTGCCCTCCCCACCCCAGCCACCGCCCCCACACAGGCACTACCCTTGATGTCACCCATCTCTGCTCCCCCATCCTTGGATTCCTACTCCACCCCACCCCTGGGCTCGGAGACTCCCCTGCCCTCCTGCCGATGCCCCCAGGATCCTCCTGGGCTGCGGATAGGCCCTCTGATCCCTGAGCAGGATTATGAGCAGCTGGAGGACTGTGACCCCGAGGGGTCCCAAGACTCACCTCTCCATGGGGAGGAGCAGCAGCCCCTCCTTCATGTGCCTGAAGGGCTCCGAGGTGGGTGTGGGACTGTGGGGGAAGTGGGTTGGGGAAGGGGCTCCCTAGGGGCTCCCAAAGGTGTGGAGATCTGGTCACTGAGGTGAGAGCCAATTTCCAATGCTCTCCCCTCTGTGCCCAGGCTCCTGGCACCACATCCAGAACCTGGACAGCTTCTTCACCAAGATATCCTTTGTGCTCAGCCTGGCGGCCATGGCGTGGGAGGGCCCCTTGGGTTGGCACTGCCGTCCTTGGCAGGGAGACCATGAGGGCGCAGCAGGTTTCGGTTTGTTGGGGGACTAGGGGGAGCGTCCTCAGGGAAGGCCCTCGTACCTTATTTCTTGACGCACCGCTACATCTACAGCTACCACCAGAGGAACGGCTTTGCCTGCATCTTCCTGGAGGACGTCTTCCAGCTCGGGTGAGATGCTGATCCCAGACCCCAGGCTCTGTCCTCTTGCTTCTTCAGTCGTGCCTGCTGCTTCTAGTCCACCCAGGGCCTCCCCAGGCAGCCCAGGGGCTCGGCGGGGTGGGGAGGACACTGGGGCTGAGCTGGAGGCTGGGGCAGGGGCCTATCTGCCCTCAAGCCCCATCACCACACCCCTTGCCCTCCCAGACAATTTGTTTTCATCATCACCTTCACAACCTTCCTCCTTCGCTGTGTGGATTACAACATTCTCTTTGCCAACCAACCAAATAATGGGACAAGACGTGGGCTACTCCATAGTAAAGTGACCTTGTCAGATGTGATCCTACCTTCTTCCCAGTGTGCCCAGCGGTGAGTGACAGCTGCTTGGGAGGAGGAGCAGGTGGGGGACATGAGCAGTCTAGAGCCCTCCTTTCATTCCTTGATCTAGATCAGCAGTTCTCAGGACACCGTTAATACATTTACAGTTGATTGAGAACCCCCAAAAGCTCTGCTTATGAGAATCATATCTATCCATGTTTGCCTTGTTAGAGATTAAAGCTGAGAACAGCGTTAAAACCTAACCTAAGAATGCATAAACACATGTTCCACTGGTATAGATGCACTGTCACGTGGCGTCTGGGAGCTCCACCCTAGAGACAATAAGAATGAAAACAGCAGAAAACCTTAAATTACCTGAAAAAAGTTTGACCTTGCAGACATCTGTAAGGGTCTCAGTAAACCCCTGGGCTCACACTTTGAGAACCACGGATCTAGCTGGAGTCCCTCTCTGTGACTCTCCCATCACCCCTCAAGTCCAACCTCCCTCTCTACTGAGACCCTCTCTTGCGTCTTTCTGTCCTGCCCCACACAGGATCCGCTCCAGCTCCCTGTTGGTCTTCCTTCTGATCCTAGCTGCGGCCTTCTGGCTGTTCCAGCTGCTTCGCTCAGTCTGCAACCTCTTCAGCTACTGGGACATCCAGGTGTTTTACAGGGAGGCCCTACACATCCCCCCGGTGAGCTGGGCAGGCACGTCTGTGGAGGGGTGCTGGGTCAGAGGCAGAGGGCGATGGGGGAGTGGGGGTTGTACAGATGGAAGAACCCACTGGAAAGTGGGCCGTAGGCCTCCTTGACACCTGCCCTAGGCCTGAATAACATTGGGAGGTGGGGTACCACCACTTACAAAACCTGGTTCTCCTCCTAGTAGAGCTTAGTTGGTTTAGATGAGAAGATGATTTATAGTCACATGCTTGTGGTCACAACAATGGGTATTTAGAGGAAGGGAGGTTATCTGGCTTTACAGCACAGGAGGAATTCGGGGTGGGGTGGGCAAGGTGGTAGCTGCAGAGCTGTTCCAAGCCCTGGAGCAGGAACAGGGGAGCGATGAGCATCTGTGGGCAGCAGCCACGAGATGGACCCACCCGTCTGCAGGCGGGTCCCGCCAGGCCCTGGGGGGTGACCCCATCCCCCCTTTCTGGCCTCACCTCTATTGCAGTAAGCCACTGTGTGGGCCCCTGCACTGTCCCTGGTCACGCTTTGCCCCTCTTTCCTCCCTGTCTTGCTCACGCTCCTTCCTGCTCTGTTCATAAATTATTTATTTAAGTCACAGCTCAAAGGCTTCCTTCTGAAGCCGGCTCCCCGTGCTCTCCTCAGAAGTCCAGAGCCCTCTGCACAGCCCTCCTGCACAGCCAAGGGGAGAGGTTTTGAACAGCCCCTTGAGCAAGGGAGTATGAGACACTGGGAGGATCGGGAGGGCTGGGGAGCACAGAGGGGGGAGAGTGGCAGTTAGAGCGCTGCTCTTCTGGAGGCGGCCGGCCCTTCTGGCTCCCCTCCTTCCTTCTCTCTCCCCTATACCTTCCAGGGGCTGCAGAACCAGGGATGGACTGGAGAGGCTGGCCCCAAGAGACCTGACTGAGCTGCACAGGGGCAGCTGGGTGAAACTGGGCTAAAAAAAGGTTTTCAGATGAGATCCAAATGAGAGCTGGCAGCCCCCACCCCAGACATGGACTCAGCCCGTGTTTTAGGAAGGTTATCTGGTAATGGAGTGGGATAGGGCTGGGGGCAAAGCGTGCAAAGGTGGTGAGGCCTCTGGACCAACGGCAGGAATGGGAAGGGGCAAGTTCCCCCTCACGTGCTGCAGTTCTGTGTGCAGGGCTGCAAGGGACTCGGAAAAATCTGCTCTTAATGAGCTGGGATCAAATACCTAAAAGGTTTAGCTTATGAAGTGTCGCTGGGAAGCACCTGCCTCAGGGCCCCAGGACTGGCAGGGGCCTGAGGAACACAATTAAGAGGATGAAAGCAAGGAGGAAGTGCCCCCTGGTTAGTGACAAGCTTAGGGGAGGACAAGAGGTGGCTGAGAGGAAAAGGTGACAGGTTTCACTCCTGACAGACCCTGGGTGTGGAAAGTGGGGTGAGGGCCGATGAGGGATGTAGCTCTCGTCCAGGTGAGTTTGGGTACCACGCTGCAGAGGAGGGTAGGGCGCTGGCGCTCAGCTGCACTTCTCCTCAGGAGGAGCTCGGTTCCGTGCCCTGGGCGGAGGTGCAGTCCCGCCTGCTGGCGCTGCAGAGGAGCGGGGGTCTGTGCGTGCAGCCGCGGCCGCTGACCGAGCTGGACGTCCACCACCGCATCCTGCGCTACACCAACTACCAGGTGGCGCTGGCCAACAAGGGCCTGTTGCCCGCCTGCTGCGCGCTGCCCTGGGGAGGCAGTGTGGCCTTCCTCAGCCGCGGCCTGGCGTTCAACGTCGACCTGCTCCTCTTCCGCGGGCCCTTCTCTCTCTTCCGCGGCGGCTGGGAGCTGCCCGACGCCTACAAGCGCAGCGACCAGCGGGGCGCCCTGGCCGCGCACTGGCGGCGCACGGTGCTGCTGCTGGCCGGCGTGAACCTGGCGCTGAGCCCGCTGGTGCTGGCCTGGCAGGTGTTGCACGCCTTCTACAGCCACGTGGAGCTGCTGCGCCGCGAGCCCGGCGCGCTGGGGGTGCGCCGCTGGTCCCGCCTGGCCCGCCTGCAGCTGCGCCACTTCAACGAGCTGCCGCACGAGCTGCGCGCGCGCCTGGCCCGCGCCTACCGTCCAGCCGCCGCCTTCCTGCGCGCCGCCGCGCCCCCAGCGCCCCTGCTCGCGCTGCTGGCCCGCCAGCTTGTCTTCTTTTCCGGCGCCCTCTTCGCCGCGCTGCTCATGCTCACTGTCTACGACGAGGATGTGCTCGCAGTGGAGCACGTGCTCACTGCCATGACTGTGCTCGGGGTCACGGCCACCGTGGCCAGGTGCCTGGGGGAGCTGTGTGGGGGCGGGGGCATTCCTCTGACCTGGGGCTGAGCCTCCGGTGAATCCCTACCCCTCCCACTTCCCCTGGCCCCCAGCCCGGCCTTCATCCGCACATCATCCTAACTCCAGGTCCTTTCTCCATCCGGATCCCACCTTCCAGGTCCTTCATTCCTGATGAGCAGGGCCGCGGTCGTTGCCCGAAGCTCCTGCTGCAGGCGGCGTTGGCCCACATGCACTACCTCCCCGAGGAGCCCGGCGCTGCCGGCCGGGACGGCGCTTACCCGCAGATGGCGCGGCTGTTGCAATACCGAGCGGTGAGCAATATCGAGGCCCAAAGGGGGGCCTCGGAGGAGGCTGTGCAGCCCGCGTGGTCTGGGAGAGGGTGTCGGACAGAGGCGCTGGGGACTGGCTCTCCCAGGAGCAGAATAGTGACCGGTTGGGAGGTTTCCTGCCCCGGAGAGCGTCTTTGGGGACCTCTTGGTCCTGATCAGAGGGTGGGCTTCCTTAGCAACCCCTTCTCAGCCTCACCCCTGCATCCCCAGGTCTCCCTCCTGGAGGAGCTCCTGTCCCCTCTCCTCACCCCGTTGTTTCTGCTCTTCTGGTTTTGCCCTCGTGCCCTGGAGATTATTGACTTTTTTCATCACTTCACGGTGGATGTGGCTGGAGTTGGGGACATCTGTTCCTTTGCCCTTATGGATGTGCGGCGTCATGGCCACCCTCAGGTTAGAGCCCTTTTCCGGCTGGGTGAGGTTGTGGGTTGGTGGGAGTTTGCTCATCTCAGTCAAAGCAGAGCTGGGTGCCACCTGTGACCTTGAATTAGTCACTTCACTGTCCTTACCTGTCAAATGAAGACAATGACTGTAGCCAGTGTGCAAGGCTGTCCTGAGGATTACAAGAGATGATGTGTGTGGAACCCTAATAGAGTTAATGGCATATCATAATGCCAGTAAAATGGGAACAAAAATCACCAGAGAGGTTGAGAAACCAGCCAGTCGGTGGATGGGGCTGGAGTAAGGCTGGGCTTCCAGACCAAAGCTGCCAGGCCAGCGCTGGGGTCCAGTGTGTACAGGCGGTCTCATCGTAGACAGTGAGCGCTGCACTCTCTCTCATGCTGGGTCTAGACTAGGTCCTGCTCCGCTGCTGTATGTCTCGGTGATCAGGAGCACGTCCCTGCTGCAGCCTCTGTTCTCTCACCTGGAAAATGGGGCTAGCGTTTCCTTCCTGTTCTGCCTGCCCCACTAGGCTCCCCCTGCAGCTATAAAACCCATGTCTGTAGTGCCTGAAGGACTGTCTTTGCTTTCAGTGGCTCTCCGAGGGACAGACAGAAGCCTCACAGTCGCAGCGAGCGGAGGATGGGAAGACCGAGCTCTCCTTGATGAGGTTCTCCCTGGCCCACCCACAATGGCAGCCCCCGGGGCACAGCTCCAAGTTCCTGGGGCATCTCCGGGGCCGGGTACAGCAAGATGCAGCCACCTGGGGTGCCACCTCTGTTCACAGCCCTCCCACCCCTGGGGTGCTCAGCGACTCTTCCTCACCTCTGGTGAGTCTGCCTTCTGCCCTCACCACAAACACCATCCTCTCTTCCGTCTCCTCTCTGCCTCACCCTCTGTATTAACCTGCTCACTGGTTCAACCTGCTTTCCTGCCTTCCTTAGACCTCCTCTCACCCCTTCTGCCTTCTCTGCTCTTGCTTCCAGCCTGAGGCCTTCCTGGCCAACCTCTTGGTGCACCCCCTCCTGCCTCCACGGGACCTGAGTCCCACAGCCCCCTGCCCAGTTGCAGCCACAGCCAGCTTCTTGGCCTCCATTTCCCGCATTACTCAGGACCCAGGGTAAGAGGTGGGGTCCTGAGATGCAGGAGAGCTGGGGTGGTGGGGTGGATACTCCAGGAGGAGTGTGCCCTGGAGAATTGGGAAGGGGATATTAAGGCTGGTCCTGCCATGGGGTACAGCAGGGAGGGGCATGTCTTTGATCTACTGCACTCTGTTGCAGTTGTGTGTCTCCAGGAGGAACTGGGGGCCAGAAGCTGGCCCAGCTCCCAGAGCTTGCTTCTGCTGAGATGAGTCTCCATGCCATCTACCTGCACCAGGTGAGTAGAGGAGTGCCAAAGAGAATGTGGGGAGAAAGCAGCTAAATGGAATGGAGACTAGAGCTAGGTACTACTCAAGAGGAGCTGGGCGTCACATAGTGGCTCAGGAGGGAGCTCCTTATTCCTTTTCATTCCATTTAGCTCCATCAACAGCAGCAACAGGAGCTGTGGGGTGAGGCTTCAGCCTCCTCTCTGTCCAGGCCCTGGGCCAGCCCCTCACAGACACTCTCGCCTGATGAGGAGAAGCCATCCTGGTCGAGTGATGGTGAGTCAGTCAGGTGTGCAGGGGACAGGCTCAGGTGGACAGCAGGCATCATGGCACAGCCCAACTGATGGCTTTTCTTACCAGGATCCAGTCCTGCCACCAGCCCCAGACAGCAGTGGAGAACCCAGAGGACCCAGAATCTGTTCCCTGGGAGGTTTCAGGAGACTACAGACACCCAGAAGGAGCCTGGCCAGGCTTCTAGCACTGACTGAGAAGGCTCCTCAGGGTTAGTATTGTCTAGCTGGGGTGGAGGTGAGGGATGAATAGGAAATTGGGTGAAGCCAGACTTGGAGGATGGAAACAGTAAGACTTGGAGGTGATAGGTATGGAACCTGAACTACTGGACTTGCTTGTGATGAGCCTTCTCCTCCCCCAGGTTCCCCAGGTACCCCAGCCACAAGAGATCAGGAGGTGGAGTGGGAGGACACGCCGAGCCCTCTTTAGAGAACCTTCACAGGCTACAGGCCCAAGGATGCTTTAGTTGAGCAGGACATGGGAGGTTAGCGATGACCTGGCCCAGAGAGCAGAGAATGGTTTGGAGAGGAGATGCCGAAGGCATCTGGAAACAAGTCTTAGAGATGATCATCCTCATGTGGAGGGGCTAAGAGGCCACTCTCCAACTAACTGTCTTGGAGTGGTTGCCTGGGAAGAAGTCCCCAAGTATCCTCAAGGTGGAGGGTGGGGCCGAGGCAGAGAGGCAGAGATCTAGCTAAATGTAAGGGAAACCGTGAGGGCTGGGACCTGCCAGGCAGTGGACTCTCCAAGCTTGCCTGGCTCTCAGGTTCCCATGGGACTTGTGGAAGTTGGGAATAGAGACTGTGAGTGGAAAGACTCTAGAGAGGGCTGATGTTTTTGGAGTTCAGCATAGAAGTGACGTCTGAGGAAGCGGGTGTGGCTCCTCATCCTGTCGGAAATAAGCAGTAAAGGTTGCTCACGGCTGTGTTGCACATGTTTGTGACCTTAATCTCTGGCATCCCCACTCCTGGCCACTGAGGGCTCTACCTGCTTCTCAGTCAAGAGCAAGAGAACAACCCGGGAGAACTGCCTGTGACTGGCTGGAAACCACGTTTCTAGAGTGCTGGGTCAGAGCAGAATATGCGGGACAGGGCTCCTTGACAAAGAATCACCACCTCCTCCATCTGCACAAGTTAAGAGATAAAGCTTGCCATTCTGTAATTTTAATAGACGGGCCTGGATTAGGATCTTAGTAGCTCTCATAGCATCTGGTCCAGTCTTGTATGGTTGCATCTTCAGTAATAAATATTTGAATGACTTAGAGCTTAGGTTTCAAGATACTCCTAAGAGAGGTAAGGGGAATCTAAAATTCACCTAAAGAACATGACAGAGGTGACAGGAGGCCCTGGAATCCCACTGCTGGGAGGGGCCTTCCAAATTTAGACCTCGGGTAGGGAAACAGGCCTAGAGAGAGAGATTTTGCTCATTCCCGGGAATTAGGCGAGTCTGAGCAGATTCTGGGGAGCCACCTCGGGAGGGAACGGAGAGGGGGCTGGTCCTGGCCAGGCCGACAAGAGAGCGGCAGAGACCGGTTGAACTGAGGGTCCCTCTCCGGGAATTGGGGAGGAAAGCAACGGGGCTCTCAGGGGCTCGGGGTGTCTGGGCCGGGAGGATCGAATGCCCAGGGTACTGCGCCCCGCAGATGACGCTCCTGCAGGGAAAAGCTCTGGGTGCGTATGCGGCTTGTCACCTCCTGGGTGCGCAGCGTGAGCCCGAAAATGTCCTCGTGATAGCGTTGCTGATCCTGCGGGGAAAGAGTTAAAAGGGTGAGGACCCCAGTCGCAGGTCTGAGCGGGAGCGGCCCCGCCCCTCCGCACCCGGAATGGCCCCGCCCCTCCGCACCCGCAGCACGCCGATGACGTCACCGGCCTCGTCTAGCTCCATGTCGCCCTCCGTCGCCAGGATACGCTGTACCGTCTGCAGGACGCTTGTTGCCATGGTGACATCGCCGCAGACAAACAAGTGGCCGCGCTCGAGGCACAGCACGCGGTGCACCTCAGTTGCCAGCTCTGTCCGCAGGAGGTCCTGCACGTAGGTCTGCGGAGAGGCGAGGTTAGGGGCGGGCCCGGGGTGGGTGGTGGGCCCTGGGTGCGGAAAGGCTCCTGGCGGGCCCGGTGGGGCCTTAAGCGGCTGGGGCGGGATCTAGAGAGGCTGAGCCGAACGAGAGGCTGGTCTTGGGTAAGGTGGGTGAAACCAAACCGGGTCTTGGGCGCGCGGGTGGGGGCGGCTGCTCTAGTGCCACTTGGTGGGATCTGAGGGGCCGGGCGGAGGGCGCGCGCTGGAGGGGGCGTGGCTGGGCCTGAGCCTGGTGCTCCGCGGGAGCTCACGTGGTTCCGTCCCCCTGTTCCTAGCTTCAGGTTATCCTCGCGCCCTTCAGGGTCCCCCACCTTAGGACTGTTGGGTTCCCGGGAGAAGGCTGTGAGGACGCGACCAAACACCCCGCGCTGCTGGGCATCCTGCACTTCGTCGCGGTAAAGGTGGTCGAGTTGGGAGCATCGGCATCCGAACACCAAGGTCATGGGGGCGGGCTGCAGTCCTGCAAGCAGCACTGAGGCTTGGGAGAGCCCCTTCTCTGGGAGCGCAGCCTTAGCGACACGTCCCACTGGCTACTCATGCCTAGGCTGACAGCTCAGGGCAGAAAGAACCACGGTTAGCTTTGGCCTCTAGGAGAGTGCAGGAGGCTTTCATAGAGACCCCGTCTGAGACACTGATTTACAGATGAGAAGCTCAGAGGAGGTGTGACTTCCCTCTGGTGGATTAAACAGTGGTGGCACTGTTAGAGAAGGTAGGGCTTCTGGCTCAGAATTCTATGCCCTTTGCCCCGTCTAACACTCCAGTTCTGGGACTCCTTCTAGGACTCCCTTCTCTGCTCCAACCCTGTATTCTTCCGTGCCTTCAACTCCCACACTTTCTGCCTTTCTCTCAGTCACAATTCCCATCTTTTGATTTACCAGCTGCCCTGGGTACCCCGTGCCCAACTTGAACACCCTGTAGCTTCCTTGGGTCTTGGACATACCTAGGTGAACTCCAGTACAGTCCAGAGTCCACCTGGGACATTTCTGTCTTCTGAGTCCCAGCCCCATCCTCCCCAGACTTCTAGTTCCCCCTGTCCTTTTGTCCTTAATCCAGTCCAACACCTACTTTGTGCCCAGCACCAGGAAGCCAGAACAACAGCACCCTGCCCTAGTCTCTAAGCTCTCCCTGTCCTCTTGGTCTCTGAAGTTTCTTTTCATCTTTGTGGCCTGTTCCTTGCCCTTCTTCCTACCTGGTTCCTGTCTTGCAGCTCCTTCTTCCTTTGTCCCTAGATTGTGTGACTCCCTCCTGACTCCCAGCCATTCCCTTGGCTCCCAGCCTCACCTTTGCTGTCAATGTCATGCAGCCGCTCCTGCCAAAATCCCCGAAAGGGGGCGATGCCAGTACCAGGGCCCACGAGGATGCAGGGCAAGCTGGGATCAGGCGGCAGCCGGAAGGAGGGAGCCCTAGCCAAGAACCACTTGTCAGGCCCCCTTTGCTTCCCCAGCTCCCCCATTCTTACCAGCCTGGGGCAGTGGAGAGAGGAGAACTCAACTTCCACTGATAAATGTTAATACTTGTCAAATGTTTATGACAGCATTTAGCTCAAAATTGTTATGATGTGTTTATTGAAAGAACTTTGCTTACAGAGACTCCCTGGACCTGTGCATTCTGGAGTTTGGGTCAAAAGAAATATAGTACAGTTTGATTTGAAGAATGTTTTGATGTTTCATTTTAGGAGAGTTAGAAAATGTGGGACAGCAAGGACAGCCTTTTGGTACATGATGGGGTCATTGAGTACTTATTTTAAATCGTGCCCTTAATATTGATATTTGGTTTGTATTCAGTATATTGGTACAGTTCATTTGTAAGTTAGCCTCCTGGATGGGTTTGAGTCACTAGGCCAAGCTGGTGCCGTCCTGGGAGCTCTTTTTAGTCCCATCTGAGACTTTCAACTCCTGGCTGCTGGGTGGAGCACACTTTTGAACACAGTATGAAGGAAGGGTATCTTGAGATCCTTTACTTTCTTTGAGTCCTGATAACTACTGTATCCTAACTGTACCCTAACTAGTGCTCCCTGGACTAAGTGGGGACTTGCCCTTGAACAGGGCAGAGTTCCCAGGTGCCATGTGTCCCAACATCAGAATGACCCCAAGGATGTAGCAAGGGGCACAGTAGACTTTCTATAAGCAACAGGGCCTGCTGGTCAAATTCCAGCCCTGTCTCTGGGAGTTGCAGTTTCAGGGCAGGACTCTTAAGTCCAAATCAGTGAAAGCCCCAGGCTTCGACAAAGTTCTGAAGTGGTTCAACTGGACACCTCATCTTTGATATGTTAAGTGGTTCCTCCCCGCTCCCAATCACACCTGTTACCAAAGCTTTCACCCTCACGCTGTGTGACCAACCACCAAATCCTTCATCTGTCCCTGGCCACCCATGTGGCACTTTGTCCACCCTGGCTCAGATGACACTCTCTTCTTGAGGCCTCTTCCACCTCCATCCCTCACCATGGTCACTTACCCTCGGATGAAGCAGGGTACAGGGTCTCCTGGCTTGAGTTGGCTTAGCCATGTTGAGCACACTCCATAGTGCAGGGGGCCCAGCCCATCTAGGGGGTCAGGGAGGAGAGGGGCCAAGTGAGAGGCCCATCCCAGGGTCCCCGTGTGGCCCTGGCCCTGGCCCCCCACCTCCTCACCCTGGGTCCTGTATGCCAGCACGGCTACTGTGAGGTGGATCTCTCCTGGGTGGGCGCTGGGTGCTGAGCTGACAGAGTAGTACCGGGGCTGGAGCAGGGGCAGCTGGGTGAGGAGCAGGGGAGCAGGGAGCGCCACCGACGGAAACTGCTCCAGCACTTCCAGCAGCGTGGGGCAGCGGAACCACTTCCACTCCTCATAGCGCCGGGGGTCCTAGCAAGGGGCAGGGGCAGGTTGCAGGAGGCGTGGGACCTCCAACCCTGCCTGTCGGCCTCCCTTCGTGATCCCTCCTGAGCCGAGCCTCCCTGGGGTTTCTCCCTCCTCAGTTCAGGCCAACTGCAGAATTCGCAGATGGGTAACTGACTCGGGATCTGCATCTTAAAGCCCCAGCTCCTGTTAGCCTGGAGGATTCCCCTTCCCGCGAGCTCATCCTGCCTCAGTAGCCCCCGCTTCCCACTGGAGCGGCCTCCCCACCTGGCTGAGGGTCTCCAGCTCCTGCTGTTCACTGGACTCTTCGGCCAGGGTGCTGAGCAGTCGAAGGAGTTGAGGGCTGGGCGGGGAAGTGATGTCCAGGAAGAAGGTGAGAGCCTGGCGCAGCGTGCATGGGGGCAGCCGGGGGTCCCGCACCCAGTTGGGGGGAGGGCCACCTGAGGGTGGTGCACAGGGAAGCTCTGAGGAAGGAGCCAGCCTTGTCTGGGGTGGTGATTGCTTCTTGCGGGGTACACATGGATTGACCATGCCTCGAGGTGTTTTATTGGAGATCTCTCCATTGAGCAGTGGTGGTGAGCCTGTCTGGGCAGCCCCTGTGTGTGTTTGGGGGTCCCTGGCTGGTTTGGGTTGGTCTGGGCACCTCTGCTTTTCCCCTGCCCAACTTATTTTTAACCCAGGCACTAGTGCAGCCAAAGGTAGACCCAATGACAGTTACAGAGCAGGCTGGGCTGCTAGGGGGGCCTCTGGGGGAGGCAGAGGGAGGGAGCAGCCTTTTGTGGGTGTGGGGGCGGTTCTGAGAAAGAAGCCAGTTCTGTGGACCATCAGCAATAAGGCCAGCCTGGCAGGAGGTAGCGCAGCAGGTTGTGAGCATAGGTGGTGCTGGCGGTGAGTGGAGGTGACAGCCCTCTGCCAGGCCCTGAACCTCAGGGGACCCTGGGGCAAAGGGATGGTGTAGGTGCTCACTGTCATGCCCCAGACCATGCCTGCTCACCAGGGCTGCCCTTCTCCAGCTGTTCCACTGCCACGGGCTCTCCTGGTGGAGGTGGATCCTCCACGCGGCTCAGCAGTGCCTCCACGAGGCCTGGCCGGTTGGGCGGGCAGACGCCTATGTGGTCCCCTGGCTGGTACTGGAGCCCCTCTTGGCCTCCAGTGTTCAGGCGCACCAGAATCGTGGCTCGACTGGGGGTGGGGAGAGGGGACAGCTATAGGGTGTGGGGAGGCGAGGGGAAGGAGAATGTGGGAGGAAGACCATTCAGGGGCCTGGGAAGGAGGGGGAGGGGCAGATGGGGGTGGAGAGGCAGCCCTCCTCACGTGGACTTGCTGCTTTGCAGGTTTTCCACGGAGAGGACTGTAGCCTGGAACATCTTCCTCCTATGCACATGGGTCAGGCCTGTAGGGGGAGGCAAATGAGACTGAGACAGAGCCAGGGACCTGGGCTTGGCCCTTGAGAGTTAGTACTGGGAGCCCAGGGAGCCCAGGGAGCCCAGGGAGCCAGCAGATCAGGGGGAGGTGAGGGCCGCACCTGGCAGCAGCTGGAGGCCTTCAGCCTGGGCACTCAGCCGGTACCTCTGGCGCTTCCAGCTCCGTCTGGGGCTGAAGATGTCCTGGGCGGCAGCCTTGGCATCTTCGCCCACACAGAAAGTTTCACAGGAGGCCTGAGGGGCAGGGTGGTGAGGGCTGAGGACCCAAGGCTGCCAGGGAGGGCCTGAGCAGTGAGGAGCTCAGGGCAGCTGATACGGGTCATCGAGCCGGGCCTGTTGGGTCCCCAGCTGCTGCCACCTTCCGTTCCTGGGGCCGGGGGAGTGGAGGGGCCTGGGCCCTGGAGCAGGAGGTGCCCATCGGAGGCTCCCACCTGTGGCACTGGCACCCTAGTAGCAGGAGGGAGAATGGGACTGAAGCGGAGGCTGAGGCTGCTGGGCCCTTGTTTTTCAGCACTTTTCCTGGTGGGGCCACTGCGCTAGCTATCCCTCTGCACGTGTTTGTGTTTGTCACCCACTAGCTTCTTGATCGGGTGAGTGTTTACCTTGTGTCCCAGGGGGCACAGAGTAGCCCTCAGTGAACGCATCTACGTGTTCATACCTGTATTCAAGCTCTGACTCCCCTATACTTATATTTCACATACCTCAGTTTCTCCACCTTTACAGCTCATAGGTTCAGATAAGATTAAATGAGGTACTTTATGTAAAACCCTGGAGTAAGACACCAAGTGCGGTGGATATGGGAGGATTCTCTGGCTGGTCTGTCCTCCCTTGTACTGCTCACAAGAGTTGGAGGGGCCCCCTGGGGCAGGACCCTGGGAAGGTGCCTATCCTATGTTTTAGCTCAAGCACCAGTCTCGCAAGTTGCTCGTCCAGTCCCCGGCTTGAAATCTAGTGCTTATCCATGACTGGTTGCTCCCTCTCCACCCACCCCCTATCACCAGCCCTGTTAATCTTTCTTTTGTGTGTGTGAAGTCTTGTATCTCTTCCTTCCTTTCTCGGCCCCCTCCCTTCCTTCCTACCCCCACTGCTGCCACCCGCGTTAGCTCAGAGTCTTCCTGCCTCTGGTTGGATGCTGCTCTAGTTGACCCTATGCCTCCAAAGTAGTATCCCTGAAATTTCATGGGCTTCTTCCTCTTGACCCAGACCCAACTTCCGGTCCATACCCAACTCCGTTGCTTCCATTTGTCTTCTTTAATCTTGTTTTCCATTCCCCCTTCTCCTCCCAATCTGGGCCTGTCTGTTTCTCAAGCCTGACCTCCTCTTCCCCATCAAACCCTCCCCAGCCCACCCCCTAGGATGTCCTCGTCTCCGTCAGTCCAGACCTGCCAAGCTCAATCCTGGGAACCCTGGCGGGGCTGTACTGCCCCAGAACGTTGTCAGGACCTGGAAAAGGAGTCCTGTTCAGCTCCAGGCATACCCCCAGACCAGGCAGAGCTGCCTGTAGAGGAAGCCCAGGCTTAGAAAGTCACAGCCCTGGACCCAGCCCTTCCTTGCACTCTCCCGGCCCAGGACCCCCTCTTGTCCAGGCGCCACCCCAAGCCTGCTGGCCTTGGACTACTTGTAGTTTCTGTGTTGGCCTCAGCTTCTGCCCTTGCCTCTGTATAACGCTCTCTTGATCCTTTTCCTCTCCGTCTAGCCTGCCCCCCTAGACAGGGGGCCCCGCCCTGTACCCCCCTTTCTTTGTGCACCCACTCAAGGGGTCTGGCCTATGCCCGACCGGAAGCTGTCACCTGCCAGGGCCCTTCTGCTCTCTTCTGCCTGGGCCAGGCCCCTCTGGTGCTGTTAGGACCATGTCATTTGCTACTCATGAGCCAGAAGGGCTGGCTGTGAAGTGGCAAAGTGAGGGTGGATTTTGGAAGGAACAGGAATGGACCAGAGACCCACACAGGGCAGCAGTGAGATCTCCATCCTCAACACTGCAGTGTTCCACCCCGATCCTGGGGGTGGGGGGAGTCCAGGTTGGAGAGA
The DNA here is from genome assembly GCF_030020395.1 of Manis pentadactyla. NCBI lineage: Eukaryota > Metazoa > Chordata > Mammalia > Pholidota > Manidae > Manis > Manis pentadactyla. The sequence continues at coordinate 143,790,652 of NC_080025.1, read as the reverse complement.
GTCAGAACTGGGACGGGGGGTGGTGGTCTGGGCCAGGTATGGGGACAGGCCTAGGGACTCACCTGGAAGGCGGCCTGGGCCCAGCCGCGGAAGGCCTCCTCCTGGCCACACAGCTCGTCACCCTGGCCCAGCTGCAGTAGTCGCTCCCCGCCCAGCTCTTCCAGCCGTGTGTCCACCGCCCGAGCAAAGGCGCAGAAGTGGGGATACGCCCGGGAGCCCAGGCCGAACACACAGAACCTGAGGTGCAAGGGACTGTCACTGGAGCCCCTCTGCCCCCAGCCCCAGCCCACGTGTGTCTAGGCAGCTTGCCCTCCTGGCATGCCTCCCTTTGCCAAAGCTTCCCAGACCTGAGGGTACCCAGTGCCCCTGCGCTGTCTGTGTTACTGGACTCCTTTCTCTTCCGCCGCCAGGAGGACACCAGTGGGTCTGAGCAGGAGACGCTGTTGAAGCGGATTTTGTAACTCCTGGCGAGAGAGGACAAAGATGGGTGTCATGGGCAACTGGAGACATGGGGTGGGCCCAGAAACAGCCAGGGGACAGATAAAGGAAAGGCCCTGTCCTTGGGCTTGGCTTTGCATCCCAGGGTCTCTGCGTTCCCAGGTCCTGCTCTTCGTTCCCTCCCCTCTCTGGAGACCTCAGGACTGACTGGCGCCTGAAGGTCCTGCAGACTGAGAGTGGGCAGGTCACAGGAAGGCAGGCGGCCAGGGGCTGTGACGGGCCCAGGCCACCTCACATCTGGCCTCCATTTCTCCCCGAAACTCCCACCTCCACTCACTTGTGCTGTTCTGGCCGAGGGGAGCTGTTGTAGGGGCCTGACATCTCCATCAGGGCCGCTGCAAAACTCTAGTGAGGGGAAGCGTTGGCATCACGGTTAGATTTGTTTTATTTTGCACTACACAGAAGTTTAAAATTGTACTGGGCTGGCCCTTATTATTATTATTATAATTATTATTTGTAACTTTGAATTTTAATTTGTTTTAAAATTTTCAAAAGAGGTACAGACCTTTGGAAACATTACAGAAGCATGTAGAGTAAAAGAAGAGAAAAGCTACCCTTGTCTTCTCTCCAGCCTTGGCCCCCAAGGCATGTGCGCTATTGACAGGTGTTAACCTTCTAGCCCTTTTCCATTGTACGTATATACATATCTGTATTTATACTTTTTTTAAAAAAGTAAAAATGGGACCATATTGTACTTACCTACTTATCATCAATAATCTTTCATGGACATCCTTCCAGACTGGCGTTATTTTTTCGAATGGCTACGTGGTATCTTTTCATTTGTATGTACCACACTATGGGCCTTCTCTCTGACCGAGGACATGGGGGTGGTCTATAAACAATGCTCAAACATTCAGCTATACCTGCTTCCTCTTTTGCATATTCCAGTAGGTGGTCCTCAGAAGTGGAACTGCTGAGTTAGAGGATTTAAAAACCTGATGGGGTGGCCAAATCCTCCTCCAGCAACAGGGTGGGAGAGTGCTCTTTCCTCATTCCTTTTGACACTGATGCGAACAGTCCTTAATGTTTCGGCCACTTTGATAGGTGGGAACAGCTCTCAGTCTCTCTGCATTACCCTGATCACTAGTGGCACTGACATCTAGAAGGTTGAGCTGCATCACATGCTACCACAGAAACAGCTTAAAACTACATGGAACAACCTTCACACAAGAAAAAGCAAAATGTGGCAAAATGGAGTGTTAACTGTAGATGCATTTGGGTGGTGGGTCTACAGATTCACCATAATTAGTATGAACTACCTTAATTTCACTTTTTGAATCTTTTGTTGAAGGGTAACATACATATAGCAAAACACACATATAAATGTACAGCTGTATAGATTTTCACCAACTGAACCTACCTGTGTAATCAGCATCCCATTCAGAAACATCACCAGCATTCTAGAAGTCACCTTGGTGCCCCTTCCCAGTCACCACCATCCCTGATCCACCCCTGATGACCTGCTTAGAACACCACACATTTGTTTTGTCTGTTTCTGAGCTTGATACAAAGTGAATCCTGTGGTCTGTATTCTTTTGAGTCTGGCCTCTTTCCCTCTACATTATGTCTTCAAATTCATCTGTATAGCTGTGTGCTTGTAATTCATTCACCCTCTCTGCTGAGTAGCATTTGAATAGACCACAATGTATTTATCCAGTCTACTGTTGATAGTCATTTCAATTGTTTCCAGTGTAGGGGTATTATGAATGATGCTGCTATAAATATTCTTGTTGGTGTCTTTAATAAATATACCCAGTTTCTGTGGAGTTTATTTCTAGATTTTCTCCATTTTTTTGAAAATTGAGGTAAAATTTACATATACTGAAATGCACAGAACTTAAGGGTGCGCTTCAGCCCATTTGGCTGTTGGGCAGTTTAAAAACAAAAAAGTTGAATATACATCTACCCGATGACCCAGCCATTCCACTCTTAGGTATTTATTCAAGAGAAATGAAAACATAAGCCCACAAAAGCCTTGTACAAGAATGTTCATAACAGCTTTATTCATAATAGCCAAACACTGGAAATGGCCCAAGTGTCCATCAACAGGAGAATAGAGAAACAAACTGGGTGTGTCTCACAGGGAGCACACAGCTGGGCTGTGGAGGGGGTGAGCTACTGAATCACTCACAGTGAGGTAAGCCCCCAAAGCAGGCTAAGTACTGTGTGCTCCCCTTTCTAAGATGTGCTAGGCTAGCCTAGCTGGCAGTGGTCAGACAGTGGGGGTGCTTGATGGGGAGTTTGACTCGGAAGGAGATTGGCTGGGGGAGTTGACAAGGGGATTTTCTAGGTGATGGAAATGTAAAACTAGGGAAGGTTGTGGTCATGTAGGTGTAAATGCTACTTTCATATTAAAGAATAGTCGGTAATCCTATTTTTCTACAGAAGGCAGAGCAGAATGAGGTTGAAATGGGCAGCAGGGGAGAAGGGTGCTGGAGGAGGCACTTAGTGCTCAGAAGGCATTTGTCACCTGGAAGCCAAAACAGGTAAGGGCGCCAGAAGCGAATGTAGCCAAGCCCAGAGACAGGGCAGCTTGAAAGATAATGGTTAATAACACAGTATTCAGTGGTGATAACTCTGGCTTGTTTCTTTGAAGATTTGCCCAGAAAGTGAAGTTGCCTAATTGCTGTTGACATCTGAGCAGTGCTCCCTACTTTTGTTGAGAAAAGCAGAAAAGCAAAAGCTAAAGTCACACATGAAGTGGAGCATCACTGTTCCCCCTTTTGTCAATGCCCGAGAACGGGCTAACCTCATGAGCCAGCACAGACGTGCTTTCTATGTATTAAACACTTGCACTGATAGTGCAGATGACTTGGAGACATAGTTAAGCAGGTGTGTGTGTGTTGGGAAGCCCAGGGTGGTCCAGGAGTGTGGCTTGCACAGGCTCCTGGGTCCCAGGGAATGTCCACGCTCCCACTCTGGGGAACTCTCGGGCCATCTCCACTTTCCATCGGGGGGTAGGGTTCCTGCCCAGCCTCTCCAGTTGGAGTCTCCCCTCATTCCCAGGTTCAGGCCTCACCTCTCCATTCTCTGGGGGATCCCCATTCCCAAATGTGCTGGTCACCACCAACACCAGCGTCTCATGCTCGAGGGACACCACGTCATACTCATCCATGCACAGGACCTATGGACGAGAAGACAGATGTCCCAGGGACTTGGGCCCTGCTGCCCCTGGTCCTTCTACTTTGGCCCTCCCTGGCAAGGCAAGATTCGGACTCTGACTTGATCCTTGAATCCCTGTGGATCCTGGCATTCCTCATGGGCCCTGGCTTGTGGCTCTCTCCTCTCCAGGGTGTAGATGAAGGTGTGCCTCCCCCATGCCCCCAGATTCCTACTTTTCTGGGATCAGTCCTACCCGGGGGTCGAAAGCCTTCCGGAAGAGCCTCCCCAGCTGCTGTGCGTAGCTCTGGGCCCTGCCGGTCTCGGAGCCATACAGGATCGTTGCCTTCACTCGCTTTGCCATCACGGTGCCCATGAGTGAGGCAGAGATCTTCACTGCACTGTGGGCAAGGGTGGGGTAAGGTGGACCCAGGTGCACGCTGCCAGGGCCTCTCCCCAGGCTCATGGTCTGGGCTCCTTTACAGCAAGGTCTTGGGGCACTGGGTGGTGGGAGGAGAGGGTGGTATGCCTTCCCACCACCCAGACCGCCACTGGAGCTAGTCTCCCTGGGTGAGGGGGATGGGCAGAACTCCAGGGCACCTACTTGGCCACCTCCTTAAAGGTCTTCTTCCTGGTGATGCCGGCACCCTTGGCTGCATTCCCCTTCCAGGGGTCTGGCTGCAGGGGATTGGTGGGGGATTGGAGGGAAGTAAAGGAAAGGAAAGGTTGGAAACCCCCCTGGGGCTGCTTAGTTAGAGCTGGCCTCAGTAGGCAAGGACTGGTGGAGTAGGCACCTGGTAGCGAAATGTAGGGGACAGGATATAGTTGACCATCTCTTGATGGAAGACGGGGGTGAGGCTGCCCGAGATGGGGGGCACGATCCAGGCCCAGTCAGCAGGGCAGCCCCCCCTCGCCTTCTGCTCATTCTCCAGGTGCTTCATAAAGGAGGCTGTGGCAGCATGGTGATCCACAATGGTCACTTTGGCCAGCTGGGATGAGGGAGGGAGGGGATGTATGGGCTTAGACTTAGCCTGTAGACCCGTACTTCTGTCAGCTGCAACCCCACTGAGCCCTGGGTCATTCCAGATGTAACATACACTGTGTTCCCCTAAACCAGTGTCTCCCCTCACAGCATGCATAGTCATGCTTTAAGTTCAGCATGCAATAGCCCCCCACCAAGCCAAAGTATCCTAAACTTTTAAGACCCATAGAAGTACTCAGCAGGCATTAATTTGCTCAAACTAAAATGCTCAGCACACCCTCCATCTGAAATTAGTTTCCAGAATCCACCGATTCCCATAAATTACAATACCCAGTATGCCCTGGGGACCAGAATTCCTGCAGGTGCAATGATCAGCAGGGCTCCTGACACACACCAGACCCCCTACTGCACACCTGCAGTAGTGTGGCTGTGTTCCCCGAGCTGCAGGCCCAGTGTGCCCTATGGCACTAGGACTATGTAACTCTTTCCAGTTGTCTCCAGCGACTGCCCCAGCTTCTAAGTGCGTCCCTGTCTTTCCAGCTTCTAAGTTGCCCTCCTGGCCTGTCTGGGCCACGCACCTGGTAACTGTGCAGGACAGCCAAGTTGATTTCCACTGCTGCCTTGTCTTTCCACAGGGAAGAGGTCGTCCGGGTATCCAGGTCCATGCAGACGGCCACATCCTGGGAGCAGAGGTGCATGGCATTGGTAGAGATGGGGTGGTCGAGAGTGCACAGAGAGCAAATCTGTCTCAAAATTGTGAGTGGAAGGAGTGAAGGTGGGTGGGTGGCCATCAGGAAGCCTGACTGCTTAGTTGGGGCTGGTTCAATTCTCACATGCCAAGACACCAACAGCACACAGAGGGACCCTGGGTCAGTTACCTCTTCTTAGTTCTGGACCTTAAGGTCTCATCTCTACAATGGGTCTTAGCAGTTTTTGAGTCACGATCTGCTTTGAGAATCTGATGAAAAATTTAGGGCTATGGATCCTATCCTCAGAAATTAACTACATATTTGCACACAGGCACAAACACACGCATGCACCCCCATCCCTTTGCCCCAACCTCAGTGGTTCCAGAGCCCTCGCCGAAGTTCTACTTTAGGAGGCAGCCTGGACCTGAAATCTGTTTCCTCCGTTGATGACGTTCTGTGGCTCTCTGTGTGAGTCAACAGCTCTAGCCCTGGAGTAGGTGGGGCGTGCAGCTCCCCGCAGGCCCGCCTCTACCCTCCCGTTGGTCCTCACCTCCAGGATGTTGTAGCGGTGAGGGTCACACAGGTTCCGCGTGCCGATCTCAGTGCTCATGTACCAGCCACTGAAAGGGGCTGCAGGGAACTCTAAGCCCCCAATTTCCAGAAGCATGTTGGACACCGCTGGGAGGGCATACCAGCGCAGGCCCAGGGCCGCGAACCACTCCAGCCTGGGGGTGTTGGAGCAAAGGGTCAGGCGCCCTGTGGAGCCTTGCCATCCTGACCTCTCCCACCACCTGACCCAGGCTCTCATGCTCACGTGGGGTGCTCCAAGGGCACCTCGAGGACCAGCTCAGGGGGCAGGGCAAAGAGTTCTGGGGGCTCATCTGGGGCCTGGATCAGCAGGGGCAGTACATCGAAGCGGCCGTTTCCGGGGGTCCAGCCATGCTGGACGCAGAGCTGCAGGGAGCAGGGCCGGAAGCAGGTGTGAGGGGGCTCTCTTCTTCGGCACCTCCCACCCTTCAGCTCAGTAAGGGTCCCCTCTCCCGCTTCACTCTTTGACTGGACCCCCAGGCCTCACCCACCTCGGTGATCTCCACGTTGGCTGGGTCCCCCCGCACGGAGCCGTCCTGCTGCCGGTAGCCCGCGTAGCGCACCAGTTGGCTGTTCCAGATTCGGAAGTCCCCACGGCCGGGGCTGCGCTGGGGGAACACTGTGATGGCCGAGCTGACGCGAGAGGAGAGCTGGTCAGAGTCCCGGTTTGCTGCCGCCTCGGGGAGGGGTGGGGTCTGGCCCGGTGGGCGCGGAGGGCTGCTCACCGAAGGTTTCCCCGGTTGGTGGCGTACTTGACGTGACTGCAGATGTAGGTGAACATTTCCTGCGCAGAGCTGCAGTCCCGGGCATCGAACACCTGACCCGCCAAGGCGGGGGGCAGGAGGGAGAGGGGGTCTTCACTGTCAGCCCCAGGAGAAAGTAAGGAGCAGAGAGGGCGGAGCCTCGAGGGCCGGAGGTGCCCCCCCGCAGCCCTCCTGGCCGTTCGCGCCCTCACTGACCCTCTCTGTCCTATACCCCACACCCCCGGCATAGCCTGGTCGGCACATCTCCCTACCCCTGCAGAAGCTGACTTGGTACCGGGTATGGAGAGGGGGGCGCCAAAGTACTGATTGGGGAAGGGCACCAACTGCCGGGGAGGCCCCCTAGGGGTGTGGGTAGTGAGTTCCCCATTAGCCACTGTGCTCAAGCAAGGCAGGTGACCGTGCCAGTCACCAGACTCTGATGATAGGAAGGGGGTGGCTGCCCTAGGTGACCTCCAGGGACTCTGCCCATCCTGACATTCTGATGTAGGAGGAGACATCTTGACTGGCTGAGTGTGGGGGCCCAGCAGGAGGCTGGGAGGTCCCTTTCCTGCTGGAGGGAGGAGGAGACTTGTGTTAGTGACAGGGGTTGTGGGTGGCAGTGGCTGGCCTGGGGCCAAGGGAGGGATGTGCGGTGAGTGGGGTCAAATGTGGAAGCTCTGGTGGGTTCAGTTGAGCTAGGGCTTTGAAGACTGCAAGGGCATGCAAGTGTCAGACAGAATTGTTCTGTTACTCGAGACTCCTTTGGGATTTACTGAGCACGTGGCTTTATTCCAAATTCTTGGGTAGCCAGTTATAGCTAAGGAGGCCAAGGTCGTGGATCAACTTCCCTGTGGGTCAGCCTGCCTCTCTTAGTGCCAGGTCACAGGCTGTTCCAGTAACCCAGGCTGGCTCTGAGTCCTGTGGTGGCGTGCGTGGGATTGCGTGGGGCCAGGGCGCTGGGGACTGGAAGGGAGCAGTGTGTTTGGAGTGAGGGGGCTAGGCTGGGAAAGCGAGGCCCACATGGAAGCAGCAGCTGGGGGTGGGGGGCTTTCCCAGAAGGCTGCTGCGGTTGCCCTGACAACACCCCCTCCAGGGATCACTGCTGAGCTGCCCTCTCCAACTCCATGTGTCTGGCTGTTTCTTCCCCCACCTCCAGCCAAGGCACAGCTATGGGGGGTCTAACAACAACCCAGTGTTGGCTCGGGAGCTGATGGCTTCCCAGGGCTGCCAGTCTCTAAGGGAGTGGGCAGGAATCTCCCCACTGCTTGGGACTCCCAGGGAAGCCGAAGGAACTGCCCACACCCCTCTTCTCTTCCGGGTCCCCGGTCCCCATCCTGGGCACTGCTAGCCAGCCACACCTGCAGCTTCCCCCACTGGATCCGACCCACACAGCGTGGAGCGTTGCGCCAGGCCTGCTTGGCCCCGAACACCAGCTCACTCTCCCGAAGCTGGTAGGTGCCTGTGGCCACCACCTCAGCGTCCACCTCCTGAAGCCGTTGCTCATGGGCCTGGGAACCACTCCTGTGGAGGACGGGAGCAGAAGGAAGTTGTGTGGCCCTCAGGCTTTGTGTGGCTTGTGAGGGAGGCTGGCGGGTGCTGAGCTCTGGTCCTGTGTGGGTGGCATCAGGACGGGGGATAGGAGTGGATTCCAGGGAGGTAATCATGTTTCCAGGCCTCATCAGGACAGGGACCCCAGGGCAGAGGACAGGGTGGGCTGTGGGCCTCAGGGCAGGGTCTCACCGCTTGATGGAGCTGTAGTACTGGTTGATGAAGTCCCTGGCCTGGCTCAGCAGCTGCTCAGCAGCTGGAGGGGCCTGGGAGGGCCGGCTCTGCAGTTTCCTTGGAAATACTAGGGAGCCCAGGCAGCGTCGTGGGGTGCAGGGCCCATCCTGGGTTGGGGTGGGGGCAGAGGAGGAGAGAGCAGGGAGCCAAAGGTCAGGACCAGGTCAGGGTACACTGCCCTGGGATGAGGGGCAGAGGGAGGTCTGGACTGGGGAGGTGTGGACTCAAGGCAGGGGCTGAGGCTGGAAGTAGGGGTGAGGTTGGGCTGGGTCAGTGCAGGACTTGGGGCAAGAGCCGGAGGCTGAGAGTCACCAAAGCACTGTGCATGCACGTTCCTTGCTCTTCCAGCTCTCTGGCCTCTGGAGACCAGGGGCCAGTTCCAGAGGGCAGGCCTCAGCCATTCTGGCCTCAGCTGGGATGGGAGGGCTCTGGGCCTTACCTGCTGTGCCTGGGCGCTCAGGGTGTCGTAGGTGATGCTGCCCACCTCCCAGTTCTTCACACGGGGGAACTTGGGCCCCTCTGGGGCCCGGGTGAGCGGGGGGCTGTTGGGAGCCGGGGGTCATGGAGGAGGGGTGTTTCCTTCTGGAGGTACCCAGAGAAGCAACCCCCTGCCTCCAGCGCTACCAGTCCTGATGATTTACTGCTGGCCTGACAGATGTGCTCTTACATGGTCTCAGCCCTTACAGCAACCTAGGGGTGTGTAGTGCTTGCACCCAATTTACAGCTGAGGGACGAAGGCTCAGCAAAGTTAGGGGCCCAGCCGGGCCTTGCAGGCAGAGCTCACACCTTCTTCACCCGTCCTCCGGATGCGCTAAGCTCCTGAGCGCCTGGCCCCAGGCTGGGTATTCATCCCCATGCAGGGCCCACCTTGCCTTTTGTGAACATGGAGTGTCTAACCCCCCAAAGTTGTGATGAGCCCTACCTTGAAAGGGGGACGGAGCCCATGCTGAGCAGAGGGAAGCCCCAGCAGGGATTCCTCAGGCCCAGATTTCCCTCCCCACTCACACCCCTCCTGACAGCAGCCATCGTGTGAAGGGAAGCCTCAGAGGCCTTATCACTTCCTCCCAGAGCTGCTAGGCCAGCAGCGAGGAGGAAGGGAGGGACTCGGGCCTCAGGGCGTCTGTGCGGAGCCCTTCCCTGGGAGCTGCCTGCAGCCCAGCTGCCTAGCCAGGCCTGGTGCTCAGCCTGGCCTCAGCATGTCCTTCCTCTCTCCAGAGACCTCTGCCCCTGAAAGCTGCCTCTGGGGGCTGGCGCTGCCAGGTCAGCTGTGGGCTTGAAGGTCACTAAGAGGGATCCTGGAGCAGGGGAAGGGCCTCCCTGTGCTGTCTTCTCAGTCTCCCATCCCAAGGGCCCCGAGTGTCCTGGCCCAACTCTCTCCCCCTCTGTGAGATCCATCTTCTCACTCTTCCATAACTACCCTCCCAGCCTCTTACTTTCTTTTTAAATAATCTTTACTGGTTCTTGAAGGCTTGCCCGAGCTATATAAACTTACAACAACCCCATAGATAAATATGCTATATCCCTATTTTATATATATGTAGAATCAGAATTGTTAAATAACTTGCTCAAAGTCAAACAGTTTGGCAGCAGAGCAGCATTTAAACCCTGGCCATTCAAACCTGGAAAGCTGGCACCTTTACCCCCGACTTTCACCTGTTCCTGCTGGCCCTGATCCTGGTCTCTTGTCTGAGCCTCCCTGACCATCCTGCTCTTTCCAAGCTGATAGCCAGTTTGTGTTGGCGACCTGGCCCTCCTGGTTGGGCTGCAGGCTCCTGCCCTCCCCAGCCCCAGGCTTCAGGCCTTGACACCCACTCTCCTGCCACCTGCTCCAACCCTGGTGGCCCTCACCTGTGGTCTGGTGCAGGCTGGGGTGCAGGTGCTGGTGCCCGGCTGGGCTCAGGTGCTGGGGGGGCTGGGCCCTGCTTGCCGCACAGCCCAAGGCCCAGCCCCAGCCCCAGGCCGCAGGGCGGCCCAGGCTCCTGGCCCACGCTCTTCAAGTTGCCCATGCTGGCCTTGCTTCAGTTCTGCTGCTTCAAGCAGAGCCTGGGCCTTTTCCTTAGGAAGGGGAGGCGTCAGTGGGAGGGGGCTCTCTGGTGCTGGCCCTCGCCCCGCCCCTGTCCCACACACAATGGGACAGGAACAAGGCCGGCTGGGAGGCTCTAAAGCCTCGGCTCCATGCCTGCCAGCCCAGAGGGTGGGGGGCCGGACGCCTGGGTTCCGCTCCAAGAACTAAGGCTGATAAGTGAGAACCCAGGTGTCCCATGGAGCCCTGGGGTGGGGTGCAGGAGCTGAAGTGTTGGTGGGGGGATAACGGAGTGAACAGCCAGAGGGTCAGAAGGGCCCTTCTGAGATGCCTGACCAGAGTAGAGGCCTCCCGCCTCACCTTTGCCAGCCCTGCCCTAAGGGGTGAGGCAGAAGGTGAACACTCAGTAGCAGGGCATGATTCCCAGATTCTTAGTGACCACAGGGACCTGTAGGGTTGCTTAGGTGGTATTCTTCACCAACTTACCCACATTTAAAACCCCCTGGACCCCAACCTTCAAGTCCTTTTGGGTTCTTGGGGTTACAGGCCCAGCAAGGATGCAGTGACCCTTTGTCCTGGAGTCTGCATTAGGGTATCCCTTCCCTTCCCAGTCCCAATTTCCTGGAACCCCCACTCCCTGTGACTCAAGTGGGGGGACACAAAAGAGCAGGAAGCTGCCATCCAGGGCCTCCGCCCCCACCCTGTCATCCAGTGACGCATGCTTCCCTGGGCGCAGTAAGTCAGCAGATAGACCCAGCAGTCAGAGCTGAGGCAGGGACTGCTCCCAGGGGAGATCATGGAGCCTCAGCAAGAGGGTGGGCATAGGAGAACTACGATTCCCAGAATGCAGGTGGTGCAAGCCAGCACTCCTCAGGCACCTCAGGTAGTAGTGCATGCTGGGGTTTGTAGTTTTAAGCCACTTGGGGGCTGCAGAAAGGCTATGAGCTGGGGCAACTGGATCCACAGGGTCCAAGCCTCCTCAATTTGAGACCACAGATACTGAGAGAAACTGTGAGAAAGAGACGGAAGTTGAGGGACTGGGCTAGGCAGAGACTGGGAGAAGCAGACAGGCAGACAAACAAACATGTACATTTGTGTTGGCTGGACTCCTTTGAAAAGCAGCAAAGGATAAGATTGGGGTGGGCCTGGGTACAGGGCAGGCAGGCGGATCAGCCGGAAGGAACGGGCTGTGCTGTGAGCTCTGGGGTCATACCAAGAAGGTCGGGTCTGCCAGTTTGGAGGGAGGAGGGTGAGGGGGCCTCATAAACATGGACAAGCCTGAGCTCCCAGACACCAGAGAGCTTTGCTGTCCCACTTTCAACAAAGGGGAAGGTGCGAGGCAGAAGCATGAGGTCCCTTCTCAGCCTGCCTGTCCCTGTGGCCCAGGTGCCCGAGGCTCCACCCTGCTGGCCTCCCTTTCCCAGCAAGGCAGGAGTTGGGATCCAGGCCCCTGCTTCTCAGACATTTTCACCCATGAAGGATGAAGTGAAAGAGTCCACTTCTGGTTCCCGTTCAGACACCACCTAAAATGCAATGATCAGGAATGACTCCTTTATCCAGATTCCAGTTAACAGAGCTGTGGTTGGTCTCATCAGGGACCAGGTGACAACAAACATTAGATGCTGACGCCCTCATGACCTCCTGCCTGCACCAGTAACCATAGCCCCTCCCTGGGGTCTCCTGACCTCAGGGTCTTCCCTCCCATCTCTGCTCCAGATTCATTGCCAAAGGAGGGCTTACCTCTTGCTTTGGCTCTTTCTGAAACCTTCAACCCAAGGCCAAGGCCACTCCAACACACTGGCCTGGCCCTCGGTTTCCCAAGTGTGATACTCACACCCTCTCTTCTAGACAAATGGGCTTCCTCATGGGTTCCCAAACAGTCCTGTACATCCCTACCTGTGGGCCCTTGCCTATGCTGTCCCATCCACCTTGCCCTTTGCCCTTTCTACCCCTCTCTCATGACCTGGCCTTGCAGCTCTGAAAGTATCCTGTCCAGCAATCCCTTCAAGAGAGAGCCTACTGCAGAAAGTCAGGTGGCTGACAGAATCTGCCCAGTGCTCAGTCTAAGGCCATGTGCTTCCCTGGAAGCTTCAGTTGGTCACTGAGCCCAGGAGTAGCTGGGCTTACTGCTTTTGCCCAGCTCGGACCCCTCCATGGGGGGCATCCATGTGAGGCACCCACTGGCTTGGCGGAGAGCTTCTTGGAACTCACTGTGGTCAGAGGCTCTTCCCACAGGTCCTTCTCCTTCTGTCTTTCCTTTCACAGATGTCAGACCTGCCTCCTGTTCTGGGGGCTTCTGCTGCCTCCCATTATCTTCCATAAGTGGGCCCCCTAATCAATGTCTTGTGCTTCAACTCCCACTTGGTGTGCTTCCTGGAAGCCCTGACCCACCCACAGCCCCACTTTCTCTGCGAGGCCTTCCTCAACACTCCGTTGTCTGTTCCCCAGGCTGTTCTTTGTCATCCTGCCACCAGGCCCTGGGAACATGTCTTGCTTTGGCTCCTCTCAGCAGTGACTCTTGGGCAGTGTGCTCTGTGTTGGCAATTTCTATCCCAAATGAGAATGGGTGCTCCATGGGCTTTGGAAGGTCCAGGTCGAGTCCTGCTCGTTCAGGATCCTGCTGGGCCTGTGCACCCTATCCGGAGTAGGTGCTTCATGAGCATTGGCTTGTTTAGGTGCAAATATGTGCGGCCACCCAGGGACTAGACACTGTGTGCTGGAGGCAGTGGAGAGGGGCCACTGAGAAGGGAGCCACTGGATGCTGGATTGTTCTGGGTGGGCAAAAGAAGCGGTCAGCCTGTGAAGTGTGATGGGTCCAAGAGGGGCATTTTCTGGCTGAGGGAGGCTGGGGACAGTTCAGCACAGCCATGCTGATGGTGGGTTACAGGGAAGATCTGAGTTGGTGTTGATCTGGGCAGATGGAGCCGTGGCAGGGATTTTGGGAAGAGGAGAAGACAAACATCAAGGTAGAGACAGAGATATCAGAGGTAGAAGCTTTCACCCGAGGGAAGATTCCCTTCTCCCATTTTTCCTGGGGCTGCAGCTAGCCTTGCCCTGAATGTCCTCATTTCCATCAAGGGCCTTCCACCTCTGGGGTAGGGCCTTTCCCTCCCTTCCCTGGCCCTGCCTCGTCCTCAGCTCTCTCCACTTGTTCTTTGCTAGTCATCCCTGCTAGGGTGCCAAGGCTTATGCATCTCAGTGGCTGACTGCTCTTATTGGCAATTGCATTTTAAAGAGTAATTTCTGAAAACACAAAACTTTCAAGACTGACAGAGCTGAAGTTTCACTGATAGGAAAGAATTTTGATTATAAATTGTGGGATTTCAAGCTGGAAGGGGCTTTGGGGCGAATCTGTGTGGGAGTCCAGGCCCTCAGCCCCTGGCAGTGGCTGTGTCTGCTGCCGCTGAGAAGGCTGGCTAGACTCCCAGCCCTGTTGGCCGTCGCTTGTCCTGGTGACTGACCCTTCTGGGGCTGAGTGGTCAGGCCCTCAGCCCCTTCTGCTCTCTCAGAAGGGCGAGGCTCTTACTTCTATCTTCCCTCTCAGAGCAGGCTTAGGTGGGATGCCTTGACCTTGGGGAGGGAAGGTCCTGGCTGCAGGGATGTGTGTAGGGCAGTGGGGGCTATGGAGGGTTGTGGGTGAGGGGAGCGGAAGGTCCTGCCTCTGTACAGCCCAACCCAGGTTGTTCAGTGTGAGCTGGAAGTGCTCACCCTGCCCAGTATGAACAGCTTCCTTCCTGCCTGCTGGCAAGGCCTGGGTCAGGAGCTGAGGGGAGGAGGCGTGCAGAGGGGGAGGCCTCCCCCAGCCTCCTCAGGATGTAACTCATGCTGTGTTGTCAGAAGATTGGGAGCGGAGAGGTTTGCTCAGCTTCCAGATTACAAGACAGAGGCTTGTTTGGGGACGGGGTTTGGACAGGGACTGGGTGCTTAGGGCTCAGGCACTGGGCGGTATCTGTCCAAGAGGGGCTTCTGAGCTGGCACTGGGGAACCGTCATGCAGCACCGACCCTTCTTGAGAAGCCACACGGGGGCAGCAGAGAGCTGAAGAGGTGAGATAGGAGCCTGAGCTGGGCTCAGACTCTCAGAGACCTGGGAGGAGCCAGGCCTGTGGTGAGTGCCTCTGGGCCCAGCTGGGTGGTGGTGGGTCCACACCAGCCCTCTGGGACCCTGGAGTGGTTCGTGCGCATAAGCCTGAAGCTCCTGATGGTGACTCGGTGACCAGCCCACCCCCAGAGGAGAAGGGGTGTCTTCCTAAGGGAAGCCTCCCTGTTTCTGCGCAGACCACTGGGCTGTGGTGAACTGAAGGCACAGGCCAGTCCAGCTGGAAGCATGAGCATCATGTGTCATGGCTCCCGTGGGAGAAGGCAGCTCTGGCGGCTGCTGGGAAGTCACGGGAAGGAGGGCAGGGGCCTCCCGCAACGCTGTAGATGCCACCCCAGTCCCACACATCGGTCCCCTAGGCACATGAACCCTTCTTAAGACTCTTCTGTCTCCTGGCCCTCAGACTGGTAGGAAAGTCATCGGGCTGAGAGTTCTTTGTGTTGGCAGTGATGGGTGACTGTTGGCCCTTGGGGTCTCCTGGGGAGTTTGCTCTAACTTCTGATGGAAACCTGGCTGTCCACAGGCCTTGATTCCTCTTGAGGTTTAGACTCTTCCTTCCAAACCACCAAGCAGGTTCTGTGCCTGTGGGGTGTATGTGCGTGTGAGTATGAGCATGAGTGTGTGTGTGTGTACATGTGTATATAAACACACATGCATATGTGCCCTTGGGCAGTGTGTCCTGGCGCTCACTCTTTGACCTGCCTTCTCTTCTGGTGCCTGCCCCCCAAAGCTAATTTGGACCAATAACATCAGGGTGGATATGAATGTTTTCATATCCATGGGGACTTGAAGTTGCCCTTCATTCCTGTGATCCAGAACGAAAATCAGTTTTTAGGGTCAGACTGAGGTCTCCCAAAAGATGACCGTGGGGCCCTTGTCTCCGGTCCTCAGGGCCCCACACAATGCCGCAGTTGTGACAGGTCAGTGTGACAGGCCCTGCCTTCTTCCTCCCTCCTCTTCTCCCTGCTTCTTCCCTTCAATCCCTCAGGCTGGTCCGGTTTCCTGGAGTGGTTGCTGTGGTGCTCGGTCTCTTGGGAATTGAGGCTTTGGGCATCAAATGTGCCCAGCATGGAAATTCCGTAGCAACTATCACTGGGGATTGGCTGGGCAGAACCTCTTCCCCCTGCTTCTCAGGTGCCCTGGGGAGGGGCAAGGCTGTTTCTCCAAACCAGGGTGGGAGAGAGGCAGATTCCCCCTACTGATTTTAGATTCCCCCTACTGATTTGTGAGATAGAGACCCTGATCCTTCAGTCACTACCCTCCCTATGGGATTATCAGCCCCTTGGCTCCCAGTGAGCAGCAGACGAGACACTCCTGGTGTATTTACTGTTGATGATCTGGGCCTTTCCTGGGGTCCGCATTCTGTTGTCTGGCTTCCTAAGCTCCATCCTGGGGCTGTTGTAGGAGCTGGCTGAGGGTTCCTAGAGGAGCCGATTTAGAGGGTATTTTGCCTTATGAATCCAGAAGGGGGAGCTCTCTAAGCCTTTTCTTTTTCAGGGGAGAACGATCGAATCTTCTCTTCCCAGATATTCTGGGCCCCTGCACTGTGATGGCCTCTGCTGTCATCTCATACCCTCACCAGCTTATCTTCCTACAAGAAGACCCCCCCACTGGACTGTTACTCTCTGAGGAACTGACATGAGTCCTGGCCACTCTTCTCAGTTCAGCCAAGTTCTCCCTACTTTGTAAAGCCTTCCCTTTCCTTTCCAGCCTGAAAGCCATCTATCCCATTTTGAAGTCAAACCATTCATGGTCTGTACCGCTTCTTGCCACTTGGGATATAGGACCATGTGACTTCTCCTGGTGGCTGCCATTATTTGTATGTATGTGTTTCCTATAATATTGTCTATTTATGTATGATACTTTTCTTCTCAACTAATTGTAAACTTTTTAAGGCTCAGGGACTGCATTGTATGCATTATATTTCTCTTACAACATAGAGGTACCTCACAGTACAGGGCACATAGTAAGTGATGGATAATCATTTATGAGTAGACTGGGGAGATGACGGGCTTGGAGACCTGGTTGGACCTAAGTTCTCCTCTAGTCCCTGATGAGTCATGGGGTGGAATAGCTACCGTTCAGGATATGGAGTTAGAGTTGGGTTAGCATTTCCATGCTCATCTCCCACCCAAGGCTTAGAAGAAAGAACAGGGAATAGTTCTGGAGAGCTGACAAAGCCACCTCTGTATCTAGAGCTCTCTGGGTCTTGTATCTTCTCTATTTTACTTACTGATTTCTTTTAGCCCTTGTTAGGTATATAATCCCTGACCTGTCCTGGAATGCGTGGTGGGGAAATCACCTGAGCAGGAGGTAGAGGCCAGGAGACCTGCCGCTTGTACAGCTCTGTTTCCAACTCAGTTCCAAGGGTGTGCACTGCTCTGAATCTATTTTCTTATCTAAAAGACAAAAATGTTCCCTTCTAGTTCTAATATTTCATAAGCAACAGAAACCCTCAAAGGAACACCTAAGAGTTGCAAATGTGAAGCTTAGGGGAGGATTCCTATTTTTTCCTTGATAATGGGTGGGGGTCAGGAAGGAAGGCACATTCTGGAATATGGAAGTGAGAATGGAGGCTTCTTAAGCACCAATTGGCAAATCCAACTCTTGCTTCACCATATGCTGTTTCCTGAAGCTACTGTCCAGTTCCAGAAGCATTTTCATGGTTTGGGGTGACTGTCTAATTCACTGTGTCAGGAGGAGGGCCCCAGTCTTGGTCATCTGAGCTGCACTCCCTTGTTTCTTGCCCAGACTGGTATGAAGGGCTTTCAGCACCTTGGACAGAGACAGATCTCCAGCCCCGCTAAGCAACAGCAGCCAAGAGCTCTTGGGAATTTCTACCAGGCCAGCTTCCGTGGCGGGGTGGCATCAAAGTGCAGTTTGCTCCGTAGTACTTTTCAGTTTCTCAAAGTCATCCTAAAATAAATCCAAGTCTATGTCAAAACAGTGCACTGGTTCTGCAAACTCTGAAGGTATTGTTTAAGAACAACTACCATGCCCTAGAACAGTGTCAGGCACATTGGTGCTTAGTAAATAATTATTTGAAAGAAATACACACAAATTCAGCTTCTAGACAAGTGTTTAGGCCCCTTGCCCCTTATAATCAGGTTCCTGCTCTGGCCAGTGCCTCCTGTATGGTAATTCTAGAGCTTCTACTACTTGCTAAGTTCTGGAGCCTCATTTAACCCCTTCTTGTGTCTGCGCAGGGCTTAAATCAAAAGGTTAGATGGCTGTTAAGTCCTCTGCCAGGGAAATGTAACTGGCCCCTCCTCTTACTCTTCTGCTGGTAAGCAGATTTGTGGGAGGATCTCTCACCTGACTCCTGTTGG
Source organism: Manis pentadactyla (assembly GCF_030020395.1). NCBI lineage: Eukaryota > Metazoa > Chordata > Mammalia > Pholidota > Manidae > Manis > Manis pentadactyla. The sequence continues at coordinate 143,772,822 of NC_080025.1, read as the reverse complement.
GATCTTGCTTTATGACAATGTTCATGCCCTTCATCTATGCCTGAGTAAACCCTTACCATACAGGAGGGCCCAGCCCGCTCAGGGCCCTCCCGCCCCAGACTCCCCCTGCACATATCATCAGAAGCACAATGCCGCAAAAGATTATTTTCTTGATATTTCATGCCCATTAGTTCTCTCTCCCCAGTTAGATTATGAACTCCTTGCAGGTTGAGTCTGTATCATATCTGTCTGTTTTCAGGAGACCCTACAGTGATGAGCACAAGCAGGGTGGACTAGGAGACCGATGGGTCTAGGGTCTTCGACTCCACTTATTTTTAGCTGAAATGAGATGTAGGATCACGCAGGATATCTGTGGAGTAACCGCTGGCCTCGAGGGCACCTGGGATCAGAAAGCAGAGGCAGGAGATGGAGGTGGGTACTGAGGGAAAATGGAAAGACCACTGGGGAATGTGGTTGTATAGAATTAAGGAATCACTCCCTGTTGGCTGGAAGGGAGCCCAGAGGTCAGCTTGTTTGGTCTCCTCATTTTACAGGTAAGGAAAGTGAGATTTAATGATCCTCCTCAAGTTACACAACCAACGGCCCCATTCCGTCACCTCTGACCTGGTTCTTCCCCCTCTCTCCCCTAGACTACTGCATAGCTTCATGTAGCAGATTATATTTTTCCGAGATGGCTGCACAACTAGATTTTACATGCTTTTTTTACAACATGTCAGTGACATGCCTCCATTGAGAAGTGGGGGTCTTTGTTCCTCTCTTTGAATCTGATGGGCCATGATTGTGGCAGAAGTCCTGTGTGGCTTTCAAGGCTGAGTTATTAAAGATGGCACAACTACTGCCTGGACCTCTCTTGGGACACTTGCCCTTGGAACCCAGCCACCATGTTGTGAGGAGGCCAGGCAGCCACGAGGAAGGCTTCATGCAGGAGTTCTGGCCCCAGTCCTAGCGGAGATCCCTGCTGACAGCCGGCATCAACCACCACACACGAGTGGATGGGCCTTTCAGTCCCGAGGCGAGTGGAGCAGGCATAGGTGGTTCCAGGGGAAACTGCCCAAATGGCGGAGCCAACAGCAAAATAAATGCTGTCACTGATTTAAGTCACTGGGGTTTGGGATGTCATGCAGCAATAAGCAGTTGAGACACTTCATTTCTGCCTCAGTTTCTCCAAACCATTGTACACATTTCATTAATTCAACATGTCTTTATTAGATACCTACTATATGCTAGGGTCTGATTTCTATATTCATGGACAATACATTTCAGCTGCGACCACAGTTCCTGTGCACACAGAATGAAATTCATACTCCTCAGCCCTCTACTAGTGCCTCCAGGCTATCAGTCCATTGACACCACACCAGACTATTTTGTCCCCAGACCTGAATTCCATTCTCCAGTCTCTATGCCTTTGCTCATGTTGTCCCCTCCACCTGCAGTGCTTCTCCCTTGCCCCACCTTGACCTTCAGTGACCTGCTCTGAAACATCTTTCCTCCCAGACTCCTCCAGCTGAAAGCAATTGATGCCTCCTGATACTCCCACAGCACTTACTGCAGACCGCACAGTTTCTGTCTGCCCACTGCCTCTATCAAGCCCCAGCAGACTGTGAATCCCTGGGAGAGGGATCCTGGTTTAGCCCTCCTGCCCTGCCAACCCCAGTATCTGGCACAGGGCCCAGTACACAGGAGGCCCCCCAAAAACATTTGTTTCATGTGACTACCTGCAGAACAGGATTTAGAACCCTAGTCTTAAGCACCTTATTTGCTTCTATTGAAACCATGATGGTAGGGAAAACCTCCCACCAATGGTGGGTACCAGGTTGGTGGGAGAAACCCTTGGTTTTGGGTTGGGGTTGATGGGATGGCCACATGCAGTGAGTGGCGGGAGATCCAGATCCTGGCTAGTGGTCTGCGGGGGTCCCTCCCTTCCTCCCTTCACTTGCTCTCAGCCAGCCCTGAACATCCACTTCCAGAGGGGGAATATGCTGTTTCTTTGATCTTCATTTCCTCCAACCCCAGTTCATGTGTGAAAACATCTCCATTCTCAGGACCCAGTTGCATGGAAAACAAGGCCATGCCATGCCACCAAAGCTTGCACTCACACAGCAAGGACTGCTCTGTGTTCTCCCTGGGGTTTCTCTGGATCGATTCCTCCATAAGCTGTCTTTCCTGAGCCTATTTGGCTAGAACTGCTTCCTAGTCCCCTGTGATTGCCACTCGCTCTCCTGGGCTTGATTCTGTGTCTTGCCGGGCCCGCTCTTTGGGGGTCCACCAGCAGGGCCAGGCTCCAGTTTCTTGTTTCCTTCCAGAATGTCCTGGCTAGACTCCGTCAGACTGAACAGAGCAGAGAGTGGAGCGGGCAGGATGTTTTCTGCAGAGTTCTCCCTAAACTGCCTCTTTCTGGGAGCTGGGAGGAGCTTTGCATCTCACTGTCCGTGTTGCTTCTCCCTTCCCTCTATCACAGGCAGGGTTGGGAGCCCTTCCCAGGAATGTCCCTGCTCTGCAGGCTGGAGGTGGGGATGGCAGACACGGTGCTCTTGCTCCCTGATCTGAGGCAGTGGGGGTGGGGAGGCTCCATCAGCTCGCCTGTTGCCCTTTTCCTCTTGGTGCCTGGCAGTTGTGGTCCCAGGAAGGATGCCTTGGGCTCAGCCCGACCCCATCTCGCAGACTCTTCCTTATTCCAGTCCTTGGCTGGGGGTGGGGAGGGGTGGCTCAGACTGCCTTCAGATATCTGTAATCAGCTCTGACTTCTAAGTGTGTGTGTGAGAGAGAGAGAGACAAAGACAGAGACAGAGACAGAGATAGAGACAAGAGACAGAGACAGATTTACTTCGCCTTAGCCTGCGGGAAAGCTTTCTTCTTGCCTGCCTCTGTGCACAGGAAGAGGGCTACTCTGTTTGTTCTCTCTTTTGGGAGGATCAAAGCTCCCTCTTGGTTCCGTGGGATAAGAGCAGACGCCTGTCCTGGGAACATGGGTCCCACAGCATGGACAGCCAGCCAGGCCAGATGAACAGCCCCCTTCCCCACAGCCTGGCTTCCTTAGTCCTTGGTCGGGAGAGAAGGTGGTGCTAAAGATGCTCCTTTCTTACTCTTCCCTCCCCAGGCCCATTTTCACTGCAGGCCCTTTCTCACTCTCTCAATCTCCCAACCTGGAGGGGAAGACACCACTAAAATGTGCACCTGGGGCAAGCATCCCAGCCTCCAGGGGGTGGCCGAAGGGTGGGGGAGGGGCTGTGCCAGTCGTAGACTGGGTTCCACCCAGTACCCAGATGGGTTGATGTGCCTGATGCCAGGTCACAAAGGAAGGGGAGTCTGTGCCATTGAAGGCCTAGGCATCTTGGAGTGCAGGTGAGGAAGCTGCCCAAAGTGGAGAGGGCCGAAGGGATGACTGTACAGGCAAGAGCCTCTGGTCTTTTTTAGCATCAGCTGGTGGAGCCACCTCCTTCTCTCCCACTGGCTGCCTCCCTGAGTCACTGCCCACCCACCAGCAAATAAAAAAGGGGTGTCATCTGCTGGCCAGTGGCCCCATCTGGCTCCAATGTTTGCATCTTTTTGCTTCTAGGAGGAAGGTGAGAGTCTAGGTAGGGTGCTCTTGCAGAGACCTCTTCCTCTGGGTCTTTCTCCTTCCAGCCTCTGCTTCCTTCTCTGCCCTTTATTCCTCCCCTCCTCCAACATCCCATGATTGTTCTCCCTGGTGACAAGACCCACCCCCTTGCTCCAAGGACAGAGGCAGCTGCAAACCCTCAGGGGCCCCCACATGGACCCATTCGTCTAGCTGGGTCTCTGATACGGCTGCAGGGGAGGGGACCCATGGGCTGCTCAGCTGACGACTCCTCCCTGACAGCCAGCTCAGCTGTCAACACTCACCTCCCTGCCCTGGGCTTCCCAAGGCTCTGCCTGGCTGGTTAGGCCAGGGAGAGACACTGAGCCCGGGAGACCCTCACTGAGACCCAGGCAGGCGGTGGGCCGGCAGCGGGCAGACACCCTGCCTGCCCTTGAGCATCCTCGGGCCTCCTTGCCTAAATAAGGGAGCTGCAGCTGAGCAGGCCAGCTGGCCGGGGGAGGGGCCTGCGGCTAGGCCAGGGTTTTCCGAGGGGCTGGGCCGCTGCACCGCCGCAGGGCCCCGAGCCCGCCTATTGCGCCTGCGAGGCTTGCCCCGAGCTGCAGAGGGAGGGCGGGCTGCTCGCACATGGGGATCCCCAGGCTGGAACTTCGCGTTCAGGGGCCTCCCTTTGATCCCGCAGTTAGGAGGCCACAATTCCTGTCAGAATGTCCCTCTCTGTGCAGTAGGGCCCCGAATAACCCCAGAGAGGGATGCGTGCGGGCGGTGTGTGTGTATTGGGGGAGCGCCCCTGCTCTGGATGCTTCTCCTAAGTCTCATACACCCTTATCTCAAATCTCGGCTGGCCTGGGGCCTCCAGAGATTGTCTTGTCCTTCGCATTTCCCAGGTCTGCTCTGACCCTAGGCTCGTCTTCCCCAGGCCCAGGCCTCGCCCGTGTCTTTGAGCACATGCTATGTATGTACCAAGCCTGTGCTTGGCGTGGTGGGGCACCAGGGCGTAAGGGGCCGGCCTTCTCCCTTCAGGTCAGGTTCCTCAGTCCTTCTAGCGGTGGGGGGCGGGAGTGGGACGGGGGCGGCCTGGAGGCCAATTCCCCAGTCCCTCTCGGCCCGCCTCAAGGCCGGCCGTCGCACCTGTCCTCACGGGCCCCCTACCTAAGAGCGCCTTCCCCCTCTTTGGGACGCACGGGTCCCGGGGGGCTCCAGGGCTGCGCGAGGGGCTGGGGTGGGGGTAGCCCTCTGCGCGGCTCAGCCAATGGGAAGGGCGGGCGCGCGGGGTGTGTGGAGGGGGAGAGAGGGCGGCGCTGCGGGCGCGCGGCGGGCGGGAGGGGGCCGGAGCCCGAGGGGCGCGCGCCGCGTTAACCCTTCCGCGGCCGGGCCGAGCCGCAGGCGCAGCCCGAGCCGCGGGCGCCGGAGCTGCTGTCTGTGCGGCGGGCGGGAGCCGGGAGCCCGGCGCTCAGGCGGGCGGAGCGCAGCGCGGGGACGCGGCGGAGCGGGGCCCGCGGCTCGGCTGGGGCCGGCAGACAGGTGTGCGGGCGGCCGGGCGGACCGAGCTCAGGCGGCTCCAGGCCGGGGCCGCGGTCTGGAGCCGGGGGCCGAGCGAAGACCCCGCTCCCGCAACCCAGCCCCGGCCCCGCCCGTGTTCTGCCTAGCCGCTGGGTGCGGGGATCACGGCCGGGCCGGGCCACCCCTAGCCTGTGCTGGGCCGGGCCGGGCCGGGGTGGGTGGGGGCCCGCCCGGCCCGCCCATGGGCTCAGGATGCCGGTGCGGAGGGGCCACGTCGCGCCGCAGAACACCTTCCTGGACACCATCATCCGCAAGTTTGAGGGCCAGAGTGAGTGGGGGAGGGGGCCGGCGGGGAGGGGGTTCTTGGGGCGGGCCGTTCTCTCTCGAGTGTGGATGGAGGGGCGTGCCCGGGCCGTGTGCATCCGGCAAGTTAGAGTCAATGGGGGCTGGTAGCCCCAAGCCCCTCTGGTCTGGGGTCGCGGGGGCAAGGCTTGGTGCTGGGGGCCGTGGGCTTGGGGCCAAGGGGCCTGTGCTGAGCGTGCGGGGGAGGCTCAGCTCAGGCTTCCGGGATCAGGGAGTGTTACACCCTGAGTGTGCAGGTATCCCCAACTCTGGGTTCCTGAATGGGGATGGGGCTGTGTGGGGGCAGGGACAGAAGAAGGTACATTGTCCAAACTGACAGACCTAAGAGTACAGAGCATATGCCCATCTTGACTGTGTGGTGCCAGGCTGAAGCCATGTATGCAGGGTCAGTGCCTAACCTGCTCTTGAGTGTTTGGGGGGCATGTTTGTATCACCCATGAGCTCAACCCTGCATGGGGAGTGGGGAGGTGTCTCTGACAGGCTATAAACTGTGGACCTGGGGCAAAAGGGTGACATGGGCTGGATCTGGGCTTTGAGGGTCTAACAGGTCCCATGCAGTGTGCTCATCTTGTTGATTTTCCTGTCCTGAGTTCCCTTGTGAGGACTACAGCACCCCTAATGCTGGCACGGTAGGGGAGGCTTCCAGAAGTGTCCCAGGCTGGTGAATGTTCTTGGTGTGTGTGTGTGTCTGTCCCCAAAGCTGCATGTGCCATAGTGGGTGTGACTGCCAAGGGCTCTGGGGTTGGGGAGCGGGTGACATTCCTTGCCCATGACCCTGTGAGCACAGGACAACGTGTTCTTGTAACTGTGGTCAGGGGAGGGAGGGGTCAGGTCGATGTGCAGCATTGTCTGAGGCAGAGGAACAAGATGATCCTGAAGGGGAGGGGACTGCCACGGTGGAGGGGTCTTTCCTTCCCACAAGCTCCTGAGGCTGCGTAGGCACAGGAAGAACCTGGGCTGGCATCTGGGGGCCTGGCTTCTGGCCCTACCGCTGCCACTGACTGCCATGTGACCTTGAGTGACTCTTCTCAGAGTCTCGGGTTTACCGGTTTATACATCTGGGAAGGAGGGGGTGGCCAAAGGGGCCTTTTAGTTCCCTTCTTTCACTGTAATTCAGGAGCTTGGAGAAGGGGGTGGGGGTGGGGCCTGCCTTCGAAGAAATTTACTCTTCTCTCCAGGCCTGGGAGTGGGGGTCAGGTGGTTTTCCTTCTCTGAAGCTGGCATGTGTGGCTGATACTCTGGACTGTCTTGGGCCCAGGGACAGATGTGACAGGGACCCCTCACTTCTGGGGTTGATAGCTGCCTGGGAGTTTGGGGAGGCCTGGGGAATTGACCGAAAGATGACCCAACTTCAAAAGTAACTTCTGGGAGGTCAGAGTAAGGGAGGGCAGAGCAAGACAGGGAGAGGCAGGTCCTGATGGCCTGATGACCTGAGCCTGCCTCAGGGAGCTTTTGCTGCAGCAACCTGGGCCTTGCCCCGCGCTTGCCCGAAGCTGCAGTGGGAGGGCTCCAACTGTACAGAGAGCCCCAGCATTAAGGGCCAAAGTGGCTGGAACTTCTGTGTTTATAGAAAGCTCTTATCCGGGAGCATCTTCCCTGGCACAAGCTGGGGCTGCTGCCCGCCAGCCTGGCTCTTGAGGCAGGTGTGGAGCTGGTGAGCCAAGTCTAGCTGAAGTGGGTATACTGGAGCACCTCTCCTTAATGGGGCCGAACTGAGGAAGGCCTCATAAGCCTGGGGCAGGTCCCCTTTCCTGGGTCTGCCCTCCTACAAGTAGACCACTGTCTCACGCCGTTCCCTGGGCTCCAGGTATTTCTAGGGTTTGGGGTCACAGGTCCCTTTCCTTGCTCTCTATGATTTTGGGTTTCTGCCTGTGACCTCAGCTTATTTCTTCACCGGGCAGACCTAGCTGTTGTCATTTACAATTACCAAAGCTGGCTGTCATTTACAAGCTGCAAGATGTGGACTGACTGAACTTCTTTTGAGCCTCAGATTCTTCATCTATAAAACGAGGATAATGATGCCTACCTTATGGGGTATTAAACGAGAGAAGGCAGCTACGTGCTCATGTGGTACTTCCCTTGTCCTCTTTAGCGCGCCCACTCCCCAGCCTGTGACCGCCCGAGGAGGGGCGTGGGAGTCCTGAGAAGTACTGATCTGGCAGGGTCCGCAGATACTTGGAGTAGTGATTTCCTAGAGATCCCAGGGGGGTAAGGAGTGCCCGGAGAGCGTCCCCAAGGCTAGAGAGCTGGGGTCAGGAAGAGAAGTCCGGAGAAGCCGGTGCAAAGGGAAGGCTGGCCGCCATCTCTGGCCCTTCCCAGGCTCCCTCTCCAGGTCCCGTGTTTATCCCTCTGCCGCGGCTGCTGACACGCGTTGCTGACACCCGCCCCGACTGGCCTCAGCCCCCGGCGCGGAGGGGGCGGCGGGGGGCTGGCAGCCTGCCCGGGGGAAGCCATACAGCCAGCCCACGGGCCGGGCGGGGGAGGGGGCGCGTTTGCGGGCCGGCCATGGCACCTGTGTTGGGGCACAGCTGCGTTCGTCCCTTGCTGGGGCCCCCCAGTCTCTGCTGTGCTCTCTGGTGCGGGTAGTCCCCGCGCGGGTAACTGTGTGACAGGAGAATGAGGGGAAGGGCTGGGAGCCCCGGAGGCAGGGGTCTCTGCTCACGTGCCCGCTCATCCCGCCCCCCAGGCCGCAAGTTCATCATCGCCAACGCTCGGGTGGAGAACTGCGCGGTCATCTACTGCAACGACGGCTTCTGCGAGCTGTGCGGCTACTCGCGAGCCGAGGTGATGCAGCGGCCCTGCACCTGCGACTTCCTGCACGGGCCACGCACGCAGCGCCGCGCCGCCGCGCAGATCGCGCAGGCCTTGCTGGGCGCCGAGGAACGCAAAGTGGAGATCGCCTTCTACCGGAAGGATGGTAGGCGCCGACCGGGGCGGGGCCGCGGGGAAGGGGCGGGGCCTCGAGGGTGAGGGTAGGGAGGGGCGGGGACGGGGGCGGAGGTGTAGGGGCGGTGGGAGAGCCGCCTGAGACCGGGCGGTTTCCTTGGGGGCGTGACCCCCCGACCTTGCTTTGGCTCTAAGGGGAGGCGCCGGCTGAGCTTTGGGGCTGTAGGGCTGTCTGGGTCCCTTCACGCACTTAGGCGGGATGGTTTGCGGGGTGGCCAAGGGGCTGCTTGGCTGTGGGTCTGACACCTCTGGTTCCTTCCTCCCTGGGCAGTTGTGGACACGCTGAGCTAGGCGGGCAGGAGTTTGAGGGGCAGGGCAGATAGGTGTGTGCGTGGACGAAGGTAACAGCAGGTCAGGCTGGTGGCTGGACACTGATCTCCCGCCACAGCTGCCCTACAGCGGTCCCCGCCAGGTGACTGGTTTGGGGTGTTGTCAGTGAGGGCAAAGCAGGTGAGGGCCGCTGAACTCTGGCTTCCTCTCTGCTATCCATCTCCTTCCCCGTCTCTCTTCTGCACTTAACCTGCTCCTGGGCGGAGGTGTGTGCCCCTGCCCCCCCACCTCAGTTCCCTTTGTCTCATCACTTGAGCCCCAGTCCCCCGCCCATGACAGGTGTCTCTGCTCAGCCACCGCCTCCTTGTCCAGCTGCTTTGGGCTTCCGGAGAGTGGATAAACACAGCCCTGGGTGGGGCTGCTCTCACACTATGCCTGCCCTGCTGGGGTGGGCTCTGCTCAGGGCAAGGCAGTGGGGCTTCAAGGGGCCTGCAGGTATGAAAGGTCTGGGGGTGTGGCTCCAGAACGTCCCACTGGACTGCCCACGGGTGCCCAAACCCTGTCACTTAGTGTGTATCCTACAAGCACTTATGAATCCCTGTGAGCCAGGCCCAGCTCTAGAGGCTTGGAGATGGAGCAGTGAAGACAGATGAAGTTACTGCCCCCAGGGAGCTTACCTGCTGTAGTCAGCACTCTGCCTCCCTCTGGGGGTAGGCGAAGTGAGGGATCAGTCCCGGTGTGCCGGGTCCCTAACCCAAGAACCTCCTCTGTGTGCTCAGGGTTGGCTGAAGCTGTGGTGTTCGGCTTGCTTCCTCCGATGGCTCAGCTTTTGCAGGCATGCACAGTCTGTGACATCGCTGGATGGCATTAGAGGGGGCATTGTCACTGGGGCCCTGCTGGTTGGGAGACAGGAGGGGTTGGAAGATTGCATGCAAGATCTGAAGGTAGGACTTACTATTGGACATTTCACTGATGTCTTCCTAGAACCTTAATCAGAGCAGATCTGTTTTTTTTTTTTTTTGAGAGGGCATCTCTCATATTTATTGATCATATGGTTGTTAACAACAATAAAATTCTGTATAGGGGACTCAATGCACAATCATTAATCAATCCCATACCTAATTCTCAACAGTCTCCAATCTTCTAAAGCAAAACGAACAACTTTTTACATGGTGAACAAGTTCTTACATAGTGAATAAGTTCTTACATGGTGAACAGTGCAAGGGCAGTCATCACAGAAACTTTTGGTTTTGATCACGCATCATGAACTATAAACAATCAGGTCAATTATGATTATTCGTTTGATTTTTATACTTGATTTATATGTGAATCCCACATTTCTCCCTTATTATTATTATTATTATTATTATTATTAATAAAATGCTGAAGTGGTAGGTAGATGCAAGATAAAGGTAGAAAACATAGTTTTAGTGCTGTAAGAGGGCAAATGTAGATGATCAGGTGTGTGCCTATAGACTAAGTATTAATCCAAGCTAGACAAGGGCAACAAAACATCCACGGATGCAGAAGATTTCTCTCAAAACAGGGCAGATCTGTTTTTATATCTGCCTGGCTTTCCAGTACTAGCTAACATTGGTGGGTGGCTTCTCTGGGCTGGACAGCAAGCAGGCTAAATGTTTCACTTACTATCTCATGGAATCATCACAACAACCCTGGGAGGTAGATACTATTTTTATTTCCATTTTATGGATGAGAAAACTGAAGTTTAGGGAAATTAAGAAACTCTCCCAAAGTCACACAGCTGGAAAGTGTCAGAGCTGGGAATGGAAGCAAAGGGAACCATATCTGTCTGATTAGAGCCCTACTCACTGGACTCTGTTGTCCTATATTAAAAACAGCACCAAATAGTTACAGGTGTATCTATTATTGCACATTACTTTATGTACAATTTTATTTTGGAGGTTTGCAAACCATCGTTGTCATGAAGAGAAAGTGAATATGTAAGTGCTGGGTTCAGGTCTAACAGAAGAAATTATGTCATATGGGACCAGTCGGTTACCGCTTTGTGCCTGTTTCTACTTCTAGGATAATGTGCCCACTTGGCCCATCAGCAGCAGGGGCCTGAGTGCCTCTGTCTTCCTCATAGCACGTGCTGGTGTCTTTGGGAGTGGATGGTCAGGGGAGCCCTTCTGCAGAGGTGTTATCATGGAATCTGGGTGGCCTGGAGGATCATTTAGTCCAGCCCCGTCCAGTTACAGATGGAGAAACGGAGAAGCAGAGGTCTAGTTACCAGCATCAGTGGAGGGAGTAGGACTACAGCCCAAACTCCCTGCCCAAGTTTAAGTTCTTTTCCTACCTCCAGGTTATTATTCCATGTGGGGCGCAACTCAGAAAAATCCTATGCCAGCCGTTTCTGCCTGCCCCCTTCTCTGCTTTCACCTGGTTTCCATGGGGATCATGTATCTCCTGTTGGCCACCAGGCTGGCCTTGGGCCTCAGGTCACATGGGTCTCCACTTATCCTGGCACTTGAGGCCTAGGATGCAGACAGATTTTCTCTGCCTCCCCGCCCTTTGCCCTAAAACTCTCAGTCCCTTGGGCGACTTCCCATGACCTGATGTGGGCTGTGTGTGACTGCATGCGTGAGTCTTTCTGCGTGGGCGGAGTAGGGAGGCACAGGTGACGAATGCCAGTGCCGCTGCTTGTTTCTGTCTAGGCTTTTCTCAGGGTCTCTACCTGGACCAGCCACTGGGAAGTGGGTCCCTAGGCTTCAGCCCCAGGGAAGTGGGTGGCTGGGAAAGAGGTGGGGCTTTTTGCTGGCAGGCGCCACTGTGGACAGCTGTGCTGTGTCGGGGCCTCTAGCCTAGCTCTGTGCAGTATCAGGGCCTGGAGCCAGACAGCCCCATTATTTAGTTGCTGGTTCTGCTGGGAGGCGGGGAGGCCAGACTGGGGGGTGTGGGCTGGAGGCAGAGACACGAGTTGCCAGTGGGTCGTGCGCCCTGTGCCCAGGCCCCCTAACGTGAGGCCCAGGGTAAGGTGGAGTCAGGAGCAGAACCCAGCAGCAAGGGCTGGCAGGTGGAGCCTCCCTGGGGCCCGGGGGCCACACCTTGGCACAGGTCTGCTGGCACTTCCTTACCGCCTTCCAGGTGGGCTGTGGGTCCCTTTGAGGGGGCTCCCCCTCACTTTCTCCCCTCCTCTGCCAGGCGTTGTGGAGGTGCCCTGCTTCCTTTCCTTGTGCTCCTTCTGCTCTCCGTCTCTGCCTCAGCACCCTCCCCACCCAGTGCGTGCAGCCTGCCTTCCTGTGCCCTGGTCTCTGCCCCTCTCCCTGTCTGCACGTCTGCTCGCTGTCCCCTTGGTCTTTATCTCCCGCCTGCATCTGCCTCTCTTCCTCCCCCCTTCAGTACCCCTGAGCTCTCCTCCTTGCCTCTCTCCCTCTGCCCTCTGGGCTCTATCTCGAAATCTCTCTCTGGCTCCTCATACCTCTGCCTATCCTGGCCTGGTCTCCATGTCCCGGTGTCCCTGGAGCCTGTGTGTGGGTGGGAATGGGGTGTCTCTAGAGAAGAGTCTGTCGGCTTCGCCACTCCAGCTGCAGGCTGGCTGCCATGGTAACAGGGTCAGAGGGCCCCCACTGCAACAGCTGAGTGTGGGCTGGGGGAGGGGTAGAGACAGCGGGCCAGCCTGCTCCCAGTGCCCCCCAGGACTGGAGCGGGGAGCCAGAGCCCCAGAGGCAGCCCCATACCCACTGGTCTCTGGTCCCCAGACTCAGACCCCCACTTCCCAGGGGCTGTGCAGGCACTTCTGGTATCAGTGACACTCCTCTGGGCCTCCTGTGTCCCCCTCCCACCACACCCAGTCCATTTCCCCATCTTCTTCCTGTCCCCCAAATCAAACCCCTCACTATGACAGTCCCATGCCCCTCCACCTCTCCATATGGCCAACTCCTCCCCAGGCTTGGACACCTGCTCCCCTCCATCTTCTCCAGGCCCCAGGGCCCCTAGGATGTTGAGGCTGAGCAGGCAAATCAGAGGGAGGCTGCTGCCCAGTTGTGTCTGTGCCCTTGAGGTGGGAGCAGACGAGAGTGATGACTGGGGGAAGGAGGTTAGTCACAGGTAGCGCTTCAGGAGGCAGTTGGGGAGTGGAAGCCCTTGGGGAACTCCCTCCCCTGGATCGGCAGGCAGGCCTGGGGGCTGGAGCAGTACTGCCTCAGAGCCCAGCTGCTCTCCCCACCTGGCACTTGCCCTCCTCAGCTCCAGCGGCTCCAGGGAAGGGGCATTCAGTGTCTTGGCCTGTTAGGGACTTCCTGTCCCAGCCCCACCTTGGGGGCCAGGCAGGCCTGCCAGGATTGAGTGCTGTCAGCCACTCCTAGCCCTCTCTGGGGTCAGGAGAGCGTTGGGAGGGTGGCTCCTCCATGTTGTGTCTGCTGTAGCCCCCAGAGAGGAGCTATGTAAATATTTGTGCAAAGGCGTCTGGGATGGGAGCAGAGCTTGACAGTGGCCTTGGGCTTTGGGGAGGGGCCGTGGGCAGCAGGAGGGCCAGCGTGGGGGTGTGAGACAGGGTGAGACTCTGCCTCTTTTCTGCCCAGAGGGGGTTTCCAGGGTGGTGTGACTTGAGAGGGTCCAAGGAAGCCCTTTCACGCTTAAACACATCCCACGAGGGTGCCTGAAATGCCTCCATGAGAGAACCTTTCACTTGGGTGGAGAATGGGGCTTTTACTTGAAAACCACATTCTCTCTCATTGCCCATACCTGTGCGCAGGGAGGACATGGAAATTTCCAGCTCCTTAGTGTGAGGGCGTTTAATAGAAACTTTCCTCCTGACATGGGGAGGAGGGTGTGGGGTCAGGGCTGGAAAGGGGGCCACCGAGGGACACCTGGGACAGGTGATGAGTATGGGAAAGGCTGTGGATGAGCCACTGACCCCCTTTAGTTCTCTCCTTAGTCCAGGGGCCTGTAAAGATCTCCATGCTGAGGACTGGGGTTGGCCTCAGATGGACTCCTCCGTTTTGGTCACATGTCTATTGGACTAAAAATGGCACCTTGAGGGCCAGGCTGTGTCTTCCCTTGGCTCCCAGCTTCCCCGTCTCAGTTTGGGATGAGGTTGCCTCCTCTGATTTTCCTCGCTGGATGGTAAGGTACATGAGGACAGAGAGCAGCCCGTAAATTTTGTTCTCTATTGTATCTGTGTCTAGCTCAAAGTGGGGGTTCAGTACATGCTTGCTGAATGAGTGAATGAATGAATGAATGAATGAAGAGGCGGACAGTGTGCTTGTGCTGTGTTGCAGAAGCCCCATCCTGGGAATCAGTGACTTGGGAGAGGTTTCTGGCTCAGCTACAGAAATTGGTGTGTGACCCTGAGCAAGTCGCTTCACATCTCTGGGCCTCTGTAAGAAGCCTTCGAACAGTAGATTGCCAAGGCTGGGAGGGGTCTTAGAGGAAGGTGGGCCGGGGAGAGGTGGCCTGAGGTGGCCACTGAGAGGGCCGGGAGACCTCCAGTCCTGCTGTGTGTGGGGGACACTGTGGGGTGCATGGAAGGCATGTGGGGATCAGCCTCCCTCTCCCAGATGGGCTGAGGAGACCCAGGGATGGGAGCCCAGCTCTGGTGGCGGGAGCTCACAGGCACACTCACTGCTGGGATGTGCACCTACGGCAGGTGGTCGTCGTGGCCCTCTGGGAGAGGCCTCCTCCCCAGTACTTTACAGGAGAGAGACTCCTGCTGACAAAGGCTAAGGGGACGGGCCGTGCTTCCCAGCTGGCAGGCACCTGGTGGGGACTCCACCCGGTGTTCCTTTCCCCACTCTGGAGCCTGCCCTGCTCGGACCACCACCGCACAGTATGTCTTGCCCCAGAGGGCCTTCTGGGACGTGATGGGGCTCAGGGCCCCAGGGAACCTGGGTTTTAGGCTGGGTTCCCAGAGCTGAAATTCCTCATTTGCTTGGGGGGGGGGTCCTTCACATTTTGCCTCCCAGGTGCCGCTGCAAAGTCCTGCAAATAAGATGGGGGCTGTAGCAGAGTAGTGCTGGGGGATGGAGTTTATTCTGCTTGCTATCAGGCAGGGCACCACCCGGTAGCCTCAGGTCCTGGCCGACCCGGGGCCTCAGCACCCCAGTTCTGAGGGCTCTGCCCTCCTCACCCTGCCACCTGCTCACGACCCCTGCCTTCCTCCCCCCTGCCCCCCACAGGCCTCTGCAGACCTCAGCTCCTGCTCCAAGTCACTGAAACCATGGTATCAGTGTTACTGTTATTTTCTTCCCTTTCACTGGATTTTTTCCTTTCTCTTTTCCCCTCACTCCCCAGTCCCCTTAACCTCCTGTTAGGCAACCATTCAAATGTGTGCAGTGTGGATGTGTTGCTTGTATATGTTCTTGGAAAATGTGTATTTCACCTGGATGCATCTAAGTGTCATTTATGTAAATGGTGTGTGCTACTACATACTGTATTCTGGTGTTCACTTCTCCTACACAGCATGGTGCGAAGCCCATCTAGGCTGTTCCTTGGCATCTAGTCTGTAGCTTCATATTCTGTGATGTGCACCCACCTCATTTTGACTGCCTGCTCTCCTTGGGAGCAATCTCCAGACCGTCTCCATAAATAATGCTTCAGTGAAGATCCTCATCCATGGCCCCTTTTGAACTTGTGTGGGGATATCTCTGGGACGCATTCCCCGGAATCAGATTGTTGGCTCACGGGATGTGTGGACACTTAAATTAAGTACAGTATGGCCATGCCCACTGTCACCCTCTTAAACATAGTACCAGATTCCTAGTCCCCCGTACCTCTGCCACACGTAGCATTACTCATCTTTCTAATTTTTGCCAATCTAATAGGTGAAAATGATACATTGCTGCTTTAATTTGCATTTCTTTGATTTTGTGTGAGTCCAGGCATCTCTTGGGCTTGATAGCCTTTGGGTTTACTTTTCTGTGAATTGCCTGCTCATAGCCTTTGCTCAGTTTTCTTTTGAAGATGGTCTTTTGTTCTTACTGATTTTCAGGAATTGCATGTGTATTCTAGGAATACAAACACATACAGTTAAATAGTCAATATATATATTGTGGATATTAATTCCTGTTGAGTCAAGATATTGCAAATATCTTCTCCCATGCAGTCATCTATTTAATTTGTCCAACAAGGATATTTCATTTTGGTACAGGCAAGTTCATAGATTTTTAGCTTTGTGCTTTTGAAGTTTTGTTGAGAAATTCTTCACCATCCTGAGGTTGCAAGCTCTCTACTTTCTTCTATTAACTAAATTCTTTTACCTTTCCCAGTTGGGTCTTTAATCCATCTTGACTCTGCCCCTGTCTGCGGTGTCAAGTACGGATCAAGTTGTATTTTTTTCCATGTAGGGATCCAATTTTCCCAACGCATCTTGTAAACAGCCTGTTTGTTTCCCCTGATTTGTGGGGCCGTCTTTATCACAGGTTAATTTCCTATATGCCCATGGGCCTGTCTCTGAGCTCTGTTCTGGTCCAAATGTTTGTCTTTTCTTGCATCAAAACCACATTTTAAAAAACTGTGGTATTTAGTATGTCTTGGTATTTGGAAAGGCAAATTTTCCTGCTTTCTTCTTCTTTTTAAAAGTTGACATAGCTGTTTGTGGACCTGTTTTCTTCTTTATAAACTTTAGAGAAAGTTCATTGAGTTCCTGGAAACAAAAACCTGCTAGAATCTTGATTGGAATTAGATTAGTTTTACAGATTAATTTAGGGATAATTGACGTCTTTATAATCCTTGTCCCATCCAAGTGCCTGAAATGTCTCTCCATATATCAGATAATTTTTGTATCCTTTCTTCATTTAAAGTTGTTTTTTTTCCCATGGAAGCCTTGTGCATTCTTGGCCAATCCAAGATACTTTATAGTTTCGATGCTGCTATGAAAGAGATCTTATTTTTGACTTCCTATTCTAGTAGTTTCATGCTGGTGGGGAGATATGCTCTTTATTTTGTGGGTTGATCTTGTCCCTGGCAACTTTGCTGAACTCTCTTCCTAGCCTAATTATTATTATTTCTATTTATTTATTTATTTAGGTATCATTAATATACAATTACATGAGCAACATTGTGGTTACTAGATTCCCCCCATTATCAGGTCCCCGCCCACATACCCCATTACAGTCACTGTCCATCAGCGTAGTAAGATGCTATAGAGTCACTACTTGTCTTCTCTGTCTACCCTAATTATTATCTGTTGATTCTATTGGTCCTCGAGGTGGGTGATCCTACATCTGCAAATAATGCTGGTTTTCTCTGTTGTGTTTGGGTCATTGTCACATGTTTCAATGCTCAAATGTTCCATCTGACCTCAGGAGGCCTTCCTGAGCACTTCCCTGGTTGGAGCATCCTGGTATCCTGCAAGGCAGGCGAGTGTAGGAGGGATTATGACTCTTGGTTTAGTGGTCGAGAAGCTCTGGCTGACCGGGTGACTGACGAGAGGGCTGAAAGGGAAGGGGTGTTCTCGAGGCGTCTCCTTGCTCTCTGGGGTACACGGGGAGCCAGGTTGGGAGCGCAGATCTAGAAGCTTGCAAAGCCCTGGAGGAGGGCGGGGACCCGGGTTGCCCCCTGGTGGCCCGTGTTCTTGCCAGGCTGCGTGTGGGTTGCGGTGAAGAGGGCTGGCAGGGGCCTGAGGCTCAGGAATACCATGTCTGAGAGGCTCCTGCTCCAGGCCCCTTTCCTGGGTTCCTGGGCAGTCAGCCTCCACGTTCTGGCTTGTTGACCAGATTAAATAACATTTCAGTGAAAGAAAACTTAATTCTCATGGTGTTTCTGACTGTTGTCTGACGCAAGATGGTTTTAAATGGGCACATTCTGTTGTGAAAGAATGGTCAGTGCCCTGGGCCTGGGAGGGCGGCTGGAGAGGGAGGAAGGGACTCTGCTCGCACCCGCCGCGGTGCAGGTCGCCACCCCGAGCCCGTGACCAGCCCTTGGACACCTGCTTATCCGCCACCTCCCGTGAGCAGCCCAGCCCCGGCCTTAGGCCCGTGACTCTGTGGAGAGCGGGGAAGCTCCCTCCAGAAGCCAGTGTACAATCATCTCCTAAATTAGGGATGTAGTTTTAGAAGAGTTCTCAGTTAGAAAGATCCACGTGGGCCAGATGGGGCAGTCGAGAAAATCTTTGCAGAAGGGGGCCCCACGGGGCCTAGAGGGTTGGGAGGAGTTGGAAGAGTGGTGGGGCAAAGCTCGGGTGCACCGAGGCCAGCCTGCTTGGGACCCATCGTGTCTATTCATCCAGGCTTGGGAGCCCAGCTGGGAGGGCGGGTCGGAGGGTCCAACATGGTCAGGAACAGGGGAATCTAAAGGACTGCGAGGGGACAGATGCCAAGAAGTAGGAGGGAGTAATAAAACCTGGGGGCTTGGGGAGGCGAGGATGAGAACAGAGCTGGAGCAGCCTTCCGCACACGAGCTTGGCCTTCTTTCACCTTCCTGGGACTTCTGGGGCAGGACAGGGCTGTGGCTCCCAGTTCATCTTGAAGCAGTGGTGTTCCTGAGAAGGCTGGCCCAGGTAGGCCCCGGGCAGTGGGCTTGGGCGGGGGTCTGGAGGCTCCCAAGGACTTCTGGTCCCACGGGTCCCTGGGACAGTGTCAGGCTGGAGGGCATGGTGGAGGGTTGTCTGGAGATGCTCCTTCTGTGTGAGTGGGGCTGGGTCATGGCTCCCCACCTCCTGCCCTGCAGTGGATGTCCCGGGGACATCTGCGATGCTCGGCTCTTGGGCTCAGGAGGGGAGGGTTGGCCTCTCCCCATCTCTGTTGCTCTCTCTCTCACACCCACTCACACACGCACACACTTATGCACACTCATTTACTGGCTGGCCTCTGAGGCTCCCCAACTCTGTCCCCTGGGCCTGCAATGTCTCTGGCCTTCCCTAGGCCCCTGACTGCCCAAGAGAGCAGTGTTAGCGACATGGTGGCCCCCAGCCAGGAGCGGTTCCTGCTGCATCTTCCTGTCGCCGCCACCAGGCTAAATATAACCTGACACTGCACAGCCCTGGGCTGCAGCAGAGACAGCCTCTCTGCCCGGGGGCGGACAGGGACGACTGGAGCAGCCTCCTGCCCTCAGGGTGACTTTGCGCCCTGCTCCTCCTGCAGGGAGTGAGGCAGGAAGGCGACCAGGGTGAGGACAGCTGCCTCCCCGAGGTCACCTTCCCTGCAGGGACCCGGCACCCTGCCTTGTTCCAGCTCTGGATGCTTCCACAGGCCATCTTTCATCTCATATGGCACCCAGAGCAGGAGTCACTTGTCCCTGCAGGTCCTGCAGGGAATCTGAAGCTCAGAGAGGTGGGCGACCTGCCCACAGCCACACAGAATTGCCCAGGACTCCTGATGGTTGGGGCAGGTCAGCTTAGCACCTTAGGGCTCCTCCCCATGCCTGGGTTATTCTCTCTCTCTCCATCTCATCCACTCCCAGCTGGGGTCCTGTTGACTCCTTGGCTCAGTGAGGGCAGGTGCCTGGCCTGTCTTGTTCATGATGCCCCAAATGCTTTGCACGGATGTACTCAGGGAATATTGGAGGGGGATGAGGAAGGAGCTGAGATGACACCTAGTTTGCAGACGAAACAACAGACTCTGACCTGGGGGCCTGGCCCAGGACACTCAGGGGCACCAGCAGGCCTCCCCTTTGCCACCTGTCCAGATTGATAGGTAGTTACACCCCCACTAACGCTGAGTGCGGCTCCTGCCTGGGCTCTGCCAAGGCTCAGGTGCCCAGAGGTGGGAAATCAGGTTTGCAGCTGTAAGTACTGTGGGTGGGGCCCCTGGCTGCTGATGAATCGATGCTGTGCAGGGACAGTGCTTCCAGGTGTACTGCTGGGCATCGGGTGGCACCAGGTGAAAGCAAGCCAGCCTTGTGTTCTCATGAATGTTGGTGTCCTTACTTAGGGTCATGAGGAACTGTACGTGCCCACCTGGAATGTGTCCAGGCCTGCTTCTCCCCCAGAGCCCCTCGCACTGCCCCTCCTTTTCTCCCCTCCTCCGTGAGCTGTGTGACCTCTTTAGGACAGTAGGGTCCAAGGCACAGAGACCCCTGTCAATTTATGGCCATTAATCATTGACTGCCTTCCCTCTCCTCAATTCCATCCCCATGGGGTGCAGCGTGCCCTGAGCCCCAGGAGGCAGGCAGAGTTGGGGCATCCAGCCTCCTCTTCCAGAGCCAGGTGTCTTCAGCTGGAGCTGGGGATTAGACTGGGTGTGAGTGGGGTGTCCTTTGGCATTGGCCACATCAGCCAGGCTGGCCCAGGGGCCTCTCATTCCTAAGTCCCTTCTGCCTGCTTCTTTCTCTCCTCTTCCCATTTATCGAGACATCCCTTGGGCCTGGCTCCTGCTTCACATACGTCATTCACCCCTACCTCCCTGCAGGGTGGGCATGAGCTCCCATGTTTCTGATGAGCGCTCTAAGGTTCGGAGAGCATAGGTGACTTGCCCAAGGTCATTCTCAGTGAGTAAAGGCCTGTCTCCACAACCCGTGCCCTGTCATTTGCATAAGGGAACCCACAGCCTTCCTAGGGGCGCTAGGGGCTCCATCTTCCCCTTCCCTGACCACTCCCCGTGCCGGCGGCCCCCGGGATGCGGCCCGTGCCTGCCGCAGAGTGGCTTCTGGCGGAACTGCAGCCTCACCCGTCTCTGGGCTGCCCAGCTTTGCTCCTGGGGGAGCTGCCCATGGTCAGAGGGAGAAGAGTGACGGGCAGGGTCTCATGACAGGTGGGAGTGGGGCTAGTGGGGCCAGGCCCTGTTCGGTGTGTGCAGTGCCAGCCCAGGGCTCCTCTGGAGGCAGCTCAGCCGCTGACTCTCAACATTTCTTCTCTGTCGAGAAGTTATGTGAAGGTCAGTGCCCCACCTCTGGAGGCTGTGATTTGCTCTGTGCTGATGCCCAGCCCTGGCTGTCCCTGTGCCTCACCCCTGGCCTGGCTGACTTTCAGCGGCTCTCAGGGACCCCCCTGGTCCCTGCACCCCATTCTGGCCAGTGATGGGATGGGGCCTGCCGGCAGGTCCGGCTTAAGAGCCGCGGGTGGGTGATGTGACTGCTCACAGAAGATCCAGCCGACCCGGCAGGAATCTGGGAGGCCGAGCTGGCTGACTTGGGGGGCCGCCCCCTTTCCTTCCTTCCATATTTCTTTGAAATAGCAGCTGGAGACTACCTCCCTCCCCGCTGCAGCCATTCGGCAGGGCTCCAGTTCACATTTTTGGAATTATCAGGGCTTTGACAGGGTTATTTGAAAGGAAAAATTCCTTGAATGTCCACAAAGGGAGAGGGCCAAGGGGGCTTTGTGCATGAGTGTGTGTCCAGGGGTGGGCAGCGACCTGTGCTGCGAGGGGGCTTGTATCTGGAGCTGCTGTAGCCGGGCAGGGGGTGGGGTGGCAAGGTGGGATGCCAGCATCCTGTGCTCCCTGGGCTGCAGAGAACAGCTCTGGCCTCTCTTGCTGAATGCCTGAACCAAAGTGGGCATGGGGTATCGAGACCTCCAATTCAGAATTCTGAGGCCATGTGTTGGGGGCGGAATCCCCAGGCCATCCCCACAGAGTTGAGCTTATCTGGGTCTCAGACTCTGGACTTCTCTGAGACAAGTGTCCCAGTGAGGAGTGAGGACCAGGGCCCTGGGTCACTGGGGTCCTGGGGCTGGGTGTCAGGGGTCTCCAGAGCTAAGGGTTCCTGGTCTCTGGCCACCCTTCAGTCCTGAGGAGGGCCAGGCCCTGTTGAGGCTGCTGCCGGCCATCACCATATTAGGGCATAAACTCCGGGCAGGCTGTCTGGGTGCCAAACGGTTTCCAGCTGGGCCCAGCCCCCTGCAGCTTCAGCCCCGCAGCCTGCTCCGGAGGGGCCATGTCAAAGGCCAGAGGTCAGGGGACAGGAGAGCTGCTGGGCGGAGACCCAGACAGAGCTACCCTGCTCAGGACCCTGGGGCCAAGCCATGAGGGTGTGGGAAGCGGGGAGTGGAAGGCCTTTTGGGTCGAAGGATTCCTGGCCAGCCCCACCCCTGGCCCGGCCCCCTCGTCTCAGCCTTCCTGCTTCAGTTGGTTGCTCAGGTTCTCCTTCACAAGATGAATTCCACAGCTGTTAGAACTGCTGCTCTGCTTCCCTCTCTCAGCCCTGGCCTCGGCCAGTCTCCCCCAAGCCTGGCCAGCATCTCCCAGAAATCAAGCCTGTGGAGCCTGGCCTGCTCAGCTGGTGCTGAAGCCCTGCCGCACCCCCAGGTCCCAGCCCCTGTTGGCAGGCATCAAGTGCCAGCCCAAGCGCCAGGCCGCCAGCCCCCCCAGGTTTTTGGTCTCAATTCAGCACCGGCACTTCCTCCCAGCTAGGGTGCTTGGGCCGTCCCCTGCTGGCCAGCACGCCATCCCTGGTGCATTGTTCTAGGTGTAAGGTCCTTTCCAGGGGATGCAGACGCTGGGGCCCCTGCAGTTCAGAGAAGACAGATAAGCACGGGGGAAGCCCAGACAAGGGAGGAAATCTCTGCCCTGGGAAGAGAGGGAGGTGAGAAGCATGCCTTTCCTTGCAGGGTCCATAGAGGAGGAGGAACAGGATGTTAATGCACCTTCTTCTTTTATCAAGAGGGCCTTCCTGCAGGCGGGGGTTCCTAGCTGGGCCTCAGGCAGACCCTGAGGTCACACTGTGGTCTCGTTTGGAAATCAGCAGAGAGAAGGGTGAGGGAGCTGTGGCTGGACAGGGGACAGAGCTGGACTGGGTACACTTGGCCCGGTGGCCTGATCTCACCTGATATAGGGGCTCTGGTGGTCAGAGGGAGATTGGGAGGGAAAAAATATCAGAGATAGAAAGAAAGACAAGGAGAGGCAGAGAGAAAGATCTAGAAGGTAGTGCTTCTCAACTTTTCAGTGAAGGGTCACTTGTCTTTATTTCTAGTATGTCACAGATCAATACTTTTGTGAAATACAAAATCACATGCTTGGACTGTGGCCATGCCAAATTGCTGTAAAGGTTTTTTTTCAAACTCTTGCTCTCAGCTTCTGAACATCCTTGTTGTGGGCCGACTTAGCAGTCGGGGGTACTGTAGGGAAAGCAAAGACAGAGATGGAGTGATCGCCGACCTCCTTCATGTTCAGTACGTGCCAGGCATTGCCCTGGGCACTTGCTATGTGTTGACTTAATCTTTACAATTAGTGAGAAAAGAATTATTATCACTCCCATTTTTTGGTGAGGAAAATGAGGCACAGGAAAGCTAAATCATTTAAGAAAAATGACTGAGTGGTGGAGCTGGGATCTGAATCTAGAGGTCCTGGGCCTAAAGTCTTTGGTCTAACCACGGTGTCACACTGCCCAGCACCAGAGAAAGAAGGGTAAATTGAGAGGCTAGGGAAAGACAAGTGGAGAGAGAGGGAGAGCCTCCTAAGGGCGAGCTGGAGCGGACAGATCCAGGGAAGGAACTCAGAACACAGGCAGCAGTCAGGAGGGGATGCTGGAGAGGCGGCTGGGAACTGTGGGGGCCTCGTCGGGGAGCAGAGGTGGCCCCGAGGGGCCCTGCTGCTGCAGTGGCTGTGTCCTACGCTCTGCAGGGAGCTGCTTCCTGTGCCTGGTGGATGTGGTGCCGGTGAAGAATGAAGACGGAGCTGTCATCATGTTCATCCTCAACTTTGAGGTGGTGATGGAGAAGGACATGGTGGGGTCCCCGGCCCATGATGCCAATCACCGTGGCCCACCTGCCAGCTGGCTGGCTCCAGGTAAGTGCCCTCAAATCCTTTTCTGGGGCCACGAGGCCACCTAAGGCCAATGCTTTGCAGGAAGGGGTGTCAGGGAGGTCCCTCTACAGGTCAGGAGGCAAACACGGAGCATATGGGCCAGGCCCGTCTGGCTCAGGATGGACAGACAGTGTGGAGTGGCCGATTGAGCCTAGGTTCACTGGTCCTTAGGGCAGGATCGTGCCTGGTTTCCCAGCCTTACTTGTGTGGGCACCTGCCGCAGGACCTGGGGGCTCCCCTTTCCAGCCTCGGGGAGGGTCACTCTTCCCAGATGGTCCTGGCTGCCTCAGGGTGACTCCCTCTGCGCATCTGAGGCTCCATCCCAGGGACTCATCCCTGTTCCCTGGTGCTTGTTCCTGGACTGGCCTGCTCCCTGCTGTGGCCTTGGCTAACTGAGGAGAGGATTGGAGGGCAAAAGTCACCATGGCTGGACCCGGGGAGGCCTCCCCTCATCCCCGCCATGACCCAAAGGCTCAGAACCCTTCTCACCTTCCCCACGATGGCCTTTTCACGTCTAATTTTAATTTTCCTATCAGTCGTGGCAAGATTCCACCTCTTGGCTTCTCACACTCTAAAACGGCCGTGTTAGTCAGGCCGGCCCCACCTGCTCCACAGGGGCACCTGTCAGGCCGCAGGGAACGGCAGGGAGGTGTGGCACCCTCCCATTTATGAAGGTCCCATCATTTACTGTGTGACTTCCAGCAACTCAACACAGCTCCAGCGGCTCACCCAGCTCATGTATGCCTAAATTTCCTCTAGTCTAAAAAGGGGAAAATGATACTGCTACCAGCACGGCTGTGGGAGTCACGGATGGTTCACACAGAGCCCACCACGATGGGAGGCTCAAGAAACGGTGGCTTATTATCAGAGCCTTACTTAGATAAGACTGCAGTTAGAAAAGTTCTGAGCCTTGAGTTCTGTGCAGTGGGAGAAGGGGTGGGGGGAACGGCCTGCCAGGGCTCCCCCTTCCCCTTCTTGTCCTGATCGTGGCTGCGGCTCCAGTTTCTAGGCCTGGCCCCCTCCCCGGCAGCCTTCCAACCCCGGGCCACGCACCTCCCTTCTCCCGGCAGGCCGAGCCAAGACCTTCCGCCTGAAGCTGCCCGCGCTGCTGGCCCTGACGGCCCGGGAGTCGTCGGTGCGGCCGGGCGGTGCAGGCGGCGCGGGGGCGCCGGGAGCCGTGGTGGTGGACGTGGACCTGACGCCCGCGGCGCCCAGCAGCGAGTCGCTGGCTCTGGATGAGGTGACCGTCATGGACAACCACGTGGTGGGGCTTGGGCCGGCGGAGGAGCGGTGCGCGCTGGTGGGCTCTGGCTCCCCACCCGTCTGCGCGCCCCACCCGTCGCCCCGGGCACACAGCCTCAACCCCGATGCCTCGGGCTCAAGCTGCAGCCTGGCCCGGACGCGCTCCCGAGAGAGCTGCGCCAGCGTGCGCCGCGCCTCCTCAGCCGACGACATCGAGGCCATGCGCGCAGGGGTGCTGCCCCCGCCGCCCCGCCACGCCAGCACCGGTGAGGCCCGGGGGCGCTGTGGGAACTGCCTTCGCGCCTTCCGGCGGCCGGGCCTGCCCCGTTCCAGGACCTCAGTGTCCTCCCCCTGGCCCTGTCCTGTGTGCCTGGGAGATGGAAACCCCATTAAGCATGCACTTCATCCCATTAAGTGGCCTTCACTCCATTAGATGTCCATTCATCCCATTACATTCTTCCACTCGCAGAGCCTTTGCTGGCCCAGGGCGCTGGCCCTCCCAGGACTGCCTGGAGCAGGGATGGCCCTGGGAGAGGCACCTGGGTCCCTGCCCCCACCTGGCCCTCTGGCAGGCTCCAGTGCCCCTTGGCTAGACCCTGATGGAGGTCTTCCTCCTCTGCTACATCGTAGCTGCGTCATGCTCTGCTTCCTTAAAGCAGGGAGGGGTCTGGCCTTGCTTGTTTCTCAGTGACTTTGCCTCTGTCTCCTGAGTTGGCCTCCTTGACTCACTGTACCCCGTGGCCTGGCTCATGGTCTCCAATTCAGCCTGCCAATGTCACCTGGCTTTCCCTTCCACCCCTGAGGCCATGCACACCATGCCCTCCACCCTCACTAGCTTTCCCCTCCACCCCTGGGGCCATGCACCTGCTGCCTGCTACCCTCACCCTGCTTTCCCCTTACTCCAGGGGCCATGCACCCCCTGCGAAGCGGGCTGCTTAACTCCACGTCAGATTCGGACCTCGTGCGCTACCGCACCATTAGCAAGATTCCCCAGATCACCCTCAACTTTGTGGACCTCAAGGGTGACCCCTTCCTGGCTTCACCCACCAGTGACCGGGAGATCATAGCACCCAAGATAAAGGAGCGGACCCACAATGTCACTGAGAAGGTCACCCAGGTAGGCGCCCAGCCCCTGGCTCTCCCCTCACCTTAGAGAGGCCTGGGGGGAGGGGAACGGGACTGGATGGGGGGGGGGTTAGACAGGGGAAGGACCGGGGCAGATACGCAGGACAACTTGGAGGGGTTCAGGGGTTGAGGTTCGGCACCTGAGAGGGTCAGGGTGGGCAGGAGAAGGCAGCCACACGGCACAACAGGGTCTGCTCACAGGTGTGGCTGGGGGGATACCGGAGGGCAAACCCACAGGAGGTTTCAAGTTAGAAGGGGCCACGGGGGTCAAAGTCAGGGGTCCTGATTCTTGTAGGCCAAGATGATGAGCCAGCCAGGCAGAGGGTGGGGACCAGGTGCTAGGGCCTGGAGGTGCCTACCCTGCCCCCAAGCCATGGGAGAAGAGGATTTCCTTCCCACACTGGGAGGGAGGGTATGGTGGTGGGTGCACAGTTACGCAGGGATCAAGTCCCCAGATCCTGGGCCAGAGAAGACTACCAGCTCTTGGGAGCATTGCCCAACACTGCTTGGTGACAGGCCAGCCTGGTGTCCTGCCCCCCTCCAGGCAGCGAAGTTGCCTGCAGTATCCCCACTGCCCAGGGCTTCCCGGCTCTTTCTCAGGTCCCAGCCCTGGGGGTGGGGTGGGGGAGGGCCAGGAGCGGGTGAGAGGCCCAGGACAGGAGGTGTCCCTGCCCCACGCTGCTGTGCCCTCTCCTGCCCCTCCCACTGTAGCTCCCGCGTTGGCCTGAGGGAGGGAGCTGCCCGCTCCTGCCCTCCTCCACTGCTGGCCTCCTGGGCCCTCCTCCCTGCTGGGCTCCTGCTGCCTCTGGCTCCCCGGGTCCCTGCCAGACCTCCAGTCCTTTGGCCTTGACTCCAGAATGTTCCCCCGCACCCAGACCTCATATCTGGCTGCCTTCTGTGCCCCGTGCCCCTCCGCAGCAGTCTGCCCTGCTCGTGCCCGCCGTGTGTGCCTGCTGTGCTGTGGTCCATGTGCGCGCTCTGTATGTGTCCGTGTGCACGTGCGTTCCTGGCTCTGCCTGTCACCGGGCGGTCTCTCCATCTCTGGGTGCCTGTCTGACTCTGGCTGGCTGAGCCCTGGACCGGCAGGACCATTAATCTGCCGTGACAGGCCTGGCTGCCCGGGGAGGGGAGGGCCGCGGGCTGCGGGAGCGGCTGCAGCAGGAGCCTGGAGCGGGCTGCGGGGGCGGGGGCCGCTGGCCAGCACTGGGCGGGGCGGGGGAGCCCAGGGTGGCAGGGTGGGGGTGGGGGTGGGGGAGGAGGGGCCGGCTGAGGAGCCGCGGTTCTGACCGTCGCGTGCATTGCCGGGCTGGTGGAGGGCAGAGCGCAGCACCCTGGCAGCGGGGCCCACACCGGGGGGGCCACGGGCAGCCTGAGCTGCGTGGGCTGCTGTCCACGCCCACTGCCAGGGTGACCCCAGCCAAGGGGCCCAGCCCCAGCGACCCTGGGGCACAGCCTGGGCTGGGACTGCTGCTGGGGTGCAGGTGAGGTTCTGGCCACGCCCTCGGGCCCCGAGGCAGTCAGGCTGGGGGGAGCCAAGTCCTCCATGGCGGTCCTAGCAGGGAAGGCGAGCGGGACATGGCCTGTGCAGCCCAGGGCCCAGAAAGGCCGGGTGAGGCGGGCTGTGCGTATCTCCAGCCTGTTGGCCCAAGAGGTAGGTGACCCCCTGGCCCCTTCCCCTCCCTTCTAGGGCTGGGGCACTGGTACAGGCAGCGGCAGGTTGGGTGCAGCCCAGAGGGTTCTGGCTCCAGGCCCAGAGAGGGCTTCCGGGCCGCAGGACAGTCTGGGGGAGCCATGGAGTCCGCAGCTCTGCTCACCCGACTGCTGGCCCCAGCTCTCTCTTCTCCTAGTCAGGGCCCCCCTCTCCCATGGCTTCTGTGGCCCAGTCTTCTAGCTCAAGGAGCAAAGGGAGGAGATGGAGGACAGGAATGAAGTGGGTGCCCAGAGAGGGTGGCAGGAGACCAGCACCCTCCCGCCCAACCCCACCTCCCCCTGCGGACAGTGGCCAGCCTGGCTTGGAGGCGCTGGGCTCTGTTACTCCTGCATTCTATGTGCAGTAGCAGACCTGTGGGAAGCGAGGAGGCTTGGGCTGTTTCAGGGCCCCAGGTTGAGTCTGGGGAGGGTGGGTGGGTGTCAGAGGCCACTGGACGAAGGGGAGGCAGGCTGAGCTGAGGCACCTGGCTCACCTCTTCTGGGCAGCTTGAGGTGCGGGGGCTGTCCTGGGGTCCCACAGGCTGATCGCTCTGTAGGTACCTCCTGGGAGCAACTTATTTGCCCCCAGAGACTTCTGTTATCCTGGAGGAGGCTCCAGGTGATGGTACAGTATCAGTTGAGGGGTGGCCTAGGGGTGAGTCTGACAGTCGCACCCCTCATCAGTCCCTGGCACCCAAGCACTCTGCCTTCTCTCACACTCTTCTCCCAGCTGGGGCACAGGCTTGCTAGGATTTGCCGTACCCCACAGGTGAGGATGCAGGGTTTGGCTTAAATGAGCTTCAGTGTTCTGTGGGGCAGCAGGTCACAGGGGCTTGCATGCCTGGCCCAAGGCTGCATGGTAAGCTGGAGGTTGCAGAGCTGGGCTTGGCTCATCTGGGCCGGTAAGTGAGGTCTTTGGGTCCAGGCCTGTGTCCCAGGCTTGCCCCACGTGTCTGCGTTTGAGCACGGGGTGGTGCTGGTGTTGCTATGGGCAGACTCTGGGTGGGGAGGTCGGGGTGCAGGGTCTCTGCTGTCAGGCGCAGTCCCACCCAGCCCCCAGGGGGCCTGGCCTCTTGGGCATGGGGAGGGACCTTATCCAGGGGTAGTTATCTTCTTCTGTCCCTTTGTCCATGGGGCCCTGGCCATTTCCATGTTTTCTGTCCCCACCTGACCCAAAAAGGCTGCTGTGCTATGCTGTCTGTCTTAAGGAGCAGACAGTGTGGGCTGAAGGCAGGGCAGAGCTGGGGTCTGGGGAGCCACACACTCCCTCCCCTTCTCCAGACCCCAGCTGCTCCCCTGACCCATCACATGCCTCAGGGGCCCCCATGTCCACCCAGGTGGCCCAAACCTTGAACTATGGCCTGTTTTAACTTCCAGATACTTCCTCTAAGGAGATGTTCTCCCAATAGTCCATCAAGTGATAGTGGGTCCAGGGGATCTCCAGCCTGAATATGAGTGGGAGTCTTGGGGGCTCCACCCACCCCAGTCCTCTCAGCCCAAACACTCAGTGCTGCTGGGAGCAGGGCCAGCAACCTTGACTCTCAATAAGGTGGGCCAGGCCTTGGTTCGGCTGCCCAGGGATGGCAGTGCCAGGCCAGGGGAGTTTGGGGAGGAAGCTCTTGGCTTGAGTCAGACATCTGTGAGCAAGGATTGCGGGGCAGGGGGAGGTCCCAGGGGACAGACGGAGGCTCCTGGGATAGTGTGGGGAAGGTGACCTGTCTCTTCTGGCCTAGATGGCAGGCCTGCCCCTGCCTGACTGTTAAGAGGGCAGGAGGTGTAGGTGAACTCTCAGGACTGCGTGTCCCTCTGTGTCATGTGAGCTCGTCTGTGGTCAGGTTAGGTGCTCTGTGGGCCTTTGCTGGAGTGTGGGAGGGTGAGGACTGAGGGTGGCCTGGGGCCTGGGAAGACAGGGGGCTGGAGGGTGGCGTGGCAGGGGAGGGTCTTTGTCTCTCCCCCACTGGGAGGCCAAGAGGTCTGAGTCTGGGTGTCTGGTCTTGGGCCAATGGCACAAAGAGACCTTTAGGTCCTCAGTCCCTGGACTACCAGTGGTGGGGCTGACAGAGAACCGCAGTGGCCACCACCCTTTAATGTGCTGGGGCTGTGTCTCCTGAGGGCCATCCCCCAGTGGGCCTCCCACACCCAGGCTGGGAGCCGTGGCCCTTGCAGCGTTTTCTGCACTGAGACTGTCGTGTATGGCAGGTGTGGGCAAGTGGCATGGTGGAGTTATAGCCATAGGTATGGGTCTGCAGGGCTGGTGGGGAGCAATACTTCAGGGTATTCCTGCATGGTGCCCTGAACCCAGGGAGCCAGCTAGTTGGTCGGTGGACTGTGGTGCCCAGGCTGAAGGGTGGGGAGCGGCTCTGGCCTCTTGGCTGAGGGGTAGGCATTTTGATAGAAACTTTTTGGCCTCCTCTTACTCTGGTTGGCATTTTCCCTGGAGACCCCAGAAGAGATGTTATGTGCTCCCAGCCCGGAGGTCCTGCGGCCTGGTCCCCCAGGTGGACAGCACCCCTCAGCCGCACCCGCCCTGCCTGCGCAGGTGCTGTCCCTAGGTGCGGACGTGCTGCCGGAGTACAAGCTGCAGGCCCCGCGCATCCACCGCTGGACCCTCCTGCACTACAGCCCCTTCAAGGCCGTGTGGGACTGGCTCATCCTGCTGCTGGTCCTCTACACGGCTGTCTTCACCCCCTACTCGGCCGCCTTCCTGCTGAAGGAGACGGAGGAGGGCCTGCAGGCCCCCGGCTGCGGCTACGCCTGCCAGCCCCTGGCCGTGGTGGACCTCATCGTGGACATCATGTTCATCGTGGACATCCTCATCAACTTCCGCACGACCTACGTCAACGCCAATGAGGAGGTGGTCAGCCACCCTGGCCGCATCGCTGTCCACTACTTCAAGGGCTGGTTCCTCATCGACATGGTGGCTGCCATCCCCTTCGACCTGCTCATCTTCGGCTCTGGCTCTGAGGAGGTGGGCTGGCAGGGAGGCAGAGGCCTGGAGGGCATGGGGAGAGGGGCGGAAGATGGTGGGTGAAGCGGGTTGCACGTGGAGGGCTCCAGAGGCATGGCAGGTGCCCCAGCTGACCCCTGCCCGCCGCCCCTCTCTCGTGGGCCACCCACTAGCTGGGAGAGGCCCCGAGGAGCACCATTTTCTAATTTGACTATAGGAAAGGGCCCTGTCTTCTGATTCACACAAAAGTGCCCTGGAAGTTAGTGGGAGTTCTGGCCAAGCACCTTAGGCTGGTGTTGTGCCTTTCAGAGGCCCAGTCTTCTCATTCTCATCAGAGGGACCATGAGCCCACTGTCACAAAGAGTAGCCTTTTGTCACAAAGCCAGCACAAAGATTAATGGGACTGCACTGTGCCCAGTGAGTGGGAGGTGCTTCGGTTACGAGGAGGTTCTTGGAGGAAGTCTGGGATTTTCCCTCTGATGCCCTCCAAGGGCTGCAGGGCCCCCATTCCTCAGATGCCCCCAGCTGAATGTCTCTCCCATCCCCCCAGCTGATTGGGCTGCTGAAGACGGCGAGGCTGCTGCGGCTGGTGCGCGTGGCGCGGAAGCTGGACCGCTACTCGGAGTACGGGGCAGCGGTGCTCTTCCTGCTAATGTGCACGTTCGCGCTCATTGCGCACTGGCTGGCCTGCATCTGGTACGCCATCGGCAACATGGAGCAGCCGCACGTGGACTCGCGCATCGGCTGGCTGTACAACCTGGGCGACCAGATTGGCAAGCCCTACAACAGCAGCGGCCTGGGCGGCCCCTCCATCAAGGACAAGTACGTCACAGCGCTCTACTTCACCTTCAGCAGTCTCACCAGCGTGGGCTTTGGCAACGTCTCCCCCAACACCAACTCGGAGAAGATCTTCTCCATCTGCGTCATGCTCATAGGCTGTGAGTGCATGCCTGGGGGTGGGCATGGGGCAGGGAGAGCCTGGGCTGGAGGAGAGGGAGGGTGCTGGCGGGGCCACCATCATGGCGTGTCTGGGGGCTGGGGCACCAGGGTAGAGGCACAAGACAGAGCCCAGGGGCATGTGTACACCTTGTGTGTGCAGTTATGCTGCGTGGGGCTGCGTGTGTCCTTCACCTGATGCAGGGGTGGGTGGGGTCCCCTGGGCGCTGACCACCCCACTCATCCGTGTCCCCAGCCCTCATGTACGCCAGCATCTTCGGCAACGTGTCGGCCATCATCCAGCGGCTGTACTCTGGCACGGCCCGCTACCACACGCAGATGCTCCGGGTGCGGGAATTCATCCGCTTCCACCAGATCCCCAACCCACTGCGCCAGCGCCTCGAGGAGTATTTCCAGCATGCCTGGTCCTACACCAATGGCATCGACATGAATGCGGTGAGGCTGCTGTGCGGTGATGGCGCTGGTGGCGGGTTGGAGGGAGCAGGGTGACAGCACGACGTGTCCTACCAGTGTCACAATATGGTTCCGGCGTCACAGTTAGTGCCTAGGGCGACCCTGAGAGGTATGTCACTCTCCTTTTACGGATGGAGCTTACTTACTGGGAGAGCTCTTGCTTTGGGGCAGGCAGACCAGGCCCTTTCCTTAAGGTGTTGCATTTAATCCTTACAACCCCAGGCAGGAGTGTGTCTCTACACTTGACACCTGAGGAAACAGAGGCCTAAGCAGTGAGGCATCATCTGCAGGGTGTCCATCTAGAAGGGGGTGAGCTGGGATGGGCACCCAGGTCATCCCCACTACACTGGACCCCTTGTTCCTCCCAGGATCTCTGGGGTGGGGGCTGGGGTGCTGGGGGAGTTGTGCTGAGCCGCTCTGGCCCCGCAGGTGCTCAAAGGCTTTCCTGAGTGCCTGCAGGCTGACATCTGCCTGCATCTGAACCGCTCGCTGCTGCAGCACTGCAAGCCCTTCCGAGGGGCCACCAAGGGCTGCCTGCGGGCGCTGGCCATGAAGTTCAAGACGACACACGCACCGCCAGGAGACACGCTGGTGCACGCCGGGGATCTGCTTACCGCTCTCTACTTCATCTCCCGGGGCTCCATCGAGATCCTGCGTGGTGACGTCGTTGTGGCCATCCTGGGTACTAGGCCTGGGCGGGGACCAGGCACCGGGCCTGAAGTGCCCACCTCGGCCTGGAGAGGTCCGGGCTCCCTGAGGACACAGTCGCTGGGGTTGTGGATCCGGAACCAGAACTGCCTTCAGGGACCTTGGGCTCCTTTAATTCACCTCAGCTCAGGCCCTCCCAGGGGGCAGTGGAGAGGAGCCCCTCCTGGGGTGGGGCTGCTGAACTCGGGGGGTTCTCAGATTCTGCTCCCCTTCTGGATCCCCCACAGGCAGCAACACTCTTGCTTCCTTAAAGCAGGATCAAATCCAGACACTCCAAGGAGTAACATTTCACGGAGGAAGTTCATTAAATTCCCTGCAGCCTCCTGCCACAAAACCACGAGCAGCCCTCGCTGCCCCCAAAGCAAAGGGATTCTGCCCTTCTTCCCCTCCCACCCTTTTCTTTCTGCTCCACCTGTACACCTGGGCAGGTGTGCCGGACAGGGGACTTCCTGCCCTCTGCCTTGGCCTCGTGCACCTTAGGATGGCGTGTCCCACTGGGCCAGTGTAGATTTTTATTTCTCAGTTCAGTACAAACACATATACTTACCTCATAAACACCCCAAACAGCTAAAACCAAAGTCTCACTACCCAGCCCTTGGCCTTACTGTGTTTGATGCCTTCTGGTGTTTTCTGTCCCACGCTGTGCTAAGCTATGCTATCCTATTTTCTCTCAGTAAAGCGAATGCTGGTCTTGATTTACTTGTTAAAATCCGCAGCTTGAAGAACACTGTTTTATGAGGGCACAGGGATTGGCCAGGAGGGTGTCTGGGACATGGGGCTTGGGGGGTAGAAGGGGAGTGAGAACCCAAGGAAGCCAAGGCCGCGGGCTGAGCGGGCTTTCCACACTGGTCCTGCTGGCCGGTTCCAGTCGCTGGGAGGCAGGAGGTCCAAGGTCCCTGGCCCTTTAACCCCCAGGGCATGTGCTGGGAGCCGGGGGGGATGGGGCCAGCCCAGGCTTCCCTGGCTCTGGGGCTGGGGACGCCACTGGGTGACCAAACTGAGGGGAGGCCCCTGCCCAGGGTGAGAATGCCCGGACAGCAGGTGCACTGCCTGTGCTGCTGCCCCAGGGGCTGAGCCTCCACTCTCGGTGGCCTCCAGGGAAGAACGACATCTTCGGAGAGCCTCTGAACCTGTACGCCAGGCCTGGCAAGTCCAACGGGGACGTGCGGGCCCTCACCTACTGCGACCTGCACAAGATCCACCGAGACGACCTGCTGGAGGTGCTGGACATGTACCCCGAGTTCTCTGACCACTTCTGGTCCAGCCTGGAGATCACCTTCAACCTGCGAGACGTGAGCGCGCTACCCTGGGTGGCTATCCCCCAACCGTGTGACCTTCTCTCAGGGGTCCTCTTTTACCTGTCAGGTAGTATCTGGGTCGCACCAGGTTGTCAAAATACCAGGCTCAGCCTTTGTCCTGGGGCAGAGGTCACATGTGTGCAAGAGTGGAATCTTGTCCCCAGAGAGGGTGTGCCCGGCCCCACCTTCTGCAGGTTAAGGAAGGGGTTTGGGCCTGATTCAGGCAGGCCGCGTGGGCGCGGAAGGGCCCTGACACCACCCTTGGTTTCAGACCAACATGATCCCTGGCTCTCCAGGCAGCGCGGAGCTGGAGAGCGGCTTCAACCAGCAGCGCAAACGCAAGCTGTCCTTCCGCAGGCGCACCGACAAGGGTGAGGCGGGGCGGGGTGGGGTGGGGCCGGCATGTCTGCTCGACCCAGGCTTTACAGACTTTACTGCCCCTGCCCTTAGAGCTCCCCACACCTCACCCCAGCAAACCAGACGCTGCCCTCCTTTCAGGCCCACTTGAGCTGTCACCTCCTCCAGGAGGCCCTCTTCTGCCTTCTAGGGCGGGGGCACCCCTAAGCTTATGTGGTCCTGATGGGGCTGGCGTCTTGGTGGGTGGGTGCTGCCTGAAGCGATGAGGGCAGAAGAGACCAAGGAGGGTGAGGGGCCAGTGACAGGGGCCGGGGGCCGGGGCCCCAGAGAGCCTCGCCCAGCAGCGCCACTGCCTGGGCTTGGGCAGCCAGCCACTGGGGATGGGCTGGTCCCCTCCCAGGAGTTCTCAGTCCGCTTGAGAGTGGGGGAAAGACAGCAGGCCAGCTGGGGACAAGCCAGGGCATCTGCCATAGCCCCCTCCTAGGCCTGGCTGGCCCCCTCCTCTCCTCCCTCCCCCACCCCCGCTTCCCTCTGTGTCCCCTTCCCTCTCTGAGGCCAGTTTCTGTTTCCCACAGACCCGGAACAGCCAGGGGAGGTGTCGGCCCTGGGGCTGGGCCGGGCGGGGGCAGGGCCGAGTAGTCGGGGCCGGCCAGGGGGTCCGTGGGGGGAGTGCCCCTCCAGCGGCCCCTCCAGCCCTGAGAGCAGTGAGGACGAGGGCCCAGGCCTCAGCTCCAGCCCCCTCCGCCTGGTGCCCTTCTCCAGCCCCAGGCCCCCCGGAGAGCCGCCGGGCGGGGACCCCCTGACTGAGGACTGCGAGAAGAGCAGGGACACTTGTAACCCACTGTCAGGTAGGATGCAGGCCACCCCCGGCGGGCGGGTAGGTGTGGCATCTGCCCTGGCCTCAACCCTGCTCTCTGGCTGCAGGTGCCTTCTCGGGAGTGTCCAACATCTTCAACTTCTGGGGGGACAGTCGGGGCCGCCAGTATCAGGAGCTGCCTCGCTGCCCTGCCCCTGCCCCCAGTCTCCTCAACATGCCTCTTTCCAGCCCCGGCCGGCGGCCCCGGGGTGATGTGGAGAGCAGGCTGGATGCCCTTCAGAGGCAGCTCAACAGGTGGGGGCGGCCCCTGGGATCCCGCTTTGCCCCAGCTGCTTGTGTGACAAGGGGGAGGGTCCAGTAGGCATGTGTTGTCTGCGGGTTTTTGGCAGCACTGTAACTGTAGGCTGAAGGGACGGTGTCTGTTCTTTGTTGGCCTGTCTGTGTGTCCAGCAGTTTGACCTTCTGCTCCGGTTCAGAGCTGAGCCAGGGACTAGCACAGTAGAATGAAGAGTGGGCCCGGGGTTGACCAGTCGGCCCATCTATAGGGTGGCCCCAATGTCACAGTCACTGGCGTCCCCACTGCCCCAAGGCCCAGAGCATCCTCCTTCTTGCCCCAGGCTGGAGACCCGGCTGAGTGCAGACATGGCCACCGTCTTGCAGCTGCTGCAGAGGCAGATAACACTGGTTCCGCCCGCCTACAGTGCTGTGGCCACCCCGGGGCCCGGCCCTACCTCCGCCTCCCCTCTGCTGCCTGTCAGCCCTGTCCCCACCCTCACCCTGGACTCGCTTTCTCAGGTGAGTTCCCCAGCCCCAGGTCCCCCCAGCGTTGCCCCTTCTGCCCTGATTCCACCTCAAACCTGCTTTGCTACCCTTTCTACATGGCCTGGGCTCCTGCCCGCTTTCCTGTCCTCCTCCCAGACGGTACTCCTAGGAATATACAGGGCGAGGCAGGAGAGCCCCCGGACCAAAGGCCCCAGAGAGCAGTGGGCTGAGTGGCGTGGGCATCCCCAGGACCACCTGCGTGGCCAAGTCTACTCATGCTGCCTGTGTCACAGCCATGAGTGGCCTCTAGGAAGGGACTAACTGACTGAGCCCAGGGCCTGGTGGTGGGTGCTGTGTGCCAGTGCACCCTTGGAACAGGGTTCCAGGTTTTTGCTGTGACTGGCAACCCCGTCTCCGACTCTGCTGCCAATCAGTGGCGCTCATGCTAGCCACCTTGTGGGGTTGTCTTGAGGGCTTTGGCTAAGCCCCGGTGGCCTTTCGGCCAGCATCTCTTTGTCCTCTTCTGAGTAGACACTTTTGGTCCTGGCCTCTTGACAGGACAGCTTGTCTGGGCCTTGAGAAGGGGGGCTCCTCTGGCCACCAGAGGTGGCCTGGGATCTGCTCCCCTCCCCTGGCATCTGCTCCCCCTCCCATATGTTGCCTGCTCCTGTTTGCAGACACCAGGGCCCACGTCGGCAAATGTGCCAGTCTCCCTTCACAGCCACCCCCGCAGAAATCTCACAGCAGACTGTCAGCACCCACAAACCCCTCCTGCCTGCCCTGGCGTGCTCCCTGGCCTCCCGAGGCCGAACGCCAGCCTGCCTCTGTGTCTAGGTCCCTGAGTTTCTTCCTGATTGAAGGAAGGAACCTTGTCTCTCTTCTGTCCCGGCTTCCATCCCAACTCAGGGCCCCTTATTCCGGGTGGGGTTTGAATTCAGCCGCCACGTTCCCTGGAGAAGAAAGCAGCTTCTCCCCGTGTCAGGCAGAAGCTCGCAGCTGCCCGGTTTGGCTCTTGCCCACTGTGAATTCTTCTACTTCCAACTTCAGCGCATCCCTTTTGCGGTCCAGGTCCTGCTCTGTCTGCCTTGTCCCCTCGGCTCTCTGTCCTCCAGTCCCGTGCCACCAGACCCTCTCTGTCGTCCGTGCCCCCCGTCTGCTTGGCCTCCTTCCCATCCCTCCCTGCAGGCTCCTCGCCCGCTCACACTCTGTGTTCTTTGCAGGTTTCCCAGCTCATGGTGTGCGAGGAGCTCCCGCCAGGGGCCCCGGAGCTCCCCCACGATGGCCCCACTCGTCGCCTCTCCCTGCCGGGCCAGCTGGGGGCCCTCACCTCCCAGCCCCTGCACAGACACGGCTCAGACCCGGGCAGTTAGTGGGGCTGCCCAGTGCGGACATGTGGCTCACCCAGGGTTCAGTGCGCTGCCTGGGCCCCGCCCCTCAGAGGCCCTGCCCCGGAGGCTGCTGGCCAGGAAGGGGCGAGGAACCCGAAGGCACAGCCCCTCCCCCAGCCCTAGGGCCCGTCTCCGGCAATACTCCGGGCCCAGCGGAAGGGGCAGGGGCAGGGCTGGGCAGTGGATGGGGGTCTGTGGTCCCCTCACCGCCTTGGGGCAGTAGCTGGTCTAACTGCCTGGAGGCACCCGGCCCTGGGCCTTAGGCACCTCAAGGACTTTTCTGCTATTTACTGCTCTTACTGTTAAGGATAATAATTAAGGATCATATGAATAATTAATGAAGATGCTGATGACTATGAATAATAAATAATTATCCTGAGGAAATTCCTGTGGTGCTGGAAGGGCTGTCCCTGTGTTCACATTCACACGTGCATGTGTTATGTGGGGGCCTCTCTGCAGGCATCCTGCCTGTCTGAGTGCATAGGGCCTTGAGGGGTGGCTCCGGTATCTGGTGATGGGTGTGTTCAGTGGGGGGGTCCCCTGGGGGCCGACACAGGTCACCCCACGACTTCCTGCGTCTGCTGTGCCTTGCTTCCACTTACAGTAGAAGAACTGCCCAGACTGTTTTGAATACAGGTAATCCTAATGGGATGCCAGGCCTGGGTCGCCCTCAGGATCACGTTGCTTTGCTGGGGGGGCATACTGGCTCCCGCAGCTGGCCCCCCACTGACAGATGACACAGCCATCCTCTTGGTCCCCTGAACAGTTCATGAACCCAGCCCACGCTGACCCTAACCGCCCTGTATTTGGTTAGTTCTGGCAACATACCTGCAATGCTCCAACTTGGCCTTATCTTGACTTTAACTGAGACTCGCAGGGACCTATATAATTGGGCCCCCACAGCAAACAGGGTTTTCTTGGCCCTGAGCAGAGCTTCCCTGGTGTCTGGCTGCAGATGGGCCTCACCTTGATCGCCACGATCACTTGGTCACCTGTGATCCCTGATCACCAAAGAGCTGCCTGGTGAGGGTGAAAGTTTCAGGGTGGCCCATTCCCACAGCTGGGGGACTGAGAACAGACGTGCTGGGGCCACGGAAGGGGGGTGGCTGTGTGCGTGAGCACTGCTGGTCTTGTGAGGACACAGCCTCCTTCCTGGGGCAGCAGCTCCGCGGGATGGTGGCAGGACAGCTGCCACCCAGGAGGAGGAGCCCACGGCAGCAGCCAGCTCTGCTAGTGGGCGGCGCTGCGCCAAGGGCTCGATTCCTTAGAGCAATGTTCTTACAACCCTGGCCCTTTGAGGTGGGTTGCTACCCGAGCTCTAAAGTCAAACATGGCTCTTCCCGCTGCCCATGCCTGGCATGGGTGGGTGTAGGGAGGAGAGACCCGAGTCTCTGAGCAACCTCACTGTGCCCTGAGTGGTTGGGGAGAAGGAAGAGAATCTCTCTGGTCGGGGCAGTTCTGCCCCAGGGCCCTGGCCCCTCCCTCAGGGTGTGACCCGCAAGGATCCCTGTGAGCTCTGGGTGCCCTGGGGCTGGGGGCGGAGGAGACCCCAGGGTCAGCGTGGAGAGGGGTGACAGAGGCATCCTTCGTGCGGCAGGATCTGTGACGAGTGCACGTGAGCACACGTGTTCATGCCACGCGAGTTCACACATGGGCCTTCCTGGGGGCTGACGTGTGAGTGGGGCATGGGGGGCTTCTGGCGGAGGAATGCCCTGGATTTGGTTTCCCTTCAGAGACTCGAGCAGAAACCTGCCCAATTCCAGCCCAGGGCAGGAGACAGACCCAGGCAGAGGCCTCTGTGAGGGTGCTGGTGAGAAGTAAAGGCACAGGCAAAGCTCACTGGACGGCTGTTAGCGGCTGCGTGAGCTGGGCCGGGCCCTGCCCTGGTGTCTCTCCATCTTTGCTGTCTCTGCCCATGTCCTTAGAACAGCTGCGTCCTGGGGGCTCAGCTCTTAATCCCGCCATTCTGCCCAGGTGTGGAGGAGGGTGGTGGGTGGGGCTGGGGAAGCCTGGGGAGGGGCTGGGCCAGCCCAGTGAGTCAGGGCCCCTGTTGGTGGGCATGGGGAAGGGAGAAGAAACCTTTGCTTGCCCTGCAGACTTGTGTCAGGTTTGAGGCTGGTTATGTCTCTGGGGCACCATGTCAGCACCCACAGTCAGCTGCTGGCCTGGTATGGACTTTGGTGCTTCCAGGGATGATTATGTGTGTGTCTGTGCTCAGGATGGGGGCTGGGTCAGCAGGGGGGAGCCTCTAAATGCTTCTCCTTGATGGAAACACACGGGTGTGCCAGAGGGCAGTCAGGATGGAGGAGCTGCCAGTGTGGCCGGGACACCCTGGCCAGGTCCCTGCCAGAAGCCACCCACTGAGATTTGAGGGTCGGGGGGGTTAAGAGTCACATGTTCCTATTTACTGGATGGTCTGCCTGCCGGGCTGCAGTTAGATGGTTACATGTGTCATTTATTCCCTAACAACCTAAAGGTGGGTATACTTAGTTCAGTAAGGATGGTACCACTCAAGATGGCTAGTGAATGGCTGGTGGTCCCACTACTGGTAGGCGGCCGCACACAGCTCCAGCCTGCATGGGAGGAGCAGCAGGGACCCTCAGAGCATGACTCTGGGGCTGATAATGGCGGGCTACAGGGCCTGGGCTCAAACCTGGGCCTTGTGGGGCCTCAGAGGCAGGCGGGGCGCTGCGAACAGGCAGCGAAGTGACTCCCGTTCCCGGCCTGCTCTGGCCCTCCCCTGGCTGGGCGACAGCCCGCTCCTGCCGGTCTGGGGTCAGGCTCTGTCTAACACAGGAGAAGTGCTATAACCACAGCTGTGCCTGTGACTCTGAAGCTTGGTGTTTGTTGGGCTGGTGAAGGTCAAGTCCTTGATCAGAGCCTACCTTGACCTACCAGAAGGCTGCCTTGACCACCCACAGCGGGACTTCAGGCTGGCTGAACCTCATGGAGTCCTTCTTGCTTCCCCGCGGCGCAGGCGTTCTCAGGGGACTTGGGGGCGGGGTGGAGCTCCACCTCCTGCAATCCGTGGCCCCGTGGGCTAGCTGGGGGCACAGCCTCCCAGCAGGATCTTTACCCCCCAGAGACCACCCTTGTTCACTATGCATTGTCCATTCTTTTTAGGTGCACTTTCATCTTTTAATTTTTTTGTAGAAACCATCAGGTAAAGCACTTTGGAAGAGAAGTGAAGCCAGTAGCCTGTGATCCTGGGAGAAGAGGCATCTCGCTCCTGGGGCTCAGGAAGAGGGGAAATAAGGAGGAGTAAGGGCCCCTGTGCAGCCCCCTGTGTGCTAGGACAGGTCCTGGGTTCCAGCAGACATAGAGGATCAGCCCCTTGAGGGAGTGAGCAAAGCTGGTCTCACAGTGTTCCCTTCTCCGGCAGGGCCAAGGGCCAGTGTTGGGGGGCTGTTGTCCAGCACTGACGGTGCTCCTAATCCAACGGCCAAGGGGTGGGGCGGGCAAGGGGAGAGATCCGTGCAGTTGCCAACGCGCAGGAAGGCAGGTAGCTGAGGCTGGAGCTGGAGCGTGGTCAGGGGCCGGGGCAGCATGGGGAGGGGCAGGGCTGGGATGCCTCCCCCGACCACCTCTGCCCCCAAAGGTCCAGGAGCAGAGAGAGGCCCTAGTGGTGCATCCAGGGCTTGTGACTCAGCCACTGCCCCAGGTCCAGGTGCAGTCTCGCCCCCACACCTGTCCTACCTGGACTCCCGCCCCTGTTCAGCCCACACAACAGAGTTCTCATATTTCATCAAGTAAGAGTAATTGACACTCACCGAGCACATCCTTCCCTGCGAGCATTGTTCCCACACCTGAGACCAAAGCCCAAGAGGCTGAAGTCACTTGCTGGGTGTCTGCAGCTCCTGAAAGCAGAGCTGGAGGGTGAACCCAGGCAGTCTGCACCTCTGCCGACTGGCTTACCCCTTGGGCTCACTGCCTCCCTTGCTCTAGGGACAGTGATAAGAAGACCTTTGCAAGGGCCTAGGATTTCTAGAAGCTTCTCTCTCTGGCAGATTTTTGTACTTTCCACTCCTCTGCCGGGAGCACTGTGTGTTTGCTGAATCCCTGTGGTCCTCAGGTGAGTCAGGACAGGCTTGCAACGCCCCCTCCCTCTGGCTGGGAGCCCCCCTGTGCTACTGTAGCACCCTCTGCTCTCCCCACCTCACGCGCTCCTACCCTGGACTGCCCCATCTCAGTGGGCTCATTGTGTCTGTGCCACACTGTGTCCCTGTCTCTGTCCCTGTGGCACCAGTCTACTAAATAAACATTTCTGGATTTTGGTAGCAATTAGCAATAAATTCCTTAACATCAAAGGGCCTATGTGTTTGACTTTGGGGAGCTATGTCTTCCTGTGCAGCCAGGTTTGGGGGTGAGGGCTAAGCAAGGGGCTCTGGGCTTTCTGGCATTCCCCGAGTCTCTCCTGCTGATCTGCAGACGTGGGGTCTGGTGCCTTAAGGATGAGCCCCTAAGATCACCTGCTATTTACATCTTCTGCCTCAGCTTAGCACAGGGGGTTGGTCCCTGCTCTGAGTTACAATCAGGGACCTTGTCTGGTGCCTTCTGGGGCTGGAATCACTCTTGGTGGGCATCTCAGGGTGCAGCTGGAAGTCCTGGGATGGCCACTGCTCACCTGAGCTTTGGGAAGCCCCTGCCTCTGCTTCCCAGCACCACCCTCTCAGGTGCTGTGCCACCAGCTGGCCATACCTCCAGAGGCCACCCCGGCAACCCAGATGATTTTTCTAGGGTCGGGGGAAGAGGTCTCGTGCCAGGCTCTTTCTGTAGCCCACCTGCCCATGTTGGCAGGGCATGCCCAGGTCCTGAAGGGACAGGTGGTCTTCTCTTTGCCTGACAAGCCCTCCATGTCAGCTTGGAGAGACTCCTCCTCTTCCTTTCCAGACTCCCTGCCTCACACCTGCTATGCACCCACCACCCCAGCCCCCCGAGATGGAGTCCTGTTAACTGTGCCTGTGTTCTCCCCACATTTGCCTCATCTCTTTCTTGTCTT
Source organism: Manis pentadactyla (assembly GCF_030020395.1). NCBI lineage: Eukaryota > Metazoa > Chordata > Mammalia > Pholidota > Manidae > Manis > Manis pentadactyla. Next base: position 143,730,806 of record NC_080025.1, on the reverse strand, counting down.
GTAATTCCAGCTCCCTCCTTTCTGTTCTGGAGAAACCCCTCCATCCTTCAAGCCCTAGCTCAGACGTCAGCTGCCTCAAGAGGACTTCTCTGGGTTTTTCTGTTGAAATAAGCCTCCTGCAGCACTGGGCTCAGACCTTGGGTACAACCTGCCCTCCCCTCCGCCACTGTTGTGTTGTCTGTCTTCTGGAAAGGACACCAGCTGATCCTGGCCGTCTTTGCATCTCCCCTTGAGATGCCTCTGCCTTGGGTCTGTGGGACTGGCAGGCACCTGGCCAGCACATCTAGGTTCCTGTCTCCAGGTCCCAGATGGCCTCTGCATGGGGGGCTCCCAGCTCTCTGCCCTCTGGGTGGCTGCTCATATGTCCTTGATGGTCTAGGCTGAGAGAGAGTCCTTCTAGGGCCTTTTGGTTCCAACTTCAGATCTGCAGGAGCCACCTTCAGTGCCAGGCGGTGGACAGTTCAGTGGGACCTGAACGGTGCTCCACGGGGCTGCTTGCGTGAGCCCTTACATTGTTCATTCGAGAAGGTGTCCTGGGGGTTTGATTACACAGAGATCATAAGAAGGACACACACAGTGGGTTAGTCTGTCTCAAGTGCTCAACAATGTTGAAACAAATTCAAAGCACAGGGATTTCAAAGGTGACTATTTTGAGGCATTTTTAGATAATTGTGTATCATAAAAGAGCGGTTGGTGTGAAAACTGATGATTTAGTAAAGATGATTTAGTACTGATTCAATAGTTCAAACTATTGAACAGTAATAGTTTTCCAAAAGCTTAAATATCATAAGTGCATGATATTAAGCCCTATAAAAACTCAATTTATCTTAATCATATTATTGCAGTGATTCTTAATAACTTTATTTTCTAGAAGTCCAAGTTACAGTTCAAGTTTCTTAATTTTTGGTTAACTTTTATCTCACCCCCACAAAAGGGATTTTGTGGCATTTGTCTAAATAATCAGCTCCATTATTTTATAATCACACCTTGTGAGTTGGAAGTCTACAAGAGCCATTGCTAAGAAACCAGAGCAGAAGAATGTAGCTCAAATGTCTTACCATTACTTTAAAATTAGCAATAGCATAAGGTCTGGCTGCAAAAGACTTAGATGCTAACTGGCAAGAAAATCAGTCATTAGGGAAACAGTCTGGAGAGGACTCGCACAACAAGGCGACCATATGTTACAGCTTTGCTTCCTCTTTCTGCTCTACCAGGTGATGACAGCTGGGGAATCAGAGGGAACCCGATGATTAGGGACACTAGGAAGGTCAAATGAGGCTGTTCTCACGGTCTTGAGCAGCCCAAGTGGAACGCAGCTCTTAGCAGATGGGAAAATGACTGGTGAGTGCTGAGTGCTTTATTCAGTTACCCTGGGGCTGCAGGTGTCCCGCAGGGAAGATGGGTTCTCTCTGGGGCTCTGGGTGTCTACAAAGAAGAGAATGGGGGAGTGAGGTTTGGTTAACCAGTCATTGGTCATGTAACCCAGCTGCCCTCTGCCCTCCAGGACAGCCCTTCCCTTAGAATGCTGAGACATGGCTCGCGCCCCATCCCACAGAACAGTAGGCTGTGCCCAGCCCCTCCCCAAGCCTCTGGGAATGCTCTCGGGGGAGGCTTCTGTTCTGGGGTAGTCCCCCTGTGACTTGGGGCTCTGCAGGCTCCTGACTCCTAAGCATGCTGTCAGCTCTCTTGCATGCTGCTCTAACTCAAGCTGGGCACCCCCTCCTGTCTTCATTATCCTAAAGCACCACTAACTGCAGGCTTGGCGCACAGCAGATGATTAATGGAGATTTGGGGGTCATGTGAGTGCAGGGCAAACAGCCTGCAAGATGATCTCAGACATTCCCAGCCCGAGTTCTTGGCCGGCTCCTTGCCAGTGCCTTTCTTACTGGCTGTTCTCCTTCCTAGTCCTTCCGAGACCCTCCTGGGTGTTCCTGTCTTTCTGAAGACCCTTCTCTGCCCCTTTGCCCCCTGCTTCCCTGGCCTGCCCCCAGACTCACAGACGTCCCATCACAGGATCAGCAGATCCATTCACGTTTCTCCAACTGCTCTCCGCAGACCTTGCCCAGGGCTCTACTCTCCTCCTTCCAGAAACCCTTCCAGGCTGTCAGGATGCTGTTCGGACATGCACCTGGTGGACTCAGAGATGAACCGACCGCGCCCGTTGAAGGGAGAGGTGGCTGCAGGAAATTCAGCTGACTTTTCTTCCCACCTCCCTCCCTCCCTTCCTCTCAGCAAGCAGCTTCCCCTCGGTGACAATCAGTGATTCTTAAGGAGGCATCTAGCTGCAGAGACGGAAAGAACATGCGGAGAAAACAGCAGAGTGGGAGGCCAGGAGTCCAGGAGAGCGGAGGCTAGCGCAGACCTGCGGACGGACAGACGGGCTCCACCCAGTGGCTCCTGTCACCGTCCCTCCACTGGGCTCTTCTGGGGTGGGGACAGTGTTTGGTTTTAGGCTAAGCTGTTCAGCTCAGGTGTTGGGCAAGTCCGTTCATGAGTCATCAGCTTCCCTGCTGTGGGGGAGCAGGCTGCAGGCGGCAAAGCCGGCCTCTTGGGCCCCCAGGCACTTGGCGAGGATCAGGGCCCCGCGGGGACTCTCAGTGCCTTGGCTTGCAGGAGACCCAGCTCACATCAGACTCGGCCTGACCAGGACACACTCCTTATGCTTTCCTGCTATCTTTTTACCAACTGACTGGCAAACATTGGATGTCAAGTCCGTGGCTTGGAAATGAATAAAATGCAGAAGACCTGCATGTAACTTTGGTAAAAAGGCGGCTCCTTTGACTGAATGCTAACAAGCTGGGAGTAAAGGGTGCCAACAGGACAAGGACTGCTCCCTCGGGTCCCCAGTGCGTGTCTCCCTGCTCCAGACCCCGGGTTAGCCTCCGATAGCCTCTCAGCGAGCAAACCAGAGTATCTGCTGTGTTGTCACCACCCTAGGCTGCCCTGTCTTGACTTCACAGTTCAACCAAGAGCAGGAGAGTTTTCAACTAAAATATTTTTCTTCAGCTCGGCCTAGAATGGCAGAAAGTCAAGAAAGGCCCTTAGAAAACAGAGCGTATCCCTCTCAATTTTCACAGGGGGAAGAATGAGGCCCAAAGTTGCCACAGGCCAGAAAATTAAGGACAATAAGGCTTCCAATCCTCTAGTGTGTGGCACCGGAAGCCATGCTGGACACAGTGGTGGTGGTATGCAGCCCCCCATGCCCGAGCGTCTGGTGGTCCAGCTGGGCCATGTGAGAGAAGCGTGCGGAGGCAGCAAAGGACCCACTTCCCCCAGGGCCCCCTCAGAGCTTCTTTAATTCTCAGTCAGGTCCTCATTCACCAAGACTTGCCACCTGGTTGGCCTCCTCATGGCCACCACTGACCAGGGACCCTCCGTGGCACTCCTACTACACGAGATGCTACATTGTCCTGTGACAACTCTTAGCTGAAGGGCTGTGCTGGCTAAGAAGAACTGGCATTTAGGGGAATACCACTTTAAAGTGGGTGGAGATGGCATGGCCATTCCCGATGTCTTGCTGAACATGGGCACACCCTTTTGGCCCTGCTGCATACCGGGGTTACCTGCGGGGTTTCCACAGAGGGGACAGGAGGCTAGCTATTTGCAGTGTGGTCCACCTGGTGTCCCTTCAGCCAGCCTATGCAGGAGCCATTCCCAGTTTCTTAGTTCCTGACCTTCTCCTGGATGCAGGGCACCCCTGTCTCCTGGGGAGCTGTGTTGGTGTCTTGCTCCTTCCCCAGCTCTGTGTTGCTCAGTATAGCTGGGGATTGGGGCGGTATTCCCCCTTGCTTCAGGAGCAGAGGCTCCCCTAACTGTGATGTTCTTTGCTCTAGTCGTTGCTATCCTTTTTCCCCAAAAATACCTGGAAGCAACCCATGAGGGCCCCGAGCTCTATGTGAATTACAGCTTGGACGTAGAAAAACCTGATTTAGAAGCAATTTCCTTTTAGAGCCACCTGTGTGCCACCTGGTTCTCTGGGATTCTGATCTCACCTGTGGTCTGTGCTCCCACCCCCAGGTGACTCTTGAGGGGACGGAACTGTCATTTCTTGCCAGCAGAGGCAAAGGTTCTCTGGCCTGAGGTGGCGCTCTCTTTGCTGAGGGAAAGCTGAGGAGAGGGCTTCGTAGTTACACCAACACCATGTCATTCCCTGAGAGCTTTTGGGCACAAGCTTGTCCCACATAGAGGAGGAACTTGCAGACTGGAATCTGAGCCTGGCTGGGTCCCGTCTGTCCCCCTGTCTTGCCAATGGTTTTCAGCCCTGGGCAAGTTCACTATGGATTCAGTGTGACCAAAGAAATTGACAGCAAAACGTTCTTGGGGTGAAAGGGTTATACACAACTTTATTTCCAGGTGGCAGGTTAGTCACTAGAATCCCATTCACTCAGAGCGAGTCTGCAGGCAGCAAGCCAGTCTCTGCCTCTGGGCCTCTCCACCTGCACAGCCGTCCTCTGGGCTTCTCTGTCCTCAGCGCTGCCACCACTCCAGCCTCTGCTCTGCTCTCCTGCAGCCTTGCAGCCCTGCCACCGTGTTGTGCCCAGAGCACTGGGCGGAGCTCTTTATATAGAGTCAGCAGCCATGTATTGCCACAGGTGTGCAGGGAGCTGGTCTTCCAGGGCCGGGTGAGAATCCCGGCCGCAGGGACCCTCATCTCACCCACATCCCCGGCTCCTCACAGGGCCCTCTGAGGACAGTTCAGCTTTAGCCATACGCTGTGTGACTGTGGCCCTGGGGGTCGGGGTGGAGCAGGAAGGGGTTCCCGCTCCAGTGCGGGTCGGGGTCAGGGTCGGCTGCGAGGTGCTGGACGAGTCTGAGTTTGGTCCGGCAGCTGTAACAGACATACCACAGACAGGGTGGCTTACAAAGAACAGGGATTCATGTCTCTCAGTTCTGGAGACTGGCAGTCCAAGACCAAGGCAATGGCAGTCTGTGTGTGGCAAGGGCTGGCTAACAGACAGCTGTCCCCGCTTGGCAAAGGGGAGAGGTTGCTCTCTGGGGTCTCTTAAAGGGGTACAGATCCCATTCCCGCGGGCTCCACCCTCATGTCCTAGTCACCTCCCAAAGGCCACATTTCCTAATGTCCTCACCTTGGGGGTCAGGTTCCCAAGTCCGCGTTGGGGTGGGGTGCGCAAATCCAGTTATAGCAGAATGGACTAAGCCCAGAGGACAGTCCCCTGAGACCAGGGAGCACCCTCTCTGTGGCCCAGACAGCCACGAGCTCCTTGGCCAGAGGCAGAAGAAGGAGGGCTGGGCGTGCGTTATGACGACAGACTTGTTCCTTTTGCATTTCAAAGTGGAATTCAGAAACTCATGTTAAGGGTTAAAAATTATGAAACAGACCTGATATAAACCAGGTTATTTGGGGACACATTTTACTGGCTGCTGTTGTGGGGAAGGTGGCATTTTTCACTTTTGGGAAAATAAAATAGGAATGTGTGTTAGTCTTGTCTTCCTAACACGGCTATAAATGCCTGAAGCCGGGGCTGACATACAGGTTGTAATGAAATGAGGGGACGCCTGAGAAAGTCTCTCAACAAAGGGCCACGTGAAAGGCCTTAGCAGAGCAGCAAGGCCCAAATTCTACATCCTGTTGTCCCTGAGTGTAGGCAATAGAAACCCTGTGTCTTCTCTCAGTTCTGGAGATTTGTCTGTTTTGGTCATTGTCACTTGTCACTGAGCTGGCATAGGACTGGGCTCAGTGCAGGCTGGCCAGCTGATTGAAAATATCAGGGCTGGAAAGGAGGGCTGTGTGAAAAGTCAGCAAGAGTCGGGAAGGAGCCAGGCTGGGCGTGCAGACAGGCTCCAGGGGCCCGGGGTCGGAGCTGGAAGACGCTGCGGAGCGCACTTGGCCCCATGCATTCATTACAGACACCGGCAACTGAGGCCACCCGCGGCTGGTGCACGGCCACACTGAGCGGCGGCGGCAGGGCAAGGGCTGGAGCGCCGGGCCTCTGGCCTCCCTATCCCGCCAACCCCGGGGCTCTTCAATATAAAACCTGGCTGTTCTTTGGGCATGCAGATAACACTCTTGACTCCTGTCCTCCAGCCTTGCTGCGAAGTCCTCCTCTGGGATTGGGGCAGCCCTGCGCTGAGCCATTCAGCTCCTCCCAAGGTGTCGCTGTCTCCGAGATGGGAAGGTAGAATCTGTTTCCATCGATACCTGCTTGCGTGATCAGTGTCTCGCGCTCTCTCTACCACCTCTCAGACCCTTTCACTCTACTTCTGGCTCCTCTCCAGCAGGTCCTGGTCTCAGGATTAACCTCAAGTGAACCTTCTAGAAACTCGGGTCAGAGGCCTAGAGCGAGGTTGGCTTGCCCTGCCCTGTATCTGGACAGGCCCATGGTTCTCACCCAGGGGTGATTTTGCAAAATGTCTTGGTACACTTCTGGTCGTCACAACCAGGGTGGGGGTGGCACCCAGAGGGCAGAAGCCACCGAAGCTGCCGCACATCCCACAAGGCACAGGACTCCCCCTTGATGAAGAGTTCTGCAGCCAAAAGTGTTAACAGTGCTGGGGCGAGGAGTCCTGCTCTAGCCCTGCCCTTGACAACTGGTGGGGCAGAGGGATTCCCCAGTCCTCCTCCCCCAGAGTGTGGACCCACTGCTCCACCCGCCACAGCTGCCCCGTTGCACGGTGTCAAGGTCTACCAGTCAGCGTCCAGGCATAGAAACAGACGTTTCTGGATATTTCAAGCTGAGGGGGATTTAGTACAGGGAATGTTGGCAACATTGCTTACAAATGTGGAGGAAGAGCTGGAATAGCACAAGGGAGGAGAGGAGGACCCCAGGGGCGGCCTGGGATGGAGCCCACCAGCGATGTGACCTGCTGCTGCAGTTCGTGCTTTGACACAAGCCATTCTTGTGGCCATGGCAGAGACGCCAGCTCTTCTAAAGGTCACAGCTGCCTGCAGCTGCTGTGGCAGGAGCAGGCTGGCTTCTCTCTTCTTTCTCTCCTCTGTTCTCTTGTCATTGATTCTCACCGATGAAACGTAAGCAGAAGCCAGCCGGCAAGGAGGCTAAGCTGGCAGTTGTCAGACTTCCAGTCCTCACAATACAGAGGCAAGTAAGGCAACAAGCACGGGTCTGAGGGCCAACAGGCGAGTAATTGGTGTGTGGAGGAGAGTGATATTGACAGCGCTCGACTTTCTGGATGAAACTCACTCCTAGTATTTTTTTCTTTTTTGGATTAAATTTCATTTTTATTATTGAAAATTTAAATATACATACACAAGCACTGAGAATAGTATAATAATCCTTTGTTATCTGTAATTAAAATAATATATATGATAATCTATTATCTAGCTTCAATAATTACCAATTCACATTCCAGTCTTGTTTCACCTATGCCACTAACTCCCCTGATAACAGATTATTTTGACGCAAATCCCAGAGGCATACCATTTCATCTGTAAATATTTCAATATTTCTAAAAGATGAGGACTGTTAAATAAAGTAACTGTAGTAGCCTGCCACGTCTAAAATGTAATTATTCCTTGATATAATAAAATATCCACTTAATGATCAAACTTCTTCAGTTGTTTCACACATTCTTGAAAAAAATATTTATTTGAATCAGAAACCAAATAAGGTCCAGGCATTGTGACTGGTAGTCAGGACTCTTAAATCTGCTTTGATCTATAGGGCCTTCCTCCATATTTTTCCCTTGTTTTTTCAGTTTTGATGGAAGCCTCTGGTTTCACCTTCTAGAGTTTTCTACAGCTGGATTTTATTGATTTCATTCTTGTGACGTAGCTTAACATTCAGGTGCCAACTGTTTGCCCAGGGCTAACACTGGGGAGGTCCTGAGCAAATCAGGGTGGTCGGTCATCCTACATTTTTCTCTGTCACCTGTGTTTCTCATAAGTTGGTAGTTAAATCTAGAGCCTTTATCAGGCTCCAGTTTAATTTTTTGGCAGCATTATTGCCTGGTTTGGTGGTGCGTTTTTGCAGCAGGGGGCCCATAAACAGCTGGTTGCCTCTTCTTTTGTGATATTAGCAGCCATTAAGGACCGTTGCTTACATCCATTTATGAGGGGCTGCTAATGTGATGTTCTAGTTCCACCATCCCTTTCCATGTAGGAGCTGAATTTCTTTTATAATGAAAAACTTACTCTTAGAAACTCTGGTTACTCAGAGCTGCATATCACAGTAAAGGCAATATCAATGCTTGAGTCTTTCCTGTTATTTACCAACTTTTCAAAATATGGTCCCTTGGCATGACCGAAAAGTGAAGAAGGAGTTTCCTTGAATAATATTATAAATCCACTGACCGGAAGAAAAAGGTTTCAATCATTTGGAGTATTATCCTTATTGGTGCTCGTGTGCCTCCATCTTCGGCCAGTGGGAACTTAGGTTGGCTCCTGAGTTATTTTGACTTGAACCTCGTACTCTTGATAACTTCCTTGTTTTATGATTTATTAAGATGTTCTAAATCAAATTATTTTGTACCTTCCTGTCCTGGTTTTGGGAATAGCTGTTTCTCCTATAAGTCCTGGTTCTTTTCAATGGGAAATGTCTTTAGAGACAGGATGCTCACTGCTAGTCGACTGGTCATTGTTTCTAGATCATTTCAGTGGCTTTAGCTTAGAAATTTTAAGAAGTAAAACATAGAGTGTGTTTATACTGTTATTGCTAAGTCAAATTCAGAGTTACAGAATTTTAATCTAATGTCATTGATCTTACGTCCCCTTTTCCCACACTGAAATCCTGACTCTTAATGGTACCAAAATAATTACTCACTTGCTTTATCCCACAACAAGCACACGTACAACAGTCTTGGAGTAACAATACGAACCACCACAGCTAACAATTTGATTACAGGAAACAGCTCGTGATATTTTTGAAGTTCTCCTTGTCATTAGAGCATATCCCACTAGGGATGGGTAGTCAAATCACTGTGTTCAAGTCACTCGAATAATTCCTTCTTGGGTGGTTATATTACCAACTGGTGGTTCTGTTACACAATTATGGTTTATTTGTATAATTTCCCTTTTCATTTTTAGGGCTTGCTTTTTAAGTTTAATTCGAAAGTTGAATCTACAAAACAAGGTATATTCACAGAAGTCTTGCTTCTCTCCATGTCTTCTATTCCATTCCCTCCTCCCTCATTGATGACCAGAAAGGTATTGTGTCCCTCCACTGGTTTTAAAATAAACAAATGTATGTGTATATCTCATTTCCATACTTTTTTTTCAGAAGAATGAAAGCATTCCAGGTGCCTTTTCTCTTCCGTGCTTTTTCCACATGCTATCTGGGAGCAGTCCACGTTAGTATGAGAGGTAGTCCCCCCTCCTTTTCTACATAGTACTTCAGCATGGGTGTATACCTAGTTCCCTTAACCAGTCCCTCATTTGTTGTTCGTTTCCAGTCTTTTGTGGTGATCACAAAGTTGTGCTACAATACATAGCCTGTGCGTACATCTTTTCATATATTTGCTAGTGTATCTTTGGGATAAATTCCCAGATTTGCTGGGTCAAAATGTTATTACATGTATCATGTTGTAAGTTATTACCAAATTTCCCACTGGTACTTTTTTGCCTAACCTTGCCAACAGGATATATTGTCACGCTCGTGGCTTTGTGCCCGATTTGATGGGTGAGAAATCGTATCTCACTGTTTTTGTAGTGTGCATGTTTCTGTCACAGGCTGAATTCCTGGGGAGCAGACTCTGAGACTAGCAAGCAAGTTCATCAGAGAACGATCTTTGGATGAAACCCGTGGAAGGGGAGGGAAGGAAGCAGGATAGGCAGAGGAACAAGTTGAAAAATCTCCACAGAGGACCCAGCCAAGCCCACAGGGAGCTCTGGAGTGGGAAGGCCCTTCAGGGAGGCTCTGAGCTGGGATGACCCCCCCGTCCTGCATGGGCATCCCTCGTGAGGTGGGGGCTGCTCTGGAAGGAGGTGTGACCTTCATTCAACAAGGCAGTTTTCTTCTGCAGAGGCTGAGCTGAGGGCTGTCTTCTGGTGACACTTGCAGTGTGGGGGATCCGATCTTTCATTTCTGAAGGAAAATGGGTGGCACGTCACTGCTCCCTCCTGTGTATCTCAATTATCTTTATGATCTATGTTAATGACTTTGACTTTTTAAGTTTTATACAGGGGGCCTTATATCTATCATCTATGTACCTTTGTATCTATCTATGTTTCTCTGTAACTATTTATCTTTCTTTCTATGTATCTTATCTATTTATCTATGTATCTACCTGCCTACCTACCTACCTACATATCTATCATCTGGCTGATCTGCCTGGCTGGTTTGAGATAGGTGTCCTAAATATTCCTGGTTTAAAAAGAGCGTTTATGTGTATGTCTCCTGTCATCTCCCACACTTTCTGCTCTGTGAAAGCCGTTGCTAAGTCATCGTAGGCATAGATAGTATTGCCGGTAAATCTCCACCATGAACTGCAGACTTCAGACTCCAAGGTATACAGTGTCCTACTTGCCTCACTTCATGCTTTTTGGCCTGAATTCTGCCTTGCTGGATGTCAAGATAGTGATCCATGTTTCATTTTTATTTGTATTTGCCTGTTATATCTATAATTGCTCTAAGATTTTTCTGTCTTCTCACATGTAATCTTTTTGAATCTCTTTGTAGTAGGAGTGTCTCTGATACGTAGCATGGTATTAGATTTTGAGCCAACCTGAATATTCTTTTCTCTTAATGTGCGTTAAGCCTGATTACATTCGCTGGTGTGATTAGTCTGTCACGCTGGTTTATCGTATGTAGTTCTCGGTGGGATCTACTTCATGAGTTCTCAGGACAGTGACCCACAGTCCTAGTGAGCACATGGTACTTTGGGTTTCCCGTGCCTGCCTATTTTCTCATTAGTTGCCTGTAGGAGCAGCATTTAGTGCTAGTACCTTCTTCCTGCTCACTCTCTCTTCCAGCTAGTGATGGAAGCAAGACTCTGTACTCCCTGTTTCTGCCTATCAGGGGTCTGCAAGCTGGCTGTGCTTCTGATGTGCCTCCCCGCTCCCCCTCTTTCCCCCTTTGGGTAGTTGCCTTCCATCTACAGCATCAGAACCCAGCCTTTCCCTGCCCTATGATCTCCCTTACCATCACCACTTGCTGCCCGTCCTTATATTGATATGTTTCCAGGCATTTTTGTTGTTGGAAGCTTGTTTTCCAGAAGATACTTTAGTAAGAGCTCATGAGAGTCATGGTCCCCGAGTTCTTGAATGTTAACAGCAGTCTGTCTGCAGTCCTTGTGGCTCACATTTTCTTTCCTTGAGCATCTTAAACATTTTATTCCACTGTCTGCTGCCATGCAGTGTGGCTGCTGAAAAGTTTAAATGCAGTATGCTATTCTTTCCTTTTTAAGAGACTTGGGTTATTTAACCAATCTCCAAATGTATTTTTCTTCCTTTTTTTTAAGTCCAACAGTTCTACTAGCATGGGTACTAGTATAGGGCATATGAACAGCGTGCCCACTGAGGGCAGTTTCAAGTATTTTTATTTCAGGATTAATGTCCTTGTGGATAAAGTGAAGGTTCCTGTGGCCAGGATTCTCACCTGGCCCTGGTTGGCTAGCTCACCACACACATGTGGGCAATACCTTGTTATTGACTCTATATAAAGAGCTCCGCCCAATGCTTTGGGCAACATGGTGGCAGGGCTGCAAGGCTGCAGGAGAGCAGAGCAGAGGCTGGAGTGGTGGCCGTGCCAAGTATAGAGACTGAGATGGCTGCGGGGGCAGAGAGGCCCAGAGGCAGAGACCGGCCTGCTGCCTGCAGACTCACTCTGTGTGGACGGGACTCTAGTGATTGACCTGCCACCGTGGGAATGAAGTTGGGTATGACCCTTTCACCCCAAGAACGTTCCATTGTCATTCTTTGGTCTTATTGAATCCATAGTGAACTTGCCTGGGGCTGAAACTCATTGGCAGGACAGTCCTAAACAATAATTGTTATGTTTTATAGCTTTGATCTTCTTGAGGATTCCTATTATATAAATATTTGATCTTTGTCTATTTCCTGTTACTTTCTCTTGAACTCTTTCCATTTTCTTATTCCTTTTGACTGAGACATTTTCCTTCATCATCTTCTACTCAAGACATTATCCATGGTGTTTATTTGCATTTGTAATTCTTCTAGCTTAGCCTTCATTTCTGAGGTGCTTTTTATTTCATATCTGACTCTCCTGTCCTTCAATCAGCTTTCTGAGCCCTTCCATTCTGACTCATGATGTTCTAGCCTTTATTGTTTAATTTCTTTTAGCTCATTCAAAATATTAAGTGACCAGCTTTCACTAAACGTGTTCTGGCCACGTGTGCTGCCACCCGTCCTGGTGCACCTTCCTGGGCTGTGGGTCTATTCTGTTTCTTATCACTTTTCTCTCAACTCAGCTGTGATGTTTGAGTGAAATTCCTTTCAGCTGCTCATGTTCAAGTAAAATGAATTTTTTATACTTCCAGAGGGAAGGTTGGGCAAGGTAGCTTTTTGAACCTGATGGTTCTAGAGCTCTTATTTCTTCTCCTTTCACAAAGGTTTATGAAATACAGGGAGGGCCTCCTGCTCTGAGATCTGTCTCCTCAGACCTCCTTCTCCACTACTAATTGGACAAATTAACTTCTCCCTTTGCTTCTATTGATCTGACCTGATGGATTTGGATTCTTTTCCAGCAGTTTTTCCTCATCTTCCTCCTGAACATGTGTTTATGTCCTGCTGTTCCTGAATTTATTAGCAGTTAGTCCTTAAATATGCATGTTTTGGGTTTGTGGGATGCGTTGTCAGCATTTTGATTGTAGATGTCAGCCTAGAGGTTTTGGCTTTGCTATTCTAGTTGTGTTTTCTTTTTATGTGGAGATTTGGGTATGTCAAAAAAAAAACACCCAACTATGTGCCATTACTATTCATCGCCTTTTTAATTACTTGGGTTGTTAAGAAATTTTCAGTGTAAATATGTACCTGATGGTATCCAGGGCAATGTGTCCAAAGGACACATACTAAGCAAACATAATAAAGCTTTAGGAGTATATGAAATTCCCTAGGGCTGCCGTCACAGCGGGCTGCAAACTTGGTGGCTTAAAACAACGCAAGTACATTATCCCCCAATTCTGGAGGTCAGAAGCCTGAAGGTGTTGGCAGGCCAGGCTCCTCGTGAAGGGTCCAGGGCAGAGTCCTGCGTGCCTCTCCTGGCATCGGGTGGCAGCTGGAAGCCCCTGGCTGTGGCGGCATGGCTCCAGCCAGCCTCCGTCCTCACGTGGCATGCTCCCTGTGTGTGTCTGTGTCTCTTCTCTTCTCACAAGGACACCAGTCATTGGTTTCAGGCCCACCCAATCCCATAGGCCCTTGTCAACTTGGTCACATGTGCAAAGACCCTATTTCCAAATAAAGCCACATTCACAGGTACGTGGTGGATGTAGATTTGGTGGGGGGACACTATTCAATCCAATAGTAGGGCGTTAGGTTAGATAAATGTATAATAGGAGGATTTCCTAGATAAAGAGAAATAAAAATGTCTCCAGAAGAAGAGAATCAGAACAGTTAGGCACAGCTCTTCCCATCTCTGGCATCGGATGAGAGACGTGTGCCACATTAGGCAGTCAGGGTCAGGGGACTGGCACCCTCCAGTCAGCTCAGGGCTCCTCCTGAGGTCCCACTGTGCCCCTGGATGTCTCCTTTGGGCTAACCTCTTGCAGAAGGCTGGGGACAAAGTTTGGTCCAGAGAGAGCTTAATTCCCTGCCGTCCTTTAGGAGGTCTGACAGCCTGAAGTGCTGTCAAAGAGAAGCCTGTTATCTCTGGACACAGTGGGTAGAGAGCAGAAGAGAAGGATTGTTCTCTACTCCCTATTCTGACCATCGAATCCCTATAAATGAGCTGCTTTTTAAAAGCCTGACACCCTCACACGGGCAGAGAAGGAAACGAGTCAGAGTAGGTGCCAAGAGCTATAAATTTCCTCTGTCCGTCTGGGGCTATTATTCTATTGCCTACAGGCACTCACTCAGCAGCTCGGAGCAAATCAGTCACATTGCTCAGCCCAGGCTCCGCACTGGTTGTTTAATTAACTGCATGTATGCAGTTCAGGGTCCTTGTTCCTACCCGGGGCGACGGCCAGATTCTCAGGGGTCTAGAAATAGCCCAAGGAACTTTTCTGACTTACAAGTAGAATGGGTATAATCATACCTCCCCTGTTCTACCGCAAAGCCCACCTCTCACCAGTCCATTCAGACAACAAGACCAGCCCCGTTCCAACCCCGCTTCGGGGTGTCGTCTTACGTCTTGACATTTGACCTGCTCTGCGGTGAACACGGGAGAAGCCTTTCAGCTCATTGACAGGGTTTGTGCCTGATTAACGGGCCATTTGCCATTCTGTATCATTTTTAAAGGATTTGAGGGGCTTTTCCAGGCACTTTAATCCTATTGGTGATCACATGCTGAAGTTCTGACGTTGGGCCCCGAGGCAGCCTGGTATGGCTGCGCATTCTCCACATGTCACAGCTGTCAGTCTGTCCTCACTGTCCTGCACCATCGTCAACACTCTCCCAGTGACCCACTCGCCTTGTGCCAGCTGCCCATCCACCTCACGACAAGGCAGCCTCTCAGTTCCATGACAGCAACCAGCCTGTCACCTTTGACCCTCGTGCCCTCATCCCTAGCCGCCCAAGGCCAGATCCCCACCGCCTGCCCCTCGCTCTTGTGCGGAGCCTCAGCTTGGGACACAGTTTATTTCTTGAGCAGCGCTGTGAACCACGTGGGCCTTTGCGTCTGTCACCGCAGGCGTATTTTGCTCGCCTTTCTAATTTATGCCCTCTTTGTCCCTTTCTGTATTCAGAGATGCCTGTTCTCTCTTGGGCAGCTTCCACTTTTATCTTCATTTCTGTGATGACTTTTTTGATTCCACCCTTTCCTGGGTTTTGCCAGCTCCCTTTTCATATCCTTCTGTTTTCTCACCATTTCTTTCTTGAGCTGTTGCCTCATTAAGTTTAAAAAATTCATGGCAAAATATTTGGACATGATTTTCATCTGTTCATTGCAGCACATTTTTGGTGAGTGTCTTTCACCTGCCATTCTTCCTCTCCTCTTTATGCTATGGGTTTTTGTAGAGATTTTGTGTAGATCTAAGTATTATTCTTTGAAGCAAGAAGTTTTTTCTTGGGCCAGATATGTGTAGGAGGTTCATGAGGGTTGGAATTAAGGTTGATTCCAAGGCTAGCAAAAGTTAACCTTATAAACTTGTTAAAAAATTGGATTTGTTTAACTTTTACTTTTCCCCACTTGGTGGAAATAGGAAGGTATGGAGATGGGATTCCCAACAAGCAAAATCAATTTGGGACTGCGCTCTTTTAAGAAAGGGGGTGGTGGGAACATTTGCTTTGTAGTTGGACAGATTTGGGTTCAGATAGGAGCCCCACCATGTGCTGGTGCGTGGCCTTGGAGACATTGCTTTAAGTCTCAGAACCTCAGTTACTGCATCTGTAAAATGGGAGTAATATTACCTCCCTGTGTGGTTATGCAAATATAAAGGAGACATAAAGAGCTTGGCAAATCATTAGTTAGGTTAAGCGGTGGGAGCTGCCACAGCAGGCAAACTCCAAAACCTCAGAGGCCGAACATAACACAGGCTTATTTCTTGTTAGTGCCAGATCCAGGTGGCCCCATTCCATGCTGTGACCAGGAATGGGTGGCACTGTCCTCTCCACGCAGGCTCTCCATAGCTGCTGCCAAGTGGAGCTGTGAGAGGCACATCAGCTCTTCCAGCCTTGGTTGGAGCGAGCCACATGCCCCACCTGAATGCAATGGATGCCTATCCCGGGAACCATACGCAGGCCCTGGGATATTTGGTGAGGGCTAACTATTGACTCACACTTCTCAGTTCTTTACTCCATCAACATGGTAAATTTTTGCCTTTCCATTTTCCTCTGATTATTATCTCATAACAGTCCCTTTTGCAGATCCCAGCATTGCATCAGCTGCAATGTCAGGGGAGGGGTTTTCCGCACCTTCACACCCGGGCCAGGACTGTGGGGGGGACCAGGCATCACCTAGAGGATGTGGTGGGGAGGCGGGCGGCAGGAAGGTTGTTTCTACACTTTTCAGAAAAACAAAGGAAACCAGAAAGAGGATAGAGACATTAAAAACTGTTTTTAAAAGAGTGGGAAAGAACCACGGCTAGTGGTAAATACAAAGTCGTTACTCTTGGAATATTCCATAGAATCCATATAAAATGAAAATCCCTCCATCGCATCCCAGATGGGCAGACCTCTGACCAGGAGTAGGGATGCTCTTCTCTGTGGGACAGTGCCTGTTATTAGGCTCAGCCTGCACTTGCAAATCCCATCCATCGGTCCTACATAAGCCCAGCCCCTCACAGTGACTCAGTGTACCAGCCAGACGCTCTGCTCCCCACAACCTTTTCTTGACCCCCAGCTCTTTGACCCCCTGAGAGCACCCACTTTGAGATGTTGACTGCAGTGGCATTGCTGCCCTCACTGGAGGCCTGAAGTTGCTGGTTTCAGTAGCCGGTAGAGCGTCAACTCTTGGTCACCTCTGTGGAGAGGAAACGGGGGCTTTTCAAGGCTCTGAAAACTTGATCAATAAAACAAATACAAACGGTAAGAGACAGGAGTGCCTGGGCTACACACACAGAGATGCCATTAGAGGAGCTAAAGAAATGGCGTGACAAGAGAAAAGGGGATTTGGCTGTAGATACACCACCAAATGGGGAGTCAGAGACGACTGTTGATGTCCGTCCAGTGCAGCTAGGGGACTGGGACACGCACTGAATGACACGCATGGACAGGTCATGGGAGAGCTGGTCTGCTTGGGCTGGGGTGCTCATCAGTTCCCATCGCGGCTGGGAGGCATATCCTCCAGTATTGGGCACTTGCTTTGGATCTGATATCATGTTCATCAAACAATATTTAGATTAATGATTTTACTTCCTGGTTCCCTGATACTCGGAAGGAGAATGTTCTGGTGGGAAACAGAATTCTGGTCATTGGAATGTGATCCCCTGAGCTGAGAATGAATGACTTAGTGACTGGTTGATGTCTTGGTCTGTTGTAGGTGGGAAGTATTCTATGCTAGAATGATCCCCCCTGGTGATGCATAAATCAGTGTGCATCACTGACAGTTGCTATCCCTGTTTTCCATTTGCCTTTTAATTGAGACCCATGTGTTCAGCTAAAATTACTTTCTCATTCTCTTACAGCTAAAGGCAGCCAGGTACCACAGTTTTGGTCAATACAGTGTAGGTGGAAAATCCCTGGGGAGTCTGTTCCCTTTTTGGATTGTAAAAGTAAAGCCTTACTAGGAGGAAGTGCTTTTTGCCCTTCTTTCTTTTTTTTACCTAGAGCGTGGGTGTGAGGCCTGGAATTACAGCAGCCGTTTTGGAACAGTGAGGACAAAAGTCATACCAAGGGTGTCAGAAAAAAAGGATCACAGTGGGGATCTGGCTCCCTGATGACATCCATGAGCAGCTGTACCAGCCCTGAATTGCTTTCCTGTGGCATTGTTAGAAAAATAAACCCCTATCTGTTTAGGCCAAAGTTGGTAGAGCTTTGTACTATTTACAGCAGAACATACTCTTCATTGACACCTGTTTCCCTGGGGATCCTTTCCAGTTTTCTTTTCTCATCATAAATATAACTCATATTTTGTGAAAATTTAGATGAAACAGTAAAGAATAAAGAGAAAAATCACTCTGACGTCCACCACGCAGAGATGATCATTGCTCACACAGCTGTGAGTGTCCGTGTAGATAGCCACGGGGGCACAGACACACGATGTTTCCACACACATGGGGCTGCATTCTGCGACTTGCCGGTCGCTGTTCCGTCCCCCTGCATGTCTAACTCTCTAGTTTCTATGGGCCCCAGTATGGCTCAGCAGTGATTTGATTGTGGCCTTTTCTCTGAGACATGCCCCACTTCCCACCACATTTCCCAAGCTCCTGTTCTGTGTTGAACAGTTCACATGTGGAGTCCTGACCCCCAGGACCTCAGAATGTGACTGTGTTTGGGGACAGGGCCTTCACAGAGGTAACCAAGGTAAACGAAGGTCATTAGGGTGGGCCTGGCCCTCATCTGAGTGGCGGCTTTACAAAGAGAGGGGATTTGGGCACAGACACAGGGAAGGCTGTGCAAGGACTGGGCTGAAGCGGGCCGTCTGCAGGTTAGAGAGGCCTCAGAAGAAATCAGCCTGCTGACACCTTATCTTGGCCTCTAGCCTCCAGAATGTAAGAAAATAAGCTTCCGTAGTGAAACCACCCGTGTGTGGGCCTTTGTTAGGGAAGTCCTAGGAAACCAATAGACCCCCAACGCCACCTTCCAGAACCAGACTTTGGGGAGATTTCCTTTGTAGGCACACATTAGGCTCAATTTTATAGCCTGTTATAGGGCACTCTGTGAAAGGTTGAGCTCTCAAAGGGAAGCAATAGTCAGAATGGGTTGTCTTAGTAAAACCCCTTTATTTTCTAATGAAGACTAGTACACAGAGCGACAGGCGGACACCACCCTCAGCGGTGCTCGGCTGTCCATTGAGGAGGGCTCTCTCCTTGCTCAGGACCCCTGCACTCTGTCCCACTCCCCTTTTGAGGAGAGGCAGACAGAAAGATAGTCCACAGGAAACTGTGGCTGTAACATCATGCTTCTCTGCATCAAGGCTGGCTGCACCGCTTCGCTCTGCCCAAGATGATTGATAGTTATGATGATGGATTTCTTTTTTTTTTTTTTGAAATTATTCTTTTATTAATGCCAAAAGCAAAAATGTCAACAATGACATTTGTCAGGTGAATTTTGGACACCAAAATAATCTGTCCGTTTTTTGACAAAGGTAGATTTCCCAAAGTGAATAAAACATAACTGTTTAAAAATTATACCTTGATGAAAAAAAGGTTAATTCACAGAACCCTTGAAATTTAATCAAAAGCGCCCCATGCTGGTGAGCATAAAACTGTTTTGCCGGATTCCTTCTTAGTGTTTTAGGGTGTAAAAATGCAGTTAGTACAACTGCTGTTCCTAGTGACTGCATTTGACATCTCAGCAAAAATTCTCCCCTCAGATTTCATTCTTTTTTTTCTTTAGATAATTATTTTTTATTGAAGAGTAGTTGACACACAGTATTACATTAGTTTCAGGTGTACAACACAGTGATTCAACATTTATATACATGACAATTCTAGGTACCAGCTATCACCATACCAAGTTGTTACAATATTTTGACTATATTCCTTATGCTATACATTACATCCCGGTTACTTATTTATTTTACAATTGGAAGTGTGTATTTTTTTTTTTTGTGAGGGCATCTCTCATATTTATTGATCAAATGGTTGCTAACAACAATAAAATTCTGTATAGGGGAGTCAGTGCTCAATGCACAATCATTAATCCACCCCAAGCCTAATTTTTGTCAGTCTCCAATCTTCTGAGGCATAACAAACAAGTTCTTACATGGAGAACAAATTCTTACATAATGAATAAGTTACATAGTGAACAGTACAAGGGCAGTCATCACAGAAACCTTCGGTTTTGCTCATGCATTATGAACTATAAACAGTCAGTTCAAATATGAATACTCATTTGGTTTTTATACTTGATTTATCTGTGGATACCACATTTCTCTCTTTATTATTATTATTTTTAATAAAATGCTGAAGTGGTAGGTAGATACAAGATAAAGGTAGAAAACATAGTTTAGTGTTGTAAGAGAGCAAATGTAGATGATCAGGTGTGTGCCTGTAGACTATGTGTTAATCCAAGCTAGACAAGGGCAATCAAACATCCACGTATGCAGAAGATTTCTCTCAGAACAGGGGGGTGAGGTTCTAAGCCTCACCTCTGTTGATCCCCAATTTCTCACCTGATGACCCTCCTGCGACTGTGCCTGTCTTAGGTTGTTCCTCCCTTGAGGAATCTTACCCGTCTCTGGTATGCCTACACTTTTATATGCCCTTTATATCATTGTGTAGAACTAATTGGAGGTCATCACACAGGAATTGCTTTTTTTTTTATCATTAATCTACACTTACATGACGAATATTTTGTTCACGAGGCTCTTCCCTATACCAGGTCCCCCCTATATACCCCTTTACAGTCACTGTCCATCAGCGTAGCAAAATGTTGTAGAATCACTACTTGTCATGATGATGGATTTCAATCCCTGTCCTCATTGGGGGGACTGCGATGAGGGCTTCCTCTGTTCTTGCAGAGATATTGAACAGCAGCAGGCAAGCAAAGCTATCTAATGAAACAATGTAAGACATAAAACCTAACGAGCTGAAGCACATTCTGTGCTCTCCCCTTGTTATAATCTACATTGGGTGTCCTGGGGGACCTGGACGCCCTGGCCTTGGGTACCAGTCTCTCTTGGTGACAGTGTTCAAAATCCGTACATTCACAGGGGAAGGAAACAGTCATCGGCAAATGGCCAAGGGCCATCCCCTGACCTGCCACTTCTGCAGGATCATCCCAATGTCCCGGGCACATCAACTCTTCTTTATTTCTTTCTAGGCGGGAGGAAAGAGAATTATTTTTGCATTAAAAAGAAACCTCGTAAAATACACTCTAACAAAATTTACCATCTTAACCATTCTTCAGTGTGCAGTTCAGTGGTTTTAAGCACATTCACATTGTTGTTCACTTCACTCTTTTCATCTTGCAAAACGGAAACTCTATCCCTGTTCAGCAATAACTCCCTGTTCTTCCCCGTCAGCTCCTGTTCTGCTTGCTGTGTTTGTGACCCTGACTACCGCAAGCACCTCCTCTAAGTGGAATCATATGTAATTTGTCTTTGTGCCGGGCTTATTTCACTTGGCATAATGTCTTCAAGGTCACCCATGTAGCAGGTGTCGGGATTTCTGATATCTTATCATTCACTAAGGCTGAATGACACTCCCTGGTGTGGACAGGCCACAGTGTGCTTACCCACTCACCCACAGATGGACACCTGGCTTCCCTACGTTTCAGCTCACTGTGAACTACGCTGCTGTGAATGTGGGTGTACAAATACCTTTTAGAGACTCAGCTCTCAGTTCTTTCGGGTATCTACCTGGAAGCGGAACTGCTGGGTCATCCGGGAATTCTATTTCCCATGGCAGTCGCTCCAGTTTCTACTCCCACAGCAGAGCACAGGGTGCCAATTTCTCCACATTCTCACCAACACTCGTTGTTTTCTGGTTTTACTAATGGGTATGTCATGGTAGCTCATTGTAGCTTTGACTTAGTTTCCCTAATGTATGTCAGGGTGATGTTAGCATACAGTTTTTACATGGGAATCCATTTTGTAACTCGCCGTTCACTGATTTGTCCTCCTAAGCTCTCTAGTTTCAGAGGGGCCCTGATGTAGCTGTGAGAACTGTAAACGCCTCACGTGAGTGGACTGACACAGTGTTTGTCTTATTATGATTGGCTTATGGCACTTGGCATAATATCCTCGGGACAACAAGAGCCACGTTGTCACATGGGGTGCTCTTCCTCCAGGTGGCCACATGACCCCCTTACCTTTCTGGGCCTCTGCGCAAAGGGCACCTTGTCAAAGAACACTTCCTGACCTACCTAGATAAAGTAGCAACCCCATCACTTTCCTTCTTGGCTTTTCTCCATAGCTGGGACCACTGCTTGACATTTTATGTATGTTTGTTTATTTCTTTACTATACAAATTAGGTAGAAGCTCCAAGTAGCATGGACTTTATCTACCTAACAGGCATGTGGTAGATATTTGTTGAATAAATAGATTCTTATTAATACCTGGTAGGAGTGACTGTATTGATCAGGTTTATTATTTGCAAATATCAGAATCCACTCTAGTTTAAGGAGAAAGGGATTTATTAAGGGTATTAGGTAGACCACAGAGTCAGGGAACTTAGAAGGAACACACTCAAGAATGAGCTTCCAAGAATGATTCCACGTCATGCCTCCACCCTGATCAGGACTTCCCAAAGCAGGAAGCCACGGCCAGTTTTGTTAGGCTGTGAGCGGTTAGTGGAGCCTAAACCCCATGTCCATTCCCTAACAGCAAGCAAGGCGTGGACCTACGGTTCCCCTCACCCACCCAACATGAGGAAGACAATATTCACCCTGTGCAGAAGCCTTCAAAAGATTTTGGACAGCTGTGTATGACAGCTGCCCATTGTATACCCTTTTCTATGTTTTCCATTCTGATGGGACTCAAGTATATGTCACTGTAATTTTGATTTTTCTGATCGTCAGCAGGTGAGCAACCCTGCATGTGCTTGTTTAAGCATTTGGTCTTCTGGGGCTTCCCGTTCAGCCTTTTAGCGTGCTCTTTTACGGCTTTCCTTTCTCGTATGTTCTATTCATGCCTGGTCAGTTTCAGATGTTGGGAATGTCTTTTTCCAATTGGGTGTCAGTGTGTTAATTTTGTCTGTTCCTTTTGAACAGAGTTCTTAATTGTGATAAAGTGAAAACATCAAGTTTCGACTGATAGCTTGTGTTTTCTAGGTCTTATTTTAAAATCTTCCCTGAATTCAACCCCAGGTATCAAACATATTCTTGTACACTTTTTTCCTATTAGCTTTAGAGTTTATACCTTTCCCACTTAAATCTTCAGTTCACCCGGAACCCCCTGTGCATATGGCGTGTAGTAGGTACCCAGCCTCCTGCTCCCCCCAATACAGAGTATTAGTTTTCCCCACGATCATTTGCTGAGTAAGTTCTTCTTTCCACACTGACATGTGGTGCCGTCTCCCATCACAAAGCTCTCATGTACCCGTGGGTCTGAGGCTGAATCTTCCATTTTGGTTTATGGCGCTAGCACTTCACCGTTTTATTGCTATGGCCTTGGTGTATATGTTTATCTCTGATAAGACCAATTTCTCTTTGACCCTCTCTTCTAAATCATGTTAGTAATTTGGGAACTTTTATTCTTCTTTATATATTTTAGAGTAAGTTTGAGTTCCTAAACAAGTACAGTTAGAATGTGATTAGGATTACAACAGTGATAATACTTGGCTGGAACTGATATTTTTATGTTAAGTTGTCTCACCCAACAACTTGGATTGTTCCATGTATTTAGATCTTTTAATAGAAGATAAAAATTTCCTCTGTTGTTTTTTGTTTTTGTTATTTTTTGTTGTGGTTATATTTTCAGGCGTTTGTTGCTTTTGTTTTTATTATGAATGCTATACTATTTTCAGTTATATATCCTCAGACGTTAGTGGGGTATAGGGAAAGTATTAGTGAATTTTGTAAGTTGATCTTACATCCATCCAATTACACTCTTATTAATTCCAATAATTTGTTCAGATTTCTATGTATATTATCATATTGTCCCCAAATAATGACATTTTTATCTCTTTCCTCCCAATCCTCACATCTCTTATTTCTTTTTCTTGTTGTATAGTCTTGGCCGGGACCTCCAGTTCTTTGCTACATAATAGCAGTGCTAATTGGCATCCTTATTTTCTTGCCAGTCTTAAAGGAAATGTTTCTCCACTAAGTGTGATGTTTGTTGCAGGGTTCGATACGCAGCTGTGAAAAGCTGAAGTGATTCCCTTCAAATTCTAGTTTTCCGAATTACTGTGCGGCTCTGTGTGGTGCAGGGCTGTCTGTCCCCATGCCCCCAGCCCACATGGCATAGCTGCACCTCAGCCCTCGGCTCCACACTGCAACTTCATGACTTACAGGTTCTTTAAGTCAAATGGGGTTTCACCTATAGGCTCATGGGAATATATATATATACATTTTACCTATGCTCATGGGAAGCCCCCTCCATCACTGTGCTGGACGGACAGAGCTCAGTGCTGGTGTAGGGTGATGACGCCTTCCTGTTACTCACAGACATTGCCTGGCATGCCTGTGAGATGCGGTATGAGAGAACTTGGCTGTGAGTCAGGCTGTTTGGGTTCAAAACGGGGACCTGCCACTTACTAGCTGTGTCACTATGACAAGTTACTTGGCTTCTCCAAGCCTCGGTTTCCTCATTTGTACAGTGGGGAAAATAACTGCTTGCTCACTAGGGAAGCCACATGGTGGGTTGTTAAATGAAGCAATCCACAAAGCAATCAGCAGAGAGGAGTTGCTGTCAGCTGTTGCAGTAGGAACCCAGGAGAGGAATCTCAGTACCACGTTCAAAGTAGTATTTTCACAGAACTTTTAATGATATGCAAAATGTTCTTGATAAAAGGGTAAGTGAAGCTTTATACAGACTAAGTCAACATTGTTTAAAAATGTTTTGAAATCTGCACAAGCAAAAGGCAGAAGAGAAATATATCGAAATGAGAGATTATATGTGATTTTTAATGATAACTTTTATATTTTTCTGTGTTTTCAAATTTTTCTCCAGTGAGTATGTAGTTACTTTTATAATCTTTAAAACATGTTTTATGGAAACAAAAAACCTCTGCGTGACTCAGCTGTGGCGAGGCTGCCAGGAAAGCCTCTGCTGTCTTGGTCGCCTCAGGAGGGCCAGAGCCCTGCAGCCCCCGCGTGGAGGGGCGGCCCGGGGCTGGGCGCTGGCCACACCCTGCCGAGACTGGCGCTTTTGTGGCCCTGGGTATCAGTGACCATGGGGACCTTCAGCGTCACTGCCAAACAAATATGTGGTATAAGTGTGTGAGCGCCTCAAAATCTAGAGGGAAACAGGGCTGAGAAGCAAGGAGGGGGTGACAGCAGGTTGCAAGGAGCAGAGGAGCCCCCAGCCTGGAGGAGAGAGGGAGGCGGAGGGGGCACAGGACCACCCACCTCAGGCTGGGGCCTGCAGTGTCCCCGCCACGTGAGGATGAGCTCCACGGCCCGGGGCTCTGGCACCAGCCCAGGCACTGACCTCTGGTGGTCCAGCCCTGGGGCCAGGGGCTCGGCTACTCTGGCCCGGACAGCTTTTCACAGCTCGTCTCTTACTCACCTGCTCAGGCTGGGCTTTCATCACTTGCAACTTGACAAAGGTCCTGAGTAATGCAAAATGACAGTTATCAGAGGAAATGAGGGACCTGAAGGAGAGGCTTGAAGGAGAAGGTGGCACGTGAAAGAAAGATGTGTCCCTGGGAGGGCAGAGGGAGGGCTTTACGTGCCCTGCCTGCGCCAGCACGCCTGGCCTCTCTGTCTCTGTCTCTGCCCCTCTGTCTGTCTGTCTCCCATTTTCTCTGTCTCCACATCCGGCTTTGGCCTCTCCTTCCAATCTCCTTCCACTGCCCCCTCTCTCTGACCTGGCCTCAGACGAGCTCTCCCCAGGTCTTCCCACCTCTCGTTCCCCTGGTCCTGTGTCCCCCCTGCCCTGGCCCCTGCTCCCCATTACTCAGCCCCAGGTCCCCTTCCCTCCCCCAGCCTGGGTCCCTTGCTGGGGTGCTGGTACCACCCTGGCACCCAAGCTTGAAGCCCCCCAAGCTGCTCCCTCTCCTTCCTTCTCTATACCCATCAACACACCCCAGTGTTTCACCTCCTGGATTATTCTGGAATCTGCCTCTTTTTCTAACCTTCCCACCACTGCCTTGATTTAGTGTCTTATCATCTCTGGCATGAATTCTCAGAGTTCTACCTCGTCTCTCTGCCTCCATTCTTGTTCCTCCCAAACCCGCTGTCCTGGTGGTCACGCAGTGAGCCGGAACAATTGCAGATCCCATCACGCCTCCGCGCTGCGGGGAGCAGACCCCAAGGTCCATCTCTGGCCTCCCAGCCTTTACAACCACGCGGACGGCTGCAGGTCCCTGCTCGGAGTACAGTGTTTATCTTCTTTGGGTCTCTGCTCAAGCTGTTCCCTCCCTGCCGGGCCCCCTCTGCCGTGTGTGTTAGACTCAGGTCTCTGGCATACTCCCCTTGCCCCCAGTGCACTCCTGGCATGCCCAAGCCCCCAGGGAGGGGGTTTCTACATTTCCACCATGATTTTGTCATTTCCTCAGACTACGGGGCTTACCACTAAGCCACGGGTGCACTGAGCTGGGGCTTTGACACCCCTCTGTAGTGTGGTCCAGAGCCAGGGCATCGGAGACACTCCGCTGTCAAAGGAACCCACGGGGACCTGGCCCTCATGAAGGGAGGGACATTGGGCACTGTCAGGTGGTGGGCTGCCAGGGCAGGCTGGGTGGGGTACATGCCAGCACCAGGGCTGTGGGTCTGTGAGGGCTTTGCTTCCTCCTGCTGGAGCTGGGGTGGGGAAGTTATGTCATGGAGAGAGGCTGTCTAGTCTCTGGAGACATCTTTAAACGTGGGGTCCCACCTGAGAGTCAGGAGCTGCTCAAGCAGCTCTGTCTGGCACAGAAGGGAGGTGACTTGCCCATGACTGAGCCAGCACTGTGGGAGCAGACCTGAAATTCAGCATTGGTATAGGGCTTGCTCTGTTCCAGCCCCTGGAGATGCAGGCCCTGGGGTGTATAAATGAGCCCCGGGCTTCAGTCTGGTGAGGCAGACAGGTGAGTGGGTAACAAAGCAGCGTGCACAGGCTGCTGGGAAAGCAGAAGAGAGGTGGAGTCCCTCAAGGCCCCCTACCAGGCAGCTGTATCCCAGGTGGGGAGACAGCTGTAGGCTGAGGAGGATGTAAGCACATGGGTGCGTTCACATTGGGGGGGTGAGGGAAGAAATCAGCACTGTGCTAGCGACTGTGAGGTGGGGGCTCCCACAGGCCTTGTCGCGAAGGCCATTTGAACTGAGACCTGAAGAACGGGGCAGAGGCAGCTAGGTAAAGGGCCATGAGGGGCAGACTTAGAGGCAACAGGAGATGCCAAGGGCCTGAGGTGACAAGTTTTGGGATGGCTGGAAAATGGGGCTAATAATCCCTACTTTTAGGAGTCAGCTATTATCATCACCATGTTGCATAACGTGTGGTCCTCGAACTCAGCGGGTGGGGGCAGAACCTGTATCTGTTCTCACACTCACGGGGTTAAACCCTCCAACTGTAGTTGGGCTAATCCAGGACAGGTGTGGCTGGACCTCTCTGCTTGGGGCTGGGGGTAACCTGGGTTTGACTGAGTTCAGATGTGATCTACCTGTGTTTGCCCTGGGACCCAGGCTGAAGGCTTTCTGGAGGAAGCTCTCCTACCCTGGGTTTCTGGAGAGCAAGCAGGGAACCAAACCATGCCAGGGAATCACATGCTTCTGTTTATGTTCTGTCTACTGACGTCCCATTGGCCAAAGCAAGTCATGTGGGGAAGCCCCACTCTGGCGTGGGGAAGCACCTTCTGGGGGAGTGTGAATATTTGCTGAGTGATAGTCACTCTCACCCACCACCTCAGAGGGTTAGGATGAGAGGTGTCGGCACTGGAATGAGCACATGGTAGTAAATACTCAGTACGGAGTATTTAAGGAGGAGGATGTAAGGACAGGCCATGTCCCAAGGGCCTTGAGAAGCCATGTGGAAGTTCAGATTTTCCCCCGAGGACAGTGGGAGCTGCTGAAGCTTTGATCAGGTGGGTGACATGGTTTGATTTGGATTTCGGAGTGACCCCTCTGGAAGCCAAGTCGAGGATGGTCTGAAGGAGGTGAGACTCAGGGTCAGCTCGGGCCTGGGGTGAGAAGCAGGAAATGGGTAGGATGGGTCAGGAAATTTCAGGAAAATGGGGTCTGGAGCGTAAAAAGATGGGGTGGCCGTGTGGGGGGAGTGGTGCCTAGGATGAGTCCCTGGTTAGTGGCTGGGTGACAGGGACACGGTGTTGGAATCCGCAAGCTGAGGAGCACAGGGGGCAGTGCAGGTGGCTGCGGGGGGCGGGCATGTGGTGCGCTGGGTGGGATGACATGTCCGACGGGAGGTTTGCACAGGACCTTCAGGGAAAAGTGCCCCTCTTGGAGTGTGGGAGAATCTGGGTGTGGCAGTCATATCAGCTGCAGGGGAGGCAGTGAGGGGGCCGCAGTCATCCCAGTTGCCAGGGGGTGGAAATATGCTGTGTCCAGAGGCATGTAATATGTGGCCAACATTGCTAGTTGCTTGGAGCACTCCATTCTCACATTCTTCTTCCAAACTGAACCCTGAAATTATTTGAAGGTAGTAGTGCTCAAGCAAAAGACTCCAGCCCCCACCTTCCTGTCTGGCCAATGAGTTGTAAGTAGGCTGCTCTGTGTTCTGGGAAAGCTACTCAGAGTGTGGGGCCATGCCTTTCTCTTTCTCTGTCTCACAGCCTGGTACTCAGATGCGATAGCTGAGCTCTAGCAGCCACTTTGGACTCGGAAGCTGAGGGCCACATCTTAGGTGGCTGTGGTGAGCAGGAAGGAGGCTGCTTCTCGGACACCTTCGTGGAGGTCCTATACCAGCACTGGGCTGCCTTTTACATAGAAACAAAACTTCTCTCTTGTTGAAGCCGCTGTTGTATTTTTCTGTTACATTCAGCTGAACTTAGTCCAAATGAAAACATTATGTTTCTGTTTCTGCGGTATGTGGTCAATCTGCAGCCTTGCACCTGAGTGCATTTCCAGTTCCTGCCGTGTTCATCTGAGAATAAACCTCAGCTGCCTTGATGGCGCTGATGGCTACGGTGTGCTGCGCCACCTGGTGGACACATGGCCGACAGCGTTCCTCTCGCCAACCTCACAACACAGAAGCTGGCGGGAGCCCGGGCTGGCTCATTTGACCTCAGCCCCAAGTCATCTTTCAGCAGGCGACACAATGAGTGCTCCAGAGCCCTGAACGTCAGTGGGCCTCTGAGAACACCGAGAATTCCCAACCTTCTTCAGCTTCGCAGCCCAGGCATGCTCCCAGAACCCAGTGGGGGCTGCTTAGCTACCCCTGTCAATGGGGCGACCCCTCCCCTAGGGTGAGAATTTCTGGACTAAATAGAGGGCTCCATGTGACCTCTCATTCCTTAGTCTTTGCTTTTAGAGCAATGGTTAAAGCAGGAGAGGAGGTGGGGAGATGACTCACTGCCTGGCTGAGCAGGAAATGAACGCCAAGGGAGGCTGACCTGGCAGCAGCCTGCAGCGGAGGAACGGGGGCCGTGGGAGCTCCGGGCGAAGGGTGCTCGTGTGGGTGGACTTGCTAGTCTCCTTCTGCTGACTGCCGGCACGAGCCCAAATGGCCAACAATGTCAAAAGCAGAGTTCAGACAACAAAAACAGGCCTTGGAGTCTTAGAAATTCCAGAGCTTCGCTGGAAGGTCCCCTGCCCTTGGGCACACAGGTCACTCCCGGTCTCCCGCCGACAGTGTGACTGGTGCCAGTCTTCTCTCTCTGGGCTCCACTCTGTACCAAGTGGCCGGATCACCTTTCAGCGCCGACACTGTGTCACCACGGTGGCCTTTGTAATTAGCGTGGCCCTAAGTGACTAAGGGGAGATAGCAGAAGCTGTGGGGAGAAGCCCAGAAGAGCAGGAAGGTGACTTCCCCAACTTGTACCTCAGCACCCAAATGGAACACCTGCCTTTTCCACGGCACGTGTCTGGGGAGGTCCGTGCCACACGGGCAGTGGCGGGGTTCAGCAGGTTGACGTATGGCCTTGGTTTCTCCCTGAAAGGCTGGGGTGAGGTGGGAGGAGAGCCAGAGGGCAACAGACTGGCCCCAGGGCAAGGGCACTGGAGCAGTGGGTATTGAGAAGATAGAGCAGGCAGAGGAAATGAGATCTGGGGGGCATGAAATGCACCCCAGTCAGGAAGCTGTGCACCACACGGCTTGGAGGAAGGACTGAGTCAGCTGTCACCTGAAGGCCAGAGAAACTGGGTCTCAGGGTATTTGTGCAGCATTTTACCCCAGCTCCTGCCCTTGGGCTGCCGGGCTAAAGTCCTACTTCCCTGGGATCAGAACCCAGACACCTGGAAGCCCTTGATTTGTAACTCTTCATACTTTTTATACTTAAAATGACAAAAATGAAAGAATTCTTAAAGAAATCCTAGTACCTGTTGGCTCTGAGTCAGGGGTTTCTGTGTGCGCCAGGCAAGGGGGTTGTGTTTTCTCAAGCTCCCCTCGTGCCACGGCCCTGCCTTAGTGTCCACCCCTCCTGAAAGGCCACCACCTGCAACAGGGCTTGGGTTCCCCCGTGTCCTAGCGTCCCCTTCCTTAGGCCAGCAATCTGGTTCTCCCGCCGCTTTCTCTGTCTGCATAGGCACCGGGAGCTGTTTGCCTGGTGTGTGTGTGTGTGTGTGTGTGTGTGTGTGTGTGTGTGTGTGTGTGTGTGTGTGTGTGTGTGTGTGTGTGTAAAGCTTGGTTCTCTCTGCGCTTCTCAGTCCTGTTGGGATCTTGGTGGTCCTCTGCAAGGAGGGACCCCACTCAGAGCCCAGCCCCTTGCTTCTCCTGCCACTGCCCCCCACCCCAGCTTTGCCAAGCCTGGTATGGGGGTTATCTGCCAGCTTTTCTTTGGCCCTATCCTGGGGAAATGCATAGGCCCCACCACCCCTTCCCAGGGTCTGCGCCTCTGCCAGGGCTGGCTGGTGGAGGTGTGTATAACAGGGTCTCCCTCTTGGGCACATTCACCCAGAGAAATGTGCAGGCAGCGCTGAGGGTGTCGCTGCCCCTATATTCTGGGTCTGTGAGCTGCCAGAGGACCACCAGCCACATGGGAGGCAAATTACAGGACACAGCCATGACACGGGTGGGGCACTCTGACCACCCCAAAAAGTGTGGTCGGGGGTCCTCCTCCGGGAGATTAACCCCACGGATTTTGGGTCCAGACCACTCTGGCATTGTCTGAGCACCACTGGTCCTGTTTCCTGGGGGCCACTATGGCTATTGGCCAATTTACTGAACAACCTGAGCTCGGTGAGGTGCAAGGTGGAGACGGAGGCTCCCCCCGTCCACCTGCTGCATTCAGCCTGCTGTGCTGATGCTGAGACCCTTCCTTACCCTCCCCTCCTCTGTTCCATCTCTGGGGACAGGCCTGTGTCTCCTGGGCTGCTGGTCCCGCAGTGGACGGCCAGGGAGGCGCGGCCGGCGGGGAGGGGGCGGGTCTGACTCTGCCTCCTCCTCGGGCCGCAGACAGGCCCACAGGGGCCCACTTCCCCCGCGGAGTCTGCTCCCTGGTCCGGGAGCGCCTCTTTCCTCTCTGCCCCCTGGTCCTGGGCTGGAAGTGTTTCCTGCTAGCGCATCTCTGGAATGCCTGGGCGCTGGCGGCTTCTTAGCGCCCTCATCGCCAGGCAACAATTCCCTGAATTCAGGGGTCCTTGTGCGGCGTACCCCAGGGTTTCTGTTCCCACTACCCATGTCCAGCTGGGCCTTCCATCCTGCCCTTGACGACCCTGGGAGCTGACTCTACCATCGCTTTTTAATTATGTCATTAAACAGCCGCATTAAATGAATTTGAAACATCTGACATCCAATTCAAAGTTTTCCTCTGCTCCCAGTCCAGCCCGAGCCCCTGTCCAAGGGTCCCGGCCTGGGGACGGTCAGGGTCGCTGGCTCTCCGCCCCCTGCTCCCCTGCTCAGGCTCCCGGGAGCCAGGCAGGGGTGGGAAGTGATGGAGGAAGGCTGTCCTTGGGCTCTGGACGCCGGGGGGCAGGCGGGGGGAGCCTGTTCCGTCGATGACCAGGCGGGTGGTCTCCTTTTGGGTCGGGGGCGGGTCCGGAGCGGCAGCACGCGGAGCTGAGCCTGGTGCGTGGGGAGGGCTGACTGTCCATCCCTCTGGCTCCTAGGAAGTGTGAGTCGGAGGCAGGGGGCCCTTCACACGGGCCTGTAGGTTCCATTGTAGCTGAAAGTGGGGGGCACCAAGCAGTCCCGGTCCTCCTCGGGGATCCAGCGTTGGACGTAGTTGGGGCCATTGTCCCGGGGCCACACGATCACGGTGTCTCTGGAGGCCAGGGAGGGGTCCTCTGGGAAGAAATTGAAGGGCCGGAGCAGGAAGCCCACGGAGTTCCCTGGAGTGGCCGTGTTGGGGATGTCCTCGGAGTGGGGGATGTGCAGGAAGCCCACTGTGACCCAGGCCACCAAGTCCTGTGGGAGAGAGGGGGCTGTGCTGAGGGCCCAGGGGTGCGGCGGGCAAGCCCCCAGCTCCACTCTGAAGGAATGGGCACCTCTAGACCACTGAGCCTGCTGTCCACACGGTCCTGGGACTGGCACAGACCCCGGGATGGGCCTGGGGCTGGAAGAAGGCAGGGCCCCTACCTCGTTTTCAATGTTCTCATTGTTGTGAAGAAACTCCTCAAAGACCACAGGTGGGTCCCAGGGGTTGTTCTGGTTATAGATGCTGCTGCTGAATAGCTCGGACTCCCGGTACTTGGTCACCGCCAAGGGGTACCTGCCCAGGCAGAGAAACCAGGGGCCTCTGGGTGCTGGGGCCTCCCAGCCCCTCCCAGAATGTCTTGGGAAAAGCTCCTGCCTTCCCTCAAAGGTGAGACCAGGCCCTGGGCGTTGGCCAGATTGACCGGCTGCGCCCTGAGGTCCCCATGCACATCGCGCTCTCCTCCCCAGGCAGGGCCACGCACCCAGAACACATGCACACATGTATGACAAGCACGCACATACCTAGATGCTCCACCGCATGGACTCAAGATCTTACAGCCACTACAGCCAGAAACAGACACACGGACACTGGGAGACTCAGGAACCTTGAGGGAGCCTCTAGCCCTGCAGCCTCCAGGAACCCCTCACCTGGCCCAGGTGACAGCCTGCTCCTCCTGCCAGCCTGGGGGCAGCACTTGGTGGGCCATGGAGTGGATCTGCAGGCGGTAGCTGCGCTGGTGGCCCCAGGGGTTCTCCTTGGGGCTGGTGAAAAGCAGGTACTGGGGCAGCGTCTGTTTGAAGCGGAAGGCCGCCTGGCGCTCCCGGGAGAACTGTGTCTGCTCCAGAGTCGGCTGGACGATGCGGTGCCCCGGGCTCCAGGGGTTCGTGATGTTTTCCAGCTTCATCTGCAGGGTCTGGAAGCTATTCTTGGTGCCTACAGGTGTGCAGGGAAGAGAATGAGAGCCAAGCCCCCTAAACGGAAGCGTCCTCCTTCTACACTGGCATCTCCACCCAGATCACACCCAACAGCAAACCTTCCGGGGTGAAGACGGGGTTGGGGTATGCGCTGAGCTAGCCATAGGGTGGAAGGAAGGGATCAAAAACAGAGAACCACAGAGGAACTCCAGGAGGCGGTCGGGCGGCTGCATGCCTCCGGGCAGCGGATCCTGAGAGCTGAGCCCCCAGCCTGTGTGCTGCAGCTGTGCCCTGGAGAGGGGACTGCTCCCCTTGCTCAGGCGGAGACTGGGTCTAGTACCCTCTGTACCCACCGGGTGAATGGGGCTGAGCAGGGGAAGCCACCCATCTGGTCCTGGGAGCCTGTTCTGACATGTGACTTGATGCCAGGCCATGTTCTGTTTGTTCCGCCTGTACCATGTTTTGTGGTGACATCATGAATCCAAGAGACACAATGAGCACTCTTGGAGGACACTGCGTCCACTTCACGGTGCCAGCCAGCGCCCGCTTACACCCCCCTGGCCCACGTACCCCTTTCCGCCCCTCTAGGGGGTCAACCAGCACCAGGGCAAGGATAGGGTCCTCACCCACACCCCCCGGGCACTAGCCCCTGTCCCTGTTTTCAGGGCACACAGATTTCCAGCACTGCAGGTTTCACAGCTGCACAGATTCTCCTGGTTTGACGCCCCCAGGGGAGTTTTGACACGTCTCCAGAGAGTGTAGGTTATGCCTGGATTCCAGTGTTTGGCCAGGAAGGTCCTTCCCAGCCCAGTCCTACCTGCCACGTCCAGGTCGATGCGGTAATGCACCAAATGGGTGTGAATGTTGCCGATCAGGTGCGTGTGCAGGCGGGTGCCGTAGCGCAGCCCCTCGGGGGTGTAGAAGGTGGCGTGCACATAGCCGGTGGCGTGCATCTTGGCCTCCATCACCCCATTGGGGTAGAAGATGAAGTCCCAAATGTAGTCGTAATTGTAGACCGTTGATGTAGTTCGCAGCACCAGCACCTGTCCCTTGAGACCCGCATAGAAGTTGAAGCCACCGCTGAAGTTGGAATCAAAGTGCCGCCGAAGGGGCACCCCAGTGGGCATCTCAAAGAGGCAGAGGGCCCGGGGGTAGCGCACGGGGCCATCAGCATCATAATAGTGGAAGGCATCCAGGTAGGTGGCTGTGTCTGGGCAGTCGATGCCAGGGGCTAACTCGTAAGTGGTGCTGCCCATGCCCCAGCCCATGTCCATGTATTTGGTCTGCATGCCTGCAGGTGTGTGTCCCCCGTACAGTGCTATCGCCTCTTGCACGCTCACCTCATAGGCTATGCGCTCACCCGCAAAGTGCACGTTCAGGACCTGCAGCCCGGAGGAGGAGCGCAGCCTGAAGGCAAAGCTCCAGCCCCCGTAGAGCACGGTGTTGCCCTGCAGTTTGTAGCGGGGGCCTTGGGGCTGGACCAGGCGGGGGCCGTTCACAGTGATGGGAGGGGGGAAGTGCCCACGTGGCGTGTAGGAGGAGAAGAGGGGTGGCTCCTCGAGGCTCTCTTCCTCCTCCTTGCCCTTGGGAGGTGGGTCCTGCAGGGCCACCACATCCACTTCTCCTGCCTCATACTTCTGTGCCAGTTCATCCACGCTTTGGTAGAACCTCCCGTTGTACCAGACCCGCATCACCGTCCAGTCCTGGGCATTCGTGCTTCCATGATCCACGAGGAGCTCCAGCCCAGTGGGGTGCAAGAAGAAGCCTTCTACGAAGCGCTGCAAGATGAACCAAGAGTGGCGCTGGCCGGAGGCCACGCCCCGGGGTGCCACATCTGTGAAAGTCAGGCATCGGGAGTGGCAGTCCTGGAATGAGAAGCCTGTGGTGTCAAGGAAAAACCGGTGCAGGGGCTTGGTGGCCTCCTGCAGGGTGTGGCTCAGGAGGGCGTACTCTGCCAAGGAGACTGGCCTGGAGGCCCAGGCAGCCTCATGCCCCGGCTTGGGGGGCAGCTCTCGCATGTAGTAGGCCCACGGCAGGGGCCCCACCGCAAACTCAGTGATGTTAGGGTGCTCCTGGGCTCCAAAGAAGATGATGACTCGCGCCTCCCTAGCGGGACGCCTTTGACCTTTATCCAGAAACCTCAGCACATTTTGCTTCTTGGGCAACAGCATCTCAATGAGGAAAACATAGTTCTTGGCCATGGTCAGTGCTCGGGAGGACTCCAGGTTCAGCTCCTTCCGGGACCAGAGGAAGTTGTGCACAGCCTTCAGCTCCTGGACGCTGAGGTCCGCAAACACCTCTGCTCGCCTGTGTGGGGTCCATGGGGAGCGCTCGGCTGCAGCCAGTGTCTGCAGCACCAGGACGGCAGCGAGGGCCCAGCTGAGGGCCAGGGTCTCTTGCCCCATGGCTCTGGAATGCAATAGAAGGGATGCACTTGGTTGTTTTATGGTAGAAGAGAATGGGTTTCCACCAGGCTGAGGCCTTGGACTGCGGGGACCCTCAGCCCTGCGGTTCTCCTACAGACTCAGCTTGGGGGAGAGAGGATGAGCAGGAGGAGCACAGAGTATTTTTAGGATGGTGACAATACTCGAGGTGACACTATAATGATGGACACATGACGTTGGGCATGTGTCCAAACCCATAGAATGTTCAACAGCAAGCGGGAGCCCTCATGTGGACTGTGGACTGTGGACGGGGGTGATCACAGTGGGTCACTGTTGGTTGCCTAGATGATAACACATGTCCCTGTGTGGTGGGGTGCTGGTAGAGGAGGGCGGGGGTGAGGGGGGGTCTGCGTTGCAGATGGGCACATGGGAAATCTCCCTTGCCCCACCCCTGGTTGAGGCAGTCCTGGGTGGCACCTGGGGCCACACACAGTTCCCAAAGCTGTTCAGGTCTGTGCTTACCAGTGATTTTAATTCTGCTCTCTCTTCTCGCTCGTCCATAGACCTCTTACAGTCCTGTGTATTTTCTTACCTATGTAAACTTATTTTACCATTTTCTGTGCATTTTCTCAGCAGGGCAGAACCTGGGCTCTGATCTCTCCACCTCTGTATTTCTCAGCCTCTTGTGTCATGGGTGTTGACAGCAAAGCTGTGTTTTTGATATGGCACTATTTTTTATGTAGATACATTTTGAAATTGAGTGTGGAAGTTCAGTGTTGACTCTGGTGTCAGGCTGCCTGGGTTCGAGTCCTTGTGCATCCCACCACCGGGACCGATGGTGTGCCCTTGAGCCAGTTGCATTTGCTCAACTGTGCAATGAAAATAACAACCACAGTACGTACTTGCCAGGACTGTTGCAAGAAATCAATTGGACAATAAGGATAAACTGTTCAGAACAACTCCCACCTTGCAGGAGGCACTCGAGAAATGCTAGCTGCTCTTTAAAGTCACCCATGAAGATTCAGTCTGTGATACCAGCATTTAGAAATTTAAACAATGGAGAATGATTCAGCTGTGATCAGGCTGTAGACCCGTGGCTTTGAGGACGAGGACTGGGTGGCCGGTCCTCCCACAGGCCCCTGTGGCCCCTCTGGTGGGGCACTTAGGTTGTGACCCTCCAAGGGGCCCCTCAGGGTGGGGTCATCCCAGGCGGCAATCAGGGAGACACCCTCTCCCCTTCCATTTTGGGGGATGGATGGTGTGGTCAGGGTCTTCACCTTATTACCCTACCCCCAGAGCTGCCAATGACTCCCCTCCGAGTTGCCTGCCTGTCCCCGGGCCCTGGGGGAGGCCCTGGGACTCACATGACCCGTGCTCCCCAGCCTGAAGGGAGCGGGTGAGGCAGAGGGGCTGCTGGGCGAGTCCAGAGTCAGCAGAAGGGTGTGGGGGTGAGCTCTTGTTTACTAGTGAATTTTAGTCAAGACTTATTTTCTAAAAAATAGATTTTACTTTTTAGAGCAGTTCTAGGTTCATAGCAAAATTGAGCAGAAGGTGCAGAGATTTCCCATATACCCATCTCTAACACAGACACCCCTTAACCCCTGCCCATCTCTACCAGCACCCCACCACACAGGGACATGCATTACCATCTGGACACCTACAGTGACCCACTGTGATCACCCCAGTACACAGCCACATGAGGGCTCCCACTTGCTGTTGAACATTCTGTGGGTTTGGACACAAGCACAATGTCATGTGTCCATCGTTACAGTGTCACCCCGAGTATTGTCACCATCCTAAAAATCCCCTGTGCTCGGCCTGCTCATCCTCTCTCCCCCAAACCCTGGGAACCATTGACCTTTGGGCCGTTTGCAGAATGTCCTGCAGTTGGAATCAGGGTTTGCAGCCCTTGCAGGCTGGCTTCTCTGGCTCAGTAAAATGCATTTCAGCTCCTCCACGTCCTTTCATGGCCAGACCCCATTTTTGGTAACCTCTTATCCCCAAATTTCTTTCTGCTTTGCTAAAGAGGGAGATGTGGAAGGGACCTGTGGCCCTTTTAACCTGAACTTGGCTATTCCTTTAACCATTTCCTTCCCTAATATGATCCTCTGTTCCGATTCCAAGTGGGCAGCAGGCGAGGAGGACAGTGGCAGTGAAGCCACAGAAGGGGGACCTTGGTGGCCAGCGAGACCTCCATGCTGGGCACTGTGAAGCATGCCCTCTCCACCTGCTTCTTATCTCTGGCACCCCGAGGAGAATGGCATCCATCCCCTTGCTTTGCCCATCTCACCCAGGGCAGTTTATGCCTGCCTCCCACAGAGCCCTGGGCGACTCCCTCTGGGCTCCTGCCGCTCACGCACACCCTTCTTCCCTTGCTGCCCTCCCCTCCCTGGCCACCCCTCTGGACGCTCCCTGAAAGCCCCTCCAGAACATACCTGTTTGCTGTGCTCTGGGCTCTCTCTGCCGCGAGCCTTGGTCTCCGACTCCTCTGGAGCTTTATGGCTCTACTGGACCCCACCCTTAAGGGAGGAACAGGGCGAGGCACGCCGACCCAGGTGGGGACCTAAGGCTCAGGGGTTCCCGCAGGGGGCAGGGGCAGCGGCCTGCAGAAGTGCATGGGGCTCCGGCTGCTGCAGCTCCTGGTACCCCTTCAAGGACACACGTTTGGAAAGCCTCCAGGCCTGCAGCACGTCAGCGGCCAGGGGCCACTTGTGTTGTCCGCAGTCTGTTGCCCTGTCATTCTTCCTGCCGCACAGCGGCTTCCACAGAGCCGTCTGCCGTGCTGTCTGCTCCGAGCTGGGCAATGCCATGACCTGCTACGGCAGCTGGTGTCTCAGAGGCTGGGGATAAGGACGAGGGGACATTTACTAAAACGCCTCACCTGGAACAGTCATGGACAAAGGCAGGAGCTGGTAGAGACTGACACCAACATCAAAAATAGAGAATTGACCCATCTGTAGCATTGGGAACCAGAGACAGGATAGCTTGGGGGAGAGAAGCCACTGAGTTGGGACTCCAGAAGTAGTCTTACAAGCCACCTCCAAGACCCTGACTGCACCTGGAAAGGAGGGAGGAGCTGGCTGGGGAGAAAGCCGTCAAGGTGGCTGAGGCTCTGGCCCATCTGGGAGGGGGAGAGAAGCTGGTGGCGGGGAGGGGAAGGTCCCCGTGTAGGGGGGGTGGGTAGGTAGATGCAGGGCAGCAAGCTCCTGGTCGGGGGGAAAGAATAGTCAGGCTAGTGTGTGCAGCTCAGAAGAAGCAAGAGGACATTATCCCCCCGACCACCAAGTCTTGATTGCTTGTTCTTTTGTTATGACTTCTGCATTTCTCATCATTGTCTGTCTGCTACTTGTATTGCAAGGAAGGTCAGTGTTCACTGGCAGGTAGATGAAGGTCGGAGAGAATGCGTCAG
The DNA here is from genome assembly GCF_030020395.1 of Manis pentadactyla. Taxonomy (NCBI): domain Eukaryota; kingdom Metazoa; phylum Chordata; class Mammalia; order Pholidota; family Manidae; genus Manis; species Manis pentadactyla. The sequence continues at coordinate 143,692,355 of NC_080025.1, read as the reverse complement.
CCTGCCGCTTGTTGGCAGTGTGGTGTGTCCAAGGCCGGGGATTACCTTGAAATGCTGAAATGACTGTGGTGATGACTTCCCTCCCACCTTCCCCCTGATGGTCTGAAGGTTTGCGAGTTGGTGAGTCTCGGTGATGGGCTCACCAAGTCCGCAGGGACTTGAGGCTGCATCCCAAGAGAGTTCTAGGAACAACTGGACACTGAGAAGCACAGTCTGTTTCTGTTTCACAAAGGACATTGTAACCAAGTTAACGAAGGGAGGACAGATTGGGAGAAGATCGTTCTGAAGATTAAAAGGGAAAGGGACCACATGTGTAAAAGAATGAAGTTTGACCCTTAGCTCACACCAAACACAAAGATTAATTCAAAATTATCAAAGACCGAAATGTAAAACCAAAACGATAAAACTCTTCAAAGAAAACATAGGAGTAAATTTTCATGACCTTGATTTTGGCAAGGGATTTTCAGCTGTGACCCTAAAGCACAAACAACTGAAGAAAAAAATAGGCAGATGGGGCTTGATCAAAATTATCAACTTTCATACTTCACGGGGTACCATTAAGAAAGTAAAAAGATGACCCACAGAATAGGAGAAAATACTTGCAAATCACCTATCTGATAAGGCACTTCTCTGTAGACTGTATAAAGAACTCTTGCAAATCAATAATAAGAGTAAGGATCAATTAAAAAATGGGTAAAGGATCTGCATAGATATTTCTCCAAAGAGGCACACAAATGGCCAATAAGCACATGAAAAAATGCTCAACATCATTGGCTATCAAGGATATGTAAATAAAAATCACAAGGAGGTATTACTTCATATCCACTAGGTTGGCTAGAATCAAAAAGTCAGGTAGCAAGGTTTGGTGAGGATGTAGGGAAATCAGAGCTCTCATACACTGCTGATGGGAGTGTAAATAGTGTAGCCACTTTGGAAAGTGGTCTGGCAGGTCCTCAAACGATTAAACATGGAGTTACCATATGACCCAGCAATTCCACTCCTAGGTAAACACCCAAGAGAAATGAAAACATATGTGTCAACACAGAAACTTGTACACAAATGTTTGTAGCAGTGTTATTCGTAACAGCTAAAAGCTGGAAGCCACGCAAATGTCCATCAAATGATGAATGGATAAACAAAATTAATATATCCACACAATGGGATGTTATTTGGCATTAAAAGGAAATGAAGTACTGGCACATGCTACAATATGGTTGAACCTTAAAAACATTAGGCTAAATGAAAGATAACAGGTAAAAAAAAAAAGGGTCCCATTATTATATGACTCCACTTAAATTAAGTGTCCAGAAAAGGCAAGTTGATAGAGACAGAAAGTAGATTCTCCTGTGGTCGCCAGCATGGGTGGGGGTAGGAGGTGCCTGCTGATGGGTATGAAGTGGGATGAAGATGTTCTGAAATGGACTGTGGTACAGGTTTCACACATCTGTGAATATTCCAGAATCCATTGAGTTATCTACAGGCGAACTGCATGGTATGTGAATATCTCAAGAAAGTGGTATTTTAAAATAAAGTGAGAGACTATCTGTCGAATTCACAAGGAACTCCTACAAATCAGCCAGAAAGAGGACGCACTCCCAGTGGGAACACAAGTGAAGAGTTTGAAGGCGACTTAGAGGAGAGGAACGCAAAGGGCTCAAGGGCACCCTGGAGGGGGTCAGATGCCTATTAGGACAGTGCAAATCATCTCACAACCAGATGGGATTTCACATCCATTGCTGGCTGAAGGAGAGGGCTGAACGATGCCACATGTTGGCAGACACATGGGGAAAGAGACCGCAAGCAAGGCTTGTGGGTTGGGGATGCAGGTAACAGCTGTTCTGGAGAGCTGTCCCTGGCGCATGAGCATGAGATAGTTGTAATGCTGCTTCTTGGTATATATGTCAAGGAGACCCTCACGCAGATCCATGGAACGGGACGCAGACACGCACTGTTGTGGAGATGGAGAGCTGGCGGCCATCTGGGTGACTGCCACCCTGTGAGCGAACTGCTGACAGGCAGTCATGCACACTGTGGGGTGCTGTGTACCTGGTGGATGCAGAGGGGTTGGGTGTCCGCACAGCAGCTCGCTGGAGTGGATCTTAACATAGGAAGAAGCAGGATGAACGATAGAGCACAGTACCATTACACAAACTACCTGATGCGTTCTCAAGAATAGGCGCAAATACAGGATATATTAATACATTAGCACGATTGCCAGGGAAGGGTGGAAGTGGGAACACACGTACCCACGTGCAGACGCTCACTGTACACACACACACACGTGTCTGCATGTGCACACAAGGAAGGTAAGAGTGAGCCCTCGGCCCGCGGTGATCATGTCCTACACTGAGGCACACGCTTAACTCCATAAATGAGAGGGAGGCCTGAGAAGGGGGAGCAGCTGCTCCTTAGCGCCCCGGGTGGAGATGGCGGGGTGGGGGGGGCGGGGCTGGGACCACTGCGGGGCCCCTCTTGGGGATGAAGGCAGGGAGATGGGCCATACAGGTGCGGATCTCACTTTTTATTTGAAGCAGTACATAAACCGTTTGTAGGAAGAGAGATAATTTTACAAGGTAGCGTAGAGTAAGCGGGACAGGGGTCATGCCCAAGGGCGAGTCCTGGCAGGGGTTGGGAGGAGCTGCCCTCGGGGCGCACGCTGCTCAGGCCTGGGACTCTGTCCCCTCTGAATCAGATTCCCTGGGCGCCATAATTAGCACCAGAAAGGGGGGTCTTAAAGCAACAGAAATGCATTGTCTCACAGTCCTGGAGGCCGGAGTCTGAAATGGAGGTGTTGGCAGGTCACGCTCACTGGAAGGGCCGACGGGAAAGTCCTTCCTTGTCCCTTCCAGCTTTCAGAGTTTCTGGAAATCCCTGGTGTCCCTGGGCTCTTTGGCTTGTGTCACTCCAATCAATCTCTGTCGCTGGTCACCGGCGTCCTCTGTGGGCTGTGTCTGTGTGTCTCTCCTCTTATAAGGACACCAGTTACTGGACTAACGGCCTACCTGCTGCAGTGACCCTGCTTCCACGCAAGGTCACATTCTGAAGTTCCAGGAAGGACGTGAATTTGGGGGGACCCTATCAGTCAGTCCAGGCTGTCTACAGGCCCCACCTTGCAGACGGCCAGGCTCATGGCAGCGAGGGAGTTTGGGCCCCGTGTTCTGGGCTGCTGCTTCCCTGGGGCCCCACACAGAGAGCTCGAGCTGGGTGCTGGAGTGTGTGAGGGCCTTAGAGGAGGCGGACGCCCTGGGCAGGGCACAGGCAGGAGCGGGGCCACCGAGCTGGGATGGGTGGGGTGTTCTCAGGACCCTGAGCTGGTGGGGCACCGGGTGGAGGCGGCGGACAGAGCGAGGACCCCCTGCGCACTCCTGCGGAATTGCAGGTTTGGGGAAGGGACCCCGGGGAACGCCGTGGACAGCACAGAACAGGAGAAACCGGTAGGAATGGCCCCAGGGAAACGGGGATTCTGGCTCTCTGCTCTGCCACCAGCTCTTTCCCCTGCTCACCACACTCCCAACTGGCCGCTGCGCCCTCCCTATTGCAGGCGACCTTGATTTCTGAAGTATGGTTTATCCCTCCTCGGGGTTAATGATTGGTGACAGATGCAGATAAACGCTTGGGCAAAGATTGTGTCCTTTAAATTCCTGGCTGCCTGCCTCTCTTAAAGGGGCAGAACTGATGGCCTTGGGAATGAAGGTGTTGTAGGGGACAGGTTGTCCAGAATTGGGGTGGGGTGGGGCGGGCAGCGTGATATGTGAAGACGGATTCAGCGTCGGGGTTAGTAGGCTGGAGATCACAGCTCACAGATTTCCCATTGCTAAATCTTGATATTTTGTTTACGGAAAGTCACAACACAGCAGCGATGCCTTGAGGTAATCTAGAGTGTGGGACAGTTGCCACGGACCCGCAGGAAATGAAGAGCTCCGAGGCGGCACAGGGCCCTTGCGGGGGGCCGGAGAAGTCAGCCGATTCAATCTCTAGGCAGGTTTTGATTCCCCTCGGGAGGACAGGCTTACAAAGAGAAAACTCTACCGTTTTCCAAATGCAGGGTCGCTGGTCATGAGGCGCCCTGGTACTGGGATATCTGAGCCTGATCATTCTTTGTTATGGGACTGTCCTTGGCACTGGCATGTTTTGTAGCATCCCTGGCCTCTACTCACTAGATACCAGCCCCCACCCAGCCCCACCTCAGTTGTGACAGTCAAAAACATCTTCAGCCATTGAAAAATGTCTCCTGGGAGACAAAACTGCCCTTCGGCCAAGAGCCACTGGTGTGTATTTTGGCCTCGGGACTTGGACCGGGGAACTGCGGCAGCCGCCCAGTCCCCTGCTCTCACGTGGATCTCGCCAATCTGTCCATCATGCTTCGGCAGAACACAAATCTGGCCGTGGCCCCTTCCCCACTTTGACAGGTTCCTGTTGCCTATTGGATAAAACTTCAACTATTTTCTTGGCATTCAACACCCCTTACAGCCCAGCCCAAGGTTCCTTTTGTTCTGGGTATCCCCACCCCTTCCGTATAACTTGCCGCCTGCCAGCCTCCAGAGCTGGGCCATTCCCAGCCAAGCCAGGCTCCCAGTGCCTCTGGGCCTCTTCCTGCTTTGTTCCCGCGTCTGAAAGGCTCTCCCTCCTTATTCATTGCCCAGCTCTTCCTTCAGGGCTCAGCACCGAGCCCCTCCTTCACGTCCCCTCACCCCGACCCTGGCCTCCTGTGGCCAGCTTCCCTCCTGCGTTCCTGTCACCCGGCCCCCTCCCTCACTGCCTCTCACAGCTCTGCAGCTCTGCTCGCAAGTCTGTCTCATATGCTGCTTCCTTGAGGGCAGGGACTTAAATCAGTATCTGATACACAGAGACCAACACAGTGCCTGGCACGCAGTGGGTGCCTGTGTTTTGTTTTCAGAGTGACTGAAAGAATAGGTGTGGGTGAAGGGGATGGAAGAGATGTCAGAAAAACTGCTCGATGGTGAGTTTTCTTCCAGGTTACCATTTTTTTCCAGTTTTATTGAGCTATCGTTGACACATAACATTGTGTAAGTATAAAGGTGTACATGTGTTGATTTGACAAGTTTATATATTCAGTGCAATTGCCACTGTATCATGTCACATAATAACCATTTCTTTTTGTGGTGAGAACATCTAAGATCTCCTTTCTTAGCAACTTTCAAGTAGATAGTGTGGTATTGTTATCGATGATCACAATGCTGTGCATTAACTGCCCAGCACTTACTCATCTCCTAACCGGAGTTTCATACCCTCTGACCAATATATTCCCGTTTTTTGAGGAACTTCCTTACTGTTTTCCACAGTGGCTGTGGCAGTTCACATTCCTACCAGCAGTGCACCAGGGATCCCTTATCTGCACATCCGTATCTTGTTATCTCTCCTTGACACCAGCGGTTCTAACAGGTGTTATGTAATAGCTCATTGTGGTTTTGGGTTCTGTTTCCCTGATGATCAGTGATGTTGAGAATCTTTTCACGTGCCTGCTGGCCACCTGGTTTTCTTTAGAAAAATGTCTATTCAGGTCCTCTGCCCATTTTTAAAATCTGGTTTGTTGTTATTGAGTTGTATGAGCTCATTATAGATTTTGGAAATTAACCCCTTGTCAGATATGTGACTTGCAAATATTCTCTCTCATTCTGAAGGTTGTCTTTTCATTTTGTTGATTGTTTCTTTTGCTGTGCAGAAGCTTTTTAGTTTGATGTGGTCCCGCAACCAGGCTACTATTAAGATGACCACATAGCTGAGACATGGGGTGATCAACTGGGGTAGGAGACTTTATGTGATGTCACAGGCCCCTTAGGGCAAGGACGGCTGAGAATGACGTGAGTCTGCTCGGCCTTCAGGGGCCTAGGACCTGCGGGAGTGCTCGGGGCCCACACTCAGAGGGCCCTGTACTTGGTTTAGTGCTCTACTTGGCTGTCTTGAAATTCTTAACTTTTGAGATGGATCCCCACATTTTCATTTTTTACTGGGCTCTGCAATTTATGTGGCTGATCCGACTTTTAGAAGGTCAAGGTTTAGACCTGGATTTAGAAGGGCAAGGTGGGGTAGGGCAGGGAGACAGGGTACAGGGAATGAAAGTAGATGAACAGGGTTGATAAGATTAAGGGGTGCGGCTGAGTTGCAGAGGGACCTAGGCCAGGAACCAGGAAGAGAGGCTCCAGGCAGATGGGTGGCCACAGCAAAAATGTGACAGGTAATTGAGGCCAAAGTCTCAGATGCCTGATTCCAAGCTTAACTCTTGTGGGCCCCAATCCCTTAAACTTGGCCACCTGCTCTCTGAACCCCGTTCCTCTCCCACATCCCATTGCCGAGGTGAGGAGCGCCAGGCAAGGGCTTATTTCTCTAATAGCATATACCCATTTTCGGTGTCATAGCACCTGGTATGGAGGAAGTTGGGGACTGAAGGAGCAGATTGAAAAAGCCACTCTGAGCCCTGTCTGGTGCCTGGGGTCTGCCACTAGGTCTTTGAGGCTCCCAAACCTGTAGCCCCCTCCAAAGGACGTAGCTTCCCTGAGACAAGGTGGTGTCTCCTTGACCTTGCAGTCACTCGGCCTGAGCCCACAACCCTCCCAGGTCTCACGAGAGACTGTCTGGCTGCTTGCTTTGTCCCTGAGAGGCCTTCTCTGCATCTGTGTTCTTGGAGTTCTGGTTTTTAAGAGAGGCAGCCACAACCTAAAGGGGCCCTTTCCAACTTCACTGACTGGGAAAATGGTGGCTGAAGGACTTTGCACAGATCCTAATGACACTGTCAGTGGGGGACCCGTGGCGCCCCCGAAGCTTCATGCCCCAGACCAGCCCTGCAGGGGGTGGCTCTCCCAGTGGCCACCACACATTGGAATCATCTGGGGGGTGCTCATAGCTGTTGAGCACCTGGGGTCCCACGCCCAGTTCTGATTGACTTGGTCTGGAGGGACCCTTGGGCTTCCAGGTTTTTAAAAGCTTCCTGGGGTGGTTCTATGGTGCAGCCAAGACTGAGAACCATTCATGGCGCAACTCTGTGGGTATAAGAATTCATACATAGATTGCACTTGAAGAAATCGGCTTTGTATTTTAAGTGAAACAGCTGCTTCTCATTAAGCTCAAGCCTCTATTTTTATAATACTTTATTCTAAGGGACTGAATTGTCCACTTGGTACTTGTGATGGGGCAGCCTGGAAAGAACCAGTGATGGGTACACTGTGTAGCACTAACCAGAGAGCCAGCAGTCACCTTCCCAAGGAGCGGAGGGTCCCCATGAAAGGGCCTGACGGGGGGCCAGGAGGAGGAACTCGGGAACAGTAGACCCACTCTGATCGCCATCCCTGCTTCCCACACCGGGCAGGCCGGGGTCCTGCTTGGAGTGCCAGCTCACCGTCTATGGCGTTAGGGGCACACATCTGCTGCCTTCGCTGCATCTGAGGGCTGAGCCATGCTAATGCTGAGGAATCCTAGCTTGCCTGGGAAGGAAAAGACAGCTGGGATGTCGGGATTAGTGGAGGATCGACATGACCTGCCCCGACTAGCATCTCGGGGGCCTTCTCAGTTGGCAGGCCCAGGAGTTTCTTCACCTTGGCCTTCCCCGTGTTCTATCTCGGTCACCCTGCAGGCAAACAGGCTACATCTGCTTAGCTGACCAAGAAAGCTAATTACTGGTGTTTTCCCATTTCTGGGAAAACATGTGTATCCTGTATTTGTGTGTCTATCAGTACAGAAGGACTCATAAAAATATTAGCAATTGTTTTCCCTGGGGTGTGAAATTATGGATACCTTTTGTCTTCTAATTAAACTTTCCCATATTATACTTTCCAACATCCTGCAATGGGCATGTATTATTTCTATGATCAGAAAAAAGAAATTTAAAAGTCTACCACACAAACACTATGGTCAAGAAGCCAAGTTTCTAATGAGCAGACCACTCTGAAAAAAAAAAAAGATATGGGAAAGATAGTAAGAAAGAACAAAAAAATATATTTTCATAATTGCTGCTGGGCTGATAGGCTCTCTAGGTGCTAGTTTGGCTTAGAATGAGAAAATCTAGGAAGCTCAAGGCCAGTTTGAGAGTGGAAGTCATGACCCCAGCCCCCGGGGTTGTGCCCTCCGGTACTGAGAGGGGAACCAGGGTACACAGCACAGAGGAACCAGCAGCTCAGAGCCTCTCAGACGCAGACTGAGCCCGCCCTCCTCCGAGGAGCACGGCTTCCATGGCTCAGACGGTGACCAAAGTCAGCGTGGATGAAAGCTGTCAGCTTTTCTTATGAAGTGGGCAGCAGAGAGTCACCACCTCCCCCACTCACGTTAATTTTCAGAACAAAACAGATTTCTTTCCAGTCAGAATGCAAAGAACCCAAGCTTTGCTGACTGGGGCCGACTGCACGTCCACTTCTTTCACAAACACACACGAGGGTGTCACTGTTGGACACTCTGAACCAAGCACTGTGTAAGGGCCTTGCCTGTGTTACCATTGGTGACCCCGTGAGGTTGGCCTGCTCACCATCCTCACACTACAGGGAAGGTGCTGGAAGCAGGCTGGCGCTGGTTCCAGAGCCCGCATGCCTCCGCCGCCCTCCGCCACCCTCGGCGTGGAGACGGAGGTAAGAAAGCCCTGGCCCCTGCTTCTGCTCCTGAGAAGGGACACAGCCCTGTCCACAGGTGAGGGTCAGACAGCTGCCGGGTGCGGAGACTGGGGTGTGTACTGGATGCCGAGAGGGTCCGTGCGCTGGTACGGGGGTGGGGCCGGGCTCCCCAGGGGGGGTGGCCTTTGAACTGGTCTTGAGAGAGGGGTTGGTCTTTGTGAGGCCATGAGTGTCACTGCTTATGTGTGGGGCAAGCTCTGCAGGGCGGGGGAGGTTATTATGCACAAAGGAGCTGTGTCAGCAGCTGGTCCGAAAGTACAGAGACGAGAAGTGGAAACAGCCCAGAGTCCACCAGCAGGTGATGGATTGAGTGGTCACGGTCTGTTCATACAGTGGAATCGTGCTCATAATGAGAAGGAGCAAACTGATACTGATATTTGCAACATAGCTAAGTCTCAATGATGTTGCATAGAGTGAAAGAAACCAGATACAAAAGAAGAAACACTGCATTATTCCATTTACTGGGGTTCTAGAAGAGGTGGAAAATCAGAACAGTGGTGGCCTCAGCAGTGGATGGGGAGGGGCACTGACTAGGAAGGGGCCCGAGAGAACGTTCTGGGGCTGATAGTAATGTTCCATATCCTGATGGGATAAGTGTATGCATTTGCAGAAACTCATCGGGTGGTGCATGTAGTAGGCTGCATCCTAATCCCCAGAACCTGTGAATAAGTTACATTATGTAGCAAAAGGAACTGCCACAGGTGTGATTACATTAAGGGCTTTAGATGGGGGATCATCCAGGTGTGAGCACAAAGTCCTCACAAGGAGGCAGAGGTCAGAGGAGGTGGGACTGTTAAAGGAAGAGGTTGGAGCAATGGAGGAAGGGATCATGAGCCAAAGAATGTTCTAGAAGGTGAAAAGGCAAGGAAATAGACTGTCCTCTGCGAGCCTCCAGAAGGAACCAACACTGCTCACGCCTTGACTTTAGCCCAGTCAGACTGATTTTCTATTTCTACCCTCCCCCAAATTTAAGATAATAAATTTGTGTTGTTTTAAGACACTAAGTATATGGTGATTTGTTACAAGAAAATGAAACAGTCACCTAAGATGTGTGTGAATTCCACCTCAAGGGAAAGAAAAGGACTGCAAGCAAATGTGGGACTCTAGTTAATATTGTATGTACTGAAGTACTCAGGGGGACGAGAACAGACGTCTACAACTTACCTTGAAATGCATAACCAAACCAAAATGGATAAAGGCATGGTTGATATGTGATAAAGCAAATACAGCTGCCTATTGATTTCAGAATCTAAGTGGTGGGTATCTGGGTATTCACTGTAAATTTCCCCCTAAATTTTCTGTATCTTCGAAGATGTTCATAGTAAAACGTTGGAGGAAAAGGCAAAGGTTTGACCCTTGAAGGTGTGTTCCAGAACCGTGAGCAGCTCTGTGCAGCCAGGTTGTCCAGATCACAGGGCAGGGGCTGGCTCAGTCAGTGAGAATGCCAGGGAGGCTGACAAGGTCCAGCTGTGGAAGGACTGTGGCCTTTATCCTGGAGGCAATGGGGAGCCCATGGAACGTTCTAAACGGGTGTAACAGAGCTGGATTTGCATTTTTACCTTTCACAGCTCAAGTCATGTACCAGATCAGAGTCTCTGAACAGCTGTTGACTTGAGCTGAAATGCAAATCATTTGAAGTGGAGGCTGGAGCTAATTCAGCATCAGTTAAAGGGGTTTCTTCTCTCTGCGTCTGTCTCAGCATTAGTAAGTGGGGGCAAAGCTTGACGCTCTTTCAGGAACAGATACAGACTTGAGAGCTTGAAGTCTGGAGAAAAAGGGCAGTTAAATTTAGCCTTATCTTTATGGCCTATGTGTTTGTGGAGATAAACAGCAGGAAGAGAAAAAACAAAAACAAAAACCACGCTGGTATAGATGGAGTATCTGAGGTGCTCATTCAGTGTAACGATGAAGAAAAACTCAGGATCAGGACCCAGACTCTCTGGATTCACATATCAGTTTCGACATTTTCTAGCTGTGTGGCCTTGGGCAAGTTGTTTAACTTCTCTGAGCCTTAGTTTTCTGTTTGTAAAATGGTGATAAAACTAGTCAGGAACTCCTTTATCATAAATGAGGTAAAGGTAGTCACCAAAAAGTGCCTGGTGTGGTGCCGGCATGGAGCCAGTGCTGAAGAACTGTTCAGCATTATAATTATGGTCCACAGATCAACTGCTTAAATAAGAGCGTGGAAGTAGGAAGCTTATCTGTACTCGCGGCTTGTGCCATTCTTCCAGTGTCTTGAAGGTGGTTATTAAGTGCCTGTCTGTGGTCTAGACTGCTCAGAGCTTCAGCCCCACCTCCCCAGTTCTCAGAGGCATTCTCACTGGCCTATCCTATCCCACCTAACAAGATCTGTGGCCTTTGGTAGGACACTGCCATGCCAAACTGGGGCCTGGCACAGGGGAAGCCAGGGGACTGAACACTTTGATCTCATTCACCTGCTAGGGCCAGCTAGAGGCCGAACGCCATCCCACGCCATGGCACAAGGGGACCTGTGAAAACAGTCCATGCAGGCCAGCCTGCCAGGGCCCAGGGTGGGGCAGAAGGGGGGAAAGCATATCTGGAGGAGCTAGAAAAGCATCCAGCACACTTAGGAATTCTGGCGTCCTGTCTGTAGGTGGGGTCTAGGTCCCTGAACCTGAGCATGGAGGAGGGAGAGCGCTCACATCCAAAGAATATGACTTTCCCTTTCTTCTGGCTTCATCTTTTCAACCAGAAAAGCCACAGTGGCAAGTAAGGAAGTCTGAAACTACTTAAAGAATAAACTTTACCTCTCTCTTATTTCGTTTTTAGGTCTAGCCACCTCTGTTAGGAAGAAGGCTCATGAATCAAGTCTTTAGGGAAGAGCTTGATTGGTTTCCACATCTTCTATTCTGAGTACCTAAATTCAACCCATGTACCTTCAGGCTGAAACCATCGTTCCCAGAATCATGGGCAAGGCTAACCTGAAGCATTTGGAGTCCAAGAGGCATTCGTGTCACCTGCCATCCAGCAGTTTGCTGTCCCAGTTGATGGCGTGGTGGGAAAGCCTCATTCTGTTAGGCACAGGGAATCTGCACGCATTGCCCAAGGAGTCAGGTTGAGCTGGGTAATGCTTAAAAACACTCGTTCCCTGGGGCATCCTCAGGGAAGAACTGTGGGCAGACGCAAACACACCTGAGCCGGTCCTGACCCCAGGGTTTACAGTCTAGTTAGGGAGATAGGCAGCACCAAAGAACATGCAGTGTGTCCGAGGGGGAGCGAGGAAACGTCGCCTGTTCTGAAGGCTCAGACCCAGACCAGGACGAGTCCCTCCGTCGAGGTGGGGTCAGCATGACTGCACATACCAGGTGGGCTGGGCAGGGGGCCTGTCCCTTGTCCCATCGGACACCAGCTGCTCCTGGAAGTGGGACCTCTGGCGGAGGTCGGGGCACTGGGTGAGGACGGCCTCGGAGTGGGGTCGCCCTTCACCGCCTTGTCCGGGCAGCCCTGGGGATCCATCAGGTGGGAGTTCAAAGCCCACCCCGCGTTGGGGTATGTCCTCTCAGTCCCCAACACAACTCCCTCCTTATTGGTTGTTAGAGAGTGAGCGGCAGGAGGGTTGTCCATTGGCTACGAGGATGTGGCCGCCCGACTCCTCCACCCACGCGCTCTAAGCCCCGCCTTCCCGCCGCGTGACTGCGAACAGCGCCACCTCGTGTCCAGTGAGTTTGGAAGCCCTTGTGGTTTTGAATCCGCTCTGCAATTGTTGAATGCGGCGCACTGTGGCAGGCACAGTGCCAGGGGCCAGTTTCCCTGCACCGCAGGGACTGACAGGCATCCCTCAAACCATGGCGGAGAACACCACCCTTCTAAATTCCTCCCATCTGTTGCCCGGCCTCCAAACCACGCGACCTTTTATGAATTCATCAATGGACCGGGAGTTCACAGTCTTGGGAGCGTTTCTAGCTGCTGTTGCTTTTCTTCATTTCATTCAGTCCTTATGCCTAGCCTCAGTTTCTTTTAGCGCGTTTCCTACTGTTTCTGGCTTCACCCGATTCTGAAACTAGGGGCATACCTGATGTTGGTATTATTTTCTTCTCCGTGAAAGTGCTGCTCCGCACACGAATTCCTCTTTAAGGCTGCGGTTTCCAACTTTGGGGAATGCGATTCCCAATTGCCAAGAGTCTTAGCAACTAGAATACCTGGTTGGGATGTGTCTGCATCCATGTCTGTCACAGAATTGGGACAACCCGAGCCCTAATTACAGTCCACAATTGGGATTTTTTAATTTAAAGGAAGTGGTCGGTTAGCTTTCCCTCTTAGATAAAGGTCGTATTGACAATGCCTGCCGTCGAAGTCGAACAGTCTGAAGGGGAGGCGTGGAGCTGAATATATATACAACTCTCTCTGAGAGGACGCCCCACATTTGGGCGCCTGATGTAGTGTGCCACTCATCTTCTTTGGGTGAAATGAGAGAACAAAAAACACAGACAACACAGATAGACAGACAATAGCTGCAGCCCCGATGTGGCGCAGCACCTTTATTTTCATACTGCCTTTCTCGGACCTCAGCCAAGTGCGATACTCATCTTTCCCTTCTCAGTGGGGACAGGCCAGAGCACCTTGTTGATTTTCTTAGAAGCTGCCTGGTAAGCAGGGGCGGTGTTTTCACACATCCTCAAGGTCTCCCTATTTTCAGAGTGAGGAGTCTTGGCTCGTCTTCGAGGACAAGATATGTTTTTGTGGGCAGATAACTTCCAAGGACGGCACCGGTCGTTCTCAAGCTTGTGCTTTCCCGTGCTGCGTTCAGACGTGGGGGGAGGTGCTTTCGCATTCTGCCTGCAAACATGGGAGAAGACAAAGGCCGTCCCTAACACATATCATTTCTAATTTTTGAGTCAGATGAAAATCTGTAAACCCCCAACAAGATCACTACACCACTTCAATGAAGTGTGCATCCTGTTATCCTTAAGATTTGTCTAAAGATCTTTGAACTTGGCAGAATTTCGAGTTCTTTTTTCTTTTCATTGTAAGATATAACATACAAATGAACATTAAACAGATAAATATGTTCGCACGATTACTTATAAAGCAAATTGACATACCTCTTAATCAAAAGTAGCTCATGCCTCAGAGGCACCCAGTCGTCTAATTATGACTCCTTTTCTCACTCCACAAGTGACTCAATAATGACCCTTAGGGAAATCACTTCTTGCTTTTCTCCAGACTAGTGTTTTCACCTATGCAGTCACCCCTAAAGGATATAGACTGGTTTTGGCTGTTCTGAATTTCACATACACAGCCTCTTAGTGAAGGAACGTTTTTGGGTCTTGCCTGTTTTGCTCAGTTTCATGGGGTTGTGGATCAGTCATTGCTGTGTAGTTCCCTATTCTGGGAGTTTGCAACAAGTTTTGTATCCATTCTGCTGAGATGGGTATCGGGCTTGTTTCCAGTTTGGGGATATTATGTGCAAAGTTTCTATGCTTGTTTTTGTATATATGAGCTGGTGAATACGTGTACCTCAGAGGGAACCTTGGAGAGCAATGGTGAAGCCATAAGCCATGAATCTCAGTTTCACTAGTTCATGCATATTTTTCAAAGCACTTGTGCCAGTTTACTTTTCTGCCAGCAGTGTGTGAGTTTTCATTGTTCCACATCCTCACCAGACTATATTTTGCTAAACATGGTAGCTTAGCTTGTATTATTTTATTGTGACTGTAATTTACTTTTACCCAAATATGGATGAGGTTGAGCACATTTCCTGTGCTTATTGGCAATTTGGAGTTCCTTTTATGTAGCGGGTCTGCTCAAATCTTTGGTCAATTTTTCTACTGGGTTGTCTGCCTTAATGATTTGTAAAAATTCTTTACATTAGATTGAACCATATGAAATTGCTGGTATTTGACCCTTTTGGCCTACAAAAAATGGCAGTTTCATATGGTTCAACTTAACACATTCTGGATACTTGCCCTTTGTTAATTATACATATTGACAAATATTTTATCATGTTACTTGGTGTATCTTTTTGTTTTTCTTATTTGTCTTTTGAGGGCCAGAAGTTTCTAATTTTAATGCAGTTGGTCCTTTCCTTTGTGGCTGGTGCTTTTTGTGTCCTGTTTAAGAAATCCTTCTTGTTTTTGTGTGCCGAATGAAGGTGACCTGACCGTGCTGGGGGCTTGGAGCTGAGCTCTCAGGGCGTTCTACTTTGGGTCCTGGGTCACACACACTGCTTGCACTGTGGAGAGGGCAGATTCCTCTGCGACTCCAGACCTGGCGGGGTCGGGCAGGGAGAGGCCACTCCCTGGGGCTCTTCCACTGTGGAGCCAAGTGATCAGGAAGAGCTTTTGTGCACACTGCGTCCCCACCGTGTTTATGAGGGTGGACATTCTCCCCAGTGAGTCGTCAGACCTGTGTCTGAGTCAGGGCTGGGGCAGGACTGAGCTGACATCCACGTGGGGGCTCGGGCAGGGTGGGCTGTTACAGGGGCTAACTCCAGCTCAGAACTGGGAGATCTGGTTCTTTAATTGCATGTCCCTGGAGCAGATGAGGTGGGACAGGAGAAAAGGGAATGGAAACAGTGGAGCAGGAGGAAACTCCCCACCCGCCCTCTAATTCTGGAGGCTGTGGGGGCTTCACGGCATGATTCTGTAAGGTCAGCTGGCTCAGGCAGAGCAGGTGGGCTGAGGGCATGCCTGAGGGAAGAGGGAGAGACGTCATGATCTCTGGCCCTTACTCTTCAGTGTCACCTGGGTTAGGCAAGGCAGGGTCTGTCTAACCTGTTCCCAGTTCCATTTCCAGTATCCTCAGTGCCTGCCACATGGAGATATTAGTAGATATTTGTTCAGTAATGCATTAATAAATTTCAGAGAACTGTGTGAAAAAAAATTAGTTCGTTTCTCCTGAAGAAAACTTTTTGTAGCCATTAGGTGGCGATGTTAATCACATCTAGAGGCTCGTAAGGGGGAAGTCAGATAGGGAACCAGGCAGGTGAATGTAACTTCTATCTTGTTTTAATCCTGTTTGTGAACTTGCTAATCATTAAGCTTAAAAAACATACTGCCATAAGGAATATTTGCAGGGTAAAACTGAAGTGAAGGCCTGATAAATAACTTTCTTCCTCAAGCTAAGGAGGATATGAAATTTTTCTTCTCCTGTGTTTCCAATCCCATCCTTTTATGGCTGGACAGGACGTAAGTTCTCCCCATTCTTCATTTAGATAAACGAATGTCAACTCAGTTCGCCCTGCTGCTCAGAAGTGGTCTTTTACTGTCAGCACCTGGCAGCCTCCTTTGTTTATTGCCCTGGAGTATCTGAGAATGAGAAGCCTGCTTCCCTCTGGCTGACCCCCCACAAGCAACGCCACAGCTCCGGGTCTGCGCAGACTTCTCCGGCCACCTGCCCTCCTTCCCTGGATCTTTGGTCTTCTCTCCTGTAGGAAATCAGAGGACTCAACAGCCCTGACTTTTCTTTAAAAAAAAAAAAAAGAAAAATCAAAAGCAATTTGTTTATTTGGAAATACACGGAAAGCCACAGGCATGAGGTTCCTGTTTTGAAGGGGAAAATGACTCCGGAATGACTGAGGTGTTGAAATAGAGATAGGCAGATAGTAACACGTTTATCTCCTTGCCATTATAGTAAAACTAGCTTTTTTTCTTCTGTGCCCACTTCTGTGAGTTTTAGTGAGTGGATAGATTCCCACACTGTGGTCAGGGTAGAAAGCAGTACCCAGATTCCCCTGTGCTGTCCCTTTTTAAGTCACACTAAAATGGTGTTGTTCCACATTGCACCTACACTTAACAATTGAAAAAAATGTTGTGCCACTTCCTTGGCCGCCATGGTTTCTGATGAGAAACTACCGTAATTTGGTCCACTCTTCTCTCTAGGGAATGGGCCTTTTTTGTTGGGCTGTTTTCAAGGGTTTTTTTTCCCTTTGTTTTTCCTTTTTAGCAGTTTGGTTATGGTATGTCTGGCTTGCACTTCTTTGAGTTGGCTCTGATTGTGGTTCAGTGGGTTTCTTGAGTCTGTAGATTTATATCCTTCGCCAGATTTGGGGAGTTTTCAATCATGTTTCTTCACACACAGACAAAAGTAATTATTCCGGGTATCTTTCATTGGCCTCTCCAGAGAGTCTTCCCACCTTTCTCTAGCCTTGTCTCTGCCTCCAAGGGGTGACTTCTATGGCTCACACCTCCGGACGCTTGTCCTGTGACTTCCTGTTGGGTTCGGCCAGTAGGACACACTGGTGAGAGACCCGAGGAGGGTAGCTGGGCATTTATTCCCCAGGATCCCTCACTGCCAGGTCATCTCAGGCTGGCTGTGCCTCTCTGGGAGGGTGGGAGCTCGAGTCAAGCGCCATCTCCATTAGCCTTCTCCGTCTATGGCTGAAACATAGTAATTGCCCCCCTTTCCTCGTCTTTTGGGCCTAGGGGTAATGACACCTCCCTGAACCACTTTGGTCACCAACCCCAGTTTGGTACTGTCACTTATAGTTCCCACACTTTGCTAACATCTTTGTAAATCACCCCTTTAACAGACACTTCTCGAATGACCCACTTTGAGTGCCATCTTTTCTGCCTGGGCCTTGACAGATAGAGTGGTTTTGGGGGACCACGGTTAGCCTCACTCTGGTTGTCACTGCACTCCTGCTGAGGACCCCTGACCTGGGTGCAGGCAGTTGTCCCCTTTGGCCTTTCAGGCTTTTATTCTGTAGGATTCATAACAAATCACCTCAGTATGTATCACTTTGGCATGTGGATTATTATTATTGACTGAAAACAGTCAAGTCCCAAAGATTCAGAAAGAAACCTTGACCTTCCCTTGAACTGCCTAAAAAAATTTAGATAGAGGACCCTGCTCCAGGAAGGGAGCCCTCCCTGCAGACACCACATTATAGTATGACCTCGGGGGGGTAGACAGGGAGGGACCTAGCAAAGTCCTTTTGCTCAAACTCCTTTCTGTGTCCCATGGCTTCTGTGTGGCCCAGCAAACATCTGTTCCCAAACACCTACTCCTTCCCATCTTCCTGTGAATTGCTGTCCTACCCATTGAGGTCAGGCCCTTATCTGCTTCTGCTGTCATATGGCATATACCTCATTTTGCCTGACTGGAATCTCTCATGTTTATGTGGATTCTCCATGTGTACATAACTAAATTAAATTTTCTCCTCTTATTTGGTCTCATGTCAATTTAATTCCCAGACCTGCCAGAAGAACTGGAAGCATAGAGGAACACTTTTTCTACTGGTTAGGCTTCCTGAAGAAAAAAGGGCCATTTGATTACTGCTACTGCTTTTACATTAACTGATGTAATTAATGACTTTTGACTTTAGAGTTCTTGTTTTTATAACTCTGAAGTTAATTGAAGCATAGGGAGTCCTAATGTGTGTTTCTTTACTGTGGTCGTATCATTCATATATAAGAGAGTTTAAAATGAATATGTGCAGTCTTAGTAATAATAATAACATGCCCATGATCTGGGCTAGGAAGAAAACGTGCCTGCCACTGTAGACCTTTGTGTGGTCCACCTGGATGTCTTGACGTTTGTGTTGTTTATCTCCCTGCTTTTCTTTTTCAGTTTTGAGATGTGTGTGTGTAAGTGATACTTTCTTAGATTCTGAAGAACTGAGGAGCAATACAAAGCTGGGTGCGTCAGAACGGGCAGGACTGGCCCTCTTCAGGGAAGATCACACACTGCATTCTGCTTTCCTGCTGTTCTGGGAACACTTTCTGGGGAAGTCAGTGCGGAGTCGTGAGCAAGTTCAGAAACAGGAGGAAGTCACCATATTGGAAGCAAGGCTGTGTCGTGGGCCAGCAGGAATATGGTCAGTGGGTCACCACAGCTGACCTCCCACCCACTGGACTAGAAGAGACCAAGCAGAAAACTTCTGGAGGTGGGTGTGATAGGAATGTCCTCAGGGATCCAGGTAGCAGGAGGAGACACGCACAGGTTCCAGGAAACTCACGTCAAATAAGAGCCTGGCCATGTCCCTCTTGGGCCTGATGCCGGCTGGTCACAGTGCAGTTTGTCCCTCTGATTCTCATTTTATCCATGTTGTGCCAAACAGTGCTGCTTCTTTAAAGGTATATGCCCAGCTTTCAGTGAGCTATAATCAAGTTGTGCTTTGCAGTTTCTGCTCTGGGAGATATTCATTCTTTAAATGATGGATTTTATCCACAATATGCTGACTGGACATATTTAGCTCCCATCTTTTTGAGATGAAAATGTATTAATTAGAATAACGTCTGGCTGTGAGTGACAGAATACTTAACATGACCCGGGTTTCTTTTCCACATAAACATCTAGGCAGGTAGTCCTGGATTAGCATGGTAGGCCATGGGTCATGCTTTTTCTGTGCTCCAGTGAATGGACTCCATTCCCAAATCACCACATGGTCCAAGATGCTTGTTCTAGGTCCGGCTATCGCACCTGCATTCCAAGCATCATAAAAGAGAGAATAGAGGGTGAGGGACACAACCTTTCTCTCAAAGGATGCTGCCCAGGAGGTACACACGCTACTACTTCTTAAATCTCATTTCCAAGAATTAAGGCTCTCGATCATACTTCATTGTAAAGGAGGTTGGGAAATCTAGTCTGCATCTGAGCAGTTATGTGTCCAGTTGATATCCAGGAGCCCTACTGCAAGGAATAGAGGAAGAATGAAAATTGGAGAACAAGACTGGTCTCTGCTGAAGGATGCCCCAATTATGATCCCGGTGTGCACGGAAGACCATACCCTCTCCGGGGCCTGCACCACTGAGTCTGCCAGAGCTCTGCTTTCCCTGGTGCCATTCTAGGGGTTTGAAGGAGGGGATAATATTCTCATTTGAGGACTCCATTTTACCTCCTTTGAAGGAAGGAGGAGAGAAGATCTGTGGAGTGGTGAGTACCTTCTGTTCTCTCCCTTTTTGTCACCAGCGATCCACGTTTGCTTGACTGATTTGTGAGGTGTCCAATTTTTAGACAGTTTGATTTCTATTTGTCACTCGATCCTCACATTAGCCATGGGTTTTAGATATAATTGTCCACATTTTGTAAGTGGAAAGACTACTGCTCAGGACGTATTTGGAACTGATCCTACGCTGAGGACCTGGTGAGTGGCAGAGCTGAGGCTTGAGCTCAGCTCTTCCGACTGCAAGCTCAGAACTCTGCAGGCGCCGTCCCCGCTTCATTGTCCCTGTCATCTCTGGCGCAGCTCTGTCGACCAGGGCACTAACTGGTCTGAATGCCTGCCTAGTCCAACTCCTTATCTGGGTTTCAGGGGACGGCGAAATTGTCTGTGCTGATTTGGGTCTTTCGATCTGCATCCGTTTGAAAATTGGCTAATCAAGTACTAGGAACACTGCTGAGATTTTGGTTGGGGCTGCACTGGATTTATGCATAGGTTTGGAGGGAGATGCCATCTATACAAAACTGAGTTCTCCTTTCTATGGACATCGTGTATATTATTTCCATTTATTTAGGTAGTTATGACTATTTTTAATAATGTTTGATGATTTTATTAATGTCCTGAATATCTAGATTAATTCCTAGGTAACCTGTAGTTTTGTTGCTATTGTAAATGGTTTCTTAAAAAAAAAATTTTTTTTTAATCAGCAAGGAATTAATTTTTTTCACATAAACATATGCAAAGGTAAGCAATCCAGGACTTGTACCACATTCAATTTGCTCAGGCTCCTGGGGTCTCTCTCTTGCACCGTTTCTAGCCCATGGCTGTTATTCTCCTGGCTACAGGCTGACTCCCCAGCTGGAGGTAGGGGGTCCGGCTTCCAGGAGGGAATGAGTGCGATGGGAGAAGGAAGGACAGAATGACTACTGGGTTGACCACAGGTGGCCTCCTTATCTCTAGGAGTGCTCCTTGCCTTAAAGTGTGGTTTTAACAGAGCTGTACTAACAACTGAATTGTTATATCTTTTTTCCATCCTCTTACTTTCAATCTTTCTGTACTTTTGTTTTAGATGTATTTCTGGAAAATAGTATGTGGATGAATTTTATAAAAATTCAGTCTTTCTGTGTATTTTAAGTGGACTATTTTGTCCATTTGTATTTATTACAATTACTTATATAACTTAATCTATAGCCACCTTCCATATTTTACTTTCCATTTGACTCACTTTTTTAAATGTTTCTTTTTGTTTTCTCTCGGTTCTTATTTGGCATTGACTGAATTTTTTCTCATTTCTACATTTTCTCTAAACTGAAATTTACAGTTTTATGATTATCCCTATTTCTTAGTAATTGTCACTGAACTTTCACTAAAACACTGACATTTAAATATTTAAATTAGGTGTTAGCTAATTGAATGAATATACAAAAGAATTAGCTGACAAAAGCTGCACTTAACATCTTCTTTTCCAAACAGAGCAGGGACCTTATAACTCTTTGACCCTAGTCATTCCTTGCCACAAGGGGAGTGATACAAAATTGCCATTTGTTTTTAGATGATGTCATTGGGCTGCTTTTAAGACATTCTCTTTGTTTTCTGAAATTTTACTTGGTGCCTTTAAATAAGGATTTCATTTGACTTCTGCCTTGTATTAATTGAGCTTTCTCTCTCTCAGAATTCTTGTGTTTTATTAGTTCAGAAAATTTCTCAGCCATTATGTCTGATACCTCTCTTCTCTAGTTTTCTCTCTTTATTCTCCCTGTAATTCTGCCTAGACATATGTCAGATCTAAATGTCTTTTCCATCTCTATTTCCCATCTCTTTTTTCTGTCTGAGCTGGTTTACTACTTACTTCCCTGTGCATCTATTTTTTCTTTTTAACAAAATCACTAAATATATTCTCCATGCTGTACTACCATTCCCATGATCAACTTATATTACGACGGAGATCTTTGTGTGCCTTTATCCCCATCACCCTGCCTCCAACCCACCTCCAACCCTCCCCCTTGGTAACCACTAGTCCTTTCTCATGTCTGTGAGTCTACTGCTATGTTGTTCCTTCTGTTCTACTTTGTTGTTGTACTCCACAAATAAGTGAAATCATATGGTATTTGCCTTTCTCTGCCTGGCTTATTTCATTGAGTGTAATGCCCTCTAGATCTATCCGTGTTGTTGCAAATGGTAGGATTTCTTTTTTTTTGTTGTTATGGCTGAATAATATTCCATTGTGTATATGTACCACCTCTTCTTTACCCATTCATCTATTAATGGACACTTAGGTTGCTTCCATATCTTGGCTATTGTAAATAATTCTGTGTATCTATGTTTAATGTGTTTACTGGGGGTTTTATTCTAATTGCTATAATTTTCATTTCTGTAAGTTCTCTTTGGGATTAAAAAAATTGTCTAATCATTTTTGATAATTCCTTATTTTTGCCAATACTTTAATTCTTTTTTATTTCTTTCAATGTATGAAACATGCTAATTTTACAATCTACATCTAAAAATGGCAATAATTGAAGGATTTGTGCTCTCGATTTTATGTTTGTAAGTTACACTGAATTTCAGGGTTATTTTTTTCTTTCTGTGAAACAGGGCTTTTAGGAATTATTTGAAGCCTGAGATGAAGGTGAATTTCCCCAGACAGAATTTGCATTTGATTCTGACATGTGCCTGGGCTCACTACCCCCTTGAGGACTTGAAATTCTTTTCTCAGGGTGTTTGGATCATCTAGGCAGTGGGAATTCCACCTCCAGGTCCATGTTAGAGTCAGCGTGTATCCATGCAAATTCATTCAGTCCTTCCACCAAGAGTATGCTTCTCACATCCTTTGATGGGGGATGTTCTTTCCATCTGTTCCCAGAACTTGCAGATTTATATACAGAGTTCTTCACTTTGACACCCCAATGTAAGAGGCTATAGGATTTGTTGACTGTCTTCAGCACAGTTATTAGGTGTGATTTGGGGAGCATGATTTTGGTAGATGGCCCTGGAGCGGTAGGTGTGCTGGACAGAGCTAGCACAGAGGCTGCTCCCTACAAGGCCCTGCTTGCAGCCCTTGGCTGTCTTCTTGGAATCTGGCTTATAGGATGTTCCTATGCTGATAGGGTTGTTTTGAGTATCTGGAGCACTGAATTCTACTGTATCAGACTTTCCTGGACTGTACCAACTACGTGGTTTCAGGTGAACATCTGCTTTTCTTCTGGGAGTTGTGAATTGTGGAAGTTGTGCAGGTGGAGAGAATGCCTATGTGATCAGCCCCTGATAAAAACCCTGAGTTGGGAGTCTGAAACAGGCTTCCCTGGGCAGAAACACAGCGTACGCCTTCCCGTGTGGCCCTCCCCGTAGAGTGGTGGGAGAGCGTAGGGAACCTGCACCCGGATTCCTCCAGAGTCGGTCTGGATGTCTTTTCCCTGTGTTGATACTCTGTATATCCTTTTTGCTGTAATAAAACTTATCCACGAGTACAACTGTTTGCCTATTAGGTCCTGTGCGTCCTTCTGGTGAAGCAAGGATGTCGGTAGCTGTGGGACTCGCAAACAGCCAGATACTGGTTTCAAGACTCAGCTCTCTGAATTCCTGCTCCTCCTGTTACCAGCACTGGGTACGTGGTCTCCTTGGGAGAAAGAATTCGAGGACAGATGCAGAGAAGGTGTTGAGCATTAAGTGTTTATTTGGAAAATAAAGTTCAGAAAAAGACAAGAGTACATACCCAGAGAGATGGGGAACAGGGAGACCCAGAGGGGGGCCAGCCTAGGGAATGATAGGGAGACTTTTTTATGTGAAGGGAAATGAATATTCACTGAGATTAGGTTTCAAAGGGGACAGGTGGGGTCTTCCTGGGGTTCAGGCTTACTCTACCCTCACGTGGGGCAGAGGGATTTGGGGCTATATTTGGTCCCCATCAGAAGTGTCAAAGTTTGAGGAGATGTGATTTATGCTAATGATAGGAGGGATGTGGGTTTTGGGGTGTGGTTTGGCCCAATTTCTCCTCCATGTTGGAACCAGCTTGTCTGAGCCAGTCTGTGATCGGTAGTCTCCCTCCACATGCCCTGGGGACAGCTTGCACGGAACCTGTAGAATTAACGCAGGCACCACACCGAAGTCCCCCTTGCTCTCGCTGTCTGGCCACCTACCTACTTGAACGCTACTTCTATTATGACCTATTCAGGTTAACCATGAATTTAAAAATATCCAATTTATATGCTATCCAGCTGTTTTAGGTATTTTTTCGTAAGACTATTATTTTGGGTTTCTGTTTCATCATATTGTTGGGTGCCTTATCTTTAAAAAAATGATTTCCAAAATAATTGGTGTTATTTACTTCTTAATATTTCCAAACAGCCCAAATAGAAAAAATCCAATTCTCAAATTACCAAGCATTCACCCTCTTAAATCTGAACTGTAGGGAGTGGGGCTCAGAACCTCAGCTCCTGTCCTCCCTCATACTGAGGCGTTTGGACCTACGCTTCTATGACAAGCCTCCAGGAGAGTCTATTTTCAGGGCCAGCAACTCTGGACTTGGACAGGAGGTTGGGAGTGGGGGGAACGTCATAGGCTTGCTGTCGGCTCACTCCCTTTGCCTCCTCCAGCCAAGAGGAATTCCCTGCAGTAACTAACAAGAAGCTGAGAGCAGCAACAGGGGAGCTTATGGTCCGCACTGCTCCAGGGGGGCCCTGCAGTGGGGCAGCCTGGTGAAGGTGAGCAGGACGTGGGTGAGGGCTGCGTGACTGCTGGGGGCGCGGGGCGGCGGCCGAGGCTGCATGTGGGGCAGTGGTGACCGAGATGCTGGCGAGTGGTTCTTCCCTGGCTCGCTTCTCCCCAGGGAGCCCAGTGCAGAAGGGGCGTGGGCATGAGTGCTCAGGAGAGGTGGGGCTGGGTTTCCTGCCCTCCCTGTGCTTTCTTCTGGTCTCTTTCCTAAGGAAAGAGGAGGGGTGAGCCCACCTAATGGGGAGAGAACGTGCAGCTTCCCTCCTGCAGGGCAGCTTAGTCCTGCAGCCTCATGGTACCTGATGCAAAGAGCCCCAAGGTCCCAAGATGGACACGGGCTTCCCTGGTGTCCTGGGGGCCATTTGGTCACAGACTGGGGCTCTTTGGGCTGGGCCACCACTGGGGTGGAAAGGCAGGCACGATGCCCCTGGGGACTCAGTGGAACGGGCCCTTTTCTCCTCCCCACACCTTGCACTCTTCATTCCTGCCTCTGGAGAGCCTGCTGCCCAAACGCACAGACACATATGTTAGGGGCTCACCTTCTTATGTTGGCGTCTCCCCCAGCAGAACAGACCCAGGGGCACCAGGGATGCCAGAAACAGCAGAATCCAGACACCCAACAGCAAGGCCTGAAGGCCAATGAACAGGGCCTGGGGACAGAGAACCAAAGCTGCAGGCACCCGTGTCACTGTTGCCATCTGTGCTCTGTCTCCATGCTCATCTTCAACACAGGGTCACTCTCTACCTTTTCATCCCCAAGTCTGCAGCTTCTGCGGGTGGGGGCTGCTGCAGAGGGGGCCCTGTGTCTGGGGTCCATGGGTCTAGCGTGTGGAGAGCACCCGGAAACCTCTCTCAGCCTCCGTGACAGGCTTGGGCTGTGATTTGGTTCCCCAGCAACCCTAAGACTTGAGAGGATCAGGGAGCTCATGCATTTGATGGCTGTGGGCAGCACCTGGCGTACTCGCAATCCTGGTTCATATATTATCATCGGTTTAGCATCATATTATTAATAAAATCTGTATTTCCCGCAGCTGCAGGAAGGGTTTCTGTTCGTTTCAATGCCGCATCTGTGGTGACACTAGTCAAGCTGGGTGCAGAAGAGGCAGTGCCGGTGTTGACGGACAGCCTGGCTCTTGCCCACCGCCTCGGCCCTCCCTGCCCGCCGCCTGTGCCCCTTTCTTTCGTTCAGCTCACCTTCAGCATGTGCAAGTAGGTGAGGCACAGATGCAGATTTCTGACTTCCGGACTTGGCGTGCTGGGGGGCAGGGTGGGCCAGCTCCTCAGGGAGGAGCTCTGACAGATATAGTTTGTAAATAAAAACTTATACTCAAAGAAATAAGTACTCCCAATGATGATGGCGGCGAAGGCCGTGGAGAAGGCTGCCAGGGCCAGCAGGGTCCTCAGCAGGGCCTGGTGAGGGGAGGCCGGAGACCCGTGAGATCCAGTCTCTCCTGGAGTCCAGCCCCAGGAACACAGGGGGAGGGGGCAGGAGGTTTGGGGTGGCCTCCAGCTTCTGGGCCTGGTGTCACCCCCTGTCCTCCAAACTCACCCAGTAGATGCCACCCCGTTTCTCATAAATGAAGGCGACAGCTCCTGCCAGCACAGCCTGGGGGGAGGTTGGAGTGGGAGCAGGTGAGCTCAGGGAATGCCAGGCCCCCCGCTGCCCCCCTCTGTCTCCCGCTGGAACTCCCACAGGGTGCTGGCCCTTTCCCAGGACACCGTGTGGGCCTGAGGTTTTGAGCTAAGCTTTGTTGTCTGTAGTAAGATGCCAGGGACGCTGCTGAGGCCTGGATCGGACTCGTGAGGCTGCAGGACCCTCTGTGTTAGTGGCATCAGAAAGCGCTGTGGTCAGGCCGGGCGTGAGCCCTCCTCCTCTCCCCCCAAAGCCTTCCTGTTTAGGGTGCTTTATGACAGGTCCAGACAGTGGGGTGCGGCCCCAGTCGCTGAGAAGTCCTCAGTACCGGGTGAATGTCCCGGTCCATGTGCCTCCCCAGCCGTGCTCAGCAAGCCACCCAGCTGGGCTCACAGAACAGGAAGTCTGTGAATCACTGGGGGCGATGCTGTAACTAATCTGAGAGTTTTGCCACTGGGTGGATGAGGGTGATTACTTTTGTCCCCTTTTTCAATAAATATGTGTGTCTCACTGTTACTCTGTGACCTCTCATGTCCTCTCATGACCGGGCGCCAAGCTCCCACTGCAGATCGCGCACCCGTCTGTGGACGTTAAGCCCTGATGCCCACGGTGGGCAGGACCTGCAGAGGGCGCTGGGAGATGACCCAGAGGTGACCCTTCCTTGTAGAGCGCACACGCTCCGGCACATTCTCTTGCCTGCGTCTCAATGCATGTGTCTGGAGATGAGAGGGGTCCTAGACCCTCGGCTGGTATTTGCTGCTGAAGGCGGGGGAGGCGGCCATTCAGGGAGAAGCCCTGGGCAGGGGGCCAGGAGAACCAACCGGTGACTGGATATCCCACTACTTCCCTCAGCTACTTTCTCATCTGTAGAAGCAGGGGACTGGCCTGGATGACTTAGGGTCTAACATCGCGCGGCACCGTGTGGCCGGTGATGGACAGTGATGGTCTCTCGCCTCTGCCGCTGCTCTGGCCCCCGCCCCCGGGGCTCACCACAGTCCCTGTCCAGAGGGCAGCTCCCGACTCCCGCAGAGAGCAGGAGTAGAAGAGGTAGAGGCATCCTCCCAGGACCCCGCTCAGCACTCCCAGCACCATCTGTACGACCTGGAGGAGGAAGCCGAGAACCTGGCCCCCAGAGCCCTGGGCCCAGGAGCAGCCCTGTGCCCCCAAGCCTCGGGGCAGCTCGGAGGGCCTAAGAGGGGAGGAGAGGAGGGCGGAGGAGGGGAGGGGAGGGGAGAGGCAGGGAGGACCCCAGCCTGTGCGGCATCGGGTCCAGGGCACAGGATAGACTCTGGCTTCCACTGGCTGGGACATTAACTGGTCAGTGGCACCTTTGCACCCCTTTAGCCCACAGCCCACCCTACCCCCAGCTTTTATTGGGAAGACCAGTAAGTGAGGGAAAAGCTAGGAACAGCTCAGGAGAACTTGATTTCTAGTAAGGAAATAAAACTGGCTCAGCGTCCGGTTGGGAGAGGCTGGCTGAGAGGGTGCCCAGCAAGGGCAGGGTCTGCCCTCCCCGATTCAGGGGCCCAGGTGCCCCTCTGGGCCCCTGCTTACCCAGGAGGCCACCAGCAGCCGGCTGCTGCCCCGGGCCTGGAAGGTGGTGCCGGGGACAGGGGGCCGCAGCAGGGGGCACCCCCTCAGGATGAGCTTGGCCAGAGCCGACTCCTGGTGGAAGTGCACGTCGATGCGGGTGGGCTGGGGGGCCCCAGGGGCCACCTCACCACTGTCTTCAGTCCCCATCCCACTGGGCATCTGTCTGGGAGGGAGGAAGGGAATGTCAGAGAGGAAAAAAGGGCAGGGTTGCCCAGATTTCCCTGATGTTCAGGACTGGGGTGGCCTCTGCCCAGAGCAGCAGGCCTCGAGTCCTCTTGAGGGGAGTCGTGTCGGGGTAGCCTGACTCTGCTGGAGCTGTGGTGACCCCTGAGCCTGCTGGAACCTCCCCTCAGCCCAGACCTGCTCCAGGCCCATGTCCCCCAGCCTCAGGGAGGACCATGCCATGCTGGTTGAGCTTCTATTGAGGCAGCTGCTCCCCAGCTGGGCTTGGGGGTTCCCCTGAGCCCCTAAATACCTCCCTCTCCATCAGTGGCTTCTCAGCCCCACACTGCCTGGTCAAACTGCCCTCACCCCAGGGAAGGACCAGACTGTGGGTGCACTTGGAGGTCAAAGGCTGGACTGACTTGGCATTCACACAGGTGCACCCAGCCTCTGCTCCTCACCCCTCCCTGGAGTCACATCCTCTGCGTGGTGGTCTGTCCCTCTGTCTCCAGCAGGTTCTGAGGGGCGAGGCAGTTGGGGGGCCAGTGGTGGGAGGCCCTGGGAGGGTCCTGTGTGAAGTTTCTCAGGAAAAGGGCCTTTGGGCCGCAGGCCCACCTTACCTGCTGTCCTCAGGGACCGGTGGCCAGTGTGCAGCAGGGCAGGCAGAGGCACTGATGGGGCCGAGGGTGGGCAGAGGGGAGGACTAGGGAAGGGAGCAGCGCACAGCCCTTGTGGGGGCCTTCCAGGGCTTTCTGGCTGCTGCTGTCATTGGGCTCTGGGCGTGGGGACGGGTGGGTGGCCTGGGAGCCCATGCAACTGGCCAGCCGTGGGAACCCTATGGGGCGTCCTCTCTTCCACCCTGACCTGGGCAGGGACCTTTTGAACAAAGATTTGCCTTTGCTCTGAATTTGTGAGTTGTCTGAGTGGGTATGAGTGTGCAAGTGTGTGTATGTGCATGAGTGTGTGCTTTGACTTCTCCGGCCAGCCTGATTATCTAATCAAGACAAAACCCCCTCAGAGGGGCCCCTTTGCTCAGCTATTTTCTGGGAAGTTGCGCTGCTGGGTTAGGTCAGGCCCCCACCTCCCCGCCCCTCCCACTCTTCTCTCTCCAGGCGCTGGCAGGTCGCGGCTCCAGCTCAGCTCCTTCCAGGCCTGACTGCTTGGAGCCCTCCCAGAGGGGAAAGCAGGTGAGCAGGACCCCCAGAGATTCTCACTGCAGGATCCCCTCTCCCCCAGGAGTCTTAGAGACCTGTCCCCAAAGCCCCCCATCCTGTCTCACAGATGCTGATCTGCCCCCATTCCAGATTCCCATACGTTGCTTGGGAGGGGGTAGGGGATGCACTAGATGGAGAATGGCCTTAGAAAAATGGCCAGGGCGGGAGGAGGGACAAGCGCCTGTCTGTCGCCTGGCTGTCCTTCACTCTCCATTGGCCCCCTGACTTCACTGCCATTGCTCTGGTGGGGTGGCTGAGGCTCGGGCAGTTTGGTGGTGAGAAATACTGCAGAGAGCAGCGGGAAGGTGGAGGGCCCAGGATATAGGACGGATCCTGGTTCTCTCTCCCCAGCTCCAAGGCTCTGGGAGGAGGTGCGGAGTCTGGGTGGCACAGGGAGGGAGTCATCACGGGGCTAGCCTGGCTCAGAGGGAGTGTGGGGGCTCGCTAGGCTGATTTGGGCTGGAGTAGAGGGGGCACAGTGGTGGGACCCAGGGGCTCAGAGGGACCTGCCATTCACGGCACAGTCAGGGTGGCAGCAGGATGCTGGCTCCTGGGTCAGCTTGGTTGGAATCCAGGCTGGAATTCCTCGTGTGTGTTTATGAACAATTCTGAACCTCCTCGTGCATCTACAGAATTGTCAAACATCCGTTCTTTATACCTTGCAGGAGGCCAGGTAGGTGAAAAAGTGAAAATGCTCTGAAAAGGACGTAGACCCCAAATGGGAAGCCTTCAGGATTACTATTGTTGCTGGTGTTATTAGAATTGTTAATAATAGTATTATGATTTAAACAGTGGTACTTAAATAGGTCGCCCATTAGAATTACCTATAGAGGATTTCTTTTGGAGCTAGGCAAGTTGATGATAAAAGTGCATATGGAGAAGTAATCTAGCAAAACGGCCATGAAAGAAAAAAAATACTAACACGAGGGAGTCAAGAAATAGCTCAAGTAAATATTAAACTCTATAGTTGTAATTAAAATGTGGCAATGGTCGGTGCATATCTCAGCAGGCACACCCATGGGAGGACTATGAAGATTAGATTCAACCCGAATTCCTGGGGGAATTTTGTTTTTGCTCAGGGGAGCATTAGAATCAGTGGGAGAAAGATAATATCTTCCCCAAAACACAACATACCTGTAACGATCTGGAAAAAAAACAGAGCAACTTGGACCATGTCTTCCAACTTAAAAGATAAATCCCAGATGCGTCAACATTTAAATGTGAAAGCATAAAACCACTTAGGAGAAAACACAATTGTCTTACATTCTTGAATTGGGAAAGTCCTTTCAAAGTATGGTATAAAATCCAGAAATCACAAAAAGATGGAGAACTTCGGTTATGTAAGAATACAAAGTCAAAAATAAATCACAAGTTGTAAAGAAATATTTGTAACTCATGTCACAGATGTAATTTTTCGAACACACAAAGAACTCCTATAAAGAGCAAAGCAAAACAAAGTAAAACAAGAACGATCTAGAGAGTGATTGCAGTTTGAAAAAGAAGAAAAAATTGACTCCTAAACATATGAAAAGATGACCCCCCCCCCTACTCATAATAGGAGAACTATGGATGGAAACTGGACCATCCAGGCTGCAATGGTCACAAAAAGCAGATCAGCTATTGCCTGGGCCAGGGAATGGGGTTTTCTGGGGAGGAGGCTTTAGGGACATTTTTGAAACACAGAAATACCTTGATCATAGTGTGGTGACACAAATGTATAATTTGTCAAAACTCCTTGAGAGATACGCTTCAAAAGCGGCATTTCATTGCATAAAATCAGTTAAAATGTACAATGTGATGTAATTTTCACCAAGTACATTTGAAAAAGATGAAAAAGTTTACTGACACCTTCTGAGGGCCCTGGAGTAGGGCTGTGGACACCCTTTGACCCCATCCTGCATGAGAATTGCCTGGAGGCAGCTCCATGGGGGGCACTGTTCATTACGAATTTAAACACACATTCCCAATGACCTGCTAATCCCACATTGATAATATATGTCTATCAATAGGGGCTACTTAAAAAAATTATAATGCATCCATACAGTGGATACTATGCAACTACACAAATGCGTGAGGAGGCATTTTATGGATTGATGTAAGATTATTTTAAAACCATGGTTCTGTGAACAAAGCATTGTGCAGAATGGTGTGAGTGATACGTTGCTATTTGTGGGAAAAGGGGGGAAGAATATTTCTATGTGCTTTTACATGCAAAAAAAATGCCTTTGTAGGACATAAAAGAATGATAATATTATTATTCAGAAAATGTAATATATCCTTCTGGGTGGCAACTAGGTAGCTGGGATGCAAAGATGGGAAAGAGGTTTTGAAAGGATACCCTTTTTTATCTTTTGAATTTTTTAACCATATGAAAGTATTATGTGTAAATATATATACTAACTTTATATAATGTGAATGTACACTAAGTATTATATGATGCCTATGAATATATTATATAAATATGGCTATGAAAGTATTATGTGTAAATATATATGTATATGTGAGTATGTCTATAAATACGTATGTCACTGACATAATTCACATTCTTTTCTTTGTCCGACCCAAGACCTGACCATTTTGGGGAGAGGCCCGAGAAAAGCTCTGGAGGTGACTTGGATTTGCAACCCAGACCAAGGTCACTGTGACCCTGATACCTGCACTGGGAGACCCTTTGGATCTTGGCAGGCAGACCGTTCGTTCCCTCTCCGCTGACTCGTGCGGCGTAGCCCCTCATCGGGTCCTTAGCCAGTTCGCATCTTACCGAGTCCCCAGACCTCACTTCTGTGCATCTTCTCCCCGCAGGCAGGATGGCCCAGAGCACGGTGACAGTGAACGGAGTGGATGTGGGCTCCAGGCTGCCCCAGTCCACCCACATCAACATCCACATCCACCAGGAATCAGCTTTGGCACAACTGCTAAAAGCTGGGGCTTCGCTGAAGGAGCACTTCTCTCGCCCTCGGGATACTGGGCCTTCTGAGGCCAGGATAAGCTATTGGCAGCTGGCACTGGGGGTAAGAGCAGTGGGGGCCTCGGAGGATGGCAGCTGCCCTGCTTCCCCTGAAGCCCCACGGGAACTCGCTGTTTATGTCCTGTCTTAGTTGCTGTGGAGGAAGGAGGGCCCCTGTCTGCAGTGCAGTGGGCAGTCCCAGCTGGAGGTGGGGATGGGCAGAGGAATCCCTGGGGGCTGTTAATTCAGTTTAAGTGACCCTGTGTGGCTTGAGGGCCTGTCGGCACGTGTCTATGCGACAGGCACTTTGAGGTAACTACGGGGAGAACCCCGAGGCTATGAGCATCCCTCAGACGGGACGGGGCAACCACAAGATCGCCCAGAGAGGAAGGCGGATCAGGGGAGTCCGCGGGCGGCGGGCGGCACACTGCAGGGGCTGGCGTCCGAGCCAGACCGTGAGCGGAGCAGCGTGTTTAGACAGAGGTGGAAGGTGGAAGAAAAGGACGGAGGCAGGAGCCGGGGCAAAGAAGTCCGAAAGCGGAGGGCAAGGTCTGTCGAAGTAAAGAGAATGGGGTTCGCGGCGGACTAGACCGGACGCGCAGAGCAGCGCCGCACCGCCGACAGCCTGCGTGACAGGCTGAGGAGTCTGTCCTGAATGGGCTGCGGCAGTGGGAAGGCGCGGTGGACTCTGAGCAGGAATGCAGGTCTTAGGCTGCCTCACAGCCAGGAGGTGTCCAGGTGAGAAGTCCGGGGGGTCCGTGCCTGTGTGGTCACAGCAGCAATGCCGCAGAGAGAGAGGAGTCGGCATCCCTTGCGGATGGGGTGTCCACGACTTGGGGTGAAGGCTTGCCGTTCAGGGCAGGGGAGAGGTCCAAGGACATGCTGAGGTATGCAGTGTGGGGCTGAATGACCAGGAGAGCGGAGCCTGGAAGCCGGGAGCAGCAGGCGCTAGGGGTGTGCGGCGGTGTGGGATCCGGGTGGGACGAATCTGCCATGCTGGCAGGGCGTGCGGGTGGTGATGTCCAAGAGCCTGTGACACTAGGAAGCAGGGGCTGGGCTGGAGTTGGGTGTGCACAAGCTTTATTCGGGGGCAGCCCTACGAACAAACGGAACGGCAGGACTGGGCAGCGGAGCCGTCGGACCCCAGTGCAGGCCCCACGAGGTCTCCACCAGCCCGGTGGCGACGCAGAGAACAGACCGCTCGTTCCGGGAGTTCCATGTCAGGTGGAAGCAGCCCTTGTTCCAGCCCCTTGCTTGACCCTTGGATGGGAGGCCGTGCCCCCAGAGGGTGCCCTCAGCCTGAAAGATGAGGGGACTCGAAGGAGCTGTAGATCTGTCAGCTAACCACACTCCTTTCCTAAAGGGGGGCCTTTGTGGCCGTCCTGGACAGGATGGTGGAATTCCCAAGGGAGAATGAGAGCAAAGCGGGAATCCCTAGTGGGGGTGTAGTGCGTGGTGTTCAGAAAACAGTAAAGAAGGATGAAAGGCTGGCATGTGGGAGCGATGGGGGGAGAACCAGGGCATGCTGCTTCATGGATGGCAAGGGAATAGAACCTTCCAGAATCAGAGCTGTAAAGAGGTCAAGATAGAGGAAAAAGAGGGGAGAGCCAGCTAGGCAGGAGCGCGGTGGCCACCCCCAGGGCGTGGGGGCTCGTGGGAAGGGGTCTGGCTTTCCGCCCTGTCTTCCAGGTGACCCAGATATTGCTGGGGGCAGCGAGCTGTGCCCTGGGGGTGCTGCTCTATTTTGGGCCCTGGATCGTGCTGCGGGCTTCAGGCTGCGCCTTCTGGGCCGGGTCTGTGGTGAGTGAGGAAGGGAGGCGAATGGTTACGGGTGAGGAGAAAGTTCCTCTGGATCTCAGTCAGGGATTTGGGGAGGAGACCAAGCGCCCTTTGCTGCGGGGAAGCTGCCTTAGGGCGCGGGCGGCACCTGTCTACCCTCCACTCTCTCCTCTCAGGCAAGGCTGGGAGGAGCGGGGCGGCGCGGCTGGAGTCCTGGCCCCGGGCTGGGCTTCTTGCCTGTCCCTTGGGTCCTGCTTTGACTTGGCTGTTCTGGGAACTGTTGGGGGAAGGAGGGTGGTGGATCATTTCAGGAGAAGAAACCGGGGGCCTTTCCTGGTGCCTTCTCTTCCCAGGCTATTGCAGCAGGAGCTGGGGCCATCGTCCATGAGAAGCACCGGGGCAAACTTTCCGTGAGTCTCAGGCGTCCTCTGCCCCATCTGGACTCCTGCCCCCTCCCATGCCTCGGTTTTTCTGCGCTATTTTTCTGCCGTCTCCTCTTTGGTTCCCAGTATTCCTGCTGCACCCCTGTGGCTGTACCATGAGTAGAGGGGGTCTGCATCCTGGATCTTTCCCTTCTAGGGCTGGGTGTCAGGTCTGCTCACCCTGGCTGGCCTTGCCACGGCCACGGCGGCGGTCGTCCTGTGTGTGAACAGCTTGTCCTGGCAATCTGATGGCATCCTCTACCTCGACTATGTGTGTGGTCGCCCAGCCCCTGACAGCACAACCCCTGAGTACGGGATGCGGCGGAGCAGCCGCTGGTCACGCTGGGAGGAGGATCAATGCAGAGCCTACATGCAGATGCTGACGGTGAGACCCCGAGTCCGGTCTCCCAGGGACCCATCACAGCCGCCTGTGCCCAACGAGCCGGGGCGCTGGTGGGCAGAGATGTAGGCTCTTCGAGCTGGGACCTCATCCCAGGCCTGTGCTTCAGGAGGCTTGAACCTAAACTGAAGACGATTCTCAGACCCTCAGGACATGAAAATTTCCTGAATCAAAGGGGATGAAGAGCAAAGAGGAGACATTTTAGAGAGGATATCATGGACACTTCTCTGTCTTTTCTGTGTGTGGCTGTTTCAGTCACCTATCAGTGCTTATCATACTGCACCAAAATGTGGCTTAAAATCACGACTTAGTATTATTTCGCACAGTCTGGGGCTGTCAGGTCTCAGATGGGCAGTCCTGCCTCAGTGTCTTCATGCAGGTGCAGCCAGATGCCCGCTGGAGGCGAGTCATCCAAGGGCTTGACTGGGCTGGACCTCCAAGACGGAGCCCTCACTTCTGGGAGCTCAGTTGGGGTGTCAGCCTGAGAGCCTCCAAGGCCTCTCATTCTGGGCAACTAGGTTCCAGCAGGGAGCAGCCCACTGTGAGCATTTCAGGAGAAAGGAGTGGAAGCTGCCCGGCCAGCTCAGAGCCACCCCCGGACTGGGGCACAGTGCCACTCCCACTGCATTTTGTTGGCTGAAGCAGTCACAGGCCCTTCCCTGTTCTAGACGGTGGGGGGGGGGGGGAATAGACTCCACCTCTTTAGAGGGGGTGGTAGGGTCACACTGCAGACAAGCAAATGGGGTGGAAGCCGTGGCTGCCGCCTGGTTGGGAAATGCAGCCCGCTGTGGTGGGGAGTCGTGGGACAGTCTGATGGCCGTCTGGCGTGGGAAGGTGGTAGTGAGACCAGAATCAGGAGCCAGCCCCTCACTGTACCCGTTTCTTCCCTTATCTCCAGAACTTGTTCCTAGGAATCCGTGTTCTGCTCCTGGCTGTCTGTGTCCTGCAGGTCATTGTAGCCTTGGCTTCTGTGGGCGTGGGCCTTCGAAGCTTGTGCGGCCAGAGCTCCCGGCCCCTGGTGAGCTGTTGGGAGGCACTGGGGAAAGAGTGGCGTCTGGCTGGTGAGGCCTTGGGCACAGGGGCATCACTGGGTCAGGAGCGCTGCTCAGCAGAGGTCAGACCCGACCTCACTCAGCCTCTTCCCAGGGCCGTCTGGGGGCTGTGGCCCCGGCTGTGTCCTGGGTGCCATCTGCTCCCTGCCTCTCTATGACCCCCTGGCCCTCATTTTCCTACATGTCTTCCTCCTGTCTAGCTCCCCTTCCTCTGTTCCCCTTTGCATTTGCCTGAGTTCAAGTTCTATGAAGCTCATTTCCTGTTAAGAATTGACTTCCTCCCTGTCTCTTTCAGGATGAGGAAGGGACAGACAAGAAGCTGCTGGGGGAGAATTCTGTGCCTCCCTCCCCCTCCAGGGAGAAGCCCGCAGCCGCCATCATCCTGTGAGCTTCAAAGATCTGCCTGGGCCCGGCGGCGGCCCTGTCCAGAGTAGCCCAAGGCTTGAGGGGACATACCTACTCCCTGCGGCCCGCACTGCAACCCCCCTTTGCAACCCCCCACACCTACCTCTCCTTTGGCCGCTGCCCAGCCCCTCCTTCTCTACCACCCCGCCCCCGCTGCTCCCCCCCTAGTGTCCTCCAGCCAGTGTGAACCTTGGTCACATTTCCGCCAATGCTGATTAAACAGAAACAACCAGGAAAAATAACCAGAAAGGACATCTCCCTCTATTTATCCACATGGTATGCTGTCAGTCGTTGTGTTGGTACATATGGAATTAAAAGAGAGCTGGTTTATCACATGGAAACAAGGTCCCAGTCAGACTACCTTTAAATAATGTTCTGCTCTAGATCCCCAGTGGCACAGCACGGTTCCCTTCCAGGCAGTGTGAAGTGAAAACAACCCTCATACACTTGGACTCTTTACCAACTAAGATTGTCTTTAAACATCTGTAACTTTAAGCTGTGGGCTCAGAGTACTATCTGAGGCCTGGGACGAGGTCCCTCCCTTCCTCCCACCTTCCCTGCAGTCGTCAGTGCTGGCTCTTTCTCTACACACACACACACACCCCTACACACACACTTACACACCTGTACACACCCCTACACCTATACACGCACACACACACACCTATAATTCTTCACTGTCATTGTAAATGATATGATCCGTTTGTTTTTACCTTTGTTTTTTGTCTTTCATTTTCTTTATACTTACATATATATATGTGATATCAATATATGGCGGTAAGCATTTCTGAAGGTAAGAAAGCAGGTTATGGCCTGCAGAACTAAAAAGTGATAACGATTCTAGGGTTTTCTGGTTCCAACATAGTGAGCAGCCTTGCCCCTGCATGGGGTTTCATGAACTCTTTGTAGGTAGGTTTTCTTACTGGCCCTGAGCCCCCAACTCCCCGCAGCACAGTACTGCCTCGTGAGGTTGTGTGGACGCGCAGAGCTGCTGCAGGAAGGCAGCATGCCCCCGCCAGGGGGGCACTCAGAGGGCAGGGTCTGTGGCGCTCTCCCCAGAGCTCCTCACTGGCCTAGTCCTTAGAGAGATTTGTAAATAAGCCCGTGTAATACAAGGGTACAGAGATGAGGCAGAAATATGTTCAAAGTATTGGACAGGGGCTGGCAAGTTATACTCTGAGGGTCAAATCTGTTCTGCCACCTAATTTTGTAAATAAATTTCTGTAAATAAACCCACTTGTTTGCACAATCATCTGTGCTACAAGGGCAGAGTTGAGCAGTCTCAACAGAGACTGAATGGCCCACGAAGCCTGAAATATTTAATACCAGGCCTTTACAGTCAAAGCTTATTATCCTCTGGTTAGGAGACCACACAGGAGGGAGCGGCTAGTTCTACTGGATGATAGAGCTGGGCCTGTATTCTTGCTGCCCCAAGTGTGAATCTGCCCCCACATTCGCTGGTCTGCTGCATGGACCACACTGGGAGGGGCGAGGGAGGCTTGCTGGGGATGCAGAACCCCAGCCAAGATCCGTAGGAGCTCCCTGTACTCAGCACGTTTTGAGAAGCATGGGACAGAGAATCACATTAAGGTGGCTTACCTGGGAGAACTCAGATTTGGAACAAGACCCCTTGAATCTAATCTCTTGGTTGTAATTATTTTTATGAACTGCTAACCTTAGAGTTTTAAAAAAGAATTTTAGTGATACGAAACACAAGCAGGACCCCAAAGATGCTAGTAGAGGGGCATCTTTACTTTCTTCCTTATCTTCAGGTGCTATTAATTTCTGGGCTTTGGTGTGTCTAAATCAGTCCCTCTATGGCCAGATCAGGGAGAAATTCTTTTATTATTTCATTCTGGTAAGTGAATGTCAATTTTTTTTTTTTTTGGTAGTTGTTGAATGAGGTGGTCTCTTACCATCAGTCTGGCGGCTTCTTTCCCTTCCTTGAAGTTCCTAAGGCTCTGAGGAAAGGGGTCTCCCCTCCCCCATTTCCTTCACCTGGCCTCACTGCCTTCCTCTCTTCACCCTGTGAAGAACCCTGGAAGTTTCTGAATCTTTGGTTCTCTTTTCTGTAGGAAATTAGATGACACAACTCTCTCTCCTTGCTTTCGTTTACGTAGAAAATCCAAGAGTCTCTGCACAGCTCAACCTTAGTGCAAAGCTGCCTACACACAGATGGAAATGATTTCATGACCTTGAGAAAAAGTCAGGCAAATTATCCTGGGCCAATTTATATTTGTGGAAGGATTTACAACCATTCAGAGCATAAACAGGAAATAGTTCTCTTTTTCTTTTCGAATCACTGCTTTCAACCATGTTTTGTTAACTCCCCATTTCCCAGCTGGGTCGTTTAACAACAGAACCAGATTCCAGATTCTACAATTTTACTCATGAAAATGGCCAAACATCTGGTGTTCAAGACGCAGTTCTATTCGTTTTTAAAACTGCGGTCGGTCGTCAGAGCTTGGCACCCCTTCCCAGAGCAGCCCAGGCTGCTTGACTGAGCGGTGGGCAGGCCCAGCTCCTCCCTAGCACTCCTCATGGCAGCAGGGCAGAGGGCAAACGGTCGGCGTCCTGGGCGAGGAACTGGGCGTCCAGGTTTCCTGGGCTCCGCGGGATCCAGCTGAGGTTCGAGATGTTGCAGAGAGGACGTGGCTGGTGCCTTTTCTCGCTCAGTCCGGGAGGCACCTGGGGATTTCCTGCCCTCTGCTCAGGTAGCTGCCCAGGTCAGTCAGGAAAACTCGCTGGGAGAGTCAGAAGGAGAGAGCCACGAGATGGCGGAAAGGGCTTTCCCGCAGGGGGAATATGCAGGAACCATTTCTGGCCCCTATACAGCCCTGAGACTCTTCAGAGGCGTGTCAGGGGATGGGATAAAGCCCCACTGCCTCAAGCCCCATAAAGAAGGCCCTGGGGCCTCAGCCTAAGGAAGTGCTCCCCAAAAATGTTGCGATTAGGTTTTAGAAAAAACTGTCAACTTTAAAACAAACATCTCTGCGGAAGCAGAAAGGAGACGTTGCAACTGCTCGCTTGCACCACCAGGGACTGCTCTGAACTTCAGCACTTACTGGTTTAGCTTCACCCTCTTAGGCGAGGACAGAGGCCCAAAGGATGGCTGTGCGGGACGACTGTGCAGGCAGAGAGGCCCAGAGGACAGCCGTGTGGGCAGAGGGGCCCAGAGGCAGAGACTGGCTTGCTGTGTGCAGACTCACTCTGAGTGAATCGGATTTTAGTGACTGACCTGCCATCATGGAAATAATAGTGTTGGGTATAACCCTTTCACCCCAAGAATGTTCTACTATGATTTTCTTTGGTCATACTGAATCTGTAGTGAACTTGCCTGAGGCTGAAACCCATTGGCAAGACAATGATATTCCCATCTTGACTTTTGTTCTATCTTGATTTATTTTAATCCCATAAATTAGATATTTTGATATTTTCATATACTCAATGTTTGTTTAGATTTTATTAAGGGAGAAAAT
This sequence comes from Manis pentadactyla, assembly GCF_030020395.1. Lineage (NCBI taxonomy): Eukaryota > Metazoa > Chordata > Mammalia > Pholidota > Manidae > Manis > Manis pentadactyla. Next base: position 143,653,104 of record NC_080025.1, on the reverse strand, counting down.
ATCTCCTTTTCCTCTTGTAGCTCAGGTCTGCTTTCTGACATCATTATTCTTCCTTAAGGTATATCCTTTAAAAGTCTCTGTAAAAACTGCCAAGGTTGTCTTGGCAGTAAACCTCCTCAGTTTTTATTTATCAGTATATTCTTTATTATGCCTGGCTCAAGACAGTTTCACTGGATTTACAATTCTAGCTTTCATTAAATATAACCAATTCTGGTTGCTTTGAAGATCTTTTCATTGTCTTTGGTGTTTTGAAGATTTACTTCAAAATGCATAGGTGTGTAGGAATTATGTCCCCTTAAAAATTCTTCCTGAGGAATTATTTTAAAGAAATAAGGAATTATTTTAAAGTCTCAGAATTCACATGTGTCTTGCCAATGGGTTTCAGCCCCAGGCAAGTTCACTATGGATTCAGTGTGACCAAAGAAATGACAGAATGTTCTTGGAGAGAAAGGGTTTATACCCAATTTTATTTCTCGGTGGCAGGTCAGTTACTAAAATCCCATCCATGCAGAGTGAGTCTGCGTGCAACAAGCCGGTCTCTGCTTCTGGGCCTCTCGGCCCACACAGCCATCCTCCAGGCCTCTCTGTCTGCGCAGTCGTTCTGCACAGCCGTCCTCTGGGCCTCTGTCCTCGGTGCTGCCACCACTCCAGCCTCTGCTCTGCTCTCCTGCAGGCTTGCAGCTGTGCCACTGTGTTGTCCAGAGCACTGGGTGGAGCTCTTTATATAGAGTCAGTAGCAACGTATTGCCACCCACATGTAGTGAGCTAGCCGACCAGGGCCAGGTGAGAATCCTGGCCACAGGAACTTTCATCTTATCTACAGCATGTTTCTTTTTAAAATCTGGGAAACTGTCTGAATTGTGCCTTTGAACAGTTCCTGTCCTGCAGGCTCCTCTGAAACTGTGACTTACATTAGACCTTCTCCCCCTGGCTTCCTCATCCCTCGGCCCCTTTGGTACTTTCCATTTTACATCTCTTTATTTCTACTGCTGCATCCTGGTTAAATTCTGCATAGTTATTTACCAAGTTCACTAATTTCTGCCTCAGTTAGGTGTGATCTGCTTTGAACCATGCTCTTAAATTTTTAATTCCATTTAAGCAGCTCGAGACATTATATCTGCATCTTTTTGATATCTTTCCATTCCTTTTCAATACTCTTGTTCCTAAGTAATACCACTGATGATCTATTTTATTTCTTTAAACATTATTTTTTTTTATTTTATGAAAGAAAGACTAAATTTCGAACTCTTTACTATTTTTCCCTACCATCTCTCACTAATGTTATATTTCTTTTTATTTTTAAAAATGTTACCATTTTAACCATACAGCATACATTTTAACCATTTTTCAGCATACAGTGGTATTAAGTACACTCACATTGTTGTGTAGCCATCACCACCAACCACCTCCAGAACTTTCTCATCTTCCCCAACTGAAACTTTGTACCCACTAAACATTAACTCCCCATTTCCCCTCCCTTCAACCCTGGTAACCATCATTCTACTTTCTATCTCTGTGAATTAGATTATTCCAAGTACTGCACATAAGTGGAATCATACAATATTCTTTTGTGTCTGGCCTATTTCACTTGGTGTGATGTCTGCAAGGTTCATCATGTTATAGTGTATGTCAGAATCTCTTTCCTTTTTAAGACTGAATGATATTCCATGGTATGCATATAGCACATTTTGTTCATCCATTCTTCTGTTGATGGACAATTTCGTTTGTAAGTATGAATTTGGAAGTCAGCAATGAATTGTAATGGTAAACATACCCTTCTGTCTTGTATCTACAGCATGATATTAGAGAGAGCTGGGAGGACAACTTCTAAACACTTGTTGGAGGAATCAATAAATGACATGAATTATTTTCTCCAGCCGAGTTTGCTTGAGCCATTTACACTCAGTTTGCTTTGATAGGGCAGTGATTCTCAGCGTGGGAATGGAAGAACATTCCCACTAGGAGATACATCAGGACTATCTGGAGTTAAATTATCCCCCCATCCTTGGTTGAAACATATTGGGATGGGAAAATATTTTTTGAGAATCAGTAGGCTAGTGTTAGTAAGGAATCTCATAAGCAGATGGCCCCAGCATTCATTCCCCCTTTCCCTAGGAACATTTGAAGATCCACTTTTTTTTTTCTCATTGTCCAACTACTTGTTTATGGTGGAGCTTTATCTTCAGCTCGACGTGAGGACAGCATGTGACCCAAACTTAGATCAAGGAGCAGATCATTTCCACCAGATTGTGGTGATTGTTTCTGGTGTGGACATATGGCTCAAGCCAGTCATGTCAGAGTAAATCTTAGGGCTACCAGAAAAGGCTCTGGCTTTTTACACTGAACTTGAACCTGGAAAAATGGAAAACGAGCTGTAGCAACAATATTGCCCATGAGAGTTCCTCCTGGAGCTGAAAAAGAACCACCGGAGGAGCTTGAGAATGAATGCAACCCGAGGAAGTCGGACCTCAGAGGGGGAAAGACCGCTCTCCATGATACTGCCTGAGAAATGAATTCAGCAGTGCTTGAAGCCAGACTAAGTCTTAATCATTTTAGTATGTGATCAGGAAGTAATCTAGCTGAAAGAGTTTTCATTAATAGGCTCAGAGACTGAGATACGCTAACTGGCATTTAAGCTGGTTGCCCAGGAACCTCTAGGTCAGATCCTGGGGTGCTGTACTCAAAGCTTTCTCAGCTTGGTGCTGCCCTGGGAGTGAACCCAGGTGTAGTTGCTTGATTGCTGTTACTTGGTGGGATAAATCACTGGGATAGTCCTGGGGCCAAAAATCACATAGGTGCCAATGTGACTTCCACATTACACTGCAGTCTTTCCCCTGATTTACCTACCACTCCCTTATGAGTGAATATGGTACACAAAAGCATATGTGCAGCATAACAGATTGTATGTATTCTTTGCAGTGTATGCAAATATACACATGCATATATATGTAAATATATGCAAGTTTATTTTTATATGCATAGGGTGGTTTTGAATGGAAACACCAAAACTAGCAACAAGACTTCCTTAAGGGAGGGAAATCGAGCATCTAGGAGATGAGGTAGGAGGGAGATGGTTCACTCTATGCCTTCGTATGTTTTGATTATTCTATCATTTAAACAGTAACTTAAATCATTAAAAAACTGTTTAAAAACGGAAGAAAGACTTTCCCTAGATCTTTTCCATCCTCTCCCAGCCAGCACCTATCTTGCTTTATCATTACACCTATTTGCTTTTGTCATTTTGCTTCTTTAAAGTGCAACATGACAGCCGAGGATCCTGGAAAGACCCGCAGGCACAGATCACCCACAGCACAGTGGGGCCCGCGGCAAAAGAGCTCAGACACCGCTAAGCCGCCTAGAGCCATTCTCTGAAATGACTGAGCAGTCTCTCCGGGAGGCCGGAGATTTCACAGCCGGCTGTGACACTGAAAGGCCCCCTTCCGGCCGGCTCGGGGCTGGGAGTCCTGAGCTGATGGCTGCGCCGGAGGAGCCCCTGGGCGAGCCCGCGCAGGCGCACACCCAGCACGCGCAGGCTGCCGCCGCCCGCATTTGGACGGAACAGAGAGCCGCAGGTGACAGGGAGCACCAGGAAGGCAGAGGTCTAAGTGAGCTGCTGGAAAAACAGACCCTAAAGAAGCAGAAGGCGAAGGAAAAACATCCAAATAGCATCTCCAGCAGGAGGAAGGGAGCTGGAGCATGGTGCAACCATCAGCTGTAAGGACGTGCTGTGCAGAGAGGCAATTAGAAGACGCAGGTTAAACTTAAGAGGTTAAAATGTGAGAGCCAGACGTGAGCAGGAGCAGGAAGAGGGACTTTAGCCAAATGTTTGCTTATGTTCTACACATCCTGTGTAAGCTGTTTTCTCGGGATGTGGGAGTGAGGGTACAGATAACAGACCGGCCAAAACCGGCTGGTTCCAACACGGAAGAGACGTTGACCCAAACTTTAGCCCAAAATGCATTGTACACTCATTATCGGAGTAAAATCACACTGTCCAGTGCCATGACAGTTCGGATGACAGCCAAATACAGCCCAAAACTCCCCGACCCCATGTGCGGGTGGAGCAAGCCCAGCCCCCAAAAGCCCCCACCTGTTCCCCTTTGAGACCTGATTTCACTAGTGGATATTCCCTTCCCTTTGCATAAGAAGGCTCTTGTTTCCTCAGCAAGACTCCGCCTGGGTCTGCCTGGGCCCGGCTCTCAGTACCGGTAGGTACTCTTGTCTTTAAACTCTTACTCTCCAAAAAACCTCAATGCTCAACGGCTTTTTGGGTCCATTCTTGAATTCTTTTTCATGATGAGACCAAGAACCCGTCTCCGGTGACACCACCAGGTCACTTACAAAGACAAGGAAGCAGGTGGGCACCAGACCCAAAGTCAGTTGCAGGACAAACGGAGCGAGGTCTTCAGAATTTTGAGAGGAAACAAGTTAGGGCTGGGATTCTAAAATACAGCAATCCAGTGAATGAGTAAAGAGGCAGAAAAAAGTTTGTTTTTTTTACACTGTCTCTTCAGAAACTTTGTGGAAGGTGGATGGCGAGTGGAAGGGAGGGCGGGGTGAAGACAGCCTCATTTTCATGTGAGAAACTAGAAACAATCACTCCTATTGGTGGAACACAAAGACAGGGATGCACTGATAAAGAGGGCAGCCCTGGGTGCAAAAAAGTAAAAATTACAAAAAGAAAACTAGAAATAACTTAGGTATGGGACATATTTACTTAAATGCTGCATAAGGAAGTCCTAAAACCACATCATGCTAGTGTGCACCGCCTTTATCAATACATGAATGGTAACCTTCGATTTTGCTTCATGACAACTTTCTAAAACATTGGCTGTTTCTGCTGCTTAGCCTCCACTCCTGCTGTTTCTGGGGGCCAGGCCCCCGACTCCCCTTTGGGAACACTCCTCTCTCAGTCCCTGCGCTTTAAGTGAGTCTAGCTTTACTTTCTCTCATGCTAGCCCTGCACCTCCACTACCCCCCACTCCCGACTGGGGGTGAACATGTGATCCAGGTCAATCCCTGCATTCAGTCCCCATGGCCACAGGGATGGGTTTAGGGTCCAAGGTTGTCCAACAAGACTCAGTCCTGGGATTTTTGTTGGAATGGCTGGAAAAAGCTCCTTTTCTTCCTGGATTGCTGGTTGTGAAAGCAATGTGAGCAGGCCCTCTGCAGCCGGTCCTGGAGAGGGTCTCTCCAAGAGTGAAGCTAACAAAGAAACAGTTTTGAGAGGTGGGGGGAGCGGGGAGAGAAGAGGAGGCAGAGGAGGAGAAAGGGAGAGGCTGGGCAGAGGGAGGGAGGGGAGAGGGCAGGAGGGAGAATCCACATAGCAGGCTAGAGATGTCTCTGCGCTTTTTGTTATGTGAGATGATACATTTTTTGCTTAAGCAGCTGTGAGCTGACCTTGTGTTACTCGGAACAGAAGGGGCCCTGAAGGACAGGCACAGTAACCAGAGACAAATTCTAAAAGTAACAACAATGTTGTCAAGCAGGCAGAATAGGCTAAGCTGACTGTAACTGCTGAATGGGTACCAAAAGTTAAAAAGCACACAGAAAGTTGCAAAAGCCTCTCAGGTTTCAGAAAGTTCTCCAAAGACATCTCTTCCTGATTCTGGACCTGGCCGTCATTGCTTAATAGTGGGTAAGAGTTTAAAAAACAGCAGCCGTCATGCACAAACTGTAAAAACATGGGAAACCAATAACTGGGGTTAGTCATTTTCAACATTTTTCCAAATTTTTTATTGTGGACATTTTCTTTTTAGCTCAGTATTTCTTCTCTTCCCCTTTCTAACTCCTCTGCCAATCTCCTGCCAGCCTCCCTCCACACTGACCTCCCCATCCCAAGTGACTCACCAGCTCATGCACGTGTGTGCTTTTTCTTTGTACGCATTTATCTTTATCCTGGTGAAATTGATATACAATGAACTGCACATATTTAAAGGGTACAACCTGATAGGTTTCTAAGAAACTACCACCACAATCAAGAGAGTGACTATATCCATCACCTCCCCAAAGTGTCCTCATGTCCCTTGGTAATCTCTCCCTCCTGGCCCTCCTCACCCCCCCATCTCCAGACAACCACTGATATGCTTTTTGTCACTGTAGATTCACGTGCATTTTCCAGAGTTTTAGGTAAGTGGAATCATACAAGCTGTCCTCATTTTTTTTGTTTGCTTGATGGCTTTCACTCAGCATGATGATCTTGAGACCCATCAGTGTAGCCGTGTGTATCAGTAGTTCATTTCTTCAGACTATTGCGTAATAGTCCATCGTGTGGGTATTGCCACAGTTTGTTTATCCATTCATCTGTTGATGGACATTTGGGTTGTTCCCAATTTTTGGCTATTACAGATAAAGTTTCTATGAAGAGTCAGGCACAAGTCTTTTATGGGCAGATGATTTCTTTCCTCTTGGGAAATGCCTAAGAGTAGAATGGCTGAAGCTTATTGTGGGTGTATGTTTATTTTAAGAAAGTGACCAACTGTTTTTTAAGATGATAGCACCATTTTATATCCCAACCAGCTCCTCCACATCCTCCTCAACACTTGGTGTGTTCAGTCCATTTAATTTTAGCCATTCTAACCGTCCTTTTTGATGGCTGCACAGTATTGCCACCATATCCCTGCTGATGAGCTTCTCTCTCACTTCCTGTATTTTTGCCTCTAGAAACAATACTGCACTGCCTGGAGCTCTTCTGCTCTAAGATGGAGTCTTTGGGTCAGGAATGCTCATTGAAGGGCATAAATATTTTAAAATGCAATAAGTAGCATTGGAGAGCTTCCCAGAAAGGCTGTATGTTACATTTCACCAGCAGTGCGTTAGAAGCTTCCTACGTCCTTCTCCCTAACCTCACCCCTAATTTTTGCCAATAGTAGATGTTATAACTTTTTGTTTTTGCAAGTTGCTATTTTAATTTTCACCTCCTTGACTATTTATGATATCAAGTATCTTTTCATATGGGTATTGGGTATTTATTGTTCATCTCTGAAACATCTACACGTAAGTTGCACATTTTCTTTGATTTTTTGAGCTCTTTTTATAACATAAATTTTAAAATTTCATCTTTTTCAAATTTATTTTTTTTGTCTTTAACTTTATTTATGGCATCTTTGCCATAATAAAATATTTAAAGCTATCTGTTCTTTGATAAATTCTGACTTCATGTCCTTGGTTAAGGAAGTATGCCCAACTCCTGGCTTTTACATACTGTTTCCTTTATTTTAAGATTTCTTTTTTTGTTTTGTTTTTACAAATAATAATCCTCTTTGGATTTTTATATTATGTCAGGTAAGACCTCAGCTTTACTGTCTTCTAGTTGGAAAACCATGTGGGTCAGCACTACTTACTAAATAAACTGTTATTTCCCTGCCTTTGCCATTTATTGAATCCCATTGTTAACTGAGATTCACTAGGAACTGTGTATATTGTTCTATTGATTCATTTGTTCTTATATCAACACTAGACTGATTTGATTATGCTCAGGCATATTTCATTCCATGGGAGCCTTGAGAAAGTATTATCTATTTCTACACACAAAAAGTTGGGGTTTCAATTGGAATGAAATTAAATATATATAAATTTTGGAAGAATTTATATCTTTATAGTAGTCTTTTCATACAATAACATAGTATGTTTTTCTGTTCAGATCCTGTTTCATATTTTTCAACATGATTGCATTTTGTACAGTTAAATATATCATATGTGTACGGTGTAAAGAAGCCCAATAAAGCAAATACCCAGGTCAAGAATAACAGCATTGCTCTTCAAAGCCTCCCCTCCTCCCCCCTAAGAGTCTTCCTGTCACCTCACTTTTCTTCCTTTCTCCCCAGGTGCTGTCACTATTCCTGTCTTGTTACAATCATCCATCTGCTTTTCTTTATACTTCTATATACACATGTCTGGTGCTCTAAATAATACATATTTTTAGTTTTGTCCACTATTAACCTTGACAGAAATGGAATTAGATGTATTCTGGGAATTGCTTCTTTTGCTCAACATAATGTATGTGAGATTTATCCTTGATTTTGCAGATAACTATTTTTTGTTCATTTTTACTGCTATGTATTACTCCACAGTATGGGTCTTCTATAATTTGTTTATCTAATCCACTGTTGATGGATATTTGGTTGTTTCTAGCTTTTTACTGTTATAAGCTTTCCTATAAAAATATTCGCAGTCATTCATGTGAGAGACTCTCTGTGGCAGTGGTCTTCAGACTGCTTGGCTCATGTATTCACTGAAAGAATTTTTAAAACTTGGTGCCCTCTTGAGCATTTTAAACTGAACTTTCAAATTTTTTTATCACAAATGTTTGCAAAAAATGCAATTGCTAGTACATTGAAGATATTAACATTTTGAGATGCAATTGCTAATTCTTTAAAAATACCTAACAGAAATTAGATACTAGCCTTAAGCTATTTTAAATATGCATGAACAAGCTCTTTTCTAATAGTCAGTAATTTTACAGTGTTCCTTTTTCTTCTTGACTGTCCATTTACCTCTCCCACAGAAGTGAATCTTATTACAATGGATTTTTGTGCTGGAAAATCTCGATCACCCTAGCATATATTTCTGCCACAAAAATATATATCGAAAACTATTCTATGACCCTAAAGCTTTAAGCGTCTTTTCCATATTTAATTATTATTCAGGTTGTTATTAGTACATAATTGAGCAAAGGAACACAAACATATCACAGCATTTGAAAAAAAATTATTTAACATGATTTTTAAATTTTGGAAATGCATGTCTTAATGGATTAGAACTTTTCACTTATTTCATATATGAGTGCATGACTATTCTTTGTTAAAATGAGACAATGTTCAGGTCAATTTTATTCCTATTATTTTGTTTTAATCAGAGCAGGCACTAAGAAAACCTTGTTCACATAAATAAATAAATAGGAGTGGAACCAATTTTGTTATAGCAGTGCCACTCAGTTCTTTGAACTCCTTCCAAGCAAAATGTCGAAACCACATAGTGATCTGTCATTAACTTTTAATTATTTATTAATGATACATTTGCTTTCCCTTTTGTTGAAAACAAAATAATGTAAACTATTTGATTTGCTAAAAGATATTTTTAGCCAGTCATTAGAGATATTAGGTTTCACAATATCTGGGAAGTATACCAAACAGGCTTTACCAAGACCTATCAAATGAATATGCTATATCTCTTACCCTTTCACTTACAGACTGGAAGTTATCCCATTTAATCCAATATATCTAAGTGAAGTGTTGTGAACTTTGATAAACTTTTGTCAATATATTTTGAAAACTTAAGTTTCAAACAGAAGTTGAAAAAATAGTGTACCTACCTCAATGTATCAATCATTATGTGTCAGTTATTATTATTATATGTGACGATCTTGTTTCCTCTAAACCTCTATCCTTCCCTCTCCTGATTATTTGAAAGACAATCCTAGATATCATCATTTCATCTGTAAACATCCCAGCGTATAACTCTAAAGCAGTAGGACTCTCCCTTTCATTAATATCATATCTAAAAAATTAATATGTAATATTAAATAACTAGTGTTCACAGTTTCCCAGTTGTCATGCTTTTTAATATTTTATTTGAATATGGATCCACATAGGGTCCATACATTGCAACTTACAAGTGGTGTGCACTCTTCCTTCAAGGAGGCATATGATGTCTAGTTGTATCTCTTTTAGTGATATCTAGTAATCATTGATGAGCATTGGATTCATTAATTTATTAAGGGTTGCAAAATTATGATACTTTAATTTTTATCTTTCCTTCTGTGTGTATTAGCTAGAATATTTCTATAAAAAGAAACCATCAGCCATTGGGAGCTCTGTCAGGTTGTCTTATGTCCTTCTGATATGCCCTCCCCTTGTTTTGTTTCTTTGTTTGTTTTGTTTTGCTTTTTACACTTCCTTACGTTTTGTTACTATAAGATGCTCCAAATTCATCCTGTGTTTTTCTTCTCCCAGCCCTGGAATCAGCCACTTCTCTAAAGAGTCCTGGTTACTTTTTATTGGAGAATGGCATTTAGAAATCAAGATCTGTGTACTGGGTGTTCTCACTGCATTGGGGTACCACTACTTGGAGTCCTTCTCAGCAGACAGCTAGGAAATCCATGTATGTATTACTGAACTCCCCCCACATATATATTTGTTTCTCTATGAAAAAATAACAACCATGGATTCATATTAATATTTCTGACTAGAGCCTAGAACCAGGGTTTATTCCAACATTCTCCCTTTATTTGTATTGCTTTCTCAAGCAGTGAGAAATTTGGTTTTCATTAGCTACAATATATTTGCTGATGGTTGAACCTCAGTATACCATAGTTTCAAAATTGCTGTTTCCCACCTTAATGTGAAATTATTCAGGGTTTCACCATTTTATAAACATTTTTATAAAAATTGTTTGGTTGATATCTTTTATCAGATTGTAGAAGTTCCTTTCTATTCTTAGTTTCAGAGAGTTTTATAAAGTTCTTGAATTTTCAAATGGTTTTCTTTCTCTATTGAGATGCATACATGGTTTTCCTTCATTGGTCTTTAGGCATGGTGGAATATATTGATGAATTTTTTTTATTATTAAGTTATCATACACTCTTATGAAGTTTTCACATGAGCAACATTGTGGTTACATTCACCCATATTATCAAGTCCCCCCTACACCCCATTGCAGTCATTGTCCATCAGTGTAGTAAGATGCTATAGAGTCACTACTTGTCTTCTCTGTGAGGCACCGTCTTCCCCATGACCCCACACACACCACGTGTGCCAATCATAATGCCCCTCAATCCGTCCCCACCTGTCTTCCATCATTCCACCCCTTTGGTAACCACTAGTCTCTTCTTGGAGTCTGTGAGTCTGCTGCTATTTTGTTCCTTCAGTTTTGCTTTGTTGTTATACTCCACAGATGAGTGAAATCATTTGGTACTTGTCTTTCTCCACCTGGCTTATTTCACTGAGCATAATACCCTTTAGCTCCATGCATGTTGTTGCAAATGGTGAGATATGTTTTCTTCTTATGACTGAATAATATTCCATTGTGTATATGTACCACCTCTTCTTAATCCATTCATCTACTGATGGACACTTAGGTTGTTTCCATATCTTGGCTATTGTAAATAGTGCTGTGATAAACATAGGGGTGCATATGTCTTTTTGAATTTGGGATTTGTTTTCTTTGGGTAAATTCCTAGGAGTGGGATTCCTGGGTCAAATGGTATTTCTATTTTCAGTTTTTTGAGGAATCTCCATACTGCTTTCCACAATGGTTGAACTAATTTACATTCCCAACAGCAGTGTAGGAGGGTTCCCCTTTCTCCACATCCTTGCCAGCATTTGTTGTTCCTAGTCTTTTCGATGCTGGCCATATCATAACTGCTCTGAGGTGATATCTCATTGTGGTTTTAATTTGCATTTCCCTGATGATTAGTGATGTGGAGCATCTTTTCATGTACCTGTTGGCCATCTGAATTTCTTCTTTGGAGAATTGTCTGTTCATAGCCTCTGCCCATTTTTTAATAGGGTTATTTGCTTTTTGGGTGTTGAGGCATGTGAGTTCTTTATATATTTTGGGTGTTAACCCCTTGTCAGATATGTCATTTACAAATATATTCTCCCATACTGTAGGATGCCTTTTTGTTCCGCTGATGGTGTCCTTTGCTGTACAGAAGCTTTTTAGCATGATGTAGTCCAATTTGTTCATTTTTTATTTTGTTTTCCTTGCCTGAGGAGATGCGTTCAGGAAAAAGCTGCTCATGTTTATATTCAAGAGATTTTTGCCTATGTTTTTTTCTAAGAGTTTTATGGTTTCATGACTTACATTCAGGTATTTGATATATTTTGAGTTTACTTTTCTGTATGGAGTTAGACAATAATCCAGTTTCATTCTCTTGCATGTAGCTGTCCAGTTTTGCCAACACCAGTTGTTGAAGAGGCTGTCATTTCCCCATTGTATGTCCATGGGTCCTTTATTGTATATTAATTGACCATATATGCTTGGGTTTATATCTGGGCTCTCTATTCTGTTCCATTGATCTATGGGTCTGCTCTTGTGCCAGTAGTAAATTGTCTTGATTACTGTGGCTTTGTAGTAGAGCTTGAAGTCAGGGAGCGTAATCACCCCAGCTTTGTTCTTCCGTCTCAGGATTGCTTTGGGTATTTGGGGTCTTTTGTGGTTCATTCTGAATTTTAGAACTATTTGCTCTAGTTCATTGAAGAATGCTTTTGGTATTTTGATAGGGATTGCATTGAATCTGTAGATTGCTTTAGGCAGGATGGCCATTTTGACAACATTAATTCTTCCTATCCATGAGCATGGGATATATTTCCATTTATTGCTACCTTCTTTAGTTTTTGTCAAGAGTGTCATGTAGTTTTCAGGGTATAGGTTTTTCATTTCCTTGGTTAGGTTTATTCCTAGGTATTTTATTCTTTATGATGCAATTGTGAATGGAATTGTTTTCCTGATTTCTCTTTCTGCTAGTTCATTGTTAGTATATAGGAATGCAACATATTTCTGTGTATTAATTGTGTATCCTGACACTTTGCTGAATTTAGTTATAAGTTCTAGTAGTTTTGGGGTGGATTCTTTAAGTTTTTTTATGTACAGTATCCTGTCATCTGCAAACAGTAACAGTTTAACCTCTTCCTTACCAATCTGGGTGCCTTTTATTTTTTTTGTGTTGTCTGATTGCTGTGGCTCAACCTCCAGTACTTGTTGAATAAAAGTGGGGAGTGGGCATCCTTATCTTCTTTCCTATCTTAAAGGAAAAGCTTTCAGCTTTTCACTGTTAAGTATGATGTTGGCTGTGGGTTTGTCATATATAGCCTTTATTATGTTGAGATACTTGCCCTCTATACCCATTTTGTTGAGTTTTTATCATGAATGGATGTTGAATTTTGTCAAATGCCTTTTCAGCATCTATGGAGATGATCATGTGATTTTTGTCCTTTTTATTGATGTAGTGGATGATGTTGATGGATTTTCAAATGTTGTACCATCCTTATATCCCTGGATAAATCCTACTTGATCATAATGGATGATCTTTTTAACATATTTTAAAATTCATTTTGCTAATATTTTGTTGAGCATTTTTTGCATCTATGTTCGTCAGGGATATTGGTCTGTAATTTTCTTTTTTTGTGGTGTCTTTTCCTGGTTTTGGTATTAGAGTGATAATGGCCTCATAGAATGAGTTTGGAAGTATTCCCTCCTCTTCTACTCTTTGGAAAACTTTAAGGAGGATGGGTATTAGGTCTTCACTAAATGTTTGATAAAATTCAGTGGTGAAGTCATCTTGTCCAGGGGTTTTATTCTTAGGTAGTTTTTTGATTACCAATTCAATTTTATTGCTGATAATTGGTCTTCAGATTTTCTGTTTCTTTCTGGCTCAGCCTTGGATGGTTGTATTTTTCTAGAAAGTTATCCATTTCTTCTAAGTTATCCAATTTGTTAGCATATAATTTTTCATAGTATTATCTAATAATTCTTTGTATATTTCTATGATCTCCACAGTGATTTTACCTTTCTCATTTCTGATTCTGTTTATGTGGGTAGACTCTCTTTTTTTTCTTGATAAGTCTGGCTAGGGGTTTATCTATTTTGTTTATTTTCTTGAAGAACCAGCTCTTGCTTTCATTGATTCCTTCTACTGTTTTTTTCTTCTCAATTTTATTTGTTTCTGCTCTAATCTTTATTATGTCCCTCCTTCTACTGACTTTGGGCCTCATTTGTTCTTCTATTCTAGTTTCATTAATTGTGAATTCAGACTGTTCTTTTAGGATTGTACTTCTTTCCTGAGGTAAGCCTGTATAGGAATATACTTCCCTCTTAGCACAGCCTTCGCTGTGTCCCACAGATTTTGCAGTGTTGAGTTATTGTTTTCATTTGTCTCCATATGTTGATCTCTTGTTTTTATTTGGTCATTGATCCATTGATTATTTAGGAACATGTTGTTAAGTATATGCATTTAAGTTTCCCCCATGTCTTTTCATGGCTTGATAGCTCACTGCTTTTTAGCACTGAATAATATTCCATTATCTGGATGCACCACAGTTTGTCCATTGACCTATTGAAAGACATCTTGGTTGCTTCCAAATTTTGGCAATTATGAATAAAAATGCTAAATACTTGTATGCTGATTTTTATGTGGACATAGGTAATGTATCTTTAAGTAAAAGGATGAGAAAGGAGAGCTTTCTAAGAATGACAGAAGTCATAAAGAAAACATTTGTTAAAATGTTCAGATTGTGCTAAAAACTTACCATAACTAACTTAAGAAACAGACAGCAGGGGGTAGTATTTGTAAGACAGTTGACAGCAGTTGACAGTTCTATTTTACTTAGCATATTGTGAATTTAAATGCGACAAGATTCTCAAACTCTTTCATTATTTCATTTTGTTTTATTTTGTTTTATTATCTGCATGATTCTGGTAGAAGAGGGAAATATCAGCAATCTCCTTTGGATTTGTCCAAGAAATCTTACAAGTATTTAGGCCTCTAGGAATTGCTTAGTTTCAGTTTACATTTCACTGATAGGAGACACATTATAAAATAAGACAGCCATAATTCTATAGTCTTTTAGAGATGAAGGGTTATTTTCACAGGACAGAGCTACAATTTTTGAGCACTGGATGTCTCACAGACTCATTTGTAGGAATAATATTTGTTGTTTTACTCTGCAGCTGTAGGAGAAAAGGAACAATTTTCCTTTTTTAATTGTTATTTTAATTTTAATTTAATTAATTTATTCTTTTGCAAGCAATTAGAAGCACTGACGAGTCATCACCAGAATTCCTCATTTTAATGCAGAAAGAAAAAGAGGAGGCCTGATTAGCATAAAACTCTGGATGTGGAAAAGAAAGGTGCAGGTACTATACATTACCTATAATATAGAAAAGGCAATCTTTCACTTTCTTGAATCAACAAGAAAAATACATATAATTTAACAGGAAAAAACCAACAAAGTGTATGAACAGTTTCGAGGAAAAGGCATCCGGTTGTCCCAGTAGAAGGCTGTCCCGTCCCGTCTCTGCGTTGTAGCTGGGGAAGTGCCTGAAGACAGAACCAAGATTCTTTTTTCAATGACAAACTTGCATTTCTCTCTAATGCACAAAAAGTCACTGATCAAGATCAATCTTCTCTCCGGTGTGGGCACATAAGTGGCAGCCTGGGCAGCTTAGAGCAGGTAAAATTGCATGATTACTTCAACCATGAAAAATTCCCAAGGCACGTGTGGACTGGCTGCATTTGTGCAGTGTCCCTGGCGTGTCTATCAAGCATTTAAAAATATGTGCTGAGAGAGCTGAATGACTTGAGTGCGGGCATGAAAGCACGCATGACAGACCACTGTAGAGCTGATGAATGTCTACCAAAATACTTATCTCCATCTGAGAGGACTTTACCTTCTTTTTTTTTTCTGGCAAAAATGAGATATAGAATGCATTTCTCACTAGTAAAAAAAAAAAACTAGAGTCTTCTATATGTTAAGAGAGCACCTTTCTGTCTCCTGTAGCAGGAGGGTGTGGGTCCACCACATTTAGTGTAATAGTTATCATTATTTGATAAGTTAAAACTGCAGTATTAATATGGGAGAATATTTTGTAAGTCAAGCATAGCTTTCATTGCAAAGTGTGTGTCTGTGTGTGTGTTATCTGCACTGAAATCAGCCCCCTCTCCAACCTGAGCAAAGGACCAAGAGTTGCCTGTATCTCACTTTCCTGAGTATAGTTGTTTTTCAAGAATTAATCTGAATTCAAAGGTGGAAGTAAGCCACAAACTCTGCCACATTCACCTGACACTGTCTCCCGAGAGGCACGTTAGTGTCCTGTGACGCAGGGGCCCTCGGCAGGGCCAGGGCACGGGGGAGAGTAGGAGCATCAGCCAGGGCGGTGTGAGGGGCCCAGGGCACCCCCACCAAGGGCTCGTCACTTTGCCCAAATCACACTGTGTCTGGGGCCAGATGTTTCTCTGGTTTCTGTGGAAATAAAAGTCCACCGGGGTGAAGGGACATACTGACCCTTGTTTCCACCTTAAGTCAGAGCATGGCTGACCTGAGAGCTGGGCTTCTGACAGAGAAACACGAAGGAGGCCAGAGCTCTAAGTCCTGTCAGACAAGACGCCTGCCTTGAGTTCCAGCCTCCACTGCCACCTAGAATTACTTATAGAGCCATCTCTATGCCGGAGAGGTAAACGGAGGAGCCAGTGCCCGGCGGCGAGTGGCTGGTGGGGATGCAGCTGTGCCCCACTGGTCACTGGCTCCTCTGGTCTCCATTCTCAGGGCAGAAGCCTTACGGGGATGTGGCGGGAGGGGGAAAGGGAGCTGTTATTAAGAACCAAACCAAACCAAACCAACTTCTTCTTCTGGTGGCTCTGAGGCTTTCTGGGTCACCCTCTGAGGCTGGCTTTGCGAGAAAACACACACATTGTTCTTTTCCTGTTCCTGGGGACACAGTCCCTCTCTCTCACCTCCCTCTCTCCCGGCAGATAGAATTTGTGGCCTGCTTTTCATCTGTCACCTCTCTAATGTTTTCTGAAGAGACTACAAGCCAATGAGAGAGGCTGCCTAGGAGAGGAGGGAGGATTGTTCTGAGACTGGCTGGAGAGCTTGCAAGATATTCCGGGACCTTCCAGGTAACAAGGCTTGATCTCTCTCTCTCCCTCTCCTCTCAGGACCTCAGGTCTTTCAGAACCAATCATATCACTCTGGACAATTGGTCTTTCTAAGCCTCAGTTTCTTTAATTTTAAATAATTAAGGTCAAGAATTACCTACTTCAAGACCCCAAATAAGTGCAAGCTGAAAATGTTATTGATTCTATACTGAACGTAAAGTTTTGAATAGAAGAGGCTCAGACCCTTTGGTGACACTAACGAGCTTATTTTTCGTGTCTGTGCAGAAGGGCTTTCACATATGCAAGAAGTGGCTGCCGCACCCAAATCTGGGTGCACATTTGGGGTTCCCTCCATGAGCTGGGCAAGGGAAGATGGCCTGAACTGTCTTCCCTCCACCTGCCCCCCAAACCCATGGGTGCCCTTTGAAGAACAGGCTGCAAACTCGCCTTTTGACTCTAATCTTTAATTTCCGATGCTTCTCTGGTCGAGTACAGCACTCAACCTGATGGAGACAGTTTCCATTTTAAAGAGAGGAGAAAGATTTCAGGAGTGGGACTCAAGTTGATCTGCTCAGGTAAAATATTTGCTTTTTTTCCCTAATAATGAAATATGATTTGCTGTTTAAAAACAATTGAACCTCCCTCATTAGAGCAAGAATGGAGTTCTGAGCAACAGAGTGTGCTTCCTGGGAGACAGCCCTGCCTCACACCCCTTAATAGATAAACAGATAAACAACTACACTTTGTTTATCTTCCCTAAGGCTCCCAATAAGTGTCAGCTGCCATTCTCAGCCTGCTGTCCATCTTCGACACACTCCAGCGGGGCCTCTGGCGGGGTATCATTATTATTTCTTGTGGCAAATGAGGGTGAGGTGAGAGGACCTGCCCAAGCCCCAGCCCGTTTCGGTTTCCTTTCCTACCTTTGGTCCTCCTGGTGGAGGTGTTGCCGTGGTGACGGTTGTGGCTTCCTGAGGGCCGCGGAGGGAGCCTCCTTTCTGCTGGCAGAGCTGAGATGCTCGCCAGGCCTGCAGGACTCTCATGAGTAGGGAGAGAAGTGTCTGGCAATAGAAGTTTTTAATCACATTTTAAATGGCATTAATGGAAAGATTGATGGTTGTAAAATGAGGGAGGTGGGTTGATGGCCAGCCCTGGACACGCTGTTGTGCAGGGGAAGCATGATGCTGGTAATATCTAGAGGGGACTGATGTGGCAACAGGACACAGTGACCCGCTGGGGGCAGCACCAGGGTGGGAGCAGCTGGGACACCAAGGCAGCCATTTGGCCCCAGGCGTGCCAGTTTGGGCTAGAGAGGTGGTCCTGTGACTGGACAGGGAAAAATCCGCAAAAAGCAATTGAGAAAGATGAGAAAAACTGAGCTGGTGCCTGGGAAAGAGCCCCTTCCCGCTTCTCTTCCTGCGCAGGTGGATCCTGAGAGAGCAGCAAGCTAAGCTTCTCATCTCGGAAGAAGTGGCCGTCCACCAGTCGGCCGGCCAGACCCGTCATGTGAGTAGCGCTGCTGGAGCAAACCCAAGGGACTGAGGAACAGCACAGAAGGCTGGTCCCTCCGCCGCCCCCTTCAGCACCCCCGCCGCCGCCCCTCAGTATTCAGTACTCACGTCACCCACCTGGTACCCGCCCGCTGCCCTCAGATGCTCAGGAGCCCCTCTTCTCTGGCCCCTCTCTGGGGCCACCCTTCAAGGTGATCCCAGGGTGGTGCGTGGCAGAACAGAGTGTCTTGGTTTCAAAGTCATCAGCATCAAAACAATCTGATATCTAAAAAGCTTCAGTTTCCCCATTTGCCACCCCCTGTGCACTTATATCTTTAATAAAAAAAGAAATCCTCCCTGTACAATCCACCAGTGAAAAGAACTAGCCAAAGACGAGATTATGCTCAGGTAGCTCCTTCTCTAAGCTTCAGTACAGAAGGAATGAGCCGGATCGATGTGTTAATTTTCTCCAGAAAAATAGAGCCAATAGGATGTATGTATGATGAAATTTATTTTAAGAAATTGGCCATGTGATTATGGGGGCTGGTAGGTCCAAAATCTGCAGGGCAGGCGCAGCAGGTTGGAAACTCAGGCAGGAGTTGATATTGAAGCCTTGAGGCAGAATGTGTTCTTCTCTGGGAAACCTCTTCAAGGCCTTCAGCTGACTGGACGAGGCCCACCACACCACGGCAGGCCACCTTTACTTAACCACATCTATAAAATACCTTTTTTGATTTAGTTAACTCACTGGTTACTATGGCCTAGCCAAGCTGACGCCTAAAACTAAGCATCACACTTGATCTGAAAGGCCCCCTCCTTCATGGATGGCAGGATGAGAGAGATGCGAAAGGCCAGTTCCCATCTGACAGACCCATGCTTGCTTGGATGACCAGCACTGTGATTCCTCAGCCTCCATAACTCTTATTTGGATTATACATATGATGGGACCGACTTTACAAACCAGGTTAGACTAGTTTCTGTGAGATCTGGTCAAAAATAGAGAGACTAAGGGTTGGTAAGCTGCTGCCTTTTCTCTCTTTTGGCTCTAAAATGCCATTAGAACGACTTACAAGGTATTTCTGGGAAAGTGTCTAATAAAAGCTGGGTTTTGACATTCAAATTAAAATGATTCTCATGTTATTTATTTATTTAACTATTTTCCCTGCCGATGCGACCACTGCGGTCGGTTTCGCGTGAGGACAAGCTCGATGACGTCCTCTAGGGAATGATCCCAGGGAGCCCTGAGAAAATACACTTACCCCCAAAAGCTATTTTCTTTAAGTTCTCCTGGCCTAGATCCCGAAATTCCTCAACTGGAGATTCATTCTCCTGCATTAACTCCGTGAACCTGTTCCATGGAAGCTCTGAGACTTCGCACACAGCGAGGTCCTGCCGCAGCTCTGGAAAGGGTTGTGGAGGTTCCTCTCAGCACTGAAGCTTGAGAAGCCATGCTTGGGTGGGGCCGGGGCCAGTCCCTTCCCTGGGCGCAGGAAGTAGAGGGTAGGGAAAAAGAGAAGGATCAAGAGAGAGACATACAGGGGACAGCGAGAGAAGGTGAGCGGCCAGGAGACAGATGAGATAGCTACTGGCCCGAGACTATTTGAGCCCAGAACATGGAAGCATGGATCTTAGGTGGCAAAATGGTTGGTCTGAGCCTAACAAAGCAGGCCTTCCCTTCATTTCGTGGGCCTCTAGTCCACCCCACTGCCCACCTGGACTCATGACACCTCCTTCTGCTGGCATGACCAACTTGTCCTGGTTTGCCTGGGACTCTCCCAGTTTCAACACTGAAGTTCCTTTGATCAGGGGATCCTCTCAGTCCTGGGAAAACTGGAATGACTGGTCACCCTCCTTACCACCCTCACCGCATAGACTTAGGGAAGAATTTCTCTTGTTGTGTTTACCAAAGGGGGATACTTTGCCAGACAGCTTGAGTTTGGGCACCAGGACTGAGACCCTAAAAGCAGACAAGGGCTCCAGAGAGACTGGATGCTCAGTAGGAAATGACCACCTTCTTTGTTTAGTCTTTTGGGTGGGCAGCGCATTTTGAGGGCCTCCAATCAACTAAACGCAGGTTGCAGGAGCTCATGCACGCGTGCTCCCCTGTCGGGGGGCTGTCTATATGCTCTTCAGGAGGAGGCTCAGTCTAGTGCTGAGAAGGGCTGAGGGTCAGCAGACCTGGAGGGGCTCAATTTCCTCATCTATAAAGTGTGGTGTTTGTGTTGGATACCACATCTACCTCCAGCATGAACAATTCCGGTGTGTTTTCCCCTCCAGAACAAGATGGAAGGGTTCCTGAAGGATGGACAAGGTGCCAGTGCCACAGGTAAGATCTAGTGGAGTTCTTGATGACACTCGGGGGGCATGAACTCAGCATTGGGGCAGTAAACTCCCACCTTCAGTGAAAGGGACAAGACTACAGTCACCCCAAGACAAAGAACATGCATTTTCCCCAGGAAATATATTAGCTGTTTGATGTCATTCTCTACTTAATTAGGGTATGTTTTTCTGGATAAAACCTTATCATCTTGTAAAACACAGTCCAGGCAGGGATGGAAAGAGTAGAAAGTATGGGTTAAATGGCTCAATGGTTGTGGGAAGCTCTGAACATCGAATAGCCTTCAGAGTGGGAACTGAATGGAGAGAAGATTCTGGAAAGAGTGGCAAAATTTGGCAGTCACAAAAAGAAAGACCCCCAAGGACTCTGGCGAGCTGGGGTAACTTACCCCACCAATCCCGAGGGAATTCCCTTCACTCTGTACATACGGTGTAAGGCATTTACTCGGAGCCCAGCCCTGCGATGGAACAGGGGGGCGCCTGACAGCCTGGTTGCCCGAGGATGCTCTTTCTTCTGGCTCTTTCCCTTTTGGTCTTGTTCCACCTCCTCAAAAGGTATTTATTACTCTCTTAGTTCAGGCTGCTAAACCCAAACACCTGAGGCTGGGTGGTAAACAAATACCGATTTCGCGCTGTCCTGGAGGTGGGAGGCCCAATGAAGGTGCTGGCCGATTCGGTGTCTGGTGGGAGACGGCGTCCAGGTCGCTGTGTCCCCCTCTCACTGCAGAGAGAGCTCTTGTCTCTTCCTCGTCTTACGAGGGCATTAATTCTGTCACGGGGGCTTCACTCTCATAACATCATCTCAAGCAAATCACCCCCAAAAGCCGCACCTCCGGGTGCTGTCATGTGGGGGGCAGGCTTTCAGCATATGAATTTTGGGGTAACAGCGTCCCATCCACAGCGATCATGCATTACCTTTCCGTGTGCTCCTACAGGTGGAGGAGAGCAGAGCGTCACCCCAGGGTCGTCCTCACTGAGGATGGTCCTGGTGGGCAGGACAGGCAGCGGGAAGAGCGCCACAGGGAACAGCATCCTCTGCCAGCCCGCGTTCGAGTCCAAGCTGGGGACCCAGTCCGTGACCAGCACGTGCCAGGGGGCAGCGGGCACGTGGAACGGGAGGGACATCCTGCTGGTGGACACACCCTCCATCTTTGAGGCGAAGGCCCAGCACCAAGAGATGTACAGGGACATCGGTCACTGCTACCTGCTCTTGGCCCCAGGGCCCCACGTGCTCCTGCTGGTGACCCAGCTGGGGCGCTTCACCGCCCAGGACACAGTGGCCGTGAGGAGGGTGAAGGAGGTCTTTGGGGCAGGGGCCATGAGACACACGATCGTCCTCTTCACCCACAAGGAGGACTTGGGGGCCGAGTCCCTGGACGACTACGTGGCCAACACGGACAACCTCAGCCTGAGGAGCCTGGTGCAGGAGTGCGGGCGGAGGTACTGCGCCTTCAACAACCGGGCCCGCGGGGAGGAGCAGCGGCAGCAGGTGGCCGAGCTGATGGCCGTGGTGGAGAGTCTGCAGAGGGAGCTGGAGGGCGCCTGCCTGGGCAACGAGCTCTTCTTTGATGCGCAGATGCTCCAGCGAGGAGGCGGGGCCGGCGCGTGTGAGGAAGACCTCAGGCCCTACCTGGCCAAGGTGCGGCGGCAGGTGGAGAAGCAGAAGCGAGACCTGAGGGAGGCCCGGAGGGGCTGGGTGGCCAGGGTGCCGTGCAGGGTCAGGAACTGGATGGCTCTGCACTATGACCTCTGTGTTTGTCTTGTCTGGTGCAGCTTCCTTTTCCTTCTTATCTTAGTGATCATCTGGTATCACCTTTAATCCTGTATGTTCTCCGTGTCACAGTGTTTTCTACAGCATCAGCTCATGGGTTCACTGTCCCATGTCCCACTTGTCACCACAAGACACCGATTCGCAAATCGGCATGGTCTGTAGAGGACAGGCTTTGTTGCCTCTGCGGCCCCTGGTCCCCTTCTCCCTTGTAGCTTCTGGTTTGGGCTCAGCCTCCACCTGTGCTGACGGAGCCCTGTGGCTCAGAGGAAGGGGACACGGGCTCAGCTCCAGGGGCGCCTGGCTGGTCTGCAGACGATCCCATCTCTTCTGGAGACTGGTTCTGGACTGGACCTGAGACCCAGTGCAGGCCGATGAGAAGTGAATGAAGTCTGCGTAGGTGCGCCAGAAGGTCTCTCCTTTCCCAGGAGAGAGCCACAGAGAGAGACGGGCTCTCTTCTTCCTCTGGGCACTGCTGGGTCTTGGGGCTCCAGCTGCCGTCTTGCTTCCAGCCTGAGGTTGAAGGCAGCGCTGCAGGCAGAGCAGAGACGGGACAAACGCGAGCCCCTGAATCAAGCAGACCGGAAGCCTGCCTCGCCCCTGGATTCCCAGGATGCCAGCCAATAAATCCCCTTATTATTTAAGCTGTTTGAGTTTGGCATCTTTTACCTGCATTTGAAAACCTTCAAACTAATGAAACGTTCCACTATATTCCTTTGTAAAAAATCCTTAAATCCCTCAGAATGTCCCTGTTCTCAAGCTTCCTGAGGAAGTGGCCTCAAGAATAAATGAACTGATCTCTCCTTTATTGTTCCTGGAATTAGGAAGCACCTCCCTCCACTATTAAAGCACCTGCTCCCTAACAGACATTCACTGACTCCTGGGCAGCATGAAAAATCCCTTTAGTTGGATTATTTTAAAGAGGGACAATGGGTGAGGGTGGAGGAAATATGGTGCCTGTAGGCAGACCTCCTCTGTGCTTCTGGGGCAGAAACAGGGCTCACATTCGAACACTTCCCAAGAAATACTTCGGTGGACATTCATGTGAGTAAACAAAACCCTTTCTCCTTCTCTACTGTAAAATATCCACATGCCGACTCTCCAGCTTTCTTCCCCCGGAAGTCAGTGAAGGTGGAGTGTCCCCTGGGCACCGGGCGGCTCTGCCTGTGGTGAAAGGGACCCCTGTGGGTGCGCTGCCTCCCCGCAGGGCGGCCAGGCGGGGATCTCTGTGCCCCAGAGGGAGCCTGTCCCCTGCAGCCCTGCTCTCGGGGCCTGGCTTGCCCCTAGGGTCTGCCTGGCCTGGGTGCCTTCCTTGGACCGAGCTTAAAGCCACCCACTGTCTACTGGGTGACCGGAGCAGTGTCCCAGGGGACGGCAAGGTGAGCACATCCCGCCCAAGGTCTTCGCCTTCCTCTGCTCAGCCCACTCTTCCTCCGAAGGCCTAGGACAGGGAAGGGAGCTGCACGTCCCAGGGTGGCTCAGGACAGAAAGCGGGCCCCTTGTTCTCTCTGACAGCCTTTGACCCCAGAGGGTGACGCGCAGGCCCCTCCCCCTCTCTCCCTGTGCCCCTCCCCCCGTGGGCTGGTTCTCGCAGGCTCCTTGACGGGGCCTCCCCCACAGTCCTGAAGCGACCTCCGGGAGAGGCCAGCCCGCGCCTGCCGGCTCTCCTCTTGGCTCACATCCTCCTTCCACAAAAGCTCTCTCACGCCTAATCTGCGTCCAACCTTCACGCCTCTACCAACCATGGCTTTTGCAGGGCAGGAACCTGGTATCATTTATTGATGCTCCGTACGTTATCTTACATTCCTATGTTGCCCAGAATAGAGCCTGACACTCGGTACCCACATGATGAAGGTCTGCGGAGCTGGACTCGTTTACGTCACAGCAGGGCGGTTGGACAACCCGGGGACACTGCTTTGAGGAGGTGGCCTTCGTCTGAAAACTCAAGAGTTTTCTAGGATTTCAAGGGTTTGAGAAGCTTATGTGTCACACCCCTCGCACCTGTTTGGAATGGTTCTGTGATTCAGTTGTAGAGATCAGCATGGCAGGTTTATTGCCAGTGAAGGCTTAGAGATGAACACTTGGGTGTCCAGGTTGAATTCCTAAGACTCATCCAGAATTAATCATTTACCCATGTGGTCACAGGCTGCCTGGGAGGACTGCAGGTTTCCTTTACAGGCCTCAGAGGAGTAGAGGAGGTGGGCAGCTACCCAAAAGAAGGAGTGCGTCAGGGAGGGCCACCCAGGGAACTCCCCACCTGATTTCCTGTTTCCACTAAGTCCATGAGCCACCCCCCAATGCCTGCCCCATTCTCTTTATTGCTATTGAAATGTGGAACACACCCTTTCTCCAAGTTCCCTGTAGATATTTCCCAGGATGATGAGGAACTGAGTTTGGGGTAAAGAGGTCGCATTACAATGCAGCGCAACTAACAACCATGGGAAATATACTCTAAGACCAGGGTCCACAAACTACAGCCCAGGGATCAAATCCAGTTTGCTGGTTGTTTGGTACAGACTGTGAACTAAGAAGGACATTCACATTTTTAAATGGTTGGAGAAATCAAAAGAATATTTCATTGCAACATATGAAAGTTACATGAAATGCAAATGTCAGTGCTCCTAACAGTGTGATGGGAATGGCAGCTTCGCACATCACTTACGTTGTCCTCAGCAGCTTTTGTGCTACAAGGTCACAGCTGAAAAGCTGCCGCCTAGACCAGATAATCTGCCAAGCCTTAATATCTGGCTTTGCAAAAACCTCAATCTAAGAAATGCCAGTTCCTTTACTTCCCAGCCTTGGGAATTTCTCACTGACTCTGCCCTAAGGCTCAGGCCTCCATTGTGCTGTGCGATCCCTTTTCTTTCCTTCCCCTCGAGTCCAGGCCCCTCCTGCACCTCTTCCTGGGCCTCTTCACACCCCCAGAATTTCCCCCAGGACATCCTCATTCCCTCCACTGGAGGCAGGAAGGGCACGGGTATCATCTTTTACAACCAACTCTGATGAAATCAGACCATGTTTCCGAAGGCAATAAGGATTCTTGCTGCTGGCTTTTAATACATGAGTGTCCCTGCAACAGGCAGGTGAACAAAGCGGGGCCCAGAGGTGGGACGGCCCCGCAGCGTCACAGACCGACCCTTTCCTTTCTGCAAGCCTCCAAATATGCCAGCACAGTGTCTGGTTAGTTTATTATCCACCCTCACAATTTATAACAAAACAGAAAGGAGAAATGTTTTTTCCTTTGGAGTTTATTTATCTAAAGAATTGAAAAAGAATGTCTTTAACCTGAAGATGGGTCTGACACAAGGAAGAGAAATTAAAATACCTTAAACACGGAGAGGGTGACTGAAAACAAAAGCTGATGGTGAAAATCATCTGAAAATGCTCATTGTTTGTGAGTAAAACTCAAGTTAATTAAAACAGCAAGTATAATCAAAATGCATACAGCAAGAGCAGCAGATATTCCAATATGAGAAGCCATCCAGTTCCTGACCCTGCACAGCACCCTGGCCACCCAGCCCCTCCGGGCCTCCCTCAGGTCTCGCTTCTGCTTCTCCACCTGCCGCCGCACCTTGGCCAGGTAGGGCCTGAGGTCTTCCTCACACGCGCCGGCCCCGCCTCCTCGCTGGAGCATCTGCGCATCAAAGAAGAGCTCGTTGCCCAGGCAGGCGCCCTCCAGCTCCCTCTGCAGACTCTCCACCACGGCCATCAGCTCGGCCACCTGCTGCCGCTGCTCCTCCCCGCGGGCCCGGTTGTTGAAGGCGCAGTACCTCCGCCCGCACTCCTGCACCAGGCTCCTCAGGCTGAGGTTGTCCGTGTTGGCCACGTAGTCGTCCAGGGACTCGGCCCCCAAGTCCTCCTTGTGGGTGAAGAGGACGATCGTGTGTCTCATGGCCCCTGCCCCAAAGACCTCCTTCACCCTCCTCACGGCCACTGTGTCCTGGGCGGTGAAGCGCCCCAGCTGGGTCACCAGCAGGAGCACGTGGGGCCCTGGGGCCAAGAGCAGGTAGCAGTGACCGATGTCCCTGTACATCTCTTGGTGCTGGGCCTTCGCCTCAAAGATGGAGGGTGTGTCCACCAGCAGGATGTCCCTCCCGTTCCACGTGCCCGCTGCCCCCTGGCACGTGCTGGTCACGGACTGGGTCCCCAGCTTGGACTCGAACGCGGGCTGGCAGAGGATGCTGTTCCCTGTGGCGCTCTTCCCGCTGCCTGTCCTGCCCACCAGGACCATCCTCAATGAGGATGATGCGGCAAACCAGTAATCTTCTACACTGCCTATAAAAAAGGAAATTTTTGTGTCTTAAGTTAGTGAATCCTAGGATTTTTAAGTCACGGACCCCCCTGATATCTCATGAAAGCAGTTGTTCATCCCTCCCAGAGAAACAGTCATGTCTAAATTCATGCAAAAGTTTGCCTACAACTCTAACATGTCCTTGGATCCCAGGAAGCCCACGCTGGGTGCCCACGCAGGCACCCAGAGGGAGAAGACCCAGAAGGAAGAAACAGTAAGGAGGCCGCCGCGAGCACTTTGTCTGGGGCACGGAAACACGACTTCCGAAAGCAAAATGGGCCTGTGCTTTTCCATGGTGCTTAGCCAGTTTCATGCAAAATAAATGTGAGGTCAGGAGGAGGCAGAGGATAAGAAGTCACAGGTGAGAAAATAGTATCCTCTTTTCACCCACAAATTCCCAGGCACACTTGTTCAGATGTGCTGGACACTCTCAGATGTCAGAGCTACCGGGGCTTCCTGCCAAAGACCAGCTGAATGTCCCTGGGTCTCTGCTGTTTGGGTGGGGAGCTGGACGCTTGAAATGGAGACGACAGAAGGTTGTGCTTAATGTCATGGGCCACATGTGGGAGAAGACCCTGAATGGGGGGCTGAAGGAGAGTGGGAGGCAAGACAGTGAGACCTACCAGGGTTGGAAACACCACCCATTCGGCTGATTGAACTGCAGACAACAGGAAGGAAAGTGGTGCTGGAGCGGGTGGCACTGAGCCCAGAGCTAAAGTCTGCGCGGGAGGATGAAGGTGGGGAGCCAAGGGTTTCTGGAGTTCTCCTGAGCCCGGATGGATTAAATTCATTTCAGGGTCCTGAACTCTATTATTTTATTCCTTCTATTCTGTGTTGGGTCTCCCTTTCCCTGAGTAGTCTGGGATGTTTTTACAGCAAGTGGGTTTACTAAATCTCTCCAGGGAATTTCTTCCTTCTTTGGGCTGAGGGCAGACAAGGGAAGAGAAGTCCTTTTCACAGCTCAGTTCCAAACCCTCCAACCTCCGACTTGAAGTTTCATTTCTACATTGCCCCCCATCATGTGCGGGGAGAGTGTCATATATGGGGGTTTTGGGGGTGAAGACAGAAGAAGGTAAGGAACAAATGGGAGCTGCCTTTTTCTTCTTCAGTTTAAAATAGCCAGCGTCTGTCACTGCGTTGAGGTGAGGGGGGTGGAGAGAGAGGAGGCAACCCCCCCAGGCCCGGAGCCCTTGAGCCCTCCGAGGCTTTCTTACCTTCAGCCATAGTTCCGTATCTGCTCTTCTGAAGCCCTTCCATTCTTTTCTGAAATACAAACAGGAAAGGAATATGAGCAAGTGTCCCTATGGGAGTTGGTGAGGCCTGAGAACATCTCCAATTCAGACACCTAAGAATAATTACCTTTAGAGGAGCCATTCCCATTGCTAATTTTCTAACTTGTTTTTACTTTCAAACATCAGTCAATAACTTTAAGCAAACCAGGCGAAGCTGGCTTGTTAATGCAAAGGCACGGTTACTTTTTTGCTCAGCTTACAGGTAAGAAGGCAATGTTTTAAAACAAATCAATTGATTCTCTCCCTCCATCTTGAAAAGACATGAAATAAAGAAAGGATTCTTCTATAGAACAAGGAGTGGAACGTTATTATTGTTGTTGTTATTATTACTTTGGAATCAAAGCAGGCAAACTTGCTAGAATAGAAAAAATTGCCTTGCTACGAAGGACACTAGCTTGTTTGAAGAACTGGAATCTCCAGTCCCCGAAACTCTTTGTGTCAGATGCTCTTCATGTGGCACAGTGGCCCTTCCGATGGGAGGGTGGCACTGGGGACGAGGGCTGCAAGGACTGCCATGGAGGAAGCAGTGGGAGAGGGGGGGCTGAGCACGGCCGCCCTCCTCCCACCCCACAAGCAGCTGGCGGCAAGAAGGTGGTGCCATGACCCACGGGGAATCGACACCCAGGACAAGTTCAGGATAGACTCACGTCCTGCTCAGCTTTAATCACACATTTTTCCTGGTGGGCCCTGAGGTCCTAGCCTTCCAACAATCGCCATTTCTGCATCCCAGTAGATTTAACCAGAAATTGGCACAAACGCTGGCAGAAGCGTTTCACTCAAATGAGGCAGAATAATGTGTCTTGCTTCTTGGCCTTAGAAAAGGCAAGCATGTGACAGGCAACTGTGATTAAGATGAACTCTGAGACTGTATTTTATTTATTCAGTTTTAAAGATTCTGCAGTCTGAAACAAGTTTTCTTTCTTTCTTTTTATTATTTTTTATTTTGGTATCATTAATGTACAATTACATGAGCAACATTATGGTTACTAGACTCCCCCTATTATCAAGTCCCCCCCACATACCCCATTACAGTCACTGTCCATTAGCATAGTAAGATGCTATAGAGTCACTACTTATCTTCTCTGTGCTGTACTGCCTTCCCTGTGCACCCCCCCCACATTATGTGTGCTAATTGTAATGCCCCCTTTTCCCCCTTATCCCTCCCTTCCCACCCCTCCTCCCCAGTCCCTTTCCCTTTGGTAACTGTTAGTCCATTCTTGGGTTCTGTGATTCTGCTGCTGTTTTGTTCCTTCAGTTTTTTCTTTGTTTTTATACTCCACACATGAGTGAAATCATGAAACAAGCTTTCTATGTGGAGAAGTACACGAAGTCATAAAACAACCACCATCTGCAATGAACCAACCCGAGTACTTTGGCCTGTGTATTGCTGCTCCTCTGTTTGACTGGGAAAGTCAGAACATTACACACAGAATTCCATTTCTTTCTTCAACTCCCCAGTCTCATTCTTCTACCCTCTGCCCTTGAGAGGCAAACCATATTCTCCGGTTTTTATGTGACATTCTCATTTGTGTGTTTACACTTCTACACACACATGTATTTACAGGTAGTGTATAGTACTATTTTTGTATTTGAACTTTTGTATAAGTGATGCTATTTACGCATTTTATTTAATGACAAACATTTAAGTTGTTTCAAAATATAAGCTTGCTACTACAAACAACAGTGCAAAGTAATCACCATGTATATCTCCTTGCGCTTGAGTGCAGCAAATTTCCTGGGATGCAGCTATCATCTGACTAGATACGGCCCAATTTGAAAGCAAGAGAGTTGTGCTAACTCACACTGGCACTGGCCTTATATGAGAATTCCAGGATCTTCACTTGTACCTGGAGATATTAGACTTTGTTTGTCACCCCTGTGAGCATAAATAATGATGCCTTAATTGGTTTAAACTTGCATTTCACTGATTACCATTGAATTCAAACACTTTTCATAGTCTACTTGCTATTCAGGTTGGTTCTGTTATATAGGAAGAACCTTTGCACACTTTCCTATTCATGCAGTGGATATTTTTGGCCATCCTGAAGGAAAACCATCCATTTTCGCATTATCAAGACATATTATAACAACCTCCTTGTTACCTTCCTGTTCCTTCCTCTATGCTTTTCCTTAAGTGCAGGGGAGTGTTTTCCCCACCACCATCTCCTATATGCTGTCTTTGCCTCTCTCTTTTGCCTAAACTGCTCAAATTTTCTGACATCTTTTCCACTTCAGATGACATTTTCTGAGGCTCAGAGACCTCAGAAAATATGTTGGAATCCATCTACTGATGGGTAAAGACGGTGACAATGAGGTCATCATCATCATAACCTTCTCTGCAGCCATTTGTAACTTTCAAAGTTCTTTCATGGCCATCGTTTTGTTTTCCTAAATTCCCTGTGATGTGATCAATACAGGTATTGAAATTTTTATTAAAGTATTAGGAAACTGACCATCAAATGATCTATTCAGTGTCCCACAACTGTCATGGAACTAAGACCAAAAAATGGCTCCTTTTGCCTGTGTATTCTCCCTCCTCATTCCAAAAGAGGAAAAGATTGTTCCAAATTAAGTCCACAAGCCTCCAGGAATACCACATACAATGTTGCCATTCCCATGCTCTGGACATAAGGGGATGTTGACAGGCTGGAAGCCTGCCCTAAAATCACATAGAGGAATGTACTGCAAAATCTCAAGTGCATGTCTAAAAAATAAGATTATTCAAAGATAAAATTGAGGGGGCAGGAGTTGCTCTGAATTGAGGTATTTCAGTTTAAAACAATCTGGTGGTTTTACTTGACTCTATTATCAGTGACCCAAACCGGGCAGTGCACCTGTCACAAAAAGCCAACAAACTAGTTACATTAGCGGAGATGCAGCGCAGCAGTTCTCCTGAACCATCTTCTGAGTGGGTCAGGCTGCAGGGGAGACATGTGTCTCCCCTAAGAAAAGGCTTTTAGGCAGATATCAAGAAATAACAAAGTATCTGGAGGCAAGTCAGACAGGGTATTGATGGAGATGCTAAAATGGGTCACAGACAAAATATTAACAGGACCAAGTAAATCCTAGAAAAAGACTGGGGAAGCACTGTAGACCTGAAGGGCTGTGGTGCATGCCAACCATGGGGCAGGTGAAAGTGAGCATTAGGAACAGAGGCAGATTTCTTCTCCAAAAGGAAAATTCTACTAGGCTGCTCCAAAACGGGACCAGGCATCATGAGAGAGTGGCAGGCAGAGTGCAAGCAGAGATGATAACAGCATCTGACAGAGATAGTAGGAGGATCTAGATTAGAAAAAGAGTTGAAGCAAACGAACATAATATACATTCCGGTTTTAAAATTATATGAGCCTGATTTTACCTTATTTTATCAAACCAGAGAAAGCAGGCTCTCTAATACTGTTTTAGGAAAGATAAAAACGTCACTGTCAGCCTTTTTGTAAGTGTCTCCTTCACTCATCTGCCCCAGTCCCTGTATTTCCCGTATCAGAGTCACTTGATTTGTAGTTTAGTCATTGCTATTTTGTGACCCCATTCTCACATGAGGTTTAGCAGACACAGAGACTGTCCCCATACACCCTGAACGGGAGTCTGTTTGCCACAGGGGAGAGTCCAACACTGTGTCATGGGAAAGGTGTGGGGTATTTGGGGGAGTATGGGGTGGTTTCCAGAAGATGAAGCTCATGAGACCCTCTCCACTGAGGGGTCTGGTGTGGAACACGTGGCTCACTGTGGGTGAGAAAGTAATGATTCCACATTAGACGGATGGAATCTAAAGAAGCATCTCCTACTGGCAGACCTTTCTGCGAAGAGGCACACGTCAGGGCCTGAGGGGCTGGGGTATGAGAAGTGAGGAGGGTAATGCCCTCTCACTCCCCTTCCTGGGCGAGGGCGCCTCTGGAGTTTCAGTTTTCTCATCTGTGATATGGGATGAGACAGTCCGGCTTTAAGAAACCTTTTGAAGCTCATTAGGGGCGGGCAATTAGACGGGACCCAGTGCAGCTCTGGGATGTGGCGCGCGTGAACGCAGCGCGAGTCGCCCCCAAGCCTGTTTCCCACCCGCGGAGACCTGCTGGCGCCCGTAGGGCTCACCAGCCCCGCCGTCCTCCCCGACGGGCGAGCCCGGGAGCGCGGGACGCTGGGTGCGAGCACAGCCGCCGGCAGCAGCCGGGGCCGGGTCGCTGGCTCTCAGACCCCCGAAGGCGCTGGGACCCGCGCGGGCCCCCCTTACCGGTGACGGAGGAGCCGCGGCTGAGGCCGGAGCTTCCAGAGCCGGCGTCAGGGAAGAATGCAAAGGGGATCGCGGACCGCGGGCGCTGCTCCCTCGGGTGGGCGGCCCGGCGGCTGCGGCGGCCGCCCCGAGACCCGTGAGCGCGCGCAGCTGCTGCCGCAGGGGACGTTTCCTCTTGGAGCCCGCCGGGCGCCCAGGCCCCCGCCCAGTTCCTTTTTTGACTTAACTAAAAGAGACGATGTTTGGAGGAAGAGGTTCCGAAGGCGGTGACGGGCCCCTGTCGAGAAATGCCGTCTGGGCACAGTGAGGCTCCTGGGGGGCGCCAGCCCCCTCCCGCAGCTCACGTGGCAGGAGCACCTGCTCACCCCCGACTCCCCAGACCCCTCCTCAGAGCCCTCCTTCTAGGATGCGCCTGCTTACCAGGGGCAGAGGGCACTGCTGGTCCATGCGGGCCTGGCAGAACAACTCCACGGAAGTGCCTGTGAAGGGCTCCCCAGACCGCGTGTGCTGGCTGCCCCTTCTCTGCGATCCGATGGACCCGCCCTGTGGGAACTCTCGGGGACTAGGTGTCCACTGATTGCACACTGAAGGCTTGAGTACTGAACCGAAAGCAATCAAGCTGCAAAGTGAGATGAACACAATATAGGCTTAGGCATGGGCCAGCCTTGTCCCAGAGAATCCCCCATATTCCTTTCAGTTGACATTTGAAGTTAGGCTTGGAGTCACATAATAATTATTGTGTGAGATTTGTTGGGAAAAATAATTTAAAACAATCTCATGCCAATCCAGAAAACCCCTCCACCAAAACAGGAGAGAAGGAAAACAGTTTTATCATTGAGCAGGCATGAAACTGGAAGGTGCACATCATAGGCAACCTTAATAACTATTGTTAACACATAGCTCATCCTAAACTAGCCTGGTAACTGGGTGACCACCTGTGTTAGCTAACTGCCTTTATCCAAAGGAAAAGTAGACTTCTCACACCTGTTCTTCAGAAAATGGGAAGCACAGCCCTGGGCAACGATAAAAGGTGAATGCAAAACTGGCTCTTCTGCAATAAGGGAGAAGGAGTTGATTTGTATAAGAGGTGCTGGAAACAGTTCAGTGATAACATAAGAAGTCATAAGAAGCCACAACTTTCTATGGCTTTTCTAGGACACCCACATTCTCTGCTCCCATTAGCCTCAGGGGAAGACTATCATTTGAAAGTTTAAACCAGTATTGTGGAAGCAGAGGGCAAGAAGGACACAGTAAGAGCTAGAAGGATTTCAGAGTTCATCTAGGATGGTTCTTTTTCTTCTTTCTCCCCTCATTTTACAGATAAGGAGACAGAGGCCCAGAGTGGAGAAATGGTATTCAGAAAATCAGTTAATTTTAGTATATGATGTAGCCTACGCATCAAGATTTTTTTTCCCAAATAGATGTCTATTTTCTATCATCATGGCTTTAAAAGAATATCCTATCTGTACTGAATTATTTTGTAAATTTTCCAAGAATTTATTGATATTTGCATAGGTCTATTTCTGGACTCCTTATTCTGTTCCATCACCTTTCTTATTCAGAAGAGTTGCAGTTCTGATGACTATACAGTAAATCATGCAATCAGGGAGGGTGGATCTTCCAACTTTTTCTTATTCAAAATAGTTTTGGTTCTGTGTTCTCATATAACTTTTAGAAGCAGCTTGTAAACATCTACAGGAAATCCCTTTCACATTCTGATTGAGATTGCATTGCTTTATAGATTAAATTGGGGAGAATTGACATCTTAATAATATTGAATTTTCTTATCCATGAATATAGTTTACCTCTCCATTTATTTAAGTCTTCTTTTTTTTTCTTATTAATGTTTGTACTTTTCAGCATAAAGATCTTAGATTTATCCCAAAGTAGTTCATGTTTTTTTAATGCTATTATAATGGTACTGATTATTTAATTCCAATTTCAAATTGTTTATTTCTAGTATACAGAAATATAATCCACCTTTGCATGTTGACCATGTATTCTCTTACCTTGGTAAGCTAAATTATTAGTCCTAGAATATTTTTTTGTCTCAACTCTTTTGTATTTTCTGCATAGATACTCATATCATTTTTGAATAAAGATAGGTTTATTACTTCCCTCCCCATTTATATGACTTCTTTTCCTCCCCTCATTTCACGGGCTGGACGTCCATTCTGATGGTGAATTGGTATCGCCTTGCCCGTAGGGTGAGCACCCTAATGCTGTAAGGCTTTACTCACCAGTCTTGTTCCTTCACCTTCAGCTTCCAGTCATTTCTGCACAACTCTGCCTCACAGAGTCTCTCCAGGCCAGACCCTTCCTCACAGCAGACTACTGTTATTAATTAATCATTACTTGTGAGGCCCGTGGCGGGGGCAGGGCAGTATCCTCTGTTGTTCTTGTCCAGCTTCAGTATTAGTCATGTCTTGAGCTCCTAGGCCTTAGGAGTTGGACTTTCTGTGTGTCCGACTCTATACATATATAGATTGTATGTTTATACTTGTGCTTTGTAAATGTCTTTGACAACAAATTATATCCTACCCTATATTACAAATCTATACACTAACTCCCAAGTCTACACATACAATAATATGGAGCATTTATTATTATAAAAAATACATGTGGAGTATTTATGAATGTGAAATTTATCTATTTATGAGTATGAATTCATTGTACTAGTAAATAAACGAATGTATCAGAAGTAAACATCAACACACATGTGACCCTGATAACTCTTCACTGATAATAAAAAACTTACAACCTACAAGGATGACAAAGAGAGATACCTATGCATGCTTAGGAACTAGAAACATATTAAGGCGGGTCAGTGTCTGCTATGGTCTGAACGTTTGTGTCTTCCCACAATATTCCTATGTTGAAGGCCCAAAAGAATGGCATTATAAGGTGGGGCCTTCGGAGGTGATGAGGTCATGAGGGCAGAGGCCCAATAAAGGAGAATGTGCCCTTGTAGAGAGGCCCAGGGGGCTCGTTCATCCCTTCCACCCAGCGAGCACACAGGGACATGTTCACAGCGACAGCCCCAAAGGGGGCCTCACCACAACCTGACCAGGCTGGCATCCCAGTCTTGGACTTCCAACCTCCGGATCAGTTGGGAAATTGTTTTTTGTTGCTTACAAGCCACTCAGTCCGATTTTTAAAAAAATAGCAACCCTAACAGATTAAGCGTCTACTTTTTTTAAGCACTTAAAATAAAAATGGCTGTTTTCTCTTTGCCATGAATCCATTTTCTACTAAAAACTACTAATCATTATTATATTTCCAGAGGAAAGAGATAGACAAGACTACAAAAATGTTTTAAGGATGTTTTTAAACAAATTTATTTAAGAACTATGTACATACAAAGATGAAACTTAAAAACTAAAGAGGACAGGTTAAGCTTTGGCAAAATTGATACAGTGTCCGATGCTTTCTGTCATTAAAACTGTCTGAAACCACAGGATCCCTTTGGAATACGTTTTAGTCCCCTTTCAGCGCCAAATGCTCAATTTTTCTTGCCAGGTTCCCAGCATTCTGAAGACCCACACTCCCCGCGGGGCCCTGGGGCGGCGGCCTGGGGAACAGCAGCCAGAGCAGCACGGCGCCCCCCAGCAGCGCGGCCGCCGCCAGCCTCCAAGCGCCCCCCAGCGCGCGCCGCCACCCGCGCAGAGCCGCCCGCAGCCCGCGCCCCCGCCGGCCCCGCGCGCGTGCCGCGAGCCGGGCCACCAGGCGGCCCAGCCGCTCCTCGGGGCCCGCGGCGCCCAGAGCGCGCGCCAGGCCGTACACGTCGTTCGTGTAGGGGGCGCCCCCGTGCGCGCGCACCAGGCGCTCCACCAGCGCCAGCAGCTCGCAAGCCTGCGCCTCGCGCTCCTCGCCCGCCGGGCGGTTGTCCACGGCGCACACGCGGCCGTCGCACGCGGCCACCAGCTGGCGCAGCGCGCGGTTGTCCGTGTCGCGCAGGAAGTCCTGCAGCGAGCCGCCCGCCAGGTCCTCCCTGCGCGTGAAGACGAGCACGGTGCGCGCCAGCACCTGGTCGCCGAACAGCTCCCGCAGCGCGCGCACGGCCTGCTGGTCCTGGGCGGTGAAGCGGCCCAGCTGGGTCACCAGCAGCAGGGCGTGCGGCCCGGGCGCCGACAGCAGGTAGCAGCGGCCTCGCTCGGCGCACGCCGGGTCTGTCTGGTCCACCTCGGAGCTGAAAAGGTCCGGGGTGTCCACGACGTCCACGTGCCAGCCGTTCCACCGCCGGCTGGCCACCGCGCAGGTCCTGGTCACGGACCTGGACGCGAGCCTGGAGGGGAACCGCCGCTGGCCCAGGATGCTGTTGCCCGTGGCGCTCTTGCCCGCTCCGGTCTTCCCGGCCAGGATGAGCCTCAGCCTGGGTTCCTGCGGGGCGGGCCCGTAGTCGTCGAAACCTGCGAGGACCGATTGACCCGTGTCAGCCTCCGGACTCAGAGGCTCGCCTCCTGGCCCGCTGGGCCTCCTGGGCGCCCTCTGGGCGTGGGAAACAAGCGCCTTGGGCTTTGACTTTCGAGCCAGGCCTTTCCTGAGGGGACCTGGTCGCCGCGTCTGGAACTCCCGGGGGTCTCTCCCCGTCTATTTCTCTCATTTTGGCTTCCCCACATGGCCTGCAGATGCCCCACACCTGCCCGTGGACGTTTCTTTACAACTAGACTCCCCTCTGCAATACCAGGCCACTGCTTCATCCGCATGGCCCCTGCGCATTCCCCGCCAGGCCGGGCTGTTCCACGTTCGACAACTCCTGGGGGCTCTGCAACGCTTCTCCCAGAATCCAGTCCGGAAAAAAGTGGGGGAGCCTGGCTGGTGGTGAAGGGCTGTGGAGGCCCAGACACCCGGGTTTGAATCACAGCCCCACCATGTGCTGGCTGTGTAACCCTGGGGGAAGTTGCTTAACCTCAGCCTCAAACCTCTTCTGCAAAAATGCCAATAATACTTGCAGTTGCTTCTCATGAGCTGTTGAGAGCATTAGAGGAGATGACTTCTCTTCTTCCCTCCCTCCCTCTCCTCCCTGTCCTGTCCCTGCTGCCCATTAGGATACCTGTTCAACCCTCCATCCTTGTTCTCCAGCACATTCTACCTGGTAGAGCATGTTCCCTCTGGGCATGATATCTTCTACATCCTCTTCGGTGGAGATCAGAGGAGGTTTATTATCCTCATTTACTTTGGGAATGGACGCGCAGGCTAGTCAAAGAACTTAAATACCTCACAGCACCTCTGGGGCTCGTGTCTGCCCAGTCATGAGGCAGCCCATTTCGCTTGTCACCCAGGGCCCACACTGGGGCAAGGACATGATGTGAGATATGTTCTTACCATAAGGATTCTCTTCATCTCTTGCCATTTTCCTTCCTCCCATGCTTCCCTAGAAGAGTCCCAAACACAATTTGTTCATTCATTCATTCATTTGTCCATTCATTCATCAGGGGGCATGACCACCTGCAGCTGCAGTGTGTTGGGCACAGTCCAAAGAGCTGGTGACACCACCGTGAAAAAGCCATGGTTCCTGCCTTGCCTGAGCATAAGGATTTAGGGGGACATTGGAAGGACCTGGTCTGGGGCTGGACTGGCATCATGGTAATGTGTGGAGAGCCTGGTTTTCCTTTTCAGGACCTCCAAAAGCGAAACACAGAGGGGAGATTATTGCACCTCGCCATGCCAGTGAGTAAGCTTAGATGGGAATTTCCCAGGAGAGTCTATGCCAGTGACAGAAGCTGTTGATATCAGGTTTTCCCAGGAGATTCAGCAGCCAGGAGAGACTTTGGAAAATGGTGAGAACCACAAAATGTGCTCAGGACTTAGAGAACTGCCTTAGGGTGGTAGGCCTGGGAAACAAACAAGGGAGAAGCTGAATTTTGCTTTGGAAGTAGGGAAAAAAACATACCTCTCAAGCTGATCTGGAGAGCCTCTGGTCTGCCCTCGGAAACCAAATAATTTGGCTTGTCTACATATGTCTAAACATGACCAGTGTGCTGGAGAGACTGGGATGTGCCCTCCAACTCCTGATGTTCTTGCCCTGCAATCTGAGGCCTCTCAAAGCCAAGTGATCCTACCCAATTCAAACGCTGAATCCCATTCCACATTCTGTGATCACTTTTGCCTGGTCACATGAGAACCTGGCCACGGGGCGACCCTCTCCTCAGTCTACTTCCCAGCGCACTTCCAGGCGACCCCTCCTCAGTCAGCTGCAACACAGAGAGCAGATTTCGGGGTCTGTGCGCCCACCTTGTGCTTTTACTCCTGCGACTCATCCTCCCCACATTTCTGTCTGTCCTGTCTGTGCTCCCCCAGCCATTTCACATTCTCACCCAGGTCACTACAGGTGACTGTGTTCTCTCCCGTTGGCACCATGCAAGGAAGAGCAGAAGGAGAGGTTGGCAGAAGACCTTGTCTCCGGACAAAGGACTTAGATGACAGGTTTGCCTGGTACTCAGTCCAAAGTGGGTTCTGTTTCTGCAGTAACTGCCCTGCCACCTCCTAAAGCCTTCAGTAGTTCACCCCACGGGCCTTACCTGATTAGGTATTTTCTGTGGAGAAATCAGCAAACCCCATAACTGAGAGCATAGCGGAAGTGGAGAAAGAGCCACAAGGTTCAGCGCAAAGAGCAAGGGTTTAGCTAAACAAGAAGTTCTTGTCAAAGATGGAAATGAGTAAATGTGCTGCAGGGAATTCGCCCAACACCTGTGTAGGTCATTGGAATTTTCCATGTAGTTTGGAATGGGGTGCAAATGATTTAAAATAGTTAAGAGGGAAGTAAGCCCCAGTGAAATCTGGGATGACAAATGGCTCTTAGTTACTGAAGTATGTAAAACATGGACTCCTGTATTCTTAACACTCCGAGACTTCACAGTTCATGTCAGCACCTCCCAAATTTGCTGTTTTCAGAGTTGAGTGTTCTATACATTGTACCTTTTTGGGGTCCTCAGCAGAGATTCTGACTCATGTATCTGGTATTTCTGATGTAATCAGTCCACAAAGGAAACCAGTTAGTTATTCAAACTCCTGCATTGTACAGATGAGGAATTTGAGGTGCCCCAGCAGCTCGTGTGGATAAGCTTGAACGAGGGGTTGGGTATTTAAGGGGTCATACAGCGTGAGGGCTTGCAGACCACGGTCCTCGCTGCCGCTGTCCCGTGTGGGGGCTGGGTGGGTCCAGATTGCCGCAGTGGAACATGTTTTGAGGCTAGATTGCTTGGGTGTTCACAGAAATCTCTTTGCCTTTGCCGAATATGCACTTTGGGCAACAATTTAATTCCTTGAAAAATATATTTTGTTCCTGCAGGTGGTTCTAGCACACACTTCTCTTACTGTATTAAGGAGGCTGATTTTGCCCTTAAATAAGGAGGTGTGCCCTCCAGGCTGGGGAGATGTTCATAAGACTTCTGAACTTACTCTGTCTGAAACTCGGAACATCTTTGACAACATGGAGGCATGATGTGGGTTGCTCTGCCCTCACTCACCCTGGTGATGCCGCTGCAGTGCAGGTGCTCAGGCAGTACCCACGCTCAGAGCCAAGCTCCTTCTGGTTGGTCACGGCTCCTGCTCCCGGGCGACTCCCTTCCCCTGCTGGGCTCACCTTTCCTGCAGAATGGGTGACAGGCTCTGCCGTTGGCTTGGAGGAGCCCCTGACCTACTGCTTTCCCTTTGGTCGTGAGGGCAGAAGGCTGTTCCTCCCAGCACACAGAGGGCCTCTCAGACCTCAGAGCTCAGGAAACCCACGGAGGGAGGGCCCAGTGGTGACAACTTAAAGAGACAGACACGTTTGCCATTGAGCTGTTGGTTTGCAGTGTCTCCTAGAAAACCTCCTTCCTGCTGTGCCTAAGGTGGTGTGATTCTAGAAGGACCCTGATACCAATTATATTGCTGTGTCTGTCGAAGGGAAGGGTGTTCTGACTCTACTTCTAGATTGGTTACTGATCTATATTTCAGTTACTTCTTACCCTCTAGGAACTTTTTCCCTATAAAATAGTTCCAGAGAATCTTCTGTCCCTGAACCAAAAACATGATAGCTGTTCTTAACAACTGTTCATTGGTTGGACGGTCGGGTGGCCATGCGAGCTACTCTGGGGTCCACCTGTCCGAAGAATCTGGAAGCAGAGTCTCACCATTCTCTGGGAAAGAAAGGCTTCCCTGCTATGGAAGGACCTGAGACCTTCTGCTGTGTTGGGGATAAATGCGTTTACACAGTTCCTAGCTTCACCTTAGTCTAGTCAACTGTGTTGCTATCCCCAATTCTAGTTATTCTTTCTTCTCTCAAGAGGGTCGTGAGCATGAGGTCAGCCGGAGAGTCAGTCATTGCACGGCAACAGGCTGCAAAAGGGCTGGCCATGAACCCAGTCAGGGCAGGCCAGCTCTGTGACCTTGCCTCGCCCTCTCACACGTTGTGCAGCTGAGTGTCCCTACAGGAAGGGGAACCTCGCCCCACCCAGCCTAGTGGATGCCACCTGCTTTTTCATCTCTTTCTTGCCAGCCTGTTTTTTAAGAGAGGGAAGAGACTCAACTTCTACCACTACCATCCTTCCTGTTTGGGGGGGACAAAAATCTCTTGAATGACTGACACCCTCACTGTTGCTACTCAGTGTTACTGACACAGGGGTCCTCTCTTTCTCTCACTAGATCAGCATGACCAGGACTAGTGTGAGGCAAGTGTGGTGTCCAGGGAACAAAATTTAAGGAGGCACTTCCTCCCCAGGTCACCCAAGAGCTGTCCCTCAGGTGAACTACCCTGCGAGTGGGTGCTTCCTTAAGAGTAAGGGGCCTCCTCAAAGCCTCACCCTCCTGCGTGCTGTGTAGATCGGCCTTGAGTGAGTCCTTGATGACCTACACGTTTCTTCCAGGAGGATGCTTTCAGGGCCTCTTTAATAAGTCCTTGCTGTTCACTGTTCCCGTGCGCATGTGTGATGTCTCACTTCAACCCCTTGTAACTGTCTGAGGGTTCACCTGCTACGGGAATATGCTTGGCTGGGGCTGGCACAGTCTGAAGTCGTCAGAGAGCGGATGTCCCGAGGAGCAGACCTCATCAGGCACAGCCAGAAGTTAGTGGATAAATACCTCAGTTCCCTTGCTTATTAAATTGTCCAGTGCCCACCAAGTAAGATAACTCTGCACTTCAGCACTTTAAACACATTTCAGTGTTTTCTGGCTCACACTAAGAAAACATGGAGGCATGATCTGGGTTGCTCTGCTCTCACTGAAACTTGGAAATCTTTGAAAACATGGAATCCCGTTCCACATTCTGTGATCACGTTTACCTGGTCATGTGGTTAGTCTGCCATGTATTGCTGAGTAGCAGCAGGACCGTGACCCAGTTGTCCACAGCGGGAGCCTCCCCCTCCTCATCTGCAGAGGTAACATGCTTGTTACCGCAACTTGGGTCAGCCCCTTTCCCTTCTCTGTCTCATGCTCCCAGTCCCTGCTAGTGCTTTCTGGGATGCTTCCAGTCTGAAAATAACCGTCTCTCTCTCCATTTTCCTCTACAATCCAGGTAGCTTTTCATTGTTTCTGTCTCTGGACTTGGTCCCTTATTATTCACTGGCTTCCCATCAATTGTGGGAAACCATCTGAGGCCAAGGCCCTGAGACTCCTGAGTGTAGAATACCCAGGACTCCTTCTGCCCCATTTCTTCTCCTATACTTCCTTCTTTTTCAGTATTGGCATGTTCATATTTTCTTCTCTGTTCTTATAAATTCATTAAAAATGATATGGAAAACAATGAATTCATGAATTTTAAGGAAAACATCTTTCCCAAACAGACCTTCCGTAAGAAGTTTGAAACTTCTGGGATCCTTCTTCAGTCCTGATGTCTCCCTGACTTTTCTTGACTTGCAAGAGCTCAACTCTCAGAATCCCCGAGGCCACAAAAGGAATAAGAATGATTCAAATGCCATCTCAGGAGAGGGAGGGGTAAGGAAATGACTCCTTCAATGACCTATCAATTACCTGAAAGCCATTGGCTCCACTGTGCCCAGCGTTTGGAAGCACTATTTCAGTGTCGTGTAGATCTCACTTTCTTTTCTTGGGGGGGAAGGGAGCTGGTGGCAACTGAAGTTTACTTGTTAAAAGTAACAGCCAAGCAGGTGGCATCCAGGATTCAGTTTTATAGGACAAGAGCCGGGGCAAGCTTGCTAGATGGACAGCTTGCCATAAAGGAGATGGAAGTTTATAAGCCAAATTAGAAGTTTGATTTGATTTATTTCATGTACAGTGCATGTTCAAATCAGGGAAAGCAGATACTTCAGACTTCAGATTTATTGACTGGAATACAATGTAAATGTATATATCACACAAAGAATTGAGAAAATATGACTCACAATCAAAAGATTAAATGACTCATTCATTGGAATGATCAATAAGGACTTTAAAAATAGCTATTATAAATGTGTTAAAGAATGCATAGAAAAATAAATGGGTTAAAAGTTGAAGAATTTCAGGAGAGAAATATAAACTCCAGAAAGCACTGATGCTTGGACAGGAAAATAAAATGTCTAAAAATTTAAAAGGAACTTAATTGGATAGATTTAACAGCATATTGGAATTGGAGAAAAGATCTATGACTTGAAGATAGTTCATAGATCTATGAACTATGAATAAAAGAACAGGACACTAGTGATCAGTGGAATAGTATCAAGCAATCTAATGCAATTTGAATCCAAGAAGGAGAAAAGACTGAATTGGGTAGAAAAAACATTTGAGGATATAATGACCAAAAATTGAAAAAGTTGATGAAAAACTTCAACTCATAAGTCCAAAGATTTTAATCAGTCTTGAGTAGGAAATACAGAAAAAAACAAACCCAGGCACTTTGTAGTCAAATTACTGAAAACCAAAAAAAAAAGAAAAATTTTAAATCAACCAGAGGAGGGAAAAAGACCCATTACACATAGGAGAACCCCGTAGAATGACAGCTGATTTCTTAGTGT
Organism: Manis pentadactyla; assembly: GCF_030020395.1. Classification (NCBI taxonomy): domain Eukaryota; kingdom Metazoa; phylum Chordata; class Mammalia; order Pholidota; family Manidae; genus Manis; species Manis pentadactyla. Next base: position 143,610,176 of record NC_080025.1, on the reverse strand, counting down.
GAGCCAGAAAACACTGGAATATGTTTAAAGTGCTGAAGAAAAATAAAGTCAGCCTAGGTTTCTTTTTTCAGCAAACCTCCCCTTCAAAAATCAAGATTAAAAAAAAATACATTTGACGATGATAAAAACCAGAGAAAAATTGTCCCACTAGAATTGCATGACAAGAAATGTTAAAGAAATTCTTCAGGCTGAAAGAGAAGGATACCAGACAGAAAAGTGGATCACCAGGAAAGAAAAAGTTTTCTGGAAATTGTAAATACGTGGAAAATAAGAAAACTACTATTTTGATCATTGCTTAGTTTCTCAAAAATGAAACTGAGGTAAAATAATAACATGAATTTTTAATATGAAGAATTAAGAAGGTGATAGTATCATAAAGGAAGGGTATGGGTTAAATGGATATACACTTTTGTAAGGTTCTTATATTTTATTTGAAGGGATATGCTATTAATTCAAAGTAGAGAAAAATTAATTAAGGATAAGTATTTTAATCCCTAGAACAACCACTAAAAAAGTAAAAGCCAAAAGAGGATATAAAGTGGAATAACTTTTTAAAAATTTAGTGTAAAAGAGCCTAGCCAGGCTGATCAAATAAAAGAGGAACAAAGAAAAGGTGGAGCAAATAGAAAACAGGGGCACGATGGGAGGCTTAAACCAAACACAACTAGAGTTACATTACAAGCAGTTGATCTTTGACAAATAAACAAAGATAATACAATGGAGAAAGGACAGTCTTTTCAACAAATGATGCTGGCATGTGTTGCTGGACATCCTCCTGCAGAAAAATGAATCTGGACACAGACCTTATACCTTTCACAAAAAATTAAGTCAAAATGGATTACATACTTAAAACCCCAAGAAGGTAACATTGGTGAAAATCTAGGTGACCGTGGGTTTGGTGATGACTTTTTAGATACAGCACTTAAAGCATGATCTATGAAAGAAAAAATTGGTAATTTGCATTTCATTATAATTAACTGCTCTGCAAAAGACACTGTCAAGGACACCCAATAAAATAGAAAACAGGAAATATAACAGAAAATCAAAGTTAGGTTTTAGTAAAGTTTAATAATATTGATAAATCTCTATCTGGGCTGATCAAATAAAATAAAGTAATCATGAATTATCAATATCAGAATTCAAAGAGGGAAGATTACTATAGTTCCTGTACTGACTAAAGGCATAATAAAAAGACTTTATGAGTTTGTGTAAACAAATTCAACAACTTTAATAAAAAAATTCATTGGAAAGCTAACTTAGCAAAATGAGCATAAGAAGAAATAAAATGTCAGAACAGCCTTATATGTTTGGTTAAAAAATGACTTTGTAGTAGTTCCCTGGGGAGGTGCTAATGTGACATAGAAGCCTCATTATCAGCTCTTCAACTTTACTAACAACTCAAGGTTGAATTTCTTGATCCCAGGGTGTGTATCTGCATTTGTCTACTGGTCAATCCTGCCTTCCATGTTTGCATCCTCAGGACTCTCACCTCCAGGTTTAGCTCCACTTTCTTTTTATGTGTATTGTTTGCTTCACCCTTGGAGTTTTCCTCACTTTCTAGTGAGGTCATCAGTCGTAAAGATTCCGTTTAAGAGCCTCAGCTTCTATATGCATTTAACAGAATGATGCTTCCGAATATCCAGTCCACCGTCTTGCCTGAAGAGTAAGCCTCTATGTGTGCTTCTGCTATAGTCACAATACATGTAATTGATCTTTGACAAAAACACAAAGATAATACAATGGAGAACAGGTAGAAGGTCTGTGTCTAGATTCATTTTTCTTCATGAGGATGTCCAACACCACATTCCAGCAACATTTGTTGAAAAGACGATCCTTTCTCCGTTGTATTATCTTTGTTTTTTGTCAATAAATGTGACTGGGGCCAGAGGTAAAATCTGGCTGGGCCCCTTTCGGTGTTAAGCAGATTTGAGACACATAAAACTATGGATGTGTGTGTCTGTGGGTGGTTGTTGGGCATGAGTTGCTTCCATTAATAGAGTAAATGAGCCATGTGTCCACTTACCATCTTCTGAGGATAAAACTGTAGGACAGAATTAAGACATGATCTCAGGGACTTTATGGTTTACTTACTATTATTTTATTAGGCTGAGTAGAAACTTCATTGTTATTTTTATTATATTTAGTAGAAATTATATCATAAAGAAGAAAAGGAATTTCCAGAAACATAAAACTGGCTTTAGAGATTTGCAAATGAGAGGAATTTTATGTTAACAGCTTTCAGAAGGTTTTGGTATTATATCTCAAAACAGTAACTTAAAAAAATTTTTGGTTCATTAATAAATTGAGTGAGGTCAACATTTCACAGAATCTCAAACATTTACTGAGGTCAGGCACTGCATTTTATAGGAGAGGCACTGTGATTCACCCCCTACATGACAGTGAGTAAATAATTACCAGTCTATAACCTAGGAGTCTTGCGTTCCTGTCCAATGGTCTTTTTCAGAATTATCTTTAATTTTGGGGGTATACTGTACACACTACAGAGAAAGAAGCAAAACCAGCTGCACACTCTGTACAATATACAAAATAACAGAATTAGCAATTGAATGCACAGCCGAACACAAAATAAAATGCAGACCAGTGCTTTGAATAGGGCTCCTTTCAGGCAATGCGCTTTGGCTGTGGTTGTGTGACTTCTCTGAATGTCCATGTACTTTATAAGACTCTTTTTGAAATCCTTTAACCTTTCCTCTGACCGCACAGGTCCACATTCTAACCCTGTTACTAGGCCATAGAGCACGTTGGTATAATGGTCACCCCGTGTGTCTGTCACCAGGCCCTCAATCAACTCCATGAGCTCTTTCACTTGGTCATCTCGCTCACGCCCTTTAGCACAGTTATTAAAGGCACACACTCGGCCCCCACATGCTGCCACCAGCTCGTGTAGGGCTCTGTTATCGGAGTCATGGATGTACTCTGCCAAGGAGCCTCCCTCGAGGTCCTCCTTGTGGGTGAAGAGGACAATTGTGTGTCTCATGGCATCCTCTCCAAACACCTCCCTCAGCCTCTGGGTGGCCTGCTGATCCTGGGCCGTGAAGCGGCCCAGCCGAGCCACCAGGAGCAGCACGTGGGGCCCTGGGGCCGAGAGTAAGTAGCATCGCTGGGCCTCTCTGTACAAGGACTCAGAGCGGTCCTCCCCAGAAAACAAATCTGGCGTGTCAATAATGAGCATCTCTCTCTCTCTGCAGCTTCCTTGACATCCACTGCAGGTCTTCGTGATGGTCTGGGTGCTCAGCTGCGACTTAAAGGCTTGCTTGCCGAGGATGCTGTTCCCTGTGGCACTTTTGCCAGTTCCCGTTTTGCCCACGAGAAGGATCCTCAGCTCTGACCCTCCGGCACGTTGCTTCTCCATATACAGTCCTATGAAGAGCATGTTTACTGTGTTGCTATTATGCTGGCCATACCAACCGGGTATTTTTAGTGATAATTATCAAAGAGCTATTCCCACATTATGGGAAAAGATACTCGCGTAATGTATCACACTTATAAAATAAAAGCTGACTCCATTATCAAATAAATAAAATTATTTTAAAAATGTCTTGATTTCTCTAGGACTGCAGGGTATTGCCATGTTGGATCCTAGAAAACGTACTTGGGGGGTGAGATGGACTTAGAAACATATCTGGTCATGAGAGGCTTGCCTGAATCACCTGGTTCTGAACCTCAAAAAGGTAAATTTTCTGAAGATCAGAGAAGTGTAACCAAGACTGTGAATTCCATCTCAGGTGGGTTAAGTAACCTGACTGTCCCAAGACCAGAGATGCCCGTCTGACCTCGGCTGGGCAGCCCTGCGGCCATGACCCCCCATGAAGTGGCTGGGCCAGGCAAGTAATGGAATGAGCATCAGATTATTCTCCCTAATGAAGAAACAGGGGATAGCTTATGCTCTTCTTAGGACAGTGTAATTTTTATATAAAACAGGCAGAGAATATAGTCAAATAGGCACGTATGGGAAGTTTCGCTCTTACCAGAGTGACTGCATTCATTTTGGTCCATTGCTGTTCCTGAGGGACAAGAGAGACCAGGAACCAGTTAAAAAATGATCATGTTTTAGTTCTGAACCAGGGAAGACTCTTTCACAACCATGCCTGCCTTGTTTATACGTGGTTGACCAGGTGGGTGAAAAGAGAACCACTATCTCTACTTATAAAGAAATTTAGTGAAAAGGGGGTTTCCTTTGTAAGCCCCGCCTGCTTGTCTCCATGCCCCCCTCATTTCCTTCTTCCCTTCCTCCCTGGACCACCGCCCTCTTCACGCGCTTTCCTTGGCCCCACTCCCTCTCCTCCCACATTCCTCCCTTTGAGGTCTGCCTTCCCCACCTGGGAGGCTCCTCTCCCTGCTCCGCACAGCCCCTCCTGTCCCCTCCTCTCCACTCTCCCCAATCCCTCTCCTTGGTTTGGAGCCCCTGCTGAGACGGTCAATGACTTAGGAGCATGACTCTGGGAAAGGACACCATCCTGGAAGCCAGAAATACATCCACCAGTTCCTTGAATTTCCTCTTCCCTCAACACCCACCGTGAAGCAGCTCTGAGATCTATTCGCCTTTTCTGTACCGGTGAGAAGCACCGGTTCATTTTCATCAGAGAGCTTTTCTCTTAAATCTGGCAACATATACCAAAGCGACAAGGCACAGAACACTCACAACCACACGTTCATGGGCAAATTCTTCCCAGTTAGCACTTTTTATTGGCTTTATGCTGAGGAAACTCTCTTTGCCAGTAATGTATAAACTAGATTATGTGAAACTGACAGTCCTCTAAACTGGCTGTGCTTAAGCCAAAGGCTGTCACTCAAAATTGTTTCTTTCAAAATAGGGCAAACTTGTTACTCAAAAATAAAAACCTATTTTTCAATTGGGAAACCCACTAGCAATCTGCACTGCAGAGCTTTCCATGAATGTGGGCTTACCTACTTACTGTAAAAGAAACGGATGGCTCCCCGTCCGATCCTGTGGCTTGCAGCTCAGCTCGAAGAGAAAAAGAAACTACAACTCCCAGTCGGCCTCCTCTGTAGCTCCGCGGAGCTCCCCACTGCAAAGGAGCCTCCCAACGTGCCTGTGTCTGAAATTCTCATTTTCACCACATATACAAAACAAACAGTTAAAATGGAAAAATTTTAACCAGTATATACTTGCTGTTGTGTGGACTGTCTTTTCTTGTCAATAGTGAAAAACCAGTGTTTGAATGATCTCAACTGGACAGGAAAGAAAGGCAGGGACACTGGTGATGCTGGTAGATTGATGCCTGCCGCCTGGGCTGTGTCCTGACACTTCAGGTGTGCCTGAATGCAAAGGCCCCCGGGAAAGAGCTGAAGTTCATTCACTCTGGAGGCTTGCTCTACTGTCAAGTGCTATGGGGGAAGAGAAAGGGCACAGGTCTGGGGGCGCCTCTGGGAGGACACTGCCCAGGCAGAAGCCTGGGGTGCCCGAGTTGGACCATCAGTAACAGTCATAAACCATCAGAGCACTTTTAAATAAGCTGCTCACAGTGTCCTGGGCACAGACAGTGCAGTTCTGGGACACAAAACAATTGTGTTTGTTTTAGGAAAGGGGTGCACAAGTAAAAATATGATGCAAAAACGCAAAGTAAAAGGAACAAATGGGTTGAACACACAAAATACTAAAACCTGGGTGGGGAGGTCTTTACCAATGAGTTAAACATCGCAGTGTTCTGGTTTAAGCCTGTGTAGACCTCTGTCATGTGAAGTGATTTTCTTTTGGACTCGCTAAAGACTCAGAGGATGTTTAACCCCTATACATCCCTCACCATTCAAGCTTCCACAGGCTGATTATTTGCTGTGAACCACTTTACCCAAAATTCTTTATCTGAATTGAAAATCCACTCTAGCAAACCTGGCTGCATGACCAGTGAAAACATTCACATTGCAGGTGCCTCTGAGCGAAGGGTGGTGCCAGCTCTTTGGGTCCTCGGCAGGACTGCGCCTCATGCCCACGTTGTTCGGATGTGATTTTCACTGTTGGCACCATCTTCTCCACACTGCTAAGTGAAAATTTCTTCTACCAAAGGTTAAATGAACACAATGAATTCAAATTACACTCACAAATTAAAAGAAAACAAGTAACAGAGCTTAAAACCTGTTTGTGACTGACTAGAGTTGCCTAAAAGAGGTTTGGTGGAGAGAAGAGGGGGGTCAAAGAGCAGACACGAGGGCCACCCCGCTGGCACAGGTGTGGGCGACCTGGCACGGGACAGGGCACAGCGATCCACACCCGAGGTGTGCTGCTGACTTCCAAGGCGGCATGGAAGCCAAACAAAGCAAAAACACAGCACAACAAACTAACCCTAACAAACAAACAAACAAACAGAAAACCCAACCTGAATCCTTTGAAAGAGGCTGGATTTAGTAACTTGTCCATTGAAAAGTGTGAAGAACTGTTAGCTTTACATAGCCAAGAACTTGCTGCTAAAGAACTGGCTCAACTCGTAGTTTTAAGAAGGGTCCATTTCATGGAATAATAGTAAAGACTAATAGCTAAAATTTCAAATGAAAAGAGTTATAAAGAAGTTTTAAATCATACGAAAGACATCAATGGAAACACCCCACACCTTCACCGTGACTGCTTTACACCCTCTCCTCTCTCAGTGAGGAAAGCTGACCAGTAGCCCCTTCAAGTTCCTGACTTGAACCTGCTATGTGAACCAGGGAATCAAAGCCACCAGGACAAGGGCTCTGTCACCCTGGTGAAGGAGCGGGGTCACCGACTTAGACACCCAGCCCCATCAGAGGCAACATGAAGAACCTGGAGGTGCGCAGGCCTGCAGCCCTAGTCCAGCCCGTCCTACTGTCCACAGCCAGTCGAGCCTCTGCAGTGAGGCGCCAGCCTGCGTGGGGCACAGGCCAGTCTTACCCTCGGCGCTCTGCCTGAATTTGTGACTCATGAAAGTATGAGTGTAATAAAATTGTTTTGATGCCACTGAGTTTTCAAGTGATTTGTTATATAGTAATAGATCACCAGATCACCTGAATCGATTCCCAGAAGTAGAATTGCTAGACAATTGGTACATGTATTTGTCACTTTGATAGAGATTACTGAGTTGCCCACAATAAAAATTTTAACCAAATCAGATACAGCAGTATTTTATTAGCTTCCCCATATCCTTGCTCATGATTTTATTAGCCAATCTGGTGAAAAAAGTGTGATTTTCATGTGCATTACTCCATATTTCATAGATTAAAGAACTTTGTTTTTTTCTTTATGAATATCTGTCTTATGAATTTTTTGGTCAGGTTTAAATTCTGTTGTTAATCATTTTGATATTGATTTGTAGAAGTTCTTTATGGGACCAAAAATGATCATTTTACCTCCTCTTTTGAATAATGAATGCTTCCAAGTGATCATGCACTTTTAGTTTATTGAAGCTAGTATTTAGAAGCATGTTAAATAGTTACAGTGCTAGTAGGCCCCCTTATTTGTGGCAATACCTCAATGTTTCCTATTAAAAAAAATGAGGTTCAGATGGAAATTTTTATTACGTAAAGAAGTAACCAATTATTAGCTGTTGAATTTAACAAAATTGCCTTTCAACAGCAAAAGAGATGATCAGGTTATGTGGCTCCATAGCTTTATAATACACTAAATCATATGAAAGTATTTCCTGATATTGAACGTCCTTTGCATACTTAGAACAAACCTTTATAATTTAAGGTTTTGCTGGATTTTGTTAATAGCTAATTTAGGATCTTTGCCTTGCTTCATAAGGGCTCTTCTCCATTTCTAAAACAGAGGAATTCTCTCTGTGATCACCGTGGCTGTGGATACCCTGGTTACAGGCTCACATTTTCCTTCCAAATGTATCAACCATAGTGTTTTTTTCTGAACAGATTCTTTCACTCCAGAGGACTTGTGGTTCTATCTTTAAGAAAATAAGATTTTTGCCATCACCCCCTCTCCATCACTACCTCCTTTCTTAGGGAAGGCTGACATTGAACAAAAGCTTTAACACAGTGACTGTCAGCAGGGGGAACACTGGGAGTGCAGGAGACAGCTAACCTCGCCGGGTGGGTAGTGGGGAAAGAGTCCTTAGAAGTAACATTGTTTGAGCTGAAATTGAAGAGTGAGTAAAAGTTAGCGAAAGCGGTCAGAAGTGTTTCCAGAAAAAAATTCCCAGCGTATTTCGAGGCAAGGCACTGCATGGAGCTCTCAGGTATTCAACGGAAGCCGCTAGAACCTAGAGGTGGGCAGTCAGATTGGGCAGAAATGAGGCTGGAGGCTGAGGCAGATGATTTGTACAGGGAGTGGTCATCCAGTCTGGATCCTGAATGTTTTCTTAACAAAAAATAGAAAATCACTCCCGGATTGACTTGGGGTCATGTCCCAGATGCATGTAATTGTGGGCTATGTGAAGAATGGATTCGAAAGCCTTGTCCGCCATTGTGCTTTCTGTGCTCTGCGTTGGGGTGACCTTCTGGGGATCCTCTTCAGTGTCCTCGTTCACTGCCGCTGCCTCCCCACCTGCTTAGTGTGTGGAAACAAAACAGTGTGGTTAAAGTGAGCTGGAGAGGAACACGGGCTGTGGCCTTGGAGGTGAACCCACTAAAGCCGTCTGTTTCCTGCTACGTTCTGCTGTGCTCAGCGCCCTGTCCGCCCTCCGTTTCTTCTCCAAACCACTTCCTGCATAAGGCCTTTTCATGTTCACTTCTCGTTCTTTCTGAGTTCAGCTATGGTTTGAGAAGAACTTGGTTTCTGGGTGTTTTTGTCAAGAGTGAATAATAACTGTTCCTGGTTTGGTCTGTGAAAGGAAACCACAGACCCAGGGCTGCTACTGGGGGAGCTCTGTCCTCGAAGAGAGCAGAGAACTGCTTTAGTGGGTGGGATGTGAAGAGACTGGATTCCCCTCTGCCTAACGTGTACCTGTAGCTCGCAAGGAGCCACCATTCCTCTCTCAGGAGGAAAGGTTTTCCGCAGGGATAGTGGTTAGGCAAAGAAAACGACACTCAGAAGAGATGGAGAAGGTAAAGCAGCCAAATACTGACCAATGTGGTTCAAGCAAAGAGTCAAAAGATTCAAGTTCTCAAATGCCAGGTATTAGCTGGAGGTTCACTTGGTGCGTCTGTGACCCGTTGATCTCGGATGGGCAACATCTTATGAAGGAGACCGGCTCTGCAGGTCTAACTTGCTACCAGACCCTGGGTTTGCATGTCATCTATTGAAATTGTAGAGAATTATTTGTTTGCTTTATTTCTAACCTGCCCTCTGGTCCCTACTCCTAAACCCTCCTGTGCACACTTTAGTTACCCGGAGTCCCTCAGTGACCATCTAGGGCCCAAACCCATCCTCCAATGATCTATGACCTGCAGAAATGATGGCTTCTTGAGCAACAGATCCATGATAAATCTGAGTTGCATAATTTTGGTCTCTTAAGTGCAGATTAAATTAAAGAAGTGAAACTGAGCAAGAGGGAAGCTCTCTCTCTGCATCCACTCCCCTTCCTCTCCCTGCTCTCGCCCTTACTCTGTGCCTCTCCCACCTCATTTCCTTTCTCTCTCTCTTGCACGATGTCCTTGTAGCAGTCCTGGTCCCACCTCCGTACCCCACCCCATTAGGGAACCTGAACTCCCCTGCTCTGCCAGAGGACCCTTCCCCTCAGTCCTGGCTTGGAGTCCTGCACACTCCAGAAATAATGGGTCCTGACACTCACAAGGACGAGAGCAGAGGTGCTGGCTTTTCCGGAGCTACTTTAGGCTCTGCCCAGGCTGCTCTCAGAGGCTAAGCCAACCAAAGCACGAGTGCACATGTGCATGGCTACACACACACACCCACACATCCACACACATCCACACACACACACACACACACATCATGGGGATCAGCCCCCAGTCCTTTCCCAGCTTCTCTTACTTTTGGGTCTTATCCCTTATATGTGGGACTTTGTTTCAGAAGTTGATTTAATTTGGAGACAAAATGAGGATTTCCTTCTCTGAGGAATGGAAGAAATTTCAGGGTGCAGGGGGTTAAGCTATGGTGATCAGAGATGGTTGCAAGGCCCCCTTTCCCATAAGCATGATCCACTGGCTATGAGACATTCTGACATGATGACAGGAATTTGAATTTCTGCCCAGGGACTTGTACTGTTATTAATAAAAGGGAGTATATAGACCCCAAAAATCCTTGTTCCACTGGGGGGGTGGGGTGACAGGGAACTTTTTTCCCCTAGCCTTCCCTTAAACTCATCTCTGCCTTTTCCTGTTCCTTGACTGAGTGACACCCCAGTGCTCATTATGCCTGTATTTAATAATATCAGGACCCTTCCATTAGCCCAGAGGCGCTGGTTTCCCCTGTGAGCCCATCATCACTGGGCTTCCCCACAGTCAACCCTTGTGCCTCCCATTGACTCATAAGCAGAGCAGAAAGACCACCAGCCAAAAGGTCAAGGATGAAGGCTGAGGGCGTGAGGCTGCTGCCGTGCTTTCCAGCCAGGGGCCAGACGCACAGGGCCTCACTTGTTTTATGGTTGAAATGAGGGTTGTGGGAGATGATCTAAGCCTCTTTCCACTGTAGAATTAAAATTTCCCAATATTTAGGACTCTAAGAGCCCTGCTCACCCATGGGCACGAGCCCTGGCCTGCAAACCCAGTAAGGATGACTTGATGCTCAAAGAGCTGGTTGGAGCGCACTTGGAATTTTGCAGGGTCGGTTCAGAGGACTGATGGGAGACTGCAGCCAGTGACCAGACCAGAGAGGGACAGTGACGAATCCAGGAGGTTTGCAGTAAAGAACCCTCTCAGGGCAATATCAGTAAGGGCTGATGGTCCTGGGATTTTGATTTCTAGGTTCATCAGAGAAGTACTGAGTTGGAAACAATTTAGGGATAAATTAAATCAGCTTTATGCACCTCTTGGCACAAAGTAGCCAAGGAGGCAGGGTGTACGCAGCCCTTCCTGGCATCCAAGGCCGTTTCTACGCTCACCACAAACCAGACTGTGCTCTTTAATGGCTCCTGGACTCTTCCTTATTCCTCAGTGTCACTGGTGGGGGCAAAGTCCACCCAGGAGACAGGGCAGGAATAAAGGAGCCACGGGCTGGGGCTGGGCAAAGGCTCTGACAGCCTTGAGCTCCCCGCTTTGCCGTTTCACATCTTTTCTTTACGCACAATCTCCATCACTCACCAAAGTTTGTGCCCCTTTATTAGATATTGTCACAAGTTCAGGAGCAACAGAAGTAAAACCATAGAACCGCCGAAGTAGTCGTTAGTAAAAGTTTATTGTGTGCATACACACCGGGAGCGCCCTAACGGAAACGTGGAATGCGGCTCGCGGTATATGGTTAAAAGCAGCTTAAATGCTGTCAAGGCAGTGACTGTTCAGCAAGAAATGCCTCAGGTCAGGTTGGTCTAGCAAGATAAACTAAAGTATGCTTTGCTTGTGACTAATCTGGTTTCCTCTGCTCAGGGAATTTTCGAGCTGCTTATCTTTGTTTTTATTTTAGCCATCTGCTAGGGGTTTTTCTCCGTGTGCATCTCAAATATCCTCAGGAAGCCTGTGGTGCGCAACTGGTGTCAGACCATTTCCCAGAACCGGCTCACATTCCGAGGACGACTTTTATGAGGGCGTTTCCCGCATGCGCAGCCGCACGGCCTCTGCCTCGCCTCCTCCTAGTTCGCCTTCCGCGTCACGGCGCTGTGGCCCCCGCACAGGGTAAACTCCCAGCCTGGGCCGTGTCCCCGAGCCTGTACCGCGGAGGGTGCCCAGGGCCGGCGCGAGGAGACCGGGCTGCCCTGCGCTCTGGCTCCGCGAGGAGCCGCCGGTGGTGCCGGCCGAGGCCGAGGCAGGGGCACTGTCTTCGGAGTCGCCAAACCCGCACCAGGGTCTCTTCCAGAGCAGGCACAGCGTTGAGCAGTTTTGCCTGTCTTGTAAACAAGCAAAGTGACCTCCTCTTTGGACCAAGGTTTTCTGCCCTTGCTGTGCCTGAGGCCGAGCTGAGGGTGCGTGGCCTGCGGGCAGCACAACAACCCTGTGGGCCCCGTTTGGGAAACGCTCGCCATCCGCCGTGCGTGTTAAGAATTTGCGTGGAATCTGTCGGTCAAGTCTCTGGGAGATGGCTGCCTACCCACAGCTTGGGAAGTGACTGTTTCTTTGGCATGGGTTTGTTTTTATTCCTGTTCTGTCCAGCCATTTAAAAACGTTTTTCGCCCTTTTCATTTCCTATTTGATCCTCATGAAATGCACAGCGCACAGTGGGTGACCACCACGGGAAGGCGGCAAAACGGACTCTTAACTGACCTTGCGGGGCTACCCGCACACTTTCCCCCTCTCCACATCTCACTGCTCGACCCTCAGCCCAACGTAGCAGGGCTGACTGGGAGATGGGCGGCCCGCCCCGGGTGGGCTCCTCAGGGCCGTGTGCGAGGCAGGCTCTCCGTCTCAGAGCCAAGCTCCTCCCACCCCCGGGCGCTCTGCCCCCCTACAACCACGTCTGTGCCAGAACAGCGTGTTTATGGGGCCATAATTAATAAATCCTAAAAGAGTGACTCCTAAGAGAAATGTAAGCCCTGGGGCAGATTCATAGGGAGATAGTTTTGTGAGTGAAGGGGCAGATTAGAAAATTTGGCTCTGGAACCCCGCATAATTGCCATGTCGCCTTGGTACTAAAGATGACTTATTGTCTGGCTGACATTGAAATTAAAAACCAGTAAAATGGAAAGTATATCAGCACCATTTATGATTACTCTGTGCACAAGCTCTAACCTCTTTTTACACACGGTTAAAACCTTCAGGCTTTGTAGCGTCTCTGTTACAAAATACTAATTTTCTCTCACTGATGGTATCTTCTGGCATTTTTGAACACCTTATTTAGGTTTTTCCTTTATAGTGAAGAAATCCTGAAATATGTGCTCATTTGTTTGTTTTCTGCTTTGCAGATCAACAGACAGCAAATTTCTTCACATCTGCCTAATCACCAAGTATCTTCTTGAAGCTTTTATTCAGCTCCTTTACTACTTTCTGTAGAATTACTTTACACACTTCTTTAATAATCTTTGCTACGCACCCCTGAACACTCCAAATTGTCAATACCATCCAAAATCTAGTCTCTAGAATTGTCAGTACGGCTCTACATGTCATCTGGTCAATGCATTCAGAGGTGAAAGTATTATTTCCTGTCAGACCCCCAACCTCTGTTAATAAAGCCTGAGTTACAGGGGCTTTCTGTGTGTGTGTGTGTGTGTGTGTGTGTGTGTGTGACAGCTATTTTGACCCATTGGTCTGTACTTTAGCTCAGCTCTAAGTTTCAGATAATATTCTACTGAAGTTATCTGACTAGAACACTTCCAGTCTATTCTTCTAAAATATATATTTGGAAGAACTATCATTTAAGAATTCTCAAAATAATTATGCAGCTAGCTTTAGTGCAGGGTTCTGGCTTGTTAATGTTATTTTGTTCCCTGGCCTTAGGTTCAATTGCAAAATTTATTTAGAATATTGCAAAAATTATTTAGAATAACAGGGTTTTTTTCTTTCTGGAGAATTGAGAACATGAAAAAATAGAAGCTTGGCTATAACTAACTGTGTGACCTTAATACATCATTTGAACCTCAGGTTCCTAATATCTTGAAAGAAATTTTAATATCTATTTGGACCATATCACAGGGATTTTGGAAGAACAATTAAAACAATGGAGATAATATAATTTTCAAAAAACGTGAGTTGCTTCATCGAGAAGTAGGAAGAGGATGAAGGTGATGGTAACATGGCTGCTGTTCGTTACCATTGTCGCCATCTTGTGCAGCACAGCAATGTGTGGATTCTGAACCCCAGGGAAGGCAATCCAAATTAGAAGGGATTTTACATAATTACACATTTTTAGGAAGTAGATGCATTGATGATGGAACAGGACATCATAGAATGTGTCCTGTGGCTTTGGGATGGAAACTCCCCACTCTTTGCCTGTGACCAGAACAGCCCTTGGGCAACTCTCAAGCATGTCTGGTTTCTCTGTCCTGACGACTGTGCTGCAGCTCCCGCACTCCGTCCTCTAAGGCCCAGAGCTCACAAGCTCTTGGTATCTTGGTGCCCAAGGAAAGAGGGGGTGGAACCGTGTGGGCATCGTCTTAACACACCTGAGGTTCCCTTTCTGACAAACAGAAGACAGAGGGAGCCTGTCCTTTGGTCAGAACAATTTAGATGCTGAGGACAAGAAGGGACCAGAATACACCCCTTGAACCTCCGTTCAAGAGGCCCCAGGGACTGAGGCAGTGAGAGGAGGTCCAGGGGCCACGCACCCGAGAAAGGCTAGCACTGGCTAGACCGTGGGGCTGGGATGCCGTCGGGTGGTCCAAAGAAGAGGATCCACGCTCAAGACCAGCCGATCTCACTTTACAAGTTCTTGCCCGTGGACACCCTTAATAATGTTCTGCTAATACTGATCAAAATAGAAAAGAATGAACACAATAAAATGCTAGGCATAAAAAAACAGAAATATAACTCTATATTCAAAGGACATTTAGTGTTTTAAAGCAAATTCTATGAAAAGTTATGCCAATAGATTGAAAATAACAGATGAACAGATAATGAAGATAAATAAAGCCATAGAATTTCAGATGCCAGGGAGAGCAATGGCATTGTTATTTCCATGGGAAGAAATATTTTCTTGCTGTTTCCCAAATTATATCCTTTCAATATTTGATTCCTTTAAATATTTCCACAGGTATAGACCTGTTTATTGTAAAGACCAGTATTTTAAGAACAAAACAGGGAATATACATCCATATTCAACAATTATTTTAACACCCTTTTTTGGAGAGTCAAATTCTTGCTGTTGCTGAAATTTGCCCCCTCTGAACTAAGGTGCTCATTCCAACACGCTCTCCTTTTCACAATATGTCTAGATCTCTTCCAGTATCATTGCCTTTGGAGTCAGCAGCCCCAAAGAAAATTAGTCCATGAAAATTTCATGGCTGCCTCTTACAGCTTGTCTATTTAGCGTAGTTACCCAGAATGGGGCATTTTTGAAAAATAAAATTCGTTTGCAGATCAAGTCATGATCCTTGGAAACTGCAGACACACGACAGGCTTGGCATGGAAAGTTTCCTACACTGGTGCTTTCTCGCTGTGAGAGCTGCTGGCGCCTGCGGCTGGGCCTCTGGGTGAGGGTAACGGCTAGTCAGCTACCGCCAGGCAGAGATGGGTGGTGGAGGGAAAACACCTGAGTCTCATTCCCACAGGTCTGCTTGGCCTCCCCATGAAGGAGCACAGGTGACAGTCAGCGGGCAAGGGACCCACTGGTGTGGTCCTACTAGGTTGGCCTGGCAGGGCAAGAGAAGGACAGAGGAGGAGGGTACAGGCTGCCTCTGCAGGGGAAAGGGCCTATCCACACAGAAGCCATTTAATTTAAAGTCAGGGGAATTTTAAGTTAGCACCTAGGAAAGGGAAGAGAAGGAGCAAAATAAGAGACTTGATCCAGCTGCAGATCTCCACAAACCACAACATGCTGCTGCTGAAGGAATCTGACGCCTCACTGCCAGTCACAAAATGCTCACGAGGGGTCACGTGATGCACTGTGGTGTTGACACAGAAGACACGCTTCTCTTTGGCCCAGAAATTCTGTACATTTGAGTCTTTAAACCATGTACAGTGAATTATTGCTCACACAGAGGGATTTTATAATCTTTTAAATGTGTTGGCGTGTGTGCAGGCGGGCAGGCATGGACAAGAGTAGGGAGGGAGCTGGGGTGATTCTTAGCAAATCATTTAGTAAATCGAGGAAAAAAAAGACTTATTGAACAAATGCCATACTTTTATTTATTCATTTTAAAGTTTAAAAGAATCAACTTTATTGAGATGTAATTTACATATAATACAATTCAAATATTTTAAGCACAAAGGTTGATGACTTGATAAAAGTGTATACCCATGTAACCACTGCCCACTTATGAGATAGAACATTTCCATCTCCCCAGGACAGTTTCCTGGTGCCCCAATGCCACGTTGATGCCAGGCAACCACTGCTACGGTTTCTATTACTGTTGGTGAGTTTTGCCTACCTTAGTGTAGCATATAAACCAAGGCCCATAAATCATACAACATGTATCCTTTTTTACCTGGCTTCTTTTACTTAGCATAATTATTTTGAGATTCATTGATGTTGCTGAGTGTCTCAATAGTTCATTTTTATTGCAGAGTAGGATTCCAGTGTCTGACTGCAGCATAATTTGTCCATTTACCCAGTGTTAGAAATGTAGGTTGTTTTTACTCTGGGGCTATTATGGATACAAGTGTTATAAACATTTATGTATAAATATATATACATATATGTTTATATATGAAAATAATATATTTATTATATATATTATATATAACTTCTCTTGGATAAATATGTAAGAGTAGGATTGCTCAGCTGTACATGTTTAACTTTGTAGGAAACTGCCAAATTGTTTTCCAAAATGGTTGTAGCAATTATATATTCCTATCAGCAGGGTGTGAACAAATGACATACTTTAAAAAGCAACTTCTTAATTCTATCAAAAATTTGGCTAAAGATGTTCTTGGCCTCCTCCCTTACGTGTCTTAGCTTTTCATCATATTTCATGTTTAGCATCTATTTTCTCCTCTTTTCTGGCATATACTCTTCTTGGGCACCTGAGCGCCCTCCTCTTCCACTTTTTGACTCTCCTCTTCTAATTGTTCAGCGTAGATTTTCTTCAGGTCTTCAGCCTGGCGTCTCAGCCTCTCCTCCACGTGCTTGTAGATGGCGTCAGAGAAGTAAGCCCCTCCGTTGTTCTGCACCGTTTTCTCTATCAGCTCTACCAGCTCCTGCACTTGAGCTTCCTTCTCAGCGTCGCCTGCTCTGTTGCTGAAGGCACAGAAGCGGTTCCCGCACTCCTTGAGGATGCTCCTGAGCTTCACGTCCCCACCTGCTATAAAGTCACGCAGGCTCTGATCCCCCAAATCATCTTTGCGGGTGAACAAGATGACCATGTGCTTCATGGCTGGCCTGCCGAAGACGCTCTTGATCAGTGCCACGGTTTTCTGCTCTTCTGGCGTGTAGCGGCCCAGCTGCAGAACCATGATGATGGCGTGGGGCCCGGGGCAGGAGGAGATGACGCACTGGCTGATTTCCTTGCACGTGGTTTTCAGGGTCTCCTTGGTGTCGAAGAGCCCTGGGGTGTCCACAACAAGAAGGTTCCTCCCCTTCCACTCCCGCGATGCTTTCTGACAGTGCTGGGTGACGGCCTGGGCAGCAATTCTGGAAGGAAATACTTCTTTCCCAAGGATGGTGTTTGCTGTTGCGCTTTTCCCACTTCCCGTTTTCCCCACCAGAACGATCCTCTGCCATGTTCCTATTTGGACTGTAGGCCGCTTAACTATAGTTTATAAATAAAAGGAAAAAGTTTATTTAGATAGAGTTGAACCCATGCCCAAGGCCTCTTAATTCCTTGCCCGCCTGAGTTCATGAATCATCCCAGGTCTTCTCAGCCAGGTGAAGTTTGATTTCACTTAGGGCTCTCTCCCCAGCATCGTCTTCTAGTTTCCATTGCATTCCTCTCTTCTGTTCCTGGGGTGAAAGCAGTGTTGACACTTTCAAAATCTGGTTTTTTTTACTATCTTTTTTTCCATTTGTGTAATGTATGTTTTGTTCTGGAACCGATCCAAGTTTGGTTTTTTAAGATATTTAATCTGAGGTTTCCTGGTGGAAGCAACTGGCACTTCATCCTGTGAAAGTGCTCATTAGAAGCATTAGACGCAGAAGGCTGTCTGACCAGGATGGAGGAAACAGCACAAGTGTATTTCATTTTATGTGGCTGACCCACACGTGGGGACTCGTCATGGAAGGAAGGAGCCATTTGGTGAGAGATGTGAAAGCTGTCTTTAAATCTGTATATGGTATACAGAGCTGAGTTATTTTCCTATTTTCTCAAGCTGCACAGGAAAAGGAAGATAAATTTGATGTCATTATTTGAAAAATACTCCAATATTTAGAAATAATAATGGGTCCCTTATAGGAATATAAAGTGTTTGAAGTGAGTTTAATGTACATCTGGCTCAACATTACAGCATATCTTATATTGGGTGAGAGAATAGATCAGCCAATATCCAAATTTTAAATTACATATAGGTAAATACAACTTAGTAATATTGAACCCAGGGAAGATATAAAATTGAAATAGACCAATGACCAGGGAAGATATACTACAGAAATCAGCTGAAGGGCTCCATTGACATTTTTCACTGAACTAGAGCAAATAATCCTAAAATTCATATGGAACCACAGAAGACCCAGAATAGCCAAAGCAATCCTGAGAAAGAAGAACAAAGCTGGAGGTATCATGCTCCCTGGTTTCAAACTATACTATAAAGCTACAGTAATCAGCACAGTATAGTATTGACACAAAAACAGACACATAGACCAATGGGACAGAATAGAGAGCCCAGAAATAAAACCAGCCTGTATGGTCACTTAATCTATGACAAAGGAGGCAAGAATATACACTGGGGAAAAGACAGTCTCTTTAATAAATGCTTTTGGGAAAACAGGACAGCTACATGCAAAAGAAGGAAGCTGGATTACTGCCTTACACCATACACAAAAATAAACTCAAAATAGATTAAAGACCTAAATATAAGACCTGAAACCACAAAACTCCTAGAAGAAAACATACGCAGTTAACTCTTGAACATCAACATTATAAGTTATTTTCTGGATATGTCTCCCCAGGCAAGGGAAACAAAAGCAAAAATAAACAAGTGGGACGACATAAAACTAAAAAGCTGCCAGTAAAGGGAGCCATGAACAAAACAATTAGGCAAACTGCTGTACTGGAGAATACATTTACAAATGATGTATCTGATAAGGGGCTAATATTCAAAATGTATGAGGAACTCATAACCTCACATGAAAAGATGCTCCATATCACTAATTATCAGGGAAATGCAAATTAAAGCCACAATGAGTTATCACCTCACACCAATTAGGATGGCCAACATAGAAAAGAATAGGAACAACAAATGCTGGCGAGGATATGGAGAAAGGGGAACCCTCCTACACTGCTGGTGGGACTGTAAACTAGTTCAACCACTGTGGAAAGCAATATAGAGGTTCCTCAAAAAACTAAAAATAGAAATACCATTTGACCCAGGAATTCTACTCCTAGGAATTTACCCTAAGAATGCAGGAGCCCAGTTTGAAAAAGACATATGCACCCCTATGTTTATTACAGCACTATTTACAATAGCCAAGAAATGGAAGCAACCTAAGTGTCCATCAGTAGATGAATGGATAAAGAAGAGGTGGTACATATACACAATGGAGTATTATTCAGCCATAAGAAGAAAACAAATCCTACTATTTGCAACAACATGGATGGAGCTGGAGGATATTATGCTCAGTGAAATAAGCCAGGCAGAGAAAGACAAGTATCAAATGATTTCACTCATCTGTGGAGTATAAGAACAAAGCAAAAACTGAAGGAACAAAACAGCAGCAGACTCACAGAACCCAAGACTGAACTAAGAGTTGCCAAAGGGAAAGGGACTGTGAGTGGGGAGGGGTTGGAAGGGAGAGAGAAGGGGAATAAAGGTCATTACGATTAGTGCACATAATGTAGCAGGGGTGGGGGCACGGGGAAGACAGTATAGCACTGAGAAGACAAGTAGTGACTCTATAGCATCTTACTATGCGGATGGACAGTGACTGTAATGGGGTATGAGGTGAGGACTTGATAATGGGGGAAATCTAGTAACCACAATGTTGCTCATGTAATTGTATACTAATGATACCAAAAGAAAAATAAAAGAACTCATAACTAAACACCAAAAAAACAAATGATCTGATTAAAAAAGGGGCAGAGGACCTGAATAGACATTTTTCCAAAAAAGACATACAGATGGCCAACAGACACATGGAAAGATGTTCAACATCACTAATCATCAGGGAAATGCAAATCAAAACCACAGCAAGGTATCACTTCACACCAGTCAGAATGGCTGGTATCAATAAGACAAGAAATAATAATTGTTGGCAAGGATGTGGAGAAAAGGGCACTCTCCTACACTGCCAGTGGGAGTGCAAGTTAGTGCAGACACTATCGAAAGCAGTATGGAGGTTTCTCAGGAAACTTAAAATAGAAATTCCGTACACCCATCAATTCCTTCTGGGAATCTACCTGAAGAAAAATCATTAATTTGAAAAGATATACGCACCCTATGTTTGTTCCAGCATTATTTTACAATTGCTAAGATATGAAAGCAGCCTAAATATATCCATCAGTAGATGAATGGATAAAGAAGATGTGGTACATATACACAATGGAATATTATTCAGCCATAAAAAAGAGAGATCTTGCCATTTGTGATAACATGATGGACCTAGAGGGTATTATGCTCAGTAAAGTAAGTCAGCAGAGAAAGATGAATGCCATGTGGTTACACTTTATGTGGAATCTGAAAAACAAAACAAGTGAATCAAACAAGCAAAACTGAAATAGACTCATGTACACAATGAACAGGCTGTTGATTACCATAGGAGGGGGGCGAGAGGACAGGTGAAATAGGTGAAATGGATTAAGAGGTACAAACTTCAAACTATGAAATAATTTAGTCACAGGGACGGAATATAGCGCAGGGAATATAATTAATAATACTGTAATATCTTTGTATGGTGACAGATGGTAACTATACCTACCATGTGAGCATTTAACAATGTTTATAATTGACGAATCACTAAGTTGTTCATCTGAAACCAATACTGTATTGTATAGAAACCATATTTCAATTTAAAAATTATTAAAAAATGAAACCATATGACATTAGAAGAAAACAGGCAAATTCTTTCAAAACCTGAGTGAGGAAAACTTTCCTAAATTTAACTCAAAATACAAATGCCATATGGAATAAAACTGGTAAATTTGACCTCCAGTCTCCAGTTGCACATGTAAGGAGCTTAGAAGTCACCACTCCATCCCAATAGCCAGCAAAAGGCTGAACAGACTGAAAAATCAACAGCTCTGGGATCCCTAAGAGATCCCTGTGAGAACACGAACAGGGCACACGGCTGACGCCAGCGTGCAGAGCCAGACAGACAAATACCACGTGTCCCGCTTGCTAGTGCAGAGCCCACCGTGGGAGCCAGGGCCAGGCAGGAAGTCCTGAACGGTAATGACCAACTGCGGGAGGCCCCGTGTGGACAACTCCAAGGGTCAATAATTTGCAGGGGACCTAGTTGTGGGGGAGGATCTCCCACACTTTAGTGAGTTTTACGGCTAGGAGATCAACCAGGTTCCCCCAGTATATCAGAAAAGAAATCCCCTGGTGCTTCCAGCATGGGGAGGAGAAAGGGACCCATTCTGAAATACGCCAGAGCGCTCTGCTCTCCTCAACAAGGCCTGTCCTCAGGAGGAGCTAGTTAGCCAGAGCTGACCTGCTGGGGTTTTATCACAGCCTAAGTGACCTGGGGAAGGAGATACCCAACTCTAGTCAGCTCCAAGCCTTCCCTATAGCAGAAGGGAAATGCCCAGCTCATCCCCCTGGAGCCACCCTGTCCCAGTGAAGGGGGGACACAAAAATTGAGAGGCCCACGTGAAGTTTGCAGTCCAGAGGCACAGGGTGACTGACGCTGAGCCGTAAGCATGGGACTGTAGGACACTTCTTCCCCACACCCTGCCATCACATTGCTGAAGGCTTATCTTTCGTAGCAGCTCCTTTTATCCGGTAATACATCATGTCCGGCTATCAAGAATACACTGTAAGGCATACTAAAGGCAAAAAGCATACTTTGAAGAGACAGCAAGCATCAGAACCTGATGTGGGAGGGATGTTGGAATTATCAGACCAGGAATCTCAAACTATGACTCATATGCTAAGGGCGCTAACGGATGAAGTAAACAGCACGCAAGAACAACTGGGCAATGTAAGCAGAGAGACGGACATCCTAAGAAAGAGCCAAGAAGACATGCTTGCAAAGAACAGTGTAACAGAAATGAAGAGTGCCTTTGACGGCTCGTTAGACACGCCCAGACGGCGGTCATCAACACCGCCTCCTGCCAGAAGAAACCAGGGACTCTTGGAGAAATGACTGATTCAAACAAAGTTCAGGGCAGGAAATGCATAAAATGACCTGGATCACTTCGTTGGACTTCCTGTTTTTTTTTTTTTACATCCTTATTCCAACAAAATAAATTATGAGATAATCCATGAAATCTAAACACTGTTGATAGGACATTTGTATACCTTTGGTATTGTGGCTATGTCTTTTAAAAATAATTTTTATCTTTTAAATTTTCATACTAAAATATTTACAGATGAAATTACATGATGTTTAGTATTTTCTTCAAAATAATCCAGGGGTAGGATGGGAAGTGGGTTGGGATATACATGAAACATGAATGGCCAGGAGTTGATCATTTTTGGAGCTTGGGGACAGATATATGGGGGTTTGTTATGATGCTATCTTCCATAAATGCCTGAAATGGTCCATATTAAAAGGTTTAAGATTATGTGTATGTCTTTGTAACCACTACTGAGTACATACTATATTCCAGGTACTCTGATAGGCATATTGCATAGGTATGTTTACTCCATATAAATACTCTAGAGTGAAGGTGTAATCATTTTTCTAATTTTATAGGTAAGGAAGCCACGGCTCAAAAATGCTGAGAAACTAGCTCGAAGTCACTTTGCTAATAGGTAACTGGGCAGAGAGCGATCCAGTTCAAAGTCGGTCTGGCTGCCCCGCTCACTTGGAACCACTCACTGCACATGGCAGCCTGCTCTCCATTCCTTCCCAGGCCCACGGTTCTACATTTCAGTTTACATCGGGTCACAGACAGACCAGGGGAGGGCAGGGAAGACAGTGCACGCTCTTTCCAGAAACATGAGCTGATCGCAAGCCTGCGATCAGGAAAAGCAATGAGGAGGTTACATGTTCCTCGGGTCTTTTTTTCTCTCTCTTTCAAATTGGGAAGCCAAAAGGAGGCATAGTCAGCAAAATGATCATTTTAAAACTTTCTCAAGTGGTTCTTAGAAGACCTAGAGGACTTCCAGCTAAAAGGAAGGCTGCAAAGTGAAAAAGGCTTACGCTTCAGAAAAGGACAGCCCTTCCACTCTGATCCCAGATCTACCACTTCTAGAAAATTCCTTAAGTTCCTTGAGATTCAGTTCCCTCTGCTAGGAAAATAAAACTAACAATAAAACTGACATTGCAGGGTTGTCAGGAGGCTTTTATAGGATGGTTTCTCCAAAGGTCTCTTAGTTGCCTAGAGCACAGCAGCCACTGTGTTAAAAGGCAGTGCCATCAAATGCCATTGAAATGTAAGAAAACCACAGACCAAACATAATGGAGTGACCTAGAGGCCCACCGCGGCTTAGATTCAGCTGTGTTTACAGGTGGTGTTGCTCCTTCAGAACAGCTGACCCCTCCCGCTAGTAGATATGACTCCCGCCCCATGTCTCATTCTTCAAGGGACCAGCGCCCTTGCTGTGATGTGACGTGCTGGGCTGGGTCTGGACAGGAAGGCCCTAGACTAGGTTCTAGGCTTTTCTCGTCAACCTCACCGACTCCTGCAGAGTCACCAGTTCTCTGGAATCTGATTCTCTCTCCGTGGTTAGGCCTAGAGGACCTCCTTCTGAGAGAAAGGCTGCAGAGGGAGGCAGGTTTGCCTGAGAAGCCTTCTTCCCTGGAGTTGGGCCTTGTGGCTCCTTCCATTTTAACTCACAACCTTCATCCTGGAGCCCTTCCATGTGGCAGCAGGAGTGGAGGCCGGGAGCAGGATTTTCGGGTTAAATATCACCCTCGTGGTGGGTCTCTGTCCCTGGACTGTGATCATCCCAATTTCTTTTTCTTTTTAGCTTTTCCTCTCCCTCCCCACTTTTTGTGACATAAACGATATGTTCACTTCCGGCCTGTTTCTCCTCACTTTTTGACGGTCTTTTTCTCCTCTGTGCTCCGGCCTTGAGACTTCTTAACAGTTACTTGAAGGCCTCATCCCATCTCTTTTCTCTGGAACTGCTGTGAAAAGCGGGAACAAAAAGTTTCTCAGGGAGTAACAAAAAGATTTCAATAAACATTTTGGAGATTTAATGGAGGATTGGAGGTTTAACCTATTTTAAATGTTTTTCTGGAGGAAATATACATTAAAACCATAAAAGACAAAAAAATCGCATGCATAAAAAATCTAAAGGTGGATGTGGAGTTTTTATTTGTAGATGTTATGGTTATGTATCTGGGAAAATCAAGAGAGTATGCTGATAAGCTACTATAAACAAAAGAGAATTTATTAAGTTGATTGGTGCAAAACTAAATAAAAACCATAAAAATTGACTGACAATCAAATAATAGCCAGTTAGATATAACATCTGATTTTTTAAATAACAAAAAGCAAAATGACCAAGATTAAACTCCAAAATTGTGTAAAAAAATCTGTATAAAGAACGTTTCAAGAAACTTCTAAGGATGTGGGGCAAACAGAACCCTCACATAATGTTTAGTGAAAATGACAGTTGGGAGAACCACTTTGGAAAACTCTTTGTGTTTATATATCCAATTTGGAAAACTGTGTTTATATATATTCAGCTTGGAAAACTCTATGTTTATACATACTCAGTTTGGGAAACTTTGTGTTCATATATATTCAGTTAAAATATATTATATATATAAACTCTGTGTTTATATATATATCACATATATATATTTTTATATACTCAGATATCCAGGACACCAGACTATTACACAGTGAATATCCAACAATTCTACCTTTAGATACACAACCAACAGAAATGTGCACTTGTATTCAACAAAAGGTAATGTTTATAATGGTGATACTCAGAATAGCAAAAACCTGGAAACAGTGTAAATGCCAGCAACAGTGTTCTCACCACAAAAAGGAAAGAAAAGAAAATGGTAACCATGTAAGGTGGTGGATATATTAATTAACTTGATTGTGGTGAATATTTCACAGTGTATGCTTGTATCAAATCATCAGGTTGCACGTCTTAAATATGTATAGTTTTTGTCAATTGTACCTCAATGGAGCTGGAAAGTAAAGTAAAATGCTAAAAAAATGTTTTTAAAATGAAAAGCCAAAACTGTATAACCCAAATTAATTAACTCTGGAAATCTCAATAGTACAACTAGTACATGGAAAAAAAGGTTTCAACTGGGCAAAACTGAAGCACCAATCAAATTACTGGGAAATATTTTCTTTTTCTTAGATAGAATGCAAAATGTATCTTCTGTGGTTCTAGCCAATCTGAACTACCTGTGGTCAGAGGTGTCAGAGGGAGCAAATGTATTTTTCTTCAAACTTAAGGAAAAGTATCAGTGCAGGTAGTTTTCCTGGGGAGAACTTGAGTTTGTGTTCTTATTGTAGTGTTTCGTAGTGTAAAGCACTTCTGAGGATGTTGTCTCCTTTGAGCTATGTTCTCCTGTGAGTTGGGTTCCATTTAATGTATTCATATCATATACATATACATATACACACACACAGAGATGCATGTGTATATACATGTGCGCATATGACTTGCTTACTTCTTCCCTTTTTCATTTTTAGGGTGGCAGTTTGTCCTGTTGATGTGTTAGGTTTTTTTCCCATCTTGTTATTTTCTCTTTTCTCTTATATAGTATTTTGATCTGTTTGTCTTTCAGTCTTATGGTTCTATGGACATTGACAAAACTACTACATTATGTTTTTAAATTTTTTATTTTACTGTGGTAGTGTGAGTCCGGGGAAAGGAAATCCCAGGGCAAAATACTTCTAAAAACCAAAATCAGTCAAAGGGAGAAATAAAGTTTAAAATCCGTTTATTGCTCACAAACTGCAGTCCCAGGCCATCTCTATTTCCTGCTCCAGCAGATGCAAAAACTGGCCTTTCCCTCACCTCTTAGGTACAGATAAGCCCTCCTTGCCCAGGTAATTACCCATTGATATGGAGATGAACTTCTCTACACCCCTGAGGAATGATGTAAATGCACTAAAGCCATACTTCTCTCCACCCTTGAGCGCCTGTTGATATGCAGATGTACTAAAGCCAGGTGATATATTCTGGATAAATTACAATTTTACCCACAAGCCACCCCTCCAGAAATCTCACCTTACAATTTACTCGTTCCCCTTCTTCCGACCAAACTAATGACATATAATAGCAACAGTAATAAAATCATGATAATCCTCAAGCCAGAGGATTCAGCCTATGCAGATTAAGTAAATGTACTTTACAGCACAATCTCTCACTAAGCACACAATATGTTTCTACATTTGTTTACTCATTCCTAACAACCATGCTAGATTACTCACAAAGCTTTTACCAAACATGAGACAAAGTCAAGCCTCTCTTTAAGCATTTTTTTTCTTGACAACAGCAATACAATCATGGTAATTCTCAAGCCAGAGGATTCAGCTAGGTTCAAAGTCCCATGCAGATTAAGTCCAAAGCTCATCCATTTCAGCCATCACAAGGCATCTGCAGCCAGGGGGGCGCATCCAGGACACAAGGATTGTAGAAGCAAATAACTGTGATTGTGGGGGGCCACTTTGCTGTTATTCTAGGAATACACAGGAGGCCAGCTTCCAAGCCTTTTCCCCAAGGTGCCAGAAGAGCCAGCCATCACTGATCCATGTGTTGAAATGTCCAAGGCCATGTCCATTTTATTCCTAATTGCTGCACCCATTTTTGCAATGTATGTCCAATAAAGTGGGTGCCTTGATTGCTCTCAACCACCGGTGACTGGCCGTAGGCTGCAAAGACACACTCTAGGCCTCTCTTGGTGGTTTGCTGATCTGCACAATGTGCAGGGCATTCCTTCTGGGATCAGGTGACTTCTTCAAAGGTCAGTGACAAGCCCCACCGACAGGCTACAGCCCACATTGTCTTTTGCCCCACATGCATCAAATGCTGATGTAGTCATTTGGCCACATCAGAGGCAGGCTTTCCTTCTGGCCAGCACACCTGGGCCAATGCGTCTGCTTCACCATTCCCTGGGATGCCAAAGGCAATTGGCCAGTCACATGATGTACGGTAAGTGTCTGTGCCACACCACTCCGTGGCCTTTGAGTCCAGTCTCTTACCCACCCCGTAATGGGATAGGTAATTATGACCTTGGTCGGAGCTTTTCCAGCGATGGGCTCCATAGCCAGCAAGGCATGGTACACAGCAGCCAGTTGCTTCTCTATCAAGATGTACCAGACCTCTGCTCCTTTCCATAGTTGTGACCAGGCTCCAGCTGGCAGCAGAAGGAACAGCAGTGGCAGAAGCAGTTGCCTTAGGCTCGGGCCATTGGCTGGGGTCAGCGCGGTCAGCAGCAGTGGTGGCACCTCCACGACCACACGAGTATAGAAACGTGTCCCTTGGTGTGAGTGCCACTTCTTCCCATCATGTCTAGGGGCAGCCCTCCCAAAGGTCGCACCCATTATGGCAGTTTTTCGGTTCAGAGGAATCCTGTCAACTACGCCAGATGTGAGTCTGAGGAAAGGAAATCCTGGGGCAAAATACTTCTAAAAACCAAAATCAGTCAAAGGGAGAAATAAAATTTAAAATCCATTTATTGCTCACAAACTGCAGTCCTGGGTCATCTCTCTTTCCTGCTCCAGCAGAAGCAAAAACCAGCCCTCCCCTCACCTCTCAGGTACAGATAAGCCCTCCTTGCCCAGGTAATTACCCACTGATATGGAGATGAACTTCTCTCCACCCCTGAGGAATGATGCAAATGCACTAAAGCCATACTTCTCTCCAGCCTTGAGCGCTGTTTGATATGCAGATGTACTAAAGCCAGGTGAGATATTCTGGATAAATTATAATTTTACCCACAAGTAGGAACACTTAAGATGAGATCTACCAACTAAACAGTTTAGAAGTGCCTCAAAAAATTAAAAATAAAAGTACTAAATGATCTAGCAATTCTACCGCTAGGCATTTATCCAAAACATTGAAATCAGGATCTCAGAGAGATATTAGCATTTCCATGTACATTGCAGCACTATTCTATATAGCCAAGGTGTGCAAGCAACCTGAATGTCCATCAACAGGTGAATGGATAAAGGAAATGTGGTATCTACCTACGATGGAACATTATTCAGCCATGAAAAAGAAAGAAATTCTGCAATATGCAACAACATGGGTGAACCTCGAGGCTTTGGTGCTAAGTGAAATAAACCAGTCACAGAAAGACAAAAACTGCATGATTCTTTTTATGTATGACTAGCCAAATTCATAGAATTAATGAATGGAAGGGTGATTGCCAGAGGCTGGGGGAAGGAGGTAACACAGCAGCATGACTAACCAATGGGCACAAAGTTTCAGTTAAGCAAGATGGATGAGCTCCAGAGATCAGCTGCACAGCATTGCACCTGTCATCAGCAATAACAGATTGTACACATAAACATCTGTGGGAAGGGGCTGGCCTTTTCTTAGTAGTGCCCCTTATATCCTGCTTTGTGACTGTGCTGCCGAAAACCTGGCATTTCTCTTTAATAGGAAATTAATGTCTAGATCTTCGGACCTAGACAACTATCACTTAGTCTAAGCCTACCCTGACTAGGGTGTATACATATATATGTGTGTGTGTGTGTGTGTATAATGATTGCAATGTCCTCTGTGTGTTCATATGCATGGGATGCTTTCCTCTACATCTTCCATTCCATTCAAGGCCCCCAAAAGCCTACAATGTGTCGGTCTCAGAAGCAGAAGCAAAGAGTTCATAAGAGCACAAAACCATAAGAACGCCTTTGCGAGAGAGAGAAAGGGAGAGATTTATTATAAACAGTTGGTTCACACAATATATTATAAAGAATTGGCTCATTTAATTCTGGAAGTGACAGGTCCCAACCTCTACATCAGCAAACTAGAGACCCTGGAGCGCTCTTGGCACAGTTCGATCTGAAGACGTGCGGCTCAGTACTCAGGAAGAGCTGATGTTTCCAGTCAAGTCCAAAGGCCTGGTTCTTAAAGGAAGGAGGAAATAGGGAAGAAAAGAGACAACGAATGTCTGTCACAAGAGGGAAGGCATCTATGTAGAAAGCAGGTAATTCTCAAAAAAAAGAGATCAGTAAAAAAAAGGCAGGAGATCATTTGCGTGGCAGAAAATTTTCTGAAGGATCTGTGCTTTATTTTAAGCCTCTGAGTTCTAGTTATCTTAGTTCAGGATAAAAATTTTAATGATACGTTCTTGTTTTTTCTGGTTATATAACAAGATTGCAAACAAAATGTGAACACGTGGCTTTCTGAATCAGGAGGTTGCCTGGGGCGTTCCTACCCATTTCCTGTTTCCTTCGGCTCACGGGGTACAGCTGCTCATTCAGGACAGCTCTTGACTTGAGCTCTTGAGCTTTCGGATCACATTTTGCAGAAAAATATAAGCAATGAAATCTCTGTGTTATGCCTGGGATGCTTTCTCCTACTTTCTTTATTCAACACCCCCAAAAGCCTACAATGTGCCCGCCCTGAAAGGAGAAACAAAGAATTCCAGAGAGCACATGGCGCCGGGAGACAGGAAACCTGGCCATTCCTCTTGTCCAACAGCCGGCAAGGTGGTAAGTCTGAGGGTGTGTGTGTGTGTGTATGTTGTATATGTATATTTGTGTGTGTGTGTGTTGTGTGTGTATGTATGATTGCATGTGTTATGTTCATGTGTGACCTCACATGTGTATTGTATGTGTTGAATATGTACGTTTACATGTGTGTATGTATGTGTTGTGCTTGTGAGTATATGTATGTGAGAGGAGGTGTGTGTGTTTGTGTGGAGGTTGTGTGTGAACGTGTCTGTGTATTTGTGAGTGTGTCTGTGAGTGCTACGTTTGTGCGATGTGTGTATCTTGTACATGTATGTGTATGCCTGTATGTCTGTGAGTGTGTGTTGTGGGTATGTGCATTTGTGGTGTAACAGAGAGCTGGGGCAAAGGAGTCAGGGGAGCTTTATACCTTTCTGCACTGCCTGGAACTTACTGCTCAGTGGTGGGCTAGACCCACATGTGCGTTTCACTTCATGAGGAGCAGAGCCCAGGGCTGCGGCCGCTGCCTTCTGGGTTGGAAGCCCTCTCACGGGAAGGCTGTTCAGACAGGTTCCAAGGCAGCATGCAGGTGGGCGCAGGGTCCCTGAGTTTTGCTCCCCTCCATCTCACTCCTGTCACCTTGGCTGGCCCTGTCACTGTCTTCATTAAGCCACCCCCTTCTCTCTAAAGGACGAGTGAGATGGCATTGGTGAATACTACCCTGGTGTCCACTGAGGTGTAAGGACGCCCAGACATAAGACCCCCCCAGAGAGATTAGGGAGTCTACAGTTCGCAGAGATAGAAGCACTAACCTCCCTGCTCCAGAAGCCCCTTTACTAGGTAAAATACTGTGTCCTTTCTGGATGTTGCTGACCAGGTCTGGATGAAATTGTTCACCCGACCTGGTCACTCTCTCCTCCAGGACGGTCACCAAACCTTACCGGACCGTATGCATTCTCAGCCTAGCATCTTAGAGCTGATAGAGGGGATAAAGCCAATGACCACACAGCACAGCCACGCTGGCCCCCTCTGGCCAGCTCCTGGGTTTGGGGGGATGGCAGGAGTTTGCTAGGTTAAAGTATGACAACCTTCCAAGGATGTGGGGCCATGGGGAGTCTGTGTGTTGGGGCCCTCCACCCCATGGCCAGGCTTCCCCCACACTGGAGCCTTCATACGGAGACACCCAGCTGACTGTGAGTATCTCCGGGTGTCCTTGGCGTTCTGCAAAACAGTCCTGGGCCTGCCATGTGCTTCCCAGTCCCACAGAGATCAAGCAGATGTAACAGGACAGGGAACTATGTTAGTCTGCAAAGCAGTACCGACCAAAGCAGAGATGCATTATTCTCTCATCAGAAGGCTGACAGTAGTTCCCAGCTGGGGTGACAAGGCCTTACTTTGTAAAGAGGACAAGGAGGAGTTGCTCTAGAAAATGTCATAAGGTGTTGGGTACTTATAGGGGAAGTTCTCAGGAATATCTATTGACACTTATTGGGGTATTGACACTTATGGGGACACTGAGGCCCAAGCAGTGTCGCCGTCCTAACTATGGCCATGAAATAAGCACTAAGGACCCTGGCTCGCAGCAGGACACTGCCCCTCATGGTGAAGGGTCCTGGGTGGAGGGTGTTGTGCACCCCAGCACCCTGGCACCCTCCGCAATCCCTACTGCTGAGTCCTCCCCAGAGGTCAAGCCTGGACCCCCACCTCCAAGCCAGACTCTCACCGTAGCTTCCATTCTTGTCCCCCAGACACATGCTGGACACACAGTATCAGATTCGCTCTGCTCTCCCCTCACAGAACAGCTCCGGGACCCTTTGACCACCCAAAGGCCACCCATTCCACAGGTGGCAAGCCAGTCGTACCTTTCTCCATGAAATCTCTTAATAAGTGACCAGGTCGGGTGAACAATTTCATCCAGACCTGGTCAGCAACATCCAGAAAGGACACAGTATTTTACCTAGTAAAGGGGCTTCTGGAGCAGGGAGGTTAGTGCTTCTATCTCTGCGAACTGTAGACTCCCTAATCTCTCTGGGGGGTCTTATGTCTGGACGTCCTTACACCTCAGTGGACACCAGGGTAGTATTCACCAATGCCATCTCACTCGTCCTTTAGAGAGAAGGGGGTGGCTTAATGAAGACAGTGACAGGGCCAGCCAAGGTGACAGGAGTGAGATGGAGGGGAGCAAAACTCAGGGACCCTGCGCCCACCTGCATGCTGCCTTGGAACCTGTCTGAACAGCCTTCCTGTGAGAGGGCTTCCAACCCAGAAGGCAGCAGCCGCAGCCCTGGGCTCTGCTCCTCATGAAGTGAAACGCACATGTGGGTCTAGCCCACCACTGAGCAGTAAGTTCCAGGCAGTGCAGAAAGGTACAAAGCTCCCATGAAAACTCAAAATAAGACCACAGTGCAGAGAAGGAGGGAAAGAGTACAAATAGGGTCTCTAAAGGAGCTAGGGTGTCTAAGGCCCTGCCTCCCCACTTTGATTAATCTGCTCCCCTCCTAATAGATGCAAAAAATGCACAAGTCAGGTGTCCCTTCACAAAATCTCAATTAGAACATAAATTAGGGGGATGACAGTACAGCATAGAGAATATAGTTAATTATACTGTGACATCTTTCTATGTTGGCAGTAATGATACTAATTGGGGTGAGCATTTAATAATGTAGATAATTGTGGAATCACTATGTTGTATACTTGAGACCAATACAATATATATTGTATATCAACTATCCTTCAATAAAAAGTCAAATGCCTCTTAAAACTTGGTTGAACCACCAGTAAGACATATTATTTTCTCTAGATGAAGGAAGAAGAAAATGAACAAATTATCCAGGCGAATCCCCCAGAAGCGCCTCGTCGGGATCCTAAACAAGATGTGCTGGGAGGTAAAACTACTTTCTAGCAGAGGGAGCTTGAGCGCATGTGGACGGGGACGTCTGACGGGCGGGGTGCGCGCTGTGAGAGGCTCTGCCGCATCGGGGCCTCGCCGCCCAGGCTGCCACCCGAGGGCTCTCAGGCTGGGGCCTTTCTTTACGCCAGCCAAAAAAGAGGGAAAAGGCCCCCGAAAGGCATGCCGGGCGAAAGGAGGCAAGAGAGAGCACCAGTGGCCCCCCCCTACTGAGGGTCTGTCCCGGGCCCAAGTGGAGGGGCCTTGCTCATTCTCGGTTTCCTGGGAAAGAATGTGCTCATGGTGGGTGTGGCAAAATAACTCACTTTAGCCTGTGGCTTGGGAGCCCACAGACCCTGCGTGGCCCCGTGGCGAGTTCAGATGTGAGAGTTCCCGGGTCACGGGGCTGAACAAGCAGGCTGGGCCGGGCCACTTCTTCACAACTGGGCTCGGCCTTCTCAAGCAGTTCTTTTCCGTCAGAAGCCCCCACATCAGGCTCAGGTGCTTAACATTCACAGGCTCAACTCTGTCATCTAACCTGGGGACAATATTTAGGAACGCTGGGAATCCATCCGTGTTCCTGGCCAGAAGAAATGATGTGTGATGCATTCTGTCTTTTAACAGAATGCTTTTCTCTGTGAATTTCAGTGGCCTGGGCCCGTGGGAGAAAGGACGTGGGCCAGGGATACTGTCGGGGGGTAGTGCTGGTGCAGGTGCTAGGCTTTCCCCGCAACCCCAACCAGGCCCTGAGGTCAAGGAGCACCCCCAGGGCAGCCTCTGGTGAGGCTGAAAGCAGTGAGTGCATGGTCTGCAGCCCCAACTCCCTCTGCTTTCTCCCAATGCTTCCAGGCCTGAGAGAACTGACCCCAAAGAGACTGAGGCTCCTCCTGGTGGGGAAAACCGGAAGTGGTAAAAGCGCGACAGGGAACAGCATCCTCGGCAGGCGCGAGTTCGAGTCCAGGCTCAGCACCAGACCAGTGACCAGGGCCCTCCAGAAAGGAAGGCGACGCTGGGCTGGGAAGGAACTCGAGGTGATCGACACCCCCGATATTTTGTCCCCCCATGTCCCGCTGGAAGTGGCAGCTGGCGGCATCAGTGAGGCCATCGCCTTCTCCTCCCCGGGGCCCCACGCGGTGCTCCTGGTGACGCAGCTGGGCCGCTTCACAGCAGAGGACCAGGCGGTGGTCTGGCGCCTGCAGGAGGCCTTCGGGGTGGGCATCCTGGCCTACACCATCCTGGTGTTCACCCGGAAGGAAGACCTGGGTGGGGGCTCCCTGGACCAGTACTTGCGGGAGACGGACAACTGGGAGCTGGCCTGGCTGGACGTGGTCTGCGCACGGCGCCACTGCGGCTTCGACAACAGGGCGCAGGGCGTGCGGCAGGAGGCCCAGCTCCAGGAGCTCATGGAGAAAATTGAGGGGGTCCTGTGGGAGAACGAGGGCCAGTGTTACAGCAACAGGGCTTACCTGTACTCCCAGCAAATCGCGCGGCCCAAAGGCCTGCAGGCACGGCCCGCGGCCGAGGGGCCAGGCTGGGAGGAAGCGCTCAGTGAGCAGCCCTGGCGGGAGGGCCTGCGCCAGGTCCAGAAGGAGTCGGAGGAAACGCACCGACGGCCCCTGGGGAGGGCGCTCGTCTGAGCATCTGCTGCACTTCAGGAGGCTCGCTGTTGCCTGCGAGCCTCCCTCAGGCCCTGTGCCCAGCTTCCAGCTGCTCACTTGCCCTCTCCACCCCATGGGGTGCAGACCATCCCGGCCTCCGGCCAGTGTCCGATGCGGCCAGAGGAGTGCGGGTGCCAGAGTTCCCAGCTCCATCCGGGCCCTTCCTCACGCCTTCCAGAACAGGCAGGCGCTCCCCATGCCCGTCTCCTGTGGAACCTCATTTCTCAGTTGGCATTTCATTTCTTGAGGGCCTTATCCTCACTCTGACAGAACCAGAGCTTTCTGAGGGCAGGCCTGTGCCTCATTCTTCCACAGGAAGCCCACAGCGTCCTGGTCGCTGGACTCACCCATTAGACGCTGACGCAGCGAAACAGAGTGGGACATTGACCGGGCAACATCCCACCTCTCGGGCCATAGCCCGGCCTGGAAGGAGTGAGGCCGAAAGGCCTTGACGTGTGAGCTGGGTGCAGGGTGCAGTGGGTCAGCACAGAGCAAATGATCTGCGGTCTGAGGAAAGGACAGAGATGCTGGGCTGCTGAGGAGGAACCAAGGAGCAATGCAGAAGCAGCCTTTTTATTCAATCTTGGAAGAGGTCGTTGAATCCCCCTGGGAACTTCCTGGTAGGATGGATGAGGAAAGAGAGGCACCGGTACCCCAGAAGCCAGGCCTGGTCAAGAGGG
Source organism: Manis pentadactyla (assembly GCF_030020395.1). NCBI lineage: Eukaryota > Metazoa > Chordata > Mammalia > Pholidota > Manidae > Manis > Manis pentadactyla. Next base: position 143,575,501 of record NC_080025.1, on the reverse strand, counting down.
TGGGCCCCAGACCAGCTCCAGGACGTGGAGGCCCCAGAGGTGCCAAGTGGACTTGGACCAAAAAGGAGCACTTCCTTCCGGCCCTGAGATGAGGGGGACTATACACCTGCCGCACCCCCTCCCACTATGATGCCTTCCAGCGTTCGAAATGCCTCAGCCTTACCTGCCACCCCTTCCCTTCCTGCTTGGTAGTGAGAAGCTGGTGTGTGTGTGTTGGGGGGTGAGTGTCTGGAGGTGTGAATGGTTCTCCAGAAAAGTATTTGGGGGTACAGAATGGAGGGAGGCAGAGAAGAAAGGGAACCCGCAAAGGAAGCAGTTGAATGACAAACACCACAGGGGGCAGCCTGCCTGGGTGTGGGGAGAACTCAGCAGCACGCGGGCGGGCGTCTTTCTGAAGGGCTGCTCATGCACGCAAGGATCAGAAGTGAGCAGGATGCCCCTCGGCTTCTGTGGGGTTCCGGACGCTCCCAGGGGACCTCCCAGTGCTGGAAACAGGGCGGTTCTTTCCCTTCTGCCTGTCCACTCCTATGTCAATAAAACATTTATTTGATCATTGGTTTTGATTATGATTTCCTTTGTTATTCTCAGGCATTTGTTCTCCTATGTTACTTGTTTAATTCTCAGAAGAACCTTATTGGCGTTCACTCTGGAATTGTCTCGCATTTATGTATTCAGTTTGGGAGAAGTGGTAACTATTTCAAGGATAAGTGACTCAAGGCCATCTCATTTCTAAGGGAACAGACTTGCAACTTCAGAGCTATTGAATAAAAGCTAAAATCATTTGCCTGGGCATTAGGGTAAGAAAGTAAATTTCTTTAATTTAGGTGTTGTTGTGTTAACCCTGTTAGCTTAATTAATATCAAAATAGAAAATACAAACATTTGATCAAATGACACCCATTTAATGACTATAAATGGGAAGTCACTCAAAATATGTCATTCATTTAAAATTCTAAAGTTCTATAAATTCTCAAATATATTCTTTCAATTATATCACATATGGTGTTTTCTCTCTCTTACTGCTAAACATCAGGGAAGATGCCTCCCACATTTCAGGAGGATCCATGCGGCCCCATTGCCGACACCCCCTCACCTCAGGGATCGGAGAAGGCAGGTCAGGAGTGTTCTGGAAACTCCACGGTCTGCCTACCAGGAAGAAAGAAGTGGTGTGGGTGGGGACGAGGTAGGGTGAGGAGGGGAGAGGTGGCCTTGGCCAAGGCTGTGAAAGTACCCAACTTCAGAATTTGCTATTTTTGAAAACTATCTCTACACTGGAGCAAAGCATGAAAATACGAGGGCGATTAAAAAAGCCCAGTAAGTACTAAGTTCTCCTCTTTGGTAGGTTTAAGCAGCTGTTACAAGTCTTAGGGAAGGTTTCTAGCTCCCAGTCCTCCTGTAATAAACTGATAAACTCTGTAGAAAGTACAAAATAATAATAATTTTTAAATAATTGCTTAAAGGCACCAACGAGAGACCAAATATGGGCAGGCACCACAGAGAACTCTAATCTCCACTGCGGGGGTGGGGACATCTTCCTCAAAGGGTGAAAGAACTGGTCAGAGATGTCAGCAGTTGCCCACAACAGCAAAAGCTGATAAAATGTTTCCTCTCAACAACCAAAAACAGAATTGATAAAACTAGTAACAGGAGTCAGAATTAAATGTCCCTGTGGGTAAAATTGTCGTATTTCCAGAATATCTCGCCTGGCTTTGGTATATTTGCATATCCTCAGGGGTGGAGAGAAGTTCATCTCCATGTCAATGGGTAATTACCTGGGCAACTGAGGGCGTGTCTGAACCTGAGAGGTTAAGGGGAGGGGCTCTCTTGACTGCTTGCTTCTTCCGGAGCAGAGGGGAGAGACATCGCTGGACTGCACTTTATAAGCAATAAACAGGTTTTAAACTTTATTTTTCTCTTTGACTGATTTCGGTTTTTAGAGGTATTTTGCCCTGGGATTTCCTGTCTCTGGACTTACAGTCCCCCCCTTTCCCCCGCCACAAAATAATTCTAAGCCACTTTTAACAGGATCTGAGCTTTTAACTTGGGTCAGCTATAAAACAGCTAGGATTATTGCACAAAAATGAAAAATACTCTTCATTGGAGAGATGGAAGGAAATCATGACTTTGTTATGGAAAATTTTCAGAAAACACAAAAAATTCTTAAGTGCACAAAACATGGGAGACCTCCCAGTAAGCCACCAAACAGTGGCCCATAGAAAACAAGACCTTTTTAATAAAATCAAAGATGAATTGATTTAAAAGTTGAAAAATTGCAAATATTCTCCTTTAGTGCTATATGGAAGTGTGATATAAGACACTTCCCAGAAAATACTTTGAGTATGTCTTAAAATATTCCCAAATCTATGAAGAGATGTAAAGTCAGGGCAGAAAAATCAAAGAGATGGCCAAGGTTTTTAAAAATCTTTTAAACCTGTCAGATGAGAATTTTAATAGATATTTGGCACAAAACCCTGGTGATAGAAGCACCTGCACGAGGTTCCGGTCTGCCTCCCATACGCTATGTTCCAGAATTACTGGACCAGCTCTTTCCAACTTCGTTTTTTGCTTTGATTGATTCCAGAAACATTTCATTTCCCTCCACTCGTACAAAGTATTTGTTAGGAAAACTGAAGCCAACCTATGCATTATTAAAAGTAGGATATATTTTCAATCTAAGGATTGAGAGGCCTGCCCGAGCCTGGGAGGTCTGGGAACGCGGGGGTCTGGGAAGCTCAGTAGGTGCTGAACTGGGTGGTTTTCAGTGGCAGCCGTCGGCATGAAACGCACTGGCCTGTTAGCAGGAGCCTCCAGGCAGCGGTAGGCCTGGTCCACTTTCCAAGTCTCGCCGGTGCGCCTCCCACTGGTAGACTCCCACCTGGCCCTGCTGGAAAGGGATGCCAAGAGTGTCAGTCCACGCTCCTTCCTTGGGAGGCAGGGAACAAACCCAGAGGGAGAATCAGCGGTGCCAAGTTCACAAGAGAGGATTCAGCACAGCTGAGTAATTCTTAGGTAAGGCTTCACCTTATACATGACCTTCTCCTGGAAGTGTTTCCTCTCTCACGAAATAGGAGTTAACACCTAGTGGATGCTAAGTGTGGCCAAGACAAGATACTAGTTTTATTACCTTGTATTTTAATTATTTGTTGTCTCACTATACATTATACACTGTGTATATGCATGCACCATATACATAGGACACAGGAGCAGGGGGCAGTGAACTCTTACCGTTCACCGTTTGTACCAAGTTCCTGGCATACAGGAGGCACCCACTAAATATTTTTACCCCACCCCTTGGAGATCTAGTGAGACTTGGCTCCTGCTACATTTCCACAGCACGGAGAGTTCCAAAACCCCCTTGCACGTTTGGGGAATTTTCTGAGCTCACTTCCTCAGGTTCCCGGTCCTATATCAATCATAGGCCACTGTCCTGTTTTACCCCATTTCATGTAGACTTGAAATTCAGTTCCCTTACTGGTTTCCACAATAGCACATACACCAAGCATTTGGTAGGGTTTAGCATCTCTCCAGAGGATTTTCAAAGCCTCGCAGGCAGCAGCAGCATTTCTGCACCCAGCTCACTATCTTCCCTCTGGCATGTAAAGGGGAAGGGATCATTCCTCCACTGCCTGGCAGGGAGAAGTCTGGAGCCCACACTTCATAAATAACCTGCTTCTCGTGAAAGGCAGAGGGACTGATCTGTCTCAGGGGGTGAGAATGTCAGCACATCCTGGCATACAGGATGTCACCAAGTCCAAGCTCATGCCAGATTCTGCAGGACATGCCAGTAAGTTGAGAAGCAAGGAAAACAACTTTACTCGAAAGGCCAGTGGACGGAGAACGTGGCAAACTCAGGTTCTAAAGCCCCATCTTAGCTCAGGGTTGATTGCAAGTTGCTTTTATGCTGGGGAAGGGGAGCAGGCCAGGGAGTGACTGACGTCTGCAGACATGTGGGCGCTAGGGAGGGTCAAGGAGAGCGAGAAACTCTGTGTCTTTAGTTAACTGACTCTCGCAGACCTAAGTTTGGTCACAATGTCCCTATAAATCCCTGACAGGACTATTATTATTTCCATATATTTTTCCCTGTCTCCCCAGGGGAGGCAAGCTTCGGGTAAGAAGCAGTTTGCAGAAAGCTCAACCTGTGAGCAAAATTCCTTTTGATGATTAACAAGGCTCTGTGCAGGGCTGTGGGCTAAGCAGAGCTCTTTTCCTTTTCCTTCTTTTTCCTTTGGGCCAAAGGTTAAAGTGCAAAGGAGACAAATCCCGTGTGGAGGCAGAGATGCCAAGCTTTTTCTATCTGTTAAAATTAGACCACTTCCTACTATTATTCTTACTTTTTAAAAAAATTATTGTTGACAGACAATCTTATGTTGGTTTCAAATATACAACACAGAGGTTCCACAGTTACCCATATTATTAAACCCTCACCCCCTCTAGTGTGGTTACTATCTATCAAAGTAGTAAGGTGTTACAGAATCCCTGACTATGTTCTCCATGCTGTACTACTGTCCCTGTGACCAACTTATATTGTGATCGCAAATTATTGTGTCCCTTTATGACCTTCTCTGTCTCCCTAACCTGCCTCAAACCCTCCCCCTTGGTAACTGCTAGTCCCTTCTCATGTCTATGAGTCTACTGCTATTTTGTTCCTTCTGTTCTGCTTTGTTATTATACTCTACAAATAGGTGAAATCATATGGTATTTGTCTTTCTCCAACTGGCTTATTTCATTGAGTATAATACCCTCTAAATCCATCCATGTTGTTACAAATGAGAGGATTTCTTTTCTTTTTATGGCTGAATAATATTCCATTGTATATATGTACCACCTCTTCTTTATCCATTCATCTGCTGATGGACACTTAGGTTGCTTCCATTTCTTAGCTATTGTGAATAGTGCTGCGATAAACATAGGGGTGCATATGTGTTTTCAAATTAGGGATTTTGTTTTCTTCAGGTAAATTCCTAGGAGTAGAATTACTGGGTCAAATGATATTTCTATTTTTAGTTTTTTGAGGAACCTCCAATTACTTTCCACAATGGTTGAACTAGTTTACATTCCCACCAACAGTGTAGGAGGGTTCCCATTTCTCCACATCCTCACTGGCATTTGTTATTTCTTGTCTTTTGGATGGTGGCCATCCTAACTGGTGTGAGGTGATATCTCATTGTGGTTTTAATATTAATTTCCCTGATGATTAGCCATGTGGAGCATCTTTTCATGTGCCTGTTGGCCATTTGTATTTCTTCTTCGGAGAAGTGTCTGTACAGTCCTCAACCCATTTTTTAATCAGGCTATTTGCTTTTTGGATGTTGAGGCATATGAGTTCTTTATATATTTTGGTTGTTAACCCTTTATCAGATGAGTTGTTTACAAATATATTTGCCCACACTGTGATGGTGGTAATGAGTTTGGAAGTATTCCCTCCTCTTCTACTTTTTGGAATACTTTAAGAAGGATGGGGGTTAGCTCTTCTTTAAATGTTTGGTAGAATTCAGCTGTGTATTCTTACTTTTTAATAACAGAAAACTGGCCCTTCGATCTGTCCTGACCAGACGGCAACACTTCCGGTTCCGTGTTTCGCTGCACAGGGGGACCAGCGAGCTCTCTTCTAGCGCATACTGCTGAGTCTTACTCTTTTGGTTTCATCTTCTCCGAGTGTGACTATGGTTGTCAGATGGCCCCATTCTGTGCACCGAGGTCTGGAAAGACCCCTGACTTTGGTCTCTGGTCCCTGCTATGGTCTCCACTTCAATTTTACTAGGAAGTCCTAGGCTGTTGTTAGAAATAGAGTATTTTGCCTTATTTGGTTCAATTCTTTGCGTGTATACTTTGCCTCCAAATCCTGGAGAGGAGAAGGGTCTCTGATGCCCTGGGTTCAGCTGGTAACATTTGGAACCAGGGAAATACCTTGAACAGTTTTGAAGGGACTTTGCCTTTTTCCTTTGCCAACACAGGCTATTTGCTCCTGTGCAGTCACTGTCAAAGTGTGGTCCCAGATCATCAGCATCAGCAATATCTGGGGACTTGTTAAAAATGCAGATTCTCAGGCTCCACTCCATGCCTACTGAGGCCAAAACTTTGTACTTTAACAAGACTTCAAGGTGGCTTTGTTGTATGCTAATGCTTCATAAAATGCAGAGAAAAACCTGAATAATTTCCTTCTAATATTAAAAAATATTAATAGGATTTTGCTAAAAGATGACAGCTTTGTAAGCCTGGGTCTTTTCTTTAGAACAGAGTGTCTGTATTCTATCACATATCCAATTTGCAATAGCAAGGACCAGGCTTCATTTGCTAGGCAATAACATTTTATACAGATAACAGAAGATGAGAACACTCCCTCCTCTTAAAGGAGAAGGGAAACAGATAGGAAGGCAGAAATAAAGCATTCAGAAATGTGTCCCAAATTTTGTCTCTGCAGTTCAGGAAACAAATACTATATTTAGGTAATAGAGTTCTAGTCACTCCTTGGGCTGTGATCTGGGAAGTGCCCTCTGGGGAAAAGCCTTTTAAACAAGGATGTCACCCTATGTAGTTCTTGTTTCAGGGATGGAAACACCTTCAGTTTCTATCTGGCTTTGGTCGCTCTTCTGTGCCTTCTAGTATTTGATTCTTAATAGTTTATCCAAAGTCTATCTGTAGGATGTTTAGTGTTCACAAGCCTCTCTGCTAATTTTGGAAACAGACTCAAGCTCTGAGGTTTTATTTCCTTGTCCTTTCCTTGGTTCATGCATAAAAAGAACAAGAGTTGAGATGTACATGGAAATTTGGTTGGCTGATTGTCAAAGGAACTCACTGTGGGGGTGCGAAGGAGACACCCATGCGACACATGGCGCATGCTGCCTGTCACCTGCTCACCATCCATTTGCCTCTTCTTCCTTACTAACAACAGTTTTGTTTATAAAAACAATGTGCCCATATGAAATACCTAATTGCACAGAGTTCTGGCAGGTGTAACCAAATGACCAAGAGGTAGAAGCAGAAGTCCTGCAGAAAGTTCTGGGCTCGGTTTGCTTTTGTAATATAAGTGTGCCATTCTGCCTTCCTAATGGTTTCTGTCTTCTCTCCGTATGTGATTCAGACATGAGGCTGAAGCCGAAGCAGCCGTCCTGCTACTTTGAAGACAAAAGTTGCTTGGAAAGCTCGGTGGAGCAGGCGGGGAGGAGAAATCAAATTCTTTGGAGAGTTACATCAGTTCTGGACCTACCACTCGCGAACTCCTTGTTATATCAAAGTTGAACCCTTTCTCTGCTGAGCCGCTTTAGTGAGGTTTCTCTTACATGCAGGCAGACATTCTCCCTCGCGGATACTCCAGAACTGAATGAGAGCTGCTGCCACACCAGCCGCAGAGAAGGGGCCGAGTCGTGGTGAGGTCAGCCGAGGCTCACCCCAGAAGAGACACTGGCCGAGCTGGGAATGCACTCTGCGTTCCACCAGCTCATAGCTTCCCTTGCTGGGGGCCGGCAGCACTTCTGAGTGCTCCCTCAAGGGGCATGACCCAACAAGGGGAGGAGACGGAGGGTGAAGTCTGCAACCCCACCTTTCTCCACAAACCACACTGTCATGTAAGGCATCCATCTGTCCCCCACTGAAGGAGAGAGACATGGCTGGGGGGATGGCTATCTAAGTCACCTGCATAGAAACTGAACAGTCCCTAAAGGGCTCTTTAACAGATCAGATAGGACTGCTTTAAACAAGATTAAACATTTAGTTACATTTTTTCCCTAGAAGTAATGGATAGGAGCTAGGAAAGATTAGAAAACTTCACATTATCTCTTTGTAGTAAATGTAGTCCGTGTTTAATTTGCCCACTGTAGACTGTTTCTAGTGGACGCCAAGTTATTCCACAAGGAGCAAGTGACTGAAGGGGACTCATTTCCACAAGCTTGTTCAAAGTCTTTTTCCTACAAAAGCAACTATTACATGAAAAGGAATCCAAAATAGAATTAAAATTTCCCTATCTCTTTATCTATTCTCACAAATCCTATAGCAGAGACATAATGTTATACACCACATAACACAGGAACTGTGTTTATTAAGCAAAAGCTACAGGAAATGTAAGGAGATATGGATTAAAATACCCTGATAATAGGAGACTTCACTACACCATTCCCTGTACAAGACAAATCAAGTAGACAAAGAATAAAGAAGAAGATAGAAAAACTAAACAATGTAATGAAGAAAGATTTCATGGATCATAAAGCATACACTCTCTTTTCAATAATAACAGAGAAAATACACTCTTTTTGCAGACATGCATGGAACTTCACAAAAATTATCATATATTAATATTAGCAAACACCAGTATTCCATAAAGTAGAAATATTACAAACAACACTTTTTTGTGATTATTTTATTTTTTCTTTTTTAAGGTGTGGTATGGAGTATGCTGTGGATGCAAACAGCTATTTGTGGACAGACGCACCTGCTCTCATGAACAGCTGTTCCGAGGACCAGGGCCATGCAGACTACAGGAGCAATGTGCAGGCAGGTTGAGCTCTGCCCTGCTGGGAAGAGGGGTGAGCTCAGCCCTGAAGGATGATTCTGGAACATTTTGGGAAGAGGCAGACCCTGGGAAAATAAATGCCACTTGAGAGGGAGACTTAGGATGGAAGCATCCTATGGGGAAGCCATAGATATGGGTCACAAGCAACACTTTTTTTATCACAATGAGGTAAAACCAGAAATTATTTTGGAAAAATAAGCCTTTCCATCTGGAAATTAAATTTTATTTAAACAACTGCTGTTGAAAAGAAAAGTATAAACTGAGACTTGAGAATTTCTTAAAGATCGTAATAATGGAAATGCTAGGAGGGGTGGAGCCAACATGGCGGCATGAGTAGGACAGTGGGAATCTCCTCCCAAAAACATATATACTTTTGAAAATACAACAAACACAACTAGCCCTAAAAGAGAGACCAGAAGACGCAGGACAGTGGCCAGACTGCAGCTACACCAGCGAGAACCCAGCGACTGGTGAAAGGGGTGAGATACAAGCCCCGGCCCCGCGGGAGCCGAGCGCCCCTCCCCCCAGCTCCCGGCGGGAGAAGAGCAGGCAGAGCGGGAGGGAGACGGAGCCCAGGACTGCCGAGCACCCAGCCCCAGCCATCCGGGCCAGAGTGCAGACACAGTACGTGCCAGGGGGCCCTGGATACTGGGGGAACAGGGAGTAAGACCTCCGAGCGGGTGCCGAAGCTGATGCCCCTGTGACAAAGAAAAGCGGGGGCTTTTTGAAAGTCTTAAAGGGACAGGGACTTAACAGCTTGACGGAAACAACCCAGGTCACAGTACAGCAGCTGGAAATTACAGGGAAAACCGGGTGCACTAACCCCCTGGGCAACAGCTCTGAGACCCCTCATGGAGGCAAACAGTCAAGCAGCCCCCCTATCCATTACCCCACCGGGCGCTGCGAAAGCAGAGAAGCAGCCTGAGACAAACTCCGCCCACAGAAAGGGAAATTTCTCCCTTCCGGCCAGGCAAGACACAAAGACCCAGTCTACACGCAATTACCCAACACAAGCCACGAGGGGTCGCAGGTGTCCCAGTAAAGAAAGGCCAGTAGCAAGTGAAAATTTTGGCCCTCCCAGCTGACAGTCAATAGCACCTGTCAACATGAAAAGGCAAAAAATATGATCCAGACAAGACTAACCCAGACAGCTTCAGCATCTGCTACATCTTCCCCTGAGAAGGAATCTGGGGAGATAGATTTAGCCAGTCTACCTGAAAAAGAATTCAAAACAAAAGTCATAACCATGCTGATGGACTTGCAGAGAAATATGCAAGAACTAAGGAAGGAGAATTCAGAAATAAAACAAGCTCTGGAAGGACTTCAAAACAGAATGGACGAGATGCAAGAGACCATTAATGGACTAGAAAACAGAGAACAGGAACGCAGAGAAGCTGATGCAGAGAGAGATAAAAGGATCTCCAGGAATGAAAGAATTTTAAGAGAGCTGAGTGACCAATCGAAAAAGAACAATATAAGAATTATAGGTATTCCAGAAGAAGTAGAGAGAGAAAAGGGGATAGAAAATGTCTTTGAAGAAATAATTGCTGAAAATTTCCCCAAACTAGGGGAAGAAATGGCCTCTCAGACCACAGAGGTACACAGAACTCCCATGACAAGGGATCCAAGGAGGGCAACACCAAGACACATAATAATTAAAATGGCAAAGATCAAAGACAAGGACAAAGTATTACAGGCAGCCAGAGAGAAAAAAAAGGTTACCTACAAAGGAAAACCCATCAGGCTATCATCAGACTTCTCAACAGAAACCCTACAGGCCAGAAGAGAATGGCATGATATACTTAATGCAATGAAACGGAAGGGCCTCGAACCAAGAATACTGTATCCAGCACGAATATCATTTAAATATGAAGGAGGGATTAAACAATTCCCAGACAAGCAAAAGTTGAGGGAATTTGCCTCCCACAAACCACCTCTACGGGGCATCCTACAGGGACTGCTCTAGATGGGAGCACTCCTAAAAAGAGCACACAACAAAACACCCAACATATGAAGAAGGGAGGAGGAAGAATAAGAAGGGAGAGAAATAAAGAATCATCAGACTGTGTTTATAATAGCTCAACAAGCGAGTTAAGTTAGACAGTAAGATAGTAAAGAAGCTAACCCTAAACCTTTGGTAACCACAAACTTAAAGCCTGCAATGGCAATAAATTCATACCTTTCAATAATCACCCTAAATGTAAATGGACTGAATGCACCAATCAAAAGACACAGAGTAACAGAATGGATAAAAAAGCAAGATCCATCCATATGCTGCTTACAAGAGACTCACCTCAAACCCAAAGACGCGCACAGACTTAAAGTCAAGGGATGGAAAAAGATATTTCAAGCAAACAACAGAGAGAAGAAAGCAGGTGTTGCAATTCTGGTATCAGACAAAACAGACTTCAAAATAAAGAAAGTAACAAAAGACAAAGAAGGACATTACATAATGATAAAGGGCTCAGTCCATCAAGAGGATATAACCATTATAAATATATATGCACCCAATACAGGAGCACCAACATACCTGAAACAAATATTAATAGAACTAAAGGAGGAAATAGAATGCAATGCATTCATTCTAGGAGACTTCAACACACCACTCACCCCAAAGGACAGATCCACCAGACAGAAAATAAGTAAGGACACAGAGGCACTGAACAACACACTAGAACAGATGGACCTAATAGACATCTATAGAACTCTACATCCAAAAGCAACAGGATACACATTCTTCTCAAGTGCACATGAAACATTCTCCAGAATAGACCACATACTAGGACACAAAAAGAGCCTCAGTAAATTCCAAAAGATTGAAACCCTACCAACCAACTTTTCAGACCACAAAGGCATTAAACTAGAAATAAACTGTTCAAAGAAAGCAAAAAGGCTCACAAACACATGGAGGCTAAATAACACGCTCCTAAATAATCAATGGATCAATGACCAAATCAAAATGGAGATCCAGCAATATATGGAAACAAATGACAACAACAACACTAAGCCCCAACTTCTGTGGGATGCAGCAAAAGCAGTCTTAAGAGGAAAGTATATAGCAATCCAAGCATATTTAAAAAAGGAAGAGCAATCCCAAATGAATGGTCTAATGTCACAATTATCGAAATTGGAAAAAGAAGAACAGATGAGGCCTAAGGTCAGCAGAAGGAGGGACATAATAAAGATCAGAGAAGAAATAAATAAAATTGAGAAGAATAAAACAATAGCAAAAATCAATGAAACCAAGAGCTGGTTCTTCGAGAAAATAAACAAAATAGATAAGCCTCTAGCCAGACTTATTAAGAGGAAAAGAGAGTCAACACAGAAGGTGGAGCCAACATGGCGTCATGAGTAGGACAGTGGGAATCTCCTCCCAAAAACATATATACTTTTGAAAATACAACAAACACAACTAGCCCTAAAAGAGAGACCAGAAGACGCAGGACAGTGGCCAGACTGCAGCTACACCAGCGAGAACCCAGCGACTGGTGAAAGGGGTGAGATACAAGCCCCGGCCCCGCGGGAGCCGAGCGCCCCTCCCCCCAGCTGCCGGCGGGAGAACAATAGGCAGAGCGGGAGGGAGACGGAGCCCAGGACTGCCGAACACCCAGCCCCAGCCATCCAGGCCAGAGCGCAGACACAGTACATGCCCAGGGGGCCCTGGATACTGGGGAAACAGGGAGTAAGACCTCCGAGCGGGTGCTGAAGCTGATGCCCCTGTGACAAAGAAAAGCGGGGGCTTTTTGAAAGTCTTAAAGGGACAGGGACTTAACAGCTTGACGGAAACAACCCAGGTCACAGTACAGCAGCTGGAAATTACAGGGAAAACCGGGTGCACTAACCCCCTGGGCAACAGCTCTGAGACCCCTCACGGAGGCAAACAGTCAAGCAGCCCCCCCATCCATTACCCCACCGGGCACTGCGAAAGCAGAGAAGCAGCCTGAGACAAATTCCGCCCATAGAAAGGGAAATTTCTCCCTTCCGGCCAGGCAAGACACAAAGACCCACTCTACACGCAATTACCCAACACAAGCCACGAGGGGTTGCAGTTGCCCCAGTAAAGAAAGGCCAGTAGCAAGTGAAAATTTTGGCCCTCCCAGCTGACAGTCAATAGCACCTGTCAACATGAAAAGGCAAAAAAATATGATCCAGACAAGACTAACCCAGACAGCTTCAGCATCTGCTACATCTTCCCCTGAGAAGGAACCTGGGGAGATAGATTTAGCCAGTCTACCTGAAAAAGAATTCAAAACAAAATTCATAACCATGCTGATGGACTTGCAGAGAAATATGCAAGAACTAAGGAAGGAGAATTCAGAAATAAAACAAGCTCTGGAAGGACTTCAAAACAGAATGGACGAGATGCAAGAGACCATTAATGGACTAGAAAACAGAACAGGAACGCAGAGAAGCTGATGCAGAGAGAGATAAAAGGATCTCCAGGAATGAAAGAATTTTAAGAGAGCTGAGTGATCAATCTAAAAGGAATAATATAAGAATCATAGGCATTCCAGAAGAAGTAGAGAGAGAAAAGGGGATAGAAAATGTCTTTGAAGAAATAATTGCTGAAAATTTCCCCAAACTAGGGGAAGAAATGGCCTCTCAGACCACAGAGGTACACAGAACTCCCATGACAAGGGATCCAAGGAGGGCAACACCAAGACACATAATAATTAAAATGGCAAAGATCAAAGACAAGGACAAAGTATTACAAGCAGCCAGAGAGAGAGTCAACACAAATCAACAGTATCAGAAACGAGAAAGGAAAAATCACGACGGACCCCGCAGAAATACAAAGAATTATTAGAGACTACTATGAAAACCTATATGCTAACAAGCTGGGAAACCTAGGAGAAATGGACAACTTCCTAGAAAAATACAACCTTCCAAGATTGACCCAGGAAGAAACAGAAAATCTAAACAGACCAATTACCAGCAACGAAATTGAAGCGGTAATCAAAAAACTACCAAAGAACAAAACCCCCGGGCCAGATGGATTTACCTCGGAATTTTATCAGACATACAGTGAAGACATAATACTCATTCTCCTTAAAGTTTCCCAAAAAATAGAAGAGGAGGGGATACTCCCAAACTCATTCTATGAACCCAACATCACCCTAATACCAAAACCAGGCAAAGACCCCACCAAAAAAGAAAACTACAGACCAATATCCCTGATGAACGTAGACGCAAAAATACTCAACAAAATTTTAGCAAACCGAATTCAAAAATACATCAAAACCATCGTACACCATGACCAAGTGGGATTCATCCCAGGGATGCAAGGATGGCACAACATTTGAAAGTCCATCAATATCATCCACCACATCAACAAAAAGAAAGACAAAAACCACATGATCATCTCCATAGATGCTGAAAAAGCATTTGACAAAGTTCAACATCCATTCATGAAAAAAACTCTCAGCAAAATGGGAATAGAGGGCAAGTACCTCAACATAATAAAGGCCATCTATGATAAACCCACAGCCAACATTATATTGAACAGCGAGAAGCTGAAAGCATTTCCTCTGAGATCGGGAACTAGACAGGGATGCCCACTCTCCCCACTGTTATTTAACATAGTACTGGAGGTCCTAGCCACGGCAATCAGACAAAACAAAAAAATACAAGGAATCCAGATTGGCAAAGAAGAAGTCAAACTGTCACTATTTGCAGATGACATAATACTGTACATAAAAAACCCTAAAGACTCCACCCCAGAACTACTAGAACTGATATCGGAATACAGCAAAGTTGCAGGATACAAAATCAACACACAGAAATCTGTGGCTTTCCTATATACCAACAATGAACCAACAGAAAGAGAAATCAGGAAAACAACTCCATTCACAATTGCATCAAAAAAAATAAGATACCTAGGAATAAACCTAACCAAAGAAATGAAAGACTTATATTCTGAAAACTACAAGTCACTCTTAAAAGAAATTAAAGGGGACACTAACAGATGGAAACTCATCCCATGCTCATGGCTAGGAAGAATTAATATCGTCAAAATGGCCATCCTGCCCAAAGCAATATACAGATTTGATGCAATCCCTATGAAACTACCAGCAACATTCTTCAATGAACTGGAACAAATAATTCAAAAATTCATATGGAACCACCAAAGACCCCGAATAGCCAAAGCAATCCTGAGAAAGAAGAATAAAGTAGGGGGGATCTCACTCCCCAACTTCAAGCTCTATTATAAAGCCATAGTAATCAAGACAATTTGCTACTGGCACAAGAGCAGAGCCACAGACCAATGGAACAGACTAGAGAATCCAGACATTAACCCAGACATATATGGTCAATTATTATTTGATAAAGGAGCCATGGACATGCAATGGCGAAATGACAGTCTCTTCAACAGATGGTGCTGGCAAAACTGGATAGCTACATGTAGGAGAATGAAACTGGACCATCGTCTAACCCCATATACAAAAGTAAACTCAAAATGGATCAAAGACCTGAATGTAAGTCACGAAACCATTAAACTCTTGGAAGAAAACATAGGCACAAACCTCTTAGACATAAACATGAGTGACCTCTTCTTGAACATATCTCCCCGGGCAAGGAAAACAACAGCAAAAATGAACAAGTGGGACTATATTAAGCTGAAAAGCTTCTGTACAGCAAAAGACACCATCAGTAGAACAAAAAGGAACCCTACAGTATGGGAGAATATATTTGAAAATGACACATCCGATAAAGGCTTGACGTCCAGAATATATAAAGAGCTCACACGCCTCAACAAACAAAAAACAAATAACCCAATTAAAAAATGGGCAAAGGAACTGAACAGATGGTTCTCCAAAAAAGAAATACAGATGGCCAACAGACACATGAAAAGATGCTCCACATCGCTAATTATCAGAGAAATGCAAATTAAAACTACAATGAGGTATCACCTCACACCAGTAAGGATGGCTGCCATCCAAAAGACAAACAACAACAAATGTTGGCGAGGCTGTGGAGAAAGGGGAACCCTCCTACACTGCTGGTGGGAATGTAAACTTGTTCAACCATTGTGGAAAGCAGTATGGAGGTACATCAAAATGCTCAAAACAGACTTACCATTTGACCCAGGAATTGCACTCCTAGGAATTTACCCTAAGAATGCAGCAATCAAGTATGAGAAAGACCAATGTACCCCTATGTTTATTGCAGCACTATTTACAATAGCCAAGAATTGGAAGCAACCTAAATGTCCATCGATAGATGAATGGATAAAGAAGAGGTGGTACATATACACAATGGAATACTACTCAGCCATAAGAAAAGGGCAAATCCAACCATTTGCAGCAACATGGATGGAGCTGGAGGGTATTATGCTCAGTGAAACAAGCCAAGCAGAGAAAGAGAAATACCAAATGATTTCACTCATCTGTGGAATATAAGAACAAAGGAAAAACTGAAGGAACAAAACAGCAACAGAATCACAGAACTCAAGAATGGACTAACAGGTACCAAAGGGAAAGGGACTGGGGAGGATGGGTGGGTAGGGAAGGATAAGGGGGGGCAGAAAAAGAGGGGTATTAAGATTAGCATCCATAGTGGGGTGGGAGAAAGGGGAGGGCTGTACAACACAGAGAAGACAAGTAGTGATTCTACAACAGTTTGCTACGCTGATGGACAGTGACTGTAAAGGAGTATATAGGGGGGACCTGGTATAGGGGAGAGCCTAGTAAACAAAGTATTCGTCATGTAAGTGTAGATTAATGATTAAAAAAAAAAAAAGCAGTTCCTATGTGGTGACCTCTAATGAGTTCTACACAATGATATAAAGGACATATAAAAGTGTAGGCAAAGGGTCTGTTTGTGTTTATACAGAGGATCAAAGCCTAATTGGGCTACCCCGAAAATGAACTAAGGTACGATATGAAAAAGAACTTCCAACATCAGCACTCTCGGGAAGACTCATGCCAGAAGATGATCATCAAAAAACCCCAACAAAGATCAATGCACTGCTACAGCTGTAGATGCACTCATCCCACCAGTTCCTGGACTTGCCATGGGAATGAGGAAGGAGATATCTAAGCTGGCCTGTGCATACAGTAAAACAACAAATTTGACTGGATCTATACTGTTGGAACTCAACCAAGAATTAGGAGAAGTGCAAATTGTAGCTCTCCAAAATCTTACAACCACAGACTATTTATCGTTAAAAGAACATATGGGATATGAACAGTCCCCAGGAATGGGTTGTTCTAGTTTATCTGAATTCTCTCAGACTGTTTAAGTTCAGTCGGACAATATCCACCATATCATAGATAAGTTTTCACAAATGCCTAAGGTGCCTAACTGGTTTTCTTGGTTTCACTGGAGATGGCTGGTAATTACAGGTATGCTTTGGTTAGGTAACTATATTCCTATTATGTTAATGTGTGTGCACAATTTAAGTAGTAGTTTAAAACCTATCCATGCTGAAGTTACTCTACAAGAAGATATGTCAAAGAAATAATCAATCTTCCCAGGTTTTCTTCTGCCTGATACTTCTATAGCTTTTCTTCTTCCTACCTAATCACAACCTTTAAATAGAACTCGTGCCACATGTCGAATTTACCGAGTATCATAATTCTTCCAAGTGGTAAAGACACCTCAAGACAAATGCTGGGCATAGAAGCCACAGGGCATAAATATGCAAAGAAGTAAAAAGCTAACTTTTTCAAACAATAAGGCTTCTCTCTCACTTACCAACTTAACATTTCCCTGTATGGCCCCGAAAGATGACTGGTTAGCCAGAGACAGGTAAGATTCCTCAAGGGAGGAACAACCTAAGACAGGCACAGTCGCAGGGGGCCATCTGGTGAGAAAATGGGGAGCAGCAGAGGTGAGGCTTAGAACCTCACCCCCCTGTTCTGAGAGAAATCTTCTGCATACATGGATGTTTATTGCCCTTGTCTAGCTTGGATTAACACATAGTCTACAGGCACACACCTGATCATTTACATTTGCTCTCTTACAACACTAAACTCTGTTTTCTACCTTTATCTCGTATCTACCTACCACTTCAGCATTTTATTAAAAATAATAATAATAAAGAGAGAAACGTGGTATCCACATATAAATCAAGTATAAAAATCAAATGAGTATTCATATTTGAACTGACTGTGTATAGTTCATAATGCATGAACAAAACCGAAGGCTTCTGTGATGACTGCCCTTGTACTGTTCACTATGTAACTTATTCATTATGTAAGAATTTGTTCTACATGTAAAAACTTGTTCGTTATGCATCAGAAGATTGGATACTGACGAAAATTAGGCTTGGGGTGGATTAATGATTGTGCATTGAGTATTGACCCCCCTATACAGAAATTTATTGTGGTTAACAACTATTTGATCAATAAATATGAGAGATGCCCTCACAAAATATATATATAACACACTTCCAATTGTAAAATAAATAAGTAACCGGGATGTAATGTATAGCATAAGGAATATAGTCAAAATATTGTAACAACTTGGTATGGTGATAGCTGGTACCTAGAATTATCATGTATATAAATGTTGAATCACTGTGTTGTACACCTGAAACTAATGTAATGTAATACTGTTGTCAATTACCCTTCAATAAAAAAAAAAAAAAAGAAATGCTAAATATCATCAGCTGTAGGATTCATTAAAAAAATGAACTTTGGAAAATGCATTGTTCCTGCTATTTGGATGGACCAGAGGGTATTATGCGCAATGAAAAAAGTCAGATAGAGAAAGATGAATACATATGATTTCACTTATATATGGTATCTAAAAAAATAAAACAAATAAACAAACAAAACAGAAATAGACTCATAAATATGGAGAACAAATTGGTGGTTA
This sequence comes from Manis pentadactyla, assembly GCF_030020395.1. Classification (NCBI taxonomy): domain Eukaryota; kingdom Metazoa; phylum Chordata; class Mammalia; order Pholidota; family Manidae; genus Manis; species Manis pentadactyla. Next base: position 143,557,174 of record NC_080025.1, on the reverse strand, counting down.
CTAGAATGGAAGAGAGGTGGGGGGAGGGGTGGTGAAATAGGTGAAGAGAATAAAGAGAGACACACTTCAACTTATAAAATGAATTAAGTCACGGGGATAAAAAGTACAGCACAGGGAATATAGTCAATAACATTGTAGTAACTATGGTAACAGTTGGAAACTACATTTATCAATTGTAGTGAGCATTTTGTAATTTATATAATTGTCGAATCACTATATTGTACACCTAAAACAAATATAATACTGTGTATCAGCTATACTTCAATGAAATTTTTAAAAAATAAATGATCAGTGGAAAATTAATTGTGCCAAACACTTCTTCAATAAAAATAAAAGAATGAAAATAAATGAATTAAATTATCACCTCAAACAAAAAAAAGACAGAAAGCACAATAAAGTAAAACCAAAGAAAACACAGTACAGAAATAATAGAGATATAAACAATAATTAATGTAGAAGAGAATAAGAAACATTAGGCATAATTAATGAATCAAAATTCTTGCTTATTGAAAAGAATGGAAAATAGACAAACTACCAATTAACTAATTCATGAAAAAAAAAAGGGGAAAGGGCACAAATAAGGTTTTCAAAATGGTAAGAGGAAATACAATAGAAGAATTTTTTTTGATTTAAGGGACCCCCCCTTTGCAAATAAATTTGAATACCTAGATAAGATGGATAATTTCCTAGGAAACAGATTAGCAAAAATATCTCCATTAGAGAGAGAACATTTAAATAGACCAGTTTACATGGAAGAAATAGAGAAAGCTATTAAGGAGCCACACCAAAAAGTAAGCGCCAGGGCCAGATTGTTTTGCATGAAAATTCTTCCAAGCCTTCAAAGTCCATTTAGTCCCAGAGCATTGAAAATGAAGGGAATTTCCTAATTGCTTTCTCAAAACAAGTAGAACATTGATGCCTAAACCTGATAAAGACTGTGTAAAGAGATAAAACTATAGGCCAATACCTCCATGAATAGCAATACAAAAATACTGAACAAAGTATTAGCAAATAAACCTACACTACCAAATTAAGAAAGTGGTACATCATGTCCAAATGGGATTTAAATCAGAAATGAAAAATTGGATCATTATTAGGAAACCTATTAGTATCATTCACCTTGTTAATAGATTTAAGGAGAAAGAATCATAAGGTTATTCCCATAGATGATTTTTAAAAACCTTTGACAAAATTCAATAGCCATTCATGATAAAAACTCTCAAAAAATAGTAACTGGGGGATGCTTGCTTAATATGATTATACACCACATACACAAATGCACATTATATATTACTGTATAATGTAGTGTATCCAGTATCTCACTTACTTAACTGGGAAACACTGAAGGCATATCCAGGAACAAAGCAAGCATGTCCATCCACCAATATTCAATATTAATAATGGATGTTTTAGCCAATGCAATTGGACAAGATAAGAATAAGTAAAGAAAGAAATTATCAACTAACTGTGGTACATCCATAAGGTGGAATACTACTCAGCAATAAAAAAACAAGCTATTTACATGGCTTGGATGAATCTCCAAATTACTATGCTAAGCTCTTGAGAGAAGGGAACATGCCACATGCCTTGTTCTCTTATTGCATTAATCACAATGTATAGTATTTATCAAGGACCTTCTGTCTGCTTTCTGCCCTGGAAACAAATGGGTAACACTGCTCTTGGGGCATTTCACATGGGCTTCTAATCTCCTCACTGCTTCTTAGAAACAGAACCTTTTCCTTTGCAGCATTAACCTGAATGCAAGGGTAAGAATAATTGAATGCATTTACACAGAGAAGAATGATCACATTAAAGACTTCTTTTCAGATTAAACCTGTATTTACTTTTCTTAGGAGGTATATGTGCCTCTTTGGTTAAATATTTGCTTACAGAAGGTGACAGTACAATAGAATGTTAAATTTGTATCTCTGAATTTTGACTACAAGTCCGATGAAAACAATAGACCCCAAAGTAAGCCTAAATTTGGCAGAGTGAAACCAAATCTGTCTCACTCTGAGTGACTATTTCTGAAGGAATTGTGAACTTCTTTGTGTGGTCCTTCTCTTCTCCTTGAGCCTTTGCTATTAAGTCTACAGTCTAACTTTTATTAAATATACCATCCTAATTCATTTATGTTTGGGGGAAATTGTTGTCCTATTTGGAGAAAATGGCTTGGGGAATGGAGAAGCCAGTTTCCAAGATGGTAGAATAAGGAGAGTTGGCATAAATCACGTATGACTATCATATATGTTGGCAGAACATGGAAATGTACTTTGAGAAACCCTAGAAATTATTAGGTGCAAAGTACCCAGTAGAAAAGCACAGCAGGGGATAAGGACTTCAACTATTGTTACCCATATATTAAAGGGAATTTCTGCACCAGGAAAACCAGAAAGGTCTCAGAAACCTTGGTTATATGGAATTTCTATCAGTCCATAATGAATTAATCCAAGAAGAATGTGGTCCCCGACTGGCAGAAGGGTTGAAAACATGCCTCAAATCTTCCAGGGAAAAGGAGAAAGAGAGATGTCTTGAGGGTAAACCAAGACTCGTCCAAAATCATTTTGAACTTTTACCAAAAAGGAAATTCATCCCTGTGTTCTTAGAAGTAGTAGTGGTATTTTTTTTAAAATCCAGTTTTGCACAAATAGGAGGGAATAGAAAAGTTTTATTATAGTAACAATAAGCAAACAAATTCAACTGGGCTGGGGGAGCAGCATGTGGTTGACTGGCCAAGCAGTGAGCAATCAAGGTGCGGGGTGATGGAGGTAGGGAGGCAACAGCCAGTTTCACAAGAAAACCAGAGAACTGGTTACACTGAGGTTGGTCGAAGAGTTTCTACAGATACCTCAGAATACACCAAACATTGTATTCTTATCTGTTGAATCTCTGTCTTTTGCTCCTTCTGGCATTTCACTTAGTTAAGTAAGATCTGTTTTTCCAGACAATTCTTTCTTCTTCATGGGCAGATGACAAGAAATCATTTGAATGCTTCTGTTAAAATGTAATCAAACAAATTTATGCAAGAAAGACTTTTATAAGCATCTTCACTGACAGTGCCAAGAACTGATCTAACAAACCATACGGGCAAATGATCACTATGGTTCTAAAGGCAGTAAGTGAGTAGAAGCCACAGCGGGGAGAATATCTGCCAGTCTATAAAGAATCTAGAGGAGGAACTTTTACTCGGGATAAATGGAGAAAGTTTGAAGCCTTGCATTTCTCTTCTCTGTGTCTCTGGGGAAAAATCATAACGTAAGGGGCATCGGTATTTTCTGCTTTTTAGTTTCACAAATTGGGAATTAGTCTGTCACCTGTTAAATTAATCAACCATCTACCAATTAGCAACATTGAACTGGAGTCCACTCCCCAGTCCCGAGAGCCTGAGGGGCAGAAACCAGCGCGCTCTGCGTGATTACGTGGGGGCAGAGCCCCCAAGAATATGCGGGAACCTCGGACGGGTTTTCATTAAGTTCACCCTTACGGAAACAGACGCGACAGAACATGGGAAATGATCTTGGTGGAAAGTATATCCAGCGCTCTCAGGATGACGTCCAGGACCCTGGGTTCGCTCTCCACCTGGGCCCTGGCGGCGCGCTGCCGCAGCGCGCAGGCCGTCTCCCTCTCTGCCAGCTCCCCCTCCATCTGCGCCCGCCGCCTCTGCTGCTCCAGCTCGTCCTCCAGGCTGCGGATTCTCTCCTCGTACTCCAGTTTGATCTGCACTTTCTGCCTCTCCAGCTCTGCCCTGTAATGCTCCTGCAGCTCCCGGATCTGCTTCTGGATCTCCTCCTCGGCCCTCTGGAACGGCGGGCTGGTGTAGCAGAGCCCGCGGTTCTCCCGCACCACGCGCTCCACCAGCTGTAGCATCTGCGCCCGCTGCGCCGCCTGCTCGTCGCCCAGGGCCCTGTTGTTGAACAGGCAGTAGTGATCCTGGAACTGGCCCATCAGCTCTCGAATGGTCTGCGGCGCTTCCTTCAAGTAATCATAGAAACTAGAGCCCCCCAACTCATCCTTCCGGGTGAATAAGAGAATCATGTGCCTCCGAGCTCCGCCTCCGAACATCTGCAGAATCTTCTGGGTGGCCTTGTGCTCTTCCGGCGTGTAGCGGCCCAGCGGGACCACGAGGACCAGAGCGTGGGGCCCCGGGGAGGTCAGCAGCACGCAGCGAGCGATCTCCGTGTGCGTGTCAGCATCCGGCACCTCGGTGTCGAACACGCCGGGCGTATCCACCACCACGACCTCCTTCCCGTTCCACGGGCAGCTCCCTTTCTCGCAGGTCCTGGTGATGGATTTTGAGGAGATGCCAGAGCGAAACACTTTCTTTCTGAGGATACTGTTCCCTGTGGAGCTTTTCCCGGCTCCAGTCTTACCCACTAAGACAAGTCTCAGTTGTGAATCTCTGGGGTACTGGTTTCCAAGCCCTGGGACTGAGGAGGCAAAAGCCAGAGCGTTAGGGGGGACCAGCCACTGTTTCCCCGCAGGGCGGCCGTGCGCCCTCCTCCGCGGCCCGGACCTCCCTGGGCTGCCTCTGCACTCACGCGGAGTCCGGCAGTAGGTGGGAGCCACACAAAGACTTTCTGGGTTCCCCTGGGCTTCTTACTCTGACCTTTCATAGCTAAGCAGCCCGGTGGGGAGGAAAGACAATGGGTTCAGAGCGAACTCTGAGCTGCAGCCGGTTCCTCACCATTTGGCTCAGGAAGGGACACGCATCTGACTCTGGGACATCGCAGTAGGGGATCCCCCCCAACCCTCACACGCACGATTTATATTCAAAATGGAACTTTTCTTCCTCCCATTAAGAAGCTAGGTAGGTGGGCTAGACAACCCACCATTTCTACCATCCTGCAAGGTAGAAAAAGGTTGCCCCGAGGAAAGACCCAGCGACCCCTTTGTATTCTGCCCAGAAACCATTCTGTCAGGGACTGTGACCCACAGGAGAACGGAATATCTCATGTTTAAACTTAGTGACCTTAGCTGAGAAATCCAGTGAGTTTTTATATTTTAAATGTGCTGAAGAATTATAGTCAGAAAATATCAACAGTTCTCTGGACTTACTGTTGTTAGAAAACCACAGGCCCAAGGATGGAACCATTCATGTTAATGGCCCTGCCAGCAAACCAAGACAATCCCTGACTTAACTGCCATCTCAGCACAGAACTGTGACCTTTAACCCATCGGCATGGGGTTTTCTGGTCTGCTCTCCGAAACCCACCGATAAAGGACAACCTTGCCTAAAACACTGGGTCCTTCGCTAATAATTCCCTTTTCTGCACTCCCTCTCTGCCTCTAAAAACCTTTCCTTCTCTGCAGTTCAACAGAACATCTCTCTAGAGAGGATGCTGCCTGATTCATGAATTGCTTAATAAAGCCAATTAGATCTTCAAATTTACTCAGTCACATTTTGGGTTTTAACACTATAAAATTCCTTGATACATAATAAAAGAAAAATAAAAAACTCAGCCAGATTAGCATCAGTAGAGTTATATACTTTCTTAGTTCCACTTGGTTAATTAGGCACCTTCTACTTCCTACAGAAACTGGTGGTTGATATCAGAGCAGCATAGCATAGCAACGGAACTGTTTTCAAAGTAACCGTGCCTCAGGTTAAACACCAGATCATTTACCCAGCTCTTGCTGTATTTGTATTCAGTAATTCTTGGAGTTGAAGACAACTGACAGTCACATTTGAGAGCCTGTTTCTCTGAGGAGGCAGACCGACCCTGCCAGTGGACTGATTCTTGCATGAGAAACCCTACGTACAACCATCTGTTTTTTTCTTTGGGATAATGCATTCATTATCACACTTACAACATTATAGACATTGTTATAAATGGCATTTTATTTTTCCGAGCCATCATCATCATTCACCCAGTTCCTCAGACAAAAATCTAGGAATTGCCCTTGATTCCTCTCTTTCCATTACTTCCCATATCCAGCCCATCAGCAAGTCCTCTGGGCTCCATCCACAAACCTGCCTGCTTCTCCATCATCCTGGCCCAAGCCACCATCGCCACTCACGTCTCAGTGGTCTCCCGACTGGTCTCTCTCCTTCCATTTTGTCCCCTTCAGTCTATTCTGAAAGTTGGAGTCATCTTTTAAAAATATCACTCCAACTGAGGAGAGAGATTGCAGAACCCCCACAAATCTGTAGTTGATCCCCACCTCTCACACACTTTACGGGACGCTTTTGCTAAGGCAGGGATTAGCGAAAACATCCCTAAGGCAGCGTTTCCCACATTTGACAGCCAGAATCCTGGAATGAGAGAAGGAAATTTCCAGAAACTCAGAACACTGCTGTTCTGGTGTGTACACATTACAGGAAGTAGGAAAAATGCCTCATCAAGCCTGGGATCAATCAGAATACTTTAATCCCTCTTCCCCTACACTGTTTTGCTACATCCTGAGGAGAAAGTGTAGGGGATTGAGAAATATGGAAGAGTGGAGTAAAGAAAGAGGAAATAAGTGGGGTTGGGAATGGGGTTTGCTGCAGCCTGGCAGGGGGAGCCCGGAGCGCACACTCACCGTGGCTGGTGCTGGGCTCGCTGGGCTTGGAACTCGTCCCCCAGAATTGGGCAGCCATTGTACTGTGAATTCCTGCACACAAAGAAACAAACATGCCACTTTAGGGAACTGGAGAATAACTGGAAATCTCCACCTCATGCAGCCAACAGTTTCTTTTTTTTTGCCATAAATTTGCTACTTTATGTCTCTTCTGCTATTCACCAATACTTCTCAGCTGTCCATTTTCCGATTGGTCTTTTTTCTCTACCTAAACATAAACGCTTAGGCGTTTCCTCAGCACTGGTTTTGGGCATGCCCCCCTCCCCATTCAGTGAGTTACTACTTTGAATGCCATTTATATATAATCTGTAGCCTGGACCTCCCTCAGAGTTCCAGACTTTTAGACCCCATTCAGCTTGTCCACCTGGCAAGTTCATGGGCATCATAACCAGAACTCAGCCCAAATGGAGCCCTTGACCTTCTTGTTCTGTCTCCAGATCACATAAATGAATCTGTCCCCTTTTCAGTAAACGGCACCCCCGTTCAGCCAGCAGCTCATACACAACCTTGTGGTTGTCTACACCTCTTCTTTCCTCACTGGCTCATCAGTCCATTACCAAATCCCGTTGCTTTTACTTACAAAACAAATACAAAATTGTCCTTTTCTCCTTATCTTCATGTTAATCCAACCCAGTCTCATTTGCTTGCAATGGAACAGGCTTCTAACTGATCATCTCATCTTCAGACCTTTTCTACTTTACAATCAGATACTTTTTTAAAACTAAAACTTGATTCCCCCCGCCCTTGTTTCGATTCCCTAATGGCCGCCTATTGCTTTTTCTCAAATAGTTCAAAATCCTTGGAATGGTCCATAGGGCCCTGCATGAGCAATTAATTACGTTCTCAAAAGGCTTTCGCCGTACTGGCCTCCTCAGTGTTCCTACATCCTCCAAGCTGCGGCCAATGTTCAGCACTTCCTGGAGGAGTTCCCTCTCGTTGGAACTCCCACTCCAATCCAATGCGCAGCTCATTCCTGCTCGGCCCCCAGGCCTCAGCTTTCTGTCACTTCTCCAGAAAGGGTTTCTCCAACACCTCTCCCCGCCACGTCCCCCGCCACCAGCACCAGCACCAGCCGACATTACAGCTTTGGGGTGGTCTGCTTGCTGTCTGTGCTCATCATACACAAAGGCGTTTTACATCTTCCCATAAGTGGCCTCTCTAATTTTTTGCTCTCTCCCTTTAAGCTGTAAGCTTTGTGGTGGTAAGAACCATTTGTGTCTTGTATTTCCCTTTATTCCCTGAGGGCAAGAACAATACTTGACAAGGAGTGGTTCTCAATAAATATTTGTTAAATAAGTAAATTTTGATTATAAAAAAACCCTGATTCTTGCCCCCTCTCTAACTGACCTTTATATATCCAGCCTAAATCTGATCTGTGGAAAAGATTATACCCTCCTTATTAATCAGTGCTTAATGTTATAGGGACATGGTTTTACATTAAATGTTTTCTTTCCTTGCTACCTACCAATGTTTGGCAGTGGAGAAAGCCACTTGGAGAACTCCAGTTGGAACAGACTTCAACTAGGACAGTCTGAAAATACTAGTTGTTAAGGGCAGGCTCATCTGATAGGAAGCCATCAAATACAAACTTGAAACACTGTTAGAAAGCCAGACACTTCTTCTGAAAGAAGAGTTATCGCTCTATCCTTTAAGGATAGGGGGTAGGAAACAGCTTCCTGTGAACTGGGAAGAGAGATCACAGAATTTTTAAAAATTAGCTTCAGCCACCAAACTGATGTGGGTGAGTGGTATTAGGAGAGGGGTAGGATGTCAGATAGGAAAACAGAAGGTCTGTGGGTGTTTTCTTAAGGTCCTCCTTCAGGCACATGGGCTCTCTCTTCATTCTGTAATACTGTATGGTTTAGCCCAATTCAGATGGAAAACCAGAGGACGGCACGTCTGTAGGCACCGGCCTAGGTGGCTGAGCTCATCTCTCACTGCCAAAGAACAAGCGTCGGCCAGTCCACAGCTGCTCCTGAACTGCAGAGAGGAAGCTGGGGTGGCATCTCCCTCCTCCTACCTCCTAATGGTCCCCTTCCCCAACGCTGGTGCAGCCCAGTAAGACTGTCCCTGAGCGGGCAGGTTGCCAACAGGCAGCTCTGAACAGCCAGTTCCCTGGTAACAGAGCCTCGGACCAGGACCCGTGTGCGGGCTGAGTGGGAGGCATGCCCAGCTGAGCTGCTTACACACGCCAGAGCTCTTCACCCTCAACTCCATCCCTGAAAACTTCAAGTTTATTTATAAATTCTACAAATGATGAAAGAAATCATTATGTGTGTAAGTATCCTCTGAGCGACCATCCTTGAAAAAGACATTAATTTGTAGGGCTCAGACTTCAAAACATATTACAACCTAAAGCCAGCAAAAACAGGAAACAGGAACCAACAAATAACGTATTCTGAGAGCAAGTTTGCAGGGGCTTTTGATACAGACCCAGAGGAGAAGACTCTTCTCCACCAAACCATGCAACCCCCACAGACACCAGCCTCCCCAGCCAAATATTGCCAGCTCCCCTATTCTCCTACCTGGAAAATCTGGGTCCTGCTCCTTTGTCTAAGTCTGAATCAATGCTAAGCCAAGGTATTGAGAAAGAGGAGGGGAGAGGAAGTGAGGGGAGGAGCTATCCAAACTCGTTCAGACAAGAGGCCTACCACTTAATCATCTCGCTGCTTGAATAGAACTTTCTCAATTATGGAATTGTTTTGCATGGTCCAATGTGGTGACCATTAACAACATGGGCTGTGTGTGATTGTAGAATTGAATTTTTAATCTGATTTCATTTTAATTAACTTTAAGTTAAATAGCCATGTCTTCCTAGTAGCTACCATATTAGACCATGCAAAGATTCTATAGGGAGGGACAAATATGGGTCATGTTGTGAAATTCTGGAAGAAACTGATGAGTCACAACCAGAGAGCGTCCAGCTAATTTGAAAGCTGCATGGACCCTGGACCCACTTCTCAGCACAACAGGCCTTCCAGCCCCATATTCACCCCCTGTGCTTCTGGCCTGAGTCAGGGGGGCAGCTGCCACCGCCACTCCTCCCCAGTGATGTGGGAGAGAGAACGCTGTTATTTTCAGGCCTAATCATCTGCTAGAAGCCAGAGGGACGAGCTGATCTTCATCTCACTTATTAGGATGTGCCCAAGTCACCCTGTGAGATGGTTCTAGAATCATTTGTATTAGTCTAACCACTGACATCTGACCCTATCGACCTCAAAAATGGAGCCAGTGAGAGTACTATAATGGGGGTAGGGGTGGGTCCCAGTTCTCCACAGACAGGGATCCCATTATAAAAGGGGTGTCAATTTGCAGTTATACCCTATAACTGAGACTTCAGAGCTGCATAGGGCTTTAGTAATTATAGAAACTGCTAACAATTTAGGTTAAGGTAAGAGAGCAGACATAAATTTCTCTGAGGACAGCATGTGGTTATTCTCTGTCTATAAGCACAGCAGAACTCCCCTAAAGCAGGGGACAGGGCAGTAGGATAAACCATGCACTAGCAATGAGGATTAAAAACATTCCGGAACAATATACACTAAATAACAAGGATGGCTCAGTCCCTAGGTGAGACAGACAGATGCAGGTTCCTCAGAAGAGGCAGGGTGGGAGTTCATCTCTACGACTTTGACGTGGGTGACTTAGAGAGAAAGGGCGGGTTTATATTTAGTTTCTATAGTTGAAGCCTAGATAGAAGGTTTGTATTTAATTATAGGAGTAAAAGCAGAAACTGACATAAAATATATTAGTTATTATAAGTACTATTAAACTCCCAGGCCGTTACTTAAGTATTCTTTATTTGGGTTACAGGATAACCAAATATAGGAAAATTCTGTTACAGCTTACATTTATGACACACGTTTGGGCTAAATGCTTTCACAGTAAAGCAATGTGTAGAGGGAAATTTCTAGCTTTGAAGGCTTATATTAGAAATGAAAAACAATCTAAAAATAATCATCTGAGATATCAAATTTAAAAACTGGAAAAGGAACAGCAAATCAAATCTAAAGTAAGAAAAATGAAGGCAGTAACACAGAGGAAAAAATCATGAGATGGAGAACAGAAAAACAGTAATGAAAACAAAAGCTGATGCTTTGAAAATAAGCAACAAAATTGACAAGATTCTACCTACATGAATGAAGAAAAAGGGTTAAATTATACAAATAACCAATATCAGGAATGGAAGAAGGGATATCACTACAAATCTAATATACATTAAAGGGAAATAATGGACTGTACTAAAAAACCTAATGGCAATAAATTTAATTATATAGATGAAATAGATAAATTCACTGAAAAGCACAAATTAGCAATACTGAGTCAAGAAGAAATATAAAATCTGAAAAGCCCTCTATCAAATAAAAAATCAAATTTGTAATTTGAAACATTCCCGCAAAGAAAACTTCAGGGCAAAACGAATTCATTGGTGAATTTCATTGCACATTTAAGGAAAAAATTTTATAATATCAATCTAACACAAACTCAGAAAACAGAAGAGAAAGAAACATATTGTAATTCATTGTATGAGACCAAGGCTCTCATGAAACCAAAACCAGGTGCAGACATCACAAGAAAAGAGAACTGCCGACCAATATCCCTGATGAAAATAGACACAAAAGTCCTTTTAAAGAATGTGTTCTTATTTGAAAACAGGTCCCCTGGAGATGTAATTTGTTAAGACAAGGTCATCCTGGAGCAGAGTAGATCCTTAATCTAGTGTGACTGGCATCCTTAGAGGAAGAGGAGAATGCCATGTGACAACAGAGGCAGAGTCCTGAGTGATGGGCCTGCAAGTCAGCGAACACCAAGGATTGCTGCCAATACCGGAAGCTAAGAAAGGAGCTAACAGATTCTCCCCTGGAGCTCAGAGAGAGAGCAGGGCTCTGAGGTCACCTTGATTTCAGACTTCTAGTCCCCAGCACTGTGAGAAAAGAAATCGCTGTTGCTTAAAATCATCCAATTTGTGGTACTTTGTCATAACAGCCATAGGAAACTAATACACAGGCTATAGAATTCTAGTCAGCAATGAAACAGAACAAAAAAAACACATGCCATAGCATGGATGCACCCTTAAAAAAAAGCTAAGTGAAAGAGACCATAAAAGATTACATCTTATAGATTATATTCATATGAAATTTTGGAAAAGGCCAAACTACAGTAATAGAAAGCAGATTACCTGTTGCTTGGGATGAGGGGTTAGAGGAGAGGACTGACTCCAAAAGGCAATGAGGAAAAGTTTTAGGTGATGGAATTGCTCTGTATCGTGATACAACTGTGGAAAATTCCCAAAATCCATCAAACTGTACAGCCAGGTGAATGAAGAACTGTCACTTTTTGCAGATTTATTATACATAGAAGACCCTAAAGATGCTATCAAAAAACTGTTAGGACTAACAAATGAATTCAGAAAAATTACAGGATACAAAATCAATACACAAAAATCAGATGAATTTCTATACACTAATAATGAATCATCAGAAAGAGAAATTAAGAAAACAATCCCATTTACAAATGTGTCAAAAAGAATAAAATACCTTGGAATAAATTTATCCAAGGAAGTGAAAGATCTGTATCCTAAAAACTAAGAGACAATAAAGAAATTGAACACAATACAAATATATGGAAAGATACTCTGTGCTCATGGGTTGGAAGAAACAATATTGTTAAAATGTCCACACTTTCCAAAGCAATCTACAGATTCAATATAATCCCATATCAAAATTTCCAACGACTTTTCACAGAGACAGAACAAATAATCCTAAAATTTGTATGGAACCACAAAAATCCTGAATCACCAATGCAATTTTGAGGAAGAAGATCAAAACTGTAGGCGTCATGCTCTCTGATTTCAAACTCTTCTACAAAGCTACAGTAACCAAAACAGTATGGTACCAGCATGAAAACAGATGCATAGATCAATGGAACAGAATAGAGAGCTAAGGAATAAATGCATGCACATATTGTCAATTAATTTATGACAATAAATGACAATAAAAGAGCCAAGAACATACAATAGGGAAAAGACAGTCTCTTCAATAAATGGTGTTGGGAAAACTGGGTATCGACATGCAAATGAATGAAGCTGGACCACTATCTGATACCACACACAAAAATTAACTCAAAATACATTAAATATTTTAATGTAAAACCAAAAACCAAAAAACTCCTAGAAGAAAACATAGGCAGTAAGCTCTATGACATAGGTCTTGGAGATGATTTTTTTAATCTGACATCAAAAGCAAAAGCAACAAAAACCAAAAATAAACAAGTGGGACTACATCAAACTAAAGAGCTTCTGTACAGCAAAGGACACTGTCAACAAAATAAAAAGGCAGCCTACTGAATGGGAAAAAATATTTGCAAATCATATATCTGATAAGGGACTAATATCTAAATATATAAAGAACTCACACAACTAAACAGTAAAAAAAAAATCTTATTTAAAAATGGTCAGAAGACATGAAAATCTTCCAAAAATGACATGCAGATGGCCAGCAGGTAGATGAAAAGAAGTTCAACATTATTAATCAACATGGAAATGCAAGTTAAAACTACAATGAGATATCACCTCACCCATTAGAATGGTTAGTATGAACAAGACATGAAATAACAAGCATTGGCAAGGATGTAGGGGAAAGGGAACCATTGTGCACTGCTGGGGGGAGTGTGAACTGGTGCAGCCACTATGGAAAACAGTACAGAGGATCCTCAAAAAAGTAAAGATGGAAATACCATATGATCCAGTAATTCCACCTCTGGGTATTTATCTAAAGAAAATTAAAATACTCATTCAAAAAGATATCCTCACCCCCATGTTCATTTCAGCATTATTTACAGTAGCCAAGATATAGAAACAACCTAAGTCTCCACTGATGGATAATGGATAATGAAGTTGTGATACACACATACACAAAGGACTACTATTCACCTATTAAAACAAAAACAAAATCTCGTCATTTGTGACAACATGGATGGACCTCAAAGGCATTATTCTAAGTGAATCAAGTCAGACAAAGAAAGACAAGCACCATATGATCTGTCTTATAAGTGGAATCTAAAATAAAAAACCAAGCTCATCAATACAGACAAGGGACTGGTGGTGGCCAGAAGTGGAGGTGGAAGAAATGGGTGAAGTAGGTCAAAAGGTAAAAATAAAACAAATATACATTGCAACATTTATGCACATATATAAGTTAATGGGAAATATCAAGACTTGTTGGAAATATTTTTTGATTGATTATTGAATTACTCTAAAAATGAATAAATCTTATTTTATTTAGATTAAAATCCAGTAATGCTGAAGAGGTACAACTGAATGTAACTAGGATAATCAGTTGTGGGAGATTGATTGTAAAACTGGCCACAGGTTGTCACAGTACCCGTGTCCATGTCCTTTTACAATCTGAATTTGTACCTCTTCCCATGAAGAGAGGGAGTCTATTTCTTCACATTTTGAAGTTCGTGCAGTTTGGTTTTTGACAACTTCTGCTTTTTTGTGCATTTCCTCTTTCTGCTATTTTGGCGCCCTTTGTTCAGCCCACATACTTCTTATGCATGTAGGATATTTACCTGTACCATTTCACTAGAAATTACGTGGTGAAGAGACCAGAGGATGATTTGCACAGTCCCCAGAAGTCTGTGGTCTGCAGCAGGTGTTAGCCTATTTCTCAGAATCTTGTTGGAAGGACAAGAATGCATGCCGTAGATTTACCTACGCACAGCAACGCTCCTCCGTGTCTCCACCACCACCATCACCTTCTGTCTTATCTGTCACATATAGTTGTGGTCACTTTCCAGGATGTGCACGTTAAGATGCAAGGCCTGTATGTCCTACTCTGCACAGAATGTTCACATGGCCTCAGCCCTGCAGAGGAGGCCTAATTAAGTGGTCACAGCTCTGTCTTGTGCTGAGTAAAGAGGACAGTGCAGTTAGGGGGGGAAGGCTGTCCTGCCTGTGCCTGCCTTTTAGAGTCCTAACAATGGAGCTTTAAAAGCCTACACTGCTTATAGAAAACTTCACAGGTCAATTTTTTTACGAAGTATTGCTTATTTTGCAGTAACTCGAAATTTGTATTCGAGTGTCTCTCTTTCCAAGTTGTGCATGGCCACAGATGATTCTGTGTAAATGCAAATATGTAAAAGTAGTTTGCACCTTTCTCTTACTATATTTTATTTCTATTTAACAAAACATTTCAGAGTCAAGATCGCAAACTGGCCATTCACTCACCATTCTGGAGCATGGATTAGCACAAACTGTAGACCACAGACTTCCTCTCTTTCTGAAAACCCTAATGAAACCATGAAGTCAGAGAGAAGTTGGGAGCATGGGATCCAGTGACAAGAGGTCTCAACAAGTTTCTGGAAGACAGGGAGAAGAAGGATGCACTGGGGCAGCCAACATGATTTCAGAGATGCTACAGCTGAGGTGGCCACAGAGTTTTGACTGGAGCTCCTTGGGGAGATTTGGCCTCATAAATTTCAGCCACAGTGGAAAGAGCTGCAGGGCTGGAAGTAGGGCATTAGTTGAAGATGCCAGGATGAAAAACGATCGATTCCCTGATTCCTTCCCATGCCCCTAATTCAGAACATGTTCTCTTCTGTTTTGTTTGGTTAGTTTTTGTTCCTGTTTCGCAAGTGTGTAATGAGAGGGTTCTCTAACTGAGAACATCTCCAGAGTAAAACCTCTGCCTTCTGGCATTTAGGGTTCCCTCTGTATGACAGTCTGTCCTGCTCTGTCACCTCAGGTGACCCCACAGTCACAACCCTCCCCAGTGACCTGGAACTTCCAGGAAGCTTTTCTAATTATTTATTCTCATCTATGAAAAGGCAATCATAGCGTTGTTGTTGGAGACAACATTATGAGAGAGAAAAGAGAGGAAGATAAACAGAACAACAGCAGAAAAACACACAACCCTAAAGAGATGGATCGGCACAAACTGTAGAGAACCAATAACTCAGGAAACAAAACCATAAACAGGACAAAAACTAACCAAACAAATACAAATAAACTTCTCTCTCAGGAATCTAGATGATTAAATCTCCCACTGAATTCAACTAAAAATATTGCAAGTATTATGAATATTTTCTTAAAAGCATAAGTGAGCAGGCAAGAAAAGAAGTTGTCTCAGACATGGAGCTAAGTGAAGGCGGAAACCTGGCTGCTAAGTGGAGTGCAGCAGCGGGCAGTCACTCTGAGGATATTTGGCCAACTCCGCAGAAATTATTCTTTGCTTCTTAAAGCCACAGACATGAAAATGAATCAGAAGTGAGGGCTGACTCCAGGGGGCAGTCTAATAGGGAACTTTTACCGTGAACCCCAAAGGGCTAGTAGCTACTTCCTCCACAAAGGCTGATGTAGAAGTCAGTGGCTTCTAATTAGTGAGCTGGATGATAGATTTGAAAAAAAAAGTCAGAATGCAATTTAAAGGTGCTTATAGAGAGAAAGCAGAAGAGACTAGGGTAGAGAACATCTCTAAAGCAATGATTGTTGAATTCTTTTCTGACCTGATGAAACTCATCGATCCATATATTTAAAAAATCCTGACGAGCATAATTAGGAAAGAATTCACCCCTTAACATGTAAGAGTGAAACTATAGGACATCAAAGCAGAGAATATCTTGAAAGTAGCCAGAAAGAATAGATAGATGACCTTGAAGAAGAGATGGTTGGAATGTGCTGATTCCTTAATGGTGATAAAGGAAACCAAAAGGCGGCAGAAGCAGATTTTTCAATGTGC
Organism: Manis pentadactyla; assembly: GCF_030020395.1. Lineage (NCBI taxonomy): Eukaryota > Metazoa > Chordata > Mammalia > Pholidota > Manidae > Manis > Manis pentadactyla. The sequence goes on along the minus strand of NC_080025.1, from coordinate 143,540,873 downwards.
TGACAGAAAATAACAATCAACCTAAAATTTTATACTCAGGGAAAATAGCTGTCAAAAATAAGAGCAAAAAAAGTAACCACACTTCTGATGACAGAGACTGAGAGGTCTTGCCACTGGCACGGCCTCATTTGAGCCTCACCAAAGCCTCATTAATTTCTAAAGAAGGGATCTGAGGCAAGAGGAAAGGAATCCCAGAGAGTCCGTCGGAAATGGGAAAGAAAAAGAGACACATCTGAACAAACGTAAACTGTGTAATATAATAGCAGTGCTTTCTAGGGTTTAAAAAAATTAAATTAAATTAAAACACACAAAATAAATAGATAGGGTGGAGGGTGGAAATGGAATTGAAATATTCTAAAGTAATTTGTTGCAGAAGAAGATTATAGATTGATTTTAGACTTTGGTAAGTGTCTTGTCTGAGGGTTTCAGCCCTGGGCAAGTTCACTGTGGATTCAGTGAGACCAAGAAATGACAATGGCACGTTCTTGGGGTGAAAGGGTTTATAGCCAGCTTTATTCTCCCTGCAATAGGTCAAGCACTAGAATCACATCTGCATCAGTCTGCAGGTCCTTAATCCTCCTTCGTTTCTGCCTCTGCCCAGAGCAAGAGCTCTTTGGACAGTGACTCAGTCAGTAATAGCTTAATTCCTATGGGTGTGGGAGCAGTAGCCTAGCAGGAGGCCAGTTACATCGCCAAGTAGTTTAGGGTCAGGTGGGGATCTTGGTCAGAGGAACTTCCATTTTCCCCACAGTGAGTTTAGAATATTTATGGTAATCACTGAGTGGCCACTAAAAAATTAGGCCAAGTGTATATAATTTCCAAAGTAATAGAGAAAAAATAGAATGTGAAAAAAATACCCAGGTAATCAAAATTAAACAACAAAGAAGAAGGAAAAACATATGGAACAGGTTGGACATGTAGAAAACAAAAAAATAAAATTTTATATATGTGCCCAAATAGATCACAAGTTATAATTATCACAAATGCTCCAAAGGTTTCAGTTAAAAAAAAAAGTTTTTGGAGTGGATTAAAAAAGAAATCCAAATCTAAAACATGATTCTAGAGAAAGGCTGAAAGCAGGAGAATAGGTAAAAATAGCAATCAAATTATAAACAAACAAATGAAATATCAAACTAAAAGGCTTTTCATTCAATAATCACTGGGAGCCTATTATGTGTCAGGCACTGTCCTAGGCAACTGGATACATCAGCAAATAATAGTAAAGATCCCTGCCTTTCTGGATCTTTCAGTGGTCCTTGAAGGGGTAGAAAATTTAAAAAGGAATAAATTTTTAAATTATAAAATGTAAGAAATGTACACTTATGTAAGAAAGAAAATCAGAGAGTCTGGTAAAGAGGATCAAGAGGGAAAAAAGCAGTGCATGTTCAATAGTGAGGTCAGGGCTCACCTGTTCATCAGGTGTGAATAGTTCTATGCATCAAGATAAAAAATGGTTTTATATATATGTACCACATGAGAGGCATCATATTTATAAAGGAAATTATTGAATCACAAGAGAAAAATAGTCAAATCTACATTTATGATGATGAATTTTCACATACATTTCTCAGTCATTGCTAAAACAGACAGATAAAAAAATCAAGAAGCACACAAAGATTTAAGCATGATTAATAAACTGAATCTGATGAACATATGTAGACTATTGCATAAATTTCACAGTCAATTGTTTTCAAATACATAGAGAACATTTATTAACACTGGTCTTATGTTGCCCATAAGAAATGCTCTAAACATTTCATAGCTTGAAATGACATAGACCATCTTTCCTAAACATATTCTAATTAAAAGATAAATAAATAAAGTGCCATATGTTTGGCAACTGGAGAACAGTTTTAAATTATGGATAAAATAAGTTGTAACAGTTTTTAACTAATGTATAAAATAAGATGTAATAGAAATTGATAAGTATTTAGAACTAAAGCATAAATAAAAGTACTGAATTTCAATGCTTATGAGATGCAGCTAAAACTGTAATTACAGATAAAATTTAGCTCTGGATGGACAAATTAGGATAATAATCAGCAAAATAGACATCTTAAGATAAGCAAATAATAAAAATAAAATCAAACTACAAAGTGGGAGAAAAGCATATATTGATTTGACAATGAATTTGTATGTATATTTGATAAAGAGCTGACAAAGAACTCTTATATTCATTAATATACAAAGAGCTCTTACAATTCATTAATAGAAAGACAAATAACCCAATTTAAAATAGACAAAAGATATTTTGAAAAATATCAGATTGTCAAAAATGTCAAAAATGAAGGAGCATTTCTGACATATAATAAACTGCACATAATTAAAGTGTACAACTAAGTAAAATTTTACAAATGTCTATATCAGTGAAACCATCACCACAACCAAGATAATGATATATCCATTAGCCGCAAAAATTTCCTCTCCCCACCACCTACCCGCAGCCCCAGGCCACCACTTATGTGCCATGCACAGATAAGCTTAGTGGCTATCCGCCAATGTAACCATCTGAGTGGCTGAGACCCAGATGCAGAGCTTAGCTCTAGATTAGTACGGAGAAAAGGAGGCTTTTCATGACCATCAGCACTTGCTGCAACCTGGCAGTTTGTTGATTCCAAATCCCAGAGCGTGCAGTCCAATTTAGAAAGAATTGTAGATAATCAAGATAATTTTTAACAAGAAGAAAGAACTTGAGGACCATTGCCTTAGATAGTCCATTTTTTGTATTTGTTTATAAACATAGATTAGACTTCTATTTTAAAAGCATATCAGAAATTATGCAATTTTGCATCCGTTTCAACAGATGACTTTTCAAACGAACTTCTAGGTGTTCTTCACGGACAACGTGCAGATCACTTGGGCAAACGGTGGCAGTCTGTCCAACATGCCCCTTCTGACCTCAGGGCTCATTACAGCGTCTCCAGAACACCTCTGGCAGAGTCATCTTCGGAGTTAAAAACCACAGTGGAAACCAGTGTCTAATTACAGCCCCCTTTTGTCTTTTTAACAGCAAGTATTGCTTTCAAGTGTGGGCCTTCACCCTATCCACCAGATCGACACTGTCAGAACTGAAATCTGTGTCCAGAGGTCAGGTTGTGACCGCTAAGAATGATCTGAATGCCGCGGACATCCCATGGGCGGCTGCGGGAGCCGGGCTCGCTGGCGTGGGGGCCACGCCCGTCTCCGCCGGGGCCTCCTTACCGCCCGTTTTCCCCTCGGCCACCGGCCCTGGGGGCTCTTTGGCGCAGATGTATAGCCCGTCAAGGCCCGGCTCTGACTGGCCTTGAGCAACTAGGGCCCACTTCAGACCCTGCAGACCCCACTCCACGTCTTCTGAACGCCGGACTCCCCGGGATTCACACGTAAAACAGCGCCCCCTGCTGGGAATGTGGCAGCTTCAGAATTCCCAGCAGGGATCCGCCCGAGCCAAGCGCCCCCGGACGCCCACCCCCACGGGGCACTCGGGCACCCAGCGCCTGCCGCAGGAGTTAGGGCTGTCGCGATCTCGGGGCTCTCCTCTGGGGTGATCTCCGCGGCAAGGAAGGCACCCCCGCTGTAACCATGCGATCACGTAACAGACAGCCCGGGGCGCCTCAGGACAGAAATCTTGGCTAGGTTCTGCCCAGGCAAGGAACCCCTCCAAGCACTGCCGGTCTCGTTTGCCTAAGGGGAGCGTCCCACCCCGTAACCAGCCCCGAGGCGCACGCGAGGGCAGGGCCGCTCCGTCTCCTGCGCCGGCCTCGGCGGGGGTGGGGGCGGCTAGCGGCGCACGGGGCTCCTCCCGCCCTCGGGGCTCCTCCCGCCGCCCCTCCCACCTCCCGTCCCCCCGCGGCTCGCCGCGGCCCCGGCTCCCCGAGGGCTGGAGAGGAGAAGGAGGCGCTGAGGATGGCTCGGCCGTCCCCGGCCTGTGGGGCTTGGAGGTGCCCTTGGCGGCTCTTTTCCTCAGGGGGCACCGTTAATGACTCTTCAGAGAGCCCCCCGGATTTACACGTCCGACTGACACGCCCGTCTCCCCTCCAGTGGGTCACTCCAACTCCAGCTCCGGCAGCTGGACTCCCAGAGGTCTGCTCCGCACACCACGGGGGTCTCGGGTGGGCTCCTGGCCAGGCGTCCTTGGAGCTGGCGTGGCTGGCTCCCTCCTGTGTGGCCCACGCCCGATTCATGGCAAACACGGGCGTTTGCCCAGTCGATGAAGGTGATGACGGCCTCCGCCACGGCCTCCTCCCTGGGCACTGCCCCCTCCAGTGCGTGGCCCAGCCTTTCAGGTTGTATTTCCCACGGGAGCGCCAGGCCCCAAAGCCAAACCCCAGAGGACGCAGCGCAAGTCCCCCCCACGAGTGCCTTGCCTTCCACCCGTCACATCCTCTGGCAGCATCAAAGCCCAGGAGGCTGCCTCGCGGGGCTGGCGGGGAGAGGCAGCATCGCCCTCCGGGTGGGGCACGCAGTGGGGCCCCTTGTTGAGTCAGGGTTACAGACAGATGGCCTTTACTGGGCAGCCGGTTACTCTAGAGATGAACCCAAGCATTTGCCCATCGTGAGGGTTATTGACCTGAAATCAGAACGTCCTCTCCTCCTGACCTCTTCAAACACCTACCGAATTAGTTGAAGACTAGCCCTCGCAGAACTGGCTGCTAGCTGCTTCCCCTGCAGGCACTGCAGAGATCTAGCATACAGCTTCCGACGGTGGGGAGATGAGCACGTGCTGGCTGAAACAGGTTGTGGTTGCTCTCCTGCCGCAATTTACCCAGGCCATCCCCATAATCTTCAGTCCACCCTTCAGGGGGGCGCAGGACGTTTACATCGGACCCTATGTGTGACATCTGGTGTTGGACTTGTCACAGACCTAACTGGACACTGTTGCTCCCAACTCTGCCCTCCCCTCACAGTCTTACCTGCTGCCCCTAACCTGTTTCTCAAAAGAAGCCTGCTCACCATTCCACTCACCCTCGTGGGCGCATCCTATGCTGTGGACCCCGTGCCCTGAATTCTGTCTCCTGTAAATTCCCTGTTAGGGTCATGGCTGTCCCATGTTACAACAGCAGAAATAATGCACGTGCTCCAGATGGAACATTCAGAGTCCTCAGAACCCTATGAAAACCACATTCAGAGAAGACTGGGATAGAAGGAATGTCACAATAATTGGGCAGTATTTCATGTGTCAAGCAAAGGGTTAATAATTTATTTGATTCACTCATTTTTCCTCTGGATGTATTTGACCTTCTAAAATAGAATGTAAGGTTGGAAGAAAAGACATCGAGTTGCATTTGCAATCAGCCATGACACGGGCCTGGACACACGTGATTCATATTCGTTCTGCAAGTCTCTGAGGGAAAATATCTTTTAAATGGTTCTTCCATGAAAAAATGTTATTTTCTTCCATGTCATCTTTACTCCATTCATAACACTTGTGATGAGCCTTAGAATGAGCAGGTATTTGGGATCCTATTTCCTCTAGACGTTATCTCTAATACCTGTCTGCCTAAAATTCACTGGTGCAGTAATTGCCCTCATGGGCAAAACAAAGGGCAACTACAGTTCTAACAATGTGACTGTGGGCGGTCTGCAATCATTGTAAGTGATGTAAAGTCATCCCTCTAGCTTTGAAGTTCCCTGAGCAAGACAGAGCCTTCCATCTACTCACTGCCAACATCACAGCTTGTGAGGGTAAGAGCGAGATTTTTCTGCTGGCAGAAAACAATAGAGGGAAATTTTTTTTAAACAACAGCAATAAAGATCAGGGAGCGCTCTGAAAGAGAAAAAAGGGGGTATCATGACATTTATCAATCAGGATTCTAGCAGAAAAGAGGTGGCCTGCTCTAATGAAGTACTTGGAGGAGTGTCTAGTGAAGGGGCTTCCTACGATGTGTAGACACAGAGCTTGGAAAGAATAAGGCAGAGCGCCAGTAACAACGAGAACATTCCATCCTCCCCCTGGCCAGGTGGAGGTGAGTGAAAAGCTGGAACCCAGGGAAGGGGAGTGGAGAGCCCACCCGGGGAGCGGCTGACTTCCAGCGTGGGGTTGCAGCTCATCAGAGGAGACCCTGCAGAGAGACCGGAGAACAGAACCGCCGACCCTGCTTTTCCACCTCCGAGAGGTCTCCTGCGTGGCCTTCTCATTGGCCAAGCCAAGCAGGAGTCAGAGAGCAAGACATCCCACTGGTGTCGTCCGCCTAGGTCAGCCCCCCGGGGCAAAGAGCGGGGGCCAAGGAGGGCTGCGTGTGGATCTGCAGAGGCTAATGAAGAGTGTCCAGCACAGAAGAATTTTAAGGCAGAATCAGAGACAGTTAGGATGCTACCTTAAAAAGAAAAGAAAGATAATAAAGACAATGAGAATTTATCAACTTGCAGCACTATCTTTCCAGAGAAGCTCAAAGCCTCACTAACAAAGTACTCACCGACGTGGACTGGAAGAATGCACATTTCCAGGGGTGCCAACCCTTCATGTAGGCAGGATGTGTTTTTGAATTTTCCTAAATAGAGTCTTTGAATTCTGTATAACATATTATTGCCTGATTATGCCAGTTCTGTAACTTGTTAAATTTGTTGGAATTATGGAGAGGGGCAGGTGGGAGCAGGAAGTGGCAGGGCACGGGCAGGGAAGGTGTTTACTTCTGGGTAGTTATCACTGCATAACAAACCATCCTAAAACCTAGTGGCTTTAAACAAAACTAATTAATTTTTTTCATGAATCTGCAACTTGGGCAGAACTCAGTGAGGATGGCTCATCTTTGCAGCTTCATCTGAGGTGGCCCAGTGGGCAGCTGGAGGACCCACACTGGTGTTACCTCCCTTGCACGGCTCCTGGTACATTGGGCTGGCTGGTAGATGTAAGATCAGCCAGGTGAGTGGGCCAGTGACTTCACATCCTCTTCCTGTGGGCCTCTTGATAGGCAATCTCCTCATAACATGGTGTCCAAGTTCCAAGGGCAAGCCCCCCACAAGAGCACCTATCCATGGGAGGCATTTCCCATCTAACTGTAGAAGTCACAGGGTTTGCTTCAACCACCGGCCATTTATCAAAGCAGTCACAAATCCAATTGATAATCAAGGTAGGGGACACAGACACTAACTCAATAGAGGGGGTAACAAGGTCAGATTGTAAGAAGAATAAGTGAGATAGAAAACATTGTAGCCATCTTTGGAAAACACAATCTACTGCTATAACGAATCATAAAATTCAGAAGAAATAACTGTTGTGCCCAAAGTTGCGAATCCCAGAAGACCACCAAGGAGCCAACACCGATGCAAAAGCAAAGAGCCTTTATTGGAGCTAGCTCGAGCTCAATCTCTCGTCTACACCAACGCAGTGGCAATATGCCAGAGAAAGAGGGCGAGTTTCAATACCACAAAGGTTTTATGGGGTTCTAGAGCAGTTGGTGGGGTGATGATCATGGCTCTGGCTGATTGGCTGGATCTAGGGGTAGTTGGTGGGGTGATAGGTCGTGGCTCTGGTCAATTGGCAGGGTCTAAGGGTGGTGGGTGAGCTCCTTGCTGAGGTGAGAGGAGAGAGACCAAGCTCCGATTGGGTGAAATAGGATCTGGGTCCCGATTGGCTGAAATAGAATCTGGGAGCTTGCCCTTTCATTCCACGCTTTCTCTGGATCCTAAGAAGGGACCCAATCATGGGTCTAATAAGGTTTTGCAGTTGTAAGGAGATAAAGGCTGATACTGTTGTCTTAGCACCATTAGCTGGACTGTATTAATTCTATCTTTAATTAAAGTTATCAGTTTATTGAGGATACATGGTCTAAAGGTAAGCAGGAGTAACAAGATTACTAGGGGCTTGTATTGAGCACGGAGGACTATCAGTTGGACGGCCCCCACGTGCTCTCTGACAATCTGGACCAGCCTTTTGATGATCCAGGGCTCAAGGGTTAGTAAAAGGAGTAGGATGGCAAGGGGTCCTTGAATATTAAAGATAATTTCCTGCCTTGATTTCTCTCTGGGACACTGGCGCCTACAGAGAAGAATCTGCCACGGCCACGGAGGCAAAACTGAAAGTAAGTTGAGGGCCTGTTGGACTGCAGCGGCAGCCGACTTCCCTCACAGATGAGGACCTCGTCCTCCAGACGGGGGCAAGGGCCGTCTCCCAAGACCCCTGGATGGCGACCCGCCAGCGCATCCGCCTAAGTCAATGCCGACCCAGATACAGATTGTAGCTCCTACAGGCTTATACAGGCTTATTCGCGAATAAAAACAGTAAGACACAGATAAAGACAGAGTGAGACACAGGTAGACAAGGACAGACAGATAACTGAGTGCACTCACCAGCCGGCACAGGGCCCTCCGGGTCTGGAGTACTGGGGGTCTCTGGAATCCCGGACGAGCCCCCAAATGTTGTGCCCAAAGTCGCAAATCCCATAAGACCACCAAGGAGCCAACACCGATGCAAAAGCAAAGAGCCTTTATTCAAGCTAGGTCGAGCTTAATCTCTCATCTACACCAACGCAGTGGCAAGATGCCAGAGAAAGAGGGCAAGTTTCAATATCAGAAATGTTTTATGGGGTTCTAGGGCAGTTGGTGGGGTTATGGTCATGGCTCTGGCTGATTGGCTGGATCTAGGGGTAGTTGATGGGGTGATAGGTCATGGCTCTGGTCAATTGGCAGGGTCTAAGAGTGGTGGGTGAGCTCCTTGCTGAGGTGAGAGGAGAGAGACCAAGCTCCGATTGGGTGAAATAGGATCCGGGTCCTGATTGGCTGAGGTAGGATCCGGGTCCCAATTGGCTGAAATAGAATCTGGGAGCTTGCCCTTTCAATAACAAGATTGACATTACTGCCAAAACCTAGCCCATACTCGTGAAAGTACCTGCATAATCTTATTCAAAACATCTCCAAATATATTCTTCTCAGCTTTCTCCCTTATATTTTTTATTTGTTCAGCATGGTACTCCTTTAGCAATTTTATTTTTTTCTGCTTTTCTTCCTCTGATTTATGAACATATTCCTTTTCTACTAGTTTCAGTTCTTCTTCTAATTGTTCACCATAGATTTTCTTCAGGTCTTCAGCCTGGCGTCTCAGCCTCTCCTCCACGTGCTTGTAGATGGCGTCAGAGAAGTAAGCCCCTCCGTTGTTCTGCACCGTTTTCTCTATCAGCTCTACCAGCTCCTGCACTTGAGCTTCCTTCTCAGCGTCACCTGCTCTGTTGCTGAAGGCACAGAAGCGGTTCCCGCACTCCTTGAGGATGCTCCTGAGCTTCACGTCCCCACCTGCTATAAAGTCACGCAGGCTCTGATCCCCCAAATCATCTTTGCGGGTGAACAAGATGATCATGTGCTTCATGGCTGGCCTGCCGAAGACGCTCTTGATCAGTGCCACGGTTTTCTGCTCTTCTGGCGTGTAGCGGCCCAGCTGCAGAACCATGATGATGGCGTGGGGCCCGGGGCAGGAGGAGATGACGCACTGGCTGATTTCCTTGCACGTGGTTTTCAGGGTCTCCTTGGTGTCGAAGAGCCCTGGGGTGTCCACAACAAGAAGGTTCCTCCCCTTCCACTCCCGCGATGCTTTCTGACAGTGCTGGGTGACGGCCTGGGCAGCAATTCTGGAAGGAAATACTTCTTTCCCAAGGATGGTGTTTGCTGTTGCGCTTTTCCCACTTCCCGTTTTCCCCACCAGAACGATCCTCAGGGTGTTGTCCTGAGGGTCAGCCATGTTCCTATCAAGAGGTCCTGGGGCTCAGGTACCCACAGACCTTCAGGAAGGGAAGGAGAGGAAAAAAGGGGTCAATTTAGATAAGTGGGAACCATTTTCAACCCTCTTTTCTTCTTTCTTTTCCTCCCTGAGAATTCATAATACTCTATTATCCATATTGATCCCAGAAATACAGAAGGATGAATAGTTTAATTGCTATCGAAGAAGTAATGAAGTAGTTAATGAGTTTTCCCCAGAAAAGGGTATCAGGTCTAGATGGTTTCACAGGGGAACTCATTTAAATCTTTAAAGACCTGATAATCTCACTGCTACTTAAACTATTGTGATCATATAAAAAGAAGGAAAATTCTTTTCAATTCTTTCTAGGAAGCAATCCCACCAGTGTTAAAGTAGGGTTCTATGGCACTGATCCCAAAGACTAACAAAGATTTCCCCAATAAAGCTACAGACATGTCTTATTGGTGAATAGTGATACAAAAATCCTAAATAAATTATTAGACACTAAAAAGTAACACAGTGTGATGAAATGTGCTTTATTTCATAAACACTATTTTCTGAAATAATGGTTCTGAGTAATGGTTCGAAATAGTGGTTCAATAGTGTTTATAAGAGATTAAGAAGAAAATGACCTAGATGTTGAAAAGACCTTTGGCTAAATTCAATACTGATTTATGTTTAAAGCATTTCATAAATTTGAATTAATAGATGCTTCTTTACCATGATTTTATATAAATATAAATTTAAAGTTTTTTGTCATCACTTTCTTTTCCCTGCAGCTAAAATAGTTAATTATAAGTTCATTTGGATGAACAAAAATAAAATTAGCCTATTTAATCAAGAAAAGGGGGAACAATGAGGGAAGCCTAGCTTTACCCAATAATAAAACTTGATAATTCCTAAAATTAAGGTAGTATGGTATTGGTGCATGCATAGAGAAATAGAACAATGAAACAAAAACAGAAAACTCAGAAATAGGCCAAACTGATTATACTATATGTTTATATTTAATTCAATTATGTTGCACTTACATTCAGTAAGGAAACTTCTCACATCAATGGGGATAAAAGATGGACTGATAAGACAGCCCAGAAATAAACCCATGCCTATATGGTCAGGTAATATAGGACAAAGGAAGCAAGAATATACAATAGGGAAAAGACAGCCTCTTCTATAAATGGTCTTAGGAAAACTGGACAGTAACATTCAAAAGAATTAAACTCAATCAGTATCTTACACCACACACAAAAATAAACTCAAAATGGATTAAAGACTTAAATATAAGATGTGAAGCCATAAACACCCTAGAAAAAAACATAGGCAGTAAACTCGTGAACATCAGTTTTAGTAACTTTTTTCTGGATATGTCTACTCTGGCAAAGGAAACAAAAGCAAAAATAAATAAGTTGGCTATATCAAACTAAAAATCTTCTGCATAGAAGAGGAAACCGGCTCTTAAAAGTTATCCTGAGGGGTCGGAAGATGGCGGCGTGAGTAGAGCAGCGGAAATCTCCTCCCAAAACAACATATATCTATGAAAATATAACAAAGACAACCCTTCCTAGAATAAAGACCAGAGGACACAGGACAATATCCAGACCACATCCACACCTGAGAGAACCCAGCGCCTCGCGAAGGGGGTAAGATACAAGCCCCGGCCCCGCGGGAGCCGAGCGCCCCTCCCCCCAGCTCCCGGCGGGAGAAGAGCAGGCAGAGCGGGAGGGAGACGGAGCCCAGGGCTGCCGAGCACCCAGCCCCAGCCATCCGGGCCAGAGTGCAGGGCCCTCGATTCTGGGAAAACAGGGCAGCAAGAACAGTGAGCAGGCACTGGAGGCTGGGCGACAGAGGACATAAGAAAAGCGCGCGACCATTTTTTTTTTTTTGCTTTTTTGCTGCTTTGTTTTGGCGAGCGCTTTTTGGAAGTCTTAAAGGGACAGGGACCCCAATATTAGGGAAACAGGGCAGAAAGACCGGTGAGCAGAGGCCTGAGGCTGGCACCGGAGAATAAAGAAAAACGAACGACCACCTTTTTTTGTTAATTAAAAAAATTTTTTTTTCTTGTTTTTTTTTGTGGTCCTTGTTTTGTTTTGGCGGGTGCTTTTTGGAAGTCTTAAAGGGGCAGGGCGGGTCACTTAATCCAGAGGTAGGGAATCCGGGATCTCTGGGCACCCTAACCCCTGGGCTGCAGGGAGCAGGGAGGCCCCTTACGGAGATAAATAGCCTCCCAGCAGCTCCTGCTCCAACGCGACTCCACCATTTTGGAGTAGCTGCCCGAGCCAGGCCACGCCCACAGCAACAGCGGAGATTAACTCCATAGCAGCCGGGCAGGAAGCAGAAGCCCTGTCTGCGCGCAGCTGCGCAGCACAAGCCACTAGAGGCCGCTGTTCTCCCAGGAGAGGAGGGCCACAAACCAACAAGAAAGGAAGTCCTTCCAGCCATCACTCGTCCCAGTTCTGCAGACTATTCCTATCACCATGAAAAGGCAAAGCTACAGGCAGACAAAGATCACAGAGACAACACCAGAGAAGGAGACAGACCTAACCAGTCTTCCTGACAAAGAATTCAAAATAAGAATCATAAACATGCTGACAGAGATGCAGAGAAATACGCAAGAAAAATGGGATGAAGTCCGGAAAGAGATCACAGATGCCAGAAAGGAGATCGCAGAAATGAAACAAACTCTGGAAGGGTTTATAAGCAGAATGGATAGGATGCAAGAGGCCATTGATGGAATTGAAATCAGAGAACAGGAACGCATAGAAGCTGACATAGAGAGAGACAAAAGGATCTCCAGGAATGAAACAATATTAAGAGAACTGTGTGACCAATCTAAAAGGAGCAATATCCGTATTATAGGGGTCCCAGAAGAAGAAGAGAGAGGCAAAGAGATGGAAAGTATCTTAGAAGAAATAATTGCTGAAAACTTCCCCACACTGGGGGAGGAAGTAATCAAACAGACCACGGAAATACACAGAACCCCCAACAGAAAGGATCCAAGAAGGGCAACACCAAGACACATAATAATTAAAATGGCAAAGATCAAGGACAAGGAAAGAGTGTTAAAGGCAGCTAGAGAGAAAAAGGTCACCTATAAAGGGAAACCCATCAGGCTAACGTCAGATTTCTCAACAGAAACCCTACAGGCCAGAAGAGAATGGCATGATATATTTAATACAATGAAACAGAAGGGCCTTGAACCAAGGATACTGTATCCAGCACGACTATCATTCAAATATGACGGTGGGATTAAACAATTCCCAGACAAACAAAAGCTGAGGGAATTTGCTTTCCACAAACCACCTCTACAGAACATCTTACAGGGACTGCTCTAGATGGGAGCACTCCTAGAAAGAGCACAGCACAAAACACCCAACATATGAAGAATCGAGGAGGAGGAACAAGAAGGGAGAGAAGAAAAGAATCTCCAGACAGTGTATATAACAGCTCAATAAGCGAGCTAAGTTAGGCAGTAAGATACTAAAGAGGCTAACCTTGAACCTTTGGTAACCACGAATTTAAAGTCTGCAATGGCAATAAGTACATATCTTTCAATAGTCACCCTAAATGTTAATGGGTTGAATGCACCAATCAAAAGACACAGAGTAACAGAATGGATAAAAAAGCAAGACCCATCTATATGCTGCTTACAAGAAACTCACCTCAAACCCAAAGACAGGTACAGACTAAAAGTCAAGGGATGGAAAAACATATTTCAAGCAAACAACAGTGAGAAGAAAGCAGGGGTTTCAGTACTAATATCAGACAAAATAGACTTCAAAACAAAGAAAGTAACAAGAGATAAAGAAGGACACTACATAATGATAAAGGGCTCAGTCAAACAAGAGGATATAACCATTCTAAATATATATGCACCCAACACAGGAGCACCAGCATATGTGAAACAAATACTAACAGAACTAAAGGGGGATATAGACTGCAATGCATTCATTCTAGGAGACTTCAACACACCACTCACCCCAAAGGATAGATCCACTGGGCAGAAAATAAGTAAGGACACGGAAGCACTGAACAACACAGTAGAGCAGATGGACCTAATAGACATCTATAGAACTCTACATCCAAAAGCAGCGGGTTATACATTCTTCTCAAGTGCACATGGAACATTCTCCAGAATAGACCACATACTAGGCCACAAAAAGAGCCTCAGAAAATTCCAAAAGATTGAAATCCTACCAACCAACTTTTCAGACCACAAAGGCATAAAACTAGAAATAAACTGTACAAAGAAAGCAAAGAGGCTCACAAACACATGGAGGCTTAACAACACGCTCCTAAATAATCAATGGATCAATGACCAAATCAAAATGGAGATCCAGCAATATATGGAAACAAATGACAACAACAACACTAAGCCCCAACTTCTGTGGGACACAGCAAAAGCAGTCTTAAGAGGAAAGTATATAGCAATCCAAGCATATTTAAAAAAGGAAGAGCAATCCCAAATGAATGGTCTAATGTCACAATTATCGAAATTGGAAAAAGAAGAACAGATGAGGCCTAAGGTCAGCAGAAGGAGGGACCTAATAAAGATCAGAGAAGAAATAAATAAAATTGAGAAGAATAAAACAATAGCAAAAATCAATGAAACCAAGAGCTGGTTCTTCGAGAAAATAAACAAAATAGATAAGCCTCTAGCCAGACTTATTAAGAAGAAAAGAGAATCAACACAAATCAACAGTATCAGAAACGAGAAAGGAAAAATCACGACGGACCCCACGGAAATGCAAAGAATTATTGGAGAATACTATGAAAACCTATATGCTAACAAGCTGGGAAACCTAGGAGAAATGGACAACTTCCTAGAAAAATATAACCTTCCAAGATTGACCCAGGAAGAAACAGAAAATCTAAACAGACCAATTACCAGCAACGAAATTGAAGAGGTAATCAAAAAACTACCAAAGAACAAAACCCCCGGGCCAGATGGATTTACCTCGGAATTTTATCAGACATACAGGGAAGACATAATACCCATTCTCCTTAAAGTTTTCCAAAAAATAGAGGAGGAGGGGATACTCCCAAACTCATTCTATGAAGCTAACATAACCCTAATACCCAAACCAGGCAAAGACCCCACCAAAAAAGAAAACTACAGACCAATATCCCTGATGAACGTAGATGCAAAAATACTCAACAAAATATTAGCAAACCGAATTCAAAAATACATCAAAAGGATCATACACCATGACCAAGTGGGATTCATTCCAGGGATGCAAGGATGGTACAACATTCGAAAGTCCATCAACATCATCCACCACATCAACAAAAAGAAAGACAAAAACCACATGATCATCTCCATAGATGCTGCAAAAGCATTTGACAAAGTTCAACATCCATTCATGTTAAAAACTCTCAGCAAAATGGGAATAGAGGGCAAGTACCTCAACATAATAAAGGCCATCTATGATAAACCCACAGCCAACATTATATTGAACAGCGAGAAGCTGAAAGCATTTCCTCCGAGATCGGGAACTAGACAGGGATGCCCACTCTCTCCACTGTTATTTAACATAGTACTGGAGGTCCTAGCCACGGCAATCAGACAAAATAAAGAAATACAAGGAATCCAGATTGGTAAAGAAGAAGTTAAACTGTCACTATTTGCAGATGACATGATACTGTACATAAAAAACCCTAAAGACTCCACCCCAAAACTACTAGAACTGATATCGGAATACAGCAAAGTTGCAGGATACAAAATCAACACACAGAAATCTGTGGCTTTCCTATATACTAACAATGAACCAACAGAAAGAGAAATCAGGAAAACAACTCCATTCACAATTGCATCCAAAAAAATAAAATACCTAGGAATAAACCTAACCAAAGAAGTGAAAGACTTATACTCTGAAAACTACAAGTCACTCTTAAGAGAAATTAAAGGGGACACTAACAGATGGAAACTCATCCCATGCTCCTGGCTAGGAAGAATTAATATCGTCAAAATGGCCATCCTGCCCAAAGCAATATACAGATTTGATGCAATCCCTATGAAACTACCAGCAACATTCTTCAATGAACTGGAACAAATAATTCAAAAATTCATATGGAAACACCAAAGACCCCGAATAGCCAAAGCAATCCTGAGAAAGAAGAATAAAGTAGGGGGGATCTCACTCCCCAACTTCAAGCTCTACTATAAAGCCATAGTAATCAAGACAATTTGGTACTGGCACAAGAGCAGAGCCACAGACCAATGGAACAGACTAGAGAATCCAGACATTAACCCAGACATATATGGTCAATTAATATTTGATAAAGGAGCCATGGACATACAATGGCGAAATGACAGTCTCTTCAACAGGTGGTGCTGGCAAAACTGGACAGCTACATGTAGGAGAATGAAACTGGACCATTGTCTAACCCCATATACAAAAGTAAACTCAAAATGGATCAAAGACCTGAATGTAAGCCATGAAACCATTAAACTCTTGGAAGAAAACATAGGCGAAAACCTCTTAGACATAAACATGAGTGACCTCTTCTTGAACATATCTCCCCGGGCAAGGAAAACAACAGCAAAAATGAGTAAGTGGGACTATATTAAGCTGAAAAGCTTCTGTACAGCAAAAGACACCATCAATAGAACAAGAAGGATCCCTACAGTATGGGAGAATATATTTGAAAATGACACATCCGATAAAGGCTTGACGTCCAGAATATATAAGGAGCTCTCACGCCTCAACAAACAAAAAACAAATAACCCAATTAAAAAATGGGCAGAGGAACTGAACAGACAGTTCTCCAAAAAAGAAATACAGATGGCCAACAGACACATGAAAAGATGCTCCACATCGCTAATTATCAGAGAAATGCAAATTAAAACTACAATGAGGTATCACCTCACACCAGTAAGGATGGCTGCCATCCAAAAGACAAACAACAACAAATGTTGGCGAGGCTGTGGAGAAAGGGGAACCCTCCTACACTGCTGGTGGGAATGTAAGTTAGTTCAACCATTGTGGAAAGCAGTATGGAGGTACATCAAAATGCTCAAAACAGACTTACCATTTGACCCAGGAATTCCACTCCTAGGAATTTACCCTAAGAACGCAGCAATCAAGTTTGAGAAAGACAGATGCACCCCTATGTTTATTGCAGCACTATTTACAATAGCCAAGAATTGGAAGCAACCTAAATGTCCATCGATAGATTAATGGATAAAGAAGATGTGGTACATATACACAATGGAATACTACTCAGCCATAAGAAAAGGGCAAATCCAATCATTTGCAGCAACATGGATGGAGCTGGAGGGTATTATGCTCAGTGAAACAAGCCAAGCGGAGAAAGAGAAATACCAAATGATTTCACTTATCTGTGGAATATAAGAACAAAGGAAAAACTGAAGGAACAAAACAGCAGCAGAATCACAGAACTCAAGAATGGACTAACAGGTACCAAAGGGAAAGGGACTGGGGAGGATGGGTGGGTAGGGAGGGATAAGGGGGGGAGAAGTAGGGGGGTATTAAGATTAACATGCATGGGGGGGTAGGAGAAAAGGGAGGGCTGTACAACACAGAGAAGGCAAGTAGTGATTCTACAACATTTTGCTATGCTGATGGACAGTGACTGTAAAGGGGTTTATAGGGGACACCTGGTACAGGGGAGAGCCTAGTAAACATAATATTCGTCATGTAAGTGTAGATTAGTGATAGCAAAAAAAAAAAAAAAAAAAGGGCAGTTCCTGTGTGGTAACCTCCAACGAGTTCTACACAAGGGTATAAAGGGCATATAAAAGTGTAGGCAAAGGGTCTGTTTGTGTTTATACAGAGGATCAAAGCCTAATTGGGCTACCCCGAAAATGAACTAAGATACGATATGAAAAAGAACTTCCAACATCTGCACTCTCGGGAAGACTCATGCCAGAAGATGATCATCAAAAAACCCCAACAAAGATCCACGCACTGCTACAGCTGTAGATGCACTCATCCCACCAGTTCCTGGACTTGCCATGGGAATGAGGAAGGAGATATCTAAGCTGGCCTGTGCATACAGTAAAACAACAAAATTGGACTGGATCTATACTGTTGGAACTCAACCAAGAATTTGGAGAAGTGCAAATTGTAGCGCTCCAAAGTCTTACAACTACAAACTATTTATTGTTAAAAGAACATATGGCATGTGAACAGTCCCCAGGAATGGGTTGTTTTAATTTGTCTGATTTCTCTCAGACTGTTCAAGTTCATTTGGACAATATCCACCATATCATAGATAAGTTTTCACAAATGCCTAAGGTGCCTAACTGGTTTTCTTGGTTTCACTGCAGATGGCTAGTAATTACAGATATGCTTTGGTTATGTAACTATACTCCTATTATGTTAATGTGTGTGTGCAATTTAAGTAGTAGCTTAAAACCTATACATGCTGAAGTTACTCTACAAGAAGATATATCAAAGAAATAATCAATCTTCCCATGTTTTCTTCCACCTGCTACTTCTATAGGTTTTCTTCTTCCTTCCTAATTACAACCCTCAAATAGAATTCGTGCCTCATATCAAATTTACCGAGTATCATAATTCTTCCAAGTGGTAAAGATACCTCAAGACAAATGCTGGGCATAGAAGCCACAGGGCATAAATATGCAAAGAAGTAAAAAGCTAACTTTTTCAAACAATAAGGCTTCTCTCTCACTTACCAACTTCACATTTCCCTGTATGGCCCCGGAAGATGACTGGTTAGCCAGAGACGGGTAAGATTCCTCAAGGGAGGAACAACCTAAGACAGGCACAGTCGCAGGGGGGCCATCAGGTGAGAAATTGGGGGTCAACAGAGGTGAGGCTTAGAACCTCACCCCCCCGCTCTGAGAGAAATCTTCTGCATACGTGGATGTGTTATTGCTATGGTCTAGCTTGGATTAACACATAGTCTATAGGCACACACCTGATCATCTACATGTGCTCTCTTACAACACTAAACTATGTTTTCTACCTTTATCTTGTATCTACCTACCACTTCAGCATTTTATTAAAAATCATAATAATAAAGAGAGAAATGTGGTATCCACATATAAATGAAGTATAAAAACCAAATGAGTATTCATATTTGAACTGACTGTTTATAGTTCATAATGCATGAGCAAAACCGAAAGTTTCTGTGATGACTGCCCTTGTACTGTTCACTATGTAACTTATTCATTATGTAAGAATTTGTTCTCCATGTAAAAACTTGTTTGTTATGCCTCAGAAGATTGGAGACTGACAAAAATTAGGCTTGGGGTGGAATAATGATTGTGCATTGAGCATTGACTCCCCTATACAGAATTTTATTGTCGTTAACAACCATTTGATCAATAAATATGAGAGATGCCCTCACAAAAAAAAAAAAAAAAAAAAAAAAGGGACAGACTTCCAATGGTAAAATAAATTAGTAACCGGGATGTAATGTATAGCATAAGGAATATAGTCAAGATATTGTAACAGCTTGGTAGGGTGATAGCTGGAACCTAGAATTATGTATATAAATGTTCTACCACTGTGTTGTACACTTGAAACTCATGTAATGTAATACTGTATGTCAACTACCCTTCAATAAAAAATAATTATTAAAAAAAAAAAAAAAAAAAAAAAAAAAAAAAAAAGAAGAGGAAACCATCAATAAAACAAAAAGGCAAACTACTGTATAGGAGAACATTTTTACAAGTGATATATCTGATAAGGGGATGATATCCAAATATATAAGGAACTCATACAACTAAACACCAAAAAACCCACAAATAATCCGATTAAAAAATGGGCAGAATAGACATTTTTCCAAAGAAAATGTGCAGATGGCTAACAGACACATGAGAAGATGCTCAACATTGCTAATCATCAGGGCATTGAAAATCAAAACCATGAGATATCACCTCACACTGAGCAGAATGGCTAACATCAATAAGGCAAGAAATAATAATAAGTATGGACAAGGATGTGGAGAAAAGGGAATCCTCCTATAATGCTGGTGGGTTTGCAAATTGATACACTATGGAGAGCAGTGTGGAGATTTCTCAAAAAACTAAAAATAGAAATACCATACAACCTAGCAATTCCACTTCTGGGAATTTACCCAAAGAAATCACAGTCACTAATAGGAAAAGATATATGCACTCCTCTGTTTATCACAGCATTATTTGCAATAGCTAAAATATGGAAGCAACCTAAACATCTATCAATAGATAAATGGTTAAAGAATATGTGGTACGTATATACACTGGAATGTTACTCAGCCATAAAAAAGAAGGAAATCTTGCCATTTGTAACAACATGGATGGACCTAGTGGTTATTATGCTCAGTGAAGTAAATCAGACAGAAAAAGACAAATACCATATGATTTCATTTACATGTGGAATCTAAGAAAACAAAACAAATGAATGAACAAACAAAACTGAAATAGACACAAAACACAGAGTTCATAAACAGAGAACAGATTGGTGCTTACCATAGTTGGCGGGGGAGGATGGGTGAAATAGGTGAAGAGGAAAAAATTAGGGAGAATGTTTGATATCTGTATCAGGGCAATGGTTACATGAGCATACACACATGTCAAAGTCATCAGGCTGCACAGTAAGGTTTGTGCATCTTATTGTACGAAAAACAGTAAGAAAAATATATTGTCATTACAATGCACTTTAGAGAACAGTTAAGGGGTATTCTATAAATGATGTTTGGACCAAGTGAATGAAAGCCATAATAAACAGTGTTTCCAAAAAAAAAGAAAGGATGGGCTACCAAGCAACACTGGGGTAACCGTTCAACCACATAGAAAAGGCAAACCTGCATCCATTTCCTCATGTCATTCAAATTCCAAATAGATCAGACATTTCAAGTTAAAAAATTAACGCATTAAAAAAGAATGATAACACTAGAATATCCTAATGTGTGACCCTTCATGAAATTTACAAATTTACACTAGGCAGTCATTGATGTGTGCTAACATCAGAGTCAAGTAAAGGTTATATGCTTTCTAATGAAATTTACAACTGCACCTATGAGGTGCTCCCACCAAAAAAAACAGTCAAACCTTAATCTGATCAGGCCTCTCAAATATAAATTTACATGAAACACTGGGATTAGAAAAACTGTTAGATGACATCTTGAGGATTTCATTAACAAAGTATACATTGTCCAATTCTGTTGGACAAAAGACTGTCCCTTTCTTTAAGAAATTTCACAGAAACAGGAAGTTAGGAAACTACATATGAAGTTGAACTTAACAGATATCAAACAATTCGAATTTATGGACCTGATTTCAAACCAAGTTCAGACCATTAAAAATTTTTTTAGACAATCAGGGAACTCTGAATACAACTGGTAACATTTAAAAAAATTCTAGTTGCTTTTAGAAGTGTGATTACGGTAAAATTTTTAAATGGTCTTTATATTTCAGACATACATACTCAAATATTTACTAGTAAGGTGACAAAATGTCTTACATTTACTTCAAAATAATCAGGGGTGGGTGGGAAGTGGGGAGCTTACAGATGAAACAAAATTGGCAAAAGTTGAGACCTGTGATACCTGTTGAAGCTTGGTAAAGGTACAGGGGAGTTCCCTGTATAACTCTCTTTATCTTGAACAACTTAAACATTTTCCACAATAAAAAATTTAACTTATGTGTATTTAGTTAGTATACTGAGTGTATTCTATATAGCAAGCATTCCGATAAATATATTTCACACATTATTTCATTTACTCTCCAAAAATAGCCTGCAAAGAAACTAATTTTATTATTCCAAATTTTTAAATGAGGAAATCGATAGGACACCAGAATCGCTGAGAAACTTGCCCAAGGTCACACTGTGCTAACAGGTTTTAGGCAGAGAGGGGTCCAGTCCAGTCTGCCTAACTTTGCCACATTCACTCTTACCTACTGCACACTGTGGCCTCTTAATTCCTTCTCAGGCCCATGAGTCCAGATTTCAGTCTACATCAGATCAGAGACAGATGAGAGGGGTGCAGGGAAGAGAGTCCACCTTCCTTCCAGAAACTGAGCTGGTAGCAAGTGTGTGATGAGGGAAGGCAAGGAGGTTTCCCACACACTGTTTCTTTGGAATAACCAGTCCTCGTCCCAGCACACCCCTCCCCACCCCAAAAGTTAACACTACCCAGCACACCGCTTCTCTGTTAAATGTTGGAAAGAAGTCGGCAAACTGAATAATAGATTTCCTCTGCCATTAGTGACCTGGCTATCCCCTGGAGATTCACTACACACTCTGGGATTCTGACTCTTTTTCAGTAAAAAGAGGGATTTAGACGAAGGTCTCTAAATGGCTTTCCAGGTTTAAAGACTTGCCTTGGGGGCACTGATTTCCTATTATGGGAAAACAGGAGAGTTAGCAGCACTCAATGTCTATCACAAAGGCAAGTGGATGGAAGGTCCTCTAGTCAGCAAAAGCTTGTCCTGTTAAATATGAGATGTATGGACACTGTGCTGATAAATCTCCTTATATCTACCCTGCTCCCTGCCCCCAACTCTGGCAGCATTCTCCTTGCTGAGCTGCTGGCGCAGCAAATGGTCCCTTCTCAGATCAGAATCCACCCCCAAGGAGGACTCCTGGTGTCCTTCCGCCCCCTGCAGCTCTGTCATTGTGGGACCTCTTCTCAGCCAGACTCACCTTTTGAACGAGTTGAGTTCTCAAGTTTTCTCCAAAGAAGCTGTTTGAACTGGTGCTTTTGCTTTTACTATGATAATGTGTTTGCACCCTCTGAAACCTCTGAACCAGGAAGCTTCATTGGGTGGGGCCAGTGAAGGGACTGTTTGCCTTTAAAGAGACAGAGATATTGACCTATAATTTGGAGTGTGCTTCAGTTTTGCCAAGTTGAAACCTTTTTCTCCAGGCGTCTGCTATTGCACCAAAATTTCCAAAGCTGATTTGTTGTTTTGGCTTATAATGGTCGATGCAACAGGCCCTTATCAAATGACCCAAATCTTGCACAGAAAGCCAGGCATTGTGTCTGATCATCCTCCCTGAGTGGAGTGGGAGGCCGTGGGATGGATGGTTCAGGGAAGAAGGAAGCCAGATATCTGGCTTGGTGTCTCCAAGTTTAGAGCCTGGGGGTACTTCCCAATGATTGCATAATATGTGTTTTTACTATACTCTTTTAGGAAGGTCTTGTGTTTCTCATTCAAAAATTAACAGCACTCAGGTACAAAGCCAAGAGGGTCTGAACCATTGGGAACTAAGAGAAAGAGTAAGATGAGGCCTGGAAAAAAATCTTTCAATGACCACACAGCTTCTCTGGTTTCTTCATACAGGTCTTGCAAGCTTGAAAATATGCGGGATCTGGTAAGTAAAGATGCGTCCAGGCAGCAGAACTCAGCTCTACCTCCCAACCTTCCTACTTCCTCTTACCCCGGCCCAGGCAGAGGCAGTTTCCTAGACTTACCCAGGAGACGGTTCTAACCTACTCTAGAACCTTTCTGAGATAAGAGGCAGGTGGTCGAAGTTCTTGTGGTTGACCAACTATTCTGGTTGCCTATTTCATCACCATAAAAATGTTTTTGGTTAGATGCATTGAGAAATTAGTCAGTGCTCAAGCTTGAGGATAGGTACCAAAAGGACCAGAGCAGGAAGTAGTGGACAATGGGGTGGTTACTCATGGAGGAAAGCAGCAAGATTTGGACGTTATGATGTCAACGACCATATCATCGGTTCATATCACTGGGCCAATCATTGGTGTTGATGACTTGGAACACATTGAAGGGCCCCAGGTAACAGTTTCCCAACTTCCAAAAGAGGTACAGATCAGTACCAGCTGTGTGATCCATCAGGTCTGGTGCAAAATGAAAATGCCAGCCCTTTGTTCAAGATCCATTATGGATTTCAAGCTGGTATCACCAGAGCGTAAACCAAACCACGTGAGGGGCCCTTCTAGGCAGAGAGTCCTGTGTAGCTGTACAGGTCGCACACCCCGGGGGCTCTTTAACAAGTTACCACACGTAGGGGTCTAGAGGAGAGCCAGGACCGCATCTCCTGCCCAAAACATTTCTACCACTGCCCAGTTTCATTTCATCCAACGTATTCCTTGAATGGAACTCAGAGCTGCCTTGGATGTTTTCCTGATCAGCTAACTGCTTCTCCAGGTATGATGCTCGGGCACACTGGCAAGTTCCCTAAAGGGAAGAGGGAAGCAGTAGAGACAGAATTCATAGATGCTACAGGGAACAGGATGCCAGTCTCGAGTCGTAACAGCCTTGAGGCCACTGGTCAAGGAGGAGCATCTGGCACATATCTGTCCCATCCCTGAACCCTAACTTAGGAGTAATCTCCATCCATCAGATCTTTGACAGGAGCAGAATACTGCCTCATATCTCTCCTGTACTGTTCCCTTGGCTGTGCTCCTCATCATCACGAGCTACGCCCACCCACAGCTCTGCTGTGAGCCATCTGTCTCTCCCCTGCTGGTCCCCACCTGCAACTCCCCTCAGCCTAGGATGCCACTCCTTCCACAAAGTCTGAAACAAAGAGATGAATGCAGAGGAAGCACAGCTTCCTTTTCACATTTTCTCTTTATTCTTTATAGCATACATGCACCTGGCAATGTGCAGGTAGTAAAGAAGTCCACTCTTTGGCAGTCCAAAAATCATTAGCAAATTCTGGGGACCTCAGAAAAGAGGGGAATTCACTGAGGTTTATAGCTACAGCATGCAACATTTATTGAAGAAAGTGGTTGGGTCTTCCCTGCAGTTGGAACAGAAGAACAAATAATAGAGGTTTTTAAAAGTCTGATGCAAGGTTCATTTTGAAAATTTCCAGAAGTTGTTAATTCTTTGGCATTAGGAGTTGCTTAATACTGTTGGCCTCCAGATTTGCTGAGCAAATTCAAGGAGGCCTATCCAGGTAATTAAAATTTTATGGCATATGTATACATAATCAGACCATGAATAATAAAACAAATCTTCTAGGGATTAGCAATCATTACTGGAGGCTGTTTATGATCACAAAGTGGTGATGCCGTTAAAATGATTGAAAATTTAGAAATAGGCAGAAGAGATTGCTAAGTGTTCTTTCTGTGTGATTCTAGGCTTGACTGTTGTCTGAGATGTTTTATGACTCTATAAGGACAGAGAGGAATTTTGCAAATTTTTTGTCCTGTAGACATGCAAATAATTTTCTGTCTGGTGGAATGTATAACCCAAAAGTTACACTTTAGACTGTCTTGGACACCAATGCCACATTCTCAAATGCTCTTTGAACAAATTATAATTATCTTACTGGTTCCCTCACTAATCAGTAAGTTGAGCAAAATCTTTGACATACATTTTTTTTTATACTTGACCGAGAACCATGATTTTGCTTTTTTGAATATTGCACTCTAACAGGAAACAGAGGGGGAAATAGCACGACTAAATCCTTGGAGGTGGAAATATACTGGATATGGGCTGAGAACAGCAAAAAATTTGGAGTGGAGGGATCATTACCAGTGTTTTTTGAAGGCCTACTACAGTCCAGGCACTGGCTTTTATATCATGATTACCTTCACTCTTTACAACTATTTTACAGTGTGTAAAAGAGTGATTAATAGGAATGATGTCTAGAGATTCAGGTAGATAAAGCACCAGAGGAAGACTGGCTTGGAAGAAAATTTTGACCAAAGAAAATATGGGTCAAAGAGTACACACTTCTAGTTATGAGATGAGTAAGTTCTGGGGAGCTAACAAAAGGCGTGGTGACTGTAGTTAATAATACTGTATTGTATACTTGAAAGTTAAGAGGGTAGATCTTAAATGTTCTCACCACTATAAAGAAATGGTAATTATATGATGTGTTGGGGTGTTAGCTAGTACTATGGTGGTAAACATTTTGCAAGATATGTGTATCAGACCACCCTGTGGATTAATCCTCTCCCTATATACAGAGACAGTCAACTCAAGAAAACTCAAGTGGGCCAGGCAAGATCACACAGCTTGTTGATGACTTAACCAGATCCAGGGTCCACACCACCATAACCCTGTGGTAGTGTTCTCTCCATACAATGCCTGGCTGTTTCACTCACCTTTCTCATGACCCTCCTGAGAGGAGAAGCAGCAACTTGGGTTAGAGATAACAAGAGAGATGGCCAGACTAAGCTTTGCATGAAAATTTTCTGTCCTCTATCTGCTATCCTATTTTTAATAGCTGGAGAAGCCTTCCTTTGAGAATGATGAGACTTTGCAAGTGGCCATTTTCTAGGGAAATACCTAAAAAGCAAAAGGCAACTGAAAATAAGAGTGGTCAGAGGCTAGAAATGAAAACAGGCCTCAGAAACCTAAAATGCTCTTCACCTCTGAGGTTATATAGCCCACAAAATGTTGGTGTCTCAGGGCCCTTCTGAAAACATCACCATAGTCCAAAATGGGGGATAGGTTTCTCAGTGGAAACACTGCGAACCAACAGCTCAATGGCAAACGTGTCTGTCTCTTTAAGTTGTCACCACTGGGCCCTCCCTCCGTGGGCTTCCTGAGCTCTGAGGTCTGAGAGGCACTCTGTGTGCTAGGAGGAACAGCCTTCCGCCCTCACAACCAAAGGGAAAGCAGTAGGTCAGGGGCTCCTCCAAGCCAACGGCAGAGCCTGTCACCCATTCTGCAGGAAAGGTGAGCCCAGCAGGGGAAGGGAGTCGCCCGGGAGCAGGAGCCGTGACCAACCAGAAGGAGCTTGGCTCTGAGCGTGGGTACTGCCTGAGCACCTGCACTGCAGCGGCATCACCAGGGTGAGTGAGGGCAGAGCAACCCACATCATGCCTCCATGTTGTCAAAGATGTTCCGAGTTTCAGACAGAGTAAGTTCAGAAGTCTTATGAACATCTCCCCAGCCTGGAGGGCACACCTCCTTATTTAAGAGCAAAATCAGCCTCCTTAATACAGTAAGAGAAGTGTGTGCTAGAACCACCTGCAGGAACAAAATATATTTTTCAAGGAATTAAATTGTTGCCCAAAGTGCATATTCGGCAAAGGCAAAGAGATTTCTGTGAACACCCAAGCAATCTAACCTCAAAGCATGTTCCACTGCGGCAGGTCTGGACCCACCCAGCCCCCACACGGGACAGCAGCAGCGAGGACCGTGGTCTGCAAGCCCTCACGCTGTATGACCCCTTAAATACCCAACCCCTCGTTCAAGCTTCTCCACACGAGCTGCTGGGGCACCTCAAATTCCTCATCTGTACAATACAGGAGTTTGAATAACTAACTGGTTTCCTTTGTGGACTGATTACATCAGAAATACCAGATACATGAGTCAGAATCTCTGCTGAGGACCCCAAAAAGGTACAATGTATAGAACACTCAACTCTGAAAACAGCAAATTTGGGAGGTGCTGACATGAACTGTGAAGTCTCGGAGTGTTAAGAATACAGGAGTCCATGTTTTACATACCTCAGTAATCAAGAGCCATTTGTCATCCCAGATTTCACTGAGGCTTACTTCCCTCTTAACTATTTTAAATCATTTGCACCCCATTCCAAACTACATGGAAAATTCCAATGACCTACGCAGGTGTTGGGCGAATTCCCTGCAGCACATTTACTCATTTCCATCTTTGACAAGAACTTCTTGTTTAGCTAAACCCTTGCTCTTTGTGCTGAACCTTGTGGCTCTTTCTCCACTTCCGCTATGCTCTCAGTTATGGGGTTTGCTGATTTCTCCACAGAAAATACCTAATCAGGTAAGGCCCGTGGGGTGAACTACTGAAGGCTTTAGGAGGTGGCAGGGCAGTTACTGCAGAAACAGAACCCACTTTGGACTGAGGGCCAGGCAAGCCTGTCATCTAAGTCCTTTGTCCGGAGACAAGGTCTTCTGCCAACCTCTCCCTCTGCTCTTCCTTGCGTGGTGCCAACGGGAGAGAACACAGTCACCTGTAGTGACCTGGGTGAGAATGTGAAATGGCTGGGGGAGCACAGACAGGACAGACAGAAATGTGGGGAGGATGAGTCGCAGGAGTAAAAGCACAAGGTGGGCGCACAGACCCCGAAATCTGCTCTCTGTGTTGCAGCTGACTGAGGAGGGGTTGCCTGGAAGTGCGCTGGGAAGTAGACTGAGGAGAGGGTCGCCCCGTGGCCAGGTTCTCACGTGACCAGGCAAACGTGATCACAGAATGTGGAATGGGATTCAGCGTTTGAATTGGGTAGGATCACTTGGCTTTGAGAGGCCTCAGATTGCAGGGCAAGAACATCAGGAGTTGGAGGGCACATCCCAGTCTCTCCAGCACACTGGTCATGTTTAGACATATGTAGACAAGCCAAATTATTTGGTTTCCGAGGCAGACCAGAGGCTCTCCAGATCAGCTTGAGAGGTATGTTTTTTTCCCTACTTCCAAAGCAAAATTCAGCTTCTCCCTTGTTTGTTTCCCAGGCCTACCACCCTAAGGCAGTTCTCTAAATCCTGAGCACATTTTGTGGTTCTCACCGTTTTCCAAAGTCTCTCCTGGCTGCTGAATCTCCTGGGAAAACCTGATATCAACAGCTTCTGTCACTGGCATAGACTCTCCTGGGAAATTCCCATCTAAGCTTACTCACTGGCATGGCGAGGTGCAATAATCTCCCCTCTGTGTTTCGCTTTTGGAGGTCCTGAAAAGGAAAACCAGGCTCTCCACACATTACCATGATGCCAGTCCAGCCCCAGACCAGGTCCTTCCAATGTCCCCCTAAATCCTTATGCTCAGGCAAGGCAGGAACCATGGCTTTTTCACGGTGGTGTCACCAGCTCTTTGGACTGTGCCCAACACATCACAGGTGGTCATGCCCCCTGATGAATGAATGGACAAATGAATGAATGAATGAACAAATTGTGTTTGGGACTCTTCTAGGGAAGCATGGGAGGAAGGAAGATGGCAAGAGATGAAGAGAATCCTTATGGTAAGAACATATCTCGCATCATGTCCTTGCCCCAGTGTGGGCTCTGGGTGACAAGCGAAATGGGCTGCCTCATGACTGGGCAGACACGAGCCCCAGAGGTGCTGTGTGGTATTTAAGTTCTTTGACTAGCCTGCGCGTCCATTCCCAAAGTAAATGAGGATAATAAACCTCCTCTGATCTCCACAGAAGAGGATGTAGAAGATATCATGCCCAGAGGGAACATGCTCTACCAGGTAGAATGTGCTGGAGAACAAGGATGGAGGGTTGAACAGGTATCCTAATGGGCAGCAGGGACAGGACAGGGAGGAGAGGGAGGGAGGGAAGAAGAGAAGTCATCTCCTCTAATGCTCTCAACAGCTCATGAGAAGCAACTGCAAGTATTATTGGCATTTTTGCAGAAGAGGTTTGAGGCTGAGGTTAAGCAACTTCCCCCAGGGTTACACAGCCAGCACATGGTGGGGCTGTGATTCAAACCCGGGTGTCTGGGCCTCCACAGCCCTTCACCACCAGCCAGGCTCCCCCACTTTTTTCCGGACTGGATTCTGGGAGAAGCGTTGCAGGGCCCCCGGGAGTTGTCGAACTTGGAACAGCCCGGCCTGGCGGGGAATGCGCAGGGGCCATGCGGATGAAGCAGTGGCCTGGTATTGCAGAGGGGAGTCTAGTTGTAAAGAAACGTCCACGGGCAGGTGTGGGGCATCTGCAGGCCATGTGGGGAAGCCAAATGAGAGAAATAGACGGGGAGAGACCCCCGGGAGTTCCAGACGCGGCGACCAGGTCCCCTCAGGAAAGGCCTGGCTCGAAAGCCAAAGCCGAAGGCGCTTGTTTCCCACGCCCAGAGGGCGCCCAGGAGGCCCAGCGGGCCAGGAGGCGAGCCTCTGAGTTCGGAGGCTGACACAGGTCAATCGGTCCTCGCAGGTTTCGACGACTACGGGCCCGCCCCGCAGGAACCCAGGCTGAGGCTCATCCTGGCCGGGAAGACCGGAGCGGGCAAGAGCGCCACGGGCAACAGCATCCTGGGCCAGCGGCGGTTCCCCTCCAGGCTCGCGTCCAGGTCCGTGACCAGGACCTGCGCGGTGGCCAGCCAGCGGTGGAACGGCTGGCACGTGGACGTCGTGGACACCCCGGACCTTTTCAGCTCCGAGGTGGACCAGACAGACCCGGCGTGCGCCGAGCGAGGCCGCTGCTACCTGCTGTCGGCGCCCGGGCCGCACGCCCTGCTGCTGGTGACCCAGCTGGGCCGCTTCACCGCCCAGGACCAGCAGGCCGTGCGCGCGCTGCGGGAGCTGTTCGGCGACCAGGTGCTGGCGCGCACCGTGCTCGTCTTCACGCGCAGGGAGGACCTGGCGGGCGGCTCGCTGCAGGACTTCCTGCGCGACACGGACAACCGCGCGCTGCGCCAGCTGGTGGCCGCGTGTGACGGCCGCGTGTGCGCCGTGGACAACCGCCCGGCGGGCGAGGAGCGCGAGGCGCAGGCTTGCGAGCTGCTGGCGCTGGTGGAGCGCCTGGTGCGCGCGCACGGGGGCGCCCCCTACACGAACGACGTGTACGGCCTGGCGCGCGCTCTGGGCGCCGCGGGCCCCGAGGAGCGGCTGGGCCGCCTGGTGGCCCGGCTCGCGGCACGCGCGCGGGGCCGGCGGGGGCGCGGGCTGCGGGCGGCGCTGCGCGGGTGGCGGCGCGCGCTGGGGGGCGCTTGGAGGCTGGTGGCGGCCGCGCTGCTGGGGGGCGCCGTGCTGCTCTGGCTGCTGTTCCCCAGGCCGCCGCCCCAGGGCCCCGCGGGGAGTGTGGGTCTTCAGAATGCTGGGAACCTGGCAAGAAAAATTGAGCATTTGGCGCTGAAAGAGGACTAAAACTTATTCCAAATGGATCCTGTGGTTTCAGTTTTAATGACAGAAAGCATCGGACACTGTGTCAATTTTGCCAAAGCTTAACCTGTCCTCTTTAGTTTTTAAGTTTCATCTTTGTATGTACATAGTTCTTAAATAAATTTGTTTAAAAACATCCTTAAAACATTTTTGTAGTCTTGTCTATCTTTTTCCTCTGGAAATATAATAATGATTAGTAGTTTTTAGTAGAAAATGGATTCATGGCAAAGAGAAAACAGCCATTTTTATTTTAAGTGCTTAAAAAAAGTAGACGCTTAATCTGTTAGGGTTGCTATTTTTTTAAAAATCGGACTGAGTGGCTTGTAAGCAACAAAAAACAATTTCCCAACTGATCTGGAGGTTGGAAGTCCAAGACTGGGATGCCAGCCTGGTCAGGTTGTGGTGAGGCCCCCTTTGGGGCTGTCGCTGTGAACACGTCCCTGTGTGCTCGCTGGGTGGAAGGGATGAACGAGCCCCCTGGGCCTCTCTACAAGGGCACATTCTCCTTTATTGGGCCTCTGCCCTCATGACCTCATCACCTCCGAAGGCCCCACCTTATAATGCCATTCTTTTGGGCCTTCAACATAGGAATATTGTGGGAAGACATAAATGTTCAGACCATAGCAGACACTGACCCGCCTTAATATGTTTCTAGTTCCTAAGCGTGAGTAGGTATCTCTCTTTGTCATCCTTGTAGGTTGTAAGTTTTTTATTATCAGTGAAAGAGTTATCAGGGTCACACGTGTGTTGATGTTTACTTCTGATACATGAGTTTATTTACTAGTACAATGAATTCATACTCATAAATAGATAAATTTCACACTCATAAATACTCCACATGTATTTTTTATAATAATAAATGCTCCGTATTATTGTATGTGTAGACTTGGGAGTTAGTGTATAGATTTGTAATATAGGGTAGGATATAATTTGTTGTCAAAGACATTTACAAAGCACAAGTATAAACATACAATCTATATATGTATAGAGTCAGACACACTGAGAAAGTCCAACTCCTAAGGCCTAGGAGCTTAAGACATGGCGAATACTGAAGCTGGACAAGAACAACAGAGGATACTGCCCTGCCCCCGCCACGGGCCTCACAAGTAATGATTAATAACAGTAGTCTGCTGTGAGGAAGGGTCTGGCCTGGAGAAACTGTGAGGCAGAGTTGTGCAGAAATGACTGGAAGCTGAAGGTGAAGGAACAGGACTGGTGAGTAAAGCCTTACAGCGTTAGAGTGCTCACCCTAAGGGCAAGGCGATGCCAATTCAACATCAGAATGGACGTCCAGCTGTTCATCTTGTGCACTTTCTCCCCCAGTCCACCCTCACACACAAAAGTCAAACTCATCTCTGACACTGCTATTTATTTGCAAATCTCTGCCGTATAGCATTTTCTGCCTGTTGCCTTCACAGCCAGAGATTCTCAGGTTCCTGATGATGTTAGATCACTAAGGAGACACCTAAAAAGGGAAAATACTCTGCAACAGCTGAGCACATATTGGCGAGAGAGAGACCCACAAGTCCTGCATGGAAGCCATGCAAGCACGGGAATACCAATGCCAAATGCTGACACCTGAAATTTCCTCCACTGCAAAGATCATTGTGGTTTAAGGAAGGGGTTGTGTGCAGATCCCAGCAGAGACCCTGATAGGAAATCTTGAATTTCGTCTTGTTCACTTTTCAAGATACTCTTGCAATGAAAAATATCCAAGCAAAACTGCTGTTTTCACTCTGCTGAGAAAGGGGATGGTCACTGGTGAAAACAAATGTGAAAAAAGAATAGCAAAGTGTCCATTGTGAGCAATGGAAGATTTTAACCCAAATCAAATAGTTAGAAACACTTGGTGCTGCTCCTCCATTAGGGAGGAACAGGGGGAGTTCCCAAAAGACAATGATAGATTGCATGGGAAAGTGGGAAGGAGCACTCCTGGGACCCCAGAGGGCAGGCACACCCCGCTAAGGCTGCAGCCCAGGACGCTGGGGAAGAGAGTGTGTCTGCAGACAGTGCATGAGGGACTGTCTGTGTATATGTGGGATACATGCAAAAGGATAAAAGAGGCTGTTAAAAATGTCTGAATCACAACAACATCTTACTACGCTGATGGACAGTGACTGTAATGGGGCTTGTGGGGGGGACTTGGTGAAGGGGGGGACCCTAGTAAACATAATGTTCTTCAGGTAATTGTAGATTAATGATAACAAAATAATTTTAAAATAATAAATAAATAAATAATAAAAATATCTTAATCAAATTAATGGATAAAAACAACATATAGTACTCAACTGGATATCGACAAGCAAAATAATGCATTTGGATCCCTATCACATGCTATATACAAATATTAGCATACAAGGATCAAAGAGCTAAACATAATAGTTAAAACTATGAAACTCTTAAAAGAAAAAACAGGTATAAATCTTCATGACCACACATTAGGCAATACTTTCTAATATATGACACCAAAATCACATGCAACAAAAGAAAAATAGACAAACTGAATTTCATCAAGATTTAAAACTTTTGCCAAAGAACACTATCAAAAAAGTGAAAAGGATGGGAGAAATTATTTGCAAATCATATAAAGATCTATTACCCAGAATATATAAAAAACTCTTATAACTCCACAATAAAAGGACAAATAACCAAAATTTTAAAGGACTAAAGATTTGAATAGACATTTCTCCAAAGAAAATACACAAATGGCCATGTTTTATACACAAAACACATGAACTGATGTTCAATGTCATTTGTCATGAGAGAAATACAAATAAAACCAAAATAACATACTGCTTTATACTCACTGGGATGGTTATAATTTTTTTTAAAAAGTAAAAGAAAAAACAAATACTGCATAAGATATGGAGATACTGAACGCTTGTTGTTAACTGAACATTGCTGGTAAGGATAGAAAATGGTGCAGCCACTTTGGAAAACAGTCTGGTAGCTCCTTAAAAAGTTAAACACAGAGTTACTATGTGATTCAGTAATTCCAATCCTAGCTATAGATCCAAGAGAACTGAAAACATATGTTCATACAAAACTTCTACATGATGGTAAACCAGCATTATTCATAATAGCCAAAAGAGTGGAAACAGTCCAAATGACCATCAACTGATGAATGGATAAACAAATATGCTATATACATACATGGAATACTATTTAGTTATAAAAAGGAATGAAGTATAAATACATGCTACAACAGGAATGAACCTTGAAGGTATTATACTCAGTGAAAAAAGCCAGACACAAAACACTATATAAAGGTGTGATTCCATTCACGTGAAATGTCCAGGAACTGGAGTGAGCTCATGAGAGTATCCTTAAGAGGGTTTTAGCTTTTGTTCCTTGCACTCTGTTAATGTTTATATTCAGTTTCACTTTTTAAGCTTTTCTCCCCTCTTATTGGTTGAATTGTGTTGAAGTCCTAATCCCCAGTACCTAGGAATGTGACCTTATTGGGAAGTAAGGTCTTTGCAGATTTAATTGTTAAGATAAGGCAATTAGAGTGGACCTTAATCTACTATGACTGGTTTTCTTATCAGAAGAGGGAAATTTGGACACAGATACAAAAAGGGAAGATAGTCATGTGAAGATGGAGGCAGAGATTGCAGTTGTGCTGCAAGGAACACCTGGACCACTAGAAGCTGGAAGAGGCAAGGAAGGATCTTCCCCTACAGTCTTTAGAGGGAGTGCAGCCCTGCCAACAATTGTATTTTGGACTTCTGTCCTCTAGAATTGTGAGAGAGTAAATTTCTGTTATTTTAAGCCGCCCAGTTTGTGCTATTTGCTACAGCATCCCTAGGAAATGCATACATCTTCTATGTTGTGATTTCCTCCAGTTAACCCTGGTCAACGGACTATAATTACATGTTGGTGCCATTCAGGGGGGTGAAATGGTAGGTTGTACATGGGTATGGGTATGCAGGCCAGGGGAATGCAGGCTGCCTTCACACCACCCTCCTCTGAGGATGGCATGGTGGCTGCAGTAATGACCTAGGACATTGGTCCTGCAAGGCCAGCTGTTGACCAAAACCAAAGCAAGCTGAGGCCCGCTGTGGAGCTGAGTGGCATTCAAGCACAGGGTGATCATGGGGTAGCTGATACACAAGGACACACTCAGAAGCACCAGGAAACTTATACTCCCTAACCCTAATTACACAGTGTCAGGGATACACAAGTGTCAGACCCTTGAGAGGTACATGATGGTCTACCTCTGTGGTGGTACAGGGTCATCTGCAGATTTTTCATCAGAAACCATGAAGGTCAGAAGGAAGTGACATACATTTTTTCAAGTGTTGAAATAAGAAAGCTGTCAACCCAGAGTTCTATAGCCACAGAAAATACCCTTTAAGAATGAAAGGGGAATCAAGGCATTCTCAGATGAAGGAAAATTAATTAAGAGAATTTATTGCCAATAGAACTACCCTAAATGAATGACTAAGCGAAATTCTAAAACAGAAAGGAAACAATAAAAGAAGGAACCTTAGAACATCAGGAAGAAAATAGCAAAAATATGGGTACACGTACTTGCCTTCTCCTCTTGAATTGTCTAAATTATGCTTGGTAGTTGAAGAAAATATGACACTGATGTGGTTCTAAATTTGTGTATAGGAAATAAATTTAAGACAATTATGTTATAAACAGGGGAAGTTAAAGGGATGTAAAGAGAGAAAAGGTTTGTACACTTCAAAGTGATATACCAATGGACTATGATAAGTTATGTACGGATATTACAATACCTAAAACAACCACTTAGAAAGTTCTACAGAAAAGTACATTTAAAAAACACTATATATAAATCAAAATAGAATTCTAAAAATTGTTCAATTAACCCACAAAATATAGAGGGGAAAACAGATAAATGAAAACCATCAGACTTACGTCCAATTTATGGCCTCACTAATTATATTACACCAATTAAAAGACAGACATTGGCAGACTATATTAAAACACATGACCTATATGCTGCTTACAAGAAAATCATTTCAAATATTATGGTAGAAACAAGTCAAAAATAGAAGGATAGAAAACAATAAATAGTGAAAATATTAATCATGCAAACAAAGAAGAAATGACTATATCGATGTCAAATGAAGTAAGACTTCAGAACAAAGAAAATGACTAGACACAGAGAGGGACATTATATAGTAATAAGAAGGTCAATCC
The DNA here is from genome assembly GCF_030020395.1 of Manis pentadactyla. NCBI lineage: Eukaryota > Metazoa > Chordata > Mammalia > Pholidota > Manidae > Manis > Manis pentadactyla. The sequence goes on along the minus strand of NC_080025.1, from coordinate 143,505,363 downwards.
ACCAAGAAGACAAAATGACTATAAACGTGTATTCCTGAACAACAGAGATGCAAAATATGTGAAGCAAAAACGGATAGGAATGGATAAATAGAAAAATCCACAGTTACAGTGAGAGATTTCACAGCCCTGTCTCAACAATTGATAGAATAACTACATAGAAAATGAACAAGGATATAGAAGAATTCAATAACATCATCAATCAGCAGGATCTAACTGATATTGATAGAACACAGAACAACTGTAGAAGAGGGAAATGTTCATGGAACATATACCAAGATAGACAATATCCTGGACTATAAAACAAACCTCAACACAATCAAAAGAACTGAAATCATAAGGAGTATATTCTGTGACCTCAACAGAACTGAGCTAGAAATCAGTAACAGAAAGAAAACCAAACATCCCTCCCTCCCTATCAGCAGCATCGTGACTCCACAATCAGTTATTAGAATCTGAGAACAGGCCAGTTGATGGCCCTCCAATGTTGAATTCCAAGTCTGAAAACGAACTTTTCTGGGCTTGGAAAACACTCATGACACCATCACTATGGGATGGAAAAGTAAGGGGGAAATGACCCTGTCCCCTTTTTTTCTACTCATTGCTGAAACCAGTCTTCTCTGTTCTTGGAGAGATGTTGGTAGCCATACCTGCCGCACCTAGAAATGGCGCCCAGCTTGAGAAAAAGTTGTAGGCAAAACAAAGACTACTTCTGGATAATCCCGCCACTTCCTGGCCGCATACCACATGCTAATTAGACCTTCACCTGCTAACCAATTGGCGTATCGTAGCAGCTATGCTAATGAAGCATCACAGGCAGCGCGCAATCAGCTTGGAGCATGAGAACTATAAAGCTAGCCCAGTCTTTCCCTTTGGGTCCTTCCCCTGATGATTGTATCACAAAAGAGCTGAAGATTAAAGCTTTCTGCAGAAGAATCCTGCTGTTGTTGCGTGCTGTTCTTGCCGGCGAGGATGAGGCGCGCGACAAGTGGTGCCGAAACCCGGGACCCAGAACATCACCGGCACCGGGAGGACCCTTCAGACATCTGGAGAGGATTCAGAACTGCAGAGATAGCCCGGAGAGGTAAGTTCCGAGAGACGCGCTTTTAAGGGTGGTGGCTGATGGTTCTCTGTAAATAAAGAGGCACCATGGGAAACGCACCATCGTTAGTCTCAGCATTACAGGCAGTTCTCAAAGAGCGAAATTTGAAGGTCTCCACCAAAGTTTTAGGATCATTTGTAAAAGAAATAGACCGTGTTGCCCCCTGGTTTATCTGTTCAGGGTCCCTCTCCATCCCGAGCTGGGACAAGTTAGGGAAAGATCTTGATAGAGAAGAAGAAGAGGGACACTTGAGAGGAGGCACTAGACCACTATGGAAACTGATTAGAGCTTGCCTGCAGGATGAAAAGTGTGAAAAGGTGATAAAAGCAGGTCAGAGAGCCTTGTCAGACATCCAAGAAAGTATGTCAGAAACGGAACGGGAGACAGAGCTAGCTCGCGGCCGAAAAGGGGCCGCTAAAACGAAAGTTAAAAAGCCCCAGAGTGAGGGAGAGAGCCCGTCCAGGGCAAAAGCGAAAGAGCCCCGAGAAGCAGGTGACGACCGCCTCGGAGAAAATAGCAAATACCCCTGGAAAGAGTTGAGGGAACTCCAACTTTCCAATAGGGAATCAGAAGATGAATTAATGTCCTCGGAAGAGGAGGAAGAGACCAGAGTCTCTAGAACTGCTAAGTGCAAAAGTACAGATGCCAGCAAAATGGAGACGCAAACCAAAGGGAAAATGAAAGTGAGACGCTCCTCATCGCCCTTAGCCCCGCCGCCCTATGCGAACGGCGCACATTCCTTCTGTGCTCCAGAGGATTTAAGGGCAATTAGACAGATGTTCCCCGTAATCGAAGACAATGGAGCACGTGCCCATCACATTCCTTCTGTGCTCCAGAGGATTTAAGGGCAATTAGACAGATGTTCCCCGTAATCGAAGACAATGGAGCACGTGCCCATCAACCCCTTACCCATAAAGAGGTTAAAGACCTCGCAGAGGCCGTTCGGACCTATGGAGTCAGTGCTAATTACACCCTAGCGCAGATTGAAAGGCTGGCGGAATCCGCTATGACACCCTCAGACTGGCAATATGTAGCAAAAGCTTGTCTTTCTAGCATGGGACAGTATATAGAGTGGAAGGCACTATGGCATGATATAAGCATGACCCAGGCGCGTGATAACGCTGCTGCGGGGGAACCCGCGTGTCATTGGTCCTATGATATGTTGACAGGCCAGGGACAGTGGGTAGCCAACCAGATCGCTTTTCCTGTACCATTGTACACACAGATAAATGCGTGTGCTACTAAGGCATGGAAGGCCCTCACTAATAAAGGACAAGTGTCAGGTAATTTAACAAAAATAATTCAGGGGCCAAGCAAGCCATTCTCAGACTTCGTCGCTCGCATGATGGAAGCTGCAGGCCGAGTGTTTGGAGATCAAGAACAGGCCATGCCCCTTGTCCAACAACTTGTGTTTGAACAATGCACCAGAGAATGCAGACAGGCAATTACCCCCTGGAAACAAAGGATTGACTGCTTGGCTGAAAGCTTGCAGGGAGATTGGAGGGCCCCTCACCAATGCAGGCCTAGCCGCCGCTATATTGCAAAGCCATAAACAAGTAAAAACCCTTAATAGGAATGTTAAGTGTTTTCAATGTGGACAACTAGGTCATATGAAGAGAGACTGTAGAGGCCCAAACTTCGAACAGACGGCCCAGAAAACCCCTGGAGTGTGCCCGAGATGTAAGAAAGGCAGACATTGGGCTAAGGAATGCCGATCTGTTAAAGACATAGAAGGGAAACCCTTAGAGTCGCCAAAAAACTCCCAGAGGGGCCCCCGCCGCCAGGGCCCGCAAATATATGGGGCAACCAGCACACCAGTGTCCTTCAGGAGCAGCACAGCCCCCCAAGGAGAGCTACTCCAGGTTCAGCAGGATTGGACATCCGTGCCACCACCAGAATAGTGTTAACTCCACAGATGGGAGTTCAACCCATCCCCTCAGACTTTAAAGGCCCCTTACCACCAGAAACAGTAGGGTTGCTCTTGGGGCGCTCTTCTGCTACCTTGAAAGGCCTTGTAGTCCACCCCGGAGTTATTGATCAAGACTATGAGGGACAGGTAAAAATCATGTGTTCAGCCCCCAGAGGAATCTACCCTATATCCCCAGGAGACCGCATAGCCCAACTCTTAGTGTTGCCTAGTCTCCATGCCAATTATCCAGCTACCACCACGGAGAGAGGAGAAAAGGGCTTTGGTTCCTCTAATTATAACTCAGCCTTTATAGTATTAGATTTAGCAGACAGACCAAAATTGACCCTTAAAATAGAGGGAAAAAGTTTTGAAGGAATCCTAGACACTGGAGCAGATAAAAGTATCATCTCTGCAACCTGGTGGCCCTCCAAATGGCCTGTAACACAGTCCTCACACTCTTTGCAAGGTTTAGGATATGAGTCTAGTCCTACCATTAGTGCCAAACCATTGAAATGGCAAGCGCCTGAGGGGCAAAAAGGCACAGTTACGCCTTATGTACTCCCACTGCCAGTCAATTTGTGGGGGAGAGATGTTATGCAGGGCCTAGGCCTTAAACTCATTAATGAATACTCCACCCCTGCCCTAGGCATGATGATAGATATGGGATATATCCCTGGTAAAGGACTAGGGAAACACCAACAGGGACGCACAGAGCCTATCCTACCCAAAGTAAAAAGTGACCGTTGCGGTTTGGGTTTTTCGTAGGGGCCATTGAAGACGCCATGCCCATACCCTGGCTTACAGAGGAGGCCATATGGGTTCCTCAGTGGCCCCTATCCTCTGAGAAATTAGAAGCAGCTCACCATTTAGTACAAGAACAGCTCCAATTAGGACATTTAGAACCCTCTGTATCTCCATGGAATACGCCCATATTTATAATCAGAAAAAGGTCAGGATCATGGAGATTGCTTCATGACTTGAGAGCAGTAAATGCTCAAATGAGGCTATTTGGACCTGTCCAGCAAGGACTGCCACTTCTCTCTGCTCTACCCAAAGAGTGGAAAGTAATCATAATAGACATCAAAGATTGTTTTTTCTCCATACACCTAAACACCAAAGATAGAGAAAAGTTTGCTTTCACCCTGCCAGCTATTAATCATGAGCAACCAGACGCCAGATTTCAGTGGAAAGTCCTCCCTCAAGGGATGGCAAATAGCCCCACCATATGTCAACTGTATGTTCAGCAAGCGCTAGCACCAATTCGCGAAAACTACCCCAAACTAAAAATCATTCACTATATGGATGATATCCTTCTCTGCTCCCCACAATCAGCAGAAGTAGAAGAGGCCTATGTAAAGCTCACTAAATCCCTAGAGACTTGGGGACTGAATATAGCCAGTGAGAAGGTCCAAAAATCTAGTGTTAGCAAATTCCTAGGAGCCACCATTTATACAGATGTAATTTGCCCCCAAAAGCTTGAGATAAGACATGATCAGCTGCGAACTTTGAATGATTTCCAGAAACTCCTAGGAGACATTAATTGGTTGCGGCCATTTTTAAAGATACCTACCACTGACTTGAAACCACTGTTTAAAATCCTAGAAGGAGACTCACAACTAACATCTCCGCGTTCCCTTACACCTGAGGCAGTGCAAGCTATCCATAAGGTAGAACAGGCCTTAATGACAGCACAATTGAGTAGGATACAATCAAATGAACCTTTTGAATTATGCATTCTTCCTACTCCGGGACTGCCAACTGCAGTCTTGTGGCAGCAAGGACCAATGATCTGGATCCATCCCCAGGCCTCTCAGGCTAGAACTATAGAATATTACCCTGCTACCATAGCCAATCTCGCTCTAAAGGGAATAAAAACCTCAGTCACACATTTTGGAAAAGCTCCAAATACAATCATAACACCCTACAACAAAGAGCAAATACAAACATTATGCGCCATGAATGACGATTGGGCAATACTTGCTTACAGCTTTTCAGGAACATTTGATAATCATTTCCCTAAGCATCCTCTCCTTAATTTTGCTAAAGCTCATCCCTTAGTATTCCCTCGAATCATTAGCCACACCCCGTTACCGCACGGAGACACAGTCTATACAGACGGATCCAAGACAGGTACAGGTGCCTATGTCCATAACGGCAATATAGTAACAAAAAGGTATACACCCAATACTCCTCAAATAGTAGAGTGCCATATAGTTTTGGAAGTACTACAAACCTTTCATGGGCCTTTAAATATTGTGTCAGACTCTCGTTATGTTGTTAATGCAGTTAATTCCCTAGAAGTAGCTGGGCTGATCAAAGCATCAAGTTCGGTAGCTACCCTGTTCAAACAAATACAATCACAATTACTCCTTAGACGCTCTCCTTTATATATGACTCACATTAGAGCACATTCAGGCCTTCCCGGGCCTATGGCCCAAGGCAACCACTTAGCAGATCTTGCAACTAGAAGCATAGCTTTCCCTCTGCTAGACCCTGTCGCCACAGCTTCAAAATTCCACTCACAATTCCATGTCACTGCTGAAACACTGCGCAAGAGGTTTCGCATAACCAGAGCAGAAGCTAGGAACATTGTTCTTAGCTGCCAACACTGCTGTAGTTTTCTTCCCACACCTCATGTTGGGATCAATCCTAGAGGTATTAAGCCTTTACAGGTTTGGCAAATGGATGTAACACATATTTCTTCCTTTGGGAAGCTGAAATATGTACATGTATCCGTGGATACATGTTCGGGAGTCATCTTTGCCTCCCCATTGTCTGGAGAGAAAGTTTCCCATGTCATTCACCACTGTCTTGAGGCTTGGAGCGCATGGGGGTTACCCCAAATCCTCAAAACAGACAATGGTCCCGCCTATACTTCTGCCAAATTTGCTCAATTTTGTCATCACATGGGAATTAAACATATCACTGGTCTTCCTTACAACCCACAGGGTCAAGGGATTGTGGAGCGCGCGAACCGCACTCTCAAATCCTATCTAATTAAACAAAAAGGGGGAATTGAGGACATACCCCCCACGCCCAAAACAGCTATAGCCCTAGCACTTTTCACTCTCAATTTTTTGAACCTGGATGCTCAAGGCCATACAGCGGCGGACCGCCATCATCAATGGCCAAAAGACCCACAAGAACTAGTAAAATGGAAGGATGTACTATCTAACCAATGGAAAGGCCCGGATCCAATTATAATTAGATCCAGGGGGGCTGTATGTGTTTTTCCCCAGGGTGAAGAAAACCCCTTCTGGATCCCGGAACGCCTGACCAGGAAAGTCCTGAACAAAGGAGATGGCGTCTCTGTGCCTGTGGATCCTGATCTTGTCGATGGGAATCCTGACTCAGGGAGTACTGAGATGGGGAATATTGTCAGTCTTCCCTAAGCCCATGCCTGTTCGCTATAATGCAGCAGTTTTTCCACGCTTTTTTACTACTAACTCTAGCATGAACCTGCCTTACTTACCATTAGATTCTCTAGCAGTTTCTTTAGGAGAAAACCGAACCTTTGAAACCGATGGATCTTTGTGCTTCACCACTCGTAACCACTCAAATTGCCTGTCCCTTAAACAGCATATGTACGGGTGGTTTAGCCGTGATAGAAAATCGGGTGAATTTAGTCAGTCCTTTCGTGAGAATAAGACCTACACTAATGCAGTAGTAAGCCTAATGGTCCTTTGGATCAATGGTACATTTGTGAAACCTCCTATTAAGCAGATTAATTATAGCAACATATTCTTCCCTTACCGTCCCCGTCAACCCAAATATTCTCCCCATTGTGTGGGAGATTATGAGGGAGAGCAATGGCCCTGGACTGATTGCCAGTCACATGCAACAACCTGGGCAGATGAGGGACACAAATTTTCCTTGTCCCCAGATATGGAGGAAATTTCCGGCAGCGTTTATAGAAGGGTGGCAGAAGGAGGGGAGTTCCTACAAGATGTAGGCAGGAACCCCTTCGATAAATGGCTGCTGTGTGGAGTTAATGGTTCATGTTCAGACCTTTCTCCCTTTATTGTCCTACAAGGGGGAGGGATTGGGATGTCTGATAGTTCCTGTACCTATGAAGCTACAAGCCCAACCTTAGATGGCAAAACTGTATACCAGGTGAATAAGACTACTTATAATATTTCATGTCAAAGAGTTGCACCAGCCCCTGCCCAATATCCACCTACCCCGGTATGCGTGTATCCCCCATTTCTATTTATCTTATCCAATAACAGTTTTGACTCTTGCTCCAATGACACCTGTTTCTTGTCTCAGTGCTGGAATGTAACTGTCCATTCCAATGCTTTAGTGGCCCGCATTCCTCGCTGGGTCCCTGTCCCAGTGGATTCACCTGATTCCATGACCTTGTTTCGTGAGAAACGTGACTTTGGTGTCACTGCCGCCATAGTGGCTTTAATATCTCTGGCTGCAGTGGCTGCCACTGCAGCTGCCATAGCCTTGGACACCTCTGTTAAAGCGGCTGCAGAATTGAATAATCTTGCGGATTCAGTAGCCACTGCTCTGGACCATCAATCCTCACTTGATGGAAAGATGAAAGGAGGAATTATGGTCCTCAATCAGCGAGTAGATCTAGTGGAAGAGCAACTAGATGTGCTCTGGCAGTTAGCCCAATTGGGATGTGAGCGAAAGTTTCGCGCTCTCTGCATTACTAGCATACAATATGAAAACTTTACGCGAGCAGCTAATCTGTCACAAAGCCTGTCCCAGTATCTTTCAGGAAACTGGTCCCAAGACTTTGATGGAACGTTAGAAGAGCTACGGCAAGAAATAACCCACATCAACTCCACCCAGCTAGATATTTCCGTAGCAGAAGGACTCTCTTCCTGGTTCCACAGAGCTCTCTCCCACGTTAAAGAGTGGGCGGGCATGGCTGGGATGGGTGTATTCATGCTTGGAGGTCTCATGCTCCTACTCTGGTTGTTATGCAGGCTCCGTGCCCAACACAGGCAAGATAAAGTGATCCTTGCTCAAGCCTTGATGGCGGTAGATATTGGCGCCTCTCCCCAAGTATGGCTCAACATGCTCAATAAAGAAGCTCAGCTTTAGCTTGAGGTAGCCCTTGCACCCTGAGCCCTTGTGGCATTGCACCAGGTTAAGGTACCTGTTTGCTTACCCGAAGCTTCTCATACGAAACTCGGTACAAGAGGGTCACTGCACAGGCCCAAGCCCTTTGTACCGGGCGGTCCCATCGTCAGCTAGAGGGTGCGAGGCACTGCACTGCAAGAGGTCATGGACCCCTCTGAGAGACATGCCTGATTGCATAGGGGTGGATGTCTACAAACCCCTCTCCAAAAATAGGACATCAAATGTTTCTGGAGATCAGGTCTCTATCTCCACCTCAGCTGACAAGTTCCGCCCTGAGTTTCAACAAAACAAAAAAGGGGGAGATGTTGGTAGCCATACCTGCCGCACCTAGAAATGGCGCCCAGCTTGAGAAAAAGTTGTAGGCAAAACAAAGACTACTTCTGGATAATCCCGCCACTTCCTGGCCGCATACCACATGCTAATTAGACCTTCACCTGCTAACCAATTGGCGTATCGTAGCAGCTATGCTAATGAAGCATCACAGGCAGCGCGCAATCAGCTTGGAGCATGAGAACTATAAAGCTAGCCCAGTCTTTCCCTTTGGGTCCTTCCCCTGATGATTGTATCACAAAAGAGCTGAAGATTAAAGCTTTCTGCAGAAGAATCCTGCTGTTGTTGCGTGCTGTTCTTGCCGGCGAGGACGAGGCGCGCGACAGAGAGACAAGAGGATATTTTCCCTCCAAGTCTGTCTCCTGGTTCCACCACTGACTCTTTCTTTTTCCATTTTGAACACAGGTGCCTTTACTCAAGAATGGACATGTTCAGTCTCTACTCCATCTTAGCCAGCCTCTGCCCACCAGTTACAGCACAGCCAACCTTCTGGACATGACCAGCGGCAACTGGTATAATTTAGCCTCTTGGTGAAAACACTGCGGGCAGCTGCTTGGTCAGAGGTGGGCATCCCCGAGGTTACGCTGAGAGTGGCCTTATAGACTACTGGCAACACCACAGTCATACCCCAGAGGCACTGAGAACAGTCTCCTCCTGGTCCTGAGTGATTTCAGGGGCTCCAGGTTTACTTTCAGACAGGACAGAGGCTACTGTCTTTTTCCCATGAAAGAGGAAACTAAGGCCCAGAAAGCTTAGAAGCATATACCAAACCAGCCCCTGTGCGGGATCTGCAACTACAATCTACGTCGTATAGTTCATCTTCCTCCCGTCCCTCCATGCACCTCTTCTGACCCCACCCTGCCCACCCAAAGAGAAGACTGTGGAAATATGGATATGAAACCTCAAGTCAGAGTTTGATGGGAGGAAATCTGAATTTAGAAACACAATTTCTCTTCCCTTGTCTGTGCTCAATCTTAAGAATAACAGAAATAATATACATTGTTGAGAAAGGAGTGTTGAAATCTCCAACTATAACTGTGGATTTGCCTGTTTTACCACTTACTTCTGTCAGTTTTTACTTCTTGAATTTTGAAGTTCTAGTTTTTTTCTGAGGGTCAGTTACTTACGAGGTGCATATACATTTAGTATGATTGCGTATGGATGAATTAACCTATTTAGCACTATGAAGGCTGCTTCATTTCTTCTTTGTCCTTAGAGATGTGTTGTTCTGAAGCCTACTTTGTATGATATTAACATAACCACTTCAGTCTTCATCTATATATGGTATGTTTTTTCAGTTCTTCTACTGTAACCTGTGTCTCTCTGCTCAAAGTGGGGTTTCCTTTAGACAGCATGCAGTTGGGTCTTGCTTTACTGACCCATCTGTCTGTCTTATAATTATAACACTTACACAATTGACATCTAATAGGATTATTGATATGTTTGTTTAAAAATCACCATCTTCCCATTTGTTTCTGTTTGTCCCTTCTGCTAATTTTTCCCTTTCCTTCTGCTTTTTTTCTGGCAAAATTTTAAAATCCCATTTTATTTCTACTACTGCTTTATTAGCTGTACCTCATTTTATTTTCTTACTGGCTGCTCCAAAGTTTACAAGATATGTACCTTAAACTTATCACATTCTACCTTCAGCAACTATTATATCACTTCACATATATGGTAAGATCTTTATAACATTATACATTTTCTTCCTTCCTCCCATCTTCTGCTTTCTTGTTGTTATACATTTCGCATTTGTATAAAATATAAGCTCAACAATATGTTGTTATTATTTTGCCTTCAAGAGTCAATTATCTTTTGAAAAAAATTTAGTGATAAAAAGAATCTTTTATATTTATCCAACTATTTACTATTTTTGGTCTTTTGCTCCTTTGATCCCCTGTATCAGCCACTTTCATTTTCCAACCCCCTGACCCATCTTATGGATCAGTCCTGAGGAGGCTGTTGCTTAATGTCTGGAAACAGTTCTTTTGTATATTTTTCTTCAGTTTTCTGGTTGTTTATGGATGGAAGGTAAATAATAACCCTAGTTACTCTATCAGGATCAAAAACAGAAGACCCCTTTCCCATTTCTTTTTTAGTAAAATATTTACCAGAGATACTAGACATTTGTACTCTCGGTTTTCCCACATGCTCAGTTTTTCTGCTTGCGTCCTCATGGTGCCATTGCATATGTTCCTCTGTCTCATACATTTTTGTAAATGAAGTTAGTTGTGGTTGGTTTGATCAGACAGAGAAAATCTTTGTCTGAGAACACAAAGTTCAATTTCTTTGAAAATGTTACTCATAAATGGTGTTCTGCATTTCCATCAGGGGGCTTTTAGCCTCTGGTTTTCCCTCTTTTTAGGTTGACAGTCACTGCCACTGATGATTATTGTGTAAATTCATTATTTTAACAGGTAATAAAAAATGGTGATATTCTAACATTTCTTTTTCATCAAGTAGCTAGAATATTTCTATTAGAATACTCTTCCCCTTTTCACTTATTCAGTAACTGAAGTACAGTTTATGCAGAATAAATGCTTGAGAAACACCAGGATATTTTACAAATGAAAATATTTTAATGTTAGATAAAAAGGAAATCAAAAAAGTCCTAGAAAGAGACAGAGAAGTGTTCCACTATAATCTATGCATGTAAAGGTCTTTCTAACTATGACTCAAAAGCCAGAACACAGAAATTAATTTATTGATTAATTTGCCTATGTAATAGTGAACCATATCTATATTAAAAAGTAAAATTTGAATGACAAATGAGAAAATAATATTTGTAAATGACAAAACTGACAAGTGACTAATATCTGTAATACACACCATTCCTAGGAGATCAAAAGGCAAAAAACCAACAACCCATTGTAAAAATGGACAAGAGATATAAGAAGAATTAATAGAAAAACAAACTGATATTAAACATATGAAAAGATGCTTTATTTATTCATATGGAAAGAACATATCAAACTGCCCTTAAATATAATTTATCCCCTATTAGGTTTTCAAAAAGATAGAGGCATATAAATAGTATGCAAGACTTTATGTAAAAAAAAAAAGAGAGAATAAATTGAGAATATGTACTCAGATTCACTTATATTTTCAGGAAAAAACACTGCAAGTACCCCCAAGAAATAAAGTGTGCAATTTTAGAGAACTGTGGGAGAAGCTGGTGGACAAGGTGGGACCAAGATCTCTTAATATTTGTTCTATCAAAATTTTTATAGTAGTAAAAAACACTTAAAATGAGATATACACTCAACAGATTAAAAGTAGTAAAGTGTTGGTATTGTAAACACAATGTTATAAAAATCTCTAGAACTTTCCCATCTTGCATGGCAGAAACTCTATACCCATTGAACAGCAACTCCCATTTCCCCCTTCACCCATCCAAAAAAAATCAAGCCCTGGCAAACACCCTCCTACTTACCATTTCTATGAATCTGACCACATTAGCTGCTTCATGAAAGCGGAATTATGCAGTGTTTATCCTGTGACTAGCTTCTTTCACTTAGCACAACTTCAACACTCATCACATATTGTAGCACATGACAAGATTCCCTTCTTTCTCATCACTGAATAATATTCCACTATAGATACCAATACATATATGTAAAATTCCATTCCATTCCATATATATCATATAATATTATATTCCTTTCCAATATAATATTCCATTATATATGTATACACTACATCTTTATCCATTCATAAAAGTCATTATATCAATAGGCATTTAGGTTATTTCTACCTCTTGGCTATTGTAAATGACGTTGCAATGAACATAAGAGTGCAAATCTCTCTTTGAGATCCTGACTTCAATTATTTTGGACAGTAGTGATGTCACAGGATGGCCAAATAAGACATCTCTCATTCATATCTCCCTCCTCAACAACAAAGTTGGCATCCATCTACAGACAAAAGTGCCTCTGTGGGAGTTGGGGAATCCAAGTAGGAAACTGTAAAACCCCAGTGCAGTCCAAGTTCAAGGAGAGCTCTTTTGAGAAGACAGGACTGCACCTAGGTGGTTGATTAACCGATAATGGTCCTGGATACATTCCCAGAAACAACCAAACACCCCTGAGGACTTGGCAACAGACTCATGTGGCTTTGGTTCTGCCATCAGCACCACATGCTAAGGGATTCAGGAGGAGACTCGCCAACCCATGCACCAGGTAACAGGCAGACAGACCTCAGTCTGGGCTGCGGACCCTGCAGTGGCCCATGAACCAGCTCTAGCTCCTGTTGGCCATGGTCTACAAGCCTCTGGAGAACCCTGAATTAGAAAATCACCCACAGATGAGAGAATCTTTGTGAAAGTCCAGGAGTCCAGCCAAGAAGTTCCAGCATACTGTTGGAGGGAAGAAAACTCGAGATTGGAGCACTGGAGACAAACAGATGGGAATCAAGCATAACATGACATAAAATCGTCAACTTACAAAGGAAGACAGCAAGAGAGGAGAAAAGGAATGTGGGCACTAAAAAAAAAAACGTGAAAAAATACATTTACTAGGATAGCAATAGTAAGTCCTTATATATCAATAATTATTTTAAATGTAAATGGGTTCAATTCTCTCTAATCAAATCACATAGTAGCTGAATAGATTTTTTTAAGACAATTATATGAGACAAGGGCTTAAAGATGGCAGTGTGAGAGGTGAGACAGAAACCTCCTCACAAAACCACGTATAATATGAAAATATAGCAAATACAATGAATTCTGAAAGAGCAACAGGAAAGAAGTCTGCGGCAGAGTGCCTACACCTGGGGAACAGAGCAGACCTCACTGAAAAGGGAAAGGTACCAAAGCCATGATCTGGGGGGACCCAAGCCCTTCACTCATGACAGCTAAATGGCAGGAGGAAGAGAAATGGAGCAGGGAGGGGGTGGAGGCCTAAGACTGAACACCCAACCCTGGAGATCTTCTCTGGGAGCACAAATCTACATTGCATGGTGCTCTGAAGATTAGGTGGGTTGGAAAGCTAAGACAGGCAGAACTCTTGGAGAGACTGAGATTCCAGCCACTTGTGGAGAACAGGTACCCACAACCAGCCACTCTGGGACAAAAGAAAGGTGGGCACTCTGAGAGACTTCCTAACAGTAAGAGGGATGTTAAAGGGGAAAGGATTGCACAGAGATTCCTGCTCAGCAGAAAGGACAGGTGGACAAAACTGTCCCAGTGCACTTAGCCCAGCAGGTTGGGAACTTTCCAGAGCTTCGGGTGCTCCATCTCCTTGGCTGGCAATGCAGCTATGAGGGCCCCACCACAATATTCAGCCTGCCACTCCTTCCTCCTGGCCAGCACTGGCTTGCAATCTGGCTGCCCTTGATATTGTGCCAGGCCAGCCATAGGGTGGCCCCACCTAAGGCAGCTACAAGTGCATAGCATAGAGGCTCCTCCCTCCATGCTTGGCCCACTGACCCTGGCAGTGGAGGCAGGCATTGCAGCTGGGAAGCAGGAAAGAGCTCTTCCTCCCAGCAGGCACCAGCGCCACTCACCTGCGACCCCCGCCATCACTGCAGAGGCTGACCAGCTCCAGAGAGTAGAGCTTCTGGGCACTAGATGGCACCACCTACAAATATGAAACATCAAAGGAAACTGATTCAAACAAAAATTCCACAAACACCAGAAAGAGGGCCAAGTGAAACTGAATTCACCAATCTTCCTGAAAGAGATTTCAAAATGAAAATCATAAACATGCTCAGGGAACCACAGAAAAATATTCAAAAACTCAGGGAGGAATTCAAGAATGAGATACAAACTGAAAAATACAGTACCCAAAATGAAACATACAATGAGAGATTTAAAAACAGATTAGAAGAAGTAGAGGAGACTATAAATGAAATAGAAATTAGTTAACAGGAATACAAAGAACCAAAGGCACAGAGAGAAAAAAAGGATCTCTAAGAATGAAAGAATATTGAGAGAACTGTGTGACCAATCCAAACTGAACAGTATTCACATTATAGAGGTAGCAGAAGAAGAGAGAGAAAAAGAGATAGAAAGTGTCCTTGAGAAGGTAATTGCTGAAAACTTCCCCAATTTGGGGAAGGCAATAGCCTCTCAGGCCATGGAGATGGACAGATCTCCCAACACAAGAGACCCAAGGAAGACAACACCAAGACATATAATAATTAAAATGGCAAAGATCAAGGATAAGGACAAAGTATTAAAAGCAGCCAGAGAGAGAAAAAAGATCACTTAGAAAGGAAAACCCATCAGGCTATCACTAGACTTCTCAACAGAAACCTTACAGGCCAGAAGGGAGTGGCAGGATGTATTTAGTGTAATGAAGCAGAAGGGCCTCAAGCCAAGAATACTCTACCTGACAAGATTATCATTTAAATCTGAAGGAGGGATTAAACAATTCCCAGATAAGCAAAACTTGAAAAATCTTACTTCCAACAAAACATCTCCACAGTGTATTTTGGAGGGACTGCTTATAGATGGAAGTGTTCCTACGGCTAAATGGCTGTCACCAGAGAAGATAAAACCACAGTAAAGAAAGTAGACCAATTAATTACTAAGCAAAAGCAAAATTAAATAAACTGCCTAATATATAAAGAATGGAGGAGGAAGAAAAAGGAGGGAAAATTAGATTGTGTTTGAAATAGCATAGTTAAGTTAGACTGTTTGATACTAAAGAAGTTACCCTTGAACCTTTGGTAACCACAAATCTAAAGCTTGCAATGGCAATAAGTACATACCTATCAGTAATCACCCTAAATGTAAATGGTCTGAATGCACCAATCAAAAGACATAGAGTCATGGAATGGATAAAAAACAAGACCCGTCCATATGCTGTCTACAAGAGATTCACTTCAAACCCAAAGACATACACAGACAAAAAGTAAAGGAATGGAAAAAGATATTTCATGCAAATAATAGGGAGAAAAAAGCAGGAATTGCAGTACTTGTAATCAGACAAAATAAACTTCACACAAAGAAAGTAACAAGAGACAAAGAAGGACATTATCTAATGATAAAGGGGCCAGTCCAACAAGAGGACAAAACCATTATAAATATCTATGCACCCAACATAGGAGCAACTACATATGTGAAACAAATACTAACAGAATTAAAGGGGGAAACAGAATGCAATGCATTCATTTTAGGAGACTTCAACACACCACTCACTCCAAAGGACAGATCAACCAGACAGAAAATAAGTAAGGAGACAGAGGCACATTAGAACAGATGGACCTAACAAACATCCAAGGAATACTCCACTCAAAAGCAGCAGGATACACATTCTTCTCTAGTGCACATGTAATATTTTCAAGAATAGATCATATGCTAGGCCACACAAAGAGCCTCAGTAAATTCAGAAGAATTGAAATTGTACCAACCAGCTTTTCAGACCACAATGGTATGAAACGAGAAATAAATTATGCAAAGAAAACAAAAAGCCCACAAACACATGGTGGCTTGACAATATGCTTCTAAATAATCAATGGATCAGTGACCAAATAAAAACAGAGATCAAGCAATATATGGAGGTAAATGATAATAATAACTCAACACTGCAAAATCTGTGGGATGCAGCGAAGGCCATGTTAAGAGGGAAGTATATTGCAATACAGGCCTACCTCAGGAAAGAACAATCCCATATGAATAGTCTAAACTCACAATTAATAAAACTAGAAAAAGAAGAACAAATGAGGCCCAAAGTCAGTAGAAAAAGAGACATAATAAAGATTAGAGCAGAAATAAATAAAGTTGAGAAGAATAAAACAATAGAAGGAATCAATGAAAGCAAGAGCTGGTTCTTCAAGAAAATTAACAAAATAGATGAATGCCTAGCCAGACTTATCAAGAAAAAAAGAGCGTCTACACACATAAACAGAATCAGAAATGAGAAAGGAAAAATCACTACAGACACCAAAGAAATACAAAGAATTACTAGAGAATACAATGAAAAATCATATGCTAACAAATTGGATAACCTAGAAGAAATGGATAACTTCCTAGAAAAATACAACCCTCCAATACTGACCAAGGAAGAAACAGAAAACTTGTACAGACTAATTACCAGCAATGAAATTGAATTGGTAATCAAAAAACCACTTAAGAACAAAACTCCTGGACCAGATGGCTTCACTGCTGAATTTTTATCAAACATTTACTGAAGACCTAATACCCATCCTCCTTAAAATTTTCCAAAAAGTAGAAGAGGAGGGAATAATTCCAAACTCATTGTATGAGGCCAGCATCACTCTAATACCAAAACCAGGCAAAGACACCACAGAAAAAGAAAATTACAGAACAATACCACTTATGAACATAGATGCAAAAATACTCAACAAAATATTATTAGCAAACCAAAGTAAAAAATACATCAAGAGGATCATACACCATGATCAAGTGGGATTTATTCCAGGGATGCAAGGATGGTACAACATTCAAAAATCCATCAACATCATCCACCACATCAACAAAAAGGACAAAAACCACACGATCATCTCCAGAGATGCTGAAAAAGCATTTGACAAAATTCAACATCCATGCATGATAAAAACTCTCAAAAAATGGGTATAGAGGGCAAGTACCTCAACAGAATAAAGGCCATATATGACAAACCCACAGCCAACATCATATTTAACAGCAAGAAGCTGAAAGCTTTTCCTTTAAGATTGGAAACAAGGCAAGGATGCCCACTCTCCCCACTTCTATTCAACATAGTACTGGAGGTCCTAGCCATGGCAATCAGACAACACAAAGAAATAAAAGGCATCCAGATTGGTAAGGAAGAAATCAAACTGTCACTCTTTGCGGGTGACATGATATTGTACATAAAAAACCCTAAAGACTCCACTCCAAAACTACTAGAACTGATATCAGAATACAGCAAAGTTGCAGGATACAAAATTAACACACAGAAATCTGTGGCTTTCTTATACACTAACAATGAACCAATAGAAAGAGAAATCACGAAAACAATTCCATTCACAATTGCATCAAAAAGAATAAAATACCTAGGAATAAACCTAACCAAGGAAGTGAAAGAACTATATCCTGAAAACTATAAGACACTCTTAAGAGAAATTAAAGAGGACACTAACAAATGGAAACTCATTCAATGCTCTTGGCTAGGAAGAATTAATATTGTCAAAATGGCCATCCTGCCCAAAGCAATCTACAGATTCAATGCAATCCCTATCCAAATACCAAAAGCATTCTTTAATGAACTGAAACAAATAGTTCTAAAATTCATAATGAACCACCAAAGACCCCGAATAGCCAAAGCAATCCTGAGAAGGAAGAATAAAGTAGGGGGGATCTCGCTTCCCAACTTCAAGCTCTACTACAAAGCCACAGTAATCAAGACAATTTGGTACTGGCACAAGAACAGACCCACAGACCAGTGGAACAGAATAGAGAGTCCAGATATTAACTCAAACATATATGGTCAATTAATATATGATAAAAGAGCCATGGACATACAATGGGGAAATGACAGTCTCTTCAACAGCTGGTGTTGGCAAAACTGGACAGCTACATGTAAGAGAATGAAACTGGACCATTGTCTAACCCCATACACAAAAGTAAATTCAAAATGGATCAAAGACCTGAATGTAAGTCATGAAACCATAAAACTCTTAGAAAAAAACATAGGCAAAAATCTCTTGGACATAAACATGAGCAACTTCTTCATGAACATATCTCCCCGGGCAAGGGAAACAAAAGCAAAACTGAACAAGTGGGACTATATCAAGATGAAAAGCTTCTGTACATCAAAGGACACCATCTATAGAGCAAAAAGGCATCCTACAGTATGGGAAGATATATTCATAAATGACATATCCAATAAAGGGTTGACATCCAAAATATACAAAGAGCTCATACACCTCAACAAACAAAAAGCAAATAATCCAATTAAAAAATGGGCAGAGAATCTGAACAGACACTTCTCCAAAGAAGAAATTCAGATGGCCAACAGGCACATGAAAAGATGCTCCATATCGCTAATCATCAGGGAAATGCACATTAAAACTACAATGAGATATCACCTCACACCAGTAAGGATGGCCAACATCCAAAAGACAAACAACAACAAATGTTGGCGAGGATGTGGAGAAAGGGGAACCCTGCTACACTGCTGCTGGGAATGTAAACTAGTTCAACCATTGTGGAGGTTCCTCAAAAAACTAAAAATAGATATACCATTTGATCCAGGAATTTCACTCCTAGGAATTTACCCAAAGAAAACAAGATCCCAGATTCAAAAGGAAATATTCACCCCTATGTTTATCACAGCACTATTTACAATAGCCAGATATGGAAGCAACCTAAGTGTCCATCAGTAGATGAATGGATAAAGAAGATGTGGTACATATACACAATGGAATACTACTCAGCCATGAGAAGAAAACAAATCCTACCATTTGCAACAACATGGATGGAGCTGAAGGGTATTATGCTCAGTGAAACAAGCAAGGTGGAGAAAGACAAGTACCAAATGATTTCCCTCATTTGTGGAGTGTAACAACGAAACAGAACTGAAGGAACAAAACAGCAGCAGACTCACAGACTCCAAGAAGAGACTAGTGGTTACCAAAGGGGAGGGGTGGGGAAGGGCAGGTGGGGAGGGAGGGAGAAGGGGATTGAGGAGCATTATGATTAGTACACATGGTGTGTGTGGGGGGGTGTCACAAGGAAGACAGTGCGCACAGAGGAGGCAAGTAGTGACTCTGTGGCATCTTACTACTCTGATGGACAGTGACTGCAATGGGGTGGGGGACAACTCAGTAATGTGGGTGGCTGTAGTGACCACAATGTTTTTCATGTGAAACCTTCATAAGAGTGTATGTCAGTGACACCTTAATAAAAAAAAAACTAATAAAGGAAATTCATCACCTTTTTTGATACCGAATTCTGTCATGTATCTGTAAAACAGTCAATGGGCCTCTAACGATATATAACATTAGGCTAGATAACAGTAGATTTTACATGATATTGAAGCCTGTCGGATTTATATTGGAGAAAAAGGAAGTAACAAACCTCCAACCACTTCATTATGGAAACTGGGGATTGACATGTTACATGCAATTGCTGTCTTCAAAGACAGAAAATAGGCATACGAAAGTTTACCCAAAAGCAATGATACTACTTATGTGAACTAAAAGCAGATGCTGACTTAAAAAAATAAAAAATAAAAAGACAACTATATGCAGCTTACAAGAGACTCACTTCAGCTTCAAGGATGTATATATTTTATCTCACAAGTGTAGGGGGAAATCATGGATTTTTAGAAAATGTCACCCATTAATGCTTTAAGTTTAACACAGATATCAGAAGCCCTAGGAATTATTAAAAGATTTTTGTACTGGAAGGAACTCAATAGTTTGTAGCTGGATGAATTCATTCATTCATTCAGTTCTAAAAGGAGGAACATATTATAATTTGAACAGTTGAAATCAGCATGTTTTTAAGAAGACAGATGTGACTGAAATATTTTGGTAAGTTCCTGGAGCACCTGTCAACCAAATATGGCCCTTGACTTCATGGGGTTGACTTCATGCAAAACCATTTTTTTAAATGTTTGAATCTGAATGTTACCTTGATTTTGCTCTTTGCATTTCTCTTGTAACTAAATATATCTTGTCTCCCCAAGGATGATGGTTGCCTCTGACAGAATTTAGCCATGTTTTTGTGCTTAGAAAGACAAAAAAAGTAAGTGCATTAATAATTTTTGAACCACTATTGACATTCCAGACGTTTCTGTTTAGATTCAGCATACCAGTGAGCCCCTTCTTTCCTCCATAGTTCTGAAAAAATAGCATACAACACAAGAATGTAGTTAACTGGGCAGACTATCACCTTTGTCATCCAAAGCACAGAGACCCCTAGTAAGTTAGGGTGAAGGATCCAGCAGGAATCAAAGGTCAAAATGGGGTTCCTCAAAACTCCTCCCTGAACAGAAGAGTGCTGAGCCCAGAATGGGCCTCGTCTGGCACCCACACCATTGTGGACTGAGAAAAGTAAAGCTAAAGAGGAAAACCTGTCAGAGTCTGCCAAAAACAGCCTTCTCTGGTCAGCTTAGAGCACGGAAACAGGAAACCCCAGGCAGACAGACACGGGTACAGAGAGACCCAGGACCCCAAGACAGGGGACATGGAACCGATTCCCCTGTTTGAGGCAAAGAAACTCTAGTCCAGTGTCTGGAAACAGCGGATGCCAGGCTTTCCCCTAAGTTCTTGCCCCCAGATTCCTTCTCCTATGAGGAGTGAATTCTACCTTCTTCCCAGGGAGAGGAATTGAAATACTCTCCTTTGGAAATTAGGAGCAAGAGATTCTCTCTGAAAAGACTAGGGGACTTGTGGAATGCTGGTCTTTGAACAGCCCTTCTCAGAAACCACCACCAGTCTGAGAAGAACCACATGTGGGCCCTGACGTCAGCAGTACCAGCCGAGCTCCCAGGCGGCAGCCAGCATCAACTACCAGCCACGTGGGTGAAGCAAACTGCACATAGCGGCTCAGGCGAGACCCCAGACGGTGGTAACTGCAGCAACATCACACCGAGAAGAGCCATCCAGCACGTCAGCCCACAGATACTTGAGAGACAATAAATGTAGGAAATGTCATAAGTAAATCATGACTATATTAGATTCTAGATTACATATAAATTACTTTTTTTGGTATTATCCCAGGAACTCAACCATACTATTGGATGTGTGTGTTCCTGAAAATAAGAGTCCACCTTTTTTTTATTAGAGTCAATCTGTACCTTTCTTTGGTAGATATCATGAAACTTCAGCCACAAAAGGGTCTAAGGCCAATACAAATTCAGAGCTATAGAATCTAAAAGCTACTGGTGAGTTGGTAATGACTAGTACAGATGTCAACAATACAATAATTTCCTCCCGTGGATAGCAAACGGCTTTCTACATTGCAACCAAGGCAGAAAGTGCTCCAATACAACTAGAAAAAATGACCCCATTTATAATGAGTTTGTCCCCCTTGCTGAAGTCCTGTCAAAGCAACAGTTTGCTTGTGGCTCCTTGCTATGTGATTGTAAACTTTACTTTGCAACTGGTTCTCATAATGCAGTCTACTACAGCTTTCATACAGCCATATTAGTACTGTATGGGTTTGGAAATCAAGGAGACAATTGGAGGTATGGGTGTTAAAAAATACAACATATGCACCCCTAAGTTAATTGCAGCACTATTTACAATAGCCAAGATATGGAAGCAACCTAAGTGTCCATCAGTAGATGAATGGATAAAGAAGATGTGGTACATATACACAATGGAATACTATTCAGCCATAAGAAGAAAACAAATCCTACCATTTGCAACAACATGGATGGAGCTAGAGGGTATTATGCTCAGTGAAATAAGCCAGGTGGTGGTGGTGACTTGATAATAGGGGGAGTCTAGTGACCATAATGTTGTTCAAATAATTGTACATTAATGATACCAAAAAAAAAAAATACAAACTTCTTTCCAAGCCTTTTACATACTCTACTTGGTGCCCAGAGGAGGGATACAGCATAACTGCTTTATTTTCTACCAGGTTTTGTGTTAATAACAGACACAAGATTTTGCATTAGACTAGCTTTTTCCTGCGCAATAATAATGTGACATCATGTGCGGAAATTCGGCCACTCTCTCAGCAGAAAATTTCGTATGTAATGTTTCCAGTGAAGTTGAACTTATCAAGCAGCCCTGAGTGCAGTCCCCAGTGAGGAGCTAACGTCGGGATGCCTTTTGGCTGCAAGAAACAAACAAGTCACTGATCTCAACCTGCAGAAGACACGTCAGACTATGAAATCACAGGGGCAAAATAATAAGCCATTGTCGAAACCAGCCCAAGAAATAAAGAAGGAAGAATGAAGCCAAAAGCTGCAAAACAGGAAGTGACCACAAAATACCTTCTCTCTGCCAGCATGATACCCTGTGACTGAGGGGAAATCAAGAACCTGAAGGAGAAACCAAAAGTAATGAAAGGACTGAAATAGCGAGCAGCAACCGAAAAGCTAGACACACCCGGATGGAGACGATTCAACAAGAAGCAGCCCTTCGCCAGGGGTGACTGGAGCATGTGACTATAGCATAGAACTGAGTCTTCTAAATATTCACAGAAAACTGGATAAATTGGATCCAGAAACAAGTACAATTAACCTTCTCGTCAACCCTGAACATTCTTTCATCCACACTTGATGTTCATCTATAATTTATCCAGTCTTCTGAATATGTGGGATATTTTTTAATGTTTAGGAAATTGACTTTTCCTACCTTTTAATATAATGTAGGGGAGGAGGGAGTGAGGCATTTTAAACCAAAGCTTGAGAGACTAAAAGAGAGATGTCATTATTATCCACCAAAGGACAGCATCTCATATACACAAATAAAAGCATCTTAAATGTTTTTAAAAAGGAGGGAGCCATTAAATGGGAAATGAATCCTGTGCACTGACTCTTGTTTTCTGCAGAATCTTCAGTAATGTTTCTGAAACTAAAAACAAGAAAGAAAAAGCTGAATAGGAATAATTGCCTGAATTCAAATGTTTCTTTAAAAAACACTAACAAACACCGAATTTTAGACTTTCAGAGTCATAGACTAAAACAAAAACTGCAATAATTTCATAGGAATGAAGAAACAGAAAAAGGCTGAGGAAGAAGTTCATTGAGGGCCTTGGACATATCAAATACCAGATATAATTTAATAAGGAGCCATCCCTCACCAAGGATTTTACAAGAAATAGAGGATACAGACAAGAAATAGCAAGCACGTGATTAGGGTATGCATAGAACGTGATAGGATTAAATAGGAGGGACACTGAACTTTGGGTGGGTCAGAAAAACTTTCCTTAAGAACACGGGATTTTAAATGAATCCTTAAACATCAATAATGACTTGCAGCAGGCGTCCCCGCCTGTGAGTGTGCAGACAGGTGGGGGAACTGTCCAAGCTGCTCTAGGAAGCCACGTGGGCAGAAGGCAGGACCCTGGGTGTGACTCTAGCAGTAACAGTGATAGGTAAGTGGAGATTTAAATGATGCTACAATATGAAGAGCTTTGCGTAAAATACCAAAGAGTTTAGACCTTGGGAGGACAGTCAAGAAGAACAGAAGAATAATCATGATTATACTTCCTCCTAATTTGTCAAGTGTTTTTGTCATAACTGGGTATTGGATTTTGTCAGATGTTTTTCCTGCATCTAGTGACATGGTCTGTAGTTTTTTTTTTATGATATCTTTGGCTAATACTGACCTCATAGAATGAATTATGAAGTAGTTCCTCCTCTCTTATTTTTTGAAAGTGTTTGTGAAATATTCGTGTTAAGTCATCTTTCAATGTTTAGTAGAATTCAACTGTGAAGCCATCTGGTTCTGGAATTTATTTTGGGGGCATCTTTTTAAATTACTCATTTAGTCTCTTTTTGTTATAGGTTGATTCAGAACTTACTTCTCCTTGAGCCACTTTCAGTGATTCAGTCAGGTCTTTCTAAAACTTTGTCCATTTTACCCAAGTTATCTGATTTGTTGGCAAACAGTTGTTCTCCATATTATATATGATGATGTTCTATATTTTATAGAATTATATTATAGTCCTATATCTTCTTAAGGATTATAAAGTCAGTAGCACTGTATCCTCTTCCATTCCTGGTTTAAGTAAGTTTAGCCTTCTGCCCATGTCTTGCTCAGGCTAACTAAAGGTTTGTCAATTTTGTTGATTTTTTTCAAAGCACCAACTTGTAGTTTCATTTATTTTCTTGATTCCTTTTCTATTATCTCTTAAATTTATTTCTAATCTTTATTATTTCCTTCCTTCCATTTGTTTTCTCTTCTTCTTCTGGCTTCTTAACATGGAAGTATATGTTACTGATTTGAGATCTTTTTTTTTCTCCTCTATTTTATATATAATATTTTTTAGGAGAGCAAGGCAGAGGTTTTTATTTAGAGAGAAAGTGAGAGTACAGAGCTCCTGGCTCACGCCAGGAGGGGATAAGAGAGCCCCCTCTTCTTTTTTAATATAGGCATTTACAGCTTTCAATGTCCCTCTTAGCATTGTGTTGCTTTTGATATGTTGTGTTTTCATTTTCATTCAGCTCAAAGTATGTTTTAAATTCCCTTGTGATCTCTTATCAACCCTACTGGTTATTTGGGAGTGTGTTGTTTTATTTCCACCTATGTGTGAACTTTATAAATTTCCTTTTGAATTTGTCTTCTAACTTCTCCCCATTGTGGTAGAAGGACATACTTTATATTATTTCAATCCTTATAAATTTATTGAACTTATGGTCTAGCATTACCCTGGATAATACTCCATGGGACTTTCAAAAGAATGTGCGCTCTGCTCTCATTGGGTGGAACATTTGTCAGTCTAGTGGGTTTATAGTGTTCTTCAAGTTATCCGTCTGCTTCCTGATCTTCTGTCTAGCTGTTCTATGCATATTGAAAGTGGTCTGTTGATATATCCAAATATTGTTGAATTGCATATTTCTCCCTTAAAATTCATCAGTTTTTACTTCATGTATTTTGGGGTTCAGATGACAGGTCCATTCATAATCACTATATCTTCTTGATAGATTGACCCTTTAATCATTATAAAATGTCCTTGCTTGTGATGAGTAACAATTTTTGTACTAATTCTTTTTGTCTGATAGTAGCATAGCCACTCCAGCTGTCTTTTAGTTATGGTTCACATGGTATTTCTTTTTTCCACCCTTTACCTTTCAATCTATTTGTGTCTTTGAATCTAAAGTATGTCTCCTATAAATTCTAAAGTGTGTCTTCTGTAGACAGCATACAATTGG
The DNA here is from genome assembly GCF_030020395.1 of Manis pentadactyla. NCBI lineage: Eukaryota > Metazoa > Chordata > Mammalia > Pholidota > Manidae > Manis > Manis pentadactyla. The sequence goes on along the minus strand of NC_080025.1, from coordinate 143,480,159 downwards.
GTCAGGGTTTTTTTTTTAATCCATTCTGCCAATCTTTACCTTTTTATTGGCATTTTTAATCCATTTATATACTTATGATAGGATTTATGTATACCATTTTGCTGTTTGTCTTCTATATATCTTATGTCGTTTTTATTCCTCTATTGCTCCATTACTGCCTTCTTTTGTGTTAAATATTTTCTAGTGTACAATTTTAATGCCCTGTCATTTCTTTCATTGTATTTTAAATATAACCTTCTTATACATTCTTTGGGGTTGCCCTGAGGATTAGAATTTACATCTTAATCTGTAACAATCTAGTTCAGATTAATTCCAACTTAAACAGTGTACAAAACTTTGCCCTTACGTAGTTTTGTTCTCTCTTCCCCAGTTTTGTACTGTTGACACCATACAAATTACATCTTTATAGATTATGGTGCTCATAAACACAGATTTGTAATTATTGCTTTATGCAATTGTCCTTTAAATCAGATGGGAGGAAAGAAGCTACAAATAAGAGCTATTTATACTGCCTGTTACATTTCATCAGTGGTATTCCCTTTACAGGCGCTCTTTATCTCTTCATGGGCATAGGGGTTACTGCCTACTGTTCCTTCATTTCAGCCTGAAGGAGCCCCTGTAGTGCCCCTTGTAGGGCAGATCTGCAAGCAATAAATTCTTTCAGTTTCTCTTTATCTGGGGGTGTTTTAGACTTCTTCATTTTCGAAGAACAGTTTTTCTGGATAAGGAGTTTGCGGTTGACGGCCTTTCTTTCAGCTCTGAGTGGACCGTCCTAGGGACGCCTGGCTTCTGGTGGGAACCACCTGTCTTGCTGAGGAATGTCTTGTACAGGATGGGGCATGTCTGTCTTGCTGTTCTCAGGATTCTTTGTCTTTTGATAGTTTGATTATAATGTGTCTAAGTGTGGGTCTCTTTGAATTTGGCCTATTCAAAATTCATTGAATTTCTTTAGGTGTAAAATAATGTTCTTCATCTAATTTCAGGTTTGCAGCCACTATGATTTCTTCACCTACTTTTCCTGGTTTTCCTCTCTTCTCTCCTCTGGGATTCTCTTCATATGTGTGTCAGTGTGTTGACAGTATCCCATGGATCGCAGATGCTGTGTTTATTTTCTTTCTTTTGTCTCTCTATCCTATCTTTATTGCAAAAATAAACAAGTGACAGTACATCCGACTAGAAAGCTTCCGCACAGCATCTTTACCTTGTGAGGGACCGTACATTCTCATTTCTTTACCTGTTCAGTAATATTTTGTTGAAAACTAGATATTTTAAATAATAGAATGTGGCGATTCTGGAAATCATATCCCTCTAAGCCTTTGGTTAATATCAAGAGATCTGAAAAAGTTGATTCTGGCCATTTTTGACAGTGTTCTTGGTTTTGTCGAAGTAAAGACTTTTGGTGGTCTCTGTCCTGCCATTCCCACTGACAGCACCTCACGGTTATGGCTGAAGCCTTAGAAACAGCACTGAGGTCCCGGTGCGGCCAGTGAGAGCGGCAAGGCCCGAACAAGCCCGGTGCCGGCAGGAGTTGCCACAGCCCAGACCAGAAATCCTGGCGACCGTAACTGAAGTGGAGATGGGGGAAAGTGAATGCACTGGAGAGAACCGACACCATGGCAACCCATAATTTTGTGTCCCTTGTGGGAGACATAAGTCAAGGTTCCTGGCTTGGGCAACTTGATGGAGTGTGTCACCACCTCCAAGGCAGGGAACCCAGAGAGGAAAGGGACAAGTGGCCAGGGGGGCCAACAGTGGTGCCCACAAGAACCTCACTGCCCGGCGGAATGAGTCGGAGGAAACAGGTGTCTGGCGAATGTACCCAGTATGCCTGGCAATGTCGACAACCTGAAGACACAGTGACCAACAGGATTAGGAGTCGTGCCTGGCCATCAGCAGTGCATGCTCGGCCAGACCCAGGAGAGAGGACTCCTATCAGAAAAAGAGGAAATGTACGGCAAATACCATGTGTTTTCAGGACCTAATACAGCTCCTCCTCTGGGGAAGCTCAAAAATGTGTCCAAGGGAGACAAGAACTTGCCGGGGCTCTGGATGCTGCAATACCAGGTGGGGTAAAATTAGGAAAACATGCCTAATGTCAAAATGACCTCATTTTAAACTTCAGGTTAACAAATCTTGCAAACATCTTTCCTGAGGCTCTTCCGGGCATAACGCCTTGGCCCAGGTTTGACCCCTTCTCATCTAACCCACATACTATCCTATAATCTAGGGGTCAGGGAACACAGCTGCCGCACTGCCACCCACTAACACGCGTGAGGACAGCATCGGGTGAAAAGCAGTAAACAGGAAATGTTTGTAGTTGAAGGGAGAAATGTATCGTGCTGTTCACAACTAGATTTTATATACCAAACAGCCCCAAAGAGTGCATCCTGTGACTATTGTGGGAAATAAATGCAAGAGCTAAGGCCACAGAGGTTTCCTGTGAGCATCACATTGCGTCTCATGGGAAGATGGGAGGTGGCACCTGCTTAGGCTGTGGTCTGTTAGTGAAGATGATGGCAGCCCAGTGGGGAAGGCTGGGTCAACAGGTCTATGGTACAAACAGTTGTAGTGATGGGATAGGAAGATGAGGGTTTTCAGACTTAGTGTCTTTTTGTAATCAGGAAACTTTTTTTTTTTGCTCTTTCAGCTAAATTCACCACAAAAACCAAATTCTTCACAGTGTCTTTCTCAGCGCATGAACAGTCAGTGAGGAGGGGAAGCGATGGGGGTTTGGGGGGCGCTGGGTCATCTAGTGTGACAAATAAGCACAGACATCGTGTGTCAGCAGAACAGAGGCCCTGCAAATAAGGAAAAGCCACTTCCCTAGAAGTTACCTCTCCCCGTCGCTGCTCCAGGGAGAGCTGGGGCCCCTGGGCAGCCCTCAGCGTGTCGCTGACCCACTGCCTCGCTGGCCCCCGAGCTTAGCACTGTTGGCACACCGGCCCAGGTGACTCTTTGCTGGGGGGCTTCCCAGTGCTTCATAGGATGTTTGGCAGCATCCCTGGCCTCTACCTACTACATGCCAGTGACACCCACCCCCTGTTGCAACACCCAGAAAGGTCTCCAGATGTTGCCAAGTGTCCACTGTGGGGCAAAATCATTCCCAGTCGAGAACCACCACATTATATCAGTGATCTCCCACTCAACAGGCAGAATGAGCAATAAGTGGCCAGCAGGCTACTGGCCTCAGTAAGACCATACCTGGGAGAGAGCAGAAGATCAATCCGGGCTGCCAGCTCAGGGGGCCCCTCGATGAGGATGGGGTACCAAAATGCAGCAGACACACTCTCAGTGATTTCCAGTAGGAAGAACACATGGGTTTAAGAACCAGGAGGCAGAAGCAGCAAGAGAAGCCGCACTTGCCATTTTCCCTAATTACCCATGGGAGGACTTCGTCTTTCCTCCCCCTGGGTTCCACAGGCCTAGATTTCTCATCTGCTGCAGAAGTCCCGTTGAACTAGGACCTGTGGCTGTCCCCTGGACACTTCACAATCCCTGGGTCCAGAAACCAGCAGACCAGCAAGGCAGACTCCCTTCTGCAGGGCTAACTGCCCTCCCCGGGATGACAAAGGGCTGCTCTTAAGTAGGATAGCGGGCACAGAGGAAAACACGGAACTCTGCTTTTACACCCCTGGGTGCTCCCTTGCCCAACCACAACTGTGAATGGGCAAGTGCAGCAATTGCAACCCAAGAAAAATACGGTTTCCAGGGTCTTAGATCCCTCAGGAATAAGGGTTTACGTCCCATAACAGGTAAGCACAGACAGGCACAGAGACGAAACCTGAAGGTGAGGGAAACTACGAATTGGTAGTGGAGGAGGAAGGCAGGGAGTACCAGCCATGGCCTGAGACCGAATGCAGCAACATTCAGTGGAACCCTGAAGCAACTGATCTCCAAACATACATGGAGAAGTGGATGTGCGTGGCGCACGACAAGGAACTGTGGCAGCCATCAAGGTGCACCACGCTTGAAGGTTCTCCCTCCAGGAAGAAAACTTAGTCAACTAATCTGTGACAAGGGCACCAAGAATACACAATAGGGAAAGGACAGTCTCTTCAATGAATGGTGCTGGGGAAGTTGGACAGCCACATGCAGAATAATAATAGTGGAGTCATATCTCATATTATTCAAAAATTAACTCAAAAATGAATTGAAAGCTTACATGTAAGACCTGAAACTGTAAAACTACCAGAAAAACGCTCAGGGAAAACACTCATTGATACTGGTCTTCACAATGATCTTTTTGGCTATGACACTAAAAGCACAGGCAACAAAAGCAAAAATAGACAAGCAGAATGACGTCACAGTGAAGAACTTCCGCACAGCCAAAGGAACCATCAGCAAAATGAGAAGACCTACAGACTGGGGGAAAAGTTTTGCAAATGATATATCTGATAAGGGCTTAATTTCAAAAATTTACAAGGAACTCATATAATTCAATAGCTATAAACAAATAATCCTATTAAAACATAGGCAAAGGACCTGAATGGATATTTTTCCAAAGAAGACATGTGAATAGTCAATTCATACATGAAAAGGTGCTCACCAGCACTAAGCATCAGGGAAATGCAAAGAAGATGTCACCTCACACCTGTTAGAATGGCTAATATCAAAAAGACAAGAGACAACAGGTGTTGGCCAGGATGTAGAGAAAAGAGAACACCCATGCACTCTTGGCGGGAATGTAAATTAATCCAGCCACAGAAAACAGTATGCAAGTGCCTCAAGAAATTACAAATAGAACTACCATATGATCCAGTATTCCCAGTTCTGGGCATATCTCCAAAGGAAGTAATGTCAGGATCTTGAAGGATATCTGCACCCCCATGTTCACCACACCATTATTCACAATAGCCAAGATATGGAAACAAGCTGAACGTCTGTCAACACATGAATGGATAAAGAAGATGTATGTAATGGAGTATTATTCAGCCATAAAAAAGAAGGCAGTCCTGCCATGTACCACAACATGGATGGATCTTGAGGGCATTACGCTAAGTGAAGTCAGTCAGAAAGAGAAAGACAAATACTATATGTTCTCACTTATATGTGGGACCTAAAAATGTCTAACTCATAGAAACAGAGTAGAATGGTGGCTGTCAGGGGCTAGGGGTGGAGGAAATGCAAGATGTTGATTAAAGATACAAACCCTCAGATACAAGAAGAGCAATTTCTGGGGATGTAATGTACAGCAGTTACAGAAAGAAAAGAAGAAAGAAAACTTGCCATTCTACTCCAAGGAGCGCTGTCAGCTGACAGCCTTCAGCTACAACACTTTCAGGACCCATCTTGGCTCTTGAGCCCAAGCCATGCTCTTCCCGGGTGGTTCCGAGCAAAGGCTGAGCACAGACTGACTGGCATCTGCCCAAAGGGGGCGTGGCTGTCGGTCAGCCTGGGCCCCAGAGCCCCCTACTGAGTCGGCACTGGCTTGTGGGACCTGAAGCTCTCCCGACCCACCTCAGCCGCCTCGCTCTTTCCCTGTGCCAGCGTCTGGTCCGCACGGAGTCGGAAGGCTTTCCTCTGCCTGGTTCTGCTTCCTCCCTTCTGTCTGTACCAGGTGCTGCTCCATCCCCTGTGCCCGGTAAAACCTCTTGCACCCCTCTTTCTCAGCATTGGCTTCTCAGAGAAACGGACACAACAGAACTATGGCCCCCTCAAGAGCGGTTCCAAGGGAAGCAGGGATGTATGTCAGGGCCTGCCTGGGAGAAGAGGCCACACAACTCCCACCTCGTGCCATGCCCCGTGGGACCTGCTCAGCCACAGGTAGCCCACTGGGGTCTTTTCCTGCCATCAAACCACAGGGAAGCTCTGGGAAGAGGGGCCGAATGCCTTCTAGACCTTATTTGTCCCAGGTTCCTGGTTCTAAAACAGGTCCCACTTATTCTTCCTTGCTGTAGTGAAATGCCCAGAGTAGAAGATTCCTGAGCTGGCAGAAGCCTAGTAAAGTGGCTGTCGGTCTAAGGTTCTCAGGTACCAAAAATGCAAAAACTTCACCAGAGTCAAGGCTCTAAGCACCTCCAGTCCCTTCCCACAGAGGCACACTCTTTCCCTGAGTCAGAAAAATGGGAATCGGGAGGATGTGTATTTATAATTCATCTTTATTATGTCACCCAATTGAATATATTTACATACACATTTTCCAGAATTTGTCATATTAAGAGTTATGCAGAGTACAAAAGTATTAATGGTGACAGTCCATGCTCTTATAATTGGGTTATCTTGAAGGTAACCTGATATTTTCAAAAATAAAAACAGATGACATAGATCCAGCCTCACAGCACAGATGAGTATCAAAAATACCTGACCCTACATCTGCCTGGAAGAAGATTCCATGGTTCAGCCCTCACACATCGCCCACATGGGGCAGCTCTCCGTGAACCTGCGCGGCCAAGGGTGGGACGCTCCCGTCCTGAGGCCAAGCAGCAGCCTTCAGCAGGGGGGCTGAATGCCAGCAGGGCTGGAGCAGAGAGAGAGGAGGGCGCTGGGACGTCAGTGCCGCGCCAGCCTCAGACTCCCTACGCCCGGACTTCTTGCCTGGAGGTACTATAACCCTCTGGTGTATTTAATTGTTATTATTTGAGTTCTCTGAGTTTTAACCTAATTCCCAACCCTAAGGGATTAAAAATGAGAGGGAAAGGCAAAGGAATGTTCAGTAACTTTTCTAGAGGCAACCTAGAAATTTTAGAACTCTGCACAATTGTCTAGTGTTGGCAACTGTACTGTGCTTCTGACATTTGTTCTAGTCTATTTCACTGTGATGATTAGCAGTAAGTTTTTTGAAACCTTACAGACTCGTGTTCATTTCCTCGGGGACACAAGAAGGGTAGACTGGGTCCCACTTTCCATTCAGGCTTGGAGTGAAGAGAGCACAAAGGAATAGCTACCCCATGAGGAAGGGACCATGCTAGTCCTGAGTCCTACCCCGGTGAAGACACGCGACCCAGGGGGTCAGGGGGGCTGGCAAGCAGCCCTGGGCAGCCGTGTGACCCACGGAGTCCAGCTTCTCTGTCCCGCCATGCCCAGGACCCCCTGGTTCTTGTGTCTCTGTCTTCTGACGCCAGCTGGCCTTGGCCTTGGCCTCCATGGCTGTGGGGACTCCCGTTCACCTTCACACAAGGTGATTCTTGTGACTTGATTTGGACCCTCAGTGGCCACTAATCTCTGAAGCCTTTTTCCAGACTTCCCCACCTTCTTATGTCCTTCTTACAATCCCCTCTTACCTGCCCCTACCTGATAACATACTTACCTATGAGGAGCTGAAGCATCACCAGGCAAGATGCATTTACTCCCAAGCCCTCGGAGCTACGGGCTCTTCCCACCCCGCCAGAGCTCCAGGCCCCCCAGCGACCTGAGGGCGTCTCTACCTTAAACAGACCAGGTATGTGGCCTACCAGATAACATAGCTTTGAAACTATTTAGCATATTTTGGGGCTTGCGCTTTTCCTGGGCCTTTTTAATTAATTTACTGACTTCCTCCCATGCCCGGGGATAGCCCTGCCCGTTATGCTGCTTTATCAGGTCATTGGCCATTGTCAGAAGAGCTGTTGCCTGGGCTTCCTTGGCTTGGACAGTTTCTTTGTTACTAAAAGCACAAACTCGATTCCCACACTTGCTAATTATGTCCTTGAAGTCCTTGTCTGTGTTCTGGATGTAATCTTCCAGCTTCTCAGCCCCAAGGTCTTCCTTCCGGGTGAACAGCACGATCATGTACTCCGTGACCTCCTCCCCAAAGATGGCCTCGAGCTCCTCCACCGCCTTCTTGTCCTTCTGAGTGAACTGACCCAGCTGGACCACCAGGACCAGAACCTTGCTCCCTTCTCCACAGCAGGACAAACAGCGCCTGACCTCCTCCTCCACTCCGGCGCCGGGCATCAGGTGGAACGGGGGGGTGTCCACCACCACCACCTGCTGCCCGGCCCACGTCCTGCTGCCACTCTGGCACGTCCTGGTGACCAGCTGGGTGCTGAGCTGCGAGGGGAAGGCGGGCCTCCCCAGGACGGTGTTTCCGCATGCGCTCTTGCCGGGGCCGCTCCGCCCCACCAGGACAAGGCTCAGGGGCTCTGTTAGGGAAGCAGGAAAAGTTCATGACTGGGGCTGATATGGGGACGACTTTCAAGTCATGCCAGACATTACAGCAGAGTATCCCCCGAGCACCAGGGCCACCCTCTCACTAGGCAGTTCCATCCCCACGGCCGCACGGCCCGTGCACTCGGGAACACACCTGGACCCACGGTCTGCCTGGTGCTCACCCACTGACATGGTATGTTCTCATCCCTGACTCTGCTCTCTTCTTCCGGTACCTTCTCTGACTCCCTGGCACCCTGTGTGTGCCACTGGCTTTACTGCTTTTCACATGTGTGAGTCTACACATGTCATCTCTGTCTGCTGTTCCTGCTTGACTGTCTTCCTGTGGCCAACTGATGCTAACTGTAGTGAAATCTCCCAGGCGTATTTGAAAAATTATTCCAGAGAATTGACTTTCCATGAAAGAGCAACTGCATAGACCATTGACGGATGGCCAGTTCCTTCATTTGGGTCATGCTAAAATTCATTTCTCATTAAAACCACATTAAACTTAATTGGAGATTAGAGGAAGTAAACTCTTCCCCAAGATCCTCACCACCCAGTTGGAGAGATGAGACAAGGGTCATGAGAGAAATAAATTTCGGGTCAGGACAGTGTGCATGGAAAGGCACATAACTTTAGTAAAATTTGACAAAGAAACAGGAACTAGTCAACAGAATGAACCTGTCCTTTTAAATCTTCTCTAAGCCCTTCAGAAATAAAAAGTTCCTGTATATTTAATATTTATAGTTTTAACGATAGGTACACCGTGTTCTGCAGATCATTTACCTTTCTTCCTGAAGGCACACGGCCGGTGCCCATTCCGCTGCACCATGCTCACGATTTCCTGCAGGAGCCCATCCACCTGGCGCAGCCCCTCCTCTCCCGTCGCTCTGTAGTTGAAGACACTGTATTGGTTTTTGCATTTTTTAATGAGCTCACACAGAGCGTTACCTTCTGTTTTTAAGAACTCATCTAGATCCTGATCCCCTAGGTCTTCTTTCCTGGTGAGGAGAATGATCGTGTGCTCAACGAATTTGTCTCCAAAGTTTCTCTGGAGGGTGCTGAGCACCGCCTCGTCTCTCTCGGTGAAGGAGCGCAGGGGCATCACCAGCAGGAAGGCGTGAAGGCCTGGGGACGCGTGTCTCTGAAACTCTGATCTAACGTCCTTTGAAGATGAGATGTCTGGAGTATCAATGATCAAAAATTTCCTCTCTCTCCAGATTCTGCTCTCCGACCTAAATCTCTGGGTCACCGACTGGTCACTGAATTTGGTCTCAAAGACTCGCTTGCCCAGAAGGCTGTTTCCAGCCGAACTTTTCCCAGCACCGCGCTTCCCCACGAGCAGGACCTTCAGTTCTGAGGTCTCAGGGTCGGGCTCACATCCTGTGGCCTGAAGCTGCTTCTCCCCTGGCCCTGGGGGACGAAAGGACAGATTCAAAGCCTCTTCTTGCAGCTGCACAGAAACGCGGACTGGTTTTATGATTTCTCGTCCTGCAGAACCGCCCAGCCGTGCTCTGAACCAGCAGAACTCTGTCCTGCTCAGAAACTGCCCGTCAGAGGAAAGCCATGAGGGGCCATGAGCAAATCAAGAGGCACGTAAAGGCTTGTGCTTTCCCAAGGACTTGAACATGTTAGACGTGGCCCTCCCTGAGGGGTCCCGGGCACGCCTCTCGTTTTGCCACCAAAGGTACTAGGGCATGAAGCCTATGGGCCAAGGCAGGATCGGGAAGAGTCTGAGTTTAAAGTGCCCCTTGCTGGTGTATTAATAAAACAGCACACTACTCGGCAATTTAAAATAAAACAAAAGGGACAGATCTCCAAAACGTGCCAAGTGAAGGAAGCCAGACACAAAACCACAGCAACGTGATTCCCTTATATGAAGTTCAAGAACAGACAAAACTAATCTACTTGATAGAAGTCTGGAGAGTGGTGGGGCAGGGAGCACCTGTGAGGTGATGGGAATGCTCCAGATCCTTATCTAGATGGTGGTCACATGTGTGTGCTGAGCCGTGTCCTTAAGATCTGTGCATTTCACCCCTTGCACCTTAATACCTCAATGAGTAGCTGTACAACCCTGCCCCGCCAAACTGGCCCGCCACTCCTTCCATGATCCGAGGTCAACCCCAGACCTGCGGGCTGGGCAAACGCACAGCGAGCAGCCGCAGGGCACTCTCGGGGCAGGGGGCCGCCACTCAGGGTGAGTGGCAAGTCTGGGAGGTCGAAGGAACGTGGCTTTTGAAGAAAGCAGCTGAAACGCTGGTGACACCGGGTCCTGTTACAGCGCCTTGAGAAAGTAACTACTCTCCCCCCAAATCACCTCACATGAGCCCACATCCTATACAAAGTCCTTTCCAACACCCTTCTGAGACGCCCCACAGTTCCCCGTGGTGTCCACAGTCCCTCACTGCCACAAGCCATAAGCCCAATTTTGTTCAGGAAAATATGTTCCTGGGGATCTCGGCTGAAGAGCATAGACGGAATTTTCAACCCCTACTGCTGCCCGAGTTCACATATTTCTGGCTAAGTTTACTCACCTGTAAAATGAGAACCATGACAATAACACTTGCATTATAGGGCTGTTTTAAGGATTACAGACAATATGCTGTGAGGACTGAATGGTATGTGTATTTCCCAGCACTTAATGTCAGCTGCACTTATCAAGTTCAATTGTTATTTGGGGGAGTTCCATGAGATTAGGCAGCTCGTCTATTTCACTGCTGAATATTCAGTTTCTGCACACAACTGGCCTGGAAATAACCTGAAAGTCCAGCAATAAGGGGATGGTCGAGTTAATTGTGTATGTCCACCCTGGGGACCAACTGTACACTACACAGAACAAGATTGACATGTACAGTGGGCAGGACGTGTCATTAATGGCAGCCATTACATGGAGACTGAGCTCCTTGACCAAATTCTGCAATTCAGTGTCATCCATGAGGAACTGATTTCTGCTTTCCCAGTAGGAGTTAAAAATTGGGTAGTACTGGGTCCAGGGCCAGGAAAAGAAGAAGAGGCTGAGACAGAAGTGAAACTGTGAGAGGCAAGCACAGCTCCATAGTTCAGAGAAGGCCAGGGACACTCGGCCGGTGTCCAGGACCTCGGCTGGTGCTGCACCCACTCACTGCCAGGGTCCCCTGGGGGCCAGCTGTGGGCACTGACATGCGCACAGTCTCTTGGGTGCATTTTTATTCTGACTTACCTAGTTTTTCCACCTCATGTTGATGCATCATGTATTCAAATATTCACAGATATGAGCTCAATGTGTTTTAAGAGTCATCTTACCATGTGGGTCGTCTTCCTTCAGAGACGTAGCTTCGTTCACACAATCCTAAAAAATAAAGGGGAAAAATGATGACCACAGATCTAAGATCTCATCTTTTCACAAAGTGAAGAAATGAAAACACAAGTATATAATTTCGAGTAATCTGATGATTAGGGTGTGGTCAAATCAAGGCCAGGGGCATGCATGGTCTTTGCTGGCCTTTGCAGACCTGTCCATAATGACAGTCCATCTTGAGGGCCCAGGGGGCTCCTGGCATGACAGGTTTCCCAGAAGGAAGAAGATGGGTCTTGCCCTCACTCAGAAAGCCCCACAAATGCCGTCTAACCAAGGCATCGCTCTTGCAGCCGTACCTCGCCTCTCCACAGTCCCTCCTGCAACAATATCCCTTCCAAAGTCTTCCGGAGTCCCCACTCTTCCTGGGGAAAACCCAGAAGCTTACGAAGAGCTTCTGGACCTCTGGAAGGAGAGCCTGGCCCAGGGACACGTGTGATGTGCATCTGAGGGACAAGGGGAAGGGAGGAGACTGGGAATTCCAGTGGGTCTCCAGTGTCTTCTTCCCTCACTCCAGGATGGAACTTTCCGCACGCAGGCAGCCAAGCAGAGACCAAGGAGGAGGGAGGGCCACACACATAACTGGCACCCCCTTCCCCTGCCTGTCAAGCCTTATACTCACTCCCCAGATTTAAACCGTTAGGGGGTCCCGGAGGAGGTGAAAGCAGTCGCAGGCATCTTGATGGATCTGCTGTTCTTAGAAGCTTCCTATAGTTTAACCTTAATTCACTAAATCCCCACACCAGTGAAGGAAGTTTTCCCTCTGCTTTCTCCCCTGGCCTTGCCCAACGCCACTGGTACCTTCACCCCTCTCCCTGCAGTGCCTCCCCCTCTCCCTGCAGTGCCTCCCACTCAGCTCTGATTATCGGACACCTTTCACATCACACGGCCCAGCTCAAACTCTTTCGTGTTTTTTAAATGTAAAAGATTGTTACAGTGCAAATGTGTATGATCTAATAATTAATAATTTTCCATCTCAAATCCACCATAAGTGTAACAGCTGTTAGCTGATATATATCCTTCTATGGTTTTCTATGTTCTACAAATGCATACAGGTATATATGAATATATAGAGGAATTTACTAGGAGTTTTGTTCTGCAGTCTTAATAATATGTCCTGCACAGCTGTACTGGTCAGCACGTATTGATCAACCCCATTTTTTAAAGTAGATGCTATTTGTTCCGTAGTATGGTCACGGAACCCTCCACACGAATGCAACCATTCCTTTATTGATAGATCTTCAGGTTATTTCTGGCTTTCCTATTTCAGAAGATGCCATGATAAATACCCTGTACAGACATCTTTATATACGTGACTGTTTTTGTTTCTGGGTGATAGAGTCCTCCAAGTGGGACTCTGGTTCAGTCTCTGGATTGTTAAAGTCCTGAATGTCTCTACAATTTACTTGAACCTCATGCACTTCTATAATAATAATAATAACACTAAAAATAGCAGCTATTAATTATTGAACACTAAGCACACTTCAAGTATTTGCAAACAACTCTGTAGGCATTTCATTTAATCCTCACAGCAGTCCCTGAGATACGTATTGTTATCTCTGTTTTGCAGAAGACAAAATTAAGATACCATGGTCAAACAAAAAGGATACAAGTTCTGTCCTCACAGAGTTTGTGGGAAGGCAACCACTGCAAATACATTCATAGGAATCACTTATGCAAACGTGATGGTGTATGGAGCCGTGAGGGCAGGGGAGCTCCAGGAGCCACTCCAGGGGTCAACGGAGAGCTCACCAAGGAAGTGAGTTTTGGCTGAAGCAGATGGACAAAGAACAGCAGACCTGGTACTGGTGGGAGGGGAGAGGAGAAGCACAAGGCAGAGAAAATCGCAGCTTCAAAGGTCTGGAGTGGACAGGAGTATAACTCAAGAGCCAAAGGGATGGCCAGTGAGACCAGCACAGAGACAGCAAGATAGAGGGCGAGGGGCCAGGTCAGCCCAAGGGTCCGAACTTGACCTGAAGATCAGCAGGCAGTCACAGAGGCATTGTGAAAAGAGGGTGTCGCATTCAGGTTACAGCACAGAAAACTCATCGTGTGCCCCTTGTCCTCTCCACTGACACCCTGCTCCGTGCAGCCTTCAGAGGAGAGACAGATGGTCATAAAGGAGGGAGCATCCTCAGGCCAGGAGGTAAGAGCCTGTGACGAGTTCTCTTGAGCCTCGGGGTCGGGTCCTCCTCTGGAGAACATCAGCCCATACGGTCACCGTGAGGACCGACTCGGCTCACGTATCTGCCTGGCACTCAGGAGGTGCTCCACAAGCGCTGATTTCCCTCCCCTTTCCGTCTTGTTCGGGCTTCCCACTCATCAGCTCTAAGAAGGCCCACTCTGACCAGTCCGCCCCATGCTGCATGTCTGCTTGCTTTGCGTTCTGTGGCACTTGCATCTGTAGAACTCTCTGTACCAACGTGCCCTTACTTACCCCAATCAGTCCCCGCTTGTGTCTTCCGCATAAGTCACTCCAATTGAAGTGTAAGCTCCTCAAAGGCAAAAGCCTACATTTTTGTAGCTTCCTTAGTTACACATACATTTTCCATTCGAGTTTTGAAACAAAATAAAGTCTCCCTGTGGCTGCTGTGTGTGAAATGGATGGAGGGTGAGGCACAAGAATGAATGAGGGGGAAGCTGTTAGCAGGTTATCTGTAAAATAGTCCAGGCAAGAAAAGAGGCCGCTGGGACCACGGTGGCAGTGGAGATGCAGAGAAGTAGGTGAGTTCCAGGTACACTGACCTCACAAGACTTGACTTCCTGGGCATCCACTGCAAGCCAGCAGTGGTATCAAGGCTGACATCTGGGTTGGGTTTGGGTTTGAAGGGCATTGGGAGCAGCACAATTCTTTACCAAGGTGAGAGGAAAATGGAAGCCTTATGGATTTAGGGGGGAAAACCCAAAGTTTGCACATGTGAGTCTGAGATGCTGTAAGAGAGGCAAGGTGGAAATACCAAGCGACAGTTGGATAAAGGGGGCAGAGCTCAGGGAAAGGCCTGGGCTGCAACTACTAAGTGGGAGACTTGTTAGCCAACGGTGGAGCTCAAAGCCTTAATAAACTGGGATCACCTGAGGAGAAGGGGTGGAGGAAAGGCTAGAACCAAGCCCTGGAGATGCCAATTTTCAGAGGCCACAATAGGAGGACTCAGCAGTCCCTGGAGTAGTGGAGTTTGGGAGAGGGGATGACAAGAAGAGGGTAGTTTTACTGAAGCCAAGGGAAGAGAGCCTAAGGAGCCATCTGTGTGTCCAATACAATGAGGGGTAATGTTAGATAAGGACTTAAATGTGTCCATTAATTTGCCTACAAAGTCCAAAGGGTAATACTCAAAACAGCTTGTGGTCCGGTGCCCCGTCTTTCCAGATTAAGGATAACTATCTACTTATACAAAGCCTACATTCCATCACGCAACGCAGCCTTCCACTTAACTGTGTCCCTCTCCTGCCCATGAACTCTAGCAACAAAGATCCTTGGGACCTGAACAAGAATTCTCACCTGGAACCCACCGCCTTTGTTTCTGAAGTTCACCCAATACGGTCCTCCGTTCTCATCCACCAGATGCTGGACTTTTGCGAGGAGCTCCTCCACCTGGGTGTCCTGCTCACGGACACTCGCCTTGTTGTTGAAAGCACAGTATTGGCCCCCGTAGTTGTGAACCAACTCTCTAAGGGACTCATTGTTCTCAAAGTAATCTTGCAGCGAGTCATCCCCCAACTCATCCTTCCGAGTAAAGACGATAATGGTGTGCCTCCTGGCTTCCGCTCCAAACACCTCCTGGATGCCCATGCTCGTTTGTTTGTCTTCCACCTTGTAGAAGCCGATTGCAATGACCAGAAGCAGGACGTGGAGGCTGGGAGCCGAGAGCTCCCTGCAGAGGTCAATGTTGCGCTGAGTGTCGCTGGCACTGGCCATGGAGGAGAAGAGGTCAGGGGTGTCGATGACCATGATCTCCCTCCCTCTCCTGGCCCCACTCTCTCTCTGGCACTTCCTAGTCACCATCTGCTCGCTGAATTTGGACACAAACACAGCTCTGCCCAGAATCGTGTTTCCCGTGGCGCTTTTGCCGGAGCCACGTTTCCCCAGGAGCAGGAGTCTGAGGGCTGGAGCCGAGCAGCCCTGCTGGGCCTCACCCTCCTTACGGGGGCTCCAGCTGCCACTGCAGGGACAAAAGGCAACAGACACATCAGTTTTCCACTCACACAAGAGTGGACAGAGGATCAGCAACAAAGTGCACTCTCCTTGCAGTTTTCTCCCAAGCATCTGGGCGGCTGAGCTAGAGCTCAGGCAAAGCTCTTTATGTAGAGACTCAGTCAATAATTGTCTATAGGTGTGGAAGCAGTAGCCTAGCAGTAGGCCAACTACATCATCAAGTAGTTTAGGGTCAGGTGAGGATCCTGGCCATAGGAACTTCCATTTTCCCACACCTTTCCATTAGGGGTGTCCACATAACCCAGTTCTACCAGGTGACAGTCAAGGGAATGCATGCTTGGGTCTTCTGGGAATGCCATTGTTTTCTTGATGATGGGGCAGACCCAAGTAGAAAGCTCCCATTGGCATCCCTCCCCTCTTATTATTTGGAGTTTAAATATGATATCTGGAATTGCCACAGATATCATGGGGCAATGAGGTAACAAAAAGTCAGCATGCACCATCAAGCTAAAGGATGGTAGAGCAAGAAGATAAAAATCTCTGAGCTTCCAGAACATCCTTGTGGCCACCTCTTTGTTAAATAAATACTTGATATTCTTACAATAGAAGCTGTTGTTACTCCAAGTGTGATCATGAACTAGCAATACTGCCAACACCTGGGATCATATTCGAAATGCAAAGTCTCAAACCACAACCCAGACCTGCCGAATCAGAATCTGTAATTTAACAAGTTCCAGGTGATTGCCATGAACACTCAAGTTTGAGAAGCACTGGCGTAAAACACCACTAATTAAAAATTAGCATTCCTAACTGAATCAGAGGCCATCCCTGTCTTGCTCTGTGACCCTAGGGCCCAATATTGTGCCCATAGTGTATATTCAATAAATGGTGTTGGATGAGTGAGCACGGGATGTGAGGAAAGGAAGAAAAAACAGTGTTTAGAAGTGGAGAGGGAGATTGAAGTGATGTCACTTTGAATAATAAAGAAACTGACCTTACATTGTGTCCCAAGACAGTGAAGTGGTATTTTTCATACATTTTTTTTTAAGATACTGGTGGGTAAATACACTGAAGGACGCAGAGACCTCCAGCAGAGAAGAGATGAATGTATTTCCCAAGGAAGCACCTTGCTTTACATGGTTCCCCATCATACTGTGACTAAATTGATGAGTCTTTGCTGAACTTCCGGCTGACCATGCCTTGTGGAATTAAACTGGCGTCTCTCTCACCATACCTACAATTACCCAGCCTGCACTGTATCTGCCAAGCATACAGAAAATACTTTTAAGGACAAAAGGTAACCAAAACTCCTCCCCCCACCATCACCTCTCAGACCACTCTGGGGACCCCAGCAGAGCAACTGGGGAAAAAAGAACGCATTCCCTTCCACAACTCCAGCTGAGACCATTAAAGGGGCTGCCACCTGCCCAAGGGAACGAGGCGTCAGGGATGCACCACGCAAAGCTCCCAATGGTGTAGGACTCCCACGCCAGGGGCAGTACACGCCACAGGAAGAGGTGGTCAGAGCAGCTTCCAGAGCCCTGCCTAGGAGGACTCAGTCCTCAGGAGGAAGGGAAAAAGTTCATGGGTGGGAGCCAAATGTGGGGAGAAATCTTGTTTTCCACAAACACTGACCAATTTCAGGGCTCAGTGAGTGGAGCCCTAACTGAGCAAGCGTTGGGCAATAGCAGGAAAGTACCGGTGGAAATCAGTGTCCACATGTGCCCAGTGTCCGCTTCCCGCGGCCCTGCTTCCCAGGGAGGCGCAGCCCCGGCGGCCCTGCTGACTTCCCGGGGTTCCTGGGCGCAAAGCCCCCTGTCCCCTTCCTGTCCCCCGCAACCCCAGCCTGCCTCCACTGCAGAGGGACCCGGACACGCCCCTCCCGGGGGAGGGCCCTGCGCGCTGCCCGCTCCCCCAGGCTGGCGCGCCCGGCCGTGCGCCGAGGGGCCGCGGCCCTGGCCCTGAGCCCCGCGCGAGGGCGCGCCCGCCGCCGCACACGCACCTCCGTCCGCTGCCCGGGCCCGGCGGGCGCCCAGCACGTCCGCGGCGGCTCCGCTCCCGTGGCTCCATGGCGCGGGGAGGCAGCTGGGGACCGCGGGGAGACGCCGGCCCGCGGCGGGCGGCGGGCGGCGGCCGCTAGAGGGAAGCAGGGCGCGGCCGGCGGCGCCGGGACCGTCCCGCCGCCGTTTCCGGGAAGATCGAGGCATCCAGGCCCAGGGTTCCCGACCCAGGCGCTCGGCGCAGGCCGAGGGCACTCCCCCGGCCACTGCCGGGGCCTGGGGAGCTTCGGCGGAGGGGCTTGGGGGGGGGGGGGCCGCCTTTGGGGGTTCCCCGGCGGCGCGTCCCCAGAGGCTGCACCTGGGCTGCAGGGGAGGGGAGAGCGAGGTTGCCCGGGCGGAGGCGTCGGCGCTCACTGGGGGGCAACGGGCTGGGCGGGGTGCGGGTCCCCGGCCCAGGTGGGGCCTTCGGGGGCTTGGAGCCGCCGGGGCGGGCGCCCTCCACCCTCTCTGCCCCTCACCCTTTCCCACCGTTAAGGTGAGAACGCGAGACGCTGTTTTCCTTCGCCCAGCAACTCCCACCCCACCCGCCGCGTGGCCCCCTCTCAGCTTCCTCGCACGGCTGCAGCAGCGCCCCCCGGAGGCCGCCCCGGTAACTGGGCCTCAGCCCCGCGCGGCTCCCCAGGCGCCAGGCCCTGGCCCGCAGTAAGACGTCTGCAATACTCTTTTTGTGAGCGAAAATAGCGTCCAAAAGCTTCCTACCACCAAAGCACGTTGAACACTTGCGACATTATTTAATTTTATTATGGCAAAAAAAACCACACAACATTAAATTTACCACCATAGCCATTTTCAAGCTCACGGCCAAGGGGCATCCAGTACATTCTCCTACGGTGCAAAGAGCTGCAGGACTTGCCCCTCGTGCAGCACCCAATCTCTGCACCATCAGACACAATCCTGCCCCTCCCTCCCCAGCCCCTGGAAGCTCTGCTCTCGTTTATGTTCCGATGCTTTTGACGACCTTAGATGCTTCATATGAGGGGAATCAGACAGGTTTGTTCTTTTGTAAGGGGCTTTTCTCATCTGGCATAATCTCCTCGGAGTCTGTCCACGTGAGAAGACGTTTAACCCCTGACCAGGCTTCGAGGGGCGGCTGCATCTGAGGCATCACCCTCCTCTGGCCTGCTTTTCTCCTGTCCAGCCTCATTAGGAGGCCGCAGAAAACCAGGTTTGCCAGCACTGCCCCCAAGAGCTGGGGGCTGCTGGGGCTGTGCCTGGGCCGGAAAACTGGGCAAGGCTCTCGCACCCACTCCCCACCTGCCCGGAGTAAGAAAGAATCCTGGCCAAGGCTGCTAGGTCAACTCACGTAAAAGCACTTCACTGAAACCATTAGACAAAAGCCTTCAGCCGGTTCACCCAGCCATCACAGCTGCGTCCTTCCCAGAGAAGGAGGCCAGTTCAGGGGCAGTCACAGCCTAGCCAGCTATCATTTCCCCAAAATAGAGAGGATAGTAAACTGAGTTCACAAAAAGCTCGCTCCTTCTTAAATACTAAACATTGGGGAGCCCTCTGAGTAAAAACAAGCTTCAAATAACTCAATGATTTAGCAAGTCGGTTCTTTTGCTGAGTTGACCATTTTGCAAAGTGATCTTTCAACACGTGGGCTTTTTGGACAATGATTTCTGTGGCTGCCTGATTCTGGTCGGACCCTCATCTAGGAAAGGATGGTGGTTTCCTGCCCCCTAGTGGCTCTGAGGATAATGACAGAACGGCTCCCCCAGGATCTCACAACACACTCCCTTCAACGCCTCTCAAAGCAAGTAGGAGTAAGAGGGGCTGGACTTCCAGAAATCTTTTGACCTTGGAAGGCTCAAGCTACACAAGTAAGGAGCAAGCGCCGTGTTAGACACAGGGGCTCAGGGACTCGCGAGGCTAGTGCCTGACTCAAGGAGCTCAGATGATGGAAAGAGACTGAAGTTGTGGCTGTGAACATGGAACATGTGCTGTCGTAAATGCACTCAGGGGGCCATAGGAGCAGAGAGGGGGCACTGGAAACCCTACAGGGTGGAGGAATAACCAAGGGGGGAAACAAACTTATAAAGAATCCATAAGCCAGCTGCTAATTGTGGCAGGTACTGCAAGGAGAGAGATCATTAGGCACAGTGGAGGAGGAGGCTGCCCGGGGAAGTTCAGGCTGCCCTGAAGTGATGAAGGGCGTGTAGAGACCTCCCTGTGAGGACACTCAGGCAGAGGGAGAATGGCACGTGTCACAGGCTTTCAAGGTCCTGAGAGTAGCTGGGCATGTGGGGACACTGGGTCAGGCTGGAGGGAAGAGGACCAGCTAAAGGCTACTGCAGCGATCCAAGCTAATAAGAATATGAGCTAATATAATGACAGTGAAAATGAATGGTGGAAGGTAGAAACAACAAAAGAATACAAAAAGATTAATTCAGCATTGTTATTACAATTCTCCCGGTTGCCATATCAAAGGGAGCACTATTCACAGCACAGACATTTCTTATTTTGAGAAATGTTATTATATGTTGTTTTACTTCAAAGATGGGACATGTGTGTTTACTACAATTTTGGCAGATGGCAGTAAAGTGCCTTGTAACTAAATTTGTATATTTAGACAGTTTTCTGATGGAATTAAATGTCTTATTGAAACAGTCCTTGTTTGTTATAGTAATTATTATTAAGAAGTGATATGCCTATTTATAAACATTTAACTTGAAGGAGAGACATCATTTTTCTCATTCACATAAAGGCGAGTGGCCCCCGGGGCTGGCCGGCTCTGGACGTCTGTGACCACAGCACTTCCGGTGGCTTCATGGAGCTGCAGCGGAGAGGGTGGTGTTTTGGGGGACGATGAGCACTTCATCTGGGGACAGTGAGTCTGAGGCACTAGGGACAGGAGGGGCAGAGAATCCAAGAAGGTCATGACTGAGTCCTGCTTCCCCCGTCATCACGCCAACCCTCTCACTGGGAACAACTCACAGTCAACAGGATGAAGCCATGGTTAAGTCTCAAAAGCATTCCAGAAGCAGAAGGGCAATAAGGAACCACGGGGCCAGAGAGAGGACCCGAGATGCGGGCACAGAGGCTCCTCCCTCAGAGCGGGTGACCATCGGGAGAATGGGAGCCTTGGCTCTGCCTCCCTGGGAGAGCGGCCAGGAGCCCCAGCCCCGAGGGGTGAGGCTGCAGGGTGCGCAGGCAGGGCGGAGTCCAGCCCCGGCTCTGAGAACAGGGCAGAGGGGCCAGAATCCGGACTGGACGCGGCCCTGCAACGCTGCGGTGAGCCAGGGGGAAAGCCCGGGAGGCCAGGGGAACGTGGGTGGGTGCGCGCGGGCCTGTATGTCTGCTGACCGGCGCGCATCGGTTAGGCTTCTCCCCACCTCCACCACCTCCACACACGCACACACGGGGAGCCAGGCGCTGCCTCCCTCCATGCTTACCTGCCAAGGGAAAGGCGCCCACATACAGGAGGAAGACAGTCAGGGTCATACATCGGGCAGGAAGCTGTTTAAAAGACATATCTCAAAGGGGCAGGAAAGGATTTGCAATTACAGCTTTCCAAAGTGAAAGCTCCAAGAGCAGGGCGGTGGCGAGCCAAGAGTCCGGAAGACACACGCCCAACGTTCAGTCTAGCTGAGGGGAGGCGTGGGGCGCCTGCCTGCACACAGCCCTGTGCACCCCACGCTCCACCCCGCTGCGCAGCTGACAGCCGCTCTGGGAAGCAAACAAACCCGCTGCTGACTTCACTTCCCGTGGGACCCTTACTGCTGGGTGTCACCCCTCTGTGCTGTAGCCCGTTCCCTCTCTCACTCCCCAGCCAACTTGCTGCACCCCCGCCCCCTCCCCAACCCCACTCAGCTGATGACCCTGCTTCCTCTTCCTCTAGGCAAACAGAGGTGAGCAGAGACCCTCCAATGGCCCCACCTGCGTCTCCCACCCACCTCAGTCTGTGCCCAGGGCCTCCACCTTCCTTCCCGTTAGATGAATGAGCCTGGCTAAGCCCAAGGGCTCCGACTGAGCACCAACCCTATCCTCTCACCTCTGCTTAAGGGCCTCTCTCCAGCTAGTCTCCCCTCCCCAGGGCCACTAGCATCCCCCCATCTCCTGCACCTTTGCCATGGGTTTAAGACTGAGCCCTCTTTCTCCCATCTTTGAAAAAGAATGTTCTCTTACCCTGCTTCTGTCTCCAAGCACCACCTAATTCCTCCCACCTTTTCTCAACTTTTGCTGACATGGGCATCTAAGGTCAGGCTGCCCTGGGAAGAGGGTCCTCCAGGCTGGAATCCCCTAGCCCTGCAGTGCCGGGGGTGGGGCCTGGAAGCAAACGCAGGGCGCAGCTGCGGCGTCTGCAAATGTTTTCAATGGCGCCTGGCAGGACTCTTTCTGCCGCCTTGAGATTATCACGAGGACATCGCCGTCCATCTGGGCTGCTGGCTGGAGATGAGGCAGGAACAGGAGCTTTAATGAAACTCCCTCCGACCGAGGCTCCTCCTGGACGCTCTGATTCCCTGCGCCCTAGGCTGCAGCCAGCAAATCAAACCAGCCGTCAGCTCCCCAGAGGTTTTCTCAAGTTTCTCCTTTTCCTTCTAGTGTTTTTGGCTTGGAGGTTTGGCAGGGGGTGCTGCTTCTGTTGGTTCCCGAAATCCTTGTTTCTTGCTCCGCTCCATCCCAGAGGGGACTCAGCAGAGGGAGCGAACTCCCAGGCCCACACAGACTGCAGGCCCAGACCCAGAGAAGCCAGAAGCTGCCCAGACCGTCACCAGGTGCCAAGCCGGTGGGAGAGTTTAGAAAGGAGCCCTGGCAGGCCAAAGCGAGGACAGCCTACCAGAAGCCCAGGTGGCTGCTACCCAAAGGAATGCTGGGAACAGATGTATTTTGCTCCTAATACCCCACTTTCCAAGAGAATACAGTCACAAGAAACCTTCCTCTGGCCTCTGCAGGTGTGAGCACCCCCCCACTGCCCATATGCACTCACACACACACACACACACACACACACATACACACACACAGCTGGAGACAGCCTCTCCGTGACAGCCCTGGGCACCCAGCAGGGAGAAGGGCATCAGGTGCCCAGGGCGCTGGGGCCAGACTCAGGAGAGGCCGGTGGCCCCTTGCGGTGAAGGGCTTCCTGAATGCTGGGGGCCCCTTGCCGTGTTTATTGCTGAACAAGACAAAGTGCTCCCTTGTTGTGAGGATGGTCATTCTCACCGACTCAGCTGGCAGCAAAGGCTTAAAGGAGTTGAACTGTTTCTGGAAAGGTCTAGAGAGAACAGGCACAAGAGGCCTAGAGAACTGATCGGCAGTTAAAACAGAAAGGTCTTAAATCCTAAATAGCTTATAATGGTAGCAAAGCAGCTTTTTGGAAGTCAAAACTATGTTGGTATTAGAGCTTTAAAAAGTCAAGGGTGATTAAAAGCTGGTGAGAGCTGATTTTACATGAAGAAAGCCACCGAAAAGGAGGACCCTGGGGCATGAAGGGCACCGCAGGCGAGCGAGCTTCTCGGGAGCTTTGCAGCCTCCCAGAGCTTCCCGTGAGGGGAGGCAATACCTTACTCTGGTTCTTCCCGAAATTTCTCCAAATTCTCCAGTTTTTTCCCCCTACGAAGTGAAGATTTCAGGAGGAGAGACTGGGGAGTTATGGCTTCATGGGTACAGAGGCTCCACTTTACAAGATGCGGGGGCACGGGGCTGGGTGGTGATGGGTGCCCAGTGCTGTGACTGTATTAGTGATGATGACTGCTTCACACACTTAAAACGGTTAAGACGGTTAAAAAAAAAGTGAAGGTTTCTGCAGTGACTTGGCCTCTACATCAGACTATTCCTCTGCGATATCCAAGATGCGTTTCCATATCCCCCAAACCACTACACACAGAAAGCTCCTTGAAAC
This sequence comes from Manis pentadactyla, assembly GCF_030020395.1. Lineage (NCBI taxonomy): Eukaryota > Metazoa > Chordata > Mammalia > Pholidota > Manidae > Manis > Manis pentadactyla. The sequence goes on along the minus strand of NC_080025.1, from coordinate 143,456,706 downwards.
GGGGGCTGTACCTGTCTTGCTGATGACTGTGTCCGCAGCTCCTGAAACAGGGCCCGATACGGCGCAGTACGGCAGGAAGCGCACGGGCTTCGGGGCAGGCACAGCTGGACCGCATCCCGGCTGGAGCAAGGAGCCATCACGCAGTCCTTCCACCGAGCCCCTCCTCCGCTCCTGGCCATCTGAGCAGGGGTGCCCACGCACAGCCTGCCCCTTTCTCTCCACCTCCTGCCTTCGAACTCCTCACTGCCAGTCCCCGGGATCCCAACTCTGGCGGGTCCTGCCTCTGTCTCAGCTGGTGCCCCCATTCCCACCCCTGCTTTCTGTCCTGGCTCCCCAAGCCCTGGGTGGCTCTCTGCTGCCACCTGCTGGCACTCATCAGTTACACCTCAGGTCATCATCCTGAGTCAGCAGCAACTGTTGATCAATTAGGTTTAAAAGGTAACTTCCCAAAAAACAGACACCACACACACACACACACACACAGCTACAGACCAATATATCTTATGAATATGGATGCAGGAATCCTTAAAAAAATACTAGCATACCAAATTCATAAATACATAAAAAGAATTTTACACACAAAAAAGTGGGATTTGTCCCAGGAATGCAAGGTTGGTTTAACATTTTAAAAATCAATTAATACAATACACCTTATCAATAGAATAAAAACAAAAACCACATGATCATCTCAATAGACAGAAAAAGCGTTTCACAGAATCCAAAGCTCTTCCCTAATAAAAACACTCCATAAACTAGGAATAGAAGGGAACTTCCTCAGTTTGATGAGGAGCATCAACAAAACCCGCAGCTGAATTTCAGGTCCTCTGCCCCCAGAGTGGATGCCCCTTCTGCTGTGGAGGGTGGTTGCCCTCTGCCCCTCTCCCCCTAGGAGTCTCCTACCAAGACCCCAGGATATGAAAGATTTGAGGATCATGAGAAAAGGTCTCCCTCCCCTAAAGTTTCTCCTCCTTTCCTGACCTTCCATACCTTCATCAGGCCTCTGGTCTAAGGCATTAAAGGTCCAGTTAGAACACTCACTTTACCCCAGTGGGCTAATACATGACGCCACTGTCACTTGGGACTCCTTTGCCTGGGTAAGTTTTCATCAGCCCTGGAAGGGAGCTTGGGCATGGCTCGTGGGCCAACATGCTTTGATGAGTGGAGGAAGAAGAAAGCTAGACCTCAGGAGTGTTGAGAGCAGGCCGCCAGGCAGGGCATCAGGGCCCCAGAGGCAGAGAGCTGGAGGGCAGAAGGGGCACTGAAGGCCATCTGGCATGTCCGACAGCAGGACGAAGAGCCCTCCCTACCGTGAGTGTAGAATCCCAGATGAGGAATTTGCTCCCGGAAGGACAAAGCAGACAAGTAAATCTGGTGCCAAAGGGCAGAGCTCTGGATTCCCAGTTCCTCTAACCTGAAGATCAGGTAGCACCCTGGGCTGCACAGCAAAGGAGGAGGCAGAGGGCTGCAGGAAAAGGGGCCCTGTGGGTGTTTCTGTTTCCCTCTTTCTCAAAGGGAGATAAGAAGACTTGCTTCCTGGCAGAGAAAGACTCACTGACATGTACCGTGATGGCTCTGTGGATGGAGCCCTCAGACCCAGGTTTGGGCCCTGCCTTTGCTCGCTTTGAATCCAATGTCCTTGGGCTAATTGCTTGAACTCTCAGTGCTTCGGCTTTCTCATATAAGAAGGGCAAAGAAGCAGGAACAACAAATGCTGTGGAGAAAGGGGAACCTTCCTACACTGTTGGTGGGAAGGTAAAGTAGTTCAACCATTGTCAAAAGCAATATGGAGGTTCCTCAAAAAACTAAAACCAGAAATATGATTTGACCCAGGAATTCCACTCCTAGGAATTTACCCAAAGAAAACAAGATCCCTGATTCAAAAAAACATATGCACTCTTATGGTTATTGCAGCACTATTTACAATAGCCAAGATATGGAAGCAACCTAAGTGTCCATCAGTAAATGAATGGATAAAGAAGATGTGGTACATATACACAATGGAATATTCAGCCATAAGAAGAAAACAAATCCTACTATTTGCAACATGGATGGAGCTAGAGGGTATTATGCTCAGTGAAATAAGCCAGGCAGAGAAAGACAAGTACCAAATGATTTCACTCATTTGTGGAGTATAAGAACAAAGGAAAAACTGAAAGAAGAAAACAGCAGCAGACTCACAGACTCCAAGAAGGGACTAGCGGTTACCAAAGGGGAGGGGTGGTGGAGGGCAGGTGGGGAGGGAAGGAGAAGAGGATTGAGGGGCATTATGATTGGCACACATAATGTAGGGGGATCATGGGGAAGCCGGTACAGCACGGAGATGACAATTAGTGACTCTGTAGCATCTTACTTCACTGATGGACAGTGACTTTAATGGGGTGGGGAGGGCTTGATAATATGGGTGAATATAGTAACCACAATGTTGCTCACATGAAACCTTCATGAGATTGTATATTAATGATACCTCAATTTAAAAAAAGAGGAAGGAGGCTGCCAAACACATTTCTGAGATGTATGTTTGGAGGACTGAATGAGATAATGCTTGTAAATTAGCAAGTGCCCATCACAGGGGGATCCCTGCTGAACTGGAACTCATCTTGTACCCAAAAGCATGGGAGTTCCAAGCAGCCACGGCAGAGCTGGCGCTGTTCAGGAAGCATCAGCATCTTCGGAGTGAGTCCCTAGGGCCTGTGAGAGCGAGCCGAGGCGCAGGGGAGGCTGAGAGCGGAAGCCAGTCCCATGTGGCCGGGGCTGGGGAGCCCGGGGACGCACCGCCTAGGAGCCCAGGCTGGGCGGGGGGCCAGATGTGCCCTCCACAAGCACCCACCTGGTCTTACCCTGGCCTTTAGGGAGGGGTCTGGCCCAGCCTGATAACTGGTGTGCAAGAATGGGCACCCACTGCTTGGACCTTCACCAAGAAATTTCCACACAAACTCTGTCTTTACAGGTTTCTTTACAGTCACCTTTTCAAGAATCACCTCTGGGATTGGTGTGGTGGGGGGAGTTGTGGAGCGCAGCTGGACCTGACTGGGTGCAGGCTGCCAGCCCCCCCAGGGTAAGTGTAGGGAGGGCTGGTGCAGGAATGCCAGCCGGACCCGTGGCCACACCCAGAGGTGTCCTCCCCTCCCTAGCCCCAGCTAGCCTGTGGCCCCCTTCACACCCACTGTGCTGGAGCCGCAGCAGGGGGCATTCAGCACACCACACACCCCGCCCCTGCTCTGGCCCCCTACGGGGGCAGGAATCTTTGCCTCAGTGAGTGTCGTCTGCATCACCGAGGAGCACAGGCCCGCAGAGCTCAGCTTGCTAGAGCCCCGGCTCATGTGTGTGATTATATCTGACTTAATTCATTCTTCCTCCAGTGCCTGTTTAATTGTTTCTCTTGTTAGCTTCTCCCTGCTTAGACCCTTGGCATCTTGCTCCACAACTTGGCCCCATTCCGCCCCCCAGCGTCTCTCCCGGGCACACTGGGTCTGGCTGTCCTGTCCTCCAGTGGAAACCCCTTGACCTGAGCCTGTTTCAAAAGTCCAGCCTCCTTTGGGCAGTTTGGGCCTTTCTCCTGGGAGCTCAGGCTTGGCTCCCTCCACACCTGCTCTCCTGTGTCCTCCTGCTGAGGACTGCATTCCCAATGCCAGTCTTGTGCGTGGTTTTACTTCTGTGCCCCCAACTCCCAGCACCTCCCTCAAACACCTTGCCCATGGCCTTCCACATAGGCACACCTGCTCCGGGTGAGGCCTGAGACCCACACGGAGAGGAATGTTTCCAGCCCACTGGGCTTCCTCAGCTCCCCCGGATGCGCAGTTCCCACCGCAGCCTGAGGGCTTCCTGGTATCTCCCCTGGTCCCAGGGCTGGTCCCACACGGAAAGGACCCAGGCCTCACTGGGGGGGGAAGGCACCAGCTCACCAGCTCAAAGACTCAGCAACCACTGCATGGGGAGACTCACAGCTGGAAATGGCGCCAGCAAGACAGTTTCAAGCACCAGGAACCCGAGCAAACGCCTCCTTTGCTTCACCATGGAAGTGGAGGAACCAGGGCCGGAACCGGCGTGGAGGACTGGCAGCGATTCCTAAATCCTCAGAGTTGGAGGAACAGCACGCTGCTCATTGATCCTCGCAGCCTAGGATGGAAGTCCTGGAAGTTTATGGGGAGCCTTTTACAAGTCCTGGAACTCTGCCCACTGACCATTCACTTTCATACTCCCACCCACCTCCAGACCCGCTGAGCCAGCCACCCTCCTCCCCTCTCGAGGGGTCTCCTGCCTCTCCCCACCTGCACGTCCTCCGCCGGCCAGGTGGGCAGCAGGCAGCCAGCACGCAGTGCTGTCCATGCCCAGGATTGAGGGGAGCAGCCTGCAAATATGCACTGGAGGACCTGCTTTGGAAAGAGGGTCACTCCCCAACTGGCCCTCCTGCCTTTGGTGTGGCACCCTGAGGGTCCAGAGAGCCGGACAAGTCCTGGTAGGAATCAGATTCCCCAAAACACACCTAGAAGTGGCAGAGCTATGATTCTCACCCAGTTTTGACACCAAAACCCACGTTCTTCCTCCTACTGCTGTTGCTGTGTGGTGGCAACTGAAAAGTTAGTGGAAACCAGAGCAATCCAAACCTCTGCTTCCCACATTCCCACAGCACCCACTTTCCCAGAAAGAAGGCTCAGAGCGCAGAGACCAGGAGCTGCCTCTACTGAAGTCAGCGCTGATGCTGCGTGTCTTCCTGCAATCTCTGATGGTCCCTAGTGGCCCTCAGAATTTTTCTAAATTTGAGAAAATACAGAAATTACTTCCAAAACTCAAAGAGCAGCTGTTTACCCTCAACTCCGAGAATTCTGCTACAGTCAGATAGGAGCTGGCAGCCCCACCTGCCCCCCACCTTAGTTTCCCAGAGTAGTTGTACCGGGAATCAGATCCCCCAAGGGATCAGAAGATCATAATCACTCTCAACAGCTGGCATTCTCTCAAAATTATTTAAATCATTTTTCCTTTTAAAAACACTTGGTTCAAAACAACAACAAAAGCTCTCAAAGCACTCCAATTTAGAATTGCCACTCCAGAGAGTCAGAAGTTGTCTCACACTCAACTGTCTGATGGACAGCAAAGAGGTCTTTAATGCAACCGTACTTAAATTAATTTGGCTCAATTACCTAATTAGTCCATCTTTCCCCATCTTGAAGGGCCTATGCTGAAATCACCCCATATGCAGATGAGGCAAGGTGTCCTCATAGCCTCTCCCCCTTCTCTGTCGTCATCATCTCTTGGACGAAAGGAAATGGCTCAAAACCAAAACTTTAAATCAGCCTCACACATTTCCTCTCCCCTCCAACAACACTTCAGTTTTTTAGGAGTACTAAGAAGGGGATATTCAAAAGGCTGGAAGGATTGGGTACAGACATACTTTAACTTGTTATTATAGAAATTCTCTAACATGACAAAGCTAGAGAGAAGAGCGTAATGAGGCGCCCTTACCTCCCAGCTTCCAGTTACCAACACTTAGTCAGTGTGGTTCCATCTCTGTTCCCACCTGCTCACCCCCCATCGCGCAGACTGTGTTGAAGCAAATCCCACATAGCGTTTCATTCACTGTGTATCTCTGAAAGTCAAAGGTCCTTCTATTAACATGAGCACAATAACCTAAGAAAAAAGTCACAACTCTGTATTATCTAGGAAGTGTTCAAATTTCCCCAGTGACATCTATGTTTTGAAGGTTTACTTACAGATGAAAACAGCCCACAACTTTTCAGCCGATGGTGGTTGTTCCTCCCGCTTTTAGCACGTGCTCCCTTCTCCCTCGTGCTGCGGTGGCCAGGAGAGTGGGTGCATCACCTCATTTCACATCTGTTCCCTTTTAGAAGTGTTTTAGAATGTCTAAAATGAGCACACTTTTATCGCTGGCTTTTTGGCTAATCCTCTTTGGAAAGTTGCTCCATGTTTCCTTATTTCCTCTTTAACGCCAAAAGAAACACAAGTCAGATTTCTTTGCTTCCAATTTTCTCTCTACTGTTGGCCTTCAACTTTCATTTCATTTCTAAGGGGACAATTTACTCTTTACAAATCTGCTTTTTTGACTCACTGTTATAGGACACTCTGAAAAGCCTCATGGCTCTATTTATTGGTTCAGTAAACATTTACTGACAACCTCCATGGTCCCTGACTTGCACATTCTATCATCAAGAAGGCCTTCAGGCCTCAGGCCACCAGAGAAAGGGGCCTCATCAGTCCATTCACTCAACACCTGTTCTCCAAATGTACACTAGAGGGCGCCGCCACCCTCCCGCTGGCATCTGTTGGAAAAGTCTGGAGAGACTATAGGCACCCTGTTGAGGTTTTTTTTTTTAATTGAATAAACTTGACATATAACATTACGTAAATTTAAGGTGCATGTGTTACTTTGATACATTTATATATTGTAATATATCATATTACATATGCCCTTTAGTGATACCACACTACATAATTACAGTACAATTTTGTTGTTTATATTCATCATATTATGCATTCTATCTCTAGGGCTTGTTTATGACTCATTGCAAGTTAGAACTGTTAAACAACATCAGTGTTATCCCGTATCTTATTTAGGCTCTTTAAGCCTTGCCACATAGTCAACCAAATGAAGAATCACAGCTTGCACCTTATAATGAAATCAATTCCGTTTATTGGATGCATAGACCAAGAGGGAAGGATAGAAATTATGAAATTCCCCAAAAAGTCCATTATACAAAGCAGAATGCCTAGGACTTATGGATTTTATAAAATTATGAAAATGTTGAAGACTATTTTCATTTCAAAATAACGAAAGAAAACTGCCAAATTGAAATCAATAAATCTTCACCTAAGTGGCTCACAGAGCAACATCTCAATTTTCTGTTAGATGTAGTCTCAAAAATATTTCATTGCATTTGAAACAAGAGGAATATACAACAGAATAACCATGGAAAAGAGGCCTGTTTTGTTTTTGTTTTGTGTGCTCGTTTGGGGTTTGGGTTTTTAATTCAGATAAACTGAACTTGAGTAAATGATTTTCCTGCATCTGTTGAAATGATGGTGTTTTTTCACCACTAACCTATTGAAAGGGTATATTTCTTTAATAGAGTTTCCTCATGTTGACCTGCCCTCACATTTAGTCACTAAAACCTTCTTGGTCAGGACATATTTTTTAATATATTTCTGGATTTGATTTGCTGATGTTTTATTTTGGGTTTTTATGACTATACTCATATGTGATATTTACCTAAACTTTTCCTTTGTGCTGTCCTTATCCAGTACAATATAATGAGATACAAGAAATACATATTCAGCCATTCATATGACCACACATGTATTTCCCAGGCATATTTGGTCTTCATCCTCAGTTCCTGAAAACACTTCAGAGACTTAAAGGTGAACTGCGTGTCTTGTCATGTTGGCGAGAGACTTTTGGACCCCACTCAAGGGCAGCAGCTGGAGGTTGAATCAGCCAAGGGCCAACAATTTAGTTAAGCATGACTATGCAATGAAGCCCTCACGAAAACCCGAAAACACGACAAGAGCTTCTCTCTCTCTTTTTGTTTCTCTGTCGGAGAGAGCGTCCGTGCTTGGGGAAGCAGAATGGTCCCACCTGCCACCAAGCCAGGTCCCAAGCTCCGCAAGAGTGGAAGCTCCTTCATTCGGGACCTTGCCCTGGGTCTCTCTTCACCTGGCTGTTAATGCGTATCCTTTGCGGTATCCTTTATTAAACTGGTAAACGTGTTTTTTGTGCGCTGAGCTAGCAAATTAATGGAACCTAAGGGGGGGTCGTGGGAACAGACCTAACCTGTAGCAGATGGGTCAGAAGCTCAGGTAACAGCCTGGGGCTTGTGATGGGTGTCTGGGGGCGGGGGCGGGGGACAGTCCTGTGGGATGGAGCCTTAAGCCTGGGGAATGTGGTGCTGTCTCCGGGCAGACACGCTGCTGGCGTTCAAGCTTGCTTGGTGCGGTGCGTGGGAAGACCTCCTCCCCCCACCCACACATTGGAATCGGTTCCGGGAACCCAAGCGGAGTTGCTCTGTATAAAACATGTGGTTTCATTTTCAAGGTTTTATTGGCCTCACTGAGAGTTTGGGAGTGTTTACCCGACCCAATCTGGAACTGATTGTATATGAAGGATTATCTCTTCATAAAAAGCTGACAAACCTTTCCTGTTAAAGCTGTGTGGGCCTCCTGTCTACCGGGGGAAGGAGGGGCATCTATTGAGATGATCAAATAGTATTTGACTATTGATTCAATTACTCTAAAGCTTATAGGTATATTCAGGTTGTTTGAAGTCTCTTTGGTAATTTATGTTTTTCTAGAAAATTATCCCTTTTGTGTAAATGTAAAATTGACATAAATTGTTCATATATTCTTTTATGATTTTTCAAAACTCTACTGTGTCTACAGCTTAACCTCATTTCCATTTCTGACATTGTATACATGTGCCTTCTCTCTTTTTTTGGCCACAAGTTTGTCTATTTTATTTGTCTTTTCAGAGAACCAGTTTTGGCTTAACTGAGTCTCTCTAATAATATTTTTTTCTTTCCATCAACTTTTATCTTTATTATTTTGTTCTTCTTTGGGCACATTCTGTTGTTCTAAGTTTTTAAATTGAAATCTTGACTTTCCAATTTTCAAAGTCTCTTCTCCTCTAACAAATATAGCTAAGGTTAAATTTTTCCTCTAATTACTATTTCAATTGTATGGCACAAGTTTTGAAATGTAGTGTTTTCATAATGTTCATTCATAAATATTTTATCATTACCATTATGATTTCTTCTCTATGAATTATTAATAAGTGTTTTTAAATCCCTGAAATTGAAGCTTTTATCTTTTTATTAAATATTTTTAATTTTATTGCATTGTGTGCAAAGAATATAATCTATCAGTGGTATTTGGTTTTTTTGAGAGTTGTCTAATAAATGGAACTTGTATTCACTGGCTTTGTTTCTTGATTTTCTCATATGGTAAGATTTCCTAAATATACTCCATGGATAGCCAAGAAAACAGTTCAATTGTATGATACTCTCCAGGCATTAGGGCGAAGTCACTAGAAATATATACCAACCAGGGGAAGCAATTAAGAACAGAAAGAAGCTCCAAAGCAGTATTTTGTTCCAACTCCAGCACTGTCCCTAGAGCGTGAATCCCATCAAAACCAGCATCTGTGCCCTAGGCCCTGAATGCTCCCCAGAACCCCCAGAGTCAGACTCCTTGGTCCCACACCTCTGAGACTTCACGCAAATCTTCCAGGGGCTTATGCTTGTGGAAGTGAACCATCAAGACATGTGCAAACGCCATCTGTCATTGACTGGAAATCAAGCCAAACTATGAGTAGTTAAATCTTAAGAAAAAACTGCATCAAAGAGGGTGCAAGGCATACAGGATGATCTACCAAAGGAGAGGTTTACCAGTAAAAGTTAGGAGGAGCCCAGAGCACTGGCCGGACAGCCCCAGGCCTGTCCCTGGCCTGCCTGCTCCCAGGAGTGCGCTCAGCCATTCCCTCCTCAGTACCCAGGAACACACTTTGGCCTCTGTCACCCTGGCGTAGCTCTCACCAAACGTGTGTCTGTACCCTGGCTCACCAGCAACACCAGCAGTGCTGGGAGAATGGACTCAGTCCAAAGGACCCCCTAAAGGGACGGTGGCGGGTCACACCAAACTCTGCCTTAGGGATTCTGCATGCGAGACAAAGAGAGGCGTGCACAGAGCAGGGGGCAAGGAAGCGAGAGGGGTGGCAGAAAGGAGCGCTGGCCCCAAGGTGGCTGGTACCACAAGCAAACACAAGATGGGAAGCGGGAAGGCAAGGGCCAGTGTGCTCTGCCTCCCCAGCCTGGAATACACTGCTTCCTGGGTTCAAGGACAGACTGAGTCCTCGCCAATCCCTAGAACTCCTCGTGGCCATCTTCCCCCCACGTCACACACCCCCAGTAACTTCTGGGAGTGCTTGCATGTGCTGGGGGCTGCCTGTCCCCTCCGTCCTCCAGCCAGCGCCTCTCCCCCATCTCAGGTCCCCACATACACCATCATGCCACCTGCCCTGGAAGTCATTGCCCCACACCTGGATGCAGTTCATGCTTTTCCTGTAAACAAAATCTCTCTTGAACCCCCACACTTTAGCCCTAATATCAGGGGAACACTGCTTGTCCCCTAGCAGGTAGCCATGTGCCAGGGGAGGGGCCAGCTCAGCCTTTCACCAATGAGAGAATTTCAGGTCCTTCCCATGTCTCAGTGGCCCCTGTCCCACGTGCTCTTCCTAACAACGTGTGTTTTCTTTTAATGGTGATTATGAAACACAAGCTCTAACACACTGGTCTGAAGCATCTGCATTTGAAATGCTACCCAGGTCCAAGGCTGGTTGGGGAACTGCAGTGGTATTTGTTTTACATGGGTTTCACCCAAAGCGCCTGATGACCTTCCAGAAACAAAGGAGGTCTGTTCCAAGGTGACTTTCTGTCTCTGCTAGTAAAAACTACAGTTTTCTTGCCTCAAGAAAAAAAAATCAGTTCCAGTTTCAAGAGCATCTGCTACAGAGCAGAGGTGGCTGCAGCTGTCGGGAGGAGGAAGGCTGAGTCACAGAAACTTGTAGGGGCCAGAGGAGGAGGGATGCCCTCCTGCGGGCTTGTTCCAACTCACAAGGCCTTGCAACCCAGCACACTGGCCTAAGTGGTCTCTGCCCCTTGCCACACAACAGAGCCCACATATGCACTTGGGGATTCAACTGCAGAAATTCAGACTGGAGGCAGACTTCAGAGGGCAGCTAGCCAACACAGTTCATGTCATGGATAGGAAAGCCAGGGCTCAAAATGGTAAGGATCTTGGCCAAAGACAGACAGTCAGACTAGACCCCAGCCCTTGATCCCTAAACTAGGTTCTTGTGCCTTGTCTCCAGTTGACAGGAGCCTTAGTGCAACTGGTATGGGGCTGTCACACCAGCACTGGGGTCCTCTGGCCTGGCCTGGTCATGAGGAAAAGGCCACCTCCAAGCCATTAGTCCACTGGCACTTTCTCACCGAAGGCTTCAGGTAACCAGCACCACACAGAACTAAATAAAATATCAGTCATGATATTTTATATGTGCAAGATGCTTTGAGCATGTTTTCCTCAGAGACATTGCCTTAGGTCAGGGTCCCTAGAGGCAGAGCCTGAGACAAGGATTTCGTTCAAGGGGAACAAGAACTGTTAGGAAGTGCTCTCTGGGAAAGGGGGCAGATGGGAAGCATGAATGCGCAGGGAAAGGAGCCAGTGACGGTGTCAGCCAGAGCCCAGCATTGTCTGATCCCTTAGGGAGCTCTGAGCACTGCACTCCAGAGCTGCGTCCCCTCCCGTCCCCCACCGACCCCACTGTGTCAGCCATCATTGCCAGTGGTAGGACTGGTGAAAGTCACTCACCCGACTCACCCCAACAGAGCTAGGTTTCAGAGGCCCTGTCCTGGAGTCACTGCTCCTCAGGGCCCTCGTTGGCCATTAGAGACAGTTGACACGGCCCCAAATCTGAGTGCAAGAGCGAGGCACAGAAGGAAGGTTCTGCAGGGAGCCTCGGCCACGAGCAGGCCCAGCCCCTTACCAAAAACGGGAGGAAATCGAGCCCAGCCACCCGGTGGCAGGCCTGACATACGTAACTGCTCTCCAGAGCTTCCTGCCGCAGAAAACTCGCGGGCTGTGAAATGGTCAGCCTCCACCCTCAGCAGGGGGAGACCATGGTGGTGAACCCTTCCTCTGGGCTGCGCCTTGCAGTTTACATAGTGTACTCCGCGGCTCTCACACCTCTAGGACGTCAGAGCTGCAGGACTCACCTGCCCCATGTCACCGACGCCAAGGCCTCCCGGGGGAGACGACCGGCTGGCATTGGAACACGATGGTCTTCTGACTCAAGCACTCTTGGCGGCCACCTCTCAGGCACTGATGGGAATCACCTCGAAGGTTCTCAGCAGGTCTGACCTCACTGCGTGCCGAGTAAGGAGGTGGGGCTACTTCACAGTGCCCCAAAATCCATTACCCAAACCCAAATAGCAATAATTATCCAGATTGGTGGGGGGGGGGGGCAACCTAAGCTAACTCATTGCTGTGGCTTTTGAGCTATGCTTTCTCTAGCCTTTGGCCACCATGTTACGCTGTTCCTAGCCCCAAATGACCCCTCCTCATACCAGCTGATGTTGAGAAACATTTATTCCACTCGGTGCTTTAGCAGGTGTCAGCGACCTACTGAAACACCCAGCCTGGATTCACACACACTCCTTGTCCCACTGCCCCAAGTAGGGGAGGACCTGAGGCCTCCTACGGCCATCACTGCCTCAGGGGAGCCAGCCCACAGCCCCCTAAAAGGCACCCACTAGTGAACTCACACGCCTCTCCCCTTTCATACCTCCCATCATCAGCCACCCACAGCTGCCAGTTCTTCCCCGTCAGCCAGTTGACAAGGGTTTCCTGAGTGTTATGAGCCCAGCCCTCCGTTAGACCCTGTTGGGGTTGAGGAAGAAATGACACGTCCCTTGCCCTTAGGGAGCTCACAGTCTAGTTGGAGATTCCACACACACACACTCACACACACACACAGAAAACTGAAGTATAAGACTTCACATGACACCCTGGGGTAAGATGGTAGGTCAACCCAGGGACTGTTCAGAGGAGGACGAGGTTAGAGAAAGCAGGCCTGGTGGAGAAGGGCGGGGGTGCAGAGGCAGCAACCCGTCAGTTACTTGGGGGGCAGAGAAGGGAAGGAGTGTGTCTGCGAGCTCCCCTCCAGGTGGGCCAAGGGTCAGAACACGTGGGGTTCCTGGAGGCAGAGTGCCTCCTCTTCCTCTGATTCCCCCAGAGTTGTCTGCTGTCCCAGGACCAGGCACTTGGCAGGTAGTCCATAAGAGCCTAGGTGCCAAACTGCACGGAGGACAGGACCCCAAGAAGATTCCAGGCAGGAAACCCTAAGGCCCCCAACAGCCCTGAAAACCCCAGTGCAGCCCTGAGACCTCCCACCTAGACACACCCCGCCACGCCCCAGACCCACATCACGGGGATTCTATCTAAATTCCATGACTAAAGGACTCTTCCCACACCCAAGGGTTTCACTAAATACAACCAGCTCCATGAAGTCTAGTTGTCATCTAAACCCATCCTAGCAGTAGCCGGCCACAACTTTTCTGATGGGTGGCAGTTCGTTCTGGGTAGCCAGAGCTCCAGGCCAGCCTGCTCAGCAATGACGCTGGGGTCCTCACCCTGCCGGCCAGGCATCAGCCTCTCCACTTGCTTCACTGCACATGCGGAGCGCAGACGCTTCTCTGCCAGCCCCCTTCCCTGCCCGGAGCCGGCAGGCACCCGGACCCAGGCTCTGCCTTCCTCCCCAGCCTTCGCCCATCACACTGGCTGAGGCTGAAGGCCGGGCCTGGCGGCAGGCAGCTCCACCTGGGCTCGGTTGCTGGAGGCAGGATCCCTTCTCCCAGGGCTAGACTCGGCCCGGCTCGTGCTCCCACCCAGAGTCCAGGAAGTTTCAGCTTTCCCCACCACCCTCGCAGTGAAGTAAGAGGCCAGGCCAGGGAGCCCAGGGCTGCATGGCGAGCACCAGCCAGAGCAGGCAACCCCGAAGCAGAGAAGAGCAAAGCCAGCCCAGAGGACCTCCAGCAACGTCTGGGGAAGGGAAGGGAAGGGAGGGGGGCTCCAGAAGCCTGGTGCATTGTTGGGTCTGGGAGAAGAGAGAGACTAAAAGGGTCCCCTCCTCAGGACTCTTTATTCCCCAACAAGGGAAGGAGGGTCTGCAGGGGGAGGAAGAAACGCTGCTTGTATGGCCTCCCTGACCCACGGTTTGGCGGAAGGTAGGGAAAGAGTGGCGGGTTAGCTCCCGGGCTGAGGTTCTTAGTCTGAAGTCCAGGAGCTCTGAAATTGCTTATATATTCTTGCATCTACATGAAGATGTGTGTTTTCCTGGGGAGAAGGCTCAAAACATGTGTCAGATTTTCAAAGGGCTTCATGCCCCCAGAAGTGTGAAGAGCCATTGCTCTGAAAGGGAAGTGATGCTTGCACGTACGGCTCACACCTGGAGAGAGGCTTTGCCTCCAGAGCCAGGTCTGCTACTGACTTGCTGTGTTCTTGCAGGCCAGTCACTGCCCGTCTCTGGCGGGCCAGGCGGGAGCTGAGAAGCTGCTCTCCACACAGGCACTGTCCCTGCTGCCACATGAGAGTGGGTCTGTGGCCTGGCAGCCAGGGTGAGCTCCTCTCCGGCTGTGACTCCTAACAGGTTCAGGAAATTTTTCCACGAGGGCACAGAACCTGCCTCCAGTTCTCAGCTCCATCCGTCCCCTCTGCCGTCACTGCAGGTCACCTCCCGAGGTAGGTCTTCTTAGGAGATGTGTCCTCCAGTGGGGCACAGGCCCCATGGGCCCCCATTTCTGGTTTCTGTGCCCAAATGTGCCTTGCACACTGCCCAGAGGTCCTGCCCACTCTGCATCTGTTCACAAAGAGACCAGGGTCAGGCCTGGGGCTATGACATGGCCCTGCCCAGCCACCCCCCTGGGGCCAGGAGAGAGCAGTGGCGAGGCCACCGTGCATCTGCCCAGGGCTGTGAGCTGGTCCTCTCACCCGCCACCAAGCACTCCAGGTTCCTAATCCCATTTCCCAATGAGACAACCTGGTTCAGGGCACTTTGGTGGTTGGTTTAAGATGTCCCAGGTCCTGGTTTAATCTCAATCTCTGTCACTAAATACTAGTCCACACATCACAGCAGTCACCTGAGCCACCTAGGGGCAGCGGACAGAGGACAATGCATCCCCAAGGAGCCATGAAGCTCTAATGAGGGTCAGAGGGCAGGGACGGGTCTCCAGCACCTGGCACAGGACTGGGTGCCAAGCAAGGGCTCTGTGGCTGCAGGTCCTCCCCAAGCCTCCAGCTTCCTTCCTCCCAGCCCACCATGGTGGGTGCCTGTCTCCTTCAGGCACCCACACCACCCAGTGACAGCCCTGCCCTGCCTAGGCTCCTACCACATGGTCCCTTGTCACATGGCCACATCTTTGGTGTGCTATTTCCCACCACAGGATGGTGTGGTAGAGATGAGGGGCTTGGGGTCCAGGCTTACACCGCTGTGCCACTGAATATGAAGTGTGAGTGGGGCAAGCGTGGGCAAGCCTCAGTTTCTCACCTGCCAAGGGCTGAAGAAGCCATGCCTGAGTGCCAGTGTGGAATCAGAGGCCTGGGGGGCAAGTCCTGGCTCTCTCCTTTCTCACTGCACGACCCTGGGCAAGCCTCTTAGCTGGAGGCCTCATTTTCTTTTGCCCAGGTGACCCCAAACCCTGGAGGCTCCTGCTGGTCCACTCACATTTGTCCCCACAGTGCCTCCAATCCTCGAACTGTGTACTGGAGATCACCACGCTGCTCTCATTACACATGTGCGTGTCTCCCCTCCCCAGCCACAAGAGCCTTCGTCTGGTGGACAGGAGCCTCCACTGTCGTACCCCCACTGCGGAAACCTCCTTCCACACCCCCACTTTTCCTAGAGCATCTCTATTCGTCCCCAGGACCAGTTCAAGCCTTCAAACCAGTTATCCCCAACCCCAGCACTTTATAGTGTGCCCCCTACACCAGCCTGCATTACCTGTGTGAGCACCACACGTGGAGCCTCAGGGGGTGGGGGGCCTTGTGTCTACGCCTCCTCCCAGAGCCGGGCCCAGCACAGTGCCTGGCACACCGTGCTCAATAAAGGTTCTGGACCAGTGACATCTCCCTCTCTTACCTAATGATGGTAACTCTGATCCTCATGATACACCAGGGAGGGGAAGCCCTCACCTTTAGCCCCAACTTACAGAAGAGTAAACTGAGCCATGGAGTGAAACAACTTCTCAAGGACACCAGATAGTAAGGGCTGGAGCCAGGAGAAGTTGGGGGCGGGCCTGCGGGTTGTGGAGAGCGGCCATCTCAGGTCGCTTTCCACTCTGACATGCTGGGAATGAAGATCCGGGAAGAAGCCAGTCTCAGAGAGACCTAGGAGCCCACCACGCCCGACCTCCCCCACCTCTCCCCACAAGACATCCAGAACCACAGTCCCCCGCCCACCCCAGACCTGAGAGGGTCTCTGGCCAGCCCTCGGGTCTCACCTGCTCTAGGCTGGGAAGGCCTAAGGAGGGAAAGCGGCGCAGAGGCCCAAAGCAGCTGTGTGCGGCCAGCAGGGAGGGCCTGGCGGACGGGCAGGAGGCGGCCCCCGCAGCTTTGGGGCCCGTTTCAAGTCCCCAAGCCAGCCCTCCCTGTCTCCCGGGGTCCCATCCAGAGTGGGGGCCGCAGCCCAGAGCCATCTCCAGGGGTCACAGACAAGGCTCTGGGGCAGGAAACAAGCAGCAGGCCCGGCGCGCATCATAGCACGCGGCCTAAATGGGCCGCCTGGCCCTCGGGCGCGTGGCCATGGCTGCGCTGGTGGGTCTTGAGGGAGCCCTCGCGCGCGAAGCTCTTGCCGCAGCGGGCACAGAAGTAGGGCCGCCGCTCCCCGAAGACGCCAGGGCGGCGCGGGTGCGGCGCGGGCATGCGTGCGTGGGTGCGCTGGTGGTTGAGCAGGAAGCGCGGCTCGCGGAAGCAGCGGCCGCACTGCGCGCACTGGTGCGGCTTCTCGCCGCTGTGGATGCGCTGGTGCGTGAGCAGGTTCTGCTTGAGGCTGAAGCAGCGCCCGCACTCTGGGCAGGGGAAGGGTCGCTCGCCGGTGTGGGTGCGCTGGTGCACCTCGAGGTTGTGCTTGACGCTGAAGGCCTTGCCGCACTCAGGGCACACGAAGGCGGCCGCGCGGCCAGCCCCGGCGTGCGCCTTCTGATGCCGCACCAGGCTGGGCTGCTGCGAGAAGGTCTGGCCGCACAGCGGGCAACGGTGGGGCTGCTCTTCCGCAGGGTGATGGATGACCAGGCCTCGCTCGTCCCCCAGACCCTCCTCCCCGTCCCCCGCAGGGGACCCACCCCCGGAGGACGCCAGCTCAGTCATGGACACTTCCAGCTGCAATCACCAGCCCCTGGGGAGCCAGAAGCAGAGAAAGGAGTCAGGGGGCGGGGGAACCCGAGGATTAGCCAGCCCCAGCCCCGGGGTGGGGGCGCAGTTCCACTGACCTCCCACAACTTCCAGCATCTGCACCCTACAGTCTGGTTCAAGCCAGTGTTCCCTTGCTGGAATGCCCTTCTTTCTCTACTTCCAATCACATATTGACCCTCCTTAAGGCCCTTCTCAAGTGCCACCTCCCAGAAGCCTTCCCTGACCACTCCTGAGCAGCATGGCCCAACCCCATGACCCTCACTCATCATACTGCCTGTGGGTCAGTCACACCACCTGGGTCTCCCTGCCACGTGTGCACCTTACAGACAGAACTGCCTCCTGCTTTTGTCCCTGCACCAAGCACTGTTCCTGCCACTCAAGGCAGTGAATAAGGGCTGATGGGTAATATTCAGGGGCTCCTAGCATTGTAAGTTATCATGCACCTGGATATGTCTTATCTCTCCAACCAGATTCTCAAGGACTGGGGTAGGGAGGTGCGTCTCCAGTCTGGAGGGAAGGGTGGGGTCATGGGTGGTTTAAAGATTTTTTTGCAAAGCTTAAAAGAGGAAATAAAACAAAACCCCCATAAACTTGAAAGTAACCTCAGTTAAACATTAAAGGCAGCATCTCTTTGTTTATGAAAATGAGGCAAGCCTGCGAAAGGTCTGCAAGTCACTGCACCAGAGTGTGAGCTCCAGGGCCCTGGTCTCGGCTTGATCCCCTTGGCATCCCCGCAGCAAAGCCTGGCGCAGGGCTCAACAAACTCCTCCAAGTGCAGCTCAGGCACCTTTACACTGGTTCTAAGGATCCTCTTCCCCAGGGCACTGTGTTCCTCTTAAATTGTTTCCCATTATCCTCCCAGCAGCCCTGAGAAAGGGCAGGGCTTACTGAGTGAGGCCCACTTTATAGATGGGGAAACAGGCTCAGTTGAGGTCAATTTACTTGCCCAAGGTCGCACAGCAAGGTTAGCCAGGAGTAAGCCCCAAGTTTCCTGACTCAGTCGAAAGTTCTTCTCAACATACTAGTTGCTCACTAACTCAACTCCCCTCAAAACACACACACACACACACACACACACACACAAGACCATCACAGTCTTGTCACAGTAGAGCCATCGACACCCAAAGGGCCACTGCTCCTGTAGGGCACTGTCTGCTGCCACCACCCTCATTCCTTAAACAATCCTTGATCTCCTCCTGCAGACACTGAGGTCTGCTCCCGAAAGGCTGAGCTGGCTGCTCCCCTGCAGTCCCCCATCTCATGGGGATGCTTGCTGGCCATGCCCAGGGACCTCCGTGCAGGCCCCACACTGCAGATCTCACTGCTTACCACTACCTCAGTCCATCTATCTGCAGAGTGGGGTCGCAGAGCTACCCACCCGGTTTCCCCTACTCTCAGGCCGGGTGGAACACACACTCATCCTGGGAAAGGGGACAAGTACTACTTGCAATAGTCCCCACCCACAAGTCTTCCTCCAGGCAGCTGCATTATTTGCAGAGAGATCATCACAGTCCCTGCGGCCAATCTCAGCCTGGCCTTGTCCCTGGGCAGCCTCCCCACTCTCCTGAGCTATGGCCCTGACCAAGGCCCCGCATGCGGAGAGGGTCCACAGTCATGCCCCCCTCCTCCCTCCCAAGTTCCTCCATCCCATCCCGCACTCACAGCCCCTGTTCCTCCGGTCCCCAGCAGTGACTCTGTCCTCTAGGGCCCGTGCTGCCCAACGCAAATACGGTAACTCTCCCGCAGCGACTCCCGCGCCCCTTCTCCTTTGCCCCATAAAGACGGCCCCCCTCCTGCACCACTGTTCTGATCAAATAGCTGCATTCATCAAAAGAGCTGACCCCACCCACCCGATCCCCGCGCACAGCCTCGCCAACTGCTGGGGCTGGAGCGACCCTGGAGAAATATGGTAAACTCTGTGTCGCAACCTCACCCCCACGAAAATACGTAGGCCTCCCCCCGCTGCCGCAATCCACCCCACCCCGCCGCAAGCCCGGGTCCCTTAGAGAACGAACGCAACCCACCCCGCCCCCGCAGCGCCCCTGGGGAACCACACAACCCTGGATAAATACGTAATTAGGTCGCGGCGCTCCCCATTCCGGAAAGGGGTCTGCGCGGCTCCCCGCAAATACGGTAGCGCGCCCGCAGTGACCCGCCCCCAAGGGTCCGGCTCGGGCCTCGGTAAATACGGTAATCTCCCGCCGCGGCCCCAACCGCCGGGCCCGGGACTCACGTGGCGCCGCCTCCCGAGCCGCGTCTCCTCCGCAGCGCCGCAGTCGCCCGCGTCGCCGCAGCCGCACAGCAGCCCCGTGAGGCTGGGAGGTCTAACTCGCCCACAGCCTGGCTGGCGGAAAAAGCAGGGCTGCGAGCGCGGCGCCTGCCGCGCGGCAGGAGAGAGTCAGGCGGGGCCGGTCTGGTAGCACAACGCCCGCCGGGAGGTCACCCCAACGCCCCCGGCGCCCGGCCCAGCCGGTCCCACTGGAGGATTCCCGGAGGCCCCAGCTCAGCAGTTAGCGCCTCATGCTCACCTCCCTCCTCCCAGGGCAGGGCTACCCAGGCCCACAGATGCCCCCAGCGCTGAGGACAGAGGGTCGGGGCGCAGGAGGCGCAGAGCCTTTCCCTGCAGGAGAGAGAAGGGGTGTGGGCAGCAGCTTTCAGGAGACAGCAGTGGACGGGGCAGAACCACAGCTGCCCGAGCTGACCGTTTTGGGAAAGCCCACCCTCCTCAGGGGCCGGGGCCATGGCCGAAGATGCTGCACCGCTACTGCCCCTCCTCCTCAGAATTCGACCCTGTCCGGTCAAGCCAGAGACCCCACAAAAGGCCACTTACCCCACCAGGGGAAGCAGCAGCTGCCCACTGCTCTGGGCTAGATTCCAGTGGTCAGCTCGCTCTAATCATACTGCCCCTTACCTACACATTACTTCTCTTCTCACAAAGGGCCTTCCCCTAATATAATCTCATGGGTGCCTCCAATAACCATGTGCCAACTGGGTTGCACAGGTATCATTTATTATCCTACTTTATAGATGGGAAATAAAATAGAAGGAAACCACGGAGGAGCTTTCTCCCAAACCCACAGCCGTAAGTGGCAGAGCCCAGAGGGGAAGGCCGGCCCACCACCCGGCTAGCTCGCTCGCCTGCACCGTGCTGGGGCCTAGACCGGCGGACGGAGGCAGGGCGTGATGATCATGACTGGAAGTGCTGATCTTGTCCAGAGTGAGAGAGTGCCTCAGAATTTACATTTCATAAGGAAACTGAGGCCAGAAGAGAAGGTGATGTTTTAAAGTTTAAAGTGCTAGAGGAACATCAATTGGCCTTTTTTTCTCCTCTGCTGATAGGTCTGGAGGGAGGCCCTGGGACTCTTCAAATCCCAGGAGGTGCTCCTTACAGCCCATGGAGGGTGTAGCTATTGAGGTCAGGGGGGCACCATTCTTGATGAGGGACTCTGGGAGACACAGCTCTCCCAGCTTCAGGAGATCCCGCTAAAGCTTTTCGGGTGCCCCCTGTGTCTTTCTCAACCTGAGAACTGCAGAATTCCGGGTGGGATCCACTGGGAGTGAAAGCATTCCATTACTCCCAGCATCAGACCCAGAGGGCAGGCCTGCCTCCTTTGCCAGCTCGCTCCCTGGACCAGTTATCCCAGCAGGTCCACCCTGGGTCACTCCCAGCCCCCGAGGACCCACCTCTACCCCTGCCCCACCCATGTTGCTCCTGTAGCACCTCACTGATGCATGTGTGTCTTCCCAAATCAGGCATGCCAGGAAGAGTGGTCTTCCAAATAGATGCAACAGGGAGGGAACTCCGGGAAACCTAAAGAAATGAATCCACCAGGAGAGATGTTTGTCCCAGGGCCAAACAGTTGCCGTGCATTGAGAAAAGGACCCCTAATCCTTAATGATAACGGACACTGCCAAGGCACTGGAATTCTGCTCACAGAACAGCCACACCTCCCAGCTCTCCAGCTCCTGTTGCAAAAGTTGTCACCTGCCAGAGCAACCAGCTTTCCTCTCCTGCGGGCTACAGAGAAATGGGAACAGTAAATGACTAGGTTTTTCAAAAGCAAAATGAATAATATACCTGAGGATATCACTCATATTTTTAGCAGCATTTTCTAGGTGAGCTGTGCCCAAATAGAAAAGAACACAGCTGGGGGATGGGGGAAAGGGAGGCAGACAATACCACCTAAAATCTGTCCCTTCTCAGTGGGGAGTGCCGTGGGCAGAGAGCTCCTGGAGGCCTCCATTCTCTGCTCTATGGTGTTCTGCTGAGTCACTTCGTTTCTCTGGTTTCATACATATAAACCTACATACATAGCTCCCCCATCCACCACCCACCGCCATTCTCACGTGCTGTGGTGAACACAATAGAATGGCAATGTGGAAACATTCTGCAAACAGCCATACTTTTTTAGACAGGCAGGGCCAGCGCCAGCATGGTGATCACCACTACTCTGCAAGGCTCATGTGATGGCTGGACTCCAGACCCTAACAATGGTCTGTGCTGTTCACAGCCAAGGTGTCCCAGACAACAGCTGGCCTGTGGCCCCTAGAGGGTACAGGCGTGTACAGCCCAGGGGAGCCCTGCCTCAGCAGAGCCCTGCCCGGGGCGCTCTACTTCATCCCCTCCCACCACCCTGGGCACACCAGAGAGCCAATCACCCCCTGCCCTCCCCCAGACAGCTCCAGTCTGCTGCTCTCACAGAGCCCAGCCTGGCGGCCCTCCAGCTCCTCCTGCTGTGGACTGCATCCCCAGGGCTTCCACACTAGCCGGGCAAACACCTCCCCCGTGACCAGCTCCTCCCATCTCCCCAGATTGGACAGTGATGGCTAGCATCCTTCTCCAAAGTACCTTGGGCTGGCTTCAAATTGGGGTTTAGTACACCTTTGTTTTCCCACCAGGTTGTGAGTATCAAAGAGCAGGGAACTGTGTTTTCAGCATCTCTGTATCCCAAGTGCCCATCATACAACAGGCCCTGGGTCAAACTCTGTTGAATGAATGAATGTGTGCCTGAAAGGTACACCTGAAAGCTGTGGAGGGAAAAGAGTCCCACAGACAGCCACACCGCTGATGTAATGTAAGGAACGAGAGGGTGCAAAGTTACAGCCCCAGCCCCAGCTTTGAGGGCTGGGAGACACTGCTGAGCCCTGGGTGGAGATGTGAGTCTCTGGGTGCGAGGCCTCATCTGCCCCAGTCTCTTTCCTTGAAATTTAAACCCAAGATGTGACCTGACATCAATTAAACCTTAAGCAGTATAGCAGGCCTGTTAAACACAGGATGGATAATTCTTTTTGAAGACTGAACTCTGGGGAAACTCCTTTTCTTCTCTTTCCATGGTGCAACTTCTGCTTCTACAAATTCTGTACAAGTAGCCACACTGGGAGTTTATTAACATGGTAACTACCATCTATTGAGTGCTTGCTGGGTGTCAGGCACTATACTGCATGCTTGCCCATGGTCCCAACAGCTTAAATGGCAAAGCCAGAATTTGCCCCAGAATTATCTGACTCTATCCATTATTCCCAAAAAAAGAAAGCTTTCTAGTTTTGACCTGGGGCCAGGAGCAAGGCAGGTGTCCCACTCTCTCCCCCAATCAGTGCTCCTGCCAACTGGCCTCACAGTCCACCCTCCATTGGGTAGCTCCCTGGGTCTGGGCAGTTGGGGGGGACCCAACCCCTCCCAAGGAGCTGCCACCTTTTAAACTGACTTGAAGTTCATGTTTCTTGCCAAAGGACCTTTTTCCAAGTACCTAAGTCATTTCTTAGCTCCCAGCCTGCTCCTAACAAAGGAACATGCAGACAGTTCAAGAATCCCCAGCTCCACCATTCTCATCTGGCCTATTAGAAGCTTGGTTATGGGTCTCCACTGCCTACCTGCTCTTACCTGGCTGTGAGCAGAATATAAGTCCTTAAACATCTTCATTATTTACTTACGGTTGTTTTCTGTTCCCTGATGCGACCCATTAATCTCAGCATGCTCTGTAGCGTCTGGACTGTAAACCACTAGGATAGGTCCGACCTTCCTGTTTGAGTTTATGATGTGCGTCTTCCTAAACATTCTCTGACCTAGTTCTATTTTTAAATGAAAGGCAATGAAAATTGAAGTTGACAGTGCCAGCAACCCTTGGAGAAGCCTGTGACTGTGAGAGTGGAAGAGGCCTGAGGCCTACTGTGGATTTGTAACATGGCCTGGTAGACGTCCACTGTCCCCACCCCCTTTCCTGTATCACTTCTCCACCTAGGTCACCGACTCATGGTGAGACCAAATGAGATAGTGAGTGAGAAAGCCTTGCTAAGAAAGCCAGGACTGGGGACAATTCGTTCAAGAGCAGACCGTATAGGTTGTCCAAGCTGTGTGTGTATGACAATGATTTTCCATGAAGGTCCATGACTATGTCCCTCCGAAATCCATATACTGAAGCCCTGACTCCCAATGTGATGGCCTTTGGAGGTGGGACCTTTGGGAGGCAATTAGGTCTAGATGAGGTCATGGGAGTGGGGTCCTCCTGATAAGTGTCCTTAAAGAGACGCCAGAGCATGTGCTCATTCCTACATACTCTCCTGCCATGTGAGGACAGAGAGAAGGTGGTCATCTACAAGCCCAGGAAGTGGGCCCTCACCAGGAACCAAGTCCGCCAAGCACCCTGATCTTGGACTTGCAGCCTGCAGGCTGAGAAGTGTATGTCGACTGTTCAAGCCCCTGTGGGTCTCTGTGATGGCAGCCCTGGCTAGCAGTGGCTTATTCATTGCAGCTTCTACATCCCTAAGCCTGGCCTGTGCCTCGTACACAGAGGGCTTGTTTAGTGAATCAGTGCTGTGCCCTTCTCTGACCTGGTGAGTGGGGCATACACCTCAGTCATTCTTTGCTCTACTGGACTGGGCCCTGTCCTCTTTGCGACCCAAAGCACCCATTTGTGAGAGGATCAGTCACCCAGGGTTACTGAACAAGCATTCTCCTGAATTTGCACTGGGTAAAAGGCTGTAATTAGGCCTCATTAACCCCAAGTCCTACCAACACAGTGTTTTATTGACTTGACCATTAAACATATTTATGGACAGTAACACCTTCTACTGTACAGAAACTCCTGCCCAACTGATGTCTTCAGCATCTGCCTGCAAAGCCCCTCAGGGACCTGATTCAACAGGGCTCTAGTGCTTCTGCAAGTCCATCCTTGCAGACAGCAGCTCTCTAATGCAGGAATGGTAGCCTGGAATGCCTTCCTGTTGGAGGTGGGCTTGCTTGAGTGTGTCTCAGGATTTGCTAAGTGGCAAAGAGGAAGAAGCAGATGACTCCTGAGCCTTCCCCACCTTAAAGTAGGTTTTGCTGAGCTCCAAGGCACTTGGCCTCCCTGAGTAGTGCAGGCTGGGGGAGGAGTTCCAGGACATCACAGGAGATGAGAGAAGTAGGGCAGGCGTGGGTCAGAGGGGGTGCCTAGGAAAACCCTTCTGATTTGGCTCCCTGCTGGTCCTGAGTGCTGAACTCTCAGATGGGTGGTAACAACCCAGCACACCCCGCCCAGCAGGAGACTGCGTACACCATGGTTTGTGAGGAAAGACCTAGACCAGGAGTCACAGCCCCAGCTGAACACCAGCCATTACCAGTGCTGTGTTGCCCAGGTAAGCTGGATCACTTCCGTGTGCCTTGTTGTGCTCCTACAATTGGAGCTCCTGCCAGATGAAACAGATTAAACAGTCCTACAAAGAGGGGTCCCCAGAAGCCAGGCTAAATGGGGCTGCTCCTGGGGAAGGTAACGATTCTCTGAGTTCAGAGAGGCTGGTGGGTTCCTGGAAGACAGACAGGTACAAGTTCATCCTAGAATAATTCTAGGGTCCCCCTCTTTGTCCTCCCACCTCTGGGCTCTCCAACCCTGGTAGTCCAAGACCCACCTCTCTGCGATTCCCTCCCCTCCTGTGGGAACACACCACCCAAGGCTACAGGCCCAGGCTGGACCTGCATTCTGTCAGCACCAGGGCCCCAGCACCTTCCTTTGGGAGAGCATGTGGGATGACCTTTGGGGAGGTGGAGGGAGGAAGCAGAGGTTGAGGGTATGTGGGAAGAGATCAGATTGTCTGGGAGAGGGGAAGGGAATACTAGCCTCCACTCCCAGAAGACACCGGGCATGGGGAGTGGCTATGCTCATGGCCAAAGCGCTGTGTTCCTGGTCCTGGAGCAAATGGACCACTCGGAGCACATGCAGACCAGGGAAAGGGTAGCTTAGAAAGGACAGTGAGACCATGTGAGATAGTCGCTCCTTTATTTTTCTCTTCTGCAACACCAGTATTGACAATGATCCAGGTCGGTGACAGTCAGCCACCTGGTCCACGGACCAGGAATGCCCCTGGACCTGAGTAGGAGTGGCACAGAGGGCTCTCTCTTGCTACAGGTCCCTCCCCAAGCTACCCAAACTCAGCTGTGCCCACCCTTTGGGTCTCAGTCCAATCGTCACACACATATCGGTTGTACAGTTGGGCCCACCATGACAGCACCCTGGGCAGTGGGGCACTCACGGTTCAGGACAGTCGAGCCATTCACACCCTCCAAAAGCATGTATGAATTAAATGGCCACTACCTGCCAGGCACTGTCTTTGGTGCTGTGAATATGCTCACTCCTCCTCAGCCACAGCTGCTGGCTGCATCCTTGGCACCAGTCTGTTGCATCTCTCCCACCAGGACTGGCCCCTAACATCCTGCAGTCTGAGTGTGAGAGGCTGGTGCTACAGCTGCAGCCCAGACCTGGGTCTCTCCACTCCAGGGAGCCTCCCCGGGGGCCCCGTCAGCCCCTCCCCTCACTGGGTGCTGAGGCCTGAGCCCCCATTCTCCGGGGGTATACAGACCACACTCCCAGGCTCCGGGGTAAGGAGGCTTCTTACCTCCTCAGCCTGCCCTGGGACCTTTGACGGGCCCCCTTTAGGACGCCTCTGGAATTCTGTTCTCTGGCCTTCTGAATCCTTTTGCCAGGGTCTACCCCGGGGCTCTGAAAGCCACCATTCCGGGCCATTCCCCAGCCCCCACAAGCCCTGGCCGCGGCCGCTGGGTCCAGGAGCACTAACGCGCCCCGTCCTTGGGGCTGGGACCGGGCGCCAGGGCGCCCCGGTGAACGCGCTGGTGCTTGAGCAGGTGCTGCTTCTGGCTGAAGCCGCGACCGCAGGCGGCGCACAGGTAGGGCCGCTCGCCCGTGTGGTTGCGCCGGTGGCGCGTCAGGTTGGGCTTCTGGCTGAAGCGGCGGCCGCACTCGGGGCACGGGTAGGGCTGCTCGCCCGTGTGGATGCGCTGGTGGATGGTGAGCGCCGACCACCACGAGAAGCTCTTGCCGCACTCGTTGCAGATGAACTGGCGCTGCTCGCCGGGCGCGGCCAGGCCCGCACGCGCGCGGCCCCACTGCACGTCCCCAGCCCCGCCGGCCGGCTGGTGGCTGCGCGGCGGCGACAGCGCCGGGGGCTCCTCGGCCCTCGGCCGGACGGCGGCGGCGTGCGCGCGCTGGTGGGCCCGCAGCGCCGCGCGGCTAGGGCAGCTCTGGCCACAGTTGGGGCAGGCGGCCGCCTGGGCACCAGGCAGGTGCGTGCGCTGGTGCTTGAGCAGGTGCTGCTTCTGGCGGAAGCTGCGGCCGCAGTGCAGGCAGGGGTGCGGCCGCTCGCCTGTGTGGTTACGCAGGTGGCGCGTCAGGTTGGGCTTCTGGCTGAAGCGGCGGCCGCACTCGGGGCACGGGTAGGGCCGCTCGCCCGTGTGGATGCGCTGGTGGATGTTCAGCGAGGACCACCACGTGAAGCTCTTGCCGCACTCGTTGCAGATGAACTGGCGCTGCTCGCCCGGGCCTGCGGCGGCGGGGACTACGGTCCGCGTCCCGGGCTGGCGCCACCAGCCCTGGCAGAGCCCCAGCCAGGCCCATTCGGGGCGCCCCCGCGGCGGCCCTGGAAGCAGGCGACAGCCCTTGCGGGCCGCAGCGTCGCGGGGCAGCTCCTGCAGCCCGGGGCGGGCGCCCTGGCGGTCCCGCGCATGCGCGCGCTGGTGGATGCGGAGGCCCACCTGGTGGCGGAAGCAGCGCTCACACTCGGGGCAGGAGTGGGTGGCCGGCCGAGAGTGGGTCTTCTGGTGCTTGAGCAGGTGCTGCTTCTGGCTGAAGCGCCTCGCGCACTCCGGGCAGCAGAAGGGCCGCTCGCCCGTGTGGTGCCGCTGGTGGCGGGCCAGGTTGGGCTTCTGGCTGAAGCTCTTGCCGCACTTGCCGCACAGGTAGGGCTTCTCCCCGGTGTGGGTGCGCTGGTGGATCTTCAGGGACGACCACCAGCTGAACCTCTTTCCGCAGTCCAGGCACACAAAATGACCCTCACCGGCAGAAAGAGCCTGGCCTGCCAGCCCCGCGACCTGCTCAGTGGGAGGGGCCCACCTGGGACCCCCAGTCTCCTCCTGTCCCCCCAAGGCCCGAGGCTTCCCGGTGGTCTGGCATGGCGGGAGGCCGCGACGCTGCTGGAAAATGTTTTCCTTATCCTTCTCGGAAAGCACGGCCTGTGGCACCAGCGTCTGCAGCAGCCACTCTGGCTTCTCCTGCTTGATCTTCATCACCAGCCCATCTCCTGCCGGGGGCAAAGGGAGAGAGCACCGGGCGTCACTGCGCGGCGCGGTGGAGGGAAAGGGCAGAGAGAGGACAGTGGTGGGCAGAGCACAACAGACAGGAGAAAAGAACGCGGAAGGAAGATATTAAAAGGGAAAAGAGGAAAGAGGTGGGGCAGGAAGGGGAGAGTAGAGGAGGTGGAAAGGACAATAAATACGGGCACTGGCAGAGGGAAAATGCAAGAAAGGAAAATAAGTGAAGGCTGCTGTGTAGGACAGACCCCCGGCCCACCTTCTCTACCCTGAGGCCTGGGAGATGCAGGGAGATTAAAGAAACCAATGAAGTCTTCCCACCAAGGCAGCAAGCAGAAAACAGCCGTGTTGTAAAATATCTCTTTTTTCTAGGAGGACCCCTGATCCATGCCCAGCGCTCAGCGGTTGAGTGACCAAGTCCCACACCACTGCCCAGCCCCTGCATGGGCAGCAGCCACCATGCCTGAGCACCCCACCTGCTTGGACCCCATTTGGCACCTCACCTTTCTGTCAAGACAACCAAGAACAAAGTAGGCCAGAAGGTCTAAGCACCCAGAATAGGTGTGAGCTTACTCTTGGCCTAAACCCTGTCCACTTTACCCACAAAAGTCCCACACATGCTCCCACTAACCTGCCCCTGGCACTGTGCTCAGGTCTACAGGGGCGCTTGGCTTCCCTAGTTCATGGACATAAGCCACGATGGAAGAGGTCTGCTACGGACACTAAATGCAGACTACATGATTCCATTCACATGGAGTTCAAAGGCTGGCAAAACTAATCCATGAGTTAGACGTCAGGGTAACGGCCCCATACAGAGGGCGCTGTGACTGGAAAGGGCAAGAGGGGCCTTGGGGGCTTGGCAATGTGCTCTCTCTTGCTTGGGTGCTGGTTACACGGGTGTCTTCACTTTATAGGAATTTAAAAAGCTTGTGACTTATGGGTTTTTCTGTGTGTTATGCTTCAATAAAAAGTTTACATTCGATAAAAAGTAGGTGAAATGAAAATTATGACCAAAGAAGAGAAACTCTAAACAATAGGTTTCAATATTAAAAAAACAAAATAAGCCCAAAGGAAGTAGGAAGAAGGAATTAATAAAGATAAAAGCAAATATTATAGGATAAAGGGAACACAAAGATTTAGAAAGGATTCTGAAAATCCTAAAATACTATGTATTGATGTTATATCAATTTGAAAAATCTATATAAAATGGATGACTTTGTGAGAAAATATAAATTAACAAAACTGAGTCAAGAGTAGCTAGAAAACAGTTGTCTATATAAACTATTAGAAACTGAAAAGAAAGCGTAACTTCTATCTCAGAAATGGGTAACAAGCCACTCAACTGTATAAACAGGTTCTACTAAAAACATCAAGGGAAGGATTATTCCCAACTCGCCTAAAAATGACAGTGACTAGGAGAGGGAGGGAGGGAGGGAGGCTACACGTTAGCATGAGCCAGTATCAAAACAAGACAGGGCAGCAGAGGCAGAAAGTTATAGGTTTATCACTCTTCAAAAGTAGATGCAAAAACCAAACAAGCAAAAACAGCAAAGCAAGTTCAGCAGTATTAGAAGAACAGAGGCTCGTGAGCTTGCTGGGATCTTCTCCAGGGAAGCAAAGACAGCCCAATGTGATTCATGAGATTAATTTTTCAAAGTAAAAAACCTTCTACCATCTCAATATGTGCAAAAAAGTCTTATGATAAAATTCAACCTCATATCTGGAGGAAGAGAAGAAGGGAGGAGATCATGGAAGGGAGGTGGAGGAAAAAAAGAAGGAAGGAAGCACTTAGCAAACTAGGAATTTAAGGACACTTCCTTAGGTTGACAAAGGGGCTACACAGAAACTGCCGCAAATGTTAGAACCAAAGGCAAAGGATGAGTAGCCCATTCAAGGAACAAGACAAGGATGCGCCCCATCACTGCCGCTCTTCAACACCGTCCTTGAGGAACTAGCCAAAGCATAAGGGAAAAAAAGAAAAATATACATAAATATTGGGGAGGAAAAGAAAACTGTCATTTGCTGATAATTATTAACCTGGAATATGCAAGGAAATCTACTGACAAAGTATTAGAAAAGAGTTTATGCAATATTTCCAGTTACAAAAACGTATAAAAACCCTTTAACTTTTAAAAATGGCAATAAAAGCTATAAAATAACTTGGAATATACCTAATACTCATGCATAACTTTTGTAAAGAAAAATTATTAAATTTTATTGTAGGAATAAAGAAAATGTAAATGCAAGTAGAGATACATCATGTTCCTAGATGAGAAGGAAAGAAGCTCTTCACTTCAACACAATGTTTAAATTCAGTGTAATCCAAATTTGGTGAATTGTAAAATTTATGACACACATAAATCACCCCAAAAGTCCTAAATACGAGAAAGGAAGAATATGGCTTATACAACATTAAAAGCTAAAGGGAGAAGACAAGTAATGAATCTATAGCATCTTACTATGGTGATAGTGACTGCCATGGGGGGGCAGGGTGAGGACTTGAGAATATGGGTGAATGTTGAAATCACAATGTTGTTCATGTGAAACCTTCATAAGATTGTATATCAATGATACTTTAATTTTTTAAAAAAGCTAAAATACTACCACCACACA
The DNA here is from genome assembly GCF_030020395.1 of Manis pentadactyla. NCBI lineage: Eukaryota > Metazoa > Chordata > Mammalia > Pholidota > Manidae > Manis > Manis pentadactyla. The sequence continues at coordinate 143,426,549 of NC_080025.1, read as the reverse complement.
CCTATTAGAATGGCTAAAATCCCAAACACTGACACTACCAAATGCTGCCGAGAATGTGGAGCAACAGGAACTCTCACTGCTGGTGTAAAGGCAAAATGGTGGAAGACAGTTTTATCAGTTTCTTATAAAACTGAATATACTTTTACCATATGATCCAGAAATCACTCTCTTAGGTATTTACCTAAAGGGAGTTGAAAACTTATATCTACAGCAGATGTTCATGGAGACAGGTGTTTACAGCAGCTTTATTCATAGTTGTCAAAACTTGGAAGCAACCAAGAGAAGCCCTTCAGCAAGTGAATGGATAAGCAAAAGTACACCAGACAATAGAATATTATTCAGTGCTAAAAATAAATGAATTCTCATGCAATGAAAGGACATTAGGAAACGTAAATGCCTATTACTCAGTAGGAAAAGTCAGTCTGAAAATACTACATACTGTATGACTCTGACTCTCTGACATTCTCGAAAAGGCAAAGCCATGGATACAGTAAAAAGGTCAGTGGGTGCTGTGGGTTGAGAACTGGGGGGGAAGGGATTAACAGGCGGAGCTTTTAGGGCAGTAAAACCACTGTCTGACACTGTAATAGTGGATTCAGGACATTATGCATTTGTCCAAACCCACAGAATATACAACTCAAAGTGTGAACCCTAATGTAAACTATATACTTTATTTAATAATAATGGATCCATAAAATCTCATCAGTTGTAACAAATGTACCACCCTAATGTAAAATGTTAACAGGAGAAATTGAAGGGAGAACTATAGGGGAATTCTCTGTATTTTCTGTAAACCTAAAACTGCTATAAAAAATAAAGTCCTTTAAAAAAAAATATTGACTACAAAACTGAAGAAACAAAACAGCAGCAGGGGAGGGTGGGTGGGAGGAGGGAGAAGGGGACTGAGGGGTATCATGATTGGCACACATAGTATGTGGGGGGTCACAGGGAAGACAGTGTAGGACAGAGAAGACAAGTAGGGACTCTGTGGCATCTTACTACACTGATGGACAGTGACTGCAATGGGGTATGGGGGGGACTCAATAATATGGGTGAATGTAGCAACCACATTGTTTTTCATGTGAAACCTTCATAAGAGTGTATATCAATGATGAAAAAAAAAAGCCTGGACTGATGGAGTTGTCTTTGATGCAGCTGCTCAACAGTGAGCCTGGTGAGGTGAGGCTGTAAGTCAGATTCCCTTCCACACACACACAAAAAAGCTAAATATAGTAATTTAAATAGTGTATAATACACACAATAGGTCAATGGAAAAGGAAAGTTTGATACACGATACAAGATGGCATTCCATGTCAATGGTGAAAGGTCAGCCTATTCATTAATTTAGGACCAACTACCTTCTTGGGAAAAATATTTGTTAGATTCCTAGTTCATACCATTTATAAAAATCACTATCAGATGGATTTAAGTGGTGGTTTAAAAGAAGAAAATACAAGTATTAGAAGAGTTAGGAGAATCTGTTCAGAATCTAATGGTAATCTAAAATCCTCTTAAACAGGATAGAAAACATAAAAATTAAGTTTATAACACCTGTATCGCAAAAAAAAGATACCACAAACATAAGCAAAACACCTGTATGGCAAAAAATAGATACCACAAACACAGAAATGCTAGTTGGGGCTGTGTTTCTGCAACAGTGCAATGTTTCACATGTGAGCTGTCTAATACGATAGCTTCAGGTGGTTAATGAGCACTTGAAATGGCTCATGCAACTGAGGAGCTAATTTTTTAAAAATCAGTTTAGATCTAAATTTAGATAACCATACCGGACAGCACATGTCTAGGAGAAAACAGGTGCAGATACAGACTAGATCGAGGATTCATATCCAGAGTACAGAAGGACTCCTGTAGATATGATGAAAACAGGTCCAATCTCACTAGTAATCAGCAAAATGCAAAATAATAGGGCGGGCACCTTTTCACCCACCATGCCAGCAAATACCAAGAAGACTGGTAACATCCCTACTTCACAGGGCACATGAATACAACTGTGTAGGAGAAGAAGTACACACGTGGGCATGCTGGGGGCACAGACTAACTCAGGCTTTGGGGAGGATGGTTTGACGGTGCTTGTGAAAAGTGTATGGCCTCTACCCCTTCCACCCAGCAATTTCAATCTTAAGTGTTTGCCCTGAGAAATACTCACATATGAAGGCAAAGAGGAACGCCCAGGAATATTCACTGATATGCTATCTGTAATTAGCAAAACAAAGAAAACCTAATCACCTATCAATAACAGGTTAACAAAATTATCACGCCTTTCATAATGTGGAATACTACACCATGATTTAAAACAATGAAGAGCCACACTTGCTGAAGTGAGAGATTTCCAAAACCCTTTAAAGAAAACAAAACAAGTTGAAAAACAGTAGCAATTACCTAATCCAGTTCATGGAAATGTAAGGACACCTCTCTGTGTACATAAATACACAGGGCGCAGGACGGCCCAACCAAACCGAAGGTAGTGGTCACCCTGCAGATGACATGGACGACAGGACTGGCTGCAGAGGTCAAAAGAGACCTTCACTTTGCTGTATTCTTTGAATTTTTATGAGAATATTCAAGTATTATGATTTTAAAATCTTTGAAATATTTTAAGAATTAAGAGAAAACCTCCCCTCTAATCTGGTGGCCTTTAGCTCTAGGGCCTAAGAGCTCTGCTCTGCTCCACAGCCTCGCTGGCAATCATGAGCGCACAGGGACTGATGGGGTGACCCTCAGGGGTGGCAGCTGACACAGGGAGTACCTGGAAGGGGCCAGTTTTCCTTGGCAAAATAAAGCTGTAAAGCCTCCCCAGGCACGGGTTGTGAGAAATCATCTTAGCCAAGTAATAATTTGAACCTCAAAGTGGTGGCTTAAGTTGTGTATCAGCAGGTATTGAACACCCAGCGTGATGAGTTTAACTGGTTACAGACCATGTCCCTACAGGTGCTGAAATGCTGGCAGGATTTAACAGGGTCAGGTGTCCAAAGTGGTGGTCGGGTAGTGAGTCCAAAATGTACTCAAGGAGAGGGACATCACTGTCCCCAAGTGACAGGGTACTCATTAGAGCTTGCTCTGATCAAACCTGGCCTGACATCCAGCCCGGTGGGCCCTCAGTCCTCAAGGGCCCCTCCCTTAGGGCTCAGGTATTAATACAAAGGTAACAAGCCTCAGCCTGCCTGTGGAGGGAGTCCTGAGACACAGAGATACTGCTCCTCAGTCATCATAAAAAGGATACTTTTTAAAACATTCTAAATGTTTCAGATAAAAGGTGCTAAATGGGGAGCTATTGCTTACTGGGTATGGAGTTTTTGGGGTGATGAAAAAGTTCTGGAAAAATAGATAATGGTGATGGTTATACAACAGTGTGAATGTACTTAATGACACTGAAGTAAAATGGTACACTTAAACATGGTCAAAATGGTAAATTTTGTTATGTAGATTTTACTACATACACACACAAAAAAACACATAAAGTAAAAGGTGCTTAGAAAAGGTAAACTGTCAACTATCTGAAAACTTTGGCTGCCTCCCAAGCGGGTCTCCATGCCTCCAGGGTCTAGGCCAGTGATTCCCACTTCTTAGCCCTAAGACCACAGGGTACCTCGGAAGCTGCAGCAGGGAGAAAGGACCCTTGGCAGACTCCATCTCTCACACCCGAGTTAGGGTTCCACCTCTGAGTGTACCTGGGAGGAAGGTCCTTCTGCTGAAAGGTTTGGGAAAGGCTGCCGCTCTCAGTATTCAATGGCAGATCCCTGGGGGCAGCAGGCTGGGAGGTGGGGCGGCCGGGCTCACTGATGTCTGCGTCAGGACCCAGTCCGAGTGGTGTAGTGTCCATAGAGCCTATCGCTCCCTTGCGGCTGCTGCTTCATTTCTTTTTTGACCCTACTTCTTGCTCTTCATCTCCATCTTTCTATTCTAGGTCCACTGCAACTACTATCCTGAGAGGACAGGGCTCTAGGGGTCTATGGGGCCACTCCCCTGGGGTGGGGAAGTAAGGAAGCAGATCCACTGCGCTGAAGGGCAGGTTCCAGAGCCAGTGCCTTTCTGCAGCCGGGCTACACCCGCACCAGGGCTGGCGACAGAAGGCAGGGAGAAAGGGAAGGGCTGCTGCCAGGCGCACAGGACAGTACAGGGGCACTCTCCCCTCACAGCACCTGCCAGGGAGACACCAAACCGACTGCCACATTCCCTCCATCCAGCTCTAAGGGACATCAGCTGACACAGACTGCGTGGGAATGCTGAGCGACCCCAGGAAGTTTTAATGGACGATACTGAGGACATTCTTCTGACCAACCACAGATGCCCAAGCCAGAGTGCTCGTCCCATGTTTGATGAGCGTGACTGCCACCAACTCCCTGCTCCAGCACCTAACCTCTCTCCCCATCAGCAAATTTCCACATGGTGGGTATGGTGCGTGTGTTCCCTTGCCTGTCGAGTCATGTCTGGGCTTCGTCATTTCCTTAATTCCCATAGTCGGTCTTTGTTCCATTCTTTGACATGACCTTCTGTGTCCGGGTCTCACCCTGCAGTTTTGCAGCCCCAAACCTCCAGGGAGGGCAGCACTCACGCACAGCACCAGGGGTACGGAGGAGGCTCCCACCTGTCCATCTGCTGTCTTACCTGCGCTGGCACCAGCCAGGCCGCTGTCCATCCCCGGAGGCCGCCCACGGCCCCAGCACGGTGGCCCCCTGTCAAGCTGTCTGTGGGTGAGATGGGAGCAGAGCAGAGAGTTGGCCAGGGGAACAAGGTCGGACCGGGTTTCCCAGTCCTCCCACCACCTAACAGACTGTCCCTTTCAAAAGCTTTTCTATTCATGACCCCAGTTGAAATGAAATGTGCGTGGCTTTTTAAAATTGCTAGGCAGGTAAAATAGGCATAATTCCCATTTTATGAGCAGGAAACGGAGGCCAGAGAGGGCCACTGAAATGCTCCGAGACAGAGGTGGCTGGATGGGGACGCTGGGCAAGATCCCAGGCTAACTCCAGGACAGAGCCGCACACCCACCCAGCGTCTGCAGGTATAGTGGGAAAAGACGCCACACGTGGGAACCAGGAAGCTCAAGTTTTCACATCCACCCAAGGGGCTGTGAGGGGACCCTGGAAGGCAGAACTGTCCCTCCAAAATCACCAGCTCCCTCTTCCCAAGCCCTTTGCCATGTGCCAGCACAGACCCACCCAGGGAGCCTCAGGGCCGCCCCTCTCCACGCAGGAACACATGGCGTCCACGGGGCAGGGGGGATGGTACTAACTGGCTCCCCGTGCGGACTCATCTTTTTAAATGCTCAAGGCTTTGGACATGTCCTGACTGGCTCATTCCGCGCCTGGAACGTGACCGGGGAGGGGTCCCGCTGCTGGCACACCTGGGGCTTTGACCTGGCTGTCCCTCTGCTGGGGGTTTTCCCCAGCTTTTTGCGGCTGACAGGCCCCTGGCCTCTTTCCGGACTCTGCCTAAATGTCACCTCCTCAAGCAGCCTTTCCTGGCTACTCTGTATAAAGTCACAACCCTGACTCCACTGCATGTTCCTCCGTGGCGTGGCAGCTACTTGTCTGCTTATTCCCTGGTGTCACAAGGACAGGAAGTGTCCGTGTTCACTGCTGAGTGCCTGGGCCTGGGGTCTGGCTCCTCACACAGCACATGGTGGGGGGGGGGCACTCGGAGATGGGGCTGTAGGCAGCCTGGGAGCTCCTATTCTCCACACTGGTGCTGTGGACTGAGTTCCCTTTCTTTTAGGGCATTTTCTTTAGAAAACTGGTCATTGTGAATTTTTCTCATGTGAATCTCATCCCTTTGAGATGTATGTAAATCTTTCTAAAAGCCACATAAGCCTCTGGCTGGCTTACAACCCAGCACTCTGTCTCAAGGACCTGGGAGCCATGCCATCTCTTTGGAATGTGAACGGCAAGGGAGCTAGTGGCCTGCCTCCCAGTCCCCGGGGAAGGGGGAGCCTGACTCCTGTGCGCACCTGGCTCCAGGCTACAGACCCACCTCCTGTCATAAAGGCACGAGAAGTGTATTTTCTCCCTGGGTGAAGGTGACCAGCTACTCCAGTGACCAGGTGAATCTAGCGTGAACTACTGATGACAAATGGTGCTGTCAGGTAAGTCCTCTTACCTGAGGACTAGTTTTGTTTCATCTTGAGAACGTGTGCACCAGGTTGGTCTGCTGGCCTGTGTAACAGGGTAAGATTTCTCTCCATCTTTGCAATATCTTAGTGGATTGCCTGATGTGCATCTCTTTCTGATTTAATGCTTACTCAGTAATAAAACTGTTCTCTTCCTCTCCTACTTTTGTGGGGAGTTTTACTGAGTTGGCAGATTTTGTTTTTAATTCTATTTCCCCAACACGGGTCTGTTACACATCCCACTGGTTTCTTACAGACACTAAAACCTGCTTGTAATGCAGAGAAAAGGTGGGGGACAAGGAGAGGGGAAGGCATGACGAAGCAAGAGGCCCCCGATGGATGCCAGTGCTCCTGCCCTCGTGTACCTCTTCCCCCAGGTTCTCTGTCGCAAGCAAGCTTCTCACCAGTGGGATTCAATGTCTAACTAAAGAGGGTTAGAGGACTAGTGAACAGGGAAGCCACTTCAGTGTGGAATAACTCAGAGGGCCAGGGGACCAGGTCACAGTCCAGGGTGAGGACAGAGGGTGGGACTCGGCTTTATTCACAAAACTCCACACACCACCATCAGAGGCCCCTGAAGGCCTATCAGATCAGCTCTACTCGATCTATTCTGCCTTCTAAGAGGACCTAAAAGTCACCTAGGCGGCAGAAAGGCTTCAGTTTCTGGTGAATCATTCACAGTGAATTACCAGTGCAGCAACTCCCACAGCCTGGGCACAAGGGAAACAGGGCTCCGTCCAGCAGCACTGAAGTGACACACAAAAGGGGACCCTTGAGCACAATAAGAAATGAGAGGGGAAGGGACAGGAGGCAAGGCTCAGAGGACAGGAATGGGGGCAGTGGGCCACGCTTCAGGGTCCACCTCCACCCGTGTGCTCAGGTGGGAAGTGTCTGCAGTGGAAACTGCCTGTGGCCATGTCTCTCCAGGTCAGCCAGCCAGCAGGCACACCCCGACTGAGCCTTTTCTACCCTTCTCTTATTGTGCCTGCCCCCCTGCTCTGCCACATGGCATGTCCCTTCTCAACACCCACTCAGCCCACCTAACACATCGCTCAGCTGACCTGGGAGAAGCTCAGCCTCTGATAAGATGGCTGCCAGGCGCAAAGCCCCGGCCAGAAAACAGGCGGCAATGGGGGCCAATCCATCACCCCTGACAGCGCCCACTCCGGTCTCTGAAGGCGGCTTGGCCTGTCATGCAGAGCCCTGTCCCCAGTCTCCAACGACCCTTTCCCTCTCTGCCCGGAAGTTCTGTGGAGGGAAGGGCACATGTGGAGGACAAGGCCCTGGTCACCTCCCCCTCCCGGCATCTGGCTTTGGGCCTGGCCTGCCCCAGATCGGTCAGGCTGCCTTTGCGATGACAGCTCCCTCAACAGGAAGACCTCCACTAGAGCAGCTGCCATGACAACTGCCAGAGCACACAAAGCAGGGACTGTGGCCTGCGGCAGGCGGTGAGGTCCGGGGGCACGGCAAGGTAACAAAGGAGCTTTGGTCTTAGCAGAAACTTGAGGGCGAGAAGGGTGGTGGACAGCAGCTGGGGTAAAGAGAAAGGCCACATCCAGGTCTCCTGGCATCCAATCTCAGGCCTCTGCAACTTTCCCACCAGCCAGCACATCCTTTTCACAGACTCAGGCCCCAAGTGGGGAAGTAGATGGTGACTCATGTGTCCTTTGTCACTAGTGGCCTGGGGTCACACACCCTCCCCCAGGAGATGAGACATGAAAGGGTGGCATCTCCCCAAACCCCACCCAAAGGCCCAGCTCCCAGGCACTTCTTAGCCATGAACCCCCCAGATCCTCAGCATCTGCCCCTGCCCCCATACCAACCCCTGCACCCCTATACCAACCCCTGCCCCCACACCAACCCATGGCCCCCAATACCAGCAATGCCTGCCCTGACAAGAATCTGAAAGCAGGTACCCCCTCCATGCCAATCTGACCGCTCCCCCTGCCCCTGGGCTCCATCACACCAGCAGGGCTGCCATGCTTCCCAAACGGCCTGCCCTTCCCAACCCTCAATCCTGGAACCCCACCTGGTCCTCCAGGCATGGCTGCCTGCCCGCCTCCCACCTCCCCACGCTCCAGCGTGCCTGGGCCTCTCCAGAACTCACTGCTCAGTAGTGCCACTTCCCCTACGGGCAGACATGGCCTTTCCTCGTCTTGCCCCTGCCCGCCGTGCCGGCTCGCACAGGTAAACCCCCGGGAGCAGGGCTCTGGGCTGTGGCCCAGCATGGCATCTGAGGGGTGGCCAGGGGCACAGGCGCACTCAGGGCGCTCCTGGCGCAGGCTCCTGCCTCCCACCCTCATTCACTGCGGGGAGTGGGGGCTTCCCTGAACACCTCGAGTTGACCTGGCTATAAAAAGAGGGGGTGGGCAGCCAAGATTCCAGTAAGGAGAGGGAGAGAGCCACCATCTGCTCAGCCAAGCATCGCCCACTTAATCTTTCACAACCACTTACAGCTGAGGAACAAACCACGGCTCCGAGAAGTTCAGGGTTTGCTCAAGGTCACACAGCCAGGAAGTACTGGAGCCCAGACGGAACTGGGGCCAACCTACCCCAGCCAGAGCTCTTTCTCCTGGACCATGTGGCCTCTGAAGAGAAGACGCGGGACTTCCCAAGCCTTAAACTACCAGCCCCTCATTTTCAAGAGTTTGGCTTCTATACGCACATGTGGTTACTTAAATTTATACAAATTAAATAAAAAATTCAGTTCCTCAATCACACAGCCATATTTCAAGTGTTCAACAGCCACGTGTGGCTAAAGCTACAATAATGGACAGCAGAGAACACTGCCACATTCACAAAGTTCTACAGGGTGGTGCTGCGCTAGACTGCGGCTCCCAGAAGGCAGGGGCCTGGCCCAGACCAGCCAATGTGCAGAAGGGCTCAATTCGCAGATAACTACATTTTTTTACAAATTGAAGGTCTGTGGCAACACTGCACGAAGCAAGTCTATCAGCACCATTTTTCCAACGGTATCTGCTCACTGCATGTCTGTGTCACATTTTGGCAAGTTTCTCAATATTCCAAATTTTTCATTATTATATTCGTTACAGTGATCTGTGATCAGTGCTTATGACTTTAAAAGCTCAGATGATGGTTAGCCTTTTTTAGCAATAAAGTATTTTTAATTAAGGTATGTACAGTTTTTTTAGACAATGCTCTTGCACACTTAACAGACTACCGTGTAGTGTAAACATAACTTACATGTACCAGGAAACCAAAAGGTTATTTATCTCGCTTTCTTGAAAGACTGGCTTTACTGCGGTGGTCCAAAACAGAACCTGTCTATCTCTGAGGTCTGCCTGTATACTGAATGAATGAAACAAATGGAGGACTGGAGAGAGGGCTCCTCCAGCCCCAGTCCTTGGTCACTAACAACAGATACCTCAGGACAAGACAATGGTGTTCTCTGCTAGGAAACCAGTTCCAGTTAACATCAGTGGATGTTTTCATTTACAATATACAGTCATAGGCATATGAGAAGAAACCGATGTAAACACTAATGCCCACACAGCACATCCAGAGACGTCTAGCCCAGGGGGAGGCAGCAGGTCCTTCCCAAGAGCCTGAGCCTCCAGGCTGCTCCCTGATGTCCACTCCCGAGGCTGCCCCCCAGGACCCCAGCCCCACACAGCAGTCCCATGCACACTGGACTGCCAATTAGGAGCCGAGCTGTCCTTGGCAATCACCTCACCTCTAGGCCTCAGATTCTCACCTTGAAGAAGACTGAAAAGATCTGCTCTGCTCATTTATTAGGTGCATCAGGTGAGTAGGTCAGCAGAGACACAGCCCTACCGAAGCCTGCAAAGGGCAGTGCCTCTCCACTCCCGTTGACCACTGCCTGAGAACCAGCCACCCCTGCACGTCCTAAGCCCTCTCCACACACCCCACTGCTGGCTCACTGTCCCTAAACCTTCACCCCTTCAGCATCTGTGCAGGCTCCCAGAGCCCACATACTAACGCCAGGCTCCGCTCCCCAATGTGAGCTGGCCTCTCAAGAGGAAGAGGGTATGGGTAGTGTGTACTGTGCGTGCTCAGCAGCCCAGTTCCAGGTACAGGTACGACAGCTCATTGGACCCTTCATGGCCCTGTGGAGGCCTGGCAGAGAGGAGAGGCTCCTCTGGGCTGGGCGCAGGGCCTAAAGGGTGGAGGTGGGGGGCTGTAAGGACATGGTAAGGAAAGCAGGGCTGGGGACTGAGCCCCAGATATGGGTCTGGACCAGAAGTCTTGGACACTTCTGCTGCTCTGAGGCCCAAAGCCTCAGCACAGGTGAGCCCGAAGCTCACACCTCGACTTTCTTAGGGGCAGGGAGCCAGAGGATGGCCTCTGTCTCAGGAGACCAGCTCCACAGCCATGAGGTCCTCCCCAAGGCCAGTCCTACAAAGGCCACTCTAGCACAATGCAGTCCTCGGGGCTGGCCTCTGGATAATCAGCTCTCTCTCTCCAGTCATCAGGCCCCCAGCCTCACCAGACCTCACACTTCCTCTCATCCAGAGCTTATGACCAAGGAGGACACACAAACAACAGGCAGCTTTAAAATGGTACGGGAAATGCAGGGCAGTTACTGCCAGGGCCCCACCACACTGGCTTTCCACAGGCAGACAGCAGGCCCAGAGGTCCTGTGCAGACCAGGTGACTGTCACCCCCACCCTGAGAGGCCTGCTCCATCCCACACCCCAGGTACCCAGCATCCTTCCACGCCTCCCACAAGCCTCTGCAGCCCCTCCAGCGCCACCCCCCCATCTTCCTCTCCCATCCCCCTGCTCCCCAAGGTCACCTCCTGTGCACCCCACTGTCACAGGCCCTTGACCCAGGCCCTGCCCTTCCCCTTTTACTCCAGCATCTTCAGACCTGCCTCCCAAACACTGGACTCTTCAGTCCCAGGAGAGGGGACAGAGGTGGGAAGCAAGGGGAGAGGGCAGGCCACCATCCCACAGAAATCATTAAATTATTATTTGGAAATAATAATAATACCTGCTTCTGTGTGTTGAACTGTTCTATCGAGCTGGGGAGAAAACAGTTTGAAAGGACTCTGAGCAATGTTCACAAGGTGCAAGATGAATCCCTGCCTTATCATCGCCCCCGACTGCTCCCCTTGTCGTAATAACTGTACCTCAGGGTCACCCTGGTAGGAACGGCTTGGCTTAGTGACCTCAGTGTGCTTCCACAGCACTCCCTGGAAGCCAGGTCGGTGGCCCTGACCGGTCATGCCTGCCCACCTCCTAGGGGTCCCTCATCGGATCGGAGGCCAGTCTCCAAGGCACCTCCTGCAAGGACTTCTGCCTCCACCTGCCTGATAAGCGAGCCTCTGCTGGGACTATCCTGCCTCCGCCTCCCTGCTCCCACTCCCGTCCCACACCCCTGGCATCCCCTCCCCAGTCTTGGCTAACCCACTCCTCTTTAGAGGAGAGCAGCACCCACATTCCTGAGCCCCAAACCTGAGGCTCAGGAGCCTGTTGGGCCTGGGGACCCCTGTTGCCTGATCCGAAGACAGGGATGAAACCAACTGCTAAGAGCACGTTCCACAGGAGTCACGTGTTAATTTATAAACTCCCCTACCCCTTGCTGCATCCAAAGGCGCTTAGAAGGATGAGGAGGATTTCCCCCTTGTCAGATGAGGAAAGTGAGGCCCAGAAGTGACATTCCTGGCCTCAAAGAGAGCTGGACCTCATCTTTGATGGGGAGGGGGTGGGGGGCAGGCGGGCACATGGACCAGACCAGCTCCACCAAGCTCCGCACTCTGCTCTCGGCATCCCTTGCCTCTCCCGCAGGACGGTGGGTCTTCATCAGGTCTTTCAAAATCACCACCAACTTTTGCTACGACAGAACACAACCCTCACAATCCACGGGTCACTCAGTGGTCGCAGAGCCGTTTTCAGTACCTCCAGGCTTGTCTACCGCTGAGACCTTAGCTCAGGCCTCACCACTTCTCACCCGGAGGCTGCACTGGTTTTATGGCTTACCTTGCCCCTCCAATCCATTCACCAACCAGAATTCAAAGCACTTTTCCTAAAATTACAATTTGGACACATTACTACTTCTCTTAAGATACTTCAGTAGGTCCCCAGTACTTTGAGGTTCAGCTAGAAATTTCTTGGCAACACCATTTAAAATCTGGCCTCTGCTCACCTCTCTCTGCTGCCCCATTGTTCTAACGTGCAGCTCCCGATCTTACCATGTCTCCACATGCTTGGGATGGGTCTTGGGACACTCTCACCCAACTCTTTTCTGCCCAGCCCAGAGCAGGGGTTGCTTTGACCAGGGAGCCTTTTTGGACACGCCAGGCTCACACATGGCCCTTCCCCATTTAACCTGTGTGCCATCTACATGGTGTAATAATAATTTGTCTCCACAACAAGATGATAACATCTTAGCACAGGGAGTGTTTCTCTCTCACCAACACACAGCACAGGGTCCCACTTGCTGTAAACCATTAATAAAAACTTACATAAAGGAACATTTAAATAAAAGAAATGCAAGTTCAAAACGGATTAGAAGCACAGAATCGTGGAACCTGAAGAGTTGAAAGAGATGAATACACTCTAATCTCTTCATTTTACAGTTGAACACAGGGACCCAAAAAAACCCGGGGGGACTGGGCATCCCTGGCCTCACCTCCGGGACTCTGACCACACCCAACCCCAGGTCTGTCTGACCAGGACACACTCCAGACTCCATACGCCCAGAGGGCTGGAGCGGCAGCTTCTCCATACCCACCTTTGCAGGGAAGACTCCCCCAGGCCCCACCCCCAGCCCCACTGAGAGCTGGGCTCCTGTGCCCATTTTCCTGGAACGGAGGTTTCAGGGAGTCACACTTCCAGCGTCTGTGGTGCTTCCCTCTCATTGTTACCCCCCCACAATCCTTACGCCTACTCAATCCTTTATTAAGCACCTACTATGTGTCACTCTGGGGCGAGCACTGGGGTTCTGCCTCCAGAAGCTCGGTCCCTCGGCGAGGCTGACACAGCTCCCGGACATCGGGCAGCGCACCCGCAGAAGCGCGCGCCGAGGTACCGGGGGCAGTCTCCCGCTCCCCGCCCCTCCTGCTCTCCACCGGCCTGCAGCCCCTCCCACGCACGGCCCCGGCCCCTTTCCCAGGCGCTGTGTGGGGGGTGGGGAAGCTCAGGGCCGCAGCGCGAGGGGCTCAAAGGACCCCCAGGCCTCCAGGCCGCCTCCAGCCCGAGGCAGCGTGGAGGCGGCGTGGAGGCAGCGCGGGAGCAGCTGGTCCCAAAGCACGGTCCATCCCTCCGCGCGCCCCTCCCCCCAGGATTCTGAGGGACTCGGAGGAAAGGGACGGGAATAAATACCTTGACTTTGTGGCTAAGGTTAACGAGAACCGCCACCCCGGGGCGACTTGGGCACTGGACTTCCCGGCCCCGCCAGTCCTGGGGCAGGCGGGGCGGGGCGCTCCCCTGATTGGCTGGCTGGCCTGGCCACCCCGCCGTATGACTGGCTGTGTCGCTCAGATGACCAGCTCGGCCCTATCGGAGAAGCCCGCGGGGCGGCCCCTTTGTTCTCCTGAACCAATAGCCGGGATGGGCAGGCTAACCTCGCCTCCAGCCGGGCCGCGCTGGGCCCGGACGGCGATAACTCGCTGGCCGCCGCGCGGGGCCGTGTCCCAAACCCTAACGGTAGGAGGGGTGAGGGCGCGGCCGCGCTGCTGGTGACCGGATAGCGCCTCGGCACCCGCTCCTCCCCGCCAGACCCCGCAGACGCGCCTCTGGAATGGATCGAGACACTAGGCAACTATCCGTCCGTCGCAGTGACGCGCCGCACCGCTCTTGGTACCAGGAACCGGGAAGCAAGACGCACGAACCCCGCTCCGCGCTCACAGTGACGTGGTGGTGACACTTGGCACTACAGCACACCACGTGTTAGGTTTACGTGTCTCGTGCGGCAGGAGAGAAATCGCCCTCCGCACCCCGCGCGGCCCTAGGCATATCGTGGGCACATGTTAATAGATCCCCGCGTCTCCATGGGAGGCATAGACATCATTAAATTCAACCCCCTCGCGCTCTCGTTGAGGAAATGGCGGTCTGCGGAGGTTACTTACATTCCCAGGTCGAGTGTCACCGCTGATTATGAGGAAGGGTTCCAGATGGCCAAGTAGGGTCTTCTGTTCCCAGAGACCATCAGAAAAGAGTACTTTCCCTTTTACCATCTGTGACTGGAAGGAAATGCTCCATTTAAGTCAATAAAATTCCTCACATTGCTACCTCAAAGGGGGCCAGCTAGGTCAACTCCCAGGGGCAGAATTCTTTCCTGAGCTGCTTAGAAACCATCTTTGGCACAATGAGGTTAATAACAAGCCGGCATCTGAGACTTCCTACAAACCTTACTGTTAAACTGGTGGCCCTCATTCTGAATTACCAGTCAACAGCTGCAAACTGAACACATGTCATGTACTCAGCTGCTGTTCAGCCTCCTAACAGTAGATACTGAGGCACCAAGATTCTGTCAGTTTTGCCACTAACTTCATGTGCGGTTTTTACAAAAGATACTCTTCTGTCCCTGGACTTTGATGTAGTCATCTGTAAAAGGTAACAATTTATTGGTTATATACTCACTGGATTTTTGCAAGAACCAAATTGGTTCTACTGTCTAAAGCTTTTGTGAAATACACAACCCTATACAGAGACCTTACACCACTAGGCCATCAACTCTTTAAAAAGAGTCTCACTCATCTCTATTTTCTACAACTTCTGGAGGTTCAACAAAGGCTGGTGGAACTCTAGTATTCTAACTCCAAATCTGCCTCTGGCTAGAAGGGAGAAAGTTACCTCCGCTGTCTGGGCCTGTTTCCTCCTCTGCAGAGTGAGACTTTCTCTAGACTGACATTTCATGACCAAGGGTATTTCAAGGACAGAAAGAATGAAGCAGAAGAATGAAGAAGACAGGAAAAAATAGATCTGGGATCCTATTTCTGCTCAGCAAAAAAATAATAGTTACATATGTATGTTTGCAAGTGCACAGGGAAAAATGTCTAGGATATCCTCAAACTCTTTATATGATGGAAAGAAAACATAGTAGGTGGGAGAAATGAAGGACTTCCATGTTTAAAAAAAATCTAAAAATGTTTAATTTTGACAAGATAATTTAATGGTTTTATCATCATAGAAGAAAAAAAAATTAAACCCTGGATTCTTCAGCATAGGAGGGTAGCTCCGATCAGCAGAGCACTGTACCTTCCAACCCGGGCAGTTCCTCCTTCAAGACTGTCCGCATGTGGCATGCTGAGCGAGGACTTGGGAACCACCGGGCCCCTGAGGGACCCAGGAAGGACCATAGGCAAGTTCACTCTGTCCCAGCTTTGCCAGCCCCTCAAGGCCACTTCTGTGGCTTCCCCTGAGGTGTGGACCTCCCCTCACCATCTCTACCAAAAGCACTAGCAGCACAGCACTAGAGGACACTCAGTGCCTGCCCTCCCACACACCATGCATTTCCATTAAAGGTAATGATTTTTTTTTTAAGTCAGGACCCCTGGTCAGATTCCCTCTCCCTCAAACTTTCCCCCAAGCCCCCAATTCTAACTCCAGATTCCTGATGACCTGTCTTCTGCTCTCCCCATCATCCCCAGTCTCCTGCTCTATACCCGTCATGACCATTTACCTACTTTCCTGGCCAACCCTCTAAAAAAGGATTGCTTCCATTTCCTTGAAGCCCTGGAATCCCTAAAAGAGACATATTTAAGTGAAGCTTTCTTGAGATAACACCTCCAGGCTCTTAGCCATCAGTTACTGAGGTTTTAAGTGGCCCTATAATCCCATAAACCATAAACCAATGAGAACTCCATCCAGCAGATGCAGCAGTGGTCAAGAGCAGATTCTAGGAGTCAGACCAACCTGAGTTTGAATCACCTCTGGTGATTACCACTTTGCAAGGTGCCCCTCACATAAACTGTAGTTATTATGATGACCCAGACTCTGCTAGGTGCTGAGGATCTAGCAGAGATTACTATGCTTCCATCCTACATACTTGGAGCCCAACACACCACCATCCATCTCTCTCATTATTTGTATACATACATATGTCCTCTCCAGACTTAGGCAAGCTCTTAGGGGTAAAGACCTGGGTCTTATTTTTGTCAACCCCTGGTTTTCATCTCTATCCATATCAAGCACACAGTCGTCATTTAGTAATTACCTTCCTCCAAAGCAGCAGCACACTCCATTCATCCAGCAGAGATGCAGCAGTGGTCAAGAGCAGATTCTAGGAGTCTGAATTTGAATCTGAGTTTGAATCACCTCTGGTGATTACCACTTTTACCACCTTGAACACGTCTTCATCTGTAAAAGAGCACCTACCACCCAAGGACTATGTGAGGTAATGCAAAGAACTTCTTTGCAAGGTGCCCCTCACATAAATTGTAGTTATTATGACTCAGACTCTGTGCTAGGTGCTGAGGATCTAGCAGAGATTACTGAGACTGGCAGGAAAAGGGCCTATTAATAACAGGCAGATTGGCAGGGAAGCACACATAGTAACAGATGTGGGGAACTGTAGCAGGCCAGCCAGGAAGGCACTGCAGGCAGGATCAAACCAGGCCTTTTCCTCCTGATAACTATCACCCAACAAATCTGACTTGACCCTACAGAGTCTGAACCCCTAGAAAACTAGCCCCATTTGCTGAGTGCCTGGCCACCCCAGAGAAGAAATGGAGGTAGGGTGCATTGGAACTCAACAGGTCAGGACGCTTAGCCTGTTATTCAGCCGCCACAGCCCCCTCAAACCCTCCCTTTCCCAGAGAATAGTGTGTTGCTTGTCACCCAAATTCCACAGTCCCCCAGGAGAAAGGAACTTCTCAGACACTGACTCTAAAACCAATTCTTTATTCTCTAGCTTGAAATGGAGGATAAGTTGTTCCATTTAGTTAGAGAACAGAACAAGGCCCTACAGGTAGAAATTACAGGAAAGCAGATTTCATTCATTATAAGGAAGAATTTCTAACAATTAGAATTGTCTTATAATAGAACTAGACCCTCAGAAGGTGGGGACTCCCTGTCACCTAAGTGTTCAAGCAGAGGCTGGGCATCCATATGCTAGAAATATTGAAAAGGGAACTCACCCCTATCATCTGTCACCCATTATCAATGGGGCAGTCCTTTCCACACGTTGACTTCTTGAAGGAGTGGAGGAGGTGGGTTGGGGGTTCAGAAAAAAGCCTGGACAAGCGCCGCTGATAGGCAGGGGATGCTCTAAGTGCTGGTGGATAAAGCAAGTAGACCAAAGGGGAAATGCCCTGGAGAGTTGATCTCAGGGAGGAAGGGGACAAGCCGAGCACTAATAGCAGACAGATCTCTCCAAATCTGGGTGCCTGTGCAGGGGCAGCAGGAAGCAAAGGGACGGAGTGGGACAGGTTAGAGCAGCTCAGCTCTGCTTTGCCTCCTGGTGCTGGAAAAGACCCAAGCGCTGCCTAACAAGGCCAGCAGGTTCTCCCAAAGGCACCCAGCTGGTCCACTTTTCCTCCCAAGCCCTCGTTTACTAATGACTGTACCACACCTACTTCCAAAAAATTAGCTGAAGGAACTCATAATAAAAGACAAGGACATTAAGGCGTTAACACCAGAGAAGGGTCTTCCTGTCCCCTGGGGCCTTCTCCAGCTGGAGGGGGGGGCTCTAAGAACAGGTGGAGCTGCTATTGCTACTTTTCCAGGGCACAGGATGGTCAGGAGGGACCCTTAGCAAACACCAGCTGGAGGCCGGGGCCCTGTGTTCTGCAAGGAGGGCCCTCCCTCTCCGGGGCCAGCTCACAGCCCTCTCCCTCCCGCCCCTCCACCGGCAGCGGCAGGGGCGCTGGGGCCGGGAGAATGCCACCGGCCACTCTCCCTCTGCCCCCCGGCCTCCGCAGCCCCTGCCCTCTCAGACGTCATGCTTCTTCTGATGGGCCAGGAGCTTCTCCTCGTCGTCAAAGGTCTGGCCACAGATGGCGCAGCAAAATGCACCGTCACGGATGTGGCTCTTGCGGTGGGTGATGAGATTGGACTTCTGGCTGAAGCTGCGGTCGCAGTCAGGGCAGGCGTAGGGGCGCTCTCCCGTGTGGATGCGCCGATGGGACACCAGGTTGGACTTCTGGCTGAAGGCTTTGCCGCAGTCCGGGCAGACGTAGGGCTTCTCGCCGGTGTGGATGCGCCGGTGGGCTGCCAGGTAGGGCTTGTGGCGGAAAGCCTTGCCGCAGTCCGGGCAGACGAAGGGCCGCTCAGGGGCGTGGTCGCGCCGGTGGGCTGCAAGGTGGCTGCCCTGGGAGAAGCGGCGCCCGCACTCCTCGCAGGCGAAGGGCCGCTCGCCCGAGTGGACGCGGGAGTGGGCCACCAGGTGGGTCTTCTTGCCGAAGTTCTTCCCACACTCCGCGCAGGTGAAGGGCCGCTCGCCCGTGTGCTGCCGCTGGTGGGCCCGCAGGAAGCGCTCCAGGCGGAAGCTGCGGCCACAGTCTTCACAGCTGTAGAGGGAGGGGGGCGCTCCCGCCTGGTCCTGTGCCGGCTCTCCTGGGGGCTCCAGCAGCGGCGCCGGGGCCGGCTCCTGGGCAGATTTCAGTGGGGCCTGCGGGGTGCGTGCAGATGAGGGCTCCTGGGGGCCTGCAGGAAGCTGGGGGCTCCCCGAGCCGGGGGTGCCCTGCACAGACCCTTCCGATCGCTTGTGGATCTTGCTGTGAGACAGAAGGTTGGGTTTGTGGCGGAAGCGGCGTCCACACTCCGTGCACGGGTAGGGCTTCTCGCCGGTGTGGATGCGCCGGTGTGAGGTCAGGTAGGGCTTATTAGTGAAGCGCTTCCCACACTCGGGGCACTGGTGGGGCCGCTCGCCCGTATGCACACGGCGGTGGGCGATCAAATTGGGCTTGTGCCGGAAACGCTTGCCACAGCAGGCACACTGGAAGGGGCGGTCTACAGCGTCTCCACCAGGCCGCGGGGCCGTCACTGCGGGCCGGCCCCTGGGCCGAGGCCCAAGGGCTTTGGCTGCCGCCGCCTCCAGAGCTTCAGCTACGTGAACCCGCTTGTGAGCAACTAGTTGGTCCCACTGGGAAAAGCTGCGGCCACAGTTGCCACATATAAAGGGCCGGGCCTCAGGAGCAGGGGGGTGGCACCGCCGCAGATGAGCCCGAAGCTGCTTTCGGCGCCAGAAGCGTCTCTCACATTCAGGACAGGCCACGGGCCGCTTTGCAGCTGAGTGGGCCCGCAAATGCAGAACCAGGGCCACCCAGCCTCGGAAACTCTGCCCACAGAGGTGGCAGGCAAAGCCCAGGTCTGGGGTGGCAGCAGCATGGACCTGGCAGTGCAGTGCCAGGAAAGGGGCATGTCGGAAGCGATGGCCACATTCAGGACAGGCCAGGGGCAGCCGGGCCTGGCAGTGTCGGACATGAAGCCACAGGGCCACCCAGCCTGGGAAGTGCCTTCGACAGTAGGCACAGCGATGGGCCCTACTGGGGGACTGGCTACCCGAGTGGGCCACAGAGGTGCCCTGTGACCTCAGCCCGCCGGACTCCTTCTCCGGGGTTGGAGCGGACTGCTGGGAGGGCCCAGAGAGCCTGGGCCGGGCAGGGCCCGTGGCCAGGGTGCCCCTGCAGCGGCGTTCCAGCATGGGTTCTTCCTCTGCTGAAGGTGGAAAAGCAGAGTCATTCCTGAGGTCAACTCATCCTGCCCTGGCTCCTCCCTGCCCGTCCCAGGCCCGAGAGGAGCTCGCCCCTCTGAACTCCTTGGGCCCTTGAATCTGGATTACTCTTCTATTTCCTTGTATGTTTTAGGCTTCTAGATACCCTTTCAAGTATATTTGTCTTCAGTCTTTATTGACCCTGGAAACTACGAGAAGGTAAGCACTTTGATACTTCTTGGAATCCCCCACATCTGCTGTAGAGTAAACACTCAGAGCTGGCTGCACAAACATTCCTGCCTCTCCCTACCATGCTTAATGCTTTTCCAAGGGCTTCCCTGCTGCCCTCTGCTTGTTTCTGCTGTTTCCTATTGCCTCAGCTGAGCTTCACAGCAACACTGTGAGGCAAGGTGAGCAGACATTAAGCCCCCCGTCTGATAGATGAAGCAACGGTGAGGCATAAAAGGTGACGGGACTTGCCTGATGAGACACAGTAGACCAGCAGCAAAACCAAGACTAGGGCACAGGTCTTCTGAACTCCCAGGCCAGTGTTCTTGCCTCTACAACACCTGGGTTGGTAAAGATCTCACAGAAAGAAATGCCTAGAGCCCTTCATTCTTATTATCCTCTTCTGGGCTCAAATCATATCACGGGGGCACATGTTCTGACTTCCTGACCTCAGTTTCTTGGGGTAGAAGTCAGGAAAGCAGTGAGAACAGCTCTCCTCAGGCACAGGAGGGGAGCGCTAGACGCTACTCCTAGTCCAGCATAACGCCAGGCCACCACCTGTCCAGACTGTGCCCACATTCTGCCTGCCTGCCCTCCTCCACCCACACATACAATTAGGACATCGCAGGAAGCAAAGTTATCCCAAATCCAAGGAACACCCACAGCCTGCTGCCCTCAGGGGCCCAGATCCCTGACCCTGAACTCCGTCAGGGTGGTAGGGATTATTGGGGCAGAAGGGAAGAAGAGATTGTAATCTCTGTCCCCTGCCGCATTTTATGGCAACCCCACCAGGGGCTGCCCCACATTCACCTCTTCCACGGAGCAGGGGAGCCCAGATTACTGGAGAGCTTCCTACACCCACTGAGAGGTGGGATGAACTGGTGGTTAGACTCCTAAGGGGCCTTCACTGCCTGCTCAAAAGCTCCAGACACATCCTCCTAAACTCCCTAGAGCCTGACCCCTCTGGAGAAGCACAGACATGACTCATTCCCAACGGCCAGACTGAGCACAGGGAAGACTCCCAGGCTGTGAGAACGTGACCCTTCCCCCTACAGGTGACTTCTTTGCACCAGAATGGGTAGGTCTGAGCGTTGGGGCAGTGGAATGGTTTGGGTACCCAACAAAAAAGGCCAGACTCTACCCTGGAAACTTTGCAGCTGGAGATGAGGCTTTTTCCAGCTCTTCCTGGAGATGTTCCTGGGGATACTTCTGCGGCTGTAGCGCCTGCTTGCGCCCACACTCTGGTAGCCCCCAGATGTCAGAGAAAACTGCAGCAGTAAAGACACCCCTACCCCCATGGCAGAGCTCAGACCTCTGATTGCAGAGAGGCCAGCCTTACCTGTGGGCAGGGGAGAGAAAACATGCATGAGGCTCTGAGCTCCCTCTAGGGCAGTCATCTTTGTGTCCTCGGCAGCCACAACCCCTCCCCCACCCAAGCCCCACACCCGCCGGCAGAGTGACCTGAATAGTTACTGGTGTAATAAATGAACGTGCCCCTTCACCAAGGAAGTGCTTGACTGCCTTTGGGGGTCACTTCCTCCAGTGGTAAGGTCATAGCACGAATTCTCCATGTTGATGGCCAAAGGACGGCTGATGGTAGACTCCGGAATCCCTGCGGTTCCCCTTCCCCCACCCTCCTTCCAACAGGAATTCCAGGACCGTTTCCCAAGGGGCTGCACAGGGCGAGCTGGTGTGGCCAGGTCTCGGTCAGAATCCCCATACGCACTCTGGACGGCAATGGACCATGAAGACCCCACACCCCGCTTTTGTATTCGGTCGTGTACCCCGTCCACGTTCGCGGACACACGGCTAGGCACTCCCCGAGAGGGCCCTTGGGTCCCCACGCAACGCGCAGCTCGCGGAGCCTGTGCGCAGGTGCGCGGGCTCGCCCCCCCAAACGGTCCAGCGGTGTCCCCCCCTCAACAACGCACACTTGGTCACGCGCCCGGCAGGTAGGGCCGCCCCCGCCACGGGCCCGCGTGGACCCCGCGCCCTGCCCGGGACGAACCTCTCCGGCGGGGCGTGCGGAGGCGCGTGGCGCGTCCATGAGGCCGGAACGCCGGCGCCGGCGGCCGCGCTCCCCACCCCGCCGCGGCGACAGCAGCAGGTTCGAGTTCACAACTGCCAGGCCCGTGCCCAGCCCCCCCGCCGGTTCCCAGCGCCACGTGACTACAGGCGCTGCCGAGGGTCAGTCCCGGGCGCGGGCCGGCGGCCGGGGCCGGAGAGCGAGGCGGGCGGCAGGGCCGACCTAGCGTGGCCAGTCGCCCCCAGCGCCCCCTCGAGGGCCAGGGTTCGCCCCCCGGGGCCGACTCGGGAGCCATGGCGACCGCAGCCCTGATTTTCCGGGACAGGCCCGGCTCAAGTTTCCCGACCCTTTGTCCCTACGGAGATGTGCGTCCCTGGGCGACCGCGTGGCCAGACCGCGGTGACCCGGCTGGACCCAGCCTCGCCTTCCGAGAGGGCGCTCCCCGCCTGCGCCTCCCCTGCCCTGCCCCGCCAACGCCGGCGTCCACCTTCGGCCTCCCCGCGGCCGGGCGGCGAGGCTGACCCCAGAGTCAGCTTCTGGTTTGTTTAGAAGTGGGGAAAGGAAAGGCCCGATCGTGTGAACTTTGAAAAGGGAATGCCCGATATTCTGGAACTAGTGAAGAGCAGGCGTCCCGGCGTCCCATTGCCGCGCGGCCTGGCCGAGGGGCCGTCCTCGCGGCGAGGTCGCTGCGCTTGCAAACACCGCGCGAGTGCGGAGGCAGGTGGGGGCCTGCGCCCGTGACTCACCCACGAGCAGGTGGGCCTGACCGAATGCACGAAACTCTTACTGGGTTTTCAGGCTAGTAGTTTCATGTACTTTTATGCTTTTCAGCAAAGGCAATTTTTAAATTGTACAGCCAGTTTTAAAACAAAAAATCTGTTGCACAAATAGGGCATAGAATACAAACATCTCTCATACGTTTCCTTCTTCGAGTCAATTACATTTAATATTTTGGTATGTATCTTTTTTTTATGCTTTATTTTTTTCTATGCATGTTTGACATAATTGGCATAACACCTTGCAAAGATGTATTCTGCCCTTTTCACTTAAAAATATTGTGAATTTTCTCCCATTTTATTAGATATTCTTTTATAACATGATTCTTAATGGCAGCATAAGTATGCAAATAAATTGTTTATAAATTTGTTTTTCTATATCGTTACAGGTTCATCTTTTATTGCACATGCCTGGTTTAAAAATTCATGAAGTGAGAAACAGATAAAAGCCAAAGTATATATTTTTTAATGTTTTCTAATTATTTTCTAGGAAAATATATTAGTTTTCCCTTGAGAAATGCTCATTTCTCCATATCCTTGATAACACAGTCTTTTCAAATTTAATTCAAAGTCATTATTTCTCATTGCTTCGAATTTCATTTCTTAGATTAATTACTATTTAGCATACTTGTTTTTTTACATATTTATTACTCATTTGTATTTTCTTTTTTGTGAATTTGCTCATGTCCTTTTGCCCTCTTTTCTATTTGTCCGTTGCTAAAAGTTGGGAAATTCGTTTTATTTCACATTGGGGGCTTACTCCTTATACAGCAAAGGCTTTTATGGTTTCTTATATATAAATGTCACATATAGAGCAGCCACCCCACCCCAAATTAAATTTTATATTTGTATTTTTATCACAGAACATAAGTTTTAATATCTAGTAGTGTAAGTACTCCCCTCCCACACAGATTCCTTTTTTTTTTCTCCAAAACTTTCTTGGCTATAACTACTCATTTTTTCTTCCAGATGACCTTTAGAATTTATCAGTATTTTTAAAAATTTCTTGTTATTTTAAAAATCCATTTGAAGAGATTTAAGATTCATGTCTCTCCATTTAGTCAGGCTTTATTTTACCCCTCAGCCAAGTTTTCTATTTGTATATTGAGTGTATAACTTTTATACTTTTCATAAATAAAGTTCACAAGTATGAAAAAACACCTTTGTCAGGTCATACAGTTGTGTTCAAAAATACGGTTATAACATATCGCAGAATACATGACAGGTTTGGTAGTTACAGAAGAACGGATTGTTCTATCATCAGTGCAGTCAGAATACAGTCCAGTTTTTACCTAAATACTTGGAATGATAGTTCATGTTTAAGGAGTCCTTACTTGCAAACTTGGCAATAAACTCTGCAAATCCTTATCTCATTTAATCCTGTTAACAGCCCTAGGCAACTGCTCTTCCAGTTCTCATTTTACAAATGAAGCTAAGGCTCAGAGATGTTAAGGAATTTGCCCAAGGCCACGCAGCTAGAGAGTGGCTGATAGGAACCCAGCCCCACTCTAACCACTGAAGTTGTCTGTGGAGAAAAGCACCACTGCTGGGCCCAGCACCGTGATTGTGAAATACCTGTCAGTTCAGGAGTAAATGTGGCCATCCCATGCTACTTGATTACTGCACTCCCACAACACCTCAGAGACTCCCAAAACATCCTTATCTGTCTGGAACCAAACTTTCTCAGCAGAAAGGCTCTGCACTTAAGCAAAGCCCTCAACTACTCCCTCCCTGCCCAGCACCACTGGAAGATGTATCTTCTCCCCAGTCAGGAGTTCACCACCTACCGTAACTTCCGCCTTCGGCATGGTCCAAGGAAATGGGGCCTTTGCTCCGCAGGCAGAAAATGAGTGGCACAGGAGTTGGGCCGTATTCCTGAGCCTTTATCCAGCCAGAAATCCTAGGCCTTGCTATTGGGGACTATCTGTAAGAGGGTAGACTGCATCCCCTGCCCCCACCTGCGGCTCCACTGTCAGTCCTCCCCACAGGACCCACCCTTACACCCAGCAGATACTCCAGCAGCACCCAGCAGCTGCTACTCTGCCAGGTGCCGGGCCGGAAGGTCCGTGCTGTCTCTCCCCGACGTGCAAGGATGTTGAGAGGGCTTCTAACTCTGGTTTAGTGATGGAAATACCTCTTCAGTTAGTACTTCATGTGACATAAAACCAAATGCTTGTTGATAACTTCTGAGTGGATGACAGTTGAAACGCTGGAGGACACTGTAGAGCAAGAGAGAAGAAAGGAAAACTTGACTCAGATGGGACTTACTTGAACTTCTGTCAACGCCTGCTTCAGACCGTCTCCCAGAGACAGATGTGGAAACTCCCAGAGCCCGTTCCACGGTGTCTGCGGCCAGTTTGCGGAGGAGACAGAAAGCACAGACCACATCTGCTGCCCACCCGGGGACGGTCACTTGTGCCTGCTCGCCCAGCCCTCCCCCCACTGCGTTCTCCTGCCATCTGCACCTTGAAAAAAAGCAGCTGTGGCCTAAACTGAGAAAGGCCCTGACTCCAAGGCCGGCATCTCAGCCAGGTCACGTGGAGACGCTTCAGGAAAAGATCAAAGTGCTCCTACTTCTGCAGTTCTGGAAGTACCTTCAAATGCATGAACGCATACAGAACGTATGGCAAGGACAGCCACTTGACTGAGAGCAAATGTCACCCCGCAAACCGTTGCACACCATGTTCTAGGAGTCTGTTTTTCTAAGAATAAAACAACATAGCTGGGCAAAGGGAAACCGGGTAGCCATCTCAGGTTTCCTGTGGCGAGCCCTAGTGTTGGGGTGCCCTGTGGTGGTAAGGCCCGCATACCGCTTCTCGCCTCTCACCAGTGCCTCTCCGTAGCCTGGCCCTGCAGCAGCCAGCCCTGTTGTTCCTGCTCCCCGGGCCCCACGGAGTCCCAGCTCTCTTACCCGCCTGACCCTTTGAAACATAGATCAGGTTGCTCACTTCACATTTTGGAAACATGGCAAACTGCTGCCCCAGCTCCTCAGGTTCCAGCCGCTCTGACGGGACTGCCTCCCCACTTCTGGCCCTTTGCAGTCCTCTGGCGCTCTGCCCAGCCACAACTGCTTGCTCCCAGCTTAAGGCCTTTGGAGCTGCTGTCCCTTCTGCCTTGAATGCTCTTCCTCCAGATCTCTGTAGAGCTTACTCTATTCAGAGTTAGGCTCAAGTATCCTCTTCTCGAAATGTGCTTCCCAGTGAACCCCTCTCCTCTCCACACCCTCCACCTGTATGAGTTTCCTGTGGTCACTATAACAAATTAGCACAAACGTGGTGCCTTATGACAATGCACAGTTATTCTTATAGTTGTGGAGGTCAGAAATCCACAATCAGTTTCACTGGGTGGAAATCCTGGTGTCAGAAGGGCCATGTTCCCTACAGGGACTCGAAAGGGGCATCTGTTTCCTCCTCACCTTTTGCAGCGGCTTGGCCTCGGGGCCCCTCCCTCCACCGGAAGCCAGCGTCTCGCTTCAGTTGTCCCCTGTCTCTGCTGTAGTCAGACCTCCCCCTGTCTCCCTCTGAGGAGGGACACCTGTGATTACATCCAGGGTCCACCCAAACAATCCAGTATAAGAATACAGGCAAATACAAATTAAAATTAAGAAAACTGTTTGAATTCCCCCTGGTGCAAAAAAGGAGAGACTCTCTACCTCTTCCTTTACAGCATTTTCTTTGGAAAACCTGTCACTGTGAATTTTTCTCTGCCCCTTTGAGATGTATGTAAATCTTTCTAAAAGCCACATAAGCCTCTGGCTGGCTTACAACCCAGCACTCTGTCTCAAGGACCTGGGAGCCATGCCATCTCTTTGGAATGTGAACAGCAAGGGAGCTAGTGGCCTGCCTCCCAGTCCCCGGGGAAGGGGGGCCTGACTCCTGTGCGCACCCGGCTCCAGGCTACAGACCCACCTCCTGTCATAAAGGCATGAGAACTGTATTTTCCCTCTGGATGAAGGTGATCAGCTAACACAGGTGGCTACTCCGATCACCAGGTGAATCGTCAGTCCCTGCCTGAGGACTAGCTCTGGTTCATCTTGACAACATGTATACGGGTTGCATCTGCTGGCCTGTGTGACAGGGTGAGATTGTGTTCTGCCTTCAGTGTCTTACTGGATTGCCTGTGCTGTGCATCTCTTTCTGGTTTAATGTTTATTCAATAATAAAACTGTTCTTTCTCTTTACCTATGTGGAGAGCTATTCTGTGTTGGCAAATCTTGTTTTTAATTATATTTCCCCAACCTAACCTCCCCATCTCGAAATTCTTTGTTTAGCCCCCTCCTCAGTCCCTTTTGCCATACAAGGAGCATTCACAGGTTCCAGGGATCAGGAGCTGGTCAGGGCTGCTTCTCAGCCCACAGCTCCCTCCCGTCACACCCATCACTTCCCGGCCCCCTCCTTGGCTTTACTGCTCTTCAGAGCTCTTATCACTGGCCTGAAACTGTTTAGATATGTACTCATTCAGGTCTTTTTTTGTCTAGTGAGCCACACAAGGCAGGGACTTGGCCTGTGTTTTCAACCACCAAGTAGCCCATGACATGGTGACATCATAAGGATCATAAGATGTCAGGCCCAGGAATGAGGAGATGTAAGCTGATCATACAGTTGAGCGAATGTGATTAGACTACACTGAATTCCTAAGCAACAGGCTGAGCCAACTGTTTACCAGTAAACCTCAAATTCTCTTCCCTTGGCTACTGCTTATTAAGTGGGTGACAGGAGTCTGCCAGCACTTTTAGTGAGAGAAAATACCACTCTTATTTCGAGAAAAACTCCAAAAAACTTGAGTTTTTTCAAGCTCACCATCTCCATCAAACTCTCCTGCTTGAAGGGCTCTGACTGTAGGCAGCAGTGCTGTGAACCTATTCTTTTACCTGCAAGATTGTTCTAGAATAAGTGGAATGCAGGAACTTTCAGGGAACCTCTGGCCCTGAGGGAAACTGACACGTCCAGTCACAGGCTCAGCAGGAAGAGGGCGCTCTACACCCTGGCGACCTCGGTGATTTGGTCTGAGGCCCACACATGGCCAGGAAAAACTGCACCAGATCATCTCAGGCAAGAGAGGAGGTCCTTGACTGGACGCAGAAATCTATAATTTTACCCTTTTAAGGTCAAATCTCATTATGACGATGCTGTGTTTCTACTCTGGCATCAGGATCTGTTTTGTTCAACTTAATTCAAAAGATGGACTTACAAGTCAGTGTGTATCTGTTCTTAGTTTAAAGTATACTAAAAGCCAAGCTTGCTTTGGGAACACAAGGCAATTGTAATCCGCATCTCAGTGATGTCTCTGAAGTTTAGCAGATGAGGCATATCTTCAAGTGTTTGTTTCCTGTGAGTGGCATGTGCTGGTCTTTGGGAAGCCCCTATACACGTTCACCATGTAATGAAAACACTGCCTGTTCCCTCAGCTCCTTCCTACCTGAACTCCTCTCGAATAAAACCACTTGGAGACTTGGAGGAAGCACAGCGCAAATCTGGCTTCCACTTGCTGCCTTCCGATCAGCTCCAAGACCAAATCTGGGTCGCAGCCTCGTGCGGTGCCTTTGGAATTGACCAGGGAAGTCTGAGGTTCTCGGCACTGGTTTGCCTTTGCTGTCTTAAAACAGGAGAAGAGAGTTTCCTTTTAACAGGATTTAAGGTTCATTTTTTGGATTTTTTAGAAATCACAACAACATATTCACTACATAGCAACATTCTACTAAATTACTACCTTGGACAAATAATGTACTATGTAAAATCAATTGTAAAAAGAACATTTGAAAAGTATTGACCTTCCCAGCCTCTGAACCAGCCTGCGTGCCTTCCTCTGGCTGAGACGCCGCTCGCCGGATGCGCCTGCTCTGGGTTTGTTCTAACAGACACGCACGCGGCAGCAAACTGGCGTGATTCATGCGTCAAAGGGAGTGAGAAGAGGTTCTTAGGGTTAAACCAAGAATCTACAAGTGATCACAGATTACTGCAAATACATAAGAAAAATAATTCCACAGCCCCGTTATTTGAAAAAAAGGGGGCGCTCACTAGGTTTAAAGGCCCTAGCTCACAGCTCACGCTCACCATCTCCATCCAGCGGTAAATCCCTGAGAGGTTCAGAGGGCCCGCGGTGGGGTCTGTGGGACTTTCAGGTGGGCATTTGTCTTCTGATCACTTTGATTTAGGAAAATATTTTGCACTCATGAAGCTGACTTTTTAAATATACTTCATAGAAGTGAAAATTCATTTTATTAATTTGCTGAATTTCCTTGAGAGAGTAATTATAAATTTTAAAATGTTAATAGTATGTTAAATTAATGTTAAAGTGTATCCACTGATTCAAATCGTTTCATTTCCTGTCACATTAAAATATTAAAAATGGTATCCTGATTTCTTACCCTTTTTTGGAGATAAATGATAGGAATTTCAAAATGTTTATTATTCCCAAAAAGGCAATTTTTACTTTTTTCAGCTTAGCGTTAGCCATCCTAGCCTTGTTCTTTTGATCACAAAGCACCTGATTATTGCATCACATAGACAAAAACTTGGTTTTTCAAACCATCAGGCTGAGTACGTAGCACTGCCTTAGGAGAGGATTTCCTCTGGGTGTGAGTAAGTTTGCTGGAGCTGCCTTAACAAAGTACCACACACAGGGTGACTTGGACAACAGAAATTCATTCTCTTACAATTCTGGAGACTAGAAGGCCAAGGCCAAGCAGTCGGCAGAGTTGGCTCTTCTTTCCTTGACTTGCGGATGACCGTCTCCTTGCTGTGTCCTCACACAGTCTTCTCCTCTGTGTCCTAATCTCCACTTATAAGGACACCAGTCATACTGGATTGGGGTCCACCCATATGACCTCTTTTTACCTTAATTACCTCTTTAAAGGCCCTGTCTCCAAACACAGACACATTCTGAAGTACTGGGGGTTAGGCCTTCAATATATGAATTTTAGGGGCACACATCTAGCCTTCAGCTATGTCTATGTACACATACACACACACACACACACATAATGTAGTGATTTTTCTTAAGTAGCCCACAAACTCTGATTAAGTATGCTGGATTTCACACACATGTATTTATCCCTACTCCCTCCCAAAACTCCATTAAAATGATAGTAAAGAAATAAAAAA
This sequence comes from Manis pentadactyla, assembly GCF_030020395.1. Taxonomy (NCBI): domain Eukaryota; kingdom Metazoa; phylum Chordata; class Mammalia; order Pholidota; family Manidae; genus Manis; species Manis pentadactyla. The sequence continues at coordinate 143,396,708 of NC_080025.1, read as the reverse complement.
ATACAAATTCACAAGGAGAAAAAAGTGGAAGAGGAGACAACAGTAGACTAGACATGCATGACACGCTTTACAAGATGGTGAGGAAGGAGTGGGGGTGACTGACAGAGGAGAGAGGAATTGTTGTGGGGGGCAAGGGTCATCTACAGTGATTAGGAGACTCCATTCACTGAACCCCGAGAAGGCTCTGCACAGGAAAGCACCAGGTACACAAGAGACAAGGATGAGGCAGGGGACACAGAGGAACACCCCTACCCTTCCACCCCTGCAGGAGACTGCAGGCTTTGCCCTGTAGGAGTGGAGTCAGGTGAGGGCAAAGCCCCAACTGAGAACAGGAAGCAAAGTCCAAGTCCCCACGCTAGTGGTGGCTTCCAGCCTCGTGACCCCACTTGGCACCGGAACACAGCCAGCCTGGCTCTACTCACAGGCAAAAGCTCAGAGGACTCTTCTTTGGAAAAACTGAATGGCCAGGGAAGAAAAGACCTACAGACAACATCAACATAGATAATACCAATAGAGATAATACCAATGATCCATCATTCAAACAACAAAAAATCAAGTTTATTACCAGATCATCCTACATCACATCCTACCAGGTGACAAGGCCCCAAACTCCCCAAAAGCTTTCAATTGGATATTTGAGGAATACCTCCAACATGAAAGACCAAAACCACAAACTGAAAAAGGAGCAGAATGGAACATTTGAAAAAGAAATCCTATATTTGCAGAATGGCACTTTAAATAGGAAAAGGCTTTTTTATATTTAAAAAAACATAATTGAGATTTTAATTTAAAAGTTCAGTAAAAGGTATGGAACATAAGGGTGATAATATTTCTCATTTTATAAACATCAGAAATAAAAGTAGAGACATTACTACCAATTTTACAGAAATAAAAAGTATTATAGAAAAGTACTATGAACAATTGTATGCCAATAAATCAGTTAACCTAGATGAAATGAACAGTCTTAGAAACACAAAAACTACCAAGACTAAATCAAAAAGAAATAGAAAATCTGAATAGGTCTACGACTAGCAAGGAGATATAGTCAGTAATAAAAAAAAAATCCCAGCAAAGAAATGAAGATGGCTTCACTGGTGAATTCTACCAAACATTTTATTTATTTATTTTTATTAAGGTATTATTGATATATACACTCTTATGAAGGTTTCACATGAAAAAACAATGTGGTTGCTACATTCACCCATAATATTGAAACCCCCACACACCCCATTGCAGTCCCTGTCCATCAGTGTAGTAAGATGCCACAGAGTCACTACTTGCCTTCTCTGTGCTACACTGTCTTCCCCGTGACCCCACACACACCATGTGCACCAATCATGATACCCCTCAATCCCCTTCTCCCTCCCTCCCCACCCACCCTCCCCCACCCCTCCCCTTTGGTAACCACTAGTCACTTCCTGGAGTCTGTGAGTCTGCTGCTGTTTTGTTCCTTCAGTCCTGCTTCGTTGTTATACTACAAAAATAAGGGAAATCATTTGGTCCTTGTCTTTCTCCACCTGGCTTATTTCACTGAGCATAATATCCTCCAGCTCCATCCATGTTGTTGCAAATGGTAGGATTTGTTTTCTTCTCATGGCTGAATAGTATTCCATTGTGTATATGTACCACATCTTCTTTATCCATTCATCTACTGATGGACACTTAGGTTGCTTCCATTTCTTGGCTATTGTAAATAGTGCTGCGATAAACATAGGGGTTCATCTGTCTTTTTCAAACTGGGCTCCTGCATTCTTAGGGTAAATTCCTAGGAGTGGAATTCCTGGGTCAAATGGTATTCCTATTTTTAGTTTTTTGAGGAACCTCCATATTGCTTTCCACAATGGTTGAACTAGCTTACATTCCCACCAGCACTGTAGGAGGGTTCCCCTTTCTCCACAGCCTCACCAACATTTGTTGTTCTTAGTCTTTTCGATGCCAGCCATCCTAACTGGTATGAGGTGATATTCATTGTAGTTTTTATTTGTATTTCTCTGATAATTAGTGATGTGGAGCATCTTTTCATGTGCCTGTTGGCCATCTGAATTTCTTCTTTGGAGAATTGTCTCTTATATCCTCCACCCATTTTTTAATTGGGTTATTTGCTTTTGGGGTGTTGAGGTGTGTGAGTTCTTTATACATTTTGGATGTTAACCCCTTGTTGGATATGTCATTTACAAATATATTCTCCCATACTGCAGGATGCCTTTTTGTTCTGTTGATGGTGTCTTTGCCATACCCAAGCCTTTTAGTTTGACGTAGTACTGTGTGTTCATTTTTGCTTTTGTTTCCCTTGCTCAAGGAAATGCATTCAAGAAGAAGTTGCTCATGTTTATAGTCAGGAGATTGTTGCCTATGTTGTCTTCTAAGAGTTTTATGCTTTCATGACTTACATTCAGGTCTTTGATCCATTTCGAGTTTTCATTTTCTTGCATGTAGCTGTCCAGTTTTGCCAACACCAGTTGTTGAAGAGGCTGTCATTTCCCCATTGTATGTCCATGGCTCCTTTATCATATATTAATTGACCATATATGCTTGGGTTACCATCTGGGCTCTCTAGTCTGTTCCATTGGTCTATCTTTCTGTTCTTGTGCCAGTACCAAATTGTCTTGATTACTGTGGCTTTGTAGTAGAGCTTGAAGTTGGGGAGCATAATCCCCCCAGCCTTATTCTTCCTTCTCAGGGTCGCTTTGGCTATGCGGGGTCTTTTGTGGTTCCATATGAATTTTAGAACTATTTGCTCTAGTTCACTGAAGAATGCTTTAGTATTTTGATAGGGATTGCACTGAATCTGTAGATTGCTTTAGGCAGGATGGCCATTTTGACAATATTAATTCTTCCTATTCATGAGCACAGGATGTGTTTCCATTTATTGGTATCTTCTTTAATTTCTCTCATGAGTGTCTTGTCGTTTTCAGAGTATAAGTCTTTCACTTCCTTGGTTAGGTTTATTCCTAGGTATTTTATTCTTTTTGATGCAATTGTGAATGGAATTGTTTTCCTGATTTCTCTTTCTGCTAGTTCATCATTAGTGTATAGAAATGCAACAGATTTCTGTGTATTAATTTTGTATCCTGCAACTTTGCTGTATTCAGATATTAGATCTAGTAGTTTTGGAGTGGATTCTTTAGGGGTTTTTATGTACAATATCATGTCATCTACAGTGACAGTTTAACTTCTTCTTTACCAATCTGGATGCCTTTTATTTCTTTGTGTTGTCTGATTGCCATGGTAAGGACCTCCAGTACTATATTGAGTAAAGTGGAGAGAGCGGACATCCTTGTCTTGTCCCCAATCTTAAAGGAAAAGCTTTCAGCTTCTCACTGTTCAGTATGATGTTGGCTGTGGGTTTATCATATATGGCCTTTATTATGTTGAGGTACTTGCCCTCTATACCCATTTTGTTGAGAGTTTTTATTATGAATGGATGTTGAACTTTGTTGAATGCTTTTTCAGCATCTATCGAGATGATCATGTGGCTTTTGTCCTTCTTTTTGTTGATGTGGTGGATGATGTTGATAGATTTCGAATATTGTACTATCCTTGCATCCCTGGAATAAATCTAACTTGATCATGGTGGATGATTTTTTTTTTTAGATAATTATTTTTTATTGAAGGGTAGTTGACACACAGTATTATATTAGTTTCAGGTGTACAACACAGTGATTCAACATTTATATACATGATAATTCTAGGTACCAGCTATCACCATACCAAGTTGTTACAATATTTTGACTATATTCCTTATGCTATACATTACATCCCGGTTACTTATTTATTTTACAATTGGAAATGTGTATATATATATATACATATTTTTTTTTTTGTGAGGGCATCTCTCATATTTATTGATCAAATGGTTGTTAACAACAATAAAATTCTGTATAGGGAAGTCAATGCTCAATGCACAATCATTAATCCACCCCAAGCCTAATTTTTGTCAGTCTCCAATCTTCTGAAGAATAACGAACAAGTTCTTACATGGAGAACAAATTCTTACATAGTGAATAAGTTCTTACATGGTGAACATTACAAGGGCAGTCATCACAGAAGCTTTCGGTTTTGCTTATGCATTATGAACTATAAACAGTCAGTTCAAATATGAATACTCATTTGATTTTTATACTTCATTTATATGTGGATACCACATTTCTCTCTTTATTATTATTATTTTTAATAAAATGCTGAAGTGGTAGGTAGATACAAGATAAAGGTAGAAAACATAGTTTAGTGTTGTAAGAGAGAAAATGTAGATGATCAGGTGTGTGCCTGTAGACTGTGTGTTAATCCAAGCTAGACAAGGGCAATAAAACATCCACGTATGCAGAAGATTTCTCTCAGAACAGGGAGGGTGAGGTTCTAAGCCTCACCTCTGTTGATCCCCAATTTCTCACCTGATGGCCCCCCTGCGACTGTGCCTGTCTTAGGTTGTTCCTCCCTTGAGGAATCTTACCGTCTCTGGCTAATCAGTCATCTTCCGGGGCCATACAGGGAAATGTGAAGTTGGTAAGTGAGAGAGAAGCCTTATTGTTTGAAAAGGTTAGCTTTTTACTTCTTTGCATATTTATGCCCTGTGGCTTCTATGCCCAGCATTTGTCTTGAGGTGTCTTTACCACTTGGAAGAATTATGATACTCGGTAAATTCGATATGAGGCACGAATTCTATTTAAGGGTTGTAGTTAGGAAGGAAGAAGAAAAGCTATAGAAGTAGCAGGCGGAAGAAAACATGGGAAGATTGATTATTTCTTTGACATATCTTCTTGTAGAGTAACTTCAGCATGTATAGGTTTTAAACTACTAATTAAATTGCGCACACACATTAACATAATAGGAGTATAGTTACATAACCAAAGCATACCTGTAATTACCAACCATCTCCAGTGAAACCAAGAAAACCAGTTAGGCACCTTAGGCATTTGTGGAAACTTATCTATGATATGGTGGATATTGTCCAACTGAACTTGAACAGTCTGAGAGAAATCAGACAAATTAAAACAGTCCATTCCTGGGGACTGTTCACATCCCTTATGTTCTTTTAACAGTAAATAGTCTGTAGTTGTAAGATTTTGGAGCGCTACAATTTGCACTTCTCCAAATTCTTGGTTGAGTTCCAACAGTATAGATCCAGTCAAATTTGTTGTTTTACTGAATGCACAGGCCAGCTTAGATATCTCCTTCCTCATTCCCATGGCAAGTCCAGGAACTGGTGGGATGAATGCATCTACAGCTGTAGCAGAGCGTGGATCTTTGTTGGGGTTTTTTGATGATCATCTTCTGGCATGAGTCTTCCCGAGAGTGCTGATGTTGGAAGTTCTTTTTCATATCATATCTTAGTTCATTTTTGGATGGATGATTTTTTATATATTTTTAAATTCAGTTTGCTAATATTTTGCTGAGAATTTTTGCATCTATGTTCATCAGGGATATTGCTCTGTAATTTTCTTTTTTTGTGGTGTCTTTGCCTGGTTTTGGTATTAGAGTGATGCTGGCCTTATAGAATAAGTTTGGAAGTATTCCCTCTTCTACTTTTTGGAAACTTTAAGGAGGACGGGTATTAGGTCTTCACTAAATGTTTGGTAAAATTCAGCAATGAAGTCATCTTGTCCCTGAATTTTGTTCTTAGGTAGTTTTTTTTATTACCAGTTCAATTTCATTGCTGGTAATTGGTGTGTTCAGATTTTCTGTTTTTTTCTGGGTCAGCCTTGGAAGGTTGTATTTTTCTAGAAAGTTGTCCATTTCTTCTAGGTTATCCAGTTTGTTAGCATATAATTTTTCATAGTATTCTCTAATAATTCTTTGTATGTCTGTGGTGTCCATAGTGATTTTTCCTTTCTCATTTCTGATTCTGTTTATGTGTGTAGACTCTCCTTTTTTCTTGATAAGTCTAGCTAGGGGTTTATCTATTTTGTTTATTTTCTTGGAGAACCAGCTCTTGCTTTCATTGATTCTTTCTACTGTTTTATTCTTCTCGATTTTATGCTCTAATCTTTATTATGTCCCTCCTTCTACTGACTTTGGGCCTCATTTGTTCTTCTTTTTCTAGTTTTGTTAATTCTGAGTTTAGACTGTTCATATGGGATTGTTCTTCTTTCCTGAGGTAGGCCTGTATTGCAATATACTTCCCTATTAGCATGGTCTTTGCTGCATCCCACAGATTTTGTGATGTTGAATTATTGTTGTCATTCATCTCCATATATTGCTTGATCTCTGTTTTTATTTGGTTATTGATCCATTGGTTATTTAGGAGCATGTTGTGACACCTCCATGTGTTTGTGGGATTTTTCCATTTTCTTTGTGTAATTTATTTCTAGTTTCATACCTTTGTGGTCTGAGAAGCTGGTTGGTACAATTTCAATCTTTTTGAATTTACTGATGCTCTTTTTGTGGCCTAGTATATGATCTATTCTTGAAAGTGTTCCATGTGCACTTGAGAAGAATGTGTATTCTGTTGTTTTTGGGTATAGAGTTCTGTGGATGCCTGTTAGGTCCATCTGTTCTAATGTGTTGTTCAGTGCCTCTGTGTCCTTACTTATTTTCTGTCTGGTTGATCTGTCCTTTGGAGTGAGTGGAGTGTTGAAGTCTCCTAGAACGAATGCATTGCATTCTATTTCCCCTTTTAATTCTGTTAGGATTTGTTACACATATGGAGGTGATCCTGTGTTGGGTGCATAGATATTTATAATAGTTATATCTTCTTGTTGGAGTGACCCCTTTATCATTATTTAATTTCCTTCTTTGTCTCTTGTGACTTTCTTTATTTTGAAGTCTATTTTGTCTGATACAAGTACCACAACTCCTGCTTTTTTTCTCCCTATTAGTTGCATGAAATATCTTTTTCCATCCCTTCACTTTTAGTCTGTGTATGTCTTTAGGTTTGAAGTGGGTCTCTTGTAGGCAGCATATAGAAGAGTCTTATTTTTTTATCCATTCAGTGGCTCTATGTCTTTTGATTGGTGCATTCAGTCCATTTACATTTAAGGTGATTATCAACAGGTATGTACTTATTGCCATTGCAGGCTTCAGATTCGTGGTTACCAAAGGTTCAAGGCTAACTTCCTCACTGTCTAAGAGTCTAACTTAACTCACATAGTATGGTATTACAAACAAAATCTAAAGGTTCTTTTTTTGTTCTCCTCCTTTTTCTTCCTTCTCCATTCTTTATATATTAGGTATCATATTCTGTACTCTTTGTCTATCTCTTGGCTGACTTTGGGGGTAGTTGATTTAATTTTGCATTTGCTTAGTAATTAATTGTTTTACTTTCTTTACTATGGTTTTATTAACCCTGGTGACAACTATTTAGCCTTAGGAACACTTCCTTCTGTAGCACTGCCTCCAAAATACACTGTAGAGATGGTTTGTGGGAGATAAATTCTCTCAGCTTTTGCTTATCTGGAAATTGTTTAATCCCTCCTTCAAATTTGAATGGTAATCTTTCTGGGTAGAGTATTCTTGGTTCGAGGCCCTTCTGCTTCATGGCATTAAATACATCATGCCCCTCCCTTCTGGCCTGTAAAGTTTCTGCTGAGAAGTCTGATGTTAGCATGATGGGCTTTCCTTTGTATGTGATCTGATTTCTCTCTCTGGCTGCTTTTAATAGTCTGTCCTTATCCTTGATCTTTGACATTTTAATTATTATATGTCTTGGTGTTGTCTTCTTTGGGTACCTTGTGTTGGGAGATCTGTGCACCTCCATAGCCTGAGAGACTATCTCTTTCCCCAGATTGGGGAAGTTTTCAGGAATTACCTCCTTGAAGACACTTTCTATCCCCTTTTCTCTCTCTTCTTCTGGTACCCCAAAATATGGATATTGTTCTGTTTGGATTGGACACACAATTCTCTCAATATTCTTTCATTCTTAGAGATCCTTTTTTCTGTCTGTGCCTCAGCTTCTTTGTATTCTTCTTCTCTAATTTCTATTTAATTTATTGTCTCCTCCACCTTATCTAATATGCTTTTAAAACCCTCCATTGTATTCCTTAATGATTGGATCTCCAACCAGAATTTGTTCTTGAGCCCTTGAATATTTTTCTGTACCTCCATGAGCATGTTTATGATTTTTATTTTGAAATCTCTTTCAGGAAGATTAATGAGATCAGTTTCATTTGACTCTTTTTCTGGTGTTTTTATGATTTTGCTTTGAATCAGGTTCCTTTGATGTTTCATATTTGTATGTGGTTCCCTCCATTGCCCAGAAGCTCTACTCTCTTGAGCTGCTCAGCCCCTGGAGCATTTTGGGGGTTCACAGGGGAGCAGTGTTGGTGCCTGGGGAGAGGAAAGAGCTGTTTCCTGCTTCCTGGCCGCTATGCCTGTCTCCACTGCCAGAAACAGTGGGCTGAACACACAGGTGTAAGCCTCTATGCTTTGTAATTGTAGTTGCTGTAGGTGGGGCTTCCCTCTGGCTGGCCTGATGCCAGGGCAGGGGCTGTTAGTTTGTAAGCCAGGGGAAGGCTGGTCAGGAGGAAGGCACAGCAGGCTGCATGTCACAGTGTGAGGCCTCGGAGCTGCATATCCAGCCATGGGGATGGAGCACCTGAAGCTCCTGAAAGTTCCCAACCTGCTGGGCAGAGTGCACCTGGACAATTTTGCCTACCTGTCCTTTCTCCTGAGCAGCAAGCTCTGTGCAGGCCTTGCCCCTTTAGCAGCCCTCTCACTTTTAGGAAGTCTCTCAGACTGCCCACCTTTCTTTTGTAGCAGAGCAGCTGGATATGGATCCCTGTTTTCCACAGCAGCTGGAATCTCAGTCTTTCCAGGTATTCTGCCTGTCTTAGCTTTCCAACACCACTAATCACCAGAGGATCATGCAGTGTATGTTTGTGTTCTCAGAGCAGATCTCCAGAGCAAGGTGTTCAGCAGTCCCAGGCCTCCACTCCCTCCCCACTCCGTTTTTATTCCTCCCACCGGTGAGCTGGGGTGGGGGAAGGGCTTGGGTTCCGCTGGATCAAGGCTTTGGTACATTACCCTGTTCCATGAGATCTGTTCTTTTCTCCAGGTGTATGCAGTCTGCTGCAACCTTCTTTCCTGTTGCTCTTTCAGGATTAGTTGTATCAATTATGTTTTCATATTATATGTGATTTTAGGAGGAGGCCTCTGTCTCACCTGTCATGTAGCCATCTTTAATCCTCTCCCTAAACTTTTGAATTTACTCCTACCAAACATCTTAAAGAACAAATACAAATCCTCCTCAAACTTTTCCAAAATATTGGAGCATAGGGAACCCTTTCTAACTCATTCTGGGAAGCTAGCATTACCCTGATACAGGAGCCAAAGACACAAGAAAACTATAGATCAGTATCCCTTATGAACATTGATTTCAAAAAAAAAAACCTCAATAAAATATCAGCAAACAGAACTCAGCAGCATATTAAAAGGATTATACACAATGACCATGTAAGATTTATTCTTGGAATGCAAGGATGGTTTGACATATGAAAATGAGTAAGTGTAATAAACCACATTAGTAGAATGAAAGAAAAAGCTACATGACCATCTCAATTGATCCACAAAAAGAATTTGAAAAATTCATTATCTTTTCATGGTAAAATCACTCAACAGACTGGGAATAAATAGAAGGAAACTATCTCAACATAATAAAAGCCATATATGACAAACTCACAGGTAACATCATACTCAATGGCAAAAACCTAAAAGCTTTTTCCACTATGATCAGAAACAAGGCAAGGAGGTCTGTTTTTATCACTTCTACTCAACACAGTACTGGAAGTTCTAATTACAGCATCTAGGCGAGCAGGAGAAATAAAAGGTATCCAAATTGGAAAAGTAGAAGAAAAATTATCACTGTTTTTAAATGATATGACCTTAAATGTAGAAATCCCTAAAGATTCCACACAAAAAAGCCTGTCAGAATTAACAATTGAATTCAGCAAAGTAGCAGGATATGAAGTTAGCACACAAAAGTCATTTGCATTTCTATACACTAACAGTGAACAATCTGAAAGGAAAATTACAAAAGCAATTCCACTTACAATAGCATCAAAAATAATAAAATACTTGGGAATTAGCCGTGGAGGTGAAAGACTTGTACAATGAAAGCTATAAAACATTGTTAAAGGTAATTAAAGAAGACATAAATAAATGGAAATACATCCCATGTTCATGGATTGGAAGACTTAAGATTGTTAAGATGTCAGTACTGCCCAAAGTGATCTACAGATTCAATGTAGTCTCTATCAAAATCCCAATGACACATTTTTCAGAAACAGAAATTAGTATGGAATCTCAAAGGACCTTGAATAACCAAAACAATCTTGAAATAGTAACACATAGCTGGAGGACTCACACTCCCTGTTTTCAAAACTGACTAAAAGCTCAGTAATCACAACAGTGTGGTACTCACATACAGACATACACAATAATGAAAAAAAATAGAGAGCCCAGAAATAAATCTTCACCTATGTGGTCAAATGACTTTTGACAGAGGTGCCAAGACTCTTCAGTGGGAAAGGACGGTCTTTTCAACAAATGATGCTGTGTAAACAGGATATCCACATGCAACAGAATGAAGTTGGTCCCTTACCTAACATCACAAACAAAAATTAACTCAAAATGGATCAAAGACCTAAACATAAGAGCTAAAACTATACAACTCTTGGAAGAAACCATAGGGGGAAAGCTTCATGATACTGGGTTTGGCAATGACTTCTTGACTATGACCCCAAAAGCTCAGGCAGCAAGAGCAATAAATAAACTGGGCTTCATCAAAATAAAAAACTTTTAAGCATCAAAGGATGCTACGAACAGAGTGAAAATGCAGCCCACAGAATGGAAGAAGGTATTTGGAAACCATATATCTGACAAAGGATTAATATCCAGAACATATAAATAACTCCTAGCATTCAACAACAAACAAGCAAATTAAAAAATGGTCAAAGGACTTGGGTAGTCATTTCTCCAAAGAAGATAAACAAATGGCCAATACGAACATGAAAAGATGCTCAACATTACTAATCATCAGGGGAATGCAAATCAAAACTGCAATGAGTTACCACCTCACACCTATCAGGTTGACTATGATCCCAAAACAAACAGGCAAACAGAAAATACCAAGTGTTAGCGAGGATTTAGAGAACTAAAACCCTTGCGCAGTGCTAGTGAGAATGTAAAATGGGGCAGCCAGTATGGAAAACAGTATGGCAGTTTCGCAAAATCTTAACCATAGAATTACCATATGATCCAGCAATTCCACTTCTGGATATATACCCAAAGAAGTAAAAGTAGAGACTCAGATAGTTGTACACCAATGTTCATAGTGGCATTGTTCACAGTAGCCAGAAGACGGAAACAACCCAAAATCTATCGTCGTTAGAATGGATGAATAAAATGTGCTATAAACATACAATGGAATATCATTTAGTCTTAAAAAGGAAGGAGATTCTGACACGTGCTATAACATGATGGACTTGAAGACATTACATCAAGTGAAATAAGCCAGACACAACAGAATAAATGTTGTATGATTCCACTTATATGCATTACCTAGGACAGTCAAATTCTTAGAGACGGAAAGTAGAACCGGGACCAGAGAGAGAGAGGAAAATGAGGAGTGTGTTTAATGGGAACAGAGTTTCATTTGGGGAAGATGCAAAAGTTCTGGAGATGGACAGACATTTGTGCACCAAATGACACTATGAACAGAGTGAAAAAGCAACCCACAGAATGGGAGAAAGTATTTGGAAATCATATCTCTGACAAGGGATTAATATCCAGAACATACTTGCACAACAATGTGAATGTACTTATGCTATTGAACTATGCATGTAAAAATGGCTAAAATGGTAAAAATGAAAATAGATAAAAAGGACATCATTAGTGAGACCTGGCAGAGAAAAAAAGCAAAGACTTCAAAATTTAGTATTTCCTACTGAAAATAGTGTAATACCTTTACATAAAATAGACCATCAGTGGTATGACTTACAAAAGAACGTCAAAAAAGGAAGAGGAGGATGTGAAAAAGAAGCAAACATAAAGTCTAGAACTGCTTAAATGGAATGAAAATTTTAAAGCATGGTTCAAAGCAGGTCACACCTAACTGAGGCAGAAATTAGTGAACCTGGTAAATAACTATGAAGAATTTAACCAGGATGCAGCAGGAGAAATAAAGAGATAAAACATGGAAAGTATCAAAGGGGCTGAGAGATGAGGAAGCCAGGGGGAGAAGGTGTAATGTACATCTAATCACAATTTCAGAGGAGCCTGCAGGACAGGAACTGTGCAAAGGCATAATTCAGAGAGTTTCCCAGGTTTTGAAAAGAAACGTGTGAATTCTGAGACTTGAAATTCTTTGCAATAACTCCTCGGGAAGACACCTGGAATTCGCTCCTGATGCCCCTCTCCGTTGAGCCCCCATTTGATCTATCACCAAGCCTGTTTCCTTCTAGGTATTTCTGATGTGGCTCCTCTTCTCTAGCTTCACTGGCCCTGTTTCTGTCCCAGCCACATGCCTTCCACCTGGACAACTGCACCTGTCCTCCTACGAGGTCGACCTGCACCTAGACTTGTCCCCTCTCATCCACTCTGCACAACCGCCAGAGGGAGCTTTCAAAAATGCTATTTGTTTTGTGATTTTAAAAGTTTTAAAAATCATTTTTATATTTTAATAGAAGAATTAAAATTTCATACTCATCGTATGAAATTTTAAAAGTGCAAAGGGTATACATACCATTTCCTTCTCTCCCCTTCTCAGCTACACAGTCCCTCTCCTCAGAGGCAACCACTGTTACAAGTTCCTTATTTTTCCTTCTAGAAATATCTCATGCCTTTATGAACATATATAGATACACATTGTTCATAATGAGTATTTGACATGTGGCTAGTGTGACTCAGGTACTGGAATTTTTAAACAAAAGACTAATGTTTCCCATATTGCTTCATTCTACAATATGATGCAAATTGAAAATATCTGTGCTCACTTTTCTGAACAGACTATGCAACTCATGCACACAGCTGTTAAAATTGTTCAGTATTCAAGTGCAAGTGCTATGAAACATTGCCCATTTATGGGACTGTTGAAAGAAACAGAAAACAATGGATTTAATGATCTTTTCTTTGCCAGTCTTCATTGGTTGAGTCATGGAAGAGCTTCACTAAGATTTACTGTACTGTTAACTCCAAGATTTTCTTAAAGATAATTCTAACCGAATATTCGATAATCAGAGATTAAAAATACCAGTGTACCTTTTCACAGTACCGATGATCATGGTAAATATGAGGCTCTGAAGAAAGCAAAGCTCATCAGTGACTGGGTCAAACAAATAGAAGAATTTCAGATTTAATCTTTCACTAAAAGTGATCAACTATTAGGATTTTACATACTTTCTCTCACATGAATCAATACGTGAAGGATTTTAATTGCAGTAGACAAGAAATTTACAAGAAAAAAATTGAAGACTACCATGTTGAAATTGAGGAATTTAGAGTTGACTTGGAATTTATGTTAATTTTACTGAGTTGACACAAGAGTTAATGAGCTTCCTTAACTTGGACAGGTGTAGTTTGGAAACTGATATGCTTTTGCAAATTGGTTCTTCTGAAAAACATAAACTAGTTTTGTCCAGGTGGTTATGAAAATTTAAAGCAAAATGGTTTTGGGACTCAGTTCAGTTACTGGAAGACTTTGAAGTAGGCTTGGAGCACCTTGGATATGTGAAGCTGTGCTTTTGACCGCCGTGCCCAGGAAGATCGTTACCCATCATCAGTGAGCTAATTGCTGTTGCCTGGGCTGGGACACGTCCCCTGCAGCTGAACTCATGAATGTGCACTAATGGCCCCAACACATGCCCACCTGTGACTGCCTGCAGTAGGACTGCCCACCTGAGGTGCCCACCTCACACTCCCTTCACCCAAAGGGAATCCTGTCTGGCTGCATGACCTACACCATATTTGTACATAGCTCTGCTCTCCTTCCTTGCCAGCTGCCAGCTGCCAGCATCCTGCTCCCAGCCCCCCTCACCCAGGCCTGATTCAACACCCACCAGCCCCGCCTCCCACCCCCCAACACCTCCCTCCAGCCCCTGCCAGAGGCAGGATGACTTCCCTGCTTTCCTCAGCTCAAGTTCCACCTTGTCCTGGAAGTTTTCTCTGGCCACCCTTTCCCAGGGGGCCCCCCAGCACGGAGTCCTAGGCTGGGAGATGTTGTGTGTGCGCTTGTTGTCTCTCTAACCCTATCTAAAGCTCTTGGAGCACAAGATCCCATCTCTGTTTAATGATAGTAACTCACAGTTGGGCATGAAATGTGATGGTGGGATTCCAGGCGCCAGAACTGGCTAAACGGAAGCCAAGCCCCCACAGCGCATTGCAAAGGAAGCCCTCAGCTCCCTGCTGAGAAGCCCGGCGGCAGTGGATAGGGAAGGGGAGAAAACTTGTGCCAAACTCTGGGCCATGTGTTGCTTTCATATATTTCCTCATTTATCCTTCAGAATGACTCCTTAGAGTAGGGCGTCTGGTCCCCACCTTGCAAAGAAGGAAGCAGAAGTCCCAGGGCTTTGGGAAGTTAAATGAGGCCCTCTGGACCTGGAGACACGGTATTCTCGTCACTGACACAAAATCCCAGAGCTTGTTCGTGTTGCTCAGGACGTGCAGGGGTTGAACTGAGCACTGTCTTCCCTGACCCCGCACTGGGCTTGCAAATGCCACCGTTCTGCCATACCTGAAGGCTCCCAATACCCCGCAGGAGACCCCTGAGCCTATCACCACCAAGGATGGCACATGCAGGATCAAGACTGGCATGTTGGCTGGCGATAGATGTTGTGGGGCACCAGAGTCATCTCTAAAGGGGACACCTGCCTTCTCAGTGTGGCTTTAGGGCTTGGGAGACAGGGGGAAGGACCCAGTGACTCCTCAAGGTCTCATCTGGCTTGAGGATGTCTGTATTTCTGAGATTTCCTGAAACGAGCGTCTGGAGATGCTGTGGACCGGTCAGCAGGAGGGGCCTAATCGAAAGACAGTTCTGCCCGGAGGCGGGGTGGGGGGCAGGGCGGTCCACACCGAGAAGAGGCCGGGCCCGAACCCCCGGACCGCTGAGCGCTTGGGCCGCTTGGCCCGGGGAGGGGGCCGGGGAGGGCCTGCTGCCCGGGAGGTCGGTCCTAAGGGCCTTGGGGAGGAGCCTAGGGTGGCGCTGGGAGCAGGGGGAGCCCGGGGGGTGGGAGTGGGAGGAGATGGGGGCCGAGCCGCGGGAGGGCCGGGCGGAGGCCGCCGGCCTGGCCCAGAGGCAGCGGCGGGGGGTGTCGGACCACGGGTGCGGGAAAGGAGGTGAGGAGACAGCGGCAGGGTGCACCCCTCGGGCCACTCCGGCCAGAGAGCGGGGGACAGGATCAGAAGGGCCGGGAGAGGGGCGGTGGGGAGGCCCCAGAAGAAAAGGAAGGGCGGGAGGGTCTGCCTGCCTGGGGAGTCACAGTGGGGCGGAGGCGAGACCCCGGTTTCTGGGGTCAGGGGTCGGGCCAGTGACCGCGAGCAGCCCCAGAGCTGGGAGGGTGGAGCATCCTCCGGTCCCCACCCTGCTCTGGGCCCCTCCCACGTGTTCACGTCCCCCCCAAAATACTCAGCTCGCGGCCCGCCTCCCTCGGGGCCTGCCCCTCGGCCTCCCCGGGTTCGCCTGGGGGCGGGGGGGGGGCAGGGGGCCCGGGGGCTGTTCTCAGGCTGGGAGGGGGGGGGCAGGGGGCAGGGGGCCCGGGGGCTCTGTTCCCAGGCTGGGAGGGAGGCGGGGGGGAGCAGGGGGCCCGGGGGCTCTGTTCCCAGGCTGGGAGGGGGGCGGGGGGGAGCAGGGGGCCCGGGGGCTCTGTTCCCAGGCTGGGAGGGGGGCGGGGGGGGGGCAGGGGGCCCGGGGGCTCTGTTCCCAGGCTGGGAGGGGGGCGGGGGGGGGCAGGGGGCCCGGGGGCTCTGTTCCCAGGCTGGGAGGGGGGCGGGGGGGGCAGGGGGCCCGGGGGCTCTGTTCCCAGGCTGGGAGGGGGGCGGGGGGGGCAGGGGGCCCGGGGGCTCTGTTCCCAGGCTGGGAGGGGGGCGGGGGGGAGCAGGGGGCCCGGGGGCTCTGTTCCCAGGCTGGGAGGGGGGCGGGGGGGGCAGGGGGCCCGGGGGCTCTGTTCCCAGGCTGGGAGGGGGGCGGGGGGGAGCAGGGGGCCCGGGGGCTCTGTTCCCAGGCTGGGAGGGGGGCGGGGGGGAGCAGGGGGCCCGGGGGCTCTGTTCCCAGGCTGGGAGGGGGGCGGGGGGGGCAGGGGGCCCGGGGGCTCTGTTCCCAGGCTGGGAGGGGGGCGGGGGGGGCAGGGGGCCCGGGGGCTCTGTTCCCAGGCTGGAGGGGGGCGGGGGGGGGGCAGGGGGCCCGGGGTCTGTTCCCAGGCTGGGAGGGGGGCGGGGGGGTGCAGGGGGCCCGGGGGCTGTTCCCAGGCTGGGAGGGAGGCGGGGGGCGGGGGTGGCGCAGGGGGCCCGGGGGCTCTGTTCCCAGGCTGGAGGGGGGCGGGGGGGGGGGCATGGGGCCCGGGGGCTGTTCCCAGGCTGGGAGGGGGGCGGGCGGGGGCAGGGGGCCCGGGGGCTGTTCCCAGGCTGGGAGGGAGGCGGGGCGGGGGAGGCCCCGGGGCAGCGGGCAGAGAGAATGGGCCAGAGAAGGAGGGAAGGCAGGAGCGGGCAACAGGAGGCTTCCCAGGCTCTGGGCCGGAGGACAGAAGTGTCCGTAGGACAGGGCCAGACCCAGGCTGAGCAGGACCCAGGCGTCAGTGGGGGACAGGGTGGGGAGGGGCAGAGGGGCCAGGGGAATACCGGTGGAATTCTCGGCAAAGGGCCACATCCCGTCTCTCCACCTTTGCCCAGGGCTTTGTCAGCCATGCCCCTGAGCCAAGGGCCCGGCCTTTGGTGGCTGCTGGCTGGCATGAGGAGCTGAGGATTGCACACACACCCTTCGCAGGGCCAAGGTGACTGTGGTGAAGCCATGTGGCAGCTGCTGATCCCGCTAGCCCTGTGGCTGAGCACGGTGGGCCTGAGCAGGGCCGAGCTCACAGCCACCCAGCACCGGGGCCTGCAGGTGGCCCTGGAGGAATTCCACAAACACCCTCCAGTGCAGTGGGCTTTCCGGGAGATCGGTGTGGACAGCGCCATGGAAACGGTTAGTGGCGTGTTCCCAAAGGGGAGGGGGTCAGGGCTGCATCCCAAGAGTCCACTGTGTTCCTAGGAAGCAGGTACAAAGGTGCTGGGGTTCCATGAGCACCGAGCTCCCCAGAGAAAGGCCACCACCCCAGCCGCCTACTTGGATAAGCTGCTTCGCTGCAGGGAGGAGGGACAGGTCACATCCAGGAATTGCTCTGCCGGCTCAGCTGGCTGCTGGCCTTGCTCTGTCTGTTGGCAGCCCTTCCCTGCGGGGACCTTTGTGAGGCTTGAATTTAAGCTCCAGCAGACAAGCTGCCGGAAGAAAGACTGGAAGAAAGCTGAGTGCAAAGTTAAGCCCAACGGGGTGAGTGAAGACATGTTATGTCCGCATGTGTTTGTGTGTGAGAGAGATGGGGAACATGGTGCAAGTGTATGTAATTGCGCTTTCGTAGGAGATTCTGAGGCGGGAAGCCCTGAGGTTGGAGCAGCCTTCCCGGAAGCCGAGGTGGCTCAGTCTGGGCCTGGCTGTGACGGTTACGGGTGGGCTGGGGCCTGTCCAGGCAGGACGGTGGAGGGCTGGGCTACTCTGAGGACACGTGTCCTTCAGAGAGAGTCCTGCTTCTGTCTGAGTTCCTCTCTCAGGCTTCAGGTCACTGGTGGAAGCAGTCCATGGTATGGGGTTTGTCTGGCCCCCACCCCAGGCCTGGTGAATTCCCTGTGTTCTGTGAGTTTTTGAGTGGTGATGGTCCAGCCCTGGCTGATTCATAACAGGGCTTCACTATAATCGACCACTTTGGGGGCAAAACAGCTGCTATGAGGGAGATCCCTGGGCTGGGGCATGGAGGATCTGGGTTCTAGTCTGGGCTCTCCAAGCACCAGCCCTGTGACTCTAGTATTTTTGAAGGACTCAGATCCCTCCACTTAAGGGAGGGACTAGATTATGTCAGTAGTTTTCCAGACTTTTATACCAGGACCCCTGTGTTCAAATCAAATATTACAAGAAAGTGCACGCAGATACAACTGATGACAGCAGAGTAGCCGGGGTGGAAGTCAGTGGGGACAGCCCATCTCGGGAGGAGCCCCGCCTACACACACAAGTGCCAGAGTTTGAAAACTGCACTTTTTCATGGGATGGTTTGACCTCTGGAATTTCCCAGGTTGAGGGTGGGCTGCACCTGAAACCAGCTGGCCCGCATGACCTCTCAGCCCTCAGCTCCAGGGCTCGCCAGGAGAAACGATCCCGTGGCAGGCAGCCCTGGCTTCTACCCTTGGGGGGCCACATGCCTCCCCTCACCCCTTTCTTCCTTCCCCTCCCTATGTACCCCTCCACAGAGGAAGCGGAAATGCCTGGCCTGCATCAAGCTGGACTCTGAGAATAAAGTCCTGGGCCGGATGGTCCACTGCCCCATACAGACGCAGGTTCAACAGGTGAGAGTGAGCAGAGCAGGAAGCGCGGAGGCTGGGGAGGCGGCTAGCGAGGATTAAGCTGGACCTGTGGGAGGCTGGTGGCAGAGGCAAGGACAGAGGAGCTAAGAGGATGAGGAGGGCAGGAGGGGGAGGGCGGGGCAGGTGAGGGGGGACAGAGGGAGGGGAGGAGGGGCTCTGGGCTGGGGGGTGGCGGTGGGCGCAGTGGAGGGCTGAGCGGCTGCTGGCGCTGCAGGAGCTTGAGGAGCGCCAGGAGGCACAGTGCGGCCGAGTGGAGCGGACTGGCGAGGACCCCCACAGCTACTACTTCCCGGGACAGTTTGCCTTCGTCAAGGCCCTGCCCCGCAGCTGAGGCCGGGCTGGTGAGCCGGGCGGGAGGGGCGGGCTGGGCCAGCACTGGAGCAGGGAGCGCAGAGAGGCAGAGCCTGGGGAGAGCGCTGGGGAGCAAGAGCAGAGCAGCCACCCTCTCTCCCAAACCTGAGTTATTTCCTTTTTGTCTAGATTCAGTCGGCTTCCTGGACAGCTGTGGGAGGTGACCAGTACAAGACAGCCCTCCTGTCCCAGTACACAGGGAGGACGGCCCCATTACCCCCGAGCTAATAAAACTGCTCTCTGAGCTGGGTTCTCTGCCCTGGCGCCCTGGCACTCCCTCCCTCCCTCCCTGCCCGCCTGAGCCCAGCTGCTAGCAGGCCGCCTGCGGAAAGGCCAGGAGGCTGGAGGCCTAGCGGTGGGGGAAGCACCCCGGGGGCGAGCACTGGAGCTGAGGGTGAGGCTTCATGCGGGCCGGCTGGTTTTAGGTGCAGCCCGCCCTCAAAGCCTCCCCTTTGATGTTCAAGACCCTGCGGGGCCTGGCCTGTGCTCTTCCTTCCCTCCTTCCCGGTGGGGAGACCAGAAGAGGGCGGGGGGTCCTTGCCTGAGCTCATGCTTGGGAAAACCAAGGCTGCCCAAGTGAAATGACAAGCAGTGATGCAAATTACAGCAGAAATATTTAATAGGAGTTAGTGGGGTGAGAGTGGGCTGAGGGGCTGGGAATGGGCAGCCGGGGTGAGAGTGGGCAGCAGAGGCTCCAGGGAGCCCCAGGACTAGGGCAGCCACAGCAGAGGGTCATTTGGACAGGCAAATTTTGGAGGGGGGTAAGCAACAGCTTTGATGCTCTGGCCACATCCTCCCGGGACAGGAGGCACACCACACAAGCCCCTCTCAACATCAGCCCTAGGAAGAAACAACTTTCTTCAACTAATCTCAGGCCCGACCGAGCAGCCAGGAGCGGCAGCAGCTGTGGGCATGGGCTCGGCACGGGGCCTTTTCGCCTGCCCACACTGTAGGTGGGTGGCAGGATGGCTTCACACCATGCCAGCTGCCCGCGGGGGCCCTTTCCCCTGCTAGAGGCCACTGGGAGGTGTGCTCTTGAAGAGTGAGGACAGAGGGTATGGACTTTGCCTCGGGCTGGGAGTGGGGGCAGGGCGCCGCCTTAGGAACAGGGATAAACGCAGCCTGGTTGCGGGCCAGTGCGATGCAATGGTGCAGACAGAGGCTGGAGGGCAGATGCGGGCAAAGAGGCCACAATGTGCCCACCCCACAGCCACGTGCCAGGGTGTCCTGGGCCATGACTGGGTGCATTCAAAAGACAAAGGACGAGGTGGTGCCTGCAGGGCTGAGCGCCTGCTCTGCCTGGGCCAGGCTGCTGTTGGCCTGCCGGTCCAGGTCATGGCACTCTCGCAGCGTGTTCTGGAACTGCCGGCAGGCCTCTTCCAGGATGGAGCTGCTCCGGGTAGGCCAGGGCTCCCAGTAGCCTGGCTCCACCCAGGGCTGGGCCCTGGGGACTCTGGGGCCTGGGCCTGAGCTGGGGTGCAGGGAGCTGTCCAGGTCCCGGCACAGCTGGTAGAACTCACTGCCCCGGCCAATCATGCGCTCCCCATTGATGACCTTCAGGCCCGGCAGGAGCTCTCGGACCACAGCCCAGTAGGAGGGGCTGGTGCAGAGCGGGTTGCTGAGACGGGCCAAAGGGTCCTGCAGCCGCAAGCACTCGAGGCCCCGCAGGCTGGCCAGACACTGCAGCTGGCCAGGGGTGGCCAGCAGGTTACCCGCAGCATTGAGACTCTGCAGTTTCTCACAGGCGGCCAGTGGCTCCAGCCCCGTCAGCCTGTTGTTGGCAACGTTGAGCACGGCTAGCTGGCGCAAGGAGGCCAGCGGGCCCAGATGTGTGAGAGCATTGCTCGACAGGTCCAGCCACTCGAGGCCCAGGCACTCGCCCAGGCAGCCCAGGTCCACCAGCCCCAAGCCTCGCAGCTTCAGCAGTAGGATGGACTCCAGGGCAAACTCGCCCGAACGCGACTTGAGGAACTGGGGTGTGATGTGCACCCTGTCAGCCTCTCCTGGCTTCTCACCCTGAGGCTCCATGAGACAGTCAGTCCAGGTGGCCTAGGCCCTGGCGGTTCAGCCACAGGGATGTGGGTGCCACTGGGGGTCAGCTGGCTGCTTACCCCAACAAAGCCAGTCACTCTGCCTGGACCGCTGCCAGAGGCCTGTTCTGACACACCCAGCTCAAGGGCCAGCAGGTCCCTAAGGAGAGACAATTAAACAGTAAGCAGGCCTCTCTGGGACAGTTCTTGTGACCCTGCAGCAGGTCACAGCACAAGGTACCACCCAGCCGCCGACCTCGGGGCCAGAAACCTAGATGGCCTGGCGAGGCCTAAGGGCACAAGAGCCCCCCTGAGGGAGGTGGGCCGCCCTCCCCGCGTCTTGGCTCGGCAGTGATGGCCCTACGGGATGGAATTCAGGCCCAATGTTACTGGTACTTCCCATTTTCCAAATCTGCACTGGGGGCAAGGTCTCATTATTTTCTTTTTTCAGTAATTGCTCATGATCTGTTTTATTACTTCTGAGGTGTTTCCTTTTAACCATTTCAATTTATTTTTGAATAGGTAATAGGTCACCACCACCACCGATCTCTCTCGTTTCCTCCCCAGAGAGCCATGCATATGAGGGTGCGCTGGGCCTCGCTTTAGTCATTCAAAAACGTTTTTGACTCGGTGTTTTCTTTTTTACATTATCAGTGAATTCAAAATGGTTTCCAGATTATGTGGGCCCGCTTATAACCTCTGGTTGCAGCTGCAGGACCTGAGGACTCAGGCTGAGGGAGGGAAGGGAGCGTGAAGGGCCAGGGAACTGGTAACAGCACTGCCGGTCCCCACACCTGAATTCCATCCTCCTCCCCTTGTGCCCCCCAGACTAGCTCCTCAGGCCTGACTGGTCACTGGAGCAGCACCAATCACCACACACCAGACAGCACGGTCCCTGCAAACACGACAGCACTTCTGGAAAGGACAAGCAGGGGGAGGACAGGCAGTCAAGGAAGCTGTCCTGGAGGGAGGGACCTTGCAGTCACCAGAGGCTGTGGGACAGCATGAGGCCAAGAGCTGGTGCGAGACTGCGGAGCCCAAGGGTGGAGGCCCGGGGGAGGGACGCGGGTGATGCCACTGGCAATGGGGTCAAGGTTTCAGCAGCAAGGAAAACAGGAAGGGACCTCTGCTCCAAGGGCAGCTTCTCAACCCTGCAGACTCTAGCCAGGCCCAGGCCAGGCGGGGAGGACCTGCAAAGAACCCTGGGACCATGCGCTCCTGTTTACAAAACCTAGGACTATAGAGTATCAGGCAGTCCCAAGTCTGTGTTTACATAATCAGGGTCACTTATTACTCCTGCTCCCCAAGGACACCAGGCCTAGAGCTCCTCCCACACCCCCTATACGGAGCTGGGGGCACTAACACATCTAACCTCCAACCCCTGCCCCCTGAGAAAGGGGTCCTATGTCTACTTAGCTCCCCTCTATCTACAACACGTCTTCAGTACTAACTCATTTATTTCCAAAAGGGCTGGACACATCCACTAAGAAGTCCGGTTTGCTCTGCAAATGGGGGTCTTCTGGGGGTGTAAGCAGTGAGGAAGGCAGAACCTTTGCATCTGGTTAAAACTGCTCCAGCCCATTGGGTGCCCAAGGGGCACCAGGCACTAGAAACCTGCCGTGAAGGCATTGGGGACACAGGGCCCACCGAGAGCAGTGCAAGGAGAGGACACAGCCTAGACACCTCCTGGGACTTGGCCGCATGCCTGAGCACAGGGCTCCTTTCTCAACCCTGGGATGCACCAGACGCGCTGGAGGCAAGAAGCCATCCAGTCTGAGGTGACCACGCGGCCTGGCCATAGGACGCAGCTAGAGTTCGAGGCTGAAGGGATTCAGTGAGAGGCAC
Organism: Manis pentadactyla; assembly: GCF_030020395.1. Taxonomy (NCBI): domain Eukaryota; kingdom Metazoa; phylum Chordata; class Mammalia; order Pholidota; family Manidae; genus Manis; species Manis pentadactyla. The sequence goes on along the minus strand of NC_080025.1, from coordinate 143,373,951 downwards.
CAGTGGGCGCATGTGACAGTCTGGGCCAGCCTTCTGGGAACCCCCTCCCCAGCCAAACACTATTTTGGGGGTGAGAGTGGTCAGGACCCCTGCTGCACAGTGGCAAGGAGAGGCTAAAGGCTGAAGTCAGAGAACATGAGGCTGAACAGAGGCTGCTGGTGAGCAGCCAGAGGGACAAAACGGGAGGCGTCAAGGGGAAGCTGTGGGCCCTGCATTCAACGTCCTCTGGAATCGGCAGAGATGAGGCCTCTGGGGCAGCGGCAGCCAGAGGTGAGGCCACAGCTGGACCACACGGTCAGGCTGCGACACCCTGAGGAACGGTGGGGGTGTGTGACCGTCTAGATGGAGGTGGCTGGCGGCTGCGAAGGGAGGGCAAGAACAGGAGGGCAGGTGGGCGCAGGGAGGCAGGAGGCGTGCCCGCACTCCCGCAGAGGGCCTGGATGCACGCTTTGGGCAGAAGGGGAAACAGTGAGGAGCGAGCACATTAACTGGAAATCAGGCCCTCCGGACACCAGGCAGGAGACAGTGACCCTCCAGCACAGGGCCCTGCGCCTGCACCTGCTTAGATGAGCAATGGCACCACACAATGCTCCCGCTCCCCTGCTCCCCTTCCCAAAAATCCACACACCACTCAGCCGGGCAGGTCTGGGCAGGACTGAGGACCACCCGGGGCCCTCCACCTGCGCAAACTCAACTGCCACACAAGTTGGCCACACGATGGGAGATGCCCACCCACATCCAACTGCATCCTCGTGCCTCTCTCAAACACACCCGTGTCGTTTACAGGCATGACAAACAGACGCTCTTGGCCCGACTCAGTCTGTGAAAAGGACTCGGTTACACAGATGAGACTACAGCCGAGACAGCTGACAGCTGGGCCTCCGGAGGGAGGCCCTCCCTCCTCGCTCAGGCAGCCTTTGCCGTCTGTTTATCTACACAGGATGTGGGCCAGAAAATGATGCCCATGAGTCAGCCAGGGTGGGACATGGCCAAGTTTAGAGGAAAATGGTTCAACTCCAAGCAGCCCCAGAACAGTCACCTGGCTGCTTCAGTCCACTGGGGACCATTCCTCTGCCCCATTCCCTCCTGTCCCCAGTCCAGAGCGGGGCTCAACTTGCCCCTTGAGGTTGGACTGTATGCTGTGGAAGTTTAGCAGCAGCCCTGTTTTCCGGCCCCTCAATAATAGCAACACACACACACACCAAAATGTCTCCAGACATTGTCAAATATTTGCCAGGGGGCAAAACTGCCCCTGGTTGAGCGGCACTGCTTGGGGCCAGCTGGCTTCCCTCCGGTCGTCCTCCCACAGGCCCGCCTTCCTGCTGCCCCTACTCAGGCCTCCCGCCTTGCCACAAACGCTTGAGCTGGGTCAGTCACCAGACGTTAAGAATGGCTCAAGGACTGGCAGCACCCACCCCAATGTACCAGCCTGGATTACCTTAGGGCATGTCGCATTCCGCCCCCACCAACCTAACGAATCATAATTTGGGAGGAAAGCAGAGGACAGCGTGCACATTTTCAAGATGCTCTCAGGTGATTCTCATTCAAGTCTGGGTCACAGATACAACTTAAGGGAGGCAGGGAGAGGTCCAAGGCTGGTGCAGGGCCGTGCCCTGACCTTCCTTCCCCACTGCACTGACTGAGAGTTGCGGCATTAAGGAGTGCAGCCCTAGCCCTGGCCTCCCCTCCTGTCACAGGGGAGCCTGGGAACACAAACCTCCCACAGCTGGAGGGACAGATGTGACCTAAGCAATTTGGAGCCAGACTTTAAGCCAAACATGCTACTCCAACCATTAAATATGATCTTTACAAAAGCTTTATTTGAGAAAACATCACTATTATAGTAGCTAAGATGGAAACACAGCATAATAAGTAGCACAGAGGACATGGTCTCAAGGCAGAAAAATGAAATGTGTCAAAGTACTAAAAGAGGCTCTGAATGGAAGGATACGGTTCATTCTTCCTGCTTCCTTACATTCTGAGTAACTTACAAATGCCCTATAGTCAATTAGCCATAGTGTGCACACGACTGCCAACCCCTCCACGGGAGGCAGGCGGACAGGTATCCCAAGCTCATCCCCATAGCCAGGGCCAAAGTCTAAGTCAGGCCTCGGATGCCTCACCCTACCTCTCCCCACCTCCCCACAGAGCCCCTCTCCCAGCGCGCTGGCAGCTCAGGAGAGCTGGGCCGTGGGGGCTGACAGGCGCGCCCCCAGCACTCCTCTCCCTTCCGCTCCCACCCGGTTCCCACAGCTCCTGGACCCCGTGTGCTCAGGTCCTGCTCTCCGCTCTACGGAAATTCTGGGCAATCTGCTACTAATGGGTCTTTCTTGCTTCAAGGTAGGGGTTGCTCTTTAAAAGGAGCCAGGGACAAAGAGAGGCACTGGTACTGCGGGTGGGACAGAAGCTCAGCCCCCCAGAGCCTGGCAGGCCTGACACTGCCTTCACTGTAGAAAGAAAGAAGCCCTCAGGTTCTCAGTGGCCTGGAAACAAACCACAGGAGAGAGCTTTCTGAGGACCAGCCATCTCAGGTCTCCTCCAGTCAGTCTCCCTCACTGGCTGGGCAGTCCCATCAGCCAGGGGCCTCAGCCGCTCTGGGACCCCAGAGAAGGAGAGACCCTGAGCAGACGGGCACGTGCCCATGTGCATGCATGCCCTTCCCTCCTAAGACAATCTCAGAAGGATCTCCCACAGCTTACCAGGCTCTGGGCGGCTGAGCAGACTTCCCACCTGCCGAGGCCTCCTCTTGTCTCTGGCCACTTCTTAAGAAAGCAGACCTTTTAAGGGTATGCATCACGACACACACAGGCGAGCTGCGGGTAGAGCCCTGAAGACCCACCAATATTTCAAAAGAGCAGTGCGGTTTATAAAACTGCATTGTACAACTCATGGTCACTTATGAGTCAAGGAAATCTCTTTTGTGCAAAAACCACTAGAAATAGATTAAGCACTCAGCAGATGAAAAATGACACCTCTCTGAAAAAAAAAAAGGTAATCTGTCAAGAATTGAGAAATTGTCCCTTTCCAGACTGGTTTAAAGATTCTGGCTGTCCCTATCTAATGACCTAGGATAACCACTCTGCGTGCTCCTCTTATTTACTGCCGAGTCCCTACAGGCAGATTTTGAGGGCCGTGGACCATGAGGTCAGACTCACTGCTCTGCTCTCCCTCAGCCAGGTCTCCACTAGGGAAGACCAGGGGAGGGCGTGTGTAGTTGGGGAAATTCTCCAGGTTGGTCTTCAAGAAAAGGAGATGCTCAACTGACTCCACCGGGAGAGGGGAGTTGTGTCCCACAAGGGCAGGGCTGCCCAGGGAGGCAAAGACACGTCTAGACAAGGCTCCCGTAGCGGGGCAGGTCAGATAGACAGTGGCCAGTTTTGCCAGGGCCGGCCAGACATCCTGCCTTTTCTCCCAGTAGGTCAGAGGGTCCTCCTGGGCACCAATCGTCTCATTCTCATGCAGGTACTTCTGCACAACAATGCTGGCCAAGTGGTTCTCAGTGACGAGCGAGGCTCCACTCTCCCTGGATGCCAGCAGCCCCACATGTTCCAGCTGCTCCAGCAAGCTCTTCTCCCTCCGGGCCAGCAGCCAAGACCCAGAGCTGCCACTTTGCTGCCCAGGCTCCTTCTGGCCCTGGCCCTCAATCCTGAGGCTCCTGGCAATGCTGCCCCTTGGGGTGGCGTCCACACACACAGCCTTGGGACTCGGCAGGGAGAGTGAAGCGGGCAGGGGGCATTCAGACACCATAATCTCTTTCACCTTGTACACAAGAACCTGCTTCCAGTGGTCAATGTCGGCCCCCACAGGCAAGATGGCCTCAATCTTCCCCTTGAAGCGGGGGTCCAGCAGGGTGGCCAGCACCAGCTCCTCGCGGTGGAAGAGCTCGTTCAGCTGGCAGTCTGTGGAGAGCTGCAGGGTCAAGCCTTCAGCCAGCCGGACAGCTGCGCCCATCTCCTTGCCTCCCTGCTCCCTGAAGTGCCCGGGAACCTGCTCTAGGAAGATGTGCAGGTAGCGCAGCTGAGGCAGCACCTGGCTTAAAGCAGCCTGTGCCGCACTCGCCTCCCGGACCACCAGCTGGAAGGGCTGCAGGAGGGTGACCAGGCTGTTCGTCAGGCTCCAGAACATGGCCGACAGGGCCATCCCGGCCTTACCCAGCCGGTGCTTCTCCGCATACTCTCGCAGCGGTCGCTGCTGCTCCACCAGCCACCCCATCAGGTAGTAGTCAGAGACCCAGTTGGCTGCGAGCTCCCCAAAGGGCTGGTGCTCTGGGAGGCCACACTGCCGCTGCAGCTGGGTGAGCAGCCGCCGGGCCTCTGCAGAGCCTTGGAAATGACTGCAGATGGCCCTGGCTGTGCCCAGGATGATCTGAATGCTGTGATGGTGATGCAGAAAGTTTCTCACCAGAGAGTCAAGGCAGCTGCCAAAACAAGGGACAAGCGTGTAGCCCTCCATCCCTACTGCTTGCTCCAGGCTGGGGCAGCCGCCCGACACCAGGAAGCCCGGTCGCATGGAGCTGCGGCCAAGCCACAGGCTGACCTTCTCCCGCAGCCCCCGCTGCCTCTCCTCCTGGGTGCTCTCCACGGGCAGGCCTCGGACCCAGAGCACCGCTGTCCTCCGCGAGCTTCCAGACGCCACCTGCGGGCTCCCTGGCGGTACTGCCGCCCAGTGGGCAGTGATGGCCACGTAGTCCACGACTGCATCCCGGGCTGCTGTGGACATGGTGAGGTGGACGCAGCTGCCCTGAGCCCACTGCATCTCCTGAAGCACCTGCTCATCCATGGCCTCATGGAGCAGGGGCAGGGCTTTATCAGCAAAGAAGGCTGGAGACGGCAAATGGTAACAAGGGTCAACTTGGGCCATGAACCTTTTGAAAGGCGGGGATGAAACAAAGGAGAGTGGCAGCGCCAGGCTGCAGAGCAACTCTGCAATGCTTTGGTTCCAGGCCTGGGCTCGGGGCTGGTTGGGAGCATATGTGCCATCTCGCTCCTCCCTGACAGCCACGGGGGGAGCAGTGGGTTCATCTTTGGTGGGAGGAGGCAAGGGTGGAGGAGCCAGTGACAGCTGCCCGGGTCCGCCCAGGCCTGGCTGCCCACCACCGTCTCCCAAGGGGGAGGCATCTGAGCCGCGGCTTGGTGATGGGGACTCCTCAGGGGCAAGGCCAGAGGAGCCCAGGGACAGACTGGTCTTTTTTTCCTCCACCCCTGACCCCTTCTCTCCGGGGCGGGCCGCAGTTGGCTGTCTCTCCCTCTCCAGCCCACGCTTACTCACCAAGTGACGGAGGAGGCCCAAGGTTTGGGACTGACCCTTAACTTTGCTCTGTCTGATGCTGGTGTGACACAGAGTGCAGTTGACACGGCAGATGTTCTTGCAGTCGAAAGTAAAGAATTGTCTGATGTCTACTGCGGGCTTCTGGCCTGTGATGTCCAGAGGGCCCAGGGAATGCTTCATGCAGAGTGGCTTCTGGAGGCTCAGGAGAGGCAACTTCTCCCCCAGGCCAGGAAGCAGTTGCCTTTTCTTCCACTTCTTGAGGCGCCGCACCTCTCTGGCCAGTCGGGCTATGAGGACCTCAGCTTGCGTTGCCTCATCGTTCTCCAGAGGCTGGCCCACCTTCAGCCTGTCTGGACCGGCCGCCTGGACCAGCACCCGGGCAGAAGGGGCCTGGCCAGAGCTGAGCACTGGGTCCCTGGACTTCTTTCCTGCCAGTTCCCCCCGCTCTCTCCGTCCATGTGCCTTCCGACTGGACACCTTCCTGGGCTGTACAGGAGGCTCCTGTCCAAGTACACATTTGAGGCCAGAGAGTCTGGCATTTCTCTTTGGTCCATTCTGCTCAGGACTGGCCTCGCACTCTGCGTGGGAGGCAGCTGGGTGAAGAACAGGCCTCCCCAGGGAGCAGGGTCTCCTCCTCTTGCTGCAGACACGTGCACCTCGGACACTGTCTTCCTGCTCCTCCAGGCAAACTTGGTCAGATGAAGGGACTGGCGAGCCACTGGAGAGGGAACAGGGTCTCTTCCTTTGCAGGGACAGACTCCCCTCACTCTCCTTCTGGGAGCCACAGGGTCTGGCCTTCCTGCGGCCACTGCCAGCCTTCTTGTCTACATCTCCAAAATCAAGTTTGACCTCAGTCTCCAGCAGGCACCCCCTGACACCCCAGTCAAGTCCACAAGAGGTGTTGGTAGCTCTGGTGCTGAAATTGGAGTCAGGAGAAACCAGGGTGACAGCTGGGCTCTTGGCTCTGATCATGGGAGAGTCAGCACACACAGGGGACTCCTGGCCCACTGATCCTGAAGATGTACGTCTCCTGGGGGGCTTTTTGTTTTTTTCTACTTCCAACATGCTTGGAACTTGGGGGAATGGGAAGATGGGCTTAGGCTGCAAAGCAAGATGAAAAGAATAGGTCTCAGCTGCCCTACTCAATTCTGGGGGCCACTGATGGGGAAGGTGAGGCCTGGAGGGGAGAGAGGCCTGGAGGGGAGAGAAGCAAGCAGTGGACAGAGGCACGGCAAGATAATAGAAATCAGCCCCAGACAGAACACTCACGACCTCAACCTCGTTGGCAAAGGCAGACGCTCACACCTCCAGCCCAGATGGAACAGCCCTCGCCTGGAGCCCCCACGGCCCTTAGCTCATCAGTGTCTACCTGCTTCACCAAACTGACGTTTCTCTTCTTCCCTTCAGTTTATTGAGAACCTACCAGGCACCTGGCAATTCTCCTGTGTGAAGGATACAGCACAAAGTAGGCAAGGCCCCTGCGTGGACACAGCCTCCAGGCTGGTGGGACACACGTATGGATAAACTTAAGATTCACACTCACGTGTAAAACTAGCGCTGTAGTGCAGATATGAAGAAACACTACTCAGGGCTGTGAGACCCAAGGGAGGGGCCTGACCCGGCCATGAAGTCAGGAGGCCTCCCTAGAAGAGATGCGGGGCAGGGGAGGGGGACCCGTGGGCCTGTGCGCCCAGCAGGGCACTGTGAAGAGCTACAGGCTCTCTTGGGGCTATCTCGGGGGGCTCATGCTGCGGAGGGAGGCAGCCTGAGGCCTCTTCAGCCAGGATCCTGCTCAGCTCCGTGGAACCCCCTCTAGCAGTCAGCCAGAGAACACAGGACGCAGCAGCTCCCAGGGCCAGTGAGCCAGGCCCTCACACCCTCACCCTCCCTCTGCCACAGAGACACTCTTGAAGAGCTGTTTACACTTTCTCACCATCCACTCCCCTGGAGAGCCTTCTTCTCTGGTCTGGTCCCCACTGCTCCCCGACACCGCTCTGGCAGAGGATGCCCGCAGCGCCCTGGCACTGGCTCCACTTGACTTTTCGACAGCACCTGCCACCTACCTCTGGAAGGCCGATTGACCAGGGCCCCGGGCCACCACATTTTCTTGGTTGTCCTCTCACCCACGACTCCTTTCCAGCCTCTGCTCTGGGCTCTCTGCCTGGCCCTTAATGATATTTCCCGGGTTCCCTCCTTGACCCTCTTCCCTCCCACACTCTCCCGGACGGGGAGCACCTCTACACACTGCCCACTGCCCAGCCTCTCTCTGGCTCAGAACCCTCTAAGCCTCCCCACCTACTCTTTCTACAGTCCACTCAGTCCTAGAAACCGGGAAATCTGTTCACCTAGATGCTCAGACCGGATACCCAGGCATAATCCATAACTCCTCCCTGTCACCTGCTATCCTGAAGATTAGGTCACATTCAGGGCTCTCAAAAGGAAAGGGACACAAAGCAGAAGAGAAGTATGTGGAGAGAAGAAAAGAAAATGAAAGGGAAGGAAAAGCCCAGTAAACTAGAATGTATTTCCCTGGGAAAGAGAAGACCCGGGGGAAGACGGCTTAGTAAGCCCACCACAAGCAGCTGGAAGGAAGAAGTCCTCACTCTTCAGACTAGAACGAGATGCAAGATTCAGAGCCAGTACCTTCTGACCATGAGTGTGTGATGCACTCCAGGGGCTCGCCAAGGACGGCATGACTGCCTCTGCAGGAGACAAGCCCCCAGGGCGGCTCAAGTGAGACTCTGCCCCAGCGTGGGTGGCGCAGTACGGAGCAGCTCCTTGCCCTGAAGGAGTCCCAGAGGACTGCGGCTACTCCCTCAAGCCTGTTGATTAAGAACTTAGCCACCACCAAACCGAACGTCCAGAGCCCCACGGGAGGTGACGCTGTGGAGGGGCTGGACAAAGGTGCAAAGGAAATGCAAGCCACTGCCCTGGTCCCAGAACAAGTGCTGCAGATGTCAAAACGGGAAGGGACTTACCTCAGCTCTTATTTATGACTGAAGAGACCGAAACGCAGAGCAGTAACATGATGGATGGTCGCCAGCAGGGTGGGAGACCAGAGCTGGCACCTGGCCTCCAGGAGCAGCGTGCAGGCCTCACCGCTACCGAGAACCCAGAACGGGGTATGGAAACCAGGCCAGTCTGACCTGCCCTCACTGACAACAGCAGAGGAAAGAAAAAACCTGTGTGTTAGGACTGCAGCCCGGGTCACAGCCCACCGCCTTCCTCTGAGGACCTACCAGTTTACACCCCGGCACCAATCCCATTCTGTTCCCCCAGTTAGCCTCGTCCCATCAGTACATCCTTATTCTGCAGATACTTTTGACCCATTTGACCATTTAACAAAAATTCACCAAGTATCTATCATGAGCCAACACTACCCTGAAGGTACAAATACAGGAGAGTAACTGCTGGTTGGCACCTGGCGCTCAAGACAAGAAGACAATCTGGAAACGGGCTCATGGTGCCAGAGCAAGACAAGTGGTGTGAGGTGCTGTGGAGGCCGGGCCCTGGCTGACCTACACATAAATCATGTCAGTGACATTGGAGTTCAGATTCTGTCCTGTACAGGGATGCTTACCTTAGGCTACTGCTTTGGGATCCCTGACTCCTGACGGCCTCCCTGGCACATCCCGGACCTTGGATGGCCACTAGCACTGACAACAATACCACCCCTTTCTCTTCCACTGAAGCACATCGGGTGACAGCGAGTCTGACACTGTGAAAAGCCAACCTGGCACCTAAATGAATCTGAAATGTAAAATTTGAAAGAAAACCACCGACAAACCCCAGTACTTTGATTATTCGTAAGAGGTTACTTATGACACTTCTCACAATAAATGACAGATGCACATCTGAGGACGACAAGACAGAGGCTCCTGGGCTGCAGTGGAAAGGGTGCCGCAGTGGGGCCAGGAGGCAGGCCCGGCACTGGGAGGCAGGGGTGAGAAGGGCCAGGCGGTCTGGCGGGGCTGGGGTGGGGGCGGAGTTCAGAGAGCTATTCAGGAGGCAGATTATGCTTGAGTTGAGATGTGGAGGAGGAAAAACAGAGGGAATAGAGAGGGATTCCGCAGAGACCTCATTTATGAGCACAGTTCACTTTGGGATATGCTGAGTTTGTGGTTCTTTTGGAACAAGAAGCAGATGTGACAGATACACGGGTCAGGGGATAGGTCTGAACTAAAGATACAGCCCTGTGACAAAGTATCTGTAGAAACTGAGGAGGAAGAGACTGGAGGGCGGTTGCCCAGGCAACGGTGACAATATGGGGAGGGCAGAGGAGTAGACTTCAAAGATGACTAAAAAACAAAGGATACAAAGAAATCTAAAGCCATGTTATGGAAGTCAAAGGGACACGCGCACAAACGACAACAGGGGTCAAAGGTCACTTCCGTGGATGAAAGTGGAGCCATGCGTTGAGAGGAGGGGGATGCAGGTTACTGCCCTGTCGGAGGTGGGGTGGGCAGGGAGGGTCACTGTTTGGGATGGCACGGAAAAGGTGCAGTGGGAAGACAGGCAAGACTACATACATGGGAGACAGGGAGAACTGACGGCAGGGGCTTTCTGAGGAAAGGGGATCCAGGGCCCAGACGGCAGGCTAATCTGTCCTTAGAGACGAGAAAGACTATTTTTTCTGATAAAGCAAAGAAAGAAGTATGGCTGTGGCGGCTGGCAAATCCCTGACTGTGGATGTAGAGAAGGACTGAGGCAGTTTATGCCCAGAATCCTACAGATTCCCTGAGGAAGCCATATATACGGAGAGGGAGTAACCTGCTGGCTGAGCCTAAGAGGGGGGGCCTCGGCACTTCCATAACGTGTTGGCTCCATGGATTAGAGACTTCTAACTGCTCGTACATGCCCAGAAAGGAAGGGGACATTTTTCTATTTCTCTTGTGCCTGCCTCATCCCAGGGACTTGTGCAAGCTCAGCCCACCCTGGGCATTAAGTATGCTAGAACTTTCTCTGAGTTTTCACTCTGCCCAGCCCCACGGGCCCCTCTCTTCTCTCAGCTCCTGCACTGTGGGGGACGGGGTGTCTATCCATTCCAAACCAAACCCAGAGGTTTCAAAGCACTTGCTAAGCCCTCAAGTCCTGGCTTCCCATCCACCCACTCACCTGAGAGGAGATGGAAAGTAGCTGAGGAAAGGATGGTTGGGGTGCGTAGAAGGAAAAGAGTGGAGCAAAACACTACACATTTTTAGGTTTTTGCCCACATGCAGATTTGGCTACTTGCAAACTCTAAGGAAGATGTTTTAAATAATAACTCATCACTAGATTTCACATTATGCAAAAGTGACATAAAATTAGTTGTTTTAAACCAACAAACAGAACCCTTGCTGCTTTCTATGAGGCTGCTTTCCATGTGAATTGAGAGCATGAAGTCTAGAGCCAGCCTGTGTGGGTTCGAAGCCTGGCTGCTACCCACCAGCTGTGTTCCTGCACTGCTGGGCCTCGGCTTGCTCGACCATACAGCAAGGATAACAGCACACACCCATAGCTCATTAAGTGAATTAATGTCCACAAGAGTGTTTACGGGCAGTCCTTGGCACACAGAGCGCTGGATAGGAGAGGCTGTGCAGTACGCCTGGCTTCAACTGGCTGTTTTAGGGGCGGGGCACTGGGGAACGGAGGCTAGCCTGGAGGAGGCACCGGGCCCGTCCGACAGGCGGGGCGGGGCAAGCCATCCCCGCACCCCGAGCCTCAGCGTCCACGTCTGTGAAGTGAGTGCACAACGCCCCCTCCGTGGCTTACCTAAGGCCGGGGGTCCGGGATACCGCCAGCTGCCCGCTGAGACCCGGCGGGCGACACTGCGAAGCGGCCTAGCAGCGCGGACAACACCTCCGCGGTGGGTATTGCGGTTAGTCTGTACTCCTCCCCTCGCCTCCGCGGGAGCCCCCGGAAGGCGCCAAGAGCGCAGCGGAGCCGGAAGAGACTATGGATTCCGGGGCGCGCAAGCAGGAACTTCCGGCAGCGCCAGCTCAGATATCTACGCGCCCACCCCCGCCCCTCAGTTGGTAAATTCCTCCAACCGGCGGCCAGCACCGAGTGCGCAGGCGCTGGCGTCCACGGCCGGAAGGGGTGGGGGCGTGTTGCCTCCTCTGCCGGAAGTTGTGTGCCTCTCACCCCGCGGTCGGGATTTCTAAGTACTAATTTAATAGTGTAAGTTTAGTGCCGTGAAACTAAAACGAGTCATCCTCACTCCGGGCTGCCGGTGGCCTAGTCTTCCTAATCCACTAGCCGATCCCCATGGCCCCTTCCACCCGCTCTCTCTGCTCCGCTGCAGTCCGCCCGAACGGGAGCCCGGTAGCATGAGCACGTGTAGACAGAATTGGCCCTCAGCTGTGGGTGTCTGGAGAGGTTTCTCCCTATGCACTAGGTGAAACCCAGCCTGGAGGGGGAGGGTTGGGGTTCTTGGTTCTGAAGGAAAAAGAATTCTCCAGCAGGCCAGAGGAGTGTCGGGAAGGAAGGAATTAAAGTGAGAGAAGCTGAGAGCAAGGACGGACAGAGGAAAGGGAAGCTCACTTAACTCCCGCTGGGAATAGGGAAAATATCTCGACAACTCCTAAAGCCAGGGTCACCTGGGGTCCAGTGTCCACTTGGATCTGCGTGGGGTAGGGTCTAAGCTCTTATCACCCCAGGATTTGGAGGGGCTACAAAGCACTGGAGTGAGATTATGTTCTGAGAACTTACAAAGCAAAGAGTTTTGGGGGCAGGCTGCAGTCCTGTCCTAGTTACCCAGGCGATGGGAACTTGCAAGCCCAGATCAGAGATAGCCCATCCCTACTTGTCTGGAGTAGAACAGAGAGAGTGAACACTTGTGCCAAAGCCTGGAAAACAGAATGAAATAGCAAAGTAACAGACGCTTACCAATGGAAGGGCACAGAGACAAAATGCAGCAAGTTGGGCAGCAAGAAGTCTTCATTTAAGGCAGAAAGTATACAAAGGGGAGTGTGGGCAACCTCAGAAAGGAGGCACACTTACGGGCTTAGGTTGTCTGATAAGTTTTCAAGAACGGGGCAAAGGGCTGGGGGTGGGGTTGGCGTAGGCTTGCCATGTGGCCTCAGGATGTTTCTCTCCAGTGAGAGACATTATGACACCACCCACACTCAATCCTCTAGATATTCTGTAAGATAAACTTGACACAAGGAATTTATTGAGCCTGTTCTTCTCCAAGACACGATTACACTCAAGCACTGGGAAGAGATCAAGTTAGGACTACTTGCCTGTCTTAAGATAGGTTGTTAGCTGATTACTGAAGTATATGTTAGGAATCTTACCTCCTGATTCCCTGGTTTTTAAAATGGAATCTTAGCCTGAAGATGGAGTCCATTCGGTTCTTACTATACTATTTATATGTTCGCATTTTTCATCATAGGTAGGCAAAGTTAATCATGATGCTTGTCCCACGTCCCTGCCCCACCTCAGAAGGGACTGCGATAATGGTGATCCACATGTCAGGGTCTCTTCCCACCTTGAAGCCTCTCTCAGCATTACAGGAAACCCACCCAGGATTTCTCCTGGGGAAAACTACCACTGCCTAGTGATACCCCAAGGGCCTGGCCCACAGCCCCTGGGATATACTTGCCTGCACAGACGGGTGCCCTGCCACCATCCCAAACTGAACAGTCCAGGGCCATGTTCCCTGGGCTGAAAGAGAATGACTCTCACCTAGATCAGTCCCACCTGGGCACCAAAGTGCCCAACTTTTCTCTCATAGGCTACCTTGTGTCCCAAATTCAAGGGCCTAGGCCGGGGGCACCATCTAGCTTTGAGCAATCCTCCCCATTCATCAGGGGGTGGTCTCAGTTTTTCCCATCTCTTTCCAGCGCACCTCCTCTGGCCCCAAGCAGATCAGGTAGCTCCAGGCTGGTCCAGTCCTCCCGCTTGGGATAAATCTAAGATGCCTGCAACAATAATATACATCTGTATACTTTTATCAAAGTTATTTTTCATCTCATTTGATTTTATCCATGCCTCAGAGATGGAGGTATACAGTGAGGAAACAGACTCAATCACACAGCTTGTTACAGGAAGAAATAGAAGGAGCCACAAATTATACTGAAGTTGTATTGTTATATGGAGGGTCCATATATAATAGGCTCAGAGCTGGTCCATTTACAGTGTTAACCCAGAGGCACTCTAGAACCAGGGATGATTTTATTGCAAGACTGGGAGACACATGATGATAAACTGAAAAAAGGATTATAAATGGTAAGAAAATTCAGTAAGGTTTCTGGGCTTAATATTGGTATGTAGAAATCAAAAGCCTCCATATATGCAAACAATAACAATCTAGAAAATATAAAGAAAGATTCCATTTTACTAGTAATAGAAAAAGATAACCATCATGGAAAAAGCTTAACACGAAATGTACAAAATCTACGTGAAAAAAATAAACCTTTAAAGATCACTAAAAACCACAAAAAGAAACCGGAACAAATGGAAAGGCCCATGATGCTCAGGGTCAGGAAGACTCAGTCTCTCAATTTCTGAATCTATAGGCTATTTGTATATCCGCTGTTGAGATGCCCATTCAACAATGTTCCCATTTTAAAAATCAAATTTTTTAAATCACTTGGGTTGCTTGTCTCTTCCTTATTGGTTTCTAGGAGTTGTTCATATTTCTGGATACCTGACTCTTGTTAGGTATCCTCCCCCAGTCTGTCTCTTGCCTTTTCCTCCCTTCGTCATGCAGTACTGGGATGAACAAGCTCATCACAGTGAAGTTCAATTTGAAGAAGTTCAACTTGTCAGTTTTTATGGTTAGTGCTTTTTATGTCCTCTTAAAGACCTCTTTACCTACCTCATGACTTGTATATATATTTTAAATTATTTTTAAATATAAAATATTTCAGACATCTGGAAAAACACACTCACAAAAAGCCTCAGACATCTACAGAAAACACCTCAAAGAATAACTCTTATGTTTACTTCAGATCTTCAACCCACCTTAACTGTACTTTCATGCATGATCTAAGGTAGGTAGTAATCTTACCTTTTTCCACTTAGCCAATTCTCCTACAGCCCATCATTTCTTCAGTGATTTGTTCTGCACCCCTGCTTTCATTGTCATGTGCATTGGTGTCTATTTCTAGGCTCTCTAATCTGTTATAATGTCTTTGTAGTCTATACTATTGTCTAGCCCTGCAGGAAGACATGTTTTTTTTAAGGCATAATATAGATCCAATAAATGTCCCAATTTTAACTGTATATTTCATTGAGTTTTGACAATTTCATTTACCCACAGAACCGGCAGCACAATCAAGATACAGGATATTTCTATCACTGCCCCTACCAGACTAATAGATCTCTCTTACTTTTTCCAACTTAACCTCTCACCCCAGGCCCCACGTAACTGTTCATATGTCTTCTGTTGTTAAAGATTAGATTTACATTTTTCTAGTGCTTCATATAGGAGGAACTATGCAGTATATACTCTTGTATGTCTGGCTTCTTTTTTGCTTAACATAGTGTTTTTAAGATTGATCCATGCTGATGTGTGAATCAGGAAGTCGTTCCTTTCCATTGCTGGTAGCATGCCATTATATGACTATAGCACAGTGTGTTTACCCACCCACCCTGCCGATGATTCGGGCTGTTTTCAGTTCGAGGGGCTATCACAAACTACGCTGCTGTGTAACTCTTTGGGTGGGCACAGGCTTTCACTTAGGTAAGTAAGATAGGAGTGGGTGTGGTCGATCACATGGTAAACTAAGTTTAGCTTTTTAAGAGACTGCCAAACTGTTTTCCAAAGTGTTTGTGCCATTGTATATTCCTAGCGGCAATGTTCAAGTCACCACAAATTCCTGCTCACACTTTGTGTTGTCAATCTTTTCAATCTTAGTTATTCAAACACATGAGCATCAAATGGACCTCTCATTGAGGTTTTAATTTGCACTCCTGAATGACTAAGGATGTTGACTAGGTTTTCTTGTGCTCATTGGCCATTTGTTTTCTTCTTTTGTGAAGTATGGGTTCAAATTATTTGTCCACTTTTAAACACTCAGTTTATCTTATTGTTGAATTCTTTATATCCTTTATATATTTATATTTTGTTCAGTTCTTTGTATATTCAGGATACAAGTCCTTTAACAGGTATACATATTGCAAATATTTTCTAATTTGTGGTTTGCTTTTCATTCTCTTAACAATAATTTTGAAGAGTAGCAGAAGAGATGCCACTGTCTGATCCCACCCCCCCACCCCATCCCCACCACACTATCTCCTTCCCTCTCCCTTCCTGGCACTACATTCTCTAGAATTAGGACAACTTGTAGTTAAAATAAATAAAGAAATTTTATAAGTCAATAAGAAAAAGACAAAAAGCCTAATAGAAAAGCAAGCAAATGATATGAACAGGCAACTCAGGGAGGTGGAAACCCAAAAGATCAATAAACAGGTGAAAAGAGAGTCAGGCTCACCAGTCGCTGGAGAAATGCTAGCTAACAAAAGATGACATTTCATGAGCATTATCTGATTGAAAAAACAAAAAAGACTGAATAACAAATGAAGTTTGGAACTCATACAAGGTTGGCCGGAGTGTAAATTGAAAAACTGCTTTGGGGAGCAATTTGGCAGTATCTTGTAACTTGAAGGTGATCACCTACAACTCAGCCCTTTCCCAAGGAGCTATGCCTTCTGGAGAAGTTCGGGTGCACGTGCACAAAGACATATATAGGGATGCTCAGTGTTTGCAGTAGGGAGACCTGGAAGTAAGGGAAATGCCATCAAGAAGGAAATACAAACATAAAATGCCTATCACAGTGAACTAGATCTGTATGTAATAACACTGTATCAGTCAGCTATGCCACCATAATGCTGAATTATGAAACACCTGAAAACTCCATGGGCACGTATTTAAAGTCTGGGGTCCTCATTTCATCTCTGGAGAATCCATCAATAGACCCGGGTAAGTTCCAGTGTTGTACAGGGTCGTTTTATTGAGTGATTCTATTTTTTTAAATTAAGTATCATTGATATATAATCTTATGATGGTTTCAACATAAACAACACAGTGGTTTCAACACTCACCCATATCATCAAGTCCTCACTCCCCCATTGCAGTCACTGTCCATCAGTGTAGTAAGATGCTATAGAGTCACTACTTCTCCGTGCTGTACTGCCTTCCCCGTGACCCCTCTACATTATGTGTGCCAATCATAATGCCCCTCAATCCCCTCCTCCCTCCCTCCCCACCCAACCTCCCCAACCCCTCCCCTTGGGTAACCACTAGTCCGTTCTCGGTACCTGTGAGTCCACTGCTATTTTGTTCCTTCGGTTTTGCTTTTTTATACTCCACAAATGAGTGAAATTATTTGGTATTTGTCTATTCAGTGATTCTTATGCAGGGTCATTCACATGGAGAGTGGTCTGAGTTAGCCTAGACTTTGGTCATTTGCCCTCACTTTTCTGGTGTTACAAGTGAAGCAAACTGTGGTGGCTGCCAACTGACTTTGCTCCTGGAAACACCAAGGTTTATAAACAAAGGTCACTTCTAGCACACAGATATTGAGATGACTGGGAACAATGGTAACCACCTCTTCTCAATTTCATCTCCTCTGCTCACATCCTATTGCTATCAAGGATCCCTTTCTGTTCAGAGCAATCAAAATTACTCAAGGGGCTTACTTTAGGAGTTCATCGAGGATGGGTGACCCTGCAGCCTGCAGTTCACTTGTCTGTACCTCCTCTTCCCCACAGAGCATCTGGGCTGATGGGTGACCCTATTACAGATCAGAATGTACCAAATCGCTCAGGGATGTTGAGGTGGGAAAAAGTTGCAGAAGACTATGTGTAAGCCTGGTACTAGAGCAGCACCAAGTCGGCAAGGCTCCTTAGCTCTTTGCCCGTTGCTTTCCCCAAGGAGCGCCTGGCACCTAGTAACTGCTTAATAAACATTAGCCGTGGTGGTGGTTGTGTGCCATTCAGGCTATGGTATCATCTGGAAAACTGTCCCTCACAGCCAGGCTCTAAGACCACCACCTCTATCATCAGTGTGATGCACCCACAGGGGTGTCTCTGGAGGTTCAATCCCTCTGCCGGCACTGCCCTCTGCTGGCCACTCTCTGAGTGTGCAGCTTAGCTCACCTTGGCTGCCTTCCAGATGGGCTTGTGGGTTCAGGGTGGCCTCCAAGTGGGCTTCCTTCTCTGCACTACATATGGGGCAGGCAGATCCTGCCCTAGGCCCCTCATCCTTAGGGCTCTTTTGCTTTGTGTAGGTTCTCAGTCTGTTAGAGGCTGACATTTACTGATGGTGGTGTGTTTGTCAGGGGGGAGTGCTTCTTGCTTCAAATGAGCTATAAAGGGACTCCCAGAACATAGCACGTTGGCCCAAACCGTGCACTAAGAGACTCGACCGACCTAGCACGTCCAGCAGCCTGAGGCCACATCCCTGGGACATCCTAGCCCCACAGAGTTCCTGGCTTCGAGATACAGGTGTATTCTCCCTGCAAGCTGCAAAGGTCTTTCTTAAGGACCTGGGAGCCAGTCCTCTGCAGACATCAGGAAGGACGGGCCTCTGCCCCCATTCTCTGTGGGGGACACAGCTGGCCTGGTGGCACTTACACTGACCAACCCATGGGATTTTTCATTTCCTGATCTGCTTGAGCCTCTGCTCGCACCTTCTCCTGCCTCCCTCCCAGCCTCTCTAATGGCCGTCACCTCCGCAGTAGCACCGAGTGCAGATTTCCCTGCTGTCAGTAGTGATGAAGTATGACCGATCTCTCCGCCGTAACTGCTGTCCAGCTGTGGTCATCCTTGACAAGACCTGCTCTCCCCGTGACTCTGGCGTTGGATGAGGGAAGAAATCTGTGACAGGAGAGCCATCCTCACAAAGCACCAGATCCTGGAAGGGAGCCGAGGGCACCTGAGCTCTCACCACCCTCCGTCCCCCTGAATGGCCACACGGGGAGGCGGGCAAATCACTGTGCTGGGCCAAGAGCTGCCAGCCCTGAGCTGCGGAGGCTGCGAGGAGAGCAGGGCATTCTCTCCCCAGGGCTGCCCCTCTGCAGGACCAGAGGGGCAGACACACCTCCTGAGCATCTGCAGGAGTCCAGCAACAGGAAGCCAAGACCCCAGAGGAGGCAAACCCATTTGTGAGGGAAGCATCCATTTGCAAGAAAGCCCTCCCCAGCCCTGGGCCTCAGATCCTTAGCACCTGGACCTGAGGTCCAGAGATGGGAAGGCAGCTGGGGGAGCAGGGGGCCCAGGAGGCTGGTCTGGCTTCAGTCGCAGCTGCAGCCTCATGGGATGCAGCCCCAGGCCCAAGAAGTTCCCCTCCTCGTTTTGTTCCCTTTCGTCTCTCTAGGTCTCTCAGAGGCCCAGGGACCCCCCAGGCTGTCCCTTGTCCAGCTCACCTTACCCGTCCCTGTGCCCTCTCGGAGGCCCTCTGGCGCCCTGGACTGTTCCCTCCCCTCGAATCACTACTGGGATTCAGGTTATACTCACCGGGCTCTGCCCCCGCCCCAGGGTCTGCTCCGGCCTTCCTCACTCTGCACCCGCCCCGGGGCCTCAAGGCTCACTCATTACTTTCTCCTGGGGACTCCCGCCTGGTCAGGCACACCTTCCCCCTGCCCTTCAAACGCCCCATCCTACCACTACGGACACCTCCCCATGGATGCCCCAGACACACCTCATTCACCAGGACACGGAGGAAACCCCAGGTCACCGCTTCCCCTCTGAAACCCCAGTCACTGAGCCATTGCAGCCACCAGGTATGCCTATTGCCCAGCACAGGGTCCACCCCCCAGGGGAGCCCCCACCGAGCCCCGCCTCCTCACTGTCCCCACAGCCAACCCGCAGGCACCTCCAGCCCCTGGGCCTCCAAGCCGCCTCTCACCTGGGGGCCTGTTAACAGGCTCCTGTCTACGTGCACCCCGTGGAGATCATCCTAGGAACTGGGTCGTGTCACTCCCCTTCTGAGGCTTCACATCACCCTTCGAGCTAGCCCGGCCCTCCTCATTCCACATGCCCACACTTCCTGCAGCTCCCCCTGGGCGCTGTCCTCCTGGCTGTGGGCTGCCAGTGCCCCCTGTTCACTCTGGCTTCTGGCCTAGTGCAGGGCGCAGGCCCAAGGCCCTCAGGCACTGAGGAAGGAGGCAGGCCACGCTCGAGTTTGTTGGGACCCGCTTTATTGCACGGCCCCAGAGCCGTGTGCTCTGAAACATGGTGCCCAGGTGAGGGGGGGTCAGAGTTCCACTTGAATAAATCTTCCACCTTCATCTTCCTCCTCCTGCCAGGCCTGGTTCTGAGCAGAACCCAGGACAGCTGGAATGCTTTCCTTCAGCTCTCAGGAAAGCGCAGTTCTCCGGGCCCACATCCCAGAGCCGCAGCATCAAGCAGCTGCCCATCAAGCAGCTGCCCGTCCCCTTTCCTGTGCCCCAGATCCACCCCACGAGGATGGGAACAAGGTGGGCGGGGCAGCAGCAGGAGGCAAACTCACCTCGGCCAAGTCTTGCCGCCACTCAGTAGTCCCTAGACCCGGCTCAGGCCCTCAGTACAATCCACACTCAACACCTCCCACCGCAGGAGGGCCACGGGGGTCAGGACAGGAAGGGAGTCAGGGGACGGGGTGTCAGAGGGAGGCCCCAGTCTGGGCTGAGCAACAGGCCAAGTCAGGAACCCGGAAATGCAGCTGAGCCATATCGCCACCACCTACCACTGTCGTAAAAGGGATGCCCACTAAATGGAATGCCAATCAAATAAATAGTCAATAAATAGGTGAGACTGGCTTCTTCCCCAGGTAGGCAACATGGGAGAACAGGGGACCCCAGTTAGCTTGGGGGCTGTGGGCAAGAGTCTGAGGTCTCAGCCTCCCCTCTCTGGGGAAGATGAGGGCATGGGCTGGGAGGGCCTGGGTTCCCTCAGGGCTGATGCCCACACATTGTCTGCCAGCCCTGGGCAGGCCAGGTTCTTCCCCATCACCCACCACCGAGCGCCGAGCCCAGGTCACTCCAGGCAGGCAGGTCTGGTGCAGGCCTCAGGAGCCAGGGTGGACCCAGCGGCCCGCAGTGCTGCCCAACCACTGCCCACACCCGCCTCTCTTCCTCCTCCTGGCCCCAGGTGACCTCGGCGCTGCTGTGAGGGGCTCTGAAATCCGTCCCCACTGCGGCCGAGTGCGGGGGTCCTGGCCCAAGGCAGGAGCTGCCTGCAGTCCCTTCCGGCCCATGAAGTGCTCACACTGAGCCTCTGAGCAGGCGGGGAGCCCATCCACAGAGGGGAGGCCGGGAGGGAGGTGGGACAGCATATTCTGAAGAGACACCTTTCTGAGCAAGCCAACTTAAGTGACTTTGTAACTTAAAGGATGCTAAACATAGGTTTCAGTCTGGGTCTAAATAACTATGTTGCTTTTGTGAGTGTGAAATGTTTTCCCATTACTTCAGCATTTTCAGAAATTTCACATCTACATGTGTCAGAAAATTAACGAATTCCAAGGAAGGCCTTTGATACGCCAGCTGACAGAGCGCCTCCGCCCCACGGGTGAGGAGGTCCCCAGACAAAGATGCATCCTGAGCTCACGCAGCAGGATGGCAGCAGCGCAAGGACGCCCAGCCCTGCCTACCGGCCCGGCCCTTCCTCCCTGGCCCGGCCCACCCCAGGCTCGGAGCACTCCGGGCTGGACACCCTTCCCCACAGGACACACAGCCTTCCTTGGGCCGCCCCATTTGTAAAAGGCAGATCCCACCTTTGCGAGCTGCTGGGCAGAACCTACTTGGGAGGCACAGTGGAGGGCTGAGGGATGGGCACCTCCTGCTCCAGCCTGACTCTGGGCTCGGGGCTTCCCGAGACCTGGACTGGCTGTGGAGGATCTCAGGGGAGGGGGCACCCAGGGGCCAGAACACAGCTGTGGGGGTGGGGATGGAGGGGTCCTCAGGGACAGCCGAGCCAAGGTCATCCAGACAGCTGGGGCACCTGGAAAGCACATTACGTGAAGGTGTCACCCCCTCGCCATGGAGACCCCTGCCCCACCAGCCCCTACCCGGACAGCCTCTTGGCCCTGCCACTGCCCTGAACACTCAGCTTACCTCCACCGTCCCTCTGTCCAGTTAGCATCTCACTGCCCCTGTGCCCGGCCCTCCCTCACTCAGAGCAGATGCTGCATCTGCAGCTCCCCACTCTGTGACCAGCAAGCCCACAGTGGCAGTGGGGCCCCGCATGCCTCCCCAGGGACCTGGGTTTCCACACATCCCTGGTGTCTGCCACAGTGCCGGGCAGGAAGGGAGTAGGTGTTCTGCTTTTTATTTCCTGAACATACAATGCCTGAACGCAGAGGTGAACTCTTACAAAGGCCCTGCCTGCTCTTCCTCCCCACCCACAGGGCCTGGGCCCCAAGTACCTGGGCCGAAGCAGTAGCGGTCACTCCCACAGGAAGCGCACGTACCAGATGGTCTCATTCTTCAGCTGCGGCCCGAACAGGGGGTTCAGCTGCGCCAGGATGGTGATGAGCCAGCTGCCGGGCACAGCACAGGGAGGGTGAGGCCAGACACAGAAGGAACGCCACGTGCCCACCTCACACGAGCACATGACCAACCCAGCAGCCACAGGGTTCTCTGTTCGAGAGTGAAGGGTCCCACGGAGCCATCCACGCTCCAGCTAGCACGTGGCCTCGGGCTGGGCTTAGTGGGATGGTTTAGGTTTGGTTTGATTTCATGTTTTGTAGGTTTCTAAGGTCCCTGGGTTGAGGCTGGACTCTGGGATTAGGGAAGAGGGAAGTGAGCCTCCAGCTGTGCACTGGGGGCGGCTGCCAGCTGTGCCCTAACATGTCTCTGGTCCGGGCCTCCCCAGTCTGCACTTGGGAGCACGCTAGGGCGGGTCTGACGGAAAGCACATCAGGACCACTCCCTCTTAGGAGCAAGATGAAGAACGACCCCATATGCAGGGCTGATGACCGGAGTGCACCACCCCGGGCCTGCTGGGGACAGGACAGGGGCTGTCCTCCAGGCCAGTGAGCTCTCCGGGGACCACTGGCAAGCTGCACTGTACTTGGAGCGGGTCAGGCCCTGCCATCATGACTTCCTGTGCCCACAGTAGCAGGCTCCAAAGACTGTGGAGGTGCGTGACCTCACATGCCCCAAACGGCGGTACCAGGGGTGCCATCTGGTTTTGTAGGATGGATCCCACTCTTTCACCTCTGAATCCCCAAGGCAGCCAGTCACATGTTTGATGCCCAGGAAACTATCAGAAGTTGTTGCCTGCCCATTATCAGCATTATCCTGAGTTTGTGGCTTGTAAATATAGTTTCTGGGCATGACATTTCTTAAGTTGCCCCACTTTTCTAGCCTGTCGGTATCTGATTTGCACCCAGCTTTCCTTCCCCTTATGATTTGGTATTTTCAATTACCCACATCCTGGGTATACTCTTTCTTCCCCATGCTCCCAGCTCCCATCCTCCATGTCCTGGTCTCTGAGGCATCAAACCCCAGCCCCTCAGAAGTCCTCCCTGGACAGATGAGGACATTCTGCCAAGCCCTGAAGGACAGAATAACAGCATAGGGAAAGGGCCTTAGAGACACTTGGTCCAGAGAGAATTCTGAAAAACCATATGCCCTCATGCATTTAAGCTATCATCTAAGGGTCCTCATTATTTTTCATCTTTGTGTGTGTGTGTGTGTGGTTATTAGGAAGCAGAAAATATTAAACATTATATAAAGTAAAATAAGAGAGAACTGGCTAATAGTAATAAATAGCTCACGATCTAATTAGATAAAACAGGTTTTAACTATATAACATGCACCAAATCTGAAATCAATCATGTAAATTTTTAAATGTGGGTTTTATCCTATGGATGTTGAAAATTTTGGCAGTCCTGAGAAATAGTTGGTACTTTTAAAAGAATGTGTTACCTTTTAAAGAATCAGCACTTCATCATGTTACCTGTCCTATTTTGATTGTTCTGAATTCAGAACATCCCCACTATGCCAAGCTTAACCCATAAAAATAGTTAATGAGACCTAGGAAGATGGGAAGCCATACAGGCTTACTTGGTTGATTATGAAAGAGGCCTCTCTCAAAACCAGAACCTGGGGCTCACTCCTCAGTCTGGCAGCCAGGATGACTTAAAAAGGAGCAATGTAACACAGAAGGATCAGGGCAGGATGGAGGGTGTCTTTTTTTGTACAGGTGGGTGGGCAACGGTGAATGGCAATTTTAGAAAGAGGACACCTGAACATTAAGGACCTGGAAATTGATTCCCTCACACTATCCAGGTACTCACAATCCTTGGAATGTTTATTCCCAAGGGTCCCTTTTCCAAGTGTGAAGACTACTGCTCATCTGGTGGATCAAAAAGGGGTTGCACCCAATCACCCAGCAGCATGCATTGAAATACAGATCCCCAAGTGCAGATCTTGAGATGTGTGGTTTAGCGGGCCTAGGCTGGAGCCCTGAACACTGTTTTACAATCTCTCCAGGTGACTCTGATGCCCAGTCAGATATAAAAAGCACTGAGCTGGCCCAATTCATTCATTTCACAGATGAGAAAATACAGCCTATGGACATTACAAAGCTTGTCCAGGTGACATAATTAGAACCAGAACCCAGAATTCATGACTTCCAGCCCATCACTCTCCTTGCCATTCCAAACAGCCTCCTCTCCTGTGTTCTACAAATTCAGTCTTTCAAGAGCTGAATCTGTCACTACCAAGACACAGGGGAGAGCAGAGCTAGGGAGAGGAGGGAGTAATGGAGGGCAAAGGCACTCGCTGACTTGGAGCTGGGGACAGTGGTACTTACAACAGGTAGCAGCAGACAGCGGTGGCTACCAGCATGGTGATGATCACTCTGCAATGGAAGAGATGTCAGGTCGGGATGGCTGGAACAAGCATCCTCAGAAGGCCTGGCCAGGGCCCAAGCAAGTCCTGGTGTTGGCCCCTTTCTGACTGGCCTTCCCAATGCCACCTGAACACAGGAAGCTGAGTCCTCTCAGGATTAGAACTGCCAGATGGAAAATAAAGCTCTAGGTGTCACCTCATGGGGATGCTGACCTTGACTACACCCAAGTCACATTATGAATCCTTCCCTTCATCTCCCTTCTCCATCACCTGCTATTTCTCCATCTTAGTGCAGCCATGTTGGGAAAAGACACTGCACAGAGCTGCAGTTGCAGCAGTCCATTGCAGAGCGGTCTCTGGAATTAAAAAGTCCCTGGACAAAGAAAAGGAAAACAGAAGAACAGAAGGCAGGGCAAGAAGCAACGAGTGTGTGAGCCATCCCTGAGGCAGAGTGGGCCGTTACAGAGAACAGGGACTAGCTACCTGTGTCCACTCAAAGAAGCCTGGAGGCAGAAGCTTAAAATGGAGCAGGAGAGACTTCAGTTAGACAGAAGAGATCACCAAGGTTTGCAGGGGAGGTAAGACAATGAAAGGGTCACCAAAGTGAAGCTATGTGGGCTTAGCCCTGCAGATCTTGAAGAACAGAGGCAACACCCATGTGCCCAAGCAGCCTCCAGCCTAAGCTAAACCTAATCCAAACCAGGCCCTATGAACTCGGACCTAAAGCACCTGAAGTTGGTACCAGAGAAATTAGCATTTGATCCATTCTTTGAACAGTAATAAGCTCCGTACTCCAGTTTTGTGCTGGGCACAGGGGTCTACAGTGGGGACCAAAGCAATCTCCAACCCGGAGGAGCTCATAATCAAGGGGAGATGGCACTTATGAGGACGATATGAAGGAGCAACGGGTAAATGGTGCAACAGGTACCAAAAAAACAGTGATTATGGCTAAAAATCATTGGGGACATAGATGTGCCACGCACAGTTGTTTTACATGTATTATTTCGTGTAATCCTCACAGCAGCCTTAAAGGGCAGGTTTACCATCATCATCACCCCCATTCTACTTACGAAGAAGGTGGAGCTTGAAAGGGTGACATTCGCTCAAGGTCACAGCTGGTGAGATGTGGAGAAACTGCATCAGTGGCGACACACAGCCTTTGCCTTTACTGGCTGGACAGGGTGACCTGACTCTGGCGTGAGCGGGCTTTCCACCCCTCTAAAGCCCTACCGTTTCCGCTCTCTGGCCTGTTCCCGGGCTGAAGGCGGCCCAGGGCAGGCGGGGGAGGAGTGGGGCGCCGGGCGGGCCTCAGGCCAGTGCTCGCCGCCGGGGTGCGGTGGGCCCGGCCGGGGAGGGGTCCACAGGGAGGCCGGGCCCGCGCGCCATCCTTACCCGCGGTTGGGTCCTTTGGGCACGAACCAGGGCCCGGCGATGCCGATGAGGCCCCAGAACGTGGTGAAGATGACTACCGGGAGGGCGAAGGAGTGCGCCGTCATGGCCGGACGCAGGATGCCCAGGCCGGGGGGCAGCCGCTCCGGAGCGCAGGGAGCGAGGCTGGCGGCAGACCGCGAGCGCACTGGAGCCCGGTTTGCGCGTGCGCACGAGCGCGTCACGCGGGGGCTGGGGCGGGGCCGGCATCCCCAGGAGCCAGGTCCCGTTAGCTTTGATCGGCTGCTGCGGTTTCCCAGATTTACAGGACAGCGGCGAGTGTCTAAATAAACTCTTCATTATTCAGATAGCAAAAGGTTGAGAATTAAGCATGGTTTTTAAACTTTATTTGAACATCTTTGAAACGAGAGAAAACATCCCTGGGCCAATCACTCAGTGCCCTCGGCTCAAGACGTCTGGATGAGGGAACTGGCCAATCTTCACACCGTCTTGCTAAATACCCTGGGAACTCAACCTGGGCTTCAGAGAGGAGCGAAAGGTCTGGAGGAGATGCACACTACCATGTCTGGCTAGGACAAGGCTGAGGACCATCCCTCCCCCGGGGTCTGTATGGCTACAGAAAGCGCTGTCAGCCATAATGCTGGTTACTCTGAAAGTCAGACCCTGCGGGTATCAGTCAAGCAATGTGTGAGTGGTGCAGCCAGGCTCCTGGCAGGGAAGGAGGGTGGAGGTACGAGGCGGCTAGGACTCTGGCCAAGGCAGTGCTTGCTTCAGTTATTCCCTATACCCTTCAGCCTGTTCTCTTGTGAGGCAAAAATAAGCCTCTCCAACTGTGGGATCTCTGGGCCTTGGGGTCTGAAACAAGACAGAGGGCAGCCTGAGCAATGTGTGCTCACTGCGTCTCAGCCCTAGGGCCCTATACAAAAAATGTCCTCTTTGCCTTTAGCTGACAAAGAGGAGCCAGGGCAAACCCAAGTTCCTTGAGAAACTTGAGTAGTGAGTGCAAACCCCTATGAAAAACGGCATTTTCAGTCACCCATTCCAAGCAGCCCAACTTTCTCAGGGCCCAGATGAAGGAAGGCAAGGTGCATCCCCACCTGGGCTCCACCTCGGGGCCTAGACCCATGGTGTAGGGAGCTGTGTGCGCGGAACTCACAGTGTTGCGCTCTGGACCAGACTTTTGCTCTGAGGATTCTTCAAGGACAGAAGGTGCCACAGCTTGCAGGAAAGCTGCCTCAATTCGGAATGCTTACCGCTAGGGTCCCGGCTACACCCCCCACTCTCAAGGGCCTTCCTCCCTTCCATCCCACCAATTCACAGTCATGGTCCCTGGCCTAGGGCAGACTCCAGAATCCCCACAGACACCTACGTGAATGGTGGCCAAGTGGACAGTAATGCTGCCGGAGCCCTGGCTCCAAGGCCTGTGGTACACCTCAGACCCGAGACTTTGGGGTTGGGAGACAGATTTTTCTGCATAATGAGAGGCAGAAGTGAGAATGGAATTCCTGGCTAGAAGCTGAAGAAAACAGGAAATCAGTGACAAAGGCTGAGTGCTGAGGATGGGGTGACAGGAAGGAAAGTCAGAAACACCGGGAACCAGTGAGTCTGCCATACGGCAAAACACCTGGATGCCATACCTCAGGGGCTTCCAGAACCTTCAGGCATGGGAAGTGGACAGACTGGTTAAGGCCCAGACCACTTGGACTTGCAGCACTGAGCAGGGACCACAGCCAGGAGCCAGGCGGCAAGCAAAGCCAGAATGGAGCACTGCTTCCTGCCTGTCTACACACGTGAAAGGCAGGGGCTAAGGGACCCTCTCCTCTAACCTCCCCTGGTTTTCCTCCAATGGTTAGGAAGGTGGGACCCAGGCACTGCATCACCCCAGCTGGACAAGCAGCCTGGGAGCCCACCAGAACGAAGCTGTCCTGGAGGGAAAAGGGCAAGGGCCCACGGGAAGCTCGTAGCACTGGATGCCCTCTTTGCCTGCAGGGTAGTTGCTTCTCAAGCTTGAATGGCCATGTGAAAATAGCCGGTCATGGAGCCCCAGGCCTGGGAATCTGAGCAAGTGGGTCTGGGGTGGAGCATACTTAGTAAGCACCCCCCAGTGATTCCCAGGTTGGGTCCCCAGAGCAACCTTGGGAAGCATGGTCTAGACCAAACATGATGGCATGTTTAGAGAATGCCTCTTCTCACAATAAGGACATCAGTGGCGATGGACAAGGACAAGGGCTGAAGGCAACAAAGTCCACTCTGTGCAGCCCAATGTCCATCTTTCAGGGAGCTGGACACTCAGTCATTCATTAATCCTGTGGCAGACTGGGAGAAAGCAGGCACTTGGAGTCTCCACTGCCACTCATGGAGAGGGAAACTGAGGCACAGAAAAGAGGCAAGGATTAATTGTGGCTGAACCACTGCCTGCAGCAGAGCTGGGCCAGATCCCGAGCCTTCCAAGTGCAAGCCTGGTCTTGCCCGCTGCTGAGGAAACCAGGCTCAGCACGATGCAGGTGAAGCACGAGCACTGTGACTGGTGGGGAGCAGCAGGCTCCCTCTGGGGAGATGCTTCCTCTGCGGCCCCGGCGCTGTAGAGCTCCTTTCTTGAGCGCTCTGTGCAAAGGGATTTTGCTTGCCTCTTCCCAAAGGGAGGCCCCGGGAGGAGGGAGAGAAAGTCTAGGGCAGCCTAGAATCCGCAGAAAGCCTGTCTCCATGATCATGAGGAGCAGGACAAGCCTGGGACTGCTGCCCCTCCATGAGCTCTCTATCAGGACAGCTTGGGGGCCTCTGGGCTGGCATGGGCATACAGGAGTCTGTCGGGAGGGTCCGCGATGCAGGCCTTCAGGAGCTCCACTGGTTCCCTGCAGGATGGGAGGGCCGGCTTCTGGGTCACTGCCTCCTCCATATACAGTGCTCCCATCCTCTCCTTCCTGAGCCCTGCCCCTCATGCGGGAGGAAGGAGAGGCACAATTAGACTGAGGGGAAAACAGACTGGATGACAACCCCGTTCCCATGCCCAGCTGCACCCCAGGGTATGTTCAATGACAACACTGTGGCCGAATAGACTGGGACGGGGCAAGGACGGTTCTCAGGGGCCCCATCTCCCCCGCTCTACCCACTCCTCTCCATCATGGCCCATTTCACATGGGCCTGATTTTGACCACTGGGGGACATGTGGCAACATCTGGAGACACTTGTGATGCTATGTTAGGAGGGCGTTGCTGGTGTCCAGTGGGTGTGGGGCTGAGGCCAGCAATGCTGCTCCAGGCCCTTCCCCCATCGATGGGCCCCCCCCCACAGAAGCCCCAAATGTTGCTACTGCTAAGGTTGAGAAACCCTCCTGGGAAGAGGGCTTCAGCATAGAGAACTTGGCAGCACTCTCTGTCTGCTGCAGAAGAACTAGCTCACTGTCCCCATGAGAAAAACCCACAAAAGGGTCCAGCTCACAGCTTCATCTTTCCTTTCACCCCACAGAGCAAAAGGCACAGCAACTCATCCCACACGTGCCTGGGCGAAGGCTTGCTGGCCAGGCCCCCACCTGAGCTCTCCCTGCCTCTCTTCTCTCCACTCCTAACCTTGGCCTTCATCCCCTGCTCAGCTGCACAGCCAGGGCCACTCTGCTTCCTACAGAGTCCCTGTCTACGCTGAGCCCCACTCCTCTGCTGGTGACCCCAGACTCAGTGGTAAGAAACCAGGGTGGAAGCCACAGGGAGGAGACAGGCTGTCAGAGGACACCAGGGGACAGAAGCCACCACGATAGCTGCTGATTAAACACCCAGCGTGGGGGACACCTTCGGTTTCCTCTGGTTTTCAGTACTACTTGAAAAGAGGAACATTTCTTGCTTGAGATGTAACTCCCCACCCCCCAGCCTGGTCCACACCAGCCCTCCTGGCTACTCAGGCTGTTCTACCCACCAGCTCCTCCTGAAACCTGACTTTCTCCTCCACACGCTGCCTTCACGCAGCCCCTCTTGCCTGCACTGACCTCTTCCCACTGTCTCTTGGGACAAAGTCTACACAGACCCCCTTAGATGTGACATCACTGCCCCGACCTGTCCCGTACTCTGGTTATTTCCAGTATTAGTCTTTATGTTTAAGGAGTGCCATTGGCACTACCTGCCAGATGCTTCAAGCACTTAATGTGTATTAATTCACTTTACAGATGAAAAACCAAAGCACAAAAAGATAATTCGCCTGGGGTCACATACTAGTTAACAGTAGTACTAGAATTTAAACCTGGGCAGGCCAGCTCTGGAAATTCATGCTCTTAGCATTCTGTCCTGCTGCCGGCAGTGAGTGTCTCACCTTCCCAGCTAGATGGTAAGCTCCTTGAGGGCAGGTGTCATGTCTCCAGCACCCGCTGGGCTAGCTTATGGCTGGGCACAAACAGAAGCTAATGGACACCTCAGACCAAGCCCCTGTGGTAGCTGACTACCAGACTCTCCCAGGCTTCAGCTCCGCACGGGACTGGGAAGGCAAGAGTTCCTTCCTTCGTTTTCCCATGCCCAGGAACTCCACGTGTACTTACTTGCACGGGAGTGGGGTGGCACCTGAGCACAGGTGTAGACGTGGCTGAAACGCCGGCCAGAGGAGGTCAGGTACCAGTGCTGGATGGCAGGCTGGGGGTCATACTCTGTGACTGCCACCCCATTCACGGCTGTCATCATGAGCATGTTGATCACCTCGCTGGAAAGCTTAGTCCTCTCATCGGTCCTGATCCGGCTCATGGCACTGAACCCTCGCTCACAGCAGGAGGAGGAGACCGGCACACAGACCACCACTGCCAGGAGCCTGCTCAGCAGGGGGAAGCGGCAGTGCTGGGCCAGGGCGTTCTTGCACAGCATGGAGAACGGGAGGTTCTGGGCGATGGCCTTCAGGCTCCACCACTCCTCCAGGAGGGCCTCCTCGCTGTATCCTGTGGGGAGTGAGAGCTCAAAGTATCTGGCAAGGGCAAGAATATCATCATTCCCAAAACTGGCGAGTTCAATCCCACTTGGCCAGGCCATGGTGTCAAATACCTCCATGTTCTTGAGCTGCGGGGGACGGTCTGTGTCAAACCTTTGCTGGAGATACTCGATCCCAGTGAGGATCACCCTCTCCCTGTCTGCCTGGAACCGCTGTTCTGCCATCTCCATCCTGTCCAAGAAGATGCCATGGAGCTGCCCATCCTTGAAGCCGGCATTAAACTCTTCCTCCTTGGGCCCTGCCTGGCGGCGGAGAGTCTCCAGGGCGACATAGGCCCGACCCAGGGTGGCGTTCACCTCTGTAATCAGCACGAGCTCTTTCTGGCACACCTCAGACAAAGGCTTGTAGATGCTCAGGAAGTCCAAGAGGAAATGGCAGAACTTGATGAAGTGCAAGCTCTTCATCAGCCTCAGCATGCCTCTGGCCCTGTGCCCGCTCCGGCCCCCGGCCTCCGCCACACTGTAGAGATGCCTGGCCAGGGCGGGCCAGCTCAGGATGAGCGCGTTCAGCGTGCGCCTCCTGCTGGCCACCCACCTGACGGCGTTCAGGTCCTTTAGGCGGATGATCTCCTGCTCCAGGGGAGCTGCCCCTTCCTGCAGCTCATTCAGCCTCTTGTGGGAAGACTGATAGAATCTGAAGATGGTTCGGATGTGCCGGTCACACTTCCTCACCAGGTCGATGCCCCCACAGGCATCTACCACGGCCAGGTGTAGCTGGTGAGCCACACAGTGGACGGGCAGCAGCTGGGGGAGGACCTCCTGGAACTTGCCCACCAGACCTCCTCTGCAGCTCAGCATGGTTGAGCCATCGGTTCCCAGGCCCACCACCCAACCAGGCTTCCGGAAAGGGATGTCCAGCTCGTCCAGGGCAGAAATGATGGTCTCAAAGTACCCATCCACCGTCTCACTGTAGAGTGGGGCCAGAGTGAGGTAGGCCTCCTTCACCTCCGTCTCCTTGAAGTAGCGGAGGTAGATCCCCACGCAGGCCTGGCCGGCGGCGTCTGTGGAGCCGTCCAGCAACACGCTCACGCAGGGGGAGCCCCGGACATCCTGGAGGATCGCCTTCCTCAGCGTCTCAGAGATGTACTTGATGAACTGCGTGCATGCTGTGCGGTTTCGGTACTTGCCCAAAATCACGGTCCCAGTGCTTTGGAGGAGCTGCAGAATCTTCTCAAAGTCATTCAGGGGCCTCGAGTGGTACGCGATGGAGTAGGCGGCATTGAAAAAGTGCTCCATGTTTGCCATCAGGTCACTGGAGATCTCTGGGACGAGGGCAGCCTGGGGGGTGTCTTCTCTGGTCTCAGTGGTGTTGATGCAGAGCTTGTGTGCTTTGCTGACTTCGTGGTATTTTAAAGTCTCCACTTTGAAAGGCCCTGTGTAACCTCGCACTAACCGGGATGATCTGTCATGGAGACTAGGTCTGTCTTTGCAAGCTGAGCAGAAGAGTTTGGTCTCTTTTGGATCAATTACTAGCCATGGGAACTGACCAAACCATGACCTCTGAATTGAACGGGGTCTGTAAGTCCTTTTGGTTTTCCTTGGCCCATCTACTTCGACTTCACAAAGGCTGGAATTATAGTAGGAGATACACGTTTCCACACAAGGAGCTGGAAGCAATGGAGATTCTAAAGCCGAGTGTTGGGTGTCTGCTTCTCTAACAGCCACTTTCTTCTTCTTCCCTTTGGAGCAAATCAAATTGTGCTTGGTTTTGCCCAGAACTCTGCAGTCTCCTATCTGCTAAGACAGCCCAATTCCATAAGTACCCCTTATGCAAGACAGAGAACATGAATGTGATTCACCTTTCTAGAAGTCGTTGGTGGCTTTTATTTAAGCCTTTCCTCATTATTATCTGTGAAAATCAGTCTGGCTCCCTAGGAGTTTTTGCTAATCCTCGAGGGTTCTTTAGCCAGCCTCCCGGGGGCTCTCTATCCACACAGCTAGCCTGGGATCAGATGACATCAGCTGTTAATAAGCTTAATTAACCACGTTGGCCATAGATGCTATTGGACAAACAGGTGGCTTTAATCTCTTGGGAGGCACCACAAACACAAGAGGTGAAACAGTCCTGTCTTCTTAGGAGCCTCAACAAGAAGGGAGGTACTGCAGTTCACACGGCAGCGACCTGCCAGGAACTCACAGACCAGCGGTGTCACTAAGAACCAGAGGGGGCAAGGAGAGAGAGGCTCACAGGCCTGTGGGTCACGTGGTCCTCATGCGCAGTGTCTACCACATTCCTCTTCCCATCAGCTCTACCACAGGTCCCTTCAGCACTTCCATTCAACAAAGGACCTTATTTTTCCTCAGTTTCCCAAGTTACCTGACACTCTTGAGGGCAATATTAACTTCTTACTCATCTTTGTCTACCCAGAACCCAATAGGGGGCCTGGTGCACAACAGTTTTGGGACAAGTATGGCTGAACTAACATTGTGCGATTTGCCATAGCCACGTGGCCCCCTAGACGTGCCCTTCAAACCCAGGTCAAGACTCACCTGGAGGATGAACTTTCCCCCACTTTGGTCTGTTGGGGTCCTTGATCCAGGGTGCAGCTCTGCGCTCCAGTTTTGAGATCAAGTCTGGTTTGGCAGCAGCAGGCCCTAATGCAGGGACGAAGAGTCATTCTGATATCACTGCTACGGGTGATCAAGCCAAGTAGCCTGCCTGATGCTGTTCACGGTGTCTGAAATACTCAGGGATGCCTCCGGGTCCATCTCTCAATAAGGTCTATTCAGCCAGGGGCACAATGAAAACATACCCATCTAGGGTGCCAACTTATCCTCAAACCTAAGAGGCAGCCAGATTAGCGTACATCCCTCAGCCAGGAGGAAGGACTTCCACAGCTCCACGGAGCCAGGCACGGAGCCATGAGACAGCTAAACACATCGAGAGCAGAAAAGTGAAACAGGAAGAAACACAGAGGACAAAACAGAAGGAGGGGATATAGGGATGACAAAGCAAGCACAAGAGAAGTGAAAGCATGCCACCATCTGTCCCGTGCATGTGCCCCTCAGCGACAGCCACAGCTGGCCTTTGTGCACTTGTCTAACTCCATGGATTATTTTAAAGGCCCCTTAAATATGTCTACCACCTGCAGTGGGACCTAAAATCTGACTAGAAGAGACCGGTGTCTTTGGGTTAAGCACTGCCCTTTATTTAAAATATGAATATTCACCAAGAGTATGCAAATAAACCACTTTCTGGATTAAAATAAAATCCATTAATATCTACTTATATGCTTTTGTATGGGTGTACGTCAATGTGTGTACAAACATTCTTTGAAGGGACATACAAGCAACTGGTAACTGTGGGGACTTCCGGGGAGAGACCAAAGGATGAGGTAGAAGGGAGATTATTTTTCCTATTCATCCTTTGGATCACTGGAATACATTTACATTTATTGTAAGTGTGCATATGTATCTACATATTTACTACTAATAAAAATATAATTCAATACATTATTAAAGTGTGGTAGACTGAACAAACATACCTAAACCTCTATAATGAGAATAAGGGAATAGTAATAACAAAAAGAGGCCAAAGCCCAAGAGAAACACTGGACTAGAAAGCTTAATGTTTGTGGAAGAGAAAGGAGAGAAACAAGAGAACAGGCTGAACACCAAATTCTGGCAAAAGGGGCAACAAGGAGAAGGAAGTGGATCTGACCACAGAATCCCCATAAGATTCAGGACCAGGGGCACCAGATGTGGCAGGTGGCAGATGAGGAGGTGGAGGAAACCGGGCTGGCTCAATGCAGAGCCCAGGTCTATTCCTACCCCAGGAAACCAGAAAACACCACCGCCCTCACCTGGGGAGGAGAGCAGAGGTTTAGACCACAGGAAAACGTAATAACCAAAAAGCCTCCAGACCCAGGGCTAGATGGAGAAGGAGCTACAGTGCAAATAGGGATGAAGAACCCACGCTCTGAAAGGTACTTCACTCGGCTCCGAGGACACTGGCTCAGCTTATCGCCCCACGAGCTCCTGAAAGGTTTCTTTGGAGAAACTGAATCCCCAGCCGCCGCTTCCCCAAAAGGCCTGTGGACACAGACTTCTGTGGACTCTACAGTGAGACATCCCGGTTCACAGCTGATCACCCTGCAGTGAGACCTACCCCTCAATGAGTCCAGCCAGTTTTAAGGCTTTACTCTTAAATATGATTGAACCTAAAGAAATTTATTTAAGATAAGTCTCTGACATGAAACAAAAAGGAAAAAGGACTGGAGGGACGAGAGATACTGCAGGGAACAAAACAGACTTCAAAAAGCAAACTGGAATATCCCAGAAAGAAACGCCATCCAGGAAAGGAGCAATCAGGGCTCTCAGATGAAAAAACTGATAGAAGAAATTTAAAAATTAAATAGACTTGTCAGAAAATAAAATTGAGAAAATCTCAAGAAAGTAGAAGTACAGAAGCAGAAAATAGAAGAAAAAGAAAAAGATCAAACAAACCAGAGGCTCAATTTAGGAAGACTGACATCTAATTAATAGGATTTTTTTGGAAGAAAGGAAAGAGAAAATAGGAGGAAATAATACAAGAATGTTTCCTCAAATTGGAAAATGGGTCTTTCCATATGGAAGGGAGACACCAGGTACCCAGAACAAAAATGGAAAAATGTCCCATATTAAACACTTCAAAACACTCGACTGTATCTTAACACCTTTCAGAGTGGAAAAAATAGGTTGTGATCAAAGATTAAAGAATAAAAAGGCATTTAGACTTTTCAAGAACACCAGGAAAACCTAAAAGCAATGCTTTCAAAATGCTGAGGAAAACTCTTTCCAAACAGGAATTCCATGCCCAACCAAGTTCTCAACTGGGAGGGCAGATAAGGCATTTCCTCTCAGGCACCCTTTCTTAGGAAGTTACTGGAAGATGTGCTCCAACAAAATGAAGATATAAACCTAAAAGAGAGAGATCCAGGAAACAGGAGAGAGACAAAGGGAAGCCTGAAGCCACAGCTTGCAGCAGGCCTAGCAAGTAATGAGCTGAGACAAAGCGGGGAATGGTAGACCCAGTGATGGAAGCCTCCAGAAAATGAGAGAAATCGACAGGGCTCAGGATGTTTGATCATGTGGAAGAGACTCATCAGAGGGGTTTTATAATTCCATTGAAGAGTTTGAGAAGAACTGGCGATAGTACAGAAAACTAGCAAAAAACAAAAATAAAGAAAGCTAAAAAAATTTTCAATTCTGGTAGAAAAAAAATCCTACAAAGAAGGAATTACCATCATAATATGTCACTCTGTTCAGAACAACACAAAATCATAATTAGGCAAATAATTTACATTGAATTAACCAAAAAAGTATGATATACCTGTTCTGAGAGGATGGAGGGAAGAAAAGTGGGGGCTTGGGGTGATGTAAGGGGCCATTTCTTCATCTTGCAGAGTAGGAATCAATAGATAATATCTAAAATCAATAAATCAGGAATAGCAATAAACATATGCAACAGGGCATCAAAGTTTGATTCTATCTGCCTGTTTTGGCTCAACGTCCAAAAAAATAGGAGCCAACTCACCCCATTCCATAGCTAGACCACTGAGGCCTGACTTGGAAAAGAGGGTGACTGATGTGTGGCCATAATGCAAACCCTCGCTGCTAAGAGGGGGTCAGCGCTGGAAGTGAAGAGGTTAGGAAGCTGGTATTAGAGAAGTTTCTGGAAAGAGATTGTGGGCACCCCACATTACTGTGGAGAGGGATGGGGTGGGCTGCTTTCCCTTGACCTTAATTAAGTCTAACGGTCATGATATCCTGACCTTTATCTCCTGGGCTGTGGGGCTGCTCATGAATCCAGGCCTGGACAAGATTAAAGGCAGAACTGCAGGCTCTTCATGGTGTCCATGCTGGGAAGAGCCTGCATTCCCAGGGCTTGTCAGAGCAAAGGGTACAGAAGTGTTTTCCATGGTCCAGACATGGCCCCACAGGGAAAGAGATGTCCCCATGTAAAAAGGACTCTTCCCACAACAGTCTATCGGCATGCCACTCCCCAGGGAGGAGCCCAGGTGGGGCAGACGGCCGAGGCAGGCATCTATCCTGGTAAAGGGGGCTGCAGTGATAGGGCACGTGGACCCACACACACACCAGAGAACCAGCTTTCAACTGCCCCAGCTACAAGCAACCACTACTGGACTGTGCTGATGCCAGGTAAAACCTTTCTCACACCTGTCTTCCCTGCCCACCACCACTGTTCACCTGGGTGCAACGGGAGCCCTGGCACAAGCTGGGCAGAGGAGAAGAACTGTGCTTACCACAGAAGTTTCTAAACATGAAAGCAGGTGGAGGAGGGAAAGGCAAGAAACTCCAGCTTTATTAACACATAGTCTACAGGCACACACCTGATCATCTACATTTGCTCTCTTACAACACTAAACTATGTTTTCTACCTTTATCTTGTATCTACCTACCACTTCAGCATTTTATTAAAAATAATAATAATAAAGAGAGAAATGTGGTATCCACATATAAATCAAGTATAAAAACCAAATGAGTATTCATATTTGAACCGACTGCTTATAGTTCATAATGCATGAGCAAAACCGAAAGTTTCTGTGATGACTGCCCTTGTACTGTTCACTATGTAACTTATTCATTATGTAAGAATTTGTTCTCCATGTAAGAACTTGTTTGTTATGCCTCAGAAGATTGGAGGCTGACGAAAATTAGGCTTGGGGTGGATTAATGATTGTGCATTGAGCACTGACTCCCCTATACAGAATTTTATTGTTGTTAACCATTTGATCAATAAATATGAGAGATGCCCTCACAAACAAAACAAAAAAAAAAGTACACACTTCCAATGGTAAAATAATAAGTAACCGGGATGTAATGAATATAGTCAAGATATTGTAACAGCTTGGTATGGTGATAGCTGGTACCTAGAATTGTCATGTATATAAATGTTGAATCACTATGTTGTACACCTGAAACTAATGTAATGTAATACTGTGTGTCAACTACCCTTCAATAAAAAATAATTATCTACAAAAAAAAAAAAGAAACTCCAGCTTTAAATGAAGTCCAGGTTTTTCATCACTACACAAGGACTGGACTTCTATTTCCTAATTTTTTTTTGTAAATTTTTGGTATCATTTAAAAATTACGAAAAGTTTTAACAGAAATGCAAAGAACTCCAATCCTTTACATCTTGTCCCATTTGCTTTATCCTGCTCATGTGCTCTTGGGTCCTGCCTCTCTCCCTCCCTCTTTGTATGTGTATGTGTAATATGTAAGTAATATATACCATATATATAATGTTTTTCTGACCTGTTGAGAGTACATTGTTTTCAGTATGTCCTTTACCCCTAAATGCATCCATGTGTATGACTCAAGAGAAAGAACGTTTCCCCAAGGGGTAGGCCCAATTCTAACAAGAGCTCCTGTGGCTCCGAACCTTGCCTCCTCCCTGTGCCTGGAGTGTGGAAGGAGTGTGAACTGATACCACACACCCATGATCACGTTATGTCATGTGGCAAAAAAGAGGTTATCTTTGGTGGCTTAACCTAATCACATCAGCCCTTTAAAAGTCAGAGTCTCAAAGCACTGAGAGGATCCGACACACTGCTGCCACACTGAGAATGGGGGCGGCCGCATGGAAAGGACCTGAGAGTGGCCTTGAGGAGACGAGAATGACCCATGGTCAACGCCAGCAGGAACACAGGGGCCTCAGTCCTACAACGGGAAGAAACTGGATTGTGCCAACAACCTGAATGAGCTGGGGAGCGACACTCGCCAGAGCTCGTGCTAAGAGGCCGGTCTGGCTGATACCCTGACGCCGGTCATGTGCGACCCTAGGCAGAGAACAGCTGAGCCCACCTGGACTTCTGACCTCCACAACTTTAAGACAATAAATAGATGTCTTTTAGCCACTAAATCGTTGATAATTTGTGGCATGGCAACTGAAAGCTAGTATGTTTTACATAACCAAAATCAGA
Organism: Manis pentadactyla; assembly: GCF_030020395.1. Taxonomy (NCBI): domain Eukaryota; kingdom Metazoa; phylum Chordata; class Mammalia; order Pholidota; family Manidae; genus Manis; species Manis pentadactyla. Next base: position 143,335,644 of record NC_080025.1, on the reverse strand, counting down.
AAAGTTAATGATATGAGTATCTATTCCACAGTCCACGACTAAATTTCTTTAATTGTTCTCACAATGTCCTGTGTCCCTTATCCATGTGTCTGTCTTGCGTGGGCCAGCATTGAATCCAGGGCCATGCAGCACTCAAGTGACATGCCTCTTTAGTCCCCTTTAACTTGGACCAGTTTGTCAGTTCTTCTTGGTCTGTCCTCGTCAGAATATGTTTTTTCAATTTTTTTAAAAAACTGTGGTAAAATACACATAATATAAAATTTGCCATCTCAACCATTTTTAACTGTAGTTTAGAGATATGAAACATTCATAATGTGCAGCCACCATCACCATCCATCTCCACGACTTTTCTTCTGCTGTAAAACTGAAACTCTGCCAGTAAATAATATCCTCCCCATCACCCACTCCCCAGCCCCTGTAACTACAATTCTTTCTGTCTCTATGAATTGACCACTCCCAAGTACCTCATGTAAGTGGAACCACACAGTCTTTATCTTTTTGTGACTGGCTCATTTCACTTAGTCTAATGTCCACAAGGTTCATCCTTATTTTGGTTCATGTCAGAATTTCCCTCCTTTTAAAGGCTGAATAATATTCCATTGTATGGCCAGATGACATTTGCTTATTCATCTGTCCATGGACCCTTGGGTTGGTTTCAGATTTTACCTATTGCGAATAATACTGCTCTGAACACTGGTGTATAGATATTTCTTTGAGAAACTGCATTCAGTTATTTTGGATATACACCCAGAAGTGGAATTGCTGATCATATGGTAATTTTATATCTAATTTTTTAAGGAACACCTATATTGTTTTCCACAGTGACTGTACCATTTTATATTTCCACTGACAATGCACAAGGGTTCTAATTTCCCCACATCTTCACCAACACTTGATTTTTTTTTTAATAGTAGTAATCCTAATGGGTGTGAGGTGGTATCTCTTTGTGGTTTTGATTTGTATTTCCCTAATGATCAATGATGTTGAGCATCTTTTCATGTGCTTATTGGCCACTGGTAAATCTTCTTTAGAGAAATGCCTATTCAAGCCCTTTGTCCATTGTTAATTTGATTGCTTGGGGGGGGGGGTTTCTGTTGTTGAGTTTTAAGAGTTCTCTATGTATTCTGGATATTAATCCCTTATCAGATATGTGATTTGCAAATATTTTCTCCCATTCTGTTACCTTTTTACTATGTTGATCTATCTGTTGATGTACAAGATTTAAAATTTTCATGATGTCCAATTTTTCTATTTCTTCTTTTGTTGTCTGTGCCCTTGGTGTCATATCCAAGAAGTCATGCAACATCCAATGTTGTGCAACTGTCCTATGTTTTCTTCTAAGAATTTTATTGTTTTAACTCTTTCATTCATGTCTTTGATGCATTTTAGTTTTGTATATGGTCTTAGATAAGGGTCTAAGCTTATTCTTTTGCATGTGGATACCCAGTTTTTCCACACCATTTGTTGAAAAGACTGTCCTTCATCACTGAATACTCTTGGTTCCCTTGTCAAAATCAAAAATAATTTCATCATATATGTAAAAGTGTATCTCTGAGCTTTCTATCCCATTGCACTGGTGTATGTATTTGTCCTTATGCCAGTGCCACACTGTTTGGTTGCTGTAGTTTTATAGTAAGTTTTGAAATCAGGAAATGTGAGTCCTCTAGCTTTGTTCTCCTCTTCAAGATTGTTTTGGCTACTTGGAGTTTATTAGATTCCATATTAATTTTAGAAAATGTTTTTCAATTTCTGCAAAAAAGAAATCATTGGGATTTTGATAGGGATTGCACTGGACCTATAGATCACTTTGGGTAGGAGTGGTATCTTAACAATATTAAATATTAAGCCTTCCAAGCCATAAACATATGTTTCCATTTATTTGTCTTTAATTTCTTCTAGTAATGTTTTATAGTTTTCATTCTATGAATTTTCCACCTCCTTCATTAATTCTTAAGTATCTTATTTTTTGAAACTATTGTAGAGTTGTAATTTCCTTTTTAGTTCATTCATTGTTAGTCTATACAAATGCAATTGATTTTTATGCATTGACTTTGTGTCTTGATACTTTGCTGAATTCATGTGTTAGTTCAGTCAAGGTTTTTTTGTACGGAATCTTTAGGGCTTTCTACATACAGGATGATTTAATCTGCAAATAGATAACTACTTCTTCCTCTCCGATTTTATTTATTTATTTATTTATTCTTGCCTAGTTTCTCTGGCTAAAATTTCCACGATGGCTTTGAATAGAGGTAATGAAAGTGAGTATCCTTGCCTTGCTCCTGGACTTAAAAAGTTTTCAGTCTTTCACCAATGAGCATAATGTTTTCTGTCAGTTTTTCATATAAAGCTTTTATTATGTTGAAGTAGTTTCCTTCTATTCCTAGTTTTTTTAGGGTTCTTCTCATGGAAGGGTACTGAATTTTGTCAAATGCCTTTTCTGCTTCAGTTGATAATCATTTTTTCCCTTTCTCTCTGTAAATGTATTTACATTGATTGGCTTTTGTATGTCAAACTATCCTTTCACTCCAAGAATAAATCCCACTTGGCCAAGGGGGTATAATCCCTTTGATATGTTGCTGAATTCTGTTTGCTAGTATTTTCTTGAGGATTTTTGCATCATTGTTCATAAGAACTATTGGTCTGTAGTTTTCTTACGGTGTCTTTTTCTGGCTTTGGTATCAGAATACTGTTGGCCTCACAGAATGCATGTGTTCCCTCCACAGTTGTCCTTTGTTACTGATTTCTAACTTCATCCCATGACGGTTGGAGAAGACACTTTGTATGATATTTCTTTTAATCTGTAGAGATATAATTTCAGGCCCAACATATATTCTACCTAGAAAATTTCTCATGTGCACTTGAGAAGTGTATGCTGCTGTCGTTTGGTAAGATTCTTCTGTATACATCTATTAGATCTAGTTGGTTTATTGTGTTAAGTCCCCTATTTCCTTATCTTGTCTGGTTGTCCTATCCATTATTATGGGTGGGGTATTGAAGTCTGCAACTATTATTGTGCAAGTCTAACTTCAATTCTGTCAATTTTTGCTTCACATATTTTGATTGTCTGACACTAGGTACATAAATGTTTATAGATATTATGTCCTCTTTGTATGTTGAAACTTTTATTAATATACAATGTGCTTTGTCTCTTGTAACCTTTTTAAGTTTTAAGTCTATTTTGTCTGATACTGGTATAGCTACTCATGCTCTCTTTTAGTTACTATTTGCATAGAACATCTTTTTTCATCCTTTCACTTTCAGTCCGCTTGTTCTTTGATCTAAATTGAGTCTCTTATACATAGCATATAGTTTTATTGTGTTTTTATTCATTCTGCCAACTTCTGCCTTTTGATTAGTTTAATCCATTTACATTTAACATAATTACTGATGAAGTACTTACTTCTGTCATTTTGCTATTTGTCTTCTATGCCTTATAGCTTATTTATACCTCATTTCCAGCATTACTGTCTTTTGGGTTTGACTTTTTTGTAGTGAAATGTTTAAATTCTCATTTCCTTTTGTGTATATTCTATAACTACTTTCTTTGCAGTTACCATGGGGATTATATTTAACTTTCTGAATTTGTAAACTCTAATTTCAATTTCAATTTATACCAGCTCAATTTCAATAACATACAGTACTCTGCCCCTTCACAGCTCCATCCCCACCCAACAACCATTGATGTCACAGAATTACCTCTCTATATCTAGTGTGTTGCAGAATATAAATTAATAATTCCTTTAAATGTATTAGTCTCTTAAATTATGTAGAAAACAAGATTTGGAATTACAAACAAAAGTCAGAAAAATGCTAGCTTTTAGACTCATAAATGGGTTTCCCCCTCTTAAACATATTGGTCTCTTAAATCATGTAGATAACAAAATGTGCAGTTACAAACCACTGTTACAATAATACTAGCTTTTATAACTGCCCATGTGTTTACCTTTATTGAGATCTTTATTTCTCCATATGGCTTCAAGTTACTGTCTAGTGTCCTTTTATTTCACCTTACAGGATTCCTATGAGCATTTCTCACAGGGCAGGTCTCATGGTAATGAACTCCCTCAACTTCTGTTTATGTTGGAATGGCTTAATTTCTCCCTCACTTTTGAAGAACGGTTTTGTTAGATATAGGACTCTTGGCTGACAGTTATTTTCTTTTAGCACTTTGAATATTCATCCCACTGCCTTCCTGCCTACAAAGTTTCTGATGAGAAATTGCTGATGATCTTATTGAGTATCCCTTAGGTGTGGTTATTTGCTTCTCCCTTGGTGCCTGCAAGAGGTCTGCCTTTGCTTTTGAAAGTTTGACTATAATGTGTCTCCTTGTGTCTCTGAGTTCCTCTCACTTGGAGTTCATTGAGCTTCTTGGATGTTCATATTCAGGTCTATCATCAAATTTGGGAAGTTTTCATTATTTCTTCAAATATTATCTCTTCCCTTTTCTCTCTGTTCTTTCTAGCACTCCCACAATGCATATATTGGTCCACTAGATGGTTTCCCACATGTCCCTTGGGCTCTTTTCACATTTCTTTAATCCTTTTTCTTTCTGCTCCTCAGTCTTAGTAATTTCCATTGTCTTATCTTCAAGTTTGCTGATTCTTTCTTCTGCCTATTCAAATCTGTCTTTGAATCTCTCCGTGAATTTTTTAATTATTGCACTCTTTCAGCTCTCCATCTTCTTTCAGGTTTTTTTTTAAAGATTTTCTATCCCTTTATTGATATTTCCATTTTCTTCATACATTGTTTTCTTGACTTTTTCCACATTTTCCATTAGTTGTTTGACCATCTTTAAGATGTTTATATCTGTCCAGTATATCTGCCATCAGGTTTTTTTGTTGATTTCTTTTTCCTTTGAATGGGCCATACTTTCCTGTTTCTTTTATTCCTTGTAAATTTTCTTTGTCAAACACTGGATACTTGGATCTAATAATTTGGTAACTCTGGAAATCAGATTCTCCCCCTTTCCCAAGGCTTGCTGTTTTCATTGTTTGTTTTAAATATTACAGGCTATCTCTGTGCTGAGGATCAGCCCAAGTTATAAACTTAAGGTCTTCTCAGGGCTTTTTGAGCCTTTCCATGGGCATGCACAATCACTTAGTAATTTTCCTTGTATATACAGTTGTTTTTTAATTTTGGTAGTTTAATGTCTGGCTTCCAAATGGGAAAAAGAGAAAAATGGAGAAGAGGCAAAAAAGGCCCTTTTAATCCCCTAAAGTCACTTTGGCCAGAGGGGAGGGGCTTGCAACAAGTGGGGAGGTGCAACAACGGCTGCCTGCTCTTTGCACCTCTGTGATCAAAAGCAGCAATCAGTTATCAGAGCAAGATCACTGATACTTAGAGGATGAGTCCTCTTTGTCCTCCCAAGTTCCCACAACCTATACATGAGCTGCTCCAGGAACACGCGCACAGCTGCCTGCCACATAGGGATGGATAGCTGGTACTGTGCTAAGAGCTGAAATTGATGGAAATCAGCCATCATTTACCATCCAACTCTTTCCCTTGAGGTTGCAAGCATTCAACAGACTCCAGAGTTCCAAAACAGTCACATCAGACAGATTCCACCAGTGTGACTGTATAGGTGGGAGACAGACTCCTGGTGCTTCCTACTCCATTATATTCCCAGACTCCTTCTTCTGATCAAGACATTTTTGAAGAGTACTGTACTGGCATTTTATTAACGGAAATTAGATCATTAATGTGGCTAAAAAGTGACAGAAGGACCTCCTGTTCCTGAGTGTATCAAGAAAGTCATGGCCCTGCCCTAGATTTCACCCTGCTAAAAAAAAAGAGAAACCAAAATGGAGTGACCCATGGACCAAACACTCATAATCACATAACCAAATCTTAAACGGCCCTGATTTCTCTGAAATGCTAACTCTGTCCTTAAACAAAACTTAAAACTTTCTTCATGTCAGTGAGACCTTACAGCTTCCTACCTACAGACAAGAACACTTACACAATGCTACTACCCTAAAAAGAATGTAGATTTTTAGTAACAATCACAACTTAAAAAAACAAACAAATGTACTCTCTCTTTCATACTTTATAAACTGAGCTTTAATTGCTGAGAGCCAAACCCTTAACCATTTTGGACAGGCCTGTTTGTTTCTTGCTCAATAAATATTCATACCAAATAAGGCTCTCTGAATTTTCTTTTGACAACCCAAAGGATGAGAAAGAAAAGCCCTACATAGCTGATCCAAATAAGAGGCAATGGAAAAGAATGAAGTTGTTTTATAAGTGCATCCTACTGAGGTTTACTTCTAAAAATAATATCTACATGTATTTCTGAGAAATAATGAGGCAAATTACTAGAAAAAACAGCTGAAAGATTTTGGGGAGGAAGACTCAAAGAAAGGTGGGGCGGGCCTGTCATTTTTTGTCATAAGTCTTGTCAGAATCACTTTGCTAAAAAAAAATTGTGAAGCAATATTTTGAAAGACTAAGTGAAAACACACAACAGACTGAATATCCCTGAATCTGTCCGCCTCAGCTATAGCCCCTGTGGGGACTGGCCGCTTTGACTGCCCGTGACGCCACGCTACTGGCCCCGGGAGTATTACACCCTGATTGGACCTCTTTGAAGTTGTGGGTGAAAGGTTGCCAAAACCTTTTCTTTTTGTTCCTTTCAGAACAAGTGAGACAGAATGGAATTTTTGAATAGATTTTTCTATGTAATAGAAAAATGGCTAAGGAAACGTAAGTATAGCAAGTTCATGTGTGCACACACACACAAACACCCACATTCCATAGAAGTCCATAAAAACTGTCTGGCTTACTAAGGCAGATTTCCGACCCTTCTGTGCTAACTTCATTCCAAGGTCGGCATGCCCTACATGTAAATCAGCTTGGAGACAGCTGCTCTATCACCCTGCCTCTGTTCTTCTCTCTCTAGCTCCTGCACTGCCCGGACTTGGAAGCTGTATCCAATGGCCCACCAGATAGCAGCTGGCTGCTCAGACATCACATGAGCCATTCTAACTTCTGTTCATCTCATTGAGGGTCCGCTCCATTTTGGTTTCCAGTTAGTTACACAACTTCCTCCCCAGGTATGGGAGGTCTAGCTGCAGTTGATGACCTCACCTATTAGAAAAGGCACTGCCTACTTGGAGTGACCTGCCACTTAGCAGACAATGACACTTTTACTAATAAAAACAAGGGCTACCACATAGTCCCTGTATTGGCATGACTGCTTTTGTTACTGTCAAGTATTTGTTTCTTAACAGTCGAATCTAATTGAATTTTCCTTTTTGGGGAGAAGCAAGAGACATGATGAAATACAGCCGAAATCTGAAACTCGAATTTAAAGTATAGAAATAAAAGAACAGTTGGAAACTCTGCAGAGTGATAAATTAAATTATTCTAAATGAGCAAGTCCACAAAAGTAAAGGTTGAAATAGGAAAGCATTACAGGCAAAACACAAAACTCCTCTTTTCTCCATAATCAAAATGACTGTCCTCTACAAGGCCAGTCCTACCGATAAGACAGCTGGTGAGGCTAAGGAGGGGGTGATAGGTGACAGGTGAGTGGACCTAACCTAGAAACAAACCACCTGCAGAAAAGCTTCAGTCTATGCAATTTAACTGCAAACAACTGACATAAATTGATATTAAAGTCAACTACATGAAATTGAGACTGTCTTTTTAAAAATAGGTACGATAATTATAAAATTTAAAAGAACAAATCTACTAGTTGTAAACCCTAATAAGTGCAGTGGAAGCATTAGCTGGGTTTCCTCAAAAGATAAGAGCAAAAGGAAATCAACAGCACAAATGTGCTGCAATGTATCCTGGTGACCAGCCCACAAGACCCCTGACCTCACCTGAGCCATCCTCACCTGTGGCAGAGGCCACCTTGTTCACCTCAGTTCTCAGGAGGTGAGAGAACTCATGGTGCCCTACAGAGAAGGTCTGAAAAAGCCAGACCAATCTAGCAACCCTCCTGCAAAGGGGACTGGGGATGGGAGTTGAGACTTTTTAAAAATTCTTATACTGTTTGAATTTTTCTGCTTGGTGCTATTATTATTTTAGTACTAACAACATGATTAGCACAAATCGTGAAACACACAGAAGTGGAGTCCAACTGGTAATGAAGAAATACATGCAGGAATTTTACCTGAGTCAAATGTATATGCAATGGACAGATTAATAAGAGTTTCAGTTTAGCTATTTTCCAGTTAAATGGCTTGAACTCCCACGGCTGTTTTCTCACGTGAAAATACTACTCCTAACTGCCTTACAGGCTTGGTTTAAGGATTAGAGAGAATATACTTAAGAGACTCAACACAGGACCAGGTCTTAGAAATGTTCAGTGAACAGCAAAAGCCACTATTATTATTTCTAGACATAAGAATAAAAGAAAAACATAAAGGCTTCCTGTAATACCCAGGAGAAGCAGGTCGTGGTATTTTAAGATAAAATTTAAAAAACACTAAAAATGGATGGGAGATTTTTTTAAAAGGACAATAGAAATTTTCTTGGCTGCAAAAATTATGATGGAATTTTTCTTTTTCAAAAATTGAGTTCTCTCCAAAGAGAAGTTCTACTTGTGTTCTATTTACAAAAAATAATTAAAAGATAATGCCAAATAATATTTGGTTTTCAAATCTGAAAGTACAGTTGACCCCTGAACAATATATGTTTGAACTGCATGTTTTCACTTACATGCAGATTTTTTCAATACATATATAAGAAAATTTTTTGGCAATTGCAACAATTTGAAAAAAATGTCAAACATATAGCCTAGAAATATTGAAAAAATTAAGAAAAAGGTGTGTTATGAATGCATAAAACATATATAGATAATAGTCTATTTTATCATCTACTACCATAAGTCAACAGTAGACTGTCATTAAATTTGGGGGGAATCAAAAGTTATACACAGATTTTCAACTGCATGGGGATTCAGTGCCTCTAATCCCCACATTGTTCAAGTGTCAACTGTAATTGTCACAGGAGGATAAAATATGGAGAAAAAAGAAACTTAGACAAAGCAAAAATAATTATTAGAGTCTCCACTACATCTCCACACTGTTTTATATGCCAATTATCAGTGTGATTCTCTTTCAAAGGTCATTTTTAAACATACAAATCATTTATGTTTGGCCCTGGCTACATTCTCAAGGCAAATGCTTTTGTATCTTAAACATGAAAAACTGTCTGAATTAGAGGACAGTTAAAGGATAATAGCTGAAGACCTAATTAAAATGATGAGAAGGACCCACCAACATGCAATTTTATTTCTGACTCCTGTCCTGCTTTCATTTTGCAGACAACCAAAAAGGAAAGCCCCGTTCTCTATAAATTCCTGCCCGCAATCCCTAAGCAAGATTAATTACCCTTCCTCTGATTATACTTGTTGCTCACCCAAACAAACCTTAACCAAGACTGGACTGTCCCTTATCTCCCCCAGCAAGCTAAGATTTCCCCACTTCCTAACTTGCATAAGTTAGAAAGAAAATGATGGAATGCTGAGATCAGGCTGTCAGGCTGCACCTCCCACGGAGGCCGAGCTGCTGTCAATACAGGTTACCCACTGCCTTCACCACGCTTCCCATGAAGTCCAAAGGGCAGAGGGCGTCACTACTGCTCATTCCTCTAACGTGAAAACCAACTGCCTGTAAGTTGGTGGCGTGTATTTCCTTAAACCCTGTTGGTGGCTGTGATGCTCTCTGAAGGTGCACCGCGTTCAACAGCCCTGGGTCACGAAAGGAACCCCTATCATCACGAAATTCGGAACCATTCTTTATGTCATTTCCGAACGTTTGGGTAGCCATTCAAAAATTATGGACAATGATAAAGACAAGTCAAGAATGTTCAGGAAGTAATGCCTATTAGCCGTACTTGAGAGAGCAGTGTAAAGCTGGAGGTATGGCATCAACTGAGTCACATATATTCCTCCTCCTTATTCTGTAGGCGCCACGACACAGGCCACTGCAAATTCCTAATTTAGGCACAGCAGCCTGGTATGCACGGTTTCCGTTACAATATATGGTAGTAAAAAAAAAAAGGAAGACCTTGATAAGATGAACAGCTGGCTTTCCATTTCAATGCCACAAGAGCACCATGGATGCCCAAGGGAAACGGAGGCAGAGAAGACCAGGAAGCAGCTGCAGGAGAAGGTGTGAACGCTGCTGCGGTCATCATTCTACAGTCCCCGTCACGTGACACTAGGCCGATGCCACCAACCCCTGCCGGCCTGGGGAAGGTGGAACAGCCCCGACACAGTCCAAGTGGAGGGTGGCACCCACCGGGAGGCCCTTTCTCACGCCCAGGCCTCTGCTTGTGCTGTCTTCTCCCTGCCATGTCTAGACGCCCTGCCCACCCAGGTTCCACTCAGTTAAAACACTTCGGGCTCTGCAGTGAGGTCCCCGATGCCCCTTCCGATGCCGGGTAAAACTAGATCACCCTTCTTTGGCAGCCCCAGAGTTGAGCCTGTTTTGTGGAGCTTTTGGATTTTAGTTTCTTATTCAAGTGTCTGTCTCTCCTACAAGCCAGCCACCCCCTCAAGGCAGGGACCTGCCTCATTCCTGTTTGTCTGGCAAATAGTAGGTACTCAATAAATGTTTGGTGGAGGATGGAGGGTGGGTGGGTGATGAGGGGAGAGAGTGCAGTACCCCAAAGCAGGGGGGCCCTGCGGTGCAGAAGACAGAATGCTGTCTGCACAGCGACAGGCGGAAATGCCAGGAGGACCCCGAGCCACAGCTGTTGTGGGTTTCCCTTGTCAAATGAGGGTGGCAAACAAGTCTACGTGAGTGTTTACCCAGGGATGCCAACAGCTCATAATTCATCCGCATCACGTCTCTGTACAGCTCCTTGTGCCGCGTGTCTAGCATGCCCCACTCCTCCCGAGTGAAATACACCGCCACATCCTCAAACACCACAGGGACCTCCTCAAACCGCCCCTCCTCCGGAGGATCCTGCAACAAAGAGCAGCAGTCATTCAACTCGCCTCTTAGGTCAGACCCCAGTGCAATACTTTTGGGGGCCTCTCAAGGCCCATCTCTCCTGGGAAGCTTACCAAGAGGCCCAGATGTACTCTGAGAAAGTGAATTATCCACCGAAAGTCAAAGAAGCAAATTCACGAGCCCCGAGTCAGTGGGTAAAAACTAAATGAGGCCTCAGTCCATCCTAGGGTCTCCTGGGAGGAAATAAAAATGCGCTGAAGAACAGGGCTCCTGAAGAGTCTATGACTGTGCCCTGTCCTCACGGTCCTAAGGGGAGCCTTCCACTCATCCCAGACTACAAAGGTGACCATCTGCCTGCAGGAGCACCTGCTAAGATTTCCCACCGGGATGGGAGAAAGAAGCAGAGAAGAGGTAAAGACGCTTATACTCAGCAGCGAGGCTAGGCTTACCTGAGTGCTAAAGGAATCCAGATTATAAAAGGTTAGACCAGTTCATTAGCTTCCAATACTAAAAACCAGAAGGAACATGAACACAAAGAGAAATGACCTTTGCCGCTTTTCTGGATTCTGGAAAAATCTGAGCTTACTAACTTTAGCTGGGCCCTTGGTGTTATACTAGAGGAGGTACTCAAGCAAAACCCTGATTTTATAGAATTATTGAGAAATGCAGAAGGATCTTGTTACTCTAAGATTCCAGTTAACACAGTTTTCTTAGAGGTCAGCTTTCCAAAGAATCAGAAGCTTACAAAACAACCCTCAGGTGAAAACCAGAGCTTTAGGATATTTTAGGGTATCCCAGCCAGTGCTGCAGGGAGTGGGGGGCAGCACTGGGCTGCCTTGGGGGTGGTCACTGCCATGAGAGCATGGTCTCTGGACAAGTCACTACCCTTGAGCCTCCGTTTTTCTCTAACAAGATGAGTTTTATCGCGCTTTTTCCACCAGACTCAGAGCAGCATTAAAAACATTACATAAAAGAATGTGTATGAAGAAACTTTGCAGTGTTTAAGTGGGCTACATGATTCTAACATTAAAGCTGAAATTTTTAAAAATTTGATTAAGAGCTCTGGGGCTGTTTTGTGGTTGTGGATTATTTATTGACCTGTGGTTGTTTTGAATCCTGGATAAATAGTACTGCTCTGAATTCAGGTGTTCTCTTTGTATCAGAAGCTAGCATGTTCCATCCTACCAATTATGTTTGGTTATCTGCAAAAAGGAGATGACAATAATAGTGTTGCTGTTGTAAACAAATGAGATAATACATGTAAGGCACTTAAAACAATGCCTAGTACATTAAAGGCATGTTAGCTTATGAGAATATTATAATTTTAGCAGCAGGAATGGCTAATATAATTTTCCCATCATCGTCATGCAACATATGTTGTTGGCAATATGGAATCCTTCCACTTGAGATACAGCAATCATCATAAACACACTACCTGGCCACAGAATTCAGCAGAGTCATTATGCAAAATGTGCGCGTTGGAGGACCTGTGGGCATCACCAGCACTTCCCTTGTGCCTCAGATCGGACATGCGGTCCAGGTACAATGCAGTGTTTGCTCTGTTTACTCCAGGGATCCCCAGTTCCACTCTCGAGCTGGGCAGGAGCTGCGCCATGTTGTCATAGGCTCCCAGAGGCCCTTGGGGGTACATTACAGGATAATCTGTAGTGACGAGGTGCTCGGAGCTGGGCAGGACATCTCGAGACACACCTTGGAAACGGGCGGCCCAGATGGGGTCCCGGGAGGCCAAGGCACTGATGGAGAATATGTGGGCTTTGCTCTTGGCGTGGTATTTGAGAGTTTCCACCTTGAATGGCCCTGTGTAACCTTCTATTAATCTTGACCTTTTGTCCCTGTCAGACGGGTATTCTCGGCAAGCAGAGCAGAAGAGAGCAGTCTGCTCCTCGTTCATGGCCAACCACGGGAACTGGGCAAACCATGACTTCTGGATAGACCGGGGTTTCAAGGGTTTTTTGCTTTTTCCTGGATAGTGCAGCTCGACATTGCCAACCTCCGTACTGAAGTGAGCCAGGCATGCTTTCTTCTGAGGGGGCAGGTATATTCCAGCTTCACTGGCTGGGCCATGCACGTCCATTTCTCCCATATAGCCCATCTTGTTTTTTCCTTTGGAGAAAAAAGACAAATGGAGTTTGCTGTGAAGTTCTGTAATTAGAACCACTGCAACTCACAGAGGCTCTCAGATACTCAAATACGAAAGCTGGAAACCACACACACTAATGACACAGCCTCGACGTGAATTCTCTCCTTCCAGCCTCCCCAGGACCCCAGGCCCACCTTACCTAACCAGGAAGAAAACCAAATGAGCTTTAGGAAAATGTTTGTTTTCTTCTTATTATTATTTTTTAACTTAAAGGACAGATATACCTGGCCAAAAGGAGAGCTTTTCAATTTGACCTCTGCAACCTAAGACAGTGACACAATCTTTAGGAGTTCAAACTTATTTTATGGATAAGAGCACTGAACTCATAGAATGTAGGATAAAAAAGATAATTAAAGCGAGATACTGCAACTCCGTACTCAGCAGGAACCCGCTTCTATGGCACCCCAGCCGGACAGGCATCTGCACTTTGCTCACGTGCGTTTGGGCAGAGTTTTGGTCCCCAGAGTTTTCGTTAAGCTGTGATCCCTGTCTGAGTAACTTCCTCCAGGGGTGCTACTTCAGCCCTCAAGAGAAACGCAAGTCTAATTCCCCTCTTACACCACAACCCTTCAAAGAGGTGAAAACTCTCCTGAGCTCACTAAGCGTTTTCCTCTTCAAATTAAACTAGAAGTTTCTTTATTCATTCCTTAGTTGCAATTCAGCTCAGACAATTCTAACTTCTCTTGAGCCATTTCTTAGGCATCAACATAAGCTCAGGTGGCCAGTGGCCAAGGACTCCACAGCACCTGCTCCAGGTCGACAGAGCAGTCTATAAACTCGAGCCAATCCCAGGAACACAAGGCTGCCAATAAAGTCAGTAGGCTCAAAATTATAGCCAAGCAGAGGAAAAACAAGATAAAACAAATTAGCATCTACAAAGTCTAGGGCTCCTTGTAGTCGACCTGAGATAGATTACAGAGGAGAGCAAATTTTTGTGATTCGATTCACGTAGGAGCTTGTTCCCACCTCCCTTTCTCCCGTCATAGGGGGTGGGTTAATCCAGCCCCTGATCCATCATGCACAGTGACAAGACGTCATCTAGCTGGCTCTAGCCAAACCAGTCCCTGAGCAGGACAGGCTCGTCAAAGAGGAAGCAAAGATAAATCCCAGTCCCCAGAATCCACCCATTCATTCATTCACTCAGTGACTATCTACTCTGCAACTATTATGTGTCAGGTATTGTTCTCAGCACTGGGAATACAGTAGTGAATAAGTCATGACTTCATGGCACTTAGAATATTTAATTATAAATCAACATATACTCTCAGGTGTAAATAAAATAAAAGTAGGTGAGAGGTCAAAGAGCAGTGTTAGGAGAGGCGTGTGTATTTTAGATGAGGTGGCAGCTGAGCGAAGAACAGCATTCATGCGTAAGTTGGTAGAGAACAGAGAGCAGAGGATGAAACCAGAGTGCTGGTCCTGCTCCCTTTCCAGCTAAGCACACTCTCCCACGTGTGGGGAGCGGGCTGTGCCCCTTTCCCCACTTGCTGATGGGGCGGGAATGGAGAACAAAGAACATCCTGTTTACGCATTCCATGAGCAACTGAAGGAGCCCTGCTGTGCCTACCTTTGCCCGGCTACCGCTGACGTCAATACTGTGCTTGATTGTCTATTGGATAACGCTATTTCCTGGAATAGTGTGCTTCTTTGCTGTATAAATACTCTGGACTCTAATAAAGCTTTGCTGGCGACGCGTGCAGGAGCGTCAGCCCTCCCAGTTCTTTCTGTGTTTCTTTGTTTTCTTCGCCCCCCTTCCGCACTTCAGGACCTGCTCCACACTGCGCGGCCGGACCGCGTCACCCACGCGGGTCCCACTTACCTGGGTGGCGGTGGCTCAGGAGATTCCTCTGGCCCTGGACATGGCCCAGCCATGGCTCTGGCCCGCGCTCAAACTTACAGAACAGCTCTGGGTTGGCAATAGTTGGTCCTGAGTCAGGAACAGAGAGAGGCACCGTGAAGTCCTGGATCCAGGGCACACATTAAGGGTGGGTGTGAGCGTGACCCCCTCTCAGCATTATAAGATAACTGCTCTAGGAGGCAAGCAGGAATTTTGATGGTTTGGCAGAGCGGTTTAGAAACTCACATATCTGTGAGTCCTAAAGGAATGGGCGACTAACTGAAAGCAACGAGGGGCACAAGCCAGGCTCTATACCCCTCTTTGAGGCTAAAAAGATATAAAAACTCCTGGTTCAGAACCTAAGCTCACAAACTCAAATGCTGAGAGAGGCCAGACTGACCATACAGCTGAGGACACCAGGCCAGGGCAGAGGGCTGTGGCGACCTAGAAGACTCACACACTGCTGCTCAACCCCGAGAGGAGGCTGCCACGCGGACTGCAGCCCACAAGGCCAGGCTGTCTGCTTTTCAAGAGAAGCTGGAAATCATATTCCTGTGTGAAAACTCCCAGTGGTTAAATATTGACAACTTACTCAAGAATTTTAAAGACACCAAAAAAAAGTGATGAAAGAGAAAAACACAAAGATGTGGACCATATTTGACCCAGGAGCTGCTGTTTTGCAACTTCTAGTTTAAAAGAATCAACAGTTTTCAAACTGTTCTTAGCAGGCATAGAAAGATGACCCAACCCAGCTGCAAGTCCTCCATTCACAGAGAGCTGAGATGGTCACCCCATAACCCTTAGGCAGGGTCAAAATGAAAAGAAGAAAGACATGGCAGCTGGTCATCAAATTGAAATTAGGAAACAGTACATATATGTGTACACACATGTTGAAATGCAATCACATCTGTTCATGGTACAGGAAGTCTTACCTGTAGAAGCCATAAAAATAGAAAAGATGAAAAAATACCTACATGGGCACAAAGTTTTACATTGTTTTATCTCATTAAACATCTGCACCCTATAAAGAAGGGAATCAAGGCTCAAAAAGGCTAAAGGGCTGGGTCAAAGGCACACGAGGGTGACATGCTACAGCTGGAACTGAGGCCAGGTGTCCACACCACCGCTCCCTCCCTCCAGGGTCCTGAGGTCTGACACAGAATCTACCTGGCAGCTCCACAGACCACAGGCGGTGATTGCCACCTGGCCCTTTGGGATAACCAGAAGCATCAAAGTCTAGCCTTGACACGCCTGATTTTCCCACTTCTCTTGGCCAATTTAAGGGCAGAAGGAAAAGGATGGCATGTGAATCCATGTGCACTTAAGTGAGACATGGGACTGAGCAGATGAACAGGGGGAGAGGCCTGAATGGACTGGCAGGATTCCAGGAAATTCTCAAGGGTGTCATAGTCGGATGTGGATGGGGAAGCCAATGTGGAGTCAGGCGGCAGGGAAGTGAATGGGAGCCCATACCCAGTGGTGCCCCCAGATTATCTGAAGCACAGATCTCCTTCTGTTGCTGACTCAACAGCATCCATTCCTCCTGAAGCAAGTATACTGTGATGTCATCAAACGTCACAGGAGCCTGAAAGGAAAAACGACACCAGGTAAGTACCAGTTTCTTCCTTAGATCAGTCCTCTTCACCTGTGTTCATGACCACCTGCAGGCACTCCTACTCTGGAAACACATCAGATCGGGGAGGGGGCATTGTCAGTCTACACACCAGACCTACACCCCATCTCTCTCACCACCTGGGTGCAAGCCACCGTGGGAATGAAACTCATTCTTCCAGGAAGGGCCACACACTAAAACAAGAGTCTTGAAGGAGGCTGACTCCGGAATTTCCTAAGCGTTTCCCCACATGCTCATCACCTGCCTTCCCGTGGGACCTGTCACTGCTCAGCCAGTGCCTCAGCAACAACTTGTGACACATTCTTTTACAAAATCTTGAACATGGTAAATCTTCATGCAGGAAGATGTACCTGATGTCTAAAAATAATCGAAAAGTCATTCAGAGCTATGTGAGTGAAGCCATATCAAGACAGGCAAAGCTTTCAAGCTGGGAACTATATCCCATGGGGCTTGTAAAGTAGCTCTGTTCCACCAAAAAGGGGGAGCGTTGAGAAAATGTTTTGGAAGGTTCTGGATTAAAGCAGCAGATTGAACAAGTGCACTGAATTTTGCCTCCTCCCTGTGAATTTAAAAGACACCTCCTCCCCCACAAAAAACTCCCAATTAAAAACACCCACTAGGATGGGAATACAATGAGAGGACAACAGCAATTCAATTCTGGAAACTGAAAAGCAGGTGAAGTGAAAAAGTAGTAACTTAGCAGACCCTAGAAAAGTCAAATCCTCATCCAGCAGGAGACAAACTGGGAAACAACTCTGCTGATACACTTCATCTTCAGTGTCTGGCAGCACATGCCACTGGCCTGGGAGCGAAGGCATCGAGGCGAAGATATTAAGAACTACAGGAATTGGTTCACCCACAAATGCCCCCCCACACTCCCTGACAAGGCCTCCCTCCCGCGCACTCGGAGTATCGGGCAGAGTCGGCTTCTGCACTGCCAAGGGTGAGCAAACCAATGGGCTGGCAGCCATCGGAGTAAAGGTCCTGCCAGGGCTCATGGAGACCAAAAACGATGGTGGAGGGAGAGGAACCGAGGAAATGGCCACGAGGCAGAGAGAAGACTTTATAAAAACAAAACTATTATCGATAGTTTCAGAAAGGTCAGGTACTGCAGCCATGAAACAGTTATAAAAGCAGTAATCAGAAAACATTGCTCTGAAAAAGTTAAAAATTTATCCTTTTCAATTTAATACCATGAATTCGCTAGCTAGTCAAAGAAATAAAAGTAAAATTCAACAAACAATGAATCCTCACAAAAATAAAATTAAAAATTGAATAAAAATTTTTTAAAAATGAATTCCCCACACCCAAAGAAAACATGATTTTGGGAACTAGCACCATTGGAGTAAGTATAAGTCCTTCTGAATTGACAGCTCTGAAGGGGACACGTCCATTTCCATTTCTAACATGTTTTGGTTAAGTTTGTTTATAATTGTCTTAAACTTTATATTCAGATTTCAAACACATGAAACATCTGTTTTAACTTCAGCGATAGAAGCCTTCTTGAGAAAACAACACAGGTAACTACTGCTAGTCACTACTGAATTGTTTAAACAATAATTTGAGTATTTTTCCAATGAGTCAATATATGTTCACCACAGAAAATGAGACAATAAACAGAAAAAGTAGTTTAAGATCACTCAAGATTTGGGATTAAAGGTGGTGGCGTGAGCAGTGAGACAGAAACCTCCTCCTAAAAAACACATATATATGAAAATAAAGCAAATAAAATGAATCCTGAAAGAGCGACTATAAAGAAGACTGCAACAGACTGCCTACATCTGGGATAAAGAGAAGACTTCATGGAATAGGGTAAAGTAGCAAAGCCATAATCTGGCAGGACCCAAGCCCTCCACCCACCCCAGCTCACTGGCGGAAGGAAGAGAAATGGAGCGGGAAGCGGGTAAAGCTTAGGACTGCTGAACACCCAGCTCTGGAGATCTGCTCTGGAAGCATGAACCCACATTACATGATACTCTGGAGATTAGTGGTGTTGGAAAGCAAAGACAAGAGGAACACTCAGAGAGACTGAGATTCCAGCCACTTGTGGAGAACAGGTATCTATAACCAGCTGCTCAGGGACAAAAGAAAGGCAGGTACTTTGAAAGACCTCCCAACAGCAAGACGGCTGCTAAAGTGGCAAGGATAGCACAGAGCTTTCTGCTCAGGAGAAAGGACAGGAGGACAAAATTGTCCTGGCACACTCAGCACAGCAGGTTGGAAACTCTCAGGAGCTTCAGGTACTCCATCCCCCTGGCTAACAATGCGTGCCAAGGACCCCACAGTGATACATAGCCTGTCACTCATTTCTCCCAGCCGGAACCAGTTCACAAACCAACCCCCATCATTGTGCCAGGCCAGCCAGAGGGCAACTCTGCCTAAGGCAGCTACAGGGGTAAAATGCAGAGGCTCCTCCCTGTGTGCTTGGACCACTGGCCCTAACAGTAGAGGCAGACACTGCAGCCAGGAAGCAGGAAAGAGCACCCAACAGGCATGGGTGCTGCTCACCTGTAACCCCCGCCATCACTTCAGATCCTGGGCAGCTCCAGAGAGTAGAGCTTCTGGGCACTAGAGGGTACCACCTACACAAAGTTATTACTACAGAGTAATCAATACAAACATAAAACGGAAAAGGAACCTGGTACAAACCAAAATCCCACAAACACCAGAAAGAGGGCTAAGTGAAACAGAAATCACCAATCTTCCTGAAAAAGACTTCAAAATAAAAATCATAAACGTATTCACAGAGCTACAGAAAAATATTCAAGATCTCAAGAGGAATTTGAGAGACAGAAACTTAGAAAAATACAGTATTTGAAATGAAACATACAATGGAGGGATTTAAAAGCAGATTAGATGAAGTAGAGGAGACGGTAAATTAAATAAAAATTAGAGAACAGGAATACAAAGAAGCGGAGGCACAGAGAGAAAAAAGTATCTCTAGGAATAAAGAATAATAAGAGAACTGTGTGACCAATCCAAATGGAACAATATTTGCATTATAGGGGTACCAGAAGAAGAAGAGAGAAAAAAAGGATAGAAAGTGTCTTTGAAGAAATAATTGCTGAAAACTTCCCCAATCTGGGGAAATACTCTCTCAGGCCATGGAAGTACACAGATCTCCAAACACAGGAGACCCAAGGAAGACAACAAGACATATAATAATTAAATGGTAAAGATCAAAGGCAAGGACAGAGTATTAAAAGCAGCCAGAGAGAGGACAAAGATCACAAAGGAAAGCCCATCAGGCTGTCATCAAACTTCTCAACAGAAACCTTACAGGCCAGAAGGGAGTGGCATGATACATTTAATGGAATGAAACAGAAGGGCCTTGAACCAAGAATACTCTACCCAGCAAGATTACCATTTAAATTTGAAGCAGTGATTGAACAATTTTCAGATAAGCAAAAACTGAGGGAATTACCTCCCACAAACCATCTCTACAGTGTATTTTGGAGGGACTGTTATAGATGGTAGTGCTCCTAAGGCTAAATACCTATCATCATAGAAAATAAAACCATACTAAAGGAAGTAGACCAATTAATTACTAAGCAAATGCAAAATTAAATCAACTACCCACAAAGTCGGTCAAGGGATACATACACAAAGAGTACAGAATATGACACTTAATATATAAACAGTGGATGAGGGAGAAAAAGAAGGGAAGAAAAAAAACTTTAGATTGTGTTTGAAATAGCATAATAAGCAAGTTAAGTTAGACTGTTAGATAGTAAAGTAGCTGCCCTTGAACCTTTGGTAACCATGGCAGTAAGTACATACCTATCAATAATCACCCTAAATGTAAATGGACTGAATGCACCAATCAAAAGACATAGAGTCACTGAATGCATAAAAAAACAAGACCCATCTATATGCTGCCTTACAAGAGACTCACTTCAAACCCAAAGACATACACACACTAAAAGTGAAGGGATGGGAAAAGATATTTCATGCAAATAATAGGAAGAAAAAAGCAGGAGTTGCAGTACTTGTATCAGACAAACGACTTCAAAACAAAGAAAGTAACAAGAGACAAAGAAAGACATTACATGATAATAAAGGGGTCACTCCAACAAGAGGATATAATCATTATAAATATCTATGCACCCAACATAGGAGCACCTACATATGTGAAACAAGTACTAACAGAATTAAAGGGGGAAATAGAATGCAATGCATTCATTTTAGGAGACTTCAACATACCCTCCCTCCAAAGGACAGATCAACCAGACAGAAAATAAGGACACAGAGGCAATGAAAACACATTAGAACAGACTGACCTAACAGACATCCACAGAACATTCCATCCAAAAGCAGCAGGATACACATTTTTCTCAAGTGCACATGGAACATTTTCAAGAACAGATCATATACTAGGCCACAAAAAGAGCCTCAGTAAATTCAGAAGGATTGAAATTGTACCAACCAGCTTTTCAGATCACAAAGGTATGAAACTAAAAATAAATTATGCAAAGAAAACAAAAAAGGTCACAAACACATGGAGGTTTAACAGCATGCTCCTAAATAACCAATGGATTAATGACCAAATAAAAACAAGAGATCAAGCAATATATGGAGACAAATGACAACAATAATTCAACACTGAAAAAATCTGTGGGATGCAGCGAAGGCCGTGCTAAGAGGGAAGTATACTGCAATACAGGCCTACCTCAGGAAAGAAGAACAATCCCATACGACTGGTCTAAACTCACAATTAATGAAACTTGACAAAGAAGAACAAATAAGGCCCCAAGTCAGTAAAAGGAGTGACATAATAAAGATCATAGCAGAAATAAATAAAATCGAGAAGATTAAATCAATAGAAAGAATCAGTGAAACAAGGAGCTGGTTCTTTGAGAAAATAAACAAAATAGATACACCCCTAGCCAGACTTATCAAGAAAAAGAGTCAACACACATGAACAGAATGAGAAATGAGAAAGGAAACATCAGTATGGACACCACAGAAATACAAAAAATTATCAGAGAACACTATGAAAAATTATATGCTAACAAACTGGATAACCTAGGAGAAATGGATAACTTTCTACAAAATACAACCTTCCAAGACTGACCCAGGAAGAAACAGAAAATCTGAACAGACCAATTACCAGTAATGAAATTGACCTGGTAATCAAAAAACTACCTAAGAACATAATTTCTGGACCAGATGGCTTCACTCCTGAATTTTATCAAACATTTAGTGAAGACCTAACACCCATTCCCCTTAAAGTTTTCCAAAAAGTAGGAGAGGAGGAACTACTTCCAAACTCATTCTATGAGGCCATCATCACTCTAATACCAAAACCAGGCAAAGATGCCACACAAAAAAAGAATATTATACAGAAAACAAATTAAGATACGATATGAAGAAGAACTTCCAACATCAACATCCTCTGGAAGAGTCATTCCAGAAGATGAACATCAAAAAACTTCAACAAAGATCCTGGCGCTGCTGCAGTTGTAGCTGCAGTCATCCCACCGGTTCCTGGACTTGCCATTGGAATGAAGGAGATATCTAAGCTGGCCTGTGCATACAGTAAAACAACAAATTTGACTGGATCTATATTGTCGGAACTCAACCAAGAATTAGGAGAAGTGCAAGTTGCAGTGCTCCAAAATCGTGCAACTATAGACTATCTACTGTTAAAAGATCACATGGGATGTGAACAGTTCCCAGGAATGTGTTGTTTTAATTTGTCTGATTTTTCTCAAACTAATCAAATTCAGTTAGACAACATCCATCATATCATTGATAATTTTTCACAAATGCCTAGGGTACCTAACTGGTTTTCTTGGTTTCACTGGATATGGCTGGTAATTGTATGTCTGCTTTTGTTATGTAGCTGTATTCCTATTATGTTAATGTATGTGCGCAATTTAATTAGTAGTTTAAAACCTATACATGCTGAAGTTACTCTACAAGAAGATATGTCAAAGAAATAATCAATCTTCCCATGTTTTCTTCCGTCTGCTACTTCTATAGCTTTTCTTCTTCCTTCCTAATTACAACCCTTTAGTAGAATTAGTGTCTCATATCAAAAATTACCGAGTATCATAATTCTTCCAAGTGGTAAAGATACCTCAAGACAAATGCTGGGCATAGAAGCCACAGGGCATAAATCTGCAAAGTAAAAAGCTAACCTTTTCAAAGAATATTGCTTCTCTCTCACTTACCAACTTTACATTTCCCTGTATGGTCCCGGAAGATGACTGGTTAGCCAGAGACGGGTAAGATTCCTCAAGGGAGGAACAACCTAAGACAGACATAGTCGCAGGGGGGCCATCAGGAGAGAAATTGGGGACCAACAGAGGGGAAGCTTAGAACCTCACCCCCGTTTTGAGAGAAATCTTCTGCATCCGTGGATGTTTTGCTGCCCTTGTCTAGCTTGGATTAATACTTAGTCTATAGGCACAGACCTGATCATCTACATTAGCACTCTTCCAGCACTAAATTATGTTTTCTACCTTTATCTTGCATCTACCTACCACTTCAGCATTTTATTTTTAAATAATAGTAATAATAATAATAAGGGAGAAATGTGGGATTCACATATAAATCAAGTATAAAAATCAAACAAATAATCATATCTGACTTGACTGTTTATAGTTCATGATGCGTAATCAAAACCGAAAGTTTCTGTGATATGACTGCCCTTGCACTGTTCACCATGTAAGAACTTATTCACTATGTAAGACCTTGTTCACCATGTGAGAACTTGTTATGCTTCAGAAGATTGGAGACTGCTGAGATATAGGCTTGGGGTTGATTAATGACTGTGCATTGAGTTCCCTATACAGAATTTTATTGTTGTTAACAACCATTTGATCAATAAATATGAGAGATGCCCTCTCAAGAAAAAAAAAAAAGAATATTACAGACCAATATCCCTGATGAACACAGATGCAAAAATACTGAACAAAATATTAGCAAACCGAATTCAAAAATACATCAAAAAGATCATCCATCATGATCAAGTAGGATTTATTCCAGGGATGCAAGGATGGTACAGTATTCAAAAATCCATCAACATAATAAACCACATCAACAAAAAGGAGGACAAAAATCATATGATCATCTCCATAGATGCTGAAAAAGTATGTAACAAAATTCAACATCCATTCATGATAAAAACTCTCAACAAAATGGGTATAGAGGGCAAGTACCTCAACATAATAAAGGCCATATATGACAAACCCACAGCCCACATTATATTTAACAGCAAGAAGCTGAAAGCTTTTCCTTTAAGATCAGGAACAGACAGGGATGCCCACTCTCCCCACTTTTATTCGACATAGTACCGCAGGTCCTAGCCATGGCAATCAGACAACACAAAGAAATAAAAGGCACCCATTTTGGTAAGGAAGAAGTTAAACTGTCACTGTTTGCAGATGACATGATATTGCACATAAAAAAAACCCTGAAGAATCCACCCCAAAACACCTAGAACTAATAACTGAATTCAGCAAAGTTGCAAGATACAAAATTAATACACAGAAATCTGTTGCATTCCTATACACTAACAATGAAATAGCAGAAAGAGAAATGAGGAAAACAATTCCATTTACAATTGCATCAAAAAGAATAAAATATCTCAGAATAAACCTAACCAAGGAGGTGAAAGACCTATACCCTGAAAACTACAAGACACTCATGAGAGAAATTAAAGAAAACACCAATAAATGGAAATACATCCCATGCTCATGGACAGGAAGAATTAATATTGTCAAAATGGCCATCCTGCCTAAAGCAATCTACAGATTCAATGCAATCCCTATCAAAATACCAACAGTATTCTCCAATGAACTAGAACAAATAGTTCTAAAATTCATATGGAACCACAAAAGACCCCAAATAGCCAAAGCAATCCTGAGAAGGAAGAGAAAAGCTGGGGGGGATTATGCTCCCCGACTTCAAGCTCTACTACAAAACCATTGTAATCATGACAATTTGGTACTGGCACAAGAACACACCCATAGATCAATGGAACAGAATAGAGAGCCCAGATATAAACCCAAGCATATATGGTCAATTAATATACAATAAAGGAGCCAGGGATATACGATGGGGAAATAACAGCCTCTTTAACAACTGGTGTTGGTGAAACTAGACAGCAACATATAAGAGAATGAAACTGGATTACTCTCTAACCCCATACACAAAAGTAAACTCAAATGCATCAAAGACCTGAATATAAGTCATGAAACCATAGAATTCTTAAAAGAAAACACAGGCAAAAATCTCTTGAATATAAACACAAGCACATCTCCTCTGGCAAGGGAAACAAAAGCAAAAATGAACAAGTGGGACTGCATCCAACTAAAAAGCTTCTGTACAGAAAAGGACATCATCAGTAGAACAAAAAGCATCCTATGGTATGTGAGAAAATATTCATAAACAACATATCCAACAAGGAGTTAACATCCAAATTATATAAAGAACTCATACACCTTAACACCCAAAAAGCGAACAACCCAATTAAAAAATAGGAAGAGGATATGAACAGACATTATTCTATTTCTCCAAAGAAGAAATTCAGATGGCCAACAGGCACATGATAAGATGTGCCACATCATTAATTATCAAGGAAATGCAAATTAAAACCACAATGAGATAGCACCTCACACCAGTTAGGATGGCCACCATCGAAAAGACTAAGCACAACAAACACTGGCAAGGATGCAGAGAAAGGGGAACCCTCCTACACTGTTGGTGGGAATGCAGATTAGTTCAACCATTGTAGAAAGCAGTATGGAGGTTCCTCTAAAAACTAAAAATAGAAATACAATTTGACCCAGGATTTCCACTCCTAGGAATTTACCCAAAGAAAACAAGATCCTAGACTCAAAAAGACTTATGCACCCCTATGTTTATGGCAGCACTATTTACAACAGACAATATATGGAAGCAACCTAAGTATCCATCAGTAGACAAATGGATAAAGAAGATGTGGTATATATACACAATGGATTATTCAGCCATAAGAAGAAAACAAATCCTACTATTTGCAACAACATGGATGCAACTGAAAGGTTTTATGCTCAGTGAAATAAGCCAAGCGGAGAAAGACAAGTACCAAATGATTTCCCTCATTTGTGGAGTACAAACACAAAGCAAAACTGAAGGAACAAAATAGCAGCAGACTCACAGACTCCACGAAGGGACTAGCGGTTACCAAAGGGGAGCAGTTGGGGGAAGGTGGGTGGGGAGGGAGAGAGAAGGGGATTGAGGGGCATTATGATTGGCACACTTGGTGTGTGGGGGTCACAGGGAAGATAGTGTAACACCGAGAAGAAAAGTAGAGCCCCCATGGCATCTTGCTACGCTGATGGACAGCGACTTTGGTAGGGTGTGTCGGGGGGGACTCGATAATATGAGTGAATGCAGTGATCACAATGTTGCTTATGTGAAATCTTCATAAGATTGTCTATGAATATCTTGATTTTTAAAAGTCACCCAAGATCCCCTTACTAAAAAAGAATTACTAATAACATTTGGTATGTAATCTTCCAGCCTTTGTCTATGAGTATCTATGAATGAAGTTTAAAAAACAAAAACGAGATTACACTGCCAAATGTGTATGTTTTAAACAACATTTGCTCTCAGAGTGTTTTCCAAAGCAAAATGTGTTTACATTTCCAACAACCTGCTGGAGGATGGGCTCCCCTTAAAGGCAGGCAGACGAGAGGGCACATGGATATGGCCTAAAGAGAGACCAGCACAGGGAAGAGCGAGAGAACCCTGGAGATTACACTGAGGGCAGACCCCAGGTGATCTCTGTGCACCAGGACTAGAAAGCAAGCTGTTCCTATTGGGGCAGGTTAAACAATTTATGCCCAAGGACAAGCAGGGTTCCCTAGCCAACAGGTGGGCATAATGAAAGCCAACAGGTCCCTCACTCTAGCTTATGAGCCCCACAGGAATGAAAAGTGTGGTCAGGACTGAATGTTTAGGTAAAGAAGTGTCTTCCCAACAAGAGTGATTACCCAACACTGGCACCCCTCTTTTAACCAGTATTATGACCTGGTTGACCACAATGTGAAGAACACACAAATCTGCTTGAATAAGAGGAATTCCTTATCTATGTACAAAGCAAAGGCTGTATGTCTGGACTTTCTATTCTAGTGGTTCCCACTGTCTACAGGGTAGAGCTCTGACTTCTCAGCCCAGCACCAAGTCCCCTCAAGCTGAACCTAACTCACCTTCCTAATCTTGGGTCCACGTATCACTCCCCCCTTGGAATCTCTACTACAGCCAGATTAGTATCCTTTACTCAACACCTCGCACCTTTCTCCTCTCTCTACACCCTTTAGATTCCCGGGCTCCACCCATTTCCTCCCACATACTTAGTCTGCCCTCTCATCAAGCTCCAGTCCACACTCCCTCTTTCCTGAGGATCTCCTAGCTCCCTAGCCCAAGCACTTCAACTCACCCTGTGCAAGGAGGGCTTTATTTCCCTCGTGGAGCCTGGTTCTCAGGAGGCCTATGCTGGCTGGCTTATTTTATAATCCCTGCACCATCACCACTCCTCTCCCCACCACATTATACAG
Organism: Manis pentadactyla; assembly: GCF_030020395.1. NCBI lineage: Eukaryota > Metazoa > Chordata > Mammalia > Pholidota > Manidae > Manis > Manis pentadactyla. Next base: position 143,308,553 of record NC_080025.1, on the reverse strand, counting down.
AAAGTACTTCATAGGCACTTAATTTTTTCATTCAACATGTATTTATTATTTCTTCTATGTGCTTGGTGCATAATGATCTAAGATATGAAAGACACCATCTCTACTGTCAAGGAGATTCAAAACTATTATATAAGTGTAGTAACAGAACTGGATCCAGAGAAAAAGAAGGTAAGGATCACTTCTATGGGAAAGGCAGAGGCGGCTAGGGAACCAGAAACCCTGAGGCAGTAACTACACACCAAATGAACATTCCTATTTGACAGCACCAACAGCACAGTTCCCCAGAGGACACAGGTGTCAGACTGCAGTGTTCTTCATAGCACTTCACCCTGTAACAAAAGGGCTCCTGTATTTTAAGTCATTCATTCAAAAAATATTTTCTGAGAACCTATTAAATACCAGATACTGCCTCACCATTGTAGCTGGGGATATAGCAGAGAGTAAAGTCAGGAAACATGTAAATAAATGTGAGAATTTTATATAGTGATAGAGGCTGCAAAGAAAAACAGGATGATGGGATAAAGTGAAGGGGAAAAGTCTCTGACCTCTCTGTCCATTACTCTGCCAATGACAGGCAAGATACCCACATCCAATCCAATAGGCCAATTGCTTTTAGTTAATAAATACCACAAAATAGCACCAAAGGAAGATTCTAAGAATAGACCAGGTTACTACTTCACGTGAAACCCCTCCCCCCAAGTCTGCCCTTCTCCCAGCTTGGAGCCCAAACAAGGACATTCAGAATGGCGTTTTAGAACAGCACAGCTATTCTACCTAGGCCCTGGTTATTGTCACTCATTTGCAGTACATCTTACACTGCCAGTTTGTTTTGCAATCACTTTATTTCATCTTTGGATAACATTCTCATTTTCCAGGTTAGAAAGCAGATGCACTTGGGAAGGGCCTTTCTGAGACATCCTGCAAACAAGACTAGAATCAAGGGTGAAATTTCCAGTCCTCAGAGTTTCCAGTTGGAGGTTGGGCCTGAAAAGGGTATCAAATTTCTCCTCTATTTCCTAAAATGTTTGTATTTTTCTCTTCACCCAATAAAGACTAAGAAGGCCTACAACCAAACGGGTTAGCTTGAAATCAACCTCAAATCACTAATTCCAACTTTTGACAAGAATTATTTTTAACTCTTCTTCTCCACTACATTTTGCTCCCCCTCATACTAAACCAGGGTCAATCTAAACTAATCAGGAGATATTATCTGAGGGTAAAGACTATTTCTTTTAGTTTTTTTGTATCCTCTATAATGCTTCATATGAGGCTGGCATATGGTTCACCTTCAACCTTTCTCTAGTTAGGTTCTGTTACGCTTTATTGTCTTGGACTTTTTTTACTTTGTAGGTTGTTTTATCTGGAAAAGACACCCCTCTAGCTTGTGGAGGGGTGTATGGAAGAGATGCTAAATTGAGGAGTAACTTCTTTTGTAATTCGTTGTTCTTCCCAGTCTCTCCAGGAAAAACTACAGGGGTGTATGGAAGAGATGCTAAATTGAGGAGTAACTTCTTTTGTAATTCGTTGTTCTTCCCAGTCTCTCCAGGAAAAACTACAGCATCAAAACAACCTCATTAACCTTTTCCATTTTTGTCTGGGACAACCTTTCCAGGCTTGTGCAAACTGCAGGACAGCTCCTTGAGAAGAGTGGGCACTTCATATTTATCCTGTATTTTCAGCTTCTCGCTCAATATAAGTCACACAGATCGCTAATGTTTGTTAAATGAACTTTTTTTTTTAAAGGTGAGCCTCAGTACACACTTGAAAATATTTAAGAGAATTCCTTGCGTCAACGAAGAAACAATCTCAAGAACTGGCAGCAAAAAAACATCCAGAAAGACCTGGACCCACGAGGCTGCCACTGTCTCCGTCAAGTGCCTACAGCCACGCTGGTCTTTGCAGACACTGCCACCGAGCTCTAGCAATGCTGTCGATCCCACTTAACTCTACCTTCAAGCACTTTTCCACACCTTTTTTTGCAGCTCACAGCTTCCTGCCCAAAGACTGAATCAAGTTTATGGAGTGCTTTTGAGCAATGCTCAGATACCCCTTAAAGTAGATAAGCTAGAAACAGAAGTTGGCAAGAAATAGGTCAGATGCCTCCCCTATTTCTTCTCAGCCCTTTACTGTGAAGGGTATCCAGGTAGGCCGAGCCCTCACCTCTCGGGGATCCGTACCTCTTGGCTCCCCCTGGCGTCTTACCCAGCCTCAAAGCCTCAGACACGCTGGGCCTCTTCAGAACATTAAGGTGGTGTGGGAAAACAGCAAACACTTTCGCCTCCCTGCACTGAGCACCCAGCCCGGCATCACCGGGCGGCCGCGGGCAGGCTCGGCTCGGCCAGCCGGGGAGGGCGGGGCCGCGGCCGGCGCAGGGCTCGAGCGGGGGCGTCCGCTCCTCCCCGCGCCACCCGCCCCAGTGCGGAGGAAGAGGCGGCGGGCGAGCAGGCGAGTGCTTGCCTGCAAGGCTGCCTCATCCGCGGGGCTTCGGCCCGTACCGCCCGCCTCGCCGCAGCGCAGATCAGGGATCTAAAGGGGGGAACTAGGCGGCCCCAGGGCCCTTCCAGGCCTACCTTCCCCGACTCACTGGGCTCCATGGCCCCGCTTTCGGTGACCCGTGCTGAACCCGCCACTGCCTCCAGGCCGCACCCTCCCCCCGCGGCCTGGCCTGACGGTACAGCCGCCGCGACCACCTTGGGGACCGGGGACTCGAAGAGGAGTGGCCCCCGGCGGGGAGGGAAAGCGGCCGGGAGCTGGCTCTCTCACGTCGGGGGGGCGGTAGAGTTAGCCGATCCCCGAGAGTGCGCAGCTGGGACCAAAGTCGTGCGGAGCGACCCGCTTTACGGCAGCCACCTAGCCCGACGCGGCGGAGCATCACGGGGAGTGTAGTCCAGTCTCGCTAGCGGCACTCAAAAATGCTATTGGCTCCCGGAATGCGGGGTCCTGATTGGACGCCGAGCAGCTTGCTTTTGGCCTTCCCTCCTGCCTTCTCCCTGGGCAATGAATGGTTACTAAGTCAAGTTTCCCCCGTGCCCCGCGGTCTTTCAGACCCTTTAGTAATGGCAAAACACTCTCATTGGGCTACGAGATTCCTGTTGTGGGTAAAATTGTGCTATTTCTATAATTTCTCGCCTGGCGTGTATCTGCATATCAACAGGCGTTCCTCAAGAGTGGAGAGTAGTTCATCTACACGTGGGTAATTACCTGGGTGACTGAGGGCTTATCTGAATCTGAGAGGTTAGGAGGAGGTCTTGCTTGCTTCTGCCGGAGCAGGAAAGAGACGGCCCCAGACTGCAGTTTTAAGCAATTAACGGGTTTTAAACTTTGTTTCTCCCTTTGACTGATTTTGGTTTTAGAGATATTTTGCCCTGGATTTCCTTGCCCCAGAGTTACACCTATTCTTGCGTCTATTCCCTCACATTTTTAGGGCCAATATCAGCCAGGAAGTTTCCAGACTTTCAAGGAGAGCAATACTCTTTCTTACATTCTTTCATAAAGCATCATTGGTTGCCTACCACGTGTCAGGCACTGTGCAAGGTTTGGGAATACACAATCTAATGAAACAGAACCTTTGCCTTTAAGGAACTCATAGTTTATTTGCGAAACAGACCTCAAAACAGATAACTACCAGAAACAAGTGCAAGCTTGAGAACAGGATGTAGTTAATGCTTCTCATGGCAACCCTCAGCTGGGAGCTGCTGCTGAATGTCCCAGCCTCCCACTGTTTGGATATACTATTATGGGGAGCATTCAGCATTATTCTTAGAAGTGGAAGGAAGTCCCAGCACTCACAGTAATGATCTCGAAAATGCTCTCTTCTATCACTCTTTCCCTTTTCCTGCTTCACTCTCTCAAATCCCATGGTCTGCTCTCTAGGATTATTTTCCAGCACCAAGTCCTCATCTTTAGCTCTGCTTCTGTTGGGGGTTGAGTTTATTCTCCTTGGTTCTTGTCCCTGCAGCAACAAAGAACTGAAGGGCAAAGACACAGTAGTGAAGCAGAGCAAAAGTTTTATTTGAATACACTCCAAGGGAGGAGCAAGCTAGAGTCAAGATAGACAAAGGCAGGCTTCTTACTGTGAGGCTTTTTACGGGGTTTTTGGCAGGGCAGAGAAGTCCTTGACTGACATTCTTTAGCCCTGGGGGCTTGACCTGATTGGAGTATTAAAGACATGGGCTGTGTTCTGACATTTTTATCTGGGGAATTTTTGTCATCTGGAGAGTGCTTGTGCCCTTCAAGTCACTCTTGGTCCCTTTGGCTTCATTTAGTTAATCCTGTGAGTTATTGCTGGCTCTCTGGCCTCATCTGATTAACTTCCTGGGTTCTTGGTGAGCCTCAGCCTCTTTTTATCCTGCTCATATCTGTCCTTCTGCCTAACACTTCCAGGATGGGGTGGAGAGGGAAGGAACCAGGCTGTTGATATATTCTATGATGTGAATGAACCTCAAAATCATCACACTAATTGAAAGAAGCCAGGCATTTATATTGAATGTCCAGAAAAGGCAATTTATTGAGGTAGAAAGCAGTGTAGTGGCTTCCTAGGGCTGGAGGTGGGAAGAATTGATTGCAGAGGGGCTTGAAATTATGGAAATGTCTAAAACTGGATTGTAAGGATGTTTGTGCAACTTTATGTATTTCCTATATGTTACTGAAACATAAACTTAAAGTGGGTGAATTTCATAGTATGTAATGATACGTCAATAAAGCTTTTAAAAAGAGGGATGTGACCTGAGCACTAGAGCTGTCTAATACAAGAGAATTTCAGACTTCATATTCAACCTGCTACGGATGAGGAAGATGAAGCTCAGATATGTAAGTGACTTGCCCAAGTTCACCAGCATGGTGGATTTGCAGAGGCCCCCAGGAGACAGTCCTCAGGCAGGTCCAGGCAAGGGGCTCAGACCCACCCTTCCTCTCTCTCTCTTCTGCACCCCACATGCAGACTCTGCACACAGTCTTGCTTGGTATGTCACTTTATTTGGGATATGCTAGTACCAGGGCATGGAGTGGCTGGGTGGGCATGGGAGGAGGGGTCGGCGCTGCTGCAAATGGTGATCACGTGAGGGGCAGTCACAGCCTCATTCGGTGGAGCCATCAGCGCTTTGAGAAATCACCTCCTAAATACAAGTGAGGGAGAGATGCGCTAGCAAAATAGGCACAGTGGTCAGGCCAGGAAGAATGGAGCTGGAGTGGGGGCAGCAAGAGCACCCTGGCAGAAGAGGGGGGAAGAGCGGTGGGGAGAAGCCCAGAGCAAAGGCGAGCTCCTGGCTCGCGCTGCACCCAAGCCTGACAGCTGCTTTCCGTCTGCTTCTCTCTCACCTGCCACGGGGTGTGGCTTCGGGTTATCATACCCCAGGTACTTAACAAGAAGCAGGCACCTGCCAGGCACTTCCCACGCCTGCTCGCACCAAGACCTCCCAACAAGCCTGTGCAGGTGAGCCATCCTAGGTGCAAGATGAGGTCATGGAGGCTCAGCAAGAAAGGACATAGACAAGCTGGGATCTGAACCAGGTATGACTGACTGCAAACATCCAAGCTTAGATGTGGTTGGAAAAGAAATCTGCAAGAATGCTAAGGGTTATGAAGTGGTTCGGAAGGACTCAAAGAGGACTCATCCGGTAAGAGGCTGCGTGTTAGCTACGGGGATCTGGCTCGCAACGCCCTCCTCACCTCGCCCCAAACCAAGCCCCGCCCCTCGTGGCCCCGCCCCCTGGAGCCCCGCCTAGTCCCACCCTGGCAGGCGCTGCACTGGCAGCTGTGGATGACCGGCAGCACCACCGGCTCTGTGTGGCCTCCGGGGCAGAGCAGGTTCAGGATCCGCACGGGACTCTCAGGGTCCGGGGGTAGCTACAGCAGTCGCACTGGCTCTGCAGGTACTGCTCCGGGACAAGAGGGGGTGCCGAGCTGAGGAGGGGCCAAAGGGCCTCTTCACAGAGCACCTTCCCTCCCTCTCTTGGCCTTTCCCATCCAAGAGGGGCCGGGGCGGCGGCAGGGCCAGATCCCAAGACCTCAGATCCCGTATCTCCCCATCAAGCCGGCAGGCGAGCTGAGGAGGGATGTGTCACCACCAAGCCCGTCCTCCAAGAAGCCCACCTACAGCCCCCACTGGCCTGAGCATCCATCAACCTGCGGGACAGAGGACTGCTTTCCAGGTGCTCATCACTGCAGCCTGGCCGTAGGGAAAACGACGTGGCTTCTCCCCAAGGGGCTCGCAGACTGGTTGCAGAGACAGACTAATAATTTCCGATTCTGCGAATAATGAAGCCCTAAACTGCACAGTTCTGACCTTAAGTGCAAAGTAAGTTCTCACTTCAAAGCTGACACCCCCTCTTGCTCTATGATTATATAGTAACTCTATAGAAGTCCCACTAAACGTTTTATCTAATTTTATGTATAATACATTCACACAATACCAAGTTAAAAAACTATATAAAAGACTCCATTTTTTAAAAGCTCCCTCTCATTTTTCTCCCACTATTGTCTATTTTTCCTCTCCAGAAAATAAGCTCTTACTAGTCTCCTTCTTTCCTCATTCTATGTTTTAAAAAATCCAAAAGTGACTTGGGAAGGCAGTCCCAGGAGGCACAGGGCGCACCCAGGGTGGCAGGGGAGCAGCCAAGAATTGAGGCCCCTGGAGGAAAGCACCTTTGTCTTGCAGGAATAGATGACATGGCAGGAAACGGCCAGCACAGGTGATGTGAGACAGGGCTGGACCCTGGCAGGACAGAGCTAGAAGCAATGGCTCTTGGGTCTCAGGGCTGGGGAGTCAGGGCAGGCACAGAGCCGCTGAGAAGCTCCGCACAAGGAGTGGAGCTGGGCCTGCTGGGTCCGAGGAGAGCAAGCACAGAGAGGGCCTCTCTCAGTCTGCTGTGTGTGCTCATAAGCCTAGACTGGAAATGTCCGGGACGACACTATGTGTAAAAAGTCTGCCCTAAAATCCTTCAGGCACTGTATGATGGGCTCTAATTCCAGAGCCGACCTTGCACCTCTGTGCCTTTCTTTGTGGTGTCCTAGCTTGCTTGCCTTGAGGGGCGCAGTGGGCCAAGGGGCGTGCACTGAGAGCTGTGTGGGGTCACAGAAGGGAGAAGCAGGAGGAGCCCTCGTGGGAGCGGCAGAGGCATGCAGCACGCCCCAGAGCCCAAGCCTCGCCTAGGGTCACCAGGCCAAGCAGCAGGTGTAGGCCGCCCCTTGGTGAAAGCTCACCCTGGCTCTAATCAGCTGAATCCTTTGAGATCGCATCCCTCATGTCCCCTGGGCTTTGCCAGGGTTCTAGGATCTCAGTGGCAGGCCCTCGTGACTCTGGCTGACCTGACTCCCCTGGGCACCCCCTTGCTTACCTCAGGCATGACGTTGGTGCTAGATGGACAGTGCCCACTGCAGTAGCTCACTTCCACCTGGTCTAGGTAGCAGGGGCCTTTGGTGAGGTTTCGAAGCTCAGTGAGGTGTTGGCAAGAGGCTGACTGCTCCTCTGTGGGGAGGCACAGGTGAGCACAGGGTGGGGCAGGGCAGAGAGAAGGGGACTCTGGGTGAGGGGGACAGACATGGACCTGAGGGGAGTGTGTCCGGGTCGGGGGGGCAGGTGATACAATGCTAATCCCCATGGTGGGCAGGACAAGGGAAAGCACCCCTCCTAGGGCCCGTGTGCAGGTGGTCTGAGAGAAGGGCCCAGAGCAGAAAGGGGAACTGCAGGAGGCGCCCCAGGACCTCCACATACCCTGCATCTCCTGGCGACTGCAAGTGGGACAGCAGGCCCCTGGCATCTGCACGGTCACCTCACCCTGCAGAGAGCGTGGTTCTGGGCTACTCAGGAGGACGGCCCCAGCAGCCCCGGCCTGCCCGCAGAGGCCCTCAGACCAGCCTCTGAAGAGGGACCCAGGGAGGAGCCCTGGGGGCCCTCTGGGAGGGCAGCGGGACTGCAGGTGGGTCCCTGGGCACAGGTGAGGTGGGGGAGTGCTGAGTGCAGACACTCTTCCCCCCGAGGCAGCTGCAGCTCTCGCGGGCCTCCTGCCGTTGGGATCCCGGCTGGGGAGGGCAGGGAGAGCCTTCTATCTCGTCTCTTACTTACAGATTTTTCTATAATACTAGTCCATCCCGAACCCGGCCTGGGGCTCTAGCCAGGGTAAGGACTGGGACTGGAGTTGAGAAGAGGTTCTGGAGGGAGGTGGCTCTTTGGGCCCAGAACTGTGTCCAGGTGATGGCTGATGGCGGAGAGTAGGGGGAGGAGCCATGGGACAGGAGGTGGGCCGGGGTCCAGAAGGGCTGGGTGGCGTGGAGATGCCTCGGGGTCTCACTGGGTGGGCACGCCCATGGTGCCAGCACTCGCAGTGGTCTGCGGGCACGCAGGAGCCTGCCTGGCTGCAGAAGTGCCCATGCTGGCA